>NC_067436.1:7939090-9189090 GCF_009764475.1 Pristis pectinata | reverse complement strand
ATGAGAATGTTGGTGATCTGATTAGTTAGTTTGCAGATGACATGAAAATTGGTGGAGTTGTAGATGGCAAAGAAGGTTAAGGATATAGAAAGGCACAAATCAGCGGGAAATTTGAGGGAGTGGTGGCAGATGGAATTTAATCCAGACAGTGTGACGTTATGCATTTTAGGACATCAAATTCTGGCAGGAAATATACTTCAGGGAGATTAGGAGTGTTGATGTACAGAGAGAGTTTGGGGTGTAAGTTCATAGTTCCATGGAAATGGCAAGATAGGGTAGTGAAGAAGGCATTTGGCATGCTTGCTTTCAAAGGCTGAGGCACTGAGTGTAAAAGTTGGGACATCATATTGCAGCTGTGCCAAACATTAGTTAGGCTGCACTTGGAGTATTGCGTACAGTTCTGGTCGCCATACTAGAGGAAGCATGTGGTAGCATTTGAAAGAGTGCAAAAGGGATTCACCAGGATGTTGCTAGGGATGGAGGGTTTTAGTTACAAAGGAGAGACTGGAGTTTGCTCTCGCTGGTTGAGGATGACCTGGTAGATATTAAAACAATTATGAGTGACGCAGACAGGGTAGATAGTCAGGGTCATTTTCCCAGGATAGTGGAGTCTAAAACTAGAGGGCATAGTTTTAAGGTTTAGACGGATAAATGGATGTGGTGTATTTGGACTTTCAGAAGGCCTTTAATGAAGCGCCACACAAGAGATTATTAAGAAAAATGTGATTGGGGATAATATATTGGCATGAATTGAGGGGTGGTTAATGGACAGAAAACAGGAAGTTAGAAATAAACATCATTTTCGTGTTGGGAAACAGCGATTTATGGCAGGGTAACAGGAGTTCAGTCCTAGGCCCCAGGTGTGAATTATATCAATGATTAGGCTGAAAAGACCAAGTATGATATATCTGGGTCTGCCGATGACACAAAGCAGACTGATGTGTGAGTTGTTAGGAGATGTGCAAATAAATGACAGTCTTCAGGGGATATAAGCAGACAAAGGAGATAATCAGGCAAACAGGAAGGATGTGGAGGCTTTGGAGGAGGTTTACCAGGATGCTGCCTGGATTAGAGGGTACGAGCTATAAGGAGGTTGGGCAAACTTGGGTTGTTTTCTCTGGAGCCTCAGAGGCAGGGGGAAGCCCTGATAGAAGTCCATAAAATTATGAGAGACTTAGGGTAGAGAGTCAGAATTTTTTCCCAGGGTAGAAATGTCAAATACTACAGGGCATGCATTTAAGGTGAGAGGGGGAAAGTTTAAGGGAGTTGTGTGGGCAAGTTTTTTTACACAGAGTGGTGGGTGCCTGGAACGGGCTGCCAGTGGTGGTGGTGGAAGCAAATGTGATAGTGGTGTTTAAGATGCTGTTAGATAGACACATGAATATACAGAGAATGGAGGGATGTGGATCATGTGCAGGCAGAAGAGATTCAGTTTAATTCGGCATTGTGTTTGGCACAGACATTGTGGGCTGAAGGGCCTGTTCTTGTGCTGTACTGTTCTATGTTCCATGTTCTAAAGTGAATGGACGAGTACTTGACAAATGGAAAAATGTGAGGTTATCAAAAAGTAGAAACTGATGGCAGATTGAAAGGTGTTTGTGTTCAAAGGGTCCTGGTTGTGCACGAATCACTGAAAGTTAACGCGGATACTGCAGGTAATTAGGAATGTAAATGGTATATTGTCTTTTATTGCAAAAGGATTTAAGTACAAGAGTAAAGACATCATACTGCAATTATATGGAAAAACTGCAGATGCTAGAAATCTGAAATAAAAACAGAAAATGCTGGAAACACTCAGCAGGTCAGGCAGTATGTGTGGAAAGTGAAACAGTCAACGTTTCAGGTCCCGGCTGTACAAAAAGCTGGAGGAACTCAGTGGGTCAGGCAGCATCTATGGAGGGAAATAGCTAGATGGTGCATCGAGTCGAGACCCTTTGTCTGGACTGAAACACAGAGGGGAGATAGCCAGTATGAAAAGGTGGAGGGAAGGGGTGGAGCCAGAGCTGGCAGGCGATAGGTGGATCCAGCTGAGGAGGAGTGATAGGCAGATGGGGGAGGGGAGAGTGGGAATAGCGACAGAGGCTGGGAGCTGATAGGTGGAGGTGACGAAGGGCTGAAGATGATGGAATCTGATAGGAGAGGGAGGTGGAGCCTGGAATAAAGGAAGGGAGGTGGGGCAGATGGGAGGAGTGGGGGGGGGAGGAACCAGTGGGAGGATGGGGAGTGTGGAGAGGGGTAAAGGGGCAACGTGATGTGGGCCTTGGTAGTTGAGGAGAGACAAAAAAGACAGAAGGGGAGCAGTCACCGTAAGTTGGAGAATTCAGTGTTCATGCCATCGGGTTGTAGACCGGCCAGGCGGGATACGAGGCACTGTTCCTCTAGGTTGTGTTTAGCCTCACCCCGGCAGATGTGTCAGTGTGGGAAATGGGGAGGAGGATTAAAACGGCTGGGAACCGAAAGATCCAGGCAGCCACAGCTGACGGAGCGAAGGTGTTCGGTGAAGCAGTTGCCCAGCCTGGTCCCAGACTCTTCATTAGAACTAAGAAAGAGAAAAACAAGTTAGCTAGGGCGATAGATAAGGTGAGACCAAGTGACTTAATGTGCTTCTAACTTTTGCACTGAATGAGTTGGTCTCACATGAGTGGATTTTTCTTTCTCGATTATTTAAGTTGTTTTAATTGTCTTTAACTTGTTAATTAGGACGACCAGGGCATTTCTCCTTGACACTGGGACGTGCGTGTCTAACTTGTAACGTTCAACACCTCCATTTGAAGAAGGAGAAAGTGTGTTTCAGGGTGGGTGGGTCCTGTCATTAATTCTGCCACGTCAGGCTAAGATTATCTGACTCACCCTCCCTGCCTTCAGGGAAACAAATTATCATTTGCATAGAACAACTGGTTGGATGGGCTGTGGTTTCAAGATGATATTTGTGATATTTCAAGTTACAATTTCACCTTGGTGATAGCTTTCCTGAGAAAAACTCCCTCACCCCAAGCGCACTAGACCAGTTAATTAATATCAAGCTGGATTCATAAAACCAGCCATACAAAAGAAGAGGTTAAAGCATTTCAGATGAGAAATTCAAAAGGTTTCCTCAAGGGAAATCATTTCAAGATTAAAAACTCAGGGTAATTATAACCTGATCCTAGCTCAGAATCCCACAGGATCAGGTGGAATGATTGCACATTCTGCCCAATCTATTGAGACTGCCACATCAGACTGGGACTTGATGTTGTGACATAGACACTGGAGCTTGCTCTCTTGAATTCAAACTGGCACCTCAACAGTGGGGCATTCTTCACCATTTCCAGATGAGACAAGGCCTCTGAGGAGTCAACAAGCACCGCAGGGATCTCCAATGTAACCTGGCTAGCATATGTGTAGATCAAACCATGCCATACATTGTGCCCTCAGACTAAACAATAGAAAACTCCACAAGCTGCACCTGGCTTATGATATATTGGTATTGGTTTATTGGTATTGGTTTATTATTGTCACTTGTACCGAGGTACAGTGAAAAACTTGTCTTGCATACCATTCGTACAGATCAATTCTTTACACAGTGCAGTATAAAATGAAATGAACCATGTATTGCATGCATGTCTTGTCCAGCCACACCCTTCTTTCTGGACAATTGCTCAGCATTTACACTGATCTAAGTAAGATGTACTGCAAGGCAGCAACAAGGCCCGCGGAGGCCGGACTTCAAGGTTAGAGGTACATTGACCTGCCGCAGCACCTATGTAGTTGGAGGAACCAACTAGTTACTCATGAAATTGGTTCCTGGTTAAGTGTAGTAGAGAGGACCTAGTCAAATACCTGAACAAATGGACATATTGCACTCCACCATGTTGCATGTGCTTGCAGGTTATTTTAGACAGGTCCAGACAATCCCCCAAATCATTTTTTTTTATTTTTTTTGCTTGAGTTTATTTTTATTTCTAGACAAATATCAGCCTTCCCAAACGCAAGTCTTCTGCTTGTTAGACGGCCTTGGCCACAATCCCGTCGTTCTCTGCTAGCCTCAGGATACAATCATCTGATTCACCCATTCCACGAATAGCTCCACAGATGGCATTAGGTTCTGTGCTGTCCATTGAATCTCCCAGTTATTTTATCAACGTCAGAATGGTTGATTTGAATGAAGGCATGGTGCTTGGCACCAATAATTCTGTTGCTAGCAGAGCATTTGCATGGAACATAGAGACCAACAAATTCTCCTGAGTCGTTCTGCATGCTGGATTTAGTTCAGTTGGTGGGCTTTTATTCAATTGTGACAGAGATCTCCACGCAAATAGCCTCCAAATCACTCACAGGACAACGACTGCTGCTAGATTATCAAGCATTGTAATCTCTGCCCCACAAACGTCCAGTAGGTGGAGGCCAGTTTGCTCCTATTGCCAAGTCCCAAGGGTGTGACCAGAACTTCATGGAAACTCCTGCTTCACTTGCAATGGGAGCGTGGGACCTTGAACCTGAATTACTGGATTCCACAGACAGAGCCTCGCATTGTGCCTTGCAAATTGTGATGATAGTACAAATTTCCATCTGTCCAAAGTGCAGATCCCGAAGTAGGACCTAACATACACCAGAAGACTGTGGATGCAAGTCTACACCAGAAGATTAAGCACATAACCTAGGCCATTGCTGCAAAGCATTCAAACCACACATCCACTGTGGTATAATACAGAACAGTACAGCACAGGAACAGGCCCTTCAGCCCATGATGTTGTGTTGAACTAATTAAATGCGTAACTAAACCAATCCCTCCTGCACATTCCCTCCATTCGTTGCACATTCATGTGCCTATCTAAGAGCCTCTTAGATAGCCTTAATTCTTGGCAGTGCATTCTGAGCACTCACCACTCTGCGTAAAAAAGTTAAAATAAGATAAGTTATCTTTATTAGTCACATGTACATCGAAACACACAGTGAAATGCATCTTTTGCGTAGTGTTCTGGGGGCAGCCCGCACATGTCGCCACGCTTCTGGCGCCAACATAACATGCCCACAACTTCCTAACCCGTACGTCTTTGGAATGTGGGAGGAAACCAGAGCACCCGGACGAAACCCACACAGACACAGGGAGAACGTACAAACTCCTTACAGACAGTGGCCGGAATTGAACCCAGGTCGCTGGCGCTGTAAAGCATTACATTAACCGCTACACTACTTATACCTCCCCACATATGTCCCTTGGACTTACCCCCTTTCGCCTTAAGTGCATGCCCTCTAGTATTAGACATTTTGACCCTGGGGGAAAGATATCGGCTATCTACTCTATCTGTGCATCCCATGACCTTATAAACTTCTATAGGGTCTCCACTCAGCCTCTGCCACTCCAGAGTAAACAACCCAAGTTTGTCCAACCACTCCTTATAACACATGTCCACTAATCAGGCAGCATCCTGGTAAACCTCTTCTGAACCCTCTCCAAAGCCTCCACATCGTTCCTCTATTGGGGTGACCAGAATTGAATGCCATACTCCAGATGTGACCTATTCAGTTTTATAAAGCTGCAATATAACTTCCTGACTCTTGAACTCAATACCTCGACAAATAAAGGCAAGCATGATATGTGCCATCTTTACCACCCTATCAACCTGTGCACCCACTTTCAGAGAGCCACTTTCTCTTCTTTCATTCCATCCTTGACCACCTGACGAATCCCCAAACACCAGGTAGGAAGGAGGCCTGAGCGGTTGGGTGGGTATCTTTCCAGAAGGACAACAAACATTTAACATTCCACACACCACCAAGTTAACACAGTCTCCATTAAATCCTCCCAATCCACTGGCAAGGTAGGTGACCCAAGCATCAATGTCCTCTCCCAGGCCAACACCTCCAGCTCAACACGTCAAGGCTCTGACCACCTTACACCAACTTCATCGGCCACAAGCTCCTGCTCCAAGCTCCACCACAGCAAGAGGTTCAATGGGTGTGTGATGTTTGGCACAGACTCGGTGGTCTAAAGGACTTATTTCTGTGCTGTATGACTCTCTGACTCTCTGTTTACAGGATAGAGAAAATGCTTCAAGGGCCTCCCCGGAACCTCCTTGAGAACAATATGCTGGCTTCACTTCACGGTCTGGGCAATGGGCAATCAAAATGGAGAAGAGGCATCTGGGAAAGCATGTCTCTAGAGCAGGGTGAACCCCAGTAAAAACACCAGAGGGAGTTTAGGACATCCCAACCACACCACACCCATCCCACCATCTGGCAGCAACTGTGGATCCCACCTAGGACTAAGCCAACTCAGAGCCCACAGAACTGAAGTGGAAGCTGGTCATCCAGTTCTGTCACCACACTATAGGAAGGATGTGAGAGGGTGTGGAGGTGATTCACCAGGGTGTGTGGGAAATGGGACCAGCTCAAGTAGACAACTTGGTCGGTATGGACGAGTTGGGCCAAAGGGCCTGTTTCTGTGCCCGCACAACTCCATGTTGCCTGGGATGGAGTGTTTTAGTTATGAGGAGAGACTGGAGAGGCTGTGTTTGTTTTCCTTGGAGTGGAGTGGAGGAGGTTGAGGGGGGATCTGACAGAGGTATACAAAATTACGAGGAGCATAGATAGGCCAGATAGTCAGAAATACTTTCCCACAATACTTCAGAGGTATTTAGATAAGCACTTGAATTGTCAAAGCATAGAAACCTACTGACCAGGTGCTCCTGTTTATTATTAAGATTTATTAGTAAAATGGGTACTCGATAGCATGGCCGCAATGGGCCGAAAGGGCTGTTTCAGTCCTATTAACTCCATGATTATATGTCCTCCTTAACCCCAAGGGACTGCCTGAGAATAAAATTAAAGCAAATCTTTCCTTAGGAACTGTTGTAGTTGAGGGCTGCAACAATGCAGAGAGGTCATTCCTGGAACCAGCCATGTGGATGTTGGAATGATCCATGCCAGATGGTAGTTCTTGCTTGCAGGGAATTACAGCCTTGGGAAGGTTGAATGGGTTGGGAAGACAAGCTTAATGTGACTTGCCTCTCTGACAAGAGTGGGAGCAATGTTGGTTTTGCAAGTCTCCTGACTTTATTCTCTAAGCCTAGTGGGTCCAAAAGTTAAATCCCTCTCGAACCAGGGGTATTCCTCCTTGGTAGATAAGGTCATCATCAGTCCAGCTAATATGGTTTCCATTGTGTTTTGATTGGCTTCCCTCAGGGAGATCGAAATGAAGATTTCCTTTTTGAAGCACTTCTTCTTTCATGTGGCAAATTTGACATAATGAATATGTCCAGACCTGAGTTTAGGTAACAGACAAAGTGCTGGAGGAACTCAGTGGGTCAGGCAGCATCTATGGAGAGAAATGGACAGTCAACGTTTCAGGTCAAGACCCTTCAGCAGCTCAGATGTTCTAATTATGTTCTTTCTTGTAAAAATTGGGCATAATTTCTGATTTTTTGTGAATATTGTTCATCTGAAGCTTTGTGCCTGTGATGCCGCTGCAAGTAAGCTTTTCCTTGCACCCTTGAGTACATGTACTTGTGCATATGACAATAAGCTTGACTTCAACTTTGATATCAAGTGGCCAAAACAACAATGCCCCACTTGTACAGGATACAGAACCTCCCATGTTTTCTGACAGGTAGCTCTGCCATAGGCCCAGAAATTTGATGTTTATTCCTGATAAAACTTCCCTCAATTTGGTAATTTGTTGAATAAGAGAGAGGTTTGAATTATGGTAAACGTTTCTCCGGAAATGTAGCCACTTGTTGTGAGGTGATTCACATGTTCCCAAACCTGTACTTCAAGGGATTACTGCAAGCTACTATTTCCACGTAATCGGCCCGCACATTTTAGTTGCACACAATGAGTGACGTATTCAATTAGCCAATCATCCCTAGCAGGTATGTACGCTAAATCAACCAAAATAATTCTGGGAATTAATGCTGGCTTCAGCAGAGGAGAGCATTCTAATCTTATCTGCTGGTGGGAATTAAGGATAACAGTGGGGTATACCCCACCTAATTTCATTCTTCATTGAAGGTAATGAAGGCAAACACTATTTTGCTTGAAATGCCAGTGATATTTTGCATCCCACCCAATTATTGCCCAGTGAATCTTAATTTCCGTCATTTTACCTCAGTAAGATCATTGGTAGTTGATGAAAAGCTTACAGTGACAAGCTTTGTTTTGCATGCCATCCAGACAGATAATTTCAAACTGAAGTACATTGAGGTAGTACAAAAGGAAAACCAATAACAGATGTATAATATTAGAGTTACAGAAAAAGGACAGTGCAGGTAGACAGATACGGTGCAAGGGCCATGATGAGGTAGGTTGTGAGTCCAAGGGTTCATCTTGATTGTACAACAGGTCCATTCAAGAGGCTCACAACAGTGGGATAGAAGCTGTCCTTGAGTCTGGTGGTACGAGTTTTCAAGCTTTTATATCTTCTGCCTGATGGAAGGGGAGAGAAGAGAGAACGACCAGGCTGGGAGGCAGCAGGAAGTGCAGACAGATTAGAATGCTCTCTGCTGCAGATATCTGTATCATATACTGCTGAAACCAGCATAAGTTCATTGATTTTTTTGGTTGGTTTAGTGTACACATCCCTGGGTACAGAGAGATGCAGGTAAGAAACATCGCACCTTGCAAAGTAGGAATACAGGGCTTAAGTTATACTCATGAGCAAAGTGGACGTACAATATGAAGTTCTATATGGAGGAGGGGAGGCTGGTTTCCATGAAAAACTGAGCCGTGTTCACAACTCTCTGCAAATTCTTGTGGTCAGGGGCAGAGCAGTAGCCATACCAAGCTGTGATGCATCCAGATAGATGCTTCCTTTGGTATACCTGTAAAAATTGGTGAGGGTCATTGGTGACATACCAAATTTCCTTAGCCTCATGAGGAAGTAGAGGTGCTGGAGTGCTTTTTTGGCCATAGTGTCTACATGGTTGGACCAGAACAAATTGTTGGTGATATTTACACCTAGAAGTTCCCAACCATCTCCACCTCAGTGCCATTGATACAGACAGGGGTGTGTACTCCACTTCCTGAAGTCAATGACTAGCTCCTTTGTTTTGCTGATATTGAGGAAAGGATTGTTGTCTTGACACCATGCCAATAGGCTGTCTATCTGCTTCCTGTACTCCATCTCATTGCTGTTTGAGATCTGGCCCACTACGGTGGTGTCATCTGTGAACTTGTAGATAGAGCAGAATCTGGCCACACAGTCGTGAGTTTACAGGGAGTAAAGTAAGGGGCTGAGGATGTAGCCTTGTGGGGCACCAGTGTTGCTGCTCTCGCTAGTCCCCCTAGCCCAGGTTAAAACCAAGGGCAATGGTATGTGGCATAACAGGACCTGGAAGGTAGACTTGCCACTCTGATTGCTTGAATAAACAATGGGCAGATGTGACAAGAGTAAGATTCCATTTACGTAGGCTTAGCAAGGTTAGATTTGTATCACTCCAAATGTTAGATAGAGCTCCATTCATTCCATTCATCCAAAGTCAGCAGAAAATGGTGGAAATGCTCAGCAAGTCAGACAGTAACCGTGGAGGAAGAAACTGGCTTATTGATTCAAGTCAATGACCTTTCATCAGAACTGGAAAAAGTTAAAGATATGACCTAGAGGGATATGGGCCAATTGCAGGCAGGTGGGACAAGCTCAGATAGACACTTTGGTCAGTATGGATGAATTGGGCTGAAGGGCCTGTTTCCGTGCTGTATAGCTCAATGATCTATAAAACAAGCTTTAAGATTCACAGGAAGGGAGTGGAGGGACAAAGAGAGACAAGAGTCCGAGATAGGGGAGAAGATTAAGTGACAATAAAGGTGACAGAGTCAGGTGAAACAGATTTTTTTAATGCATTTACTTTTCAAGATCTAGGTGTCATTGGTAAGGCCAGCTTTATTTGCCCACCCTCGGGTGCCCTTAAGAAGGTGGTAGTGAGCCACTTTCTTGAACAGCTACGGTCTTTCTGGTGAAGGTGGTCTTGGGCAGGGAATTCTACGATTTGGACACAGCCACGATAAGGAACGTTGATATATTTCCAATTCAGGATGTGATGCAATTTGGAGGGGACTTGCAGATGGAGTGATGTTTGAAGTCCTTGTCCTAAGTGATAGAGATTGTGGGTTTGGGAGCTGGTGTTCAAATAACCTAGGAGAGTAACTACAGTGTATTTCATATATCTGTAAAATAAGTATCTCCACAAAGTATAACCACGTTTACAACAGGCACAGTTTACAGCTATGCAAATCCCTGAGCTAATAAATGGTGACAACCAGAATTTCTTATACTGAGATGATCTACCTTTACAAGTTGAGAGATCACAATAACTTAATGTAATGGCTGACACCACACCCTCCAATGCCCTCTCAGTTTGTATACTTATGATGGTCTTTGTGGTCAGTCCACTGACATTGAGGACATACGTCTTCTGGTGACTGACCAAATCAGCCCTTCTCGGCTATACTGCCTTCATAGCTGAGAGCCCATTCATTCCAAATTCAGATTGGTAGCCAATCTGATCTGGCCATTACCAGTTATCTCCACAACATCCCTTTGGTTCCCCACTCTCGCTCACATGAACTTCTAGATGAAGTTCACACTGTCTCCTGTATCTACATGCTTGCTTGTTGATTCCCAAGTCTCAGTAGCACACTGCCTTGAGAATGCAGGAATTCAGCTCAAACTATATGATCTTGTTAGTGTGTTAGCTTCACTATCTACAGTTCAACTACAGCCTAAAATTTTAACTTGAAACATACATCAAGTACTTCATGTGTCTTACAAGACACAATTAATTTCACTATTCCCCCATCCTGATTTTCTAGGCAGTTCTACAGTTCCAATATAATGAAACTAATGCAGAGTTATGTAAACTAATAGATGTACATACTGCACTGACTCCTGGTCAGTAATGGAGAAAATTAATGTACAGGTAGATAGACTATCAATCATGCAGGATGCCTTGTCTTGGATGGTGCAAGCTTCCTGACTTTGCTGAAGCTGTATTTATGCAGGCAAATAAAGAGAAATCTGTCATATTCTTGACTTATGCAACACTCAAGATGCTGGAAGAAGTCAACGGGGCAGGTTGCATGTATGGAGGGAAATTGGCAGTCTACATTTCGGGTTGAGACCTTTCAACTGTACTGATGACCAGTCTTGACCCTAAGTGTCTACTGTCCACTTCCCTCTATTGCTGCTGCCTGAGCCACTGAGTTCCTCTAGAATCTTGCGTGTTCCTCCAGATTCCAGTATCGGCAGTCTCTTTTGCCTCCATATTCCTGACTTGTGCCTCGACTTTGGTGGAGGGGTTTTGGGATGTCAGAAGATGAGTCACCGGCTGCAGGATACCCAGTTTCCAACCTGTTCTTCTAGCTAAAAATTTACGTGTCTGGTTGTTGTGGTTAAAGGTTCTTTCGGGTCTCAAAGGCAGAGGTATCAAGACACAGTATTTGGATTTTAAAAAGAACTTATTTACAAAGACAAATGTGGGAACAGAATGACGGGAACGGATGCACACTCGCACACATGCACTCAGGTAATCGCGAAAAGTGAGGGGAGTCATAATGGGGGTGAAGTGCGCACACACACACACACACACACACACACACACACACACACACACACACACACACACACACACACACACACACACACACACACACAGTAAGCTTGTTACAAATGGTCAGGGAAAAACACAATACAGTGCCTGAACTTCCCCCCCCCCCCCCCCCCCCCACCCCACCTCACCTCTGGGACAAGCAACAGCTCTACGCTACTGGGAATCTACTTAAAAATGCCCCTAAACCCCTATGGATGCACACACTCTTACCAGTGGTCCCTCTACGTGGTTTCAACCCCGGCAGCAATCAAAAGAGAAAGAGCCACACACACACGTGGCATCCTTTATTGTGCTGGAGAGCTGGGTGGAGCTAGCTCAGGTAATTCAAGAAGTCCAATGGGTCATGGCCAGATATGAGAGGTATGCACAGTGACCAATGGTCAGGAGTGTGTTGCTAATGGCTGGGTGGGGCTAGACCCTGATTGACAGTGGTGTCACTTTCGACCAGTACTCGGTGGTGTCACATGACAGCCACGACCTTTCACATTACACTGGTCCAGCTGATCTTCTGGTCAATGGCAATCACCCCAGGATGTTGTAGGAGGGGGACTCGATGATGGTCAATGTCAAGGTTGATGGTTAGACTCTCCCTTGTCAAAGGTGGCCATTGTCTGGTATTTTTGTGACACGAATGTTACTTTCTATTATCGACCTTTGTTGACTAGGTCTTGCTACATGCAGATATTGGCTACTTCACTAGTTGAGGAGTTACAAATGGCATTGAACGTTGTGCAATCATCAACAAACATTTCCACTTCCGACTTTACTTCGGAAGGAAAATCACTGAGGAAGTCAGTTGCAAATGGTTGGTCTTTGGACACTGCCTTGGGGAACTCCTGCAGTGACGTCCATGGCTGGGACAATGAGGAAGTGAAAATATTATTGAATATTAAAAGGCAGATCTGGACAAAATGTACAGAGCAGAAAAAAGACAAACTATGAGATTACCAGAAGAAGGGGGAGAATACGTAAATGGTAGAAATGTGAAATGCAAAAACTGGAATGGCTAATGATCTGAAGTGTTGATTTCAATGTTGCTGGTAAGCCATACTGTATGGGATTGGAGGACCAGCTGATGTCCTTGTGTTGAGTTGAGCTCAATAACGAAAGAGATCAGAGTGAGAGTGGAATAGATAATTAGAGGGACACACAACAAGAAGCTCAGGGTCACCCTGTGGACCGAATGGAGATGCTCTGCAGAGCAGTCACCCAATCTGGTGTTCCCAGTGTATAGTAGACCACACCATGGGCATTGAATACAGTGCACTAAAGTTAAACTAGTAGTGGAAGGAGAATTCATCAGACAATCCATTTAAGTTGAATATAGTTTTACAACACTTTATCAGATGGAAATCACATTTAACAATCAGTGCCCCTTACAAATTTCATCAACATTTTCCAAGTCCCTTCCAAGTTTCCATTGTAATCCTTACTATAAGTTTTATAATTCTAACAGTGCTTTAACAACAGCTGTGTAGCAGTAGAACAACCTATTGAGAGTACAACAGGGGAGCATTTTCAATAGTAACTCATTCAACCCTCTGGTAAAATTAATTGGATTAGAACAAGGCAAGAGTTCCCAAAAACTTCAAGTCATGGATCATTATTCAAGAAAGAGAAACAGTCTGCGCCAACTCTTTCATTTGCTTGTCATTATTAAAACTAAATTGATGAAGTGCAACTATTTTAATGTAAGTGTAGGGTCATATGGCATTAGTAAGCAATTTTTAAAGAGTTTTGTTCTTATTTTGCCAAGGGAGGTCTTTAACTTCAGAATTCAAAGAATGGCAAATATTTGTAATGTTAAATAAAAATCAGGGAACATCAAATTCTAAACCACTCAAAACATTGAACTTGTTCCAATCCAATTCATTTCTGTTGGGTTGGGCCGGGTATCCTACTGAACAATGTCCCCTTATTGTAATGTCATCACATGATCATTCTTCTAAGGTTGGTTCTGAAGCTTTCATAGAATTATCAGTTTAAGAAATCTTTTTGATTTGGAGAACTCACTTTCCCTAAGATCTATTCAGCACAGGAGGAGTTCTTTGTGTATCTGACTAAACAAGTTGACTTTTAGCTGATGCAGGTAGCACAAAGATTTAAACAGTGATTTAACATGTTAAGTGCCTTTTGAAGGGATTATTTGGGTAGTATTCTTTCGGGCCAAAGAAATAGCATACACATAAAAGCTTAATGTAATCAGTTCTCAAGAACCATGAGTCAATACCCACATAGTTAGATAAATACAATATAATTGATCTGTTTACTGATTTTAATGTTAAGATTTGCTTTGCTCAGCTTTAATGCATGCAAAAATAATTTTGGTCCTATTAATAAATATAATACAGTTGAAAACTCTACACAATTCTCTAAAATGTGACAAATTCTCTAAAATTTAACTAAAATGTGCATGAAGGTGTGGAGATATGTCTTTGGACATCAGCATTTACAGATTACTGTCACAATAATAGTCTGTTATTTGCTACTCTAACATTCTGTTCAACTGATGTATCCTTGTTTAAAAAACATTTGCTCTCATTGCTTGTTGATTCCCAGAACTTTATAAATTTCTTTCTTCCAATAATTTGGAAAACACCCAAATAGATATTGCTAGAGGCCCAGACGAAAATGCTCTTTAATAAGCCCATTAAATGTAATTGGTGAATCCTGAGAAACTGTACATGATCAAATTTCAGAATATGTCTTCAGCAGATTGTCAATGCTCTGGACAAGAACAATAAATCTTAATCCTTTTTTTCCACAAATAAGGGACTTTTTAGCAAAACTTTCATGAACATATAAAGCACAAAAGAAAGTTCTCAGAAAATTTGTAACAGTGTTACTATGTCTTTTTGAACATGAGAAATTTCAGTTACTGAAAAAATAAGTAGCTTGCGTGTGTTTTATTCTACCATGGATGAATTGTGTGTGATCTGTTTCATCTGTCAGCATACAGCAATGCTGAAATGATTTTGCCATTCCCAATGTAAAAGCATCCATCCAGAATTTTTTAAAATTAATTTTCAGGATGTGAGCAACATGGCTAAACCAGGCATTTATTACCCACCACCAAATTCCCTTAAGATGATGCTAGTGAGCTACCTTCTTTTTCAGCTAGAGTTCTCTGATTAGGGCACTGGCACAGTGTAGTTTGGTAGGGAATTCCAGGCTCAGTGATAATGAAGGAATGGCAATTTATTGTAGCAAAAAATATTTACAGAGCTAATTTTTCTATTGCAAATGTGGCATATGCTGTGAAAGTTGCAGGATAGAATGGCTACACATTTAAAAACAACAGCTAATGATACCCATCAGATGAATTAAGGTTAACTCTGTTCCTCCACTACCCCCACAGATGTAACCTGACCTGCTGAGTATTTTCAGCATTTTCTATTTTTATTTCAGGCTTCCAACATCTGCAGTTTTTGGTGTCCCCACTCCCAAGTTCTCTGCTGGGAAACTTGTCGTCTGAAAATTGACTTGCTGAAATTGCTGTTGCTGTTATACTGCACAGGATTGCAGTCACCCTAGTTATCCAAAGAAAGTGTGGAACCAAGGTATAGTCTCATAGACAATTAATGTGTCTCTCATAATACACTTTAATTCAAACGCTCAATCAGATTGAAACGGTAATGAAAATTTGTTGAGATTATTTATAATGAAAAATGGATGAAAACTAATGCATGTCCACAATCCCATTTGTATAGCTACTTTAATGCAACAAAGCTTCAAAGGTGCATTGGGAAAGTCCGTTAATCGCTGTACCACAATAATCAGTCAAGATTTAAGTTTCTTCATTCAATAGTTTATTTGAGCATATTCGAGGAAATCATGCAGATACAGAATTCAGGATGGCTTGTAAATCACAACTCATACAGTGATTATTATATCTTAAACATGTGACCCGTATTACCCAATTCTAATAAGATAAGATAAGATACGATAAGATTTCTTTATTAGTCACATGTACATCGAAACACACAGTGAAATGAACCTTCTGCATAGAGTGTTCTGGGGGCAGCCCGCAAGTGTCGCCACGCTTCCGGCGCCAACATAGCATGCCCACAACTTCCTAACCCATACATCTTTGGAATGTGGGAGGAAACCAGAGCACCCGGAGGAAACCCACGCAGACACGGGGAAAACGTACAAACTCCTTACAGACAGTGGCTGGAATTGAACCCGGGTCACTGGCGCTGTAAAGCATTACACTAACCACTACACTACTGTGCCTGACCTTAAAAGAATTTGTAACTCCCCATTGGGGAATTGAACCCCGGTCTCCCGTGTGACAGGCGGGGATACTAAGCACTGTACTAATGAGGAAGTTAATATTATACATCAAAGAGGAACATTCTCTTGATCAATTGTCAGACACTTAACTATTACCTTCTGACCAATCAGAGATGAGACCCCTGCTCCAGGTCAGTATCCTGATCGAAACAAAATATCCCTTTGATCCAACCAATCAGTGTCACATGCCATCAAAGGTTCACTTACACCCAAAAAGCTTGTTATTAGTAGATTTGTTTCTAAGGTTACCATCTCTCCTTACATTCCTACAGAAGTGATTGTTTTGGGACAACACAGTTTCCCCATTATATTTCAGATTCTAAAGACGTACGGGTAGGTTAATTTGGGTTTAAAATGGGCGGCGCAGACTGGTTGGGCAGGAAGGGCCTGTTACCATGCTGTAAATAAATAAAATAAAAAATAAAAATAAAAACGCTGCCTTGGTGAAGCAGCCAGTATAATCAAAGACCCCACCCACCTGGGTCATTCTCTCTCCTCTCCTCTCCCATCAGGTAGAAGATACAGGAGCCTGATGGCACGTACCACCAGACTTAAGGACAGCTTCTACCCCACCGTGATAAAACTATTGAACGGTTCCCTTATACGATGAGATGGACTCTGACCTCACGATCTACTTTGTTGTGACCTTGCACCTTATTGCACTGCACTTTCTCGGTAGCTGTGACACATTACCCTGAACTGTTATTGTTTTTACCTGTACTACCTCAACGCACTGTGTACTAACTCAATGTAACTGCACTATGTAATGAATTGACCTGTACGATCGGTATGCAAGACAAGTTTTTCACTGTACCTCGGTACAAATGACAATAATAAACCAATACCAATACCAATACCAATTTGAAGCCAACAGGTCAATTCAGTTCTCCTTATACAGGTCCGCCCTGAGTGTTTGGGAGACCAGCGGGATGGATTTGCCTGCTGCTCCGGGGCTGCAGGCATCTTCTGCCGGGTGGGAACACAGCATTTCCTCGTGCCTTCTCCCCCCTCCCCGCCGCCAAACCACAACATTCAGGGGCTGGGTGGAACTGAGCAGAGCTGGTAGCATCGACCAGACTCACTCCCTCACTCACCGAGTCAGTGAGGCTGCTCTTCCCGCGCCTGCTCGCTCTCCTGCCCCTGCTGTTTCTGTGATCCTTTCCAACACACTGTGGTTGTTGATTTCTGAGCTCCAAAGAGTTCGGGTTACGAACTGTTCTTGAATGGAACCTTGTAACTCAGGGACTCCCCGTAATGTTGCTCAGCCGTTTGTTCTTACTTGAATTAGCAGCTTTGGGAGTGCAATTACAGAAGCCAGATCTAACCTGCTAAATAGGACAGGGACATTTGTTCTTTTACAACATGTTTAATAGGACAAAGACTTTTGTTCTTTAACAACACATTTTGTCAGTTGCATCAACATCCTGTCATAAGAGATTCAGGATGACTTATAAACCACAAGTCATACAGTGATTATTATACCCAAACAATGTGACCTGTACTATCCAACTCTAAGATTATACATCACAGATGAGCATTCTTTGATCAATTGTCAAACACTTAACTGTAAACCTTCTGACCAATCAGAGTATGTACCCTTCACAACATATACTTCACAAGAGCAATATCAAACAATATTTGACATCACTGACAGCATAGATAAATTGAATGGTCTCAGTCTTTCTCCCAGGGTAGAGGAGTCTAAAACTAGAGGGCATGGCTTTAAGGTGAGAGAGGAAAGATTTAAAAGGGATCTGAGGGGCAACGTTCACAGAGGGTGGTGGTATATGGAATGAGCTGCCAGAGGAAGTAGTAGAATCAGGTACAATTACAACATTTAAAAGGCGTTTAGGCAAGTAAATGGATAGGAACGGTTTAGAGGGATATGGGCCAAACACAGGCAAATAGGACTAGCTCAGGTAGTCATCTTGGTAGGCATGGACGAGTTGGGCAGAAGGACCTGTTTCCATGACTCTAAGGAGATATTAAGACATATGCTTAGACAAAGAGGGATGTTTTAAGGAACATCTTAAAGGAGGAGGAGAGTTGAAGAGGTGGCAAGCTTCAAGGAAGCAAATCCAGAGGATGGGAAGCATGCATCTTAAGACATTGTCACCAGTGGTGGAGCAATTAAATTCAGGGATGCACTAGAGGCCAGAAATGAAGGAATGATTTCAGGGGCTTGAAAGAGGTTTCTTGGGGAGAAGGAAGGTCTTGGAATTCAAGGTCTAATTAACCAGCCACAGACATTTCCTTTGGCCAATTTTTAGATGTCATCTGAAATGGTATCAACGTATTCATTAACATTCTGTTTGTGAGTTGAATAGTGTGGGCTTCATGTACAAGGTCTCTGTGTTGATGGCAGCTTTGTCAGTAGTGCTGAGAAGCATTTATAGATTACCATGTGTCAGGTATGTATATCGTGGTTATATTTTGTTATGATATAAAAGGAGGCTATTCGGCCCATTGAATCTAGGCCAGCACACAAAGCAATCCCTCACCTATTTCCCTGTAACTTATTTTGTCACATGCCCATCAGCTCCTCACACACACTCTCTACCCTCAGCCCTCCTGCTGTTGCCTACTCAAAGTCAAAGTCAATGCCGAGCTTATTGCCATATGCACAAGTGTATGTATGCACAGGAGCATCACAGGCACATAGATTCACAAGAAAAACATGAACATAAATTATACACAATTTTTACAAGAAATAACTCAATTAGAACAAAAAAACAAAGTCCATTGTAGTGCAAAGTGGTCAAAGTGGTCATAGTGTTCTTACACTGAGGTAGTGATTAGGGTTATGCAGGTTGGTTCAAGAACTGAATGGTTGAAGGGAAGTAACTGTTCTCGAACCTGATGGTGAGGGACTTTAGAATTCTGTACCTCCTGCCTGATGGTAGCTGCGAGAAGATGGCATGGCCCCGATGGTGGAGATCTTTGATGATAGATGTTGCCTTCTCGAGGCAGCACTTCATGTAGATACTACCAATGGTGCAGAGGGATGTACCTGTGATGTACTGGGCTGAGTCCACGACTCTCTGCAGCTTCTTACGTTCCTACACATTCAAATTGCCGTACTAGACAATGATGCAACCAGTCAGGATACTTCCAACAGCACACTCATAGAAGTTTGCTGGGGCATATTCACAGTAGTTAATTAACTTACCAACCAGCATGTCTTTGGGATGTGGTTGGAAGCTGTAGTACCCCAAGGAAACCCACACAGTAACAGGGAGAACATACAGACTCCACCCAGACAGCACACGCCCTTGCTTAGAACAAATCCTTTGAACTTTCACTGTCAGCCGTCACTCAGTGATAGGTCTCTCACCTCAGTGAGTTTAATCGCCCTTAAAAAGACTGGAGGACAAACTTCAGTGCTGTACTGTGGGATGCCCCAGGGGTGGAAGTGGTGAACTTCAGGTACAATGTTAACTGCTGTTCATTCTGCTGTTCACAAAATATCCCATTATATTGTTCAACAAAGAGCAGAGATTCAAGCAAGACTGTAGACGCTGGAAATCTGGAGCAACACACAAAGCGCTGAAGGAACTCAGCAGGTCAGGCAGCATCCATGGAGGGAAAGAAACAGTTGACGTTTTGGGCCGAGACCCTTAATCAGGATTTGAGAATAATCTCCACAAAGAGTGGAGATTGTTGTAACTGGCTGAGTCACCTGAGAGACACTGAAACTGATGGTATAAAAGTCTTTATTTAACACAGCAAATCTTCTGGAGAGAATCTAGTTCTTCACTCCTGACACAATGTTTATACTTCTTAAACACAAATACAACAATAAATGATTAACTACAGTTTCAATGGCTATAATTACCTACTTAACTTTACCATTTTGAATGTAGACAGGTAACATGGCAGAATTAAGTATTCACCATGAGCACATCCCAACTAACAGAACCGCTTTGAATATTCAGTACTGGTGGCTGGTACAAAAGCTTCTGAGCACAAATTCCAGACACCCAAAATATACCCCTTTTGTTGCAGTGTTGAGAGATGACTTCCTCAATGTACAATTAGCCAGAATATTAAGTGACAAAATAGACCTGCCCTGAAATGTGCATTAAGTGGCAAGGATCTGCCTTTAACAATGTGCTAATACAGGCGATGGCCACTTAATGCCTTCCTTGATCTCATCCTGAAGTTTTCAATGACCACAATTAACATAAACATTCACCTATTGTCTTCCCCTGTGTAGTTTCAATGGTACAGAATCAGAATGTCCCACACCCAGTGATTGGTTTCAATAGCCTAAACGCATCAGTTGAAGTTAACAGGTTTATTTCCTGAAGACGGGTTCTCATTTTAATTAATATCTGCTATCCATAATTTTATAATTCCAGAATACACTCTAACAGAGATGACAGCCTGATCATAATTTCATCCTTAACCCTGGTATGTAGCCTAATATGGCCTGCTATGGAGGCTTCAATGCACAGGATCGCAAGAGGGTTGGAGACTCAGCCAGCCTCATCACGGGCACAGCCCTCCCCACCATTGAGGACACCTTCAAGAGGCGCTGCCTCAAGAAGGCAACATCCATCACTAAGGACCCTCACCATCCGGGACATGCCCTCTGCTCACTTCTACCATCGGGGAGGAGGTACAGGAGCCTGAAGACCCACACTCAATGATTCAGGAACAGCTTCTTCCCCTCTGTCATCAGATTTCTGAACAGTTCATGAACCCATGAACACTACCTCATTGTTCCTTTTTGTTTTGCACTATTTATTTATTTCGTAACTTATAGTTTTTTTTATGTCCTTGCACTGTACCGCTGCCGCAAAGCAACAAATGTCACATCATATAAGACAGTGATAATAACCTGATTCAGATTCTGAACCCAATCGTTTCAACCAGACATTTATCTCCAGGTTATTTACGCTATATAAGGTATTCGTTTAGTTTGCAATACAATGGTGACTTCAAAATTAATTCACTCCTATACAGCATTGAGAGGCATCCTGTGACTGTGGACGCCATTGTATTAATACAAGATCTTTCATTCCTTTCCTTTAGATAAGTGGAGGAACATGTAAATTAAGGAAAGAAGTACGCCCCTCGGCCCTTCAATCCTGTTCTGCCCTTCATTAGGATAACGGTCATTCTGATTGTATCCTCAACCACCTACCCCCAGTAACTTTCATCCCCTAGTTTATCAAGTATTTATCTAATCATGCCTATTAAATAATCAAAGATTCTGTGTCCACCGCCCTTTGAGGAAGGGAGTTCTGAAGATTCATCACCTTCTGAGAGAAAATGGAGATGGAATACTGCATAGGGAAGTGTATAGTCATGCAGTTTGGTAGAAGGAATAAAGGTGTGGACTATTTTCTAAATGGGGAGCGAATTCAGATATCGGAGGTGCAAAGGGACTTGGGAGTCCGAGTGCAGGATTCCCTAAAGGTTTACTTTCAGGTTGAGTCGATAGTAAGGAAGGCAAATGCAATGTTAACATTCATTTGGAGAGGACTAGAATATAAAAGCAAGGATGTAGTGCTGAGGCTTTATAGTGCATTGGTCAGACCACATTTGGAGTAGTGAGTAGTTTTGGGCCCCATATCTAAGGAAAGATATGCTGGCATTGGAGAGGGTCCAGAGGAGGTTTACAAGAATGATCCTGGGAATGAAAGGGTTAATGTATGAGGAGCAGTTGATGGTTCTGGGCCTGTACTCGCTGGAGTTTAGAAGAATGAAGGGGGATCTCATTGAAATCTACTGAATATTGAAAAGCCGGGATAAAGTGGACATGGAGAGAATGTTTCTAGTTGTGGGAGAGTCTAGGACCAGAGGGCACAGCCTCAGTATAGAAGAACATCCCTTTAGAACAGAGATGAGGAGGAATTTCTTTAGCCAGAGGATGGTGAATCTGTGGAATTCATTGTCACAGAGGGGTGTGGAGGCCAAGTCACTGGATATATTTAAAGCAAAGGTTGATAAGTTCTTGATTAGTGAGGGCATCAAAGGTTATGGGGAGAAGGCAGGAGAATGGGGTCGAGAGGGAATAATAAATCAGCCATGATCGAATGGCAGAGCAGACTCAAGGGCCGAATGGCTTAATTCTGCTCCCATGTCTTATGTCTTAAAAAACTTTCACCTCTTCTCTGTGTTAAATGGGTGACAAATGGGTATTTAAAGTGGCCCCTTGTTCTGGATTCTCCCAGAAGAGGAAACATCCTCTCTACATCCACTCTGTAAAGGTCCCTCAGATTCCTGTATATTTCAATCACGTTCTATCTCACTCTTCTAAACTCCAGCGAATACAGGTCTAGACTGTTGAGTTGGTTAAATTTGTTGTCACAAAGAATTGACCACATTGTGGCTGTTACTGCCACTTATGTCAGAAGCTATTCAAAATGGAGATCACACAGACTTTGGGATCCATTCAATGAATTAATTGTCAATCTTACCCCAGTGGATAATGAGGACTGATTGACATTCAAATTTATCGTGCATTGTAAATCTAACAAGCTTGTAATGGTCCTAAATTTTCCACAATACCTGTAGCTGGAATTGTCTCAGCTCCAACCACACCTGTGGTACAGGTAGTGTAGAGTAGCGATGAAGATAAGAGTGTGTATCCCACCACAGCAGCTGGCAGATGTAAATTCAAATAAGTTCTGGTAAACTATCCCTTTGCCTCCACAGATGCTGCCTGACCCACTAAGTTCCTCCAGCAATTTGTTTGTTTGCTGCAGATCCCAGCACCTGCAGTCTTTTACATGTCTGATTAGCTCATTAAAAAAAAAGCTAATATCATCATGAGGCCACGGCATTATTGAAAAACCATTTGCACCAAACACACGAATAAACTTCTACAGATGTGCTGTTGAAAGTATCCTGACTGGTTGCATCATGGTCTGGTATGGCAATTCGAATGCACAGGAATGTAAGAAGCTGCAGAGACTAGTGGACTCAGCCCAATACATCACTGGCATTTCCCTCCTGACCATCAGTTGTATCTACATGAGGCATTGCCTCAAGAAGGCAACATCTGTCATCAAAGATCCCCACCATCCAGGCCATGCCACCTTCTCACAGCTACCATCAAGCAGGAGGTACAGAAGCCTGAAGTCCTACACCACCAGAGTCAAGAACAGTTTCTTCCCTTCAGCCATTTAGTTCTTGAACCAACCGGCACAACCCTAATCACTACCTCAGTACAGCAACACCATGACCACTTTGCACTACAATAGACCTTGGTTTTTGCTGTTCTAATTGTGTTTTTTCTTGTGTAATTTATGTTGTTAATTTAACTTTTTCTTCTGAATGCTTTGCCTCTAATGCTATGTGCCTGTGATGTTGCTGCAAGAAAATTTGCAGCCATTGCACCTGCGCATACATGTACTTGTGCATATGACAATATGACAATAAGCTCGATAAACTCCATAAACTTCATTCACTAATATCCTTCAGGCAAGGAAATCTGCCATCTTCACCTCATCTGGCCAATATGTGACTCCAGACCCAGCAATGTAGCTGACTTTTGACCTCTTTCTTGGCTTAAGGGCAATTTAGGGAAATTTAAGGAATTTAAGGAAATTGAGGGTCCATAAATGGTGGTGTTGCATACAATGGCCATGTCCTGTGATTGAATAAATGAGATTTAACAAGAACCATCATGGTACACAGCTCATTAATTAGAGGAAGTTAGGTTCCCTGAGTTGTCCAGATGTTTACCTAAAGCAGGAAGTTATGCGGCTTCCATGCGGTTTTTCATCAACAACGAACTCGAATAGATATGACAGCACAGACTTCAGAGTAAGTTGGCGTCTCCCTTCCTGTTTTAACTCCCAAACTATGCAACCATTAGCTTCCCCAAGCTAAGATTTCCACAATAATGACCAAACCACATTTCACTATTGGATGTTCAACTGCTTGGAATGCTTAGTACGTGGAACATCTGTGGTCGTGTGGGATTCCATTAAAAAATACCATGACTTTAAACGTTTCTTCATTCTTTAAGGGGATCAAATGTGGAAACGAGATCAAACTTCAGTGAACTTTTCTCATGTAATGCACGTCTAAATAAGATATGCTTGAAGATCACATTAAACAAAGCGATTTCATGGAGCAGACCTTGTGCTATTTATAATTTGATAGAGTCATGATGTCATAGAGGGATAAAGGATAGAACAGGTCCTACAGCCACTGAGTCCATGCTGACTATAAACCACCCACTTTGACTCTAATTCTACCCTGCATTCTCCTCAACTCCACCCAGATTCTACCTCTGGGGGCAGTTTACAGTGGCCGATTAATCTACCAACCTGCAAGTTTTTGGGATATGTGAGGAAAGCAGAGCACCCGGTCAAAGTCAAAGTCGAGTTTATTCTCATATGCACAAGTACATGTGTGCATATGTATAGAGCATCATATAAGCAGCATTCACAAGAGAAGCATAAATTAAACAATTTTTACAAGAAAGAACATAATTAGAACAAAAAAAAACAAAGTCCATTTTAGTGCAAAGTGATCAACGTGGTCATAGTGTTGCTAAGCTTACTGATTAGGGTTGTGCCGGTTGGTTCAAGAACTAAATGGTCACAGTGAGAAGGTGCAAACTCCGCACAGACAGCACTGGAGATCAGGATCAAACCCTGGTCACTGGAGAAATGAGGTGGTAGCTCTACTACTTGCACTGGTGTGCCATTTAATTTTGTGGGCAACGGATCTCTACTCTCCCATTTTTCTCTCTCTAGCATAATTCTTTTGTCTTCTTTTCTTTTTGTTCTATATACGTGCTTCCCTGAACCTTTCCTCTCTTGTCCTTGCTCAACTTCAACCTAATTATCCAGTACGCATCTGCCCTGATGTTATCACCTTATTCCTAGAACTTGGAGTTCACCCAGTATTGATGTGCTGAACGTAATGACCACTCCTGAAAAAATTCATACGACTGGCCAAGGAAACATGAGCACTGAAACCGGGGCATCTAGCACAGAGCTCATGCACAATGACAGGTTCTACCAATTGCTGTGGGGTGCTCACTGCAGAGCCTATAGCTGTTGTGTCATTGTTGATCTGGGGCATAGATAAGGTGGAATACACACAGTTCTTTTCCCAGGGAAAGGGAACCAAAAACTAGAGGGCATAGGTCTAAGGTGAAAGGGGAAGAGATTTAAAAGGCACCGGAGGGACAACTTCTTCACGCAGAGGGTGGTGCGTATATGGAACAAGCTGCCAGAGAAAGTAGTTGAGGCAGGTACAATAACAACATTTAAAAGACATTTGGATAAGTACATGGATAGGAAACGTTTAGAGGGATGCGGGCAAATGGAAGTAGATTAGATAGGCACCTTGGTCTGTATGGAAATGTTGGGCCGAAGGGCCTGTTTCTGTGCTGTATTACTCGATGATCCTATGACCGTTGGGAAGTTAGTCAGTGCTTAAAGAACTCTTCTTGCGGCAGCCAAAGAACAGCAGCGGGAAAGGCTGCCATGGAGGTAGGAGAACATATGTAGGAGGTTGGACATGGTTCTCTTCAGAGTCTGCCCCCTCTCCCCCTCCACGGCCCATGCCATGAACTCCTGTGCCACGAGCAGTCCCAGGGCATCAGCCAGTGATGACAGCATGTTCACAGAGTCACGCAGTGTGGAAATGGACCCTTTGGCCCAATAAGTCCGTGTTGACCATCAAGCACCCATTTACACTAATCCGACACTAATCCACATCAAGTAAAGTCCAAATCGAGTTTATTGTCATGTGCACAAGAACAGTGAGATGTGGGTACAATGAGAAACTTGCTTACAGCAGCATCACAGGCATGAAAAACACGATGATGCTGGAGGAACTCAGCAGGCCAGGCAGCATCCATGGAGAAGAGCAGGCGGTCAACGTTTCGGATCAGGACCTTTCTTCAGGGCGATCAATGTTTTGGAAATATTGGCCAACTGCTTTTCTCCACAGATGCTGCCTGGCCTGCTGAGTTCCTCCAGCATCAATGTGTTTTTCATCTAGATTCCAGCATCTGCAGTCCTTTGTTTCTCTGGCATCACAGGCATGTAGGTTCAGACAACACACAGAACGTAAATTATACATTATTTATTCTCCCCACATTCCCATCAACTCCCACCCGATTCTACCACTCAGCTACATACCAGGGGCAATTTATGTGGCCAATTAACCTTCCAATCTACACGTCTTTAAGATGTGGGAGAAAACTGGAGGCAACCTACATGGTCACAGGGAGAACGTGCAAACTTCACACAGACAGCGTCCAAGGGCAAGAATGAACCCACGTCTCTGGAGCTGTGAGGCAGCAGTTCTATCAACTGCTCCACTGTTGAAACCAAATAATAGCAAAACAAATAACTGCGATCAGAGATGGGACTCTGGGGAGTTAACATAACATATCACTAGTCATTGATAAGTGAGGCCAGGAGAAGCAGTATACAGGGCATTGATGTGGCAGTGGCGACTTTTAACTGATCTCTCATTCCCAAACCCTGCATGTGTGCTCCAGGTTTTTTAGTGAATTAATAATGAAGGTCATGAGTTTTGCCCCAAAAGCTCCACTTGCTGCCAGGCACGAAGGAACTGAGCAAAACCTATGGCATTGATGTTGGGTAAACTTCAGACATTCTGGGATAACCTGAGCTCAGAAATGCTGGGCCAATTCCCCGAAGATTTCTAATGGACCTGGAAATGTTCACTTGCACAAAATAACTTGTACAATCCAGCTTTTATGTGCATTTTAGGTCCCCATTATATCTGGGACAGTTGTTCAATAATCAGAATATAATAGGACAGAGTGAAACGGTAGTTTATATTCAGTATTAAGATTGAGTCAAGTACTCTATCCAGTAGCCTTCACACTGAAACCAGGCAGGGTTTGGGTACAAAAAACAAACTGCTGGAGAAACTCGGCGCTCAGGTAGAGGGAAATGGACAGTCGATGTTTCACGTCGAGACCCTTCATCTAGACTGAAAGAACAGAGGGGAGGGTGTGGGTGCAGAGCAGATATGTCCCATCTTATTGAATGGAACTCAGGGCTAAATAAGCTGTCCTTTAAAGCACATTGTCAGTGAAGTAGCTGAGAGGGTTATAGATGAGTAAGGCTCCTCAGTGGAACTTGGCCTAAATTACCATAGATGGCAGCTTTGGTGGTCTACATAGTCTGATAATGGAATACTGATTGACAGCTCTTGTTATTCAGTCCATGAGGGGTTGAGGCAGATTGTCTTCCAATCCTGAATCAATCCTCTACAATCCTCTGCGATGACCCTCTCAGACTGTTTGTACCTCATGCCTACATCCACTGGTGTCCAGTCATTGGGTTCTCCAGGGAGGAGGCTAATGTTGATCTGGTCAATATGATCTTCAGGCAAACTACATATCACCCACTGTCTTATGTCAGCTGTCAGCACAAGAGCTATGAGCAATCCTTTCCCACAGGCTGTTAAACAAACGAATCTTTCATTCGCCTCCAGGACATCCCAAAGCACCTTACAACCCAAACACTCTTCACTGTTTAAGTTTTTCAGAGGTTGATTTAGCCTCCTCAGTTTCCACACTAATCCTGCTTTCACTGGCATTACTACACTTGTGGGTATGATATTGAAGTATTGGTTTATTTTGTTTACTCAGTCTATTGGAATGTATTGAGTGTTTGAATCACTCGTTTTCAAGAGCAGAGATCAGCCTGTTGATTTTGGCTTCCTGAAACCCTATCATCTTTTGTTTGGTTTTACATACATTGATAAACTTCCAAAGTGTGGTTGCTGTTGTAAGCTTTGAAAATGTTGCATCACTCTCTCTCTGCAACAATCTCCCACACACATTGTCATGTACCAATGATCTGGTAATCAGCTCGACCAAGCGTTAGATATTGACCAGGAATAATTGCCCTGTTTTTCAAAGAACTATTATGGGCTTTTTAACCACAGAATCTTTGAAGGATTACAGCATAGAGAGAGCTTCTACATCTGCCTGAGAAACCAATTGGCTTTCAGTTTGATGTCTCATCTGAAAGACAGCATGTTAGACATTTCTTCACTGCCTCAGTACTACACTGTTGGGACATCCTATGTTCTTGTACACAATCTGATAGCAATGTTTAAGAAGCACTTAGACAGATACATGAACAGGCAGAAAATTGAGACATATAGACCATATGCACGCAGATGTGCAGTTTAAATTGGCTTCATGGTTGGCACAGACATTGTGGGCTGAAGGCCTGTTTCTGTACTGTACTGTTCCACATTCTATGTTAATCCCCTGGCTGGGGAGCTGAACCCAAAGTGGTATTTCAATGGTAATGAGTATGAAACTGATGTTACCTCAGAAGAACAAGGAAGCCTGAAGTCCCACACCACCAGGTTCAAGAACAGCGACTTCCATTCAACCATTTGGTTCTTGAACCAACCGGCACAACCCTAATCACTAGAGTTTAGAGTATGACCACTTTGATCACTTGGCACTAAAATGGACTTTTTTTGTTCTAATTATGTTCTTTCTTGCAAAAATTGTGTTCATGTTTTTCTTGTGAATGCTGCTTATCTGATGCTATGTGCCTGTGATGCTGCTGCAAGTAAGTTTTTCACTGTACCTGTGCACACATGTATTTGTGCATCTGACAGTAAACTCGACTTTCACCTTGACATTGAACTTGGAATTTTCCTGGTGTTTATCACTTGGCAACTAATCTGGAGCCCGGAGCAACAGCATAAATAGACTGACACAGTATTATGCCAAGAGCAGGGTATCATTGGTGTTCATAGTTAGGGGATTAGACAGTGATTTGATGTGTATATAACATCAGGTGCATAGTCTTACAATACAACCCTCAGCTAGCTAGACGTTGAAGAAGCTTTGACAGAAAATGTTCTCAGAAACCATGGATGGTATCACAAACATGTAGTTAGTCAAGTTAGTAAGGGCCAAGAGGAAAACGCATACTGTTCCCGCATTCTACTCTGTTTTCAGAAAAGGAATGTTGCAGGATAGCTTTTTTTTTGTTTATTTATGGGATGTGGGAGTCACTGATAAGGCTATAATGTATTGCGTATCACTAATTGACACTGAAAAAACACACCTTGAACAGCTGAATAAAGTCAGAAAATGTTGGAAGCATTCAGCAAGTTGGGCAACATCTGTGGACAGAGAAACAGTTAAAATTTTAGTCACAGAGATATACAGCACAGAAACAGGCCCCTTGGCCCAATTTCTCCGTGCCGACCAAGATGCCCCATCCAAGCTACTCCCATTTGCCAGCGTTTGGCCTACTGCCTTCTAAACCTTTTCAATCCATGTACCTGTCCAAATGTCTTTTTAAAATTATCGTACCTGCCTCAACCACTTCCTCTGGCAGTTCATTCCACATGGTTACCACCCTTTGTGTAAAAAAGTTGCCCCTCAAGTTCCTGTTAAATCTCTCCCCTCTCATCTTAAACCTGTGCCCTCTAGTTCTTGATTCCCCAACCCTGGGAAAACGACCGAGTGCATTCACTCTATTGATGCCCCTCATGATTTTATACACCTCTGTAATATCACCTCTCAGTTTCCTATGCTCTAAGGAATAAAGTCCTAGCCTGCCCAACCTCTCCCTATAATTCAGTCCCTCAAGTCCTAGCAGCACCCTTATAAATCTTCTCTGCACTCTTTCCAGTTTAATAACATCTTTCCTATAGTAGGACAACAAAAACTGAGCACATTACTCCAAGTGCGGCCTCACCAGCGTCCTGTACAACCGCACCATGACCTCCTAACTTTTAAACTCAGTGCCCTGACGTATGAAGGGCAGCATGCCAAAAGCCTCCTTCACCACCCTGTCTACCTGTGACTTCACTTTCAGTGAACCATGTCGAAGGTTGAAGACCACATTGCACTGGAGAGGGCGCAGAGGAGATTCAACAGGATGTTGCCTGGGATGGAACGTTTCAGTTATGAGGAGAGACTGGATAGGCTGGGTTTATTTTCCTTGGAGCAGAGAAAGCTGAAGGGGGAACCTGACAGAAGTAAGCAAAATGATGGGGAGCAGAGATGGCGTAGACAGTAATAAAGCTTTCCCCATGCCAGGGGTGTCTGAGACCATAGGTTTAAGGTGAGGTTCAGAGGGGATCTCAGTAAGACTTTTTTCTCCCAGAGGGTGGTTCGAATCTGGAATGCACTGGCTGAAAAGGTGGTGGAGGCAGAGACTCTGACAAAGTGTAAGAAACATTTGGTTGAGTCACAGGAGGCTAAGGACTAAGTGCAGGAAAATGGGATTAGTATAGATAAGTACTTGATGGTTAGTATTGACTTGATGGGTTAAGGGAATTGTTTCTGTGCTATATGACTCAATGACTTTTTCTGTTTTTAATTTAGATTCCCAGCTTTTGCAGTTGTTTTGATTTTCATTCTTGAACAGCAGCCGACTTTGGGGTGAAGTCAGCGTAAGGAGGTCCAGGACTTTGACTCAACAATCATGCAATATTTCCAAATCAGGATGATGTGTGACTTGGAACTGGCGGAGTTCCAATAACCTGCAGGCCTTGTCATAATTGGCATTAAAATTTAGGGATTGGGAGGTTCTGTCAACCCAGATTTGGCAAGTATACCTTTTGGCTATCAGTGAGAAGGACTTAATAAAGTCAACATTGATGGATTTGTCTTTGTTGAGTTTGAATATGATGCCTGGATCAGTACCACCACAGGTGGTACAGTTGTTTTTAATCTTATTATACCCATTTGGTACAACTGAGATGCTTCCAAGGAACATAAAGAGGCAGTGAAAAGTAGGGCATACAAAGGCAACCATATTGCTAAGGACCTGGTATCGCTTATAGAACAGATCAGGTACAGTTAAAAAAGTTTCTTTCTTTTAATAAGTATAATTGACCAGTTTGATTTTTCCAACATCACTACTACTAGCACTAGTATTTTATACCAGATTTATAAAGTCATAGAGAAATACATGCTGAAAGAGTATGACATTAGTCCATTTTTATTCTCCCCACATTCTCATCAACACCCCCACCCTAAATTCTACCATTCATCTAAGACTAAGGGCAATTTGCACGGCCAGTTAACCAACTGACCTGCACACCTTTGGGATATGGAAGGACACTGGGGCACCCTGAGGAAACGCAGGTGGTCACAGGGAGAATGTACAGACTCCACACAGACAGCACCTGTGCGTGCAGGACTGCATGCGCAACCCTGATGCAGGGTTTCGACCCAAACTGTCGACAATTCCTTTCCTCCCACAGATGCTGCTCGACCTGTTGAGTTCCTCCAGCAGATGGTTTGTTGATCCATAGAAACTCTCACTGTTTGTTTTGATATGGAAGTTTTCTCTTAAAATCAATTTTCTCCCTTCTTATGAGATGTATATTTCTTCACTGCTGGATCCAAAAAATTTCCCAGTTCTCTGGTCTACCACTAGCACTTGCTGCTTTGTATGCCCTACTTTTCAATTTAACATTAGCCTTGACCTCCTTTGTTAACCACTGATTGTGCCTCTTTCTCACTGAATCCTTCTTTCTAATTGGAATAAATTCCTGCTGAGCTTATAGACCAGGTTTGAATATCTGCCACTATTCATCTACTGATGTTGCTCTTAGCTTATTTTTCCAGTCCACCTTAGACAACTCCACTTTTATCCCATTATAATTGCCTTTATTTAAGTTGTAGACAGTGGTTTGAGTCCTGTGATGTTCACCCTCAAACTGGAATTCTTTCACATTGAAGTTATTACTTCCAAGGGGATTCTTAACCACAAGATCGCTTACTAATTTTTCCCTGTTATCTATGACTAAACCAAAAGTAGCCTGTTCCTAAATTGGTTCCGTAACATAACTACTTTAAGAAGTAATCCATGCTGCAGTCTACAAATTCATCTTCTATGATACCCTTGTCAGTTTGGTTCATCCAATCAATATGTGGATGAACATCCCCCATGACAACTACAGCACCCTTCAAACATGCCCTCGATATTTCTCCATTTATGCTCCACGCTATCAAGAGGTCACATTTTCAGGGCCTATAGACAACTCCCACTCGTGTCTTCTTTCCTCTTCTTTCACTGATTCTATATTACTATTCACTGCCTGCAGATCAGAGTCAGTATCAGAATCAGGTTTATTATCACTGACGTATGTCATGAAATTTGTTGTTTTGCAGCAGCAGTACAGTGCAAGACATAAAGACATAAAAGTTACTATAAGTTACAAAAATAAATAAATAGTGCAAAAGAGGAACAAAAGCTAGTGTTCATGGGTTCATGGATCGTTCAGAAGTCTGATGGCAGAGGGGAAGAAACTGTTCCTGAATCGTTGAGTGTGGGTCTTCAGGCTCCCGTACCTCCTCCCTGATGGTAGTAACGTGAAGAGGGCATGTCCCGAGTGGTGAAGGTGCTTAATGATGGATGCCACCTTCTTGAGGCACCACCTCTTGAAGATGTCCTCAATGGCGGGGAGGGTTGTGACCGTGATGGAGCTGGCTGAGTCTATAACCCTCTGCAGCCTCTTGCGATCCTGCACATTGGAGCCTCCATACCAGGCGGTGATGCAACCAGTCAGAATACTCTTCACCGTACACCTGTAGAAATTTGCGAGAGTCTTTGGTGACATATCAAATCTCCTCAAGCTCCTAATGAAGTAAAGCTGCTGGCGTGCCTTCTTCGTGATTGCATCAATGTGTTGGGTCCAAGATAGATTCTCTGAGATGTTGACACCCAGGAACTTGAAACTGCTCACCCTTTCCACTGCTGACCTCTCAATGAAGCTTGGTGTGTGTTCTCCTGACTTCCCCTTCTTGGTCCAAATCAATTGCTTGTTCTTGCTGACACTGAGTGCAAGGTTGTTGTTGCAACACTACTCAACCAATCGATCTATCTCACTCCTGTTAAGCCTCCTCATCGCCATCTGAGATTCTGCCAACAACAGTGGTGTCATTGGTGAATTTATAGATGGTATTTGAGCTTTGCCTAGCCACACAGTCATGAGTGTAGAGAGAGTAAAGCAGTGGGCTAAGCACATGTCCTTGAGATGCCTCTGTGTTGATTGTCAGTGAGGAGGAGATGTTACCATCGATCCGCACTGACTGTGGTCTCCTGATAAGGAAGTCGAGGATCCAGTTGCAGAGGGAGGTACAGAGGCCCAGGCTTTGAAATTTGAGGGGATGATGATGTTGAACGCTGAGCTGTAATTGATAAACAGCAGCCTGACGTATGCTTTACTGTTGTCCAGATGCTCGAAAACCGAGTGGAGAGCCAGTGAGATTGCATCTGCTGTAGACTTGTTGTGAACTGCAGCGGGTCCAGGTCCTTGCTCAGGCAGGAGCTAATTTTAGCCATGACCAACCTCTCAAAGCACTTCATCACAATAGATATGAGTGCTAACGGGCAATCATCATTGAGGCAGCTCACCCTGCTCTTCTTGGGCACCGGTATGATTGCTGCCTGTTTGAAGCAGATGGGAACCTTCAACTGCAGTGGTGAGAGATTGAAGGTGTCCTTGAACACTCCAGCCAGTTAGTCGGCACAGATTTTCAGTACCCTGCCACGTACACCGTCGGGGCCTGACGCCTTGCGAGGGTTCACCATCATGAAGGGTGTTCTGACGTCGGCTTCTGAGACAGAGGTCACAGAGTTGCCAGATGCTGTGCGGATTCGCACGGGTGTAGTGTTATTCTCTCTTTCAAAGCTTGCATAAAGGGCATTGAGCTCATCGAGGAGTGAAGCATCACTGCCATTTATGCTGGTAGGTTTAACCTTATAGGAAGTAATGGCATGTGAACCCTGCCACAGCTGTTGTATGTCACCAGCAACCTGGGTTCAAATCCGGCCACTGTCTGTAAGGAGTTTGTACGTTTTCCACTTGTCTGCATGGGTTTCCTCCGGGTGCTCTGGTTTCCTCCCACATTCCAAAGATGTATAGGTTAGGAAGTTGTGGGCATGCTACGTTGGCACCGGAAGCGTGGCGACACTTGCGGGCTGCCCCTAGAACACTATGCAAAAGATGCATTGCACTGTGTGTTTCAATTTACATGTGACTAATAAAGATATTTATCTTATCTTAATTTCACACGATGGCCTTCCGTAGGTTGTACTGTGGATTACAACTCAACACCACTCTGACATCTTCCTTGATTAACAATACTACCCCATCTCCTGTCCTTCTCTTGGCCTATTAAGAACATAGAACATAGAACAGTACAGCACAGAACAGGCCCTTCGGCCCACAATTTTGTGCTGACATAGCTAAGCCCTCCTACCTACAGAATGCGCATATCCCTCCATTTTCCTCTCATTCATTTGCCCATCCAAGCCCCTCTTAAAAGCCTCCGATGAATTTGCCTCCACCACCCTATCAGGCAATGCATTCCAGGCATCCACCACTCTCTCAGTAAAAAACGTACCCCTCATGTCTGTGCTGAACCTACCCCCTCTCACCTTAAATGCATGACCTCTGGATTTGGATCGCTCAATCATGTGAAAAAGATATTGCTTGTCCATCCTATCTATGCCCCTCATAATTTTATACACTTTTAACAGATCATCCCTCAGCCTCCACCGCTCCAGAGAAAAGAGCCCAAGTTTGTCCAGCCTCTCCTGATAGCACATGTCCTCTAATCCAGGCAGCATCCTAGTAAACCTCCCCTGCATCCTCTCCAAAGCCTCAACATCCTTCCTATAGAGAGGTAATTCTTTTGGAAGTGTATAATTTGTAACACTGAGCACCCAGTCATGGTCACCCTGCAACAACTCCAGAATGGTTGTTAGATCGTATTCATACGTACAGAGGGATTTTGATGTGCAAGGATATGTCAGGTTCCAAGACCATGGCTCACTGAAAGTGGTCATGCAACTAGATCAGCTAGTAAAGAAAGCATAGAGCATGCTTGCCTTCACTGGCTGGGCCATTGATTATAAGAGTCAGGAAGTCATATTGTAGCTACCTAAAACTTTGGTTGGGCTGCACTTGGAGTATTGTGTGCAATTCTGATCGCCCCATTACAGGAAAGATGTGGAGGCTTTGGAAAGGGTACAGAAGAGGTTCACCAGGAGGCTGCCTGGATTAGAGGGTATGAGCTATAAGGAGAGGTTGGACAAACTTGGATTGTTTTCTCTGGCCGAGGGGAGACATGATAGAAATTTTTAAGGTTACGAGGTGCCTGGATAGGGTAGACAGTCAGAATCTTTTTTCCCCGGGTAGAAATGTCAAGTAAGAGAGAACATGCATTTAAGGTGAGTGGGGGAAAGTTTAAAGGAGATGTGCAGGGCAAGTTTTTTTACACAGAGAGCGGTGGGTGTCTTGAATGGGCTGCCAGGCGTGGCGGTGGAGGCAGAGACGATAGTGGCGTTGAAGAGGCTGTTAGGTGGACACGTCAATATGCAGGGAATGGAGGGATGTGGATCATGTGCAGGCAGAAGAGAATTAATTTAATACGGCACTGTGTTCAATGCAGACTTTGTGGGCCGAATGGCCTGTTCGTGTGCTGTACTGTTCCATGTTATATATGTTGCCCTCTGCGCTGTCAACGCATCTATGTTACTGCAAATGCTTCATGCATTCACATGAAGACCGTAACACCATGGGATTGCACTGTGTGGAGGGAGGGATAGACACACACTGAAGAATGCATTGTTCCCCTCCCCTTCCTTGTGTTACTCCTTATCTCCATGACCACATTTATGTGAAACTTGACTGAAGCTGCTGAGCAGATGGATCCTTTAAGGTCTGCCAACCTGCTCTACACACAGCTCAGCATAAACGCAGCACTATCACTGGATCACAGAAACAGAGTTGTTGAATGGTTATAGCATGGAAAGGGACCATTCAACCCATTGTGTCTGTACTGACTCTATTTAAGAGCACTCAAGCTAGTTCCACTCTCCCACACTCTCCCTCCACCTCTGAAATTCCTTCCTTTCATTCACTCACCCAGCTCCCTTTTGAATGCTACGATTGAATCTGCCTCCACAACCACCCCTGGAAGTTCACTCCAGACCCTAAACCCTTGTTATGTAAAAAAAAACTTTCTCTCATGTTTGGTACTCGGTACTTGGACACAGTGTCATCGAGTCGTCCAGCACAGAACAGGCCCTCAGGCCACCGCGTCCATGTTGATCACTTTGCCCATCTACACTTATCCCAATCACGTGCTTCAGGGCCATATCCGTCTATACCCTTCCCATTCAAGTACCTGTCTAAATACCTCTTCAATGTAGTGATTGGATCTGACTCCACCACCTCCTCTGGCAGCTCGTTCCAGATACCAACCATTCTCTATGTCGAAAACTTTCTCCTCAAATCCTCTTTAACTCTCCTACCTCTCACCTTAAACTTGTGCCCTTTTGGTATTGATATTGATATTGGTTTATTATTGTCACTTGTACCGAGGTACAGTGAAAAACTTGTCTTGCATACCGATCCTATAGGTCAATTCATTACACAGTGCATTGAGGTAGTACAGAGTGCATTGAGGTAGTATTGGTATTGGTTTATTGTTGTTACTTGTACTGAGGTGCAGTGAAAAACTTGTCTTGCATACCAATCATACAGGTCAATTCATTACCCAGTGCATTGAGGTAGTACAGAGTGCATTGAGGTAGTATTGGTATTGGTTTATTATTATCACTTGTACTGAGGTGCAGTGAAAAACTTGTCTTGCATACCAATCATACAGGTCAATTCATTACACAGTGTATTGAGGTAGTACAGAGTGCATTGAGGTAGTATTGGTATTGGTTTATTGTTGTCGCTTGTACTGAGGTGCAGTGAAAAATCTGTCTTGCATACCGATCGTACAGGTCAATTCATTACACAGTGCAGTTACATTGAGTGACAGTAACAGAATGCAGAGTAAAGTCTCTCAGCTGCAGGGAAGTGCATTGCAGGTAGACAATAATGTGCAAGGTCATAACAAGGTAGATCATGAGGTCAAGAGTCCATCTCATCGTATAAGGGAACTGTTCAATAGTCTTATCACAGTGGGATAGAAGCTGTCCTTGAGCCTGGTGGTACGTGCCCTCAGGCTCCTGTATTTTCTGCCTGATGGGAGAGCAGAGAAGAGAGAATGACCCGGGCGGGAGCAGTCTTTGATTATGCTGGCTGTTTGTTTTTGATACTCCTAATATGGGAAAAAAGATTCTGTCTATCTACCCTGTCTGTACCTCATAATCTTATATGTCAGGTCACCCCTCAGCCTCCTTTGTTCCAGGGAAAACAAGCCCAGCCTGTCCAATCTCTCCCCAGAACTGAAGTCCTCCAATCGAGGCAACATCTTGGTGAATCTCCTATACACCCTCTCCAGCACAATCACATTCTTCCCATAGTTTGATGATCAGAACTGCACGCAATACTCCAAGCACGGCCTATCTAGTGTTTTGTAAGGTTGCAATATAACGTCCCTGTTGTGCCAAAGTTAAGCAGGAGTGTTCACAGATCCAATAGAAATAAGCCTTGCACATGCAATGCTGCACACAACACACTTTATTGCCAAGTTACAACGTGGTACTTATCTCGGGAGCGCGCCTGAGCCTGTTTAACTGCAGTGCCCCGTTCCAATCGGTCCACAGCGTCAGTTGCAACCTAACCTGTGGGGAGCTCAAGTCCAAGAGACCTCACCACTGGTGTGCTTGCTCTTTTATACCCTGGTCACTTCTCCCCGCCCCTACCTGGGTCAATCCTTTGTCCAGGTCGACCCATCATGTGACCGTTGCGTCAGGCACTGCAGGCTCATGTCTGCAGAGACAATACCTTGGTTACCTACCACCCAGGTTACCCTTCCCCCACACACACACATTTGATCCCAGCAATTGTTCCTTGTGCTCTCTGGCTGACATTTCAGGATTCTTACTATAGTCCTATCTTTCAAATTCTCTGCTCCAGCCTATAGAGGCAAATATGCCATCTGCCTTCTTTGCCACCTTATCTACCTATGTTGGCACTTTCAGGGAGCTATAGACTTGAACCCCAAATCTTTCTGTTCATCTACGTTCCTTAATGCCCTACCATTTACTGTACATGTCCTACCCCTACTTGACTTCCCAAAGTGTATCACTGTGCATCTGCTGGGGTTAAATTCCATTTGCCAATGCTCGCCTAACTTTCCATCTGAACTATATCCTTCTGAAGCCTAAGACAATCTTCATCGCTATCCACAGCACCACCAATTTTCATGTCATTTGCAAACTTAGTACTCATACCTCTTACATTCACCTCCAAGTCGTTAATATATATGACAAACAAACAATGGTCCCAGTACTGATCCCTGCGGTACACCACTGGTCAAAGACTTCCAATCAGAGAACTATCCCTCTACCACTACTCCCTACCTCCCATCATCAAGCCAGTTTTGGATCCAATTAGCGAGCTTGCCTTGGACCTCAAGTCCTACCATGGGCCAGCCTACCATGCAGGACCTTGTCAAATGCCTCATCAAAGTCCATATAGGCAACGTCTGCTGCCTTGTCTTCATCAATCTTCTTAGTTCTTTTACCCCAGAGTTTGTACGTTCTCCCCGTGTCTGCATGGGTTTCCTCCGGGTGCTCCGGTTTCCTCCCACATTCCAAAGACGTATGGGTTAGGAAGTTGTGGGCATGCTATGTTGGCGCCAGAAGAGTGGCGACACTTGCGGGCTGCCCCCAGCACATTCTCAGTAAAACAAAAAGATGCATTTCACTGTGTGTTTCAATGTGCATAAAACATTACAGCACAGTACAGGCCCTTCGGCCCACAATGTTGTGCCAACATTTTATTTTGCTCTAAGATCTAACCCTTCCCTCCCACATAGCTTCCTAATTCTCTAATCATTCATGCGTCTGTCTATGAGTCTCTTAAATGTCCCGAATGTATCTGCCCCCACAACCTCTGCCGGCAGTGCCTTCCACGCACCCACCACTCTCTGTGTAAAAAAACCTACCTCTGACATCCCCCTTATATCTTCCTCCAATCACCTTAAAGTTATGTCCCCTCGTGTTAGCCATTGTCACCCTGGGAAGAAGTCTCTGACTGTCCACTCGATCTATACCTCTTATCATCTTGTACACCTCTATCAAGTCACCTCTCATCCTCCTTCTCTCCAAAGAGAAAAACCCTAGCTCGCTCAACCTATTACATGTGACTAATAAATAAATATCTTAATATCTTAAGTACCTGGTTCCTTACAATTCCCATTAGAACCACACAGGTCCTGTTTCAGCACAATTTTTACCATCCCAACGCTGTTTCAAACCTCCTTTTGGCTAATTTCTCGTCTTTTGCCCTGGAAACAATTAGACAGGTTCTATACACAATTGCACACCAAAATGGGATGAAACCCAAGCTCTAGACATGCACATATTGGTTTGAAAAGCAGTCAGTAGCTTCATAATTTTCCAGAAAGAATGCTTCATTTTTCATCACCTCTCTAAAAGTCCAGAATGGAGAAATGGGTTTAAAAATATTTTTCCATTTTTTATCAAGAAAGTAAAGAACCATTGCCAACAATGGATACTTACAAGATCCAAGCATTTATTTTATGGTTATAGTACTGCTGCCAACAAAAACTACATGTAAATAAAACTCAAATAAACTACTTATAAATAAGATTTATGTATTGCAATATACTTGGCAGAAATAAAGTAAAAACAACCTAAATACAAACAACAATGCTTTTTAGTACGTTAAATGGTTAGACCATTTAACAGTCAGTCTTATCACTTCATAATCTTTTCAGATAAACATGTTCTGTTAGTCCTGAAGCTACAAAACTGGTTTTGGCTGGTAAATTATCAGAAATTATATATCAAAAACAATTCTGAATTTTTTTTCATTCTCATGACACTTTCCATGTGATCATGTTGGTGAACAATCTTTGGAAACCTGCCATTGGTTGGGTATGAGAATTCATCTCTCACTAAAGCGAGCTTAGTTGAAATAACATCAAAAGCTAAGTGGAAGCCTTCTGAAATTGAACAGACCCACCACAAATTATTGCAGCCTAGTAACTTGCCAAGGGGCGAGCTCTTCCAGTACTGATGAATAATCCTGAATCTCCGCAGATGCTGTGTGACTTGGTGGGTATTTCCAGCATTTTTTATTCATAATTCAGCTAGTCCACATTTGCAAATTTTGCTTCTGTTCAGGGAAATGTTTCCACAGTTCGTGGTACACCATCAGATCTAATTTGTTTACCATTGCTAAGAACTTGTGATCCCAACCCTGCCTGTTTTTCTGCATTACATCTCAAGTCATGGCTGTTTTGGAACTATGGTTCTGTGGTTTTCTGCATTCTTGTATCATGGAAGCAATGTGAAGCCTCCACTACGGACTGTTAAGCTCTTTTTAAATAGGTACGTGTACTTTTTGAAAGCCAGTTTTTAGTATCTACCAACCAAGAGCAGCTTGTCTTTTGTACCAGTCTATTTCCTTCTCTGTGTTGCCATCCTCCCCACTGATCACTACATCTCAAAACCAAAGCTCTAGAGATTAGAGGGACAAAGGTGGATGGATGTAAAACTGGTTGTGACTGAGAGCAGGGAATGGTGGTGATAAATATATAAGTTTCACAGGGTTCAGTTTCAAGTCTCCTACTCTCCCTGATATACATTAATTACCTTAATTTGGATATGCAGACTGTATTTTTAAAGTTTGCAGGTTGCACAAAACTTGGAAATAGTAAACATCGAGGAACATACTCCAAGGGCGGGCACGGTAGTGTAGCAGCTAGCGTAACGCTTTACAGCGCCAGCAACCCAAGTTCAGATCCGGCCACTGTCTGCAAGGAGTTTGTATGTTCTCCCCATGTCTGCGTGGGTTTCCTTCAGGTGCTCCGGTTTCCTCCCACATTCCAAAGACGTACGGGTTAGGAAGTTATGGGCATGCTATGTTGGCGCCGGAAGCATGGCAACACTTGTGGGCTGCCCCCCAAATCACTGCACAAAAAGATGTATTTCACTGTGTGTTTCGATGTACATGTGACTAATAAAGATCTTATCTTATCAAGAGGTCATTGGCCGACTGATGCAACAGGTAGACAAATGTACTAATTAGCTCTCCCCAAAACAGTAGGAACAATCCAAAACTGGTTATAAAGCACTTTGGAATGTCACATAGACAAAAAGGGACCAGATAACAGGAAATTTCTTATTATCTCCTTTGCTTGTTGGTACTTGCTGAGAACGGATTTGCCCTCAACATGCCTCAACGTCACCGCGCGATGTCAGACTGTTCTGAATCTGGCCCATTTTGTAGGGATGTCTAATTTGCTGTTGAAGAACTGTGGGCTCAGAAAAATACTGCATACAGTGTCAATTTATGGAATCATTCACAGTACAGAAGGAGGCAGTGGTGCCCATTCTCCCAATGCTGTTTGTTGAAGAACCTATCCAATCTGGTCCATTCCCCTCTCACTCCCTTTTGTCCTGCATTTTGTTTTCAAGTATCTATCCAATTCTCTTTTGAACTTTGCTTCCAACGGCCTCTCAGACAGCACATTCCAGATGTGCTGTCACTCTATAAGAAGAAATATCCTCATGATACCTCTGGTTCTTTTGCAAATCGCCTTGTGTTTCTTCTAACTGATTCTTCTTTCATTTTATTACTCCATACAAACAATTCACAGTTTTGAACACTGCTATCAAATCTCCTCATAACTTTGCTGCCTGACCTGCTGAGTTCCTCCAGCACTTTGTGTGCGTTTCCCCTTAACTTTCTCTGCTCAAAGAACAACCCCAAAGACTGCAAAGCCCTATTGTGGGTATGAAGTAGGACGGGATGCGGTGGTGAGGGGAGGGAGGGTCATTGGGGGGAGTTGAGGAAGCAACCTTTGCCTTCTTGCTTCTGTTTGTTTTACCCCTCCCGATCACATGAAGGAAAGTGTTATCTTGATGTTCCAGTCGTCATGCTGAGTACAACAAGATTGAAAGATCGATAGGTCCTTTCCCAGCCATCATTTTTTAATGTTTGCTTGAGTCAACATTGCTGATCTGAAGTTGATGCACCTATTGAGTTTAACGAAGCATGGAAATATTTTAATTACAGACATCTTGTTCTGTCTGACTAATCTGTTTGGATGACTGGAATATTTCCAAATGATGGACTGGTCCCTTCAACATTCTTCTGTGCTTATCCACATCTCCTGCTGAGGAAAGTGACATATGAGAAAAAAGAGGTCATTTCACAGATCACTGGTCAACTTCAGGTACATTGACATTCCCAGCAGACCAGTTAACAGTAGAGATTTTGGACAGATGGGCATTGTAAGGCATGTACTTTTAAAGTTAGTAATAGAAATAAAAACCTTGTCAATGGTTAAGCAGAGGATAGAGAGGTTCCTGAGAGAAATGTATTCAGAGGGATGTGGGTACACAGCAAACACTGAGACCAAGACCACTGATACACTTAAACATAGTATGAACATCTTGGGATATTTCCATGCTGTAATGTTTTCGTAATTCTACACCGATTGCAGTAAATTATTCCAAACATCTCTCACTCATTGGGGGTTATTTTGACCATGTAACACTCTTAAACAGGTGATAGAACATAGAACAGTACAGCACAGGATCAGGCCCTTCAGCCCACCATGTCTGTGCCAACCATACTAATCTAATTAATCACATCTGCCTGCACAATGTCCATACCGCTCCATTACCTATCTGTTCATGTGCTTCTTCAAATGCCTCTTAAACGTTACTATCATATCTGCTTCCATCACGTTCTCTGGCAGCGTGTTGCAGGCACCAACTGCTCTAGGGAAACATGAGAGTCTGCAGACATTGGAATCCGGAGCAACAAGCAATCTGCTGAAGGAACTCAACGGGTCGAGCAGCATCTGTAGGAGGAAAGGAATTGTTGATGTTTCAGGTTGAAACCCTGCATCAGGACTCGACCTGAAACATTGATAGAACACGTAGAACATAGAACAGTACAGCACAGAACAGACCCTTCGGCCCACAATGTTGTGCCGACATAGCTATTCCCTCCTCCCTACAGAATGCCCATATCCCTCCATTTACCTCTCATTCATGTGCCCATCCAAGCCCCTCTTAAAAGCCCCCAATGAATTTGCCTCCACCACCCTATCAGGCAACACCAATCTTTTCCTCCCATAGATGTTGCTCGACCCACTGATTTCCTCCAGCAGATTGTTTGTTGCTCCTACCACTAATAAGTTATTTAAATTGCGCTACTCGTAGATCCCCAACCTGGCCATTACCTGCAGTGTGTGATTATTCCTTAGACAGTCAGCCTGGATCAAACAGTCTTGAGCTTGACTGACCAGGTTGATTCCACCTTCGACTACTGCATTGGTATTCATGACTGCTGCACTTTATCACAATTGGATATTGACCAAGGCATGTGATAGCAACACATTCTGTTCCTGGACAGCGTCCCTTGTGTCTACATTCAGCTCCTGATCGGCTCCCTCGATTGTATTCTCCTTGCAGATTGGTCATCTTCATTCTTACCTTGTCATTTACACCTGGGTTGCAAAAATCCAATGTGAACCATTTGGCTTTAATTAAGTCAAACGCGGGCAAGAAATATTAAGCTACAGTTCCTTTGTGCATTGTAAATTATCCTTTAACTGTCAAGATTTTCCATTTCAACAGATTCTGCAGTGTTCTTGATATAACACAGAACATCCCAGCGCAAGATCCAAGTGCAGGAGTCTTCCACAGCTGTGCTTGGTAGCTCAAGAGTTTTATTTTCCTTTTAACCAAATAAGTATCAGGAGATAATTCTACACTCAGCTAGTTCATCCCTATCATAATAAAGTGCAGCTTGCATTGTTCACACAGTGATAGCTGCCATACTTGGCATAGGTGGGTGAAGGGCTCAGGGCAGGCACCAGTCAAAATTCTTGTAGGATCTACCTGTCAGAAGACTGAAGGCTTGGACTGCCTAAACCACAGCCCAAGTAGGCTTGCTTCCCTTTAACTAACACAAGAGAGACTTTGAAGAAAAAAAACTGCAGATGCTAGAATCTAAAATCAAAAATGTTAGAAAAACTCAGCAGGTCAGGTAGCATCTGTGGAGAGAGAAACAGAGTTAATGTTTCAGGTTGAAGACCCTTTATCAGAACAGTTAGCTCAAGTAAGGCCAACTTCTCCGTGTGGTCTGTGCCATTCAAATCAACAGGTTTGTAGTCTACCTTCAGACATCATTGAATACTCCTACCCGTCTCCTTGTCCACGCCTGGCGGACCCAGAACAAATTCTTGAAGACACAAGCGACTGCAGATGCTGGAATCTAGAGCAATAAACAAGCTACTTGAGGAACTCAGTAGGCTGGGCAGCATCTATGGGGGGAGAGGAATTGTTGATGCTTTGGGTTGAAACCCTGCACTGGAATTGAGCGTGCTTGTGTCCCTGTTCATTATTCACCAGCAGCTGTCTCCACCTTCATCCTCCCCACCCCCTGGCTCCTGGCTCCACCTGCTTTTTATTCCCCTATCTGCTTCCACCAATCACCCACCTCCTTTTGCCTCCCAACTCCCCCACCTCCTCCAGCTGTCTCCGTCTGCCCATCATCCTCACCCCTCCTCGATCCGCCTGTCACCTACCAACCCTTGTCTCAGCCCTCCCCCTCTCCAACTTATACCAGTTATCTCGCCTCTCCACTCACTGAGGCAGGGTCTCGACCTGAAATGTCAACAATTCCTTCCTCCCCACAGATGTTGCTTGGCCCGCTGAGTTTATTTCTTTTTCAATCTTTTTATTAATTTTCAAATTAATACAGAATACAGAATAATACATATAACATTGGTGATTATACACATTATACAAAGAGGTCGGGAGGACAATCATGACATATATGGTCATAAAGAATAAAAAAAGATATATTCTAAGCCCCACGGTTTCTTAGTAAACGAATAATTACAAAAAAAATCAAAACGAGAAAGAAAAAGATTTATTATATAAAAAAACCCAAATTGAAAAAAAATTTATGTAATAAAACGAAACAAACTAGAAATAAATTTCAGAAGAAAAAAACTGGACTGACATTTCTCGATAAACAAAGAGCATTATTATGTCGTCAACTCCACTCCCCTAAATTCAAAGATTATTGAAAAGGGATCTGTATCATATGAAAATATTGAATGAATGGACTCCAATCTTCCTCAAATTTAAGCGAAGAATCCACAGTGCCACTCCTAATTTTTTCTAAGTTTAAACATGATATATATTTCTTGTTAAAAATTCTTGAAACCACTTGACCCATGTACAAAAGGCTTAATCTCATTTAGTGATTGGGATGCAGATAAAATTCTTTTGCATAATACAATGAAGTATTGCATCTGATGAAAGAATCTTGAGTCAATACTTGTATATTACCAGAGAATATAATAAAAGTAAAGAAGAATTTGCATTTAGTTAGTGCCTATCACAGTCAGGATATCCCAAAGCATCTTTCAACCACTACCTTTTTAGTGTGATTCCGTAGTTATGTGTGGAAGATAATAACATGTAACATGTCATATCAACTGCAATGTATCACTTTACAACAGATATGTCATAACAAGATTACTTACAAGAGGAGATGTGGTGTGTTGCAGCAGTAAGTTTGAGTAATAATTTATCAGTTCAAGTCACTTCTCTGGAAGCTTCAGAATTTAATTTCAGTTTTAAGTTCATAAATATAAATATCATAGTTAATATCACGTGGTTTACTTGTGTTTTGTAAGAAAAAAACAGCTACCTCTATCTGATTTTTACGTGTGACTCTGGTCTGACACCAAGGTGGCTTTTTTAAAATTTAAATCCACATCCTTCAGCTTACGAGACCAACACCTTACCATCTGGTCACTCAAACGCACTCTTTAACTAAACATGTGGTGCAGTGGCCAAGTGGTAAGGCATTGGTCTTGTCAGGCTGAGGGGTGATCTTATAGAGGTTTGTAAAATCATGAGGAGCATAGATGAGATTAATGGGCACAATCTTTTCCCCGGGGTAGGGGAGTCCAAAACTAAAGGGTACAGGTTTACAGTGAGAGGGGAAAGATTTAAAGATGACCTGAGGGCCAACTTTTTCACACAGAGGGTGGTGCATATAGGAAATGAGCTGCTAGAGGAAGTGGTTGACGCAGGTACATTTAAAGTACATTTGGGCAGATACATGGACAGGAAAGGTTTTGAGGGATATGGGCCAAATGCAGACAAATGGCACTAGCTCAGTTAGGAAACTTGGTCAGCGTGGACGAGATGGGCTAAATGGCCTGTTTTCCATGCTGTATGGCTCTATGACTCTAAATGAATTTAAATGCATCATCTGCTGTCTTGGGGTTTGAACTTCTGTCCCTCAATCTTCAGTCTCTGGATTACCAGGCCAGTGACTTAACCACTATGTCACCATATCCCCCTTAAAAGCAGCCACAAGCCCATGTGATAATGCTGACACCACAGTGCATATCGTATTGGCATAATTACAGATGTTAATGCAGATTATGCCAAATTGGCCAATCGAATCACAGGACAACTCATGATTCCAGATGACGTGGCAGTGCTGCGCAGCAGGCAGTGCTGCTGCCACACGGCTGCAGGAACCTAGGTTCAATCCTGATGTCCGGTGCTGTGTGGAGTTGCATGTTCTCCCTGTGACAGTGTATGGCTGCTCTGGTTTCCTTCCATGTCACAAAAAACATGCTGGTCAGTTAATTGGCTTAGTGTAGGTTAATGGCAAAAAGAATCAAAGGGGACTTGATGAGCATCGGTGAGAGAAAGTTGTAGGGTGCAGGGCAATAAGGAGAGGGGAATGAAACTAATGAGGTTGCTTTTCTGGGAGCTGGCATTAATGTGATGGGTTGAATGGCCTCTTTTGAGTTGTTATAAGAACCCCCCAAATATAAGGAGTTAGTTGGGGTCACATGGTCCCGTACCTTGGGGTCACATGATCCCAACCCTTCTGAATTCTGCTGAGGTACTGGAGTCACTTGGTGAAAGGCCAAGTAGTAGATGCCCCTTCAGTTTCTCAGGGTTTATTTACCCCTTTAGGTTGAAAGTCAAGCCTTTTGGCAACAATTGGTTGGATGCCTGTAAAGCCAACTCACTGGGAACAAATGCAAAGAAGCTGAAAAAATAGCCTGGTGTTCAGTTCAAAGTTCTGCAGAGTGAATGTTCCTCCAGAGCAGCCAAGGCTCTAAAAGTGATATTTCATTACATTCCCATGCCTGATTAAAACAACAGCACCATTGTTTGTAAAACTTACCCTCCTTACTTCTCCCAGTTCATGATATCAAAATATTGTCTAGACGCTATTTTCTATGTAAGTTACATCCTGGTGGAATGGAACAAATCAATGTGGCCAACTGATTATGAGATAAAACAGCTTTAACAAATCATTCACTACAAAGCTTTTTCCAGTACCACAAAACTCCATTTGAACAGTGTTTAAAATAGGAGAGATTAGCCACAGATATACATTATATGAGATTTGACCAAATTAAACTAGATTAATCTTATTTACCTGAGATATAAAATAAGATTTCTTTATTAGTCACATGTACATTGAAACACACAGTGAAATGCATCTTATAGAACCATATATAGAACAACAGAGCAAAGGAGGAAGCTGTTATTTTATTGTCAAACACCAGTGTTAATTCAATTAGTACTAGAGGGCATGTATTGTATTCAAGGTGAGAGAGGGAAAGTACAAAGGAGGTATGTGAGTCAAGTTTTTTACACAGAGAGTGGTGGGAGCCTGGAATGCATTGTCAGGGGTAGTGGTGGGAGCAGATAGCATCAGAGCGTTTAAGAGACTCTTAGATAGGCACATGAATATGCAGAGAAGGGAGGGATATAGTCAATGTGCAGGGAAGAGGGATTAGATTAATTAAGAGTCATTGGTTTAATTAGTTTGGCAACAACATTGTAGGCTGAAGGGCCTCTCCCGTGCTATACTGTTCTATTATTAGAAATAAGTTTTAATATTATTTTGAATGATTCCAATCATTTATTTCTTGAATTTAAAAACATATTTCATTTCATCTTTTTACAAATTCCATTAACCCATCCATCCCATGCCAGTTACCATATTTAGTTATTTGTTAACTAGTTCCAGGATTTTCAGTTTCAGCAATCCAACCAGAAGTTTACTCCAACGAGAAGAAGAATCAATTGCATGATGTCAGGGTCAAGTTAGCAATGGCTCTGAATACGTAGGCTATGGATTTTAATTCCATTCCAGACACAGAAGTGATGCTGTGGGTGTAGTATTGAGGAGGCCCCGCATCATAGCAGATGCCAGCTTCCATTTGAGGAACTGTATCCTCTCTCAGAAGAATGCAAAAGATCTAAGAGTGCTGTTTCAAAGAGTGAAATGGGGATGGGTGGGAGTTCTCCTTGATATCTTGACCAATATTTCACATCACCAAAATCTCCCTGATTTTACATTGCTGTTTGCAAGAATCTGTTAAGTCCAAATAGACTGCAGTATCACCCAACAAGAATGACTAACCCTTCAAAAATACTTCATTGCTTGTAAAGCATATTGGGAAGTTATATGCCTATGAAAGTCTTTTTCTTGCCCTGCAGCTTCCTTTTAACATATTTTGGACCACATTTTTCACACTGTTTCACTTCATATTTAATCATTCCTCAAATGGCAATAACATGTGATTTTATGTATTTTCTTTAACACTGTAAAACATGCCGATTCTTCATTGGAATATGATCAGATTGAACAACCAATACCAAGCCAGCGAAGACTCTCAGGCAGCAGTCCAGAGACAGGGTTTACAGTGTTCTGCAAAGGAGGAAGAGGGAAGAGAATTTGTGAACCAAGGAGTGGAAGGCACAATCGCCAATTGTGCATTGAAGGAAGTCAAGCATAGACTGAGCCAACACTGCAGGAACAGAGTCTCAGACTTTTGTAGCTCTGCGCATAGGAAGGACAACAACTTGTTACGAGGCTCTGAAGAGCAACTGTCCCCTCATTAACTGCAGTAACAATCTGCCTTCTTGCATTCCTCCTTTGCTTCAGATTCCTTATTCCCTCTCAGTTCTGGACTCGAGTTCTGATACAGCTGCAGAAATCACAGGTTTAGTCCTGACTTCACGTTTTCTGTTATTATAGCAATTCTTCCTCTTTCCTTTTTCCCAATACCTCTTCTATCCACTTATCATATACTTCCAGTGTTGATGGTGGAGCAACCTGTAGAGCCGCTGCCTCACAGCTCCAGCGACCCTGGTTCAATCCTAACCTCTGGCGCTGTCTGTATGGAGTTTACTCATTCTCCCTGAGACTGCATGTGTTTCCTTCAGGGATCTGGCTTCCTCCCACATCCCAAAGACATGCTGGTAGGTTAATTGACTACTGTAAATTACCCCTTAGTGCATATAAGTGGAAAAAGAATGAAAGGGGAATGGAGAGAAAATAAGTTTCAGTGCTGTGCAGTGCAAAGTGGTCATAGTGTTGCTATACTGAGATAGTGGTTAGGATTGTGCAGGTTGGTTCAAGAACCAAATGGTTGAAGGGAAGTAGCTGTTCCTGAACCTGGTGATGTGGGACTTCAGGCTTCTGTACCTCCTGCCCGATAGTAGCTGGGAGATGATGGCATGGCCCGGATGGTGGGGATCTTTGATGATAAATGTTACCTTCTTGGGACATTGACTCCTGTAGATACTACCGATGGTGGGGAGGGATGTTCCCTTAATGTATTGGGCTGAGTCCACTGTTCTCTGCAGCTTCTTACGTTACTGTGCTTTCAAATTATCATACCAGACCATGATGCAACCAGTCAGGATGTTTTCAACAGTACATCTGAAGAAATTTGTTGGAGTGTTCAGTGACAAGCCGAACCTCCTTAACCTTCCAAGAAAATAAAGAGCCTGGTGTGCCTTTGATTGCCTCTGTGCTGGGCCCAGGACAGGTCATTCGATGTGTTAACGCCCAGGAATTTAAAGCTGCTGACCTTCACTACCGCCGACCCACCAACGTAGACAGGCATATGTTTGCCCTCCTTCGCCTTCCTGACATTTTGTGTGTCTCAGAAACGGTGTGTTTGGCTTTTGTCTCCATACCTAAGCAGGGAGAAATGAAACCAGCCAGATTTCCTTGAGTGATGGAGAAGGGCGGCGATGCTTTTTGGTCTGCTCCTGCTACTAATGTTTACGTCACTTGTTCGAGTTTCCAAGTTTCTCTTCTTAGGCGGTTCTTCAGGATGATTTGCTTCCATTCTAGTTCTGCAGCCAAAGTGGCTGATAATGTCAATGGGGGATCCACAAACTGTGTCACAGCTGGGACTGGGTGTACATGGTAAGGGTGGATGGGTAGTTCAGGAGGTGGAACATCCCTTCTGCTGTTCATGCTGGGTTTCTGTGTGTTCTGGAGGTTCTCAATACATCCCAAATGCTCCATCTTCATTTTGAGCATTCATAGAAAATCCCATGTCGATTGGGGTTGCTACTCAAAGTGGCTTTGACAACATCCTTGGATCTCTTCCTCTGTCTATCTGGTAATATCTTGCCATGAAAGATCTCAGAATAGAACACCTGTTTTGGGAGTTTGGTGTTGGGCATTTTAGTAATGTGGCCTCCCTATTAGAGTTAAAGTAAGGCCTCAGTGCTGGGTATGTTCGTCTGGGAGAGCATGCTGACATTGGTTTACTTCTCCTTCCAGTGAACTGGGTGAATATTACAGAGACAGTATCAGTGGTATCTTTCCAATGCCTTCCTCAAATCCCTCAGATCTTACTTCTTCAAGGTGAGGAGCAAAAGGGTTAGGAGGGATCTGAGAAAGAATCTTTTCACCCAGAGGGTGGCTGCAATCTGGAACGCACTGCCTGAGAGGGTGGTGGAGACAAGTACTCTCACAACATTTAAGGAGCATCTGGATGAGCACTGGAATCACCATGGCATAGGAAGCTGAGGACCAAATGCCGGTAAATGGGATGAGTTTCAATGGGTGCTTTTACTCAGCATGGACATGGTGGCCTGTTTGTGTGCCGTATGACTCTATGACTCCATATCTGCTGTAGGCAGTTCTTAACGTATTCTGTCTCAACTCCACCCTGTTCTACTGCCACCCACATACACTAGGATTGATGCCAGATTACTTCATCAACAACCTACTTTCAACCAGATTACTTCATTAACAGTTTATCCCCATGGCAACCCAGGCTATATCCTGAGAATTATATTCATTTCTGTCCTTTCAATTGTTCCCCAATCCTCTCTGCAATTTACAATTAACTTGTTTTCCCTCATTCCCATTTGTGACAAAGGGCCTTTGACCTGAAATATTATTCTCTCTCCACAGGTGCTGCCTGACCTGCCAAGTGTTCCCAGCTGGTTTTATTTTCCAGTGGTTTATTTGATTTTCTCTCAAGGTTTCACTGCCTCTTTCTCACCCTGCAGAGCAAGAGCATGAGGCAGAGAGGCAAAGGCTTCTCCTTGAGCTCACAGCTTTCTAGAGAGGAGGGTGAACTAGAGATCGGTGAAACCACAGCAAGCGTGCGCATGGGAGGTGAGGTGACAGGGTGGCATTGAGTCATCGAGTTGTACAGAATAGAAGCAAGCTCTGCAGCCCACTGACCATAAATTGCCATCGATACTGATCCCATTTACCAGCACTTGGTCCACAGCCTTCTATGCCTCGGCAATTCGAGTGCTCAGCCACGTACTTCTTAAATGTTGTGAGACTACCTGCCTCTATAAGGCTTTATAAGCTTTATCAGGTGTTGGTTAGACCGTATTTGAAAAATTCTGAGCAATTTTGGGCCTCGTATCTGAGGAAAGACGTGCTGACCCTGGAGAGGGTCCAGAGGAGGTTCACAAGAATGATCCCAGGTGGGAATAAAAGGCTTAACATATGGGGAGCATTTGATGGCTCTAGGCCTGTACTCAATGGAATTCAGATGGATAAGGGGGAATCTTATTGAAACATACTGAATACTGAAGGGCCTGGATAGAGTGGACGTGGAGAGGCTGTTTCCAGTAGTAGGAGAGTCTTGGATCTGAGGGCACAGCCTCAGAATAAAGGGATGTCCCTTTGGAAATGAGATGAGGGGGGATTTCTTCAGGCAGAGGGTGGTGAATCTGTGGAACTTGTTGTCACAAAGGGCTGTGGAGGCCAAGCCATTGAGTGTATTTAAGGCAGAGATTGATAGGTTCTTGATTGGTAAGGGGGTTAAGGGTTACGGGAAGAAGGCAGGAGAATGGGGTTGTTAAAATATCAGCCATGACTGAATAGCAGAACAGACTCGATGGGCCAAATGGCCTAATTCTGCTCCTATAACGGTCTTATGGTCTCCACCACCTTCTCAGGCAGTGTATTCTAGATCCCAGCCACATTCTGGGTAAAATAAGTCTTCCTCAGATCCTCTCTAAATCTCTTAAAATCCTTACCTTAAGCCTCTGCCCTTTGGTCTTAGACACCTTTGTCCATGGGAGAAAGTTTCTTGCTATCCACCTTATCTATGCCATTTATTATTTTGCATACCACCATCAGGTCACCGTTCAGCTTCCTACACTCCAAGGAAAACAAACCCAGCCTGTCCAGTCTCTCTTCAGAACTGAAATGTTCCATCCCAAGCTACATCCTGGAGAATAGCCTCTTCGCCCCCTCCAGTGCAATCTCATCTTTCCTACAGTATGTGGTAACCACAACTGCACACAATATTCCAGCTGTGGCCTAACCAATGTGACCACAGTTGGTCTGTATCATATTGACTTCCTACTAAGAGCGAGCAAATACCTTGATGCAGAAAGAGGTTATTCAGCCCAATGGGTCCATGCAAGCCCCCAGGAAAACAATCCCATTGCTCCCATTCCCCCTCTCCTTATTTCCCTGTATCGCTGCAACTTATCCTCCCTCACAAACACCGGCCAAATTCCCCTTTTATCAGAGCAGGAACCTCAGTGGCTTAACTAATGCAGCTGAAGACACAGGGATTGCATCATGTAGAAATATTAGGAAGAGGAAATGTAAGGATTTGTGGTTGCACAAGGGAATGCAGATGGGTGCGTTACACAACAATGGATTAGAACATCTCGCTTCTGTATGTGAGCCACATAAATTTTTTTTCCACCACTTTATTGCATTGCCCAGTCTATTCTTGGTTGCCAAGGCACATTTTCCATTGTGCAATGATAATGGGAACATAATTAACCCCTGGCAATAAGGGGCTGTGGAGGGAAAGCTTGGCTGATTGCATTGTGTTAGTGGCATGGCATAAGGTGACATGGGGGTGGGGGGGCGGCGGCTGTGGTGTGGGTGGTGTTGTGAAAAAGTGGCTTTTGCATGTGGTTGTAAAATGGTGCTGTAACGGAACTTATGAGAACTCGTTGCTGAGCAATGTTTTGCAGAGTGCAACACATCATGATCATTCTGGAAAGCCAGGCTGACGCATAGTGCAGCGTAGTTCCATGTTTGCCCCTGTGCCCAAAGTTGTTCCATGATTTGGATGAAGGAACTGAACATAACATTTCCAAGTCAGTTGACAACACAAAGCTGTGAAGAGCATGCAAAGAGGCTCCAATATGGCTTAGACAGATTGGGTGAGTTGACAAATGCATGGCAGATACAGTTAGATCAGAGAACATAGTCTGTGCCAAAGCTGAGGCAAAATGATGTTGTTCTATGTTGTAAGTAGTATGGAGGCATGGAAAGGTGAGGTTCTGAGAACAGAAAGACATTAATAACTGAATTAGAACAGGTTGGTATAAGGATGCTGCTTGGAAATCTGGTTGTCCCTGAAAACAATTAGAAAGGCAAGGGGTAGGTTGGCCCTCATTGGAAGAGAATTTAAGTGCAAGAGCAATTATACCTTGTTGCAGCTGCACAGAGCTTTGGTGAGACTTCATCTGGAGTTATGAGTGCAGTTTTAGTCTCCTATCTGATGGAAGATGTGCAATAAAGACTTACAGTGCCAATGTCTGTGCCGAACATGGTGCCAAATTAAACTAAATCCCTTCTGCCTCTACATGATCCACACCCCTCCATTCCCTGCATATTCTTACATCTATCTAAAGGTCTCTTAAACACCACTATTGTATCTGCTTCCACCACTCCCCCTAGCAGCCTGTTCCAGGCACCCACAACTCTCCATGTAAAAAAACTTGTCCTGCACATCTCCTTTAAACTTTCCCCCTCTCACCTGAAATGCATTTCCTCTAGTATTTGATATTTCTACCCTGGGAAAATGGTTCTGACTGTCTACCCCATCTATGCCTCTTGTAATTTTATAAACCTCTATCAGGTCTCCCCTCAGCCTTCGCCGCTCCAGAGAAAACAACTCAAGTCTGTCCAACCTCTCCTTATAGCTCATAACTGCTAATCCAAGAGGCATCCAGGTGAACCTCTTCTGTACCCTTTCCAAAGCTTCCACATCTTTCCTGTAATGGGGTGACCAGAAAATGCACAGAATACTGCACATGGGATTATTCACTGAATGCAATAGGTGGGGATAAGGATGGCGCATGGAGATCTGGTTGTCCCTTGAAACAATTGTTTAGGTGCAGCCAAGTGATAGGTCAGCCCTTATTTCAAGAGAATTTGAGTACGGAAGCAATTATATCTTGTTGCAGCTGCAGAGAGCCTTGGTGAGACTTCATCTGGAGTTGGGAGTGCAGTTTTAGTCTCCTATTTGATGGAAGGCGTGCAGTAAAGATTTACTAGACTGATTCCTAGGCTGTTGGTTTATTGGTATTGGTTTATTATTGTCACTTGTACTGAGGTACAGTGAAAAACTTGTCTTGCATACCGATCATACAGGTCAATTCATTACACAGTGCAGTTGCATTGAGTTAGAACAGAGTGCATTGAGGTATATGAGGTGAGATTGGATCGTTTGGCCCTATATTCACACGAGTTGAGAAAAATGAAAGGGGTTCTCGTGGGGCGCTGTAAAATTCTCGGTAGACTAGGTGCAGTGAGGTTATCCCCAATGGCTGGGGAGCCCAGAACCATGGGTCATAGTCTCAAGATATGGGGCATGCCGTTCAGAATTCAGCGATCAGGAGAGATGTCTTCACCCAGAGGGTGGTGAACCTCTGGAACTCTCTGCCACAGAAGGTAGTGGAAGCCAAGTCATGCAACACATTTGAAAAGGAGGTAGAAATATTTCTTAATGCCAAAGGGATCAAGGGATGTGGGGAGAAATCAGGAACAGGGCAATGAATTAGACGATCAGCCATGATCACATAGAATGGTGGACCAGTCTTGATGGGTCAGGTGATCTATCCCTACTCTTATTTTTCAAAGTTTTATGTTTCTATGGACTTCAGCATGCCAACAACTTGCTCACTGACACGCCTTATGCTCTTTACGCCAACATCCCAGCACTCTGTGAAAAGTTTACCCCTTAAAATCTCATCAGTCTCACCACAAACCCGTGTTCTCTAATTTTAGACACCTCTACTGTGGGAAACAGACACTGGCCCTACCCTATATACATGTCATCTAACTTTCCATCAACATATTTCCACTCTCAACATAACTTTCCATTAAATTCATGAATATCTATCTACCCCTAAAATGCACGTAGCTACTTACATGAATGGTTTCAGGTTAAAACAAATAAACCACATATATTTTAAGATTAAGGTTGAACAAAAGCAAACAAAAAAAGAGTATGTGTCATCAATTTGACAACTGCAATACTTAGACTGCTTTGAAAATAATAATCTGCACAAGAATCTTAAGAAACTACTTCAGAACCCTTAACAACAATGTAATGTATCTCCCTAAGGAAACACAGTCAAAGTCAAGTTTATTGTGATATGCACAAGTCCATGTATGCACGGGTGCAGTTAAAAGACTTACTTGCAGCAGCATCACAGGCATAAGTTAAACATAAGTTATACACAAGTTTTACAAGAAAGAACACAATTAGAACAAAAAAAAGTCCGTTTTAGTGCAAAGTGATCAAAATGGTCATAGTGTTGCTGAACTGTAGTGATTAGTGTTGTGCCGGTTGGTTCAAGAACTGGATGTTTGAAGGGAAGTAGCTGTTCTTGAACCTGGTGGTGTGGGACTTCAGGCTTCTGTACCTCCTTCCCGATGGTAGCTACGAGAAGATGGCATGGCCCGGATGGTGGAGATCTTTGATGATGGATGTTGCCTTCTTGAGGCAGCACCTTCTGTAGATACCAACAATGGTGCAGTTGCTGGTTTATTATTGTCACATGTACTAAGATACAATGAAAAGCTTTTGTTTGCGTGTCACCCAGACAGATCGTGCCATACAGAAGTACAGCAAGGTAGTGAAAAGGAAACAGAATGCAGAAGATAGTCTAGCAGCAACAGAACATTGTTGGTGATTCTGACAGACTTAGAATTGAGATTTAAGAGAAGAGAATGATTATAATAAATATAATGAGAGAATCTGCAGGCATCAGTTCACAAAGTGTCGCTGCGCTCCGGCGCCATCTTCCCGAAGGATTTATTGCCCATTCCTGGAGAAGGTGGTGGCGAGCTGCTTCCTGAACTGCTGCAGTCCCTTGAGTAAAGATGCTCCCACAGTGCCATTGAGTAGGGACGTCCAGATTTAGGCCCGACCCTCATTGAATCAGCCTCACTGCCAAATGAATCCAAAGGGTTACTCGGCACCCTCAGCCACATTGTTAGTCATTCACTGCTCACTTTCCCTCAAAGACCATTTCCAGGCACTCCACCATATTCAATGTCTTTGTGGTCAGGGAGTGGAAGGCGAAATCCCAAAGAAATGAGTCAATTGACCAACCCTGAAGGTCAGAACTGGAATGATGGTGGGGAGAAATGTGCCTGTGTTGTATTGGGCATCAAGGAAGCAGAAATGTCGAAATATATATCTGAATGTGTGTGGTTGATAGCTGTTGTCCTCCAAGCCAGCCAAGGTCATGGTGCTTTTTGAGAACGCAAGAGCACAAGAAAGTAGGAGCAGGAGTAGGTCACCTGGCCCCTCAAAGTTGTCCCGTGATTCGACATGATCATGGGTGATCTATGCTGGCCTCAGCTCCTCTGTCATAACCCTCAACTCCTCGATCTTTCAAGCATTTATCTATCTACCCCTTAAATATATCCAATGATCCGGCCTCCACCACCCTCAGGGACAGAGAATTGCAGAGATTCTGAGAGAAGAAATTTCTATGCAACTCAGTTTTAAATGACCGTCCACTTACTTTGTAACTGTGTCTCCATTTGTTGTGACCCTCCAACGAGTGAAGACGTCCCACCATCTACCCTGCCAAGCCCACTGAGGATCTTATGTGTTTAAGTAAGGTCATACCTCATTCTTTTAAACTCTAAAGAATACAGGCCCAAGCTGTCCAGCCTCTCTTGATAGGGCAACCCTCTCGTCCCAGGAATTAGCCTGGTGAATCTCATTTGGACTGCCTCTAATGTGTCTATATCCTTTTTTGGGTAAGGTGACCAAAAGTGTGTGCAGCATTCCAGTCGTGGTCTTACCAATGTATAACAGGAACAAAATTCCCTTCATAATAAAAGCCAAATTGCCATTGCCTTCTTGACTACTTGTTGGACCTGCCTGCTAACTTTCTGCGATCCATGCACTGAAACACTTAGCTCCCTCTGAACTTCACTCATTTGCAGTCTCTCTCCTTTTAGATAATATTCTGCCTTTTGGTATGTTATGATGTAACATTTGCCACAGAGAAAATTGTTCCCAAAATCAGCTGGATTGTAGAGAAACTCTACTTCAGAAAAAAATGGGCAGAGAGAAGAAAAGTCTGACAACTATCTGCTTTGAAGAAGTGAGGAAAGTACAATAGCCACAACAATAAGCTTGATTACAGCTTTTGACTCATACCCAGACATGGGAGGAATATTGTGAGATACTGTCACATTCCTTTGCTGTGAATGGCATTGGTATTGAAAATAAACTTGAGGCCTATCCTAGTTAGTGTGAACATAGAATATAGAACACTACAGCACAGTACAGGCCCTTCGGCCCACAATGTTGTGCCAACATTTTATCCTGCTCTGAGATCTATCTAACCCTTCCCTCCCACATAGCCCCCCATTTTTCTATCATTCATGTATCTATCTAAGAGTCTCTTAAATGTCCCTAATGTATCTGCCCCCACAATCTCTGCACCCACCACTTACCCCTGACATCCACCTTATACCTTCCTCCAATCACCTTAAAATGATGTCCCCTCACGTTAGCCATTATCGCCCTGGGAAAAAGTCTCTGACTGTCCACTCGATCTATGCCTCTTATCATCTTGTACACCTCTATCAAGTCTCCTCTCATCCTCCTTCTCTCCAAAGAGAAAAGCCCTGGCTCACTCAACCTATCCTCATAAAACATGCTCTCCAGTCCAGGCAACATCCTGGTAAATCTCCTCTGCACCCCCTGTAAAGCTTCCACATCCTTTCTATAATATGAGGCGACCAGAGCTGAACACAATACTCCAAGTGTGGTCTGACCAGAGTTCTATAGAGCTGCAGATTTCCAGCATCTGCAGTTTTCCTTGTGTCTCACTGTAACTTTCAGGGTTTCCTCTGGGTGTTGCGGGTTCCCAAAGACCTTTGGGTTGGTAGGTTCATTGGCCACTGCAGATTGCCCCTAGTGTGAGTGGTAGAATCTTGGGGGAGTTGTTGAGAATGTGGGAAGAGTGAAAAATGGGATTAATGGGTGTAAACGGGTGGTTGGTGATCAACGTGGATTCAGTGGGCCAAAGGCCTGGTTTCCGTGCTTTTATCTCTCTCTGACTGCAAGGACTATCACAGCTCATGTATTCGTCTGGGAAGGTGATCTTTTCTAGACTGATGGGATTCTGTGGGGCATTTAGAGAAACAAAAGAAATGGTTCGCAGAGACAAAGGTTGTGAGGAAGATTGAGGGTAGTCTGACCAAGATACTTCAGATGTTAAAAGGATCTGAAAGGGTTGACTTCCAGGAACAATTCCCTCCAGGAGATTTGGTAGAGGTGGACAAAATGACGGTGGTTCTGACAGGTGATTGGAAGAAAGCTGCATCCTTACAAGATGGTCCAAGGAGCACGTGCCACAGACTTAAATCAATGGGCAGAAGGTACAAGGGGGATGTGAGAGAAAGATTCATACAGAGAGTGGAACATGGGCCTGTAGAGGCGGTGGACACAGAATCAGGGAAGGGCATTATATAGGTACCTATGGGAAAGTAATTTGCAGGATTATATTCAAGAAGTAGGGAAAGGAACTGAATAAGTTTCTGTGGAAGGATCCTGCATGAAGTTAGTGAGCTGAGTAGGCTTCTTCAGAGCAGTAATATTCTATGATTCTTGAGCCAGGCTCTTCAAGGAAAGATATCTGGACTTTTTCCACATAAAGGGTAGAACAAATCTAAAACACTCTGTCATCAAAAGACTGGATTCTGGAATTTTCAAGATACTCAGTAGATTTCATAACATATCCCAAGGTTCTGCCCAGGAGCACTATTGAATAAAATCAGACACCAAGCGAGAGTATACTAGAAAAGAGTTGGTTAAAGAGGTCAAGGAGCAGATCAAAGAAGGTTAGAGAAATAGGGAAAAAGAGAGGGAATTTTGGAGATTAGGGTGTTAGCAATGGAGGTTGTGGTTCCAATCATGGCATGATTAAATTGGAGGGTGCTCAACAAACCAGAAAGTGGATGTCAAGAGATCAGGAGAGGAGAGGTGATGGCATGAATTGAAATGCAAGAAGAAGGATTTTGAAGCTGAGCCTTTGCTTCTCTGCAATCCGGTGCATGTCAGTGACCACATGATGAGAGATGAATGGGACATGGGCAGAAGAACCTTGAATGCCATCAGGTTTCGGAAAGGGAACGTGAGCTATGTCAGCTAAGAGTGAGAAATGAAACTGCTGGACGAACTCAGCAGGTCAGGCAGCATCTGTAGAGGGAAATGGACAGTTGATGTTTCGAGTTCAGACCCTTCATCGGAACTCTACTCTCAACAGTAAGACAAGAAAAGTTAGATTGCCATTGGCTACAGGCTTCAAGTCATCCAGCTGCCTGTTAGGATGTTGCATCTGACACTGAGGTGCAGTGTCCAAAACACTGACAAGACATGGTGCAAAGACAGCTCCTCTGAGCGCAATTCCTGATAACACTTCAGGACCTGTGGTAACGAGACCACATTATGAGCTCTTTAGTATCAGCTTGGAACATTCACATCTCGTGCACAGCATAATTTGAAGGAATAAAGGTGTCTCTTTCTTCTCTTCAATAACTCTCCCTTTATGCATCAGAGCGACAATTCCACTTTATCTGCCCTCACAGTCTTGTGGAATGAGATTGACAATTAATTGCCGGCATTATCCCGTACGTACCCTTGTACAGAATGGTTTTGGCAGTGGGAATTTAATTTAGGATGCACCGGTGAATTAGGTGAAAATTAAAAACTGCCAGACAGAAGTCAAGTTTGTGAAAAGTTAGTATAATTTGTCTCAATGCACAAAAGGATAAAATTACAAAACAATCAAAAAGAAAGAGGCTGATTTTGATTCAGACTAATGTGACAGGAAAATTAATCATAAAATTAGCTTTTGATGATGTGATTTTGTTATTCATTTCTGGTAATTCAAGTCAACGTTTATGTCTTTGGAAGAACAAAACCTTGACTAATTTTCTTTGAACAGTTACAGTTTTCTCTGTGCCAAGAAAAGTAATCTGGAATCCAGGAATTCACACACTCAGGAGAGTGAACCACAAAAATACAGGTGCACGTTTCAGTGTAGAAGACTTAAATGCCATTTTTAGTTTAGGCCTGGAACATCATCTCAAATCAAAATTCTATTCATTGAGTTCTGGCATCCCTTTGGTTAAGAATTTTATTTTAAATCATCATTGAACATGGAAGATGTTATATCTCACAAAAGCCAATCAATTTAATAATCAGATGAAAGACAAATTTGATGAAAATCTATTCGTTCTATTACAGACATTGTGAATATACGTCATTAGAAAACTGGTCTGCATGAAAGATTGCCTCCCTGGATAAGAATAATGAGGTGGTGACATACAGGCGAAGCAAGGAATGTGGCTGATGCAACTTGGAACAACAAATATGGTTAGATAGCAGCAGACCTTTGAACAGGTCATGCCCCACATGCTTAGTGCCCCAGACATCTTCAAAACCTCTCCCATCTGGTGGGAGTGCTGTGCCTTGTATGTTATTAGATAATTGACACCCTATGGCACTGCACAACTACTCTGCAGAGACTTGTAGACACAGCTCAGCACATCACAAAAACCAGCCTCCCCTCCATGGACTCTGTCTGCACTTCTTGCTACCTCGGTAAAGCAGCCAAATAATCAAAGACCCCACCCACCCCGGACATTCTCTCTTCTCCCGCTTCCAATTGAGCAGAAGATACAAAAGCCTGAAAGCTCCTATCACCAGGCTCAAGGACAGCTTCTATCCCGCTGTTATAAGACTATTGAAAGACCCTCTTGTACAATAAGATGGACTCTTGACAATTTACTTTGTCATGGCCCTTGCACCTTATTGTCTGCCTGCACTGCACTTTCTCTGTAACTGTAACACTTTATTCTGCATTCTGTTATTGTTTTTCCCTTGTACTACCTCGATGTACTGATGTGATGAAATGATCTGTATGGATGACATGTATGGGTGGTGTGGACTCGTTGAGCTGGAAGGGCCTGTTACCACACTGTAAATAAAAAAAATTAAAAAAAATAAAAGTTTCTCACTGTACCTCGGTCCTTGTGATAATAATAAACCAATTTGCCAATTTATATTTTATATTGGAAAGGAACTATAGTTTTCTAGGTAATATTGATGGCTCTAATTCACCTTAAGACTGTCTCTTGCTGTCACCAACTTGACACCACACTGCTGTGAATGGAAATATCAAGAAGACTTTGGCAGTGGCCACTGAATGTTAATCACTACCCAATTCGAGCAGTAATACACGGAAAGGAGCAGTCAGATCCCCATCACAAGTAACGTCAAAGACCTTATTTCCTGAGGAAGCGCTCGTTAAGGTCATAGCGTCATACGGCACAGAAACAGGCCCTTCGGCCCTCCATGTCTATGCCGCCTCATCTACACTGATTCCATTTAACCACATCGTTTTCTGCTTCACCCTGCTATGCCTGCACCCTCTTCACATTGTCCAGACCACTTCCAATCGCCCCCCAGCTCTCCCTGTGCCACATTGCACTTGGCTGGCTGCCCCTTCACTCCATCCATCCCTGCACCTGGTTCACCCTACACGGTCCTCTAGGCCATCACCCTTTTGGATCCGCTTGAGCTCCAGCCTGCAGTCTTCCTTTCAGGTCCACTTGAACCCAAGCCTGGGAGCCCTTTGCGTACAACTGAAAGAGAAACCTGCTAAGCCTGAAAAAAATTAAGGAATTGGTGTGTTTGTTGGAGAATCACTTTAACCCAAAACTTAGCTTTTATCTACTTCAAAAGTAAACTTTATTCATTTTAAAATATACATGAAAAAGGAAAAACGGAATACAAAAACTTAGTGTCATTTGGTCAAAGCATTCAGTAATGTTAACACTTTATGCCACTCATGTGGCCCCCTGCGGTGATGCACCCTTTCGACATTTGAGGGGCTTCCCCATGCAATTTGGCCCCTCCATGTCCGGTAACAGAAGAAACCTAGACTGTAGTCCTTCCCCACAGAGCATTTGCATTGGCTGCACCAAGTGCATCCATCAGCACGCACTCCTGTAGCCTGAAATGTGCCAGTTACGGACACCTCGTTGCGCAGGAAGACCAGCAGATTTCAGGCGGACCAAAGAGCATCTTTCACCGAGTTGATGATCTTCCAGCAACACTTGATGTCTGTCTCGGTGTGTGACCCTGGGAACAGCCCGTAGATCAGAGGGTCCTCTGTTACGCAGCTGCTGGGGATGAACCTTACATCCTTCTCCACACCGTCTCAGCAAATCCGCAGTCTGCAAAGACTGTCTCTTCCCCACACAGCTATCCTGAGGGCAGGGTATGCAAAGATTTACATTTGATTCACAGTTGAGAAACAGTGGCCAAATTTGTAGCTGAATCGGGGAAATTATCACATGATAGTCATTACAGCAATGCACTCCCACAGATGCAAATGTGTGGAACCTACCATGACTAGATTCAGAGGCAGTTATAATCAGAGGTGAATCTAATCTTTGAATACTGCTGTTGCAGTGGAATTGGCAAGTAAAATCATGTAGGACTTAGGAGTTAGACTGACTTCCATGTAAAAGAGTGTATGGTGGACAAGGTGTGAAGAATATACTGCTCCAAAGTAAACCTAACATCATTTCATAAATAAACAAACGATGGGGCCTTTTAAACAATAATGCTGATTCAGGTCACCTATATTGTTTAAAAGGCCCCATCATCAGAACTAACAGGAATAAGCATAAAGTTGAACAAACAAAGCAAAAGTAGGAAGTTAAAGGAAAGCACTCAGTTTCTGAAGTTTCCATCATCTTAACTGTCACATTTAAGTGAAGTTTGGACAGGTACATGATGGGAGGGGTTTGGAGGAATATGGTTCGAGTGCAGGTAGATGGGACTAGGCAGAGATCAGGTTGGCATGGACTGGATGGGCTGTAGGGCCTGTTTCTGTGTTGTAGTGCTCTATGACTCTGGTGTGTTATACAGGTAAATGAAGTGAGGTAATTGGAATTGCTGATGTGACAGGCAAGTATTGAAGACAGGTTAAAACATTACCATCAGCTGTAGTTGCATGCTCCAGATCAAACCTGCTGGCTGAAAGTAAATCCCCGTGGTTTAAGGATCAGGCATCACATCAAGATGGGTGAGTCTGGAACATTTCAGGAGGTGCTGGGGAGACAGAAAGAGATTTTCAAAGACGAGCTGGGCAGCTTGTAATGTACTGCATATTAATAACCTGAAAGAGGATGTAGCTGGGCTGATTCATAACTTTGTAAATGACATGAAAGTTGGTGGGGTTGTAGATAGTGCGGAAGACTACAGCAGGATATAGATCACTCTTTTCCTTTTCCAAAGGAAGTTTATTTAGTGATTACAGCATTACATTATTACAGTACTACAATATTCCACGATCCACACAATTTACAGTCAATTGCTTCAAATTATAACACAGCCATCTCTATCCAGAATGCACTCCAGCCCCTGCCCTGCCCACTGATCCCATTGTACCCTCGGATACCACGTGCTCCCGCTTCAAGGACACACGGGCACGGACGTAACCCCGGAAGACGGGCAGGCAATCAGCGCGGGCAGAACCTTTGCCTGCCGCCTGGACCTGTGGATGGCCACTTTGCCAGGCCCAGGAGCAAACCAACCAGGAAATCCCCTGATTGACTCACCCTCCTCTGTGCTGGGTGACCAAAGATCAGGACTGAGGGCCTGAAGTGCAATGAAAGCTTGAGGAGCGGCCCCTTCAGTTACTCAAACAGAGGCTGCAGGATATAGATCAGTTGGAAATTTAGGTGGAGAAATGGCAGATGGGGTTGAATCTGGAAAAGCGTGAGGTGGTGCTTTCTGGGAGGTCAAATGCAAGAAGAAAATACACGGTAAATGGCAGAAGCATTAGGAGCATTGATGTACAGAGGGATCTTGGGCTGTAAGTACATAGTTCCCTGAAAGTGGCAACACAGGTAGATAGTATGGTGAAGAAGAGACACAAAAGATTCTGCAGATGCTGGAATCCAGAGCAATCCATAAAAAGTGCTGGAGGAACTCAGTAGGTCAGGCAGCATCCATGGAGGGAAATAAACAGTTGATGTTTCAGGCTGAGACCCTTCATTGAGACTGGAGAGGAAGAGGGCAGAAGCCAGAATAAGAAGGTGAGGGGAGGAGAGGGGGAGGAGTACACACTGGCAGGGGATAAGTGAGTCCAGGCGATAGGTGATGGGGGAAGGTAGGTAGGTGGGGGACGGGGAGAAGATGTAATAAGCTGAGAGGTGATAGGTAGAAGAGGCAAAGGGCTGAAGAAGAAGGAATCCGGTAGGAGAGGGCAGTGGACCATGGAATAAAGGATGGGGGAGGGGAGGGGAGGAGATGGGCAGGTCATCAAGGTGGGGGAAGGGAGCCACAGGAATAAGGGAAGACAAAGGAGTGGGGGGGGGAGAAAGAAAAAGAAGGGGTAGAGTTACTGGAAGTTAGAGAAGTCAATGTTGAGGCCATCAGGTTGGAGACTCCCAAGGCCGACCTTCTTATTCTGGCTTCTGCCCTCTTCCTTTCCAGTCCTGATGAAGGGTCTCGGCCCGAAATGTCAACTGTTTATTTCCCTCCATGGATGCTGCCTGACCTGCTGACTTCCTCCAGCACTTATTGAGGATGGCAAAGAAGTTGTACATCACACTTGCCTTCATCGGTTGGAATATGAGTATAAAAGTTGAGAAGTCATATTGCAGCTGTATAAAACTTTGGTGTGCAGTTCTGGTCATCACACCACAGGAAGAATGTGGAGACTTTGGAGAGCATGGCGAAGAGGTTCACTATGATGTTGCTTAGATCGGAGTATTAGCTATAAGGAGAGGTTGGATAAACTTGGATAGTTTTCTCTGGAGCATCAGAGGCTGAGGGGAAACCTAATAGAAGTGTATAAAATTATGAGAGGCATAGATAGGGTAGACAGTCAGAGTCGTTTTCCCAGGGTGGAAATGTCAAATACTAGAGGACAGAGGCTTAACGTGAGAGGGGGAAAGTTTAAAAGAGATTTGAAAGGCAAGGTTTTTACACAGAGTGTGGTAGGTGCCTGGAACACTAGACACACACATGAACAAGCAGGGAACAGAGGGACATGTCTAGGCAGATGGGATTAGTTTAAATTGGCATCATGATTGGTGCAGATGTGATGGGCCGAAGGGCCTGTTCCTGTACTGTTCTATGTTCCCATCAAAATTCATGGTGCTCCCAACACATCAAAGCCAAAGTCGAGTTTATTGTCATACGCACAAGTACATGTGTGCACAGGTGCAATGAAAAACTTACTTGCAGCAGCATCACAGGCACATAGCATCAGATAAGCAGCATTCACAAGAAAAACATAAATTAAACATAAATTATACACAATGTTTACAAGAAAGAACACAACTAGAACAAAAAAAAAGTCCATTGTAATGCAAAGTGATCAAAGTGGTCATAGTGTTGCTATACTGAGGTAGTGATTAGGGTTGTGCTGGTTGGTTCAAGAACTAAATGGCTGAAGGGAAGTAGCTGTTCTTGAATTTGGCGGTGAGGGACTTCAGGCTTCTGTACCTCCTGCCCGATGGTAGTTATAAGAAGATGGCATGGCCCGGATGATAGGATATGGATATGGATTTTTGGTGATGTTGATCTCTTGAGGCAGCACCTCATGTAGATACTGCCAGTGGTGGGGAGGGAGGTGCCTGTGATGCATTGGGCTGAGTCCACTAATCTCTGCAGATTCTTACATTCCTGCACATTTGAATTGCCATACCAGACCATGATGCAGCCATTTTTCTTCAAACCAAGGTCAGTGTCATATGCAATGAAACCAAAATTGGAAGCCGAACTTGACGAGCTTCTCAGAGAGAAAATAATTGAATCTGTTAAGTACTCTGAATAAGTCACACTCATTTTGGATGTGGGAGAAAACTGGTGCACCCGGAGGAAACCCAAATGGTCACAGGGTGACCTTGAAAGAAAAACATCTCTGGAATCTGGAAGAAGTGTTGAGTGGAAGTGCGCCCAGATTTAATGAGGAGTAAGTGCACATTCTTGGCAAGTGAATTTGCAGTATTTGGGATGTTAAAGCACTACAGCAAGTTCAAGAAAAGATAAAAGCCATTACCAGTGCCCCTGACCCATCCACTGTAACTGAGCTGAAGGCGTATCTTGGATCATTGAATTATTACGATATATTCTTGCCAAATCCAGTAACACTCTTAGCTGCATTACATCAATTGTTATGAAAGGAAGTGGTTGGAAACTCAAGTAAAGGCTTTTGTGCATTCCACAGAAATGCTGCTGATGTGCCAGTCCATGACTCAAAGGAGAGTTCATCTTACCTTGTGACGGATCCCCATACCACGTTGGAGCTGTGTTGTCCCATTGGACGGATGGTGGATCTGAGAAGCTGGCAGGGTGTCTGTCCAGAACACCGACAGCAGCAGAGAAAAGGAAGTCTCAGCTGGGTAAGGAAGGCTTGTTTGGAGAGCTTGTGTTTCCATGGCACATTTATGGATGTCACTTCACCAATTACACAGATCACAAACTCTTGAATTTCCTGTTCAAAGAAATAAAGCCAGGGCCTCAAGTGAGTTCAGAGATGAATGTTTACCTTAAGAGCATGTGAATTAACTATTATTTTCAAAGTAGGTAAATGCCACAGAAACACAGTTGCTCTTGGTCATTTTCGGGTGCCAGAGACAACTGCTGACGAAGGAGGGCAGGGCCAGGTACTGATGCTGGAACATCTGGATATCCTGCATGTAAAGCAGATGGTGGAGAGAAAATTCTGCACCAGAGAGAGGGGATCTCCAGCATATTTGGAAGATTTTGTTAAATAATGTTGAATTATCTTAGAAAGGAGGAAATTGAATGTAAATAGTTGATAGTCAGCAGGAGTCATGTTGATTTTGGGGGCTTATCTTGTGTCATTGCTTTGATCTTTGTCAGACGCCATTTTGTTCGATCTCTGCACGGGCTGTGTTTGCAGACAAGTGCACTCAGCAGGCTTGAAATAAATAAACAGACTTCCTAATGGACAAAACCAGCCTCCCACTATTTTTGCACGATAAGATATAACAAGAATTTTCTTCTTGGAGCCATGGGCAGGAGTTGCTAAAGTGGAAAGTAACAGCAGCACTTGCCTACTCTAATCTTTTGTTACTTCAGATCAAAGTAGAGTAAATTATTTCTTCTCTAAAGTAGTGGGATAGTTTTCGTTTGGGTAATTTCCTTGTCAGCAATGAAACAAGCTCTTCTTAGAATTTTAAATCTGCTCTATCAATCTCTCCACATTGAATGCCTTCCAAGACTGAGCTTGCTTCAGCACATGATGATAAGTTATTAGAAAGACGGACTTAAGTTTATAAGGTTCTTATCACAACCTTGGGATGTTCTCAAACAACTTGCAGCCTCTGAAAAACTTTTAAATTAAAGTTGTAAGAAATGCAAGAGCCAATTTCTGCCTAGCAACCTCCCATCAACAGCTAGTGACCTGATCTATTCTGAGGATGTTCATTGGAGGATAAATATTGTCCCTGCTTTTCTTCAGTACAATTCTCCAGAATCTTTCGCCCGCATCTAACAGGGCCTGCTTTCATATCTCATCAAAAGATGAACTTTAAATGATAATGACATTCTTTCAATGCTATGCTGTGACATCAGCCCAGACTTTTGGGTTCAGCTCTCTGGTTCAACCACAATTTTCTGACTCAGAGACCAGAGTGCAACCCACTGAACCATATCTGAAACCTACTGCAACTAAAAGGAGTATCCAAGCAAATAACAATGAATTATTTCTGATTCCATATGGGCTACATTTTAATGCTAACAGCCACATGTTGTTTCACTGAGATGAAAGAATATTTTTCTGGCAAGCAACCACATGGACCCATTATAGAGCAGGAGATATTGGCTTATCAAACATTCCAAACAGATAATAGAGTTAAGTGCAGTGACACTGTGCAGTCATAGAGTGGAGAAGATCTAAAATGGAAGGGAGCCTGACATTTACCCGTATGTTTGTGTTTTATCAACTCAAAGAAATGACTACAAAGATAAAGCATCAGAACAAAATGTTCTATTTTAGCAGATATCATTTGGAGTGAAGAATGATCTAATGTTTTACTTACTTGCACAGGACTTCCGATTATTGACTTTTCTCAGTCAATCCAAGGTACAGCAGTTCCTGGTTATATTGTGCATGGAACTTGTTACAAATCAGTTCTGGGTCATTTTGTGAACAGAGCAAATTCACACTCTCGTTCCTGATCGAGTTGAGGACACAATTCTTTGTACATTGGTTCTCAACCACGTCAAATATAGAATTATCACACACTTTTATAATTCATTTTCAAGGTAAGGGGATCATTGGCAAGGTTGATGCCCGATTGCGTTTGAGAAGGTGGTAGTAAGCTGCCTTCTTGAATCTAGCACTCTCAGGTTCCTGATTGTGTCCTGTACAAAATTCTTTGCTTGTCAAGCCCAGATCATTTCATATGCATAGCTGTTCTTAGTCATGTTTCTTGGCAAAATCTTTGCATATCCATTCCTGATCATGTCATGTACAGAATTTCCTGTATATCAGTCCTTGATTACATCGAGTGAGAATTCAATCCACATCTGTTCCTGATTATGTCTTGTTGAATTCTTTATGCATCAGCTCTTGACTATGTCACGTACAGATATCTTTCACATTTGTTCCTGATTGTGAGATGTATAGAATTCTTTGCACCTTAAATTTTTACCATACCTTGCACAGGATTGCCGATTTATAAATTCACAAATGACACCACTGTTGTTGGTTAAATCTCAGATGGCAATGAGGAAGTGTACAGGAATGAGATAGATCAGCTGGTTGAGGAGTGTCACAATAACAACCTCACACTCAACGTCAGCGACACCAAGGAATTGATTATGGACCAGGAAGGGGAGGTCGGGAGAACACACACCAATCTTCATTGAGACGTCAGCTGTGGAAAGGGTGAACAGCTTTAAATTCCTGTGTGTCAACATCTCCGAGGATCTGTCCTGGGCCCAACTCATTGGCAATCACAAAGAAGGCATGCCAGCAGCTCTACTTCATTAGGAGTTTGAGGAGATTTGGTATGTCACCAAAGATTCTTGCAAATTTCTATCGATGTTCTATAGATATAGAGAGCATTCTGAAATTTGCATCGTCGCCTGGTATGGAGGCTCCAATGCACAAGGTCACAAGAGGCTGCAGAGGGTTGTAGACTCAGCCAGCTCCATCACAGGCACAACCCTCCCCAACCATCAAAGGTGACTAAGAAGGCGGTATCCATCGTTAAGGACCCTCACCACCTGGAACATGCCCTCTTCTTGTTACTACCTTCAGGAAGGAGGTACAGGAGCCTGAAGAGCCACACTCAATGATTCAGAAACAGCTTCTTCCTCTCCGCCATCAGATTTCTGAACAGTCCATGAATCCATGAACACTACCTCACTGTTCCTTCTCTTTGCACTATTTATTTACTTTGTAATTTATAGTTTTTTATGTCTTTACACTATACTGCTGACGCAAAACAACAAATTTCATGTCATATAAAATAGTAATAATAAACCTGATTCTGATTCTGAATCCTTTATGCATCTGTTCTGAACTGTATATAGAGTTCTTTGCAAATCAGTACCCAATCGGGTCATTTACAGAATTCTTGTATGCTGGTGCCTGATCTCACCATGTACAAAATTCTCTACTCACCACTTCCTGATGGTGGTGTGTACAAGATTAGTTACACTCTGCCTTTCACCATGTCATGTGCTGAATTCCAGAATTCTTTACTAACAGTCCTGGGTCATGTCATGTACAGAATGCTCTGCACGCCAGTTCTTGATCACCTTGGGTTGCAGAGGTTTGTTTCCACGTCAATTCCTCACCAACCTTTCTACAGATTCCTTTGCTCGTTCTTGATCACGTTACCCATATTGTTCTTGCATGGGTTCTTCCTCACACCCTATATAGAATTCTATGCACATCCATTCACAAACTTGTATAAATATAAACATATAAATTAGGATCAGAAGTGCCCCTCAATCCTATTATGCCATTTAATAAGATCATAGTTGATCTGAGTTCAAGTCCATAGCTTCCTCGACATCCAGATATCCTTGGATTTCATGATCTTACAGGTGTTGACCCTGAGTTCTCATGATTTCATTTTTGACTGATTCCCACTGGCTGCATGTGGACGTGTCTACCAGTACCCGCTCCTAGCCCACTTTTTTCAGGTGCCGTCTCCTCATATTAAAATTGGCCTTCCCCCATTGAGGACGTTAAGCTCTGGTCCTTCCTCGTCCTTCTTCATAACTACCTTAAAGCTTACAGAGTTATCTCCAGAATGCTCTCCCACTGCTCTCCATCACAATATAAGGCAAAAATTAGGTCTCTGGTAGGACTATCAATGGACTAGCACAAAAAACTAGTGAAAAAAGTCATCCCCTCTTAAGTTTTGCAGTTACTGCTGGGGAAATTGAAGTCCCTACTTTGATTATCGTGTTTACTGTCTCTCTGCTCCTCCATCTCCCGCTTGGAGGCCCGTAATCCAACCCCAGCAAAGTCACAGCTCTCTTTTAGCTTCCAAATCTAATCACGGGGCTCATTTTAAAAACATTCTAGCATATCCTTCCACCCTTATTACTGCACTAATGGATCCTTGATTAATATTGCAATACAGCCTCTTATTTTACATCCCCGCTGTCATATCTGAATATTCTGTACCATGAACTGGTGAGTTGACAGTCCCGCCCTGTCACAGTGTCACACGAAGGGCGAGATTGTGGAGAACCCAAATGCAGAACACCGGAACAGGACTGGAGTCGGGATGCTTCCTCAGTACCGAACACAGAACTGCGAACGGAAGGAATCTTGCCTCAGGACTCTGAGATGGAGTCCCGACACTGAAACAGGGTTTTCCAGGAGAAACAGTGAAACCGGGACTGCTCTAGAGTTAACGGCTCTAGAGTTAACAGCCAGGAGACGAAGTATACCCAGAGATAGACCAATAATCTGGCAACTAGTCTTTGTGAAACCAGGGTCCTTATACTAGTCTCCTGATGGAACAGCTGTGTGTCATTAGGCAAATAGTAGTGCATGGAAACCATGTGCTGCATGACAAGGCACCATCAATGTGGATAAGGGGCAGAATCGAGAACCAGCACTCGGAACCATGACATGCCCATCTTTCAGCCAAGTCTCTGTGATAGCAACCATATCACTCACCATGAACATTCGTGACCATCCGTCCATTCACAATCATCTCACCTACAGAGTTCTTGCATATTGGCTCTTCCTCATGTCTTGTACAAGATACGGTTCACCAAAGTGGCACACCACAGTGAACTGGATCTCAAATAACGAAGAGACAGAGTACAGGAAAGAGACAGAGAGTCATGTGGCATGGTGTCAAGTCAACAACCTTTCCCTAAATGTCGGAAAAACAAAGGAGATGGTCATTGACTTCAGGAAGCAGGGTGGAGAACACACCCTATCTGTAACAATGGTGCTGAGGTGGAGATGGTTGAGAGGCCCTTGCACTTTATTTGTCTACCTGCATTGCACTTTCTCTGTAACTGCAACACTATATTCTGCATTCTGTTTTCTTTTTATTACCTCGATATAATCATGTATGGCATGCTCTGTCTGGATGGCATACAAAACAAAATCTTTTCACTGTATTCCATTACATGTGACAATAATAAACCAGTACCAATGCCGCTCCCAGTTCAGACCAACACCAGCTGCATATAGAATTTGTTACACTTTAGGTCATAACCATGTGATATACAGAATTCTTTACGAATCATTTCTGGGTCACCTCATGCATGGAATTACTTGCATGCTTGTTCTTGATCAAGCCTTCTATATAATTTTATGCACCGGTTCCTAATCATTTTACATACTGACATTTTTGCACTTTGATCCTCAACCATGGTGCGTACAGAATTCTTAGCATGTTAGTTCCTTGTCTACACATCTACTGCATTTTTGTACATCTCTTGATCATGTACAGAATTCTACACCCAGCATTTCATGTGTTATACAGAATTCTTTACATTAATTCTCCATCATGCCATGTACAAAATTATTTGTACACCAACTGCAGGTCTGTTGTGTGCAGATTTTTTTGTGTATTAGATCTTACAATGTTGTATTACGATCAGTTCTTCTGGCTCAAAAAGCTCTTTAAAAATCGGTCCCCTCTTTCACACGAAGTGCAGCACAACCTGATCAAGTTGTGTACAAATTCTTGTCACTTTCATTCCTATGTAATGCATGCAAGATTTGTCCCAGTGCAGCGTAAAGCTGACCATAGGTTTGTCAGAGTTTTATGAGGGTTAAGTCCTATCCTAAAGACCTGAGTCCGCCTAGCCTGGCGTTTTATTGCAATGTCATTGTTCTGTGGCACTGAGAGTCTCTCTCAGGTGTGATACTAAATATTACTCTGTGACTTTATGATCTCTCAGGTAGGTTTAAAAAGTCCTACTTAAAGGAGAGGAGGGGAGCCCAGCCAACATTTATCTCTCAATCAACTTCACCCAGACTCTTTGGTCATCATTTCCTCTCAGAAGCCCAGGAAAACATGTTTCTATTCCAACATTGTGTGTTTAGCATAAGTAGTCAAGATAAACATTCTGGCCCCTGACTTTTCATGTATATAGCACCTAAAACATCCTCAGGATTCACGGAGAAGTGCTTTATTGTCAGCTCATCCTGAACTCAAGATGCCATGCCAAGCTGTGGTCATTTCCCAGCCTAAGCACTGCCAAGTTTGGGATTCCCTGCTCTATAAAGAAGCCAGAATTTGGTGTCTACTTTGCGCCAGATTTTACTGGACTGCTTTCCAATGTAAGACTCCTCAAGGGAAATTCCCCTTCACTGGTAGGGTGATTAAGTTCCAGGATATGTAAATAGCCAGAGATGAAAGGGTGTAAAAATTTCAAAAAGTTTTAACCCTACGAGTGGTTACGATGCACCTTTCAGGGAAAAATATTTCATTTATTCAATTCATGTCAAGTTGTCAAGTCATTATCAAAGACCCCTCCCACCCAGGTCATTCTCACTTCTCTCCTCTCCCATCAGGCAGAAAATACAGGAGCCTGAGGGCACGTACCACCAGGCTCAAGTACAGCTTCTATTCCATGGTGATAAGACTATTGAACCATTCCCTTATACGATGAGATAGACTCTTGACCTCACAATCTATCTTGTTATGACCTTGCACCTTATTGTCTACCTGCAATGCACTTCCCTGTAGCTGTGACACTTTACCCTGTATTCTGTTATTATTTTTACCCTGTACTGCCTCAATGCACTGTGTAATGAATTGACCTGTACGAACGGTATGCAAGACAAGTTTTTAACTGTACCTCAGTACAAGTGACAATAATAAACCAATACCAATACCAAGTTCATTCATTTATCTAGCAATGCACTCTCTCTCAGTTTAATCTCCCTCTCAGTTTAATGCTCTATCTGATTCACATTCCAACCTCTCTGTCCTCAGTCTCTCATACCGCTCCAATGAAAGGCTATGCAATAACAGATCTTCTGACTGGGCACAGTACAACCGTCCATACTTAATGCAGAATTTGATATGATTTGCATTGTGACACTCTTATTCCAGTTTTGCAGCATTCCTTCTCAATTACTTTGGTGATTTCAGACAATTGTTCAGTAATTTCTCCTCCTGAGGGTTTTTGTTACTTTGAATTATCACACCTTTGTTATTTAATCTCTCCATCCTAACACAGAGCTAGAGGGCACAGGTTTAAGGTGAGAGGGGAGAGACCTAATAGGAACCTGAGGGGCAACGTTTACACCCAGAGGGTGGTCCGTATATGGAACGAGCTGCCAGGGTGAAGTGGTTGAGGCATTTACACTGACAACATTTAAAAGGCACTTGGACAGGTACATGGATAGGAAAGGTTTAGAGGGATATTAGCCAAACCTGGCCAAATGGGACTAGCTTAGATGGGAATCTTGGTCGGCATGGACCAGTTGAGCCAAAGGGTCTGTTTCCATGCTGTATGACTCTATGACTCTAGCTGACATTGGTGTTCTCTCCTACCCATCCAACATGCTCTGCCTCTTATTGGTAATTGGTTTATTATTGTCACATGTACCGAGATATAGTGAAAAACTTTGTTTTTTTGAATACAGGTCATTCCAAAATATCAGTACATCGAGGTAGGAAAACAATAACAGAATGTGAAATATAATGTAACAGTTACAGAGAAAGTTCGCATAGAGTCATACAGAAAAGAAATAAGCCCTTTAGCCCACCAAGTCCACACCAACCATCAACTACCCCTTTACCCTAATCCTACACTGATCACATTTACTCTCCCTACATTCTCATCAGCTTCCCCCGGATTCTACCATTCACCGACACACTCAGGGTAATTTACAGCAGCCAGTTAACCTACCAACCCACACGTCTTTGGAATGTGGGAGGGAACCGGAGCATCCGGCGGAAATCCATCTTAAAATCTGATTTTTCTCAACTCTTCCCAGTTCCTTTGAAAGGTCTTCGGCATGAAACGTTAGCTCTGTTTCTCTTGGCACCCTTGATTCCGACAAGAACTGTGGAAATTTGATATTTCTTATATATTATCATGTCCGACAAGACTCAGCAAACAAATTTAACCTTCCCCCTGCTTCCCCCACGCACATCCCACTAGACCGTTGACTCTTTCTGTTAAAAGAAAGGCTTAAAACTTTTTTTAATTAATTCTATTGTTACAAGTTCCTGCCCCTTAGCTTCATGACAGAGGGCATTTCAGCATGATGTTAATTATACAGTCCAACACCAAAAGAAACCATTTTATTCCAAAGGTTTCAAAGGCTGCACAACAAGCAACATGAAACAGAAAGACAGAATCCAAAGGATTCCTGCCACATCCTGTGTAAAATTAGAGTCATAAAGTACAGTACAGAAACATTGAGTCCATACCAACAATCAAACCTAATCCTTTCCAATTTATCCTCTCTACATTCCCATCAACCCATCTCCACCACACCCCTTCACCCCCTCACCAGACTCTTGTATGGACCTCTTGTACTATAGAGATGAACTCTTGACCTCACAATCTACCTCACACCTCCTCGTCTACCTGCACTGTACTTTCTCTTTAACTAACTGTAGCATTATATTCTTTATTCCGTTATTGCTTTCCCTTGTACTACCTCAAAGTACTTATGTTTTGAAGTGATCTCTATGCATGGCTTACTAAACTAAGTTTTGCACTGTATCTTGGTGCATGTGACAATAATAAACCAATACCAATACCTCTTCTGTCCTAGATTCCTCTACACATTAGGTACGATTCACAGAAGTCAATTAACCCACCAACCTGCACGTCTTTGGGATGTGAGAGGAAACCAGGGCACCCGGAGGAAACCCATGGGGTCACAGGGAGAACGTGCAAAACTCCACACAGACAGATAGCAGCAGAGGGCAGAATTGAACCCAGGTTGCTGGAGCTGTGAGGCAGTGGCTGTACCAGCTGTGCCACCTTGTCGCCCACTTTGCATAGCATCATGTTTGTTATCGTACATATGTGTTCAGGTTTGGCACCAGAAGCATCAGAGGTTAAGTTTTCTTGCCATTTGGTTTTCCATAGTGGAACAAATGCAAATTCCACAGCGGACTTCAACACAATGGTGTTGTCCTAGCTGCTGACAGGATAGTCTGCATGACTGCTGGTCTCTAGTTAGACAACAGATACACATTAAGGGAGTGACATCCTCTTAGTCCCGCTAACTTGCTACCTGCACTGAAGCTCGTTGCAGCCAATGCTAAAGCTCTGTGGGGAAGGACCACAGTCTGGGCTCCTTCCGCTACCGCACATGGAGGGGCTGAGTTGGTTGGGGAAGCCCCTCGAACAATGAAAGGGGCACCACCTCAGGGAGCCACATAAGTGGCAATGGTGCTATGTTTGTGTGTTTTTCTCTTTAAAGTTTACACTGCTGAATGTAACAGCCATGAATGTTAAGGTTTTGGTTTTGCACTGTTTCCTTCTTTGCATAAATTTTTTATTATGAATAAAGTTTATTTTTTGAAATAAGAAAAAGATGCCTGCAAGGCAATGCAATCAAAGGCGAACTGCACTATGGAGAAGCCTTCATTCCTTTAGAAGCCTCATGCTGCTTCTGGTGTCTGGTAAGGATGCAGTTGTCCGTGTCGAGGCTCATCCTGAACAACATCCTCTGACCTAGGGGTTGCGCACAGGGACGCATAATGAGACCACCATCAATGGCTGCAGGAAGATCACCAACTCGGTGAAAGGTCTGGCTGAAACTTGTTGGTCTTCCAGTGTAACAAGATGTCTATAAGCAATGCTGCCAACTGACACATTCCAGACTGCAGGAGTACATGCTAAGGGATGCACTGAAGCTCAGTGCAGCCAATGCAAGGGCTCTGTGGGAATGGAAGTACTGGTAAATGGGATTAGTATAGATTGGTTCCTAATGGTCGGCATGGACATGTTGGGCTGAGTGTCCTGTTTCTAGGCTCTATGACTCTATGACCTCTTTGTTTTCTGTACCTCATCCAAGTTCACACACATGTTGCCCATTAAATTCATAAACTTTGCCTTGACAAGATGTCTTGACATCTTACAAGCATCTGGGGAAATAGAGTCCCCTCCATGGACCCTATCTATACCTCTCACTGCCTTGGTGAAGCATCCAGCATAATCAAAGACCCCACCCACCCGGATCATTCTCTCTCCTCCCCTCTCCCATCAGGCAGAAGATACAGGAGCCCGAGGGCACATACCACCAGGATCAAGGATAGCTTCTATCCCACAGTGATAAGACTATTGAATGGTTCCCTTATACGATGAGGTGGACTCTTGACCTCACAATCTACCTTGTTATGACCTTGCACCTTATTGTCTACCTGCAATGCACTTCCCTGTAGCTGTGACACTTTACTCTATATTCTGTTATTATTTTTACCCTGTACTACCTCAATGCACTGTGTAATGAATTGGCCTGTACGATCGGTATGCAAGACAAGTTTTTCACTGTACCTCGGTACAAGTGACTATAATAAACCAATACCAATATCCCTCTGATATGAAAGGTACATGGTGACTGAATAGTGAAGAGGGGAGAAGGAGGAGAGACAAAAGTTAGGCAGTGCCTTTTATGCAGCAAAACAGGAATGCTAGCAAACAAAATTTGACCGAATCACATGGGAATCTGATCATAACGATAGATTTTGTGAAGTATCTTAAAGGAAAAAGAGAAAGGTTGAGAGGCAGGAGAAAGAGAGTCATGGTTTACATAGGAGAAACAAAACACAGAGTAAGTGAGCTCTCTGCAGAGTACCTCAGTCCACAAAGGTGACCCAGGGTTTCCATTTGCAAATTACTTTAATTCTCCACTCCACTCCCATTCTGACCCTTCTGTCTTTGGCCTCTTACACCTTGTTCCAACAAAACCCAATGTAAGCTTGAGGAACAGCACCTCATCTTCTGACTAGGCACGTTGCAGAGGAACAAAGGACTGCAGATGCTGGAATCTAGATGAAAAACACGATGATGCTGGAGGGACTCAGCAGGCCAGGCAGCATCCGTGGAGAAAAGCAGGCGGTCAACGTTTCAGGTCAGAACCCTTCTTCAATCCTTCACTCCTATTCTTCTTATTTTTAACTAATCCGCCAGATTCAGGGATGAATCATTTCCACTCCATTTGCCTGTCTGAGCCTCGGGCTGAGAAGTGAGAATGGATCAGCTGTGGGTGCAGAGGTAGCTGGGATTACATACTCTCAGGTAGGGCAGGAGATACATGGCAGGCAGGTTGGTGGGTACTCTGGGAGCAGGTGCGTTCCTTCTACTCTGGACTTCTGGATGGCTGGAAGGTTCCCAATTTTGTGCCAAGTGCTTCCCCTCCATTTTGAGAATGAGCGATTGAGGAGGTCACATCTGTACAAGGAGGCTTTGGTAATTGGTTTATTATTCTCACATGTACCCAGGTAAGGTGAAAGCCTTTGTTTTGCATACCATCCATACAGATCATTTCATCACATCAGTACATCGAGGCTGAGGTAGTACAAGGGAAAAGCAATAACAGAATGCAGAACAAAGTGTTCCAGTTACAGAGAAAGAGCAGTGCGGGTTGGCGATAAGGTGCAAGGCCATGACAAGATAGATTGTGATGTCAAGAGTCCATCTTATCGTGCTAGAGGACCATTCAATAGTCTTATTACAGCAGGATAGAAGTTGTCCCTGAGCCTGGTGGTACATGCTTTCAGGATTTTGTATCTTCTGCCCAATGGGAGGGGGGAGAACAGAGAATGTCTGGGGTGAGAGGGGTCTTTGATTATCTTCTTGAATCATTAAACCTGATAGGTTTATAATATTATGAGAGGATTAGACAGTCAGAATCTTTTTTCCAGGGTAGAAATGTCGAATACTAAAGGGCATAGCTTTAAGGTGAGAGGGGGAAAGTTTAAAGTGGATGTGAAGGGGCAAGTTCTTGTACGCGGAGAGTGGTGGATGCCTGGAATGTGCTGCCAAGGGTGGTAGTGGAAGCAGATACAATAGTGGCATCCAAGAGGCTTTTAGACAGGCACGTGAATATGCAGGGAATGGAGTGATATGAAGGAATTAGTTTAATTTGGCATCATACTCAGCACTGACGTCGAGGACCCAAGGGCCTGTTCCTGTGCTGCATTGCTCTATGCTGTATTTCCCCCTTTGCTCAGTCATCTCTTACTATGACTGAGCATGGAATCGCATGTATGTTTTGGGAATCTGAAACTGACCACGTGAGTAATAGTATGTTGATTTTAACGAATCCTAGTACAAGTCTGGCAAACAATATGTCTGAAGGTTTAGCCTATCCTTTTCTCCGGCAGTAAACAACCCAAACTATTACCATCTGCCGAATAGCTTATTATAGTTTAGCCAACTAATAAATTTCTACAGCTCAGAATTTCACAGCTTTTATCTTCCTTTATTTGTATTTTCTCTCTCTTTTTCTATAAATTTCCTCACTAACCTATAACTTCATTAACCGCTTATCACCACGGCAACCCTGGCCTTTGCCCTATCCTTCCCTTCCCCATCCTTTCCGCAGCTTAAAACTCATTTGTTTTTGCAGTTCTGATAAAGGATCTTTGACCTGAAACATTGATTTTGTTCCTCTTTCCACAAATGCTGTTTGTGCGCTTCCAACGGTTTCTGTTTGTGTTTCAGATTTCCAGCATTTGCTGTTTATTTAAGTTTTTCTTGGATTATACTTAGAAGCTGCCATATCTAGTATTCTTCAAGTTATCAGTCAGTTCATTCAACTACACTCAATCCCATATTTGTCCAACCATCACTTAACTATGTTCTTGTAGATACAGTCAACGGTTCTTGAGTAATGACCACTATTGCTATTACTGGTTTTGTAAACTCTGTTAGCTAAATAAGATTTCAAGGTTTTGATTGCTCAAATTCCCTTGAATAAATATTGCAAAGCCTTCTCGATGATGTAATTCCTAGGGCTGCTAGCATAATGTCACTTTAAATGCCTTGTTTTTAGCTTAAGGGGATTCATGTGATTTATTTAAACTTAATATCCAGATAATCCACACAATTTTCAGATTCCTTTGCAACATGGCCCACCCATGTCAGACGACATGTAATGAGGGTTTCACCACTGAGGATGTTGGCTTGAGAGAGGATGCAGACATTGGTTTGCTTAACCAGATATGGAAGATTTTGCAGAGACCGCGTTGATGTTATCTTTCCAGTGGTTTGAAGTGCCCACAATAGGTTGTTCGTGTCTCTGAAATGTATAGGAGGGCAAGGATCACTTTTGCCCAGAAGACCATAAGTTTTGGGCTGGGTTTAAGGTCTTGAAATTCAAACATTATTTACTCTAGATGGTCAAAGGCTGGGTAACCAGAAGGTGATGGAGAAACTGGTCATCAATGTCTGCCTTTGTTGAGGTGGGTCCTGAGATACAGGAAACTGTCTATGTTTTCCACTATCTTATAAACCTTTAGTATCAGGGATGGGGGTGGGTGAGGTAGGGGGGAGTGGTGGGAGGGGGAGTTTGCAGGTGATCCTTTGTTTTGCACATGTGAAGTGCACACTTCAGCTAATGAGTCAATAATAAAATCAAGTCAAGCCAAGTTTATTGTCATCTGCACAAGTACATGTGTGCACAGGTGCAATGAAAAACTGACCTGCAGCAGCATCACAGACACATAGCATCAGAGACACAATGTTCACAAGAAAAACATAAATTAAACATAAACTACACAAAATTATACAAGAAAGCACACAGTTAGACCAAAACAGAAGTTCATTGTAGTGCAGAGTAGTCATAGTGTTGCGATACTGAGGTAGTGATTAAGGTTGTGCAAGTTGATTCAAGAACCGAATGGTTGAAGGGAAGTAGCTGTTCTTGAACCTGGTGGTGTAAGACTTCAGGCTTCTGTACCTCCTGCCCGATGGTAGCTGGGAGATGATGGCATGGCCCGGATGATGGGGATCTTTGATGATAGGTGCTGCCTTCTTGAGGAATTTGCCTCTAAAAAACAAGCACCATCCATGTACCGCAGTTCAACGGTGAGCTTGGTTCTGGAGTGGAGACAATGCAGGTTGAACAGTTTGCCTTTTGTCCCATAGACTAGCTAAACTCTGGCAAGAAGCTCATTGGAAATGAGATGCCGCAGTACAGGAGAAAGCTTGAGAAAAAAATATTGGGGTGTTTGCACAGCCAAGCTCGACACCAGTCTACACTGAAAGTTGATCTATTATGGACTGTTGGTTATTATCACATCTTGCCATCCTGCAGCAGACACAAGACAGAGATGTATTTCCCAGTATGTCCAAATTTGAAGAGAATACTCCACTGTCCAATGTTTTAGACGAACAACACCTCAAAAAAAAACCTGGCGTAACCAGGCCTAACCTGCCTGGTTAGTCTACAACCCAATGGCACTTCCTCTCCTTCCCCATCTGGTTCCATCTTCCCTTCACCTCTCTCCTAATGGTTCCCATTATCACCTCCCTTAATTATCGGTTTCCAGCACTGGTAGCTCTTTGTGTTCCAGCTAGCATCCCTCCAGCAAGCTTCACGCTCTCCTCCCTCCACCTTGCTCTATCTGCCGTCCCTTTTGTTTTCTCTTCCTCCATCCTTCATCCACCTGCTACTCTCTCCCCCCCCCCCCCCACCCCCACACCACCCTACCTAGCTTGTTCCTGGGCCTGTGCTCGAGGGAGTTCAGAAGGATGCCCATCAACCTGCCCATCATCCTTCCCCCCTCCTCAGTCCACCAGTCACCTCAGGCTCCTGTCTCACCACCGCCCCATTTCCCCTTCATACGGGCCATCTCCCCTCTCCACTCTGTCCTGATGCAGAGTTTTGACCTAAAACGCTGACAATTCCTTTCTCCCTACAGATGCTGCTCGACCCGTTGAGTTCCTCCAGCAGGTTATTTGTTGCCCCACTGTCCTTCTCAACTGACAGAGTCAAAGGAGTTTGTGAGATCAAAAACAGGTCAAGCATTGTGACAGATTCTGTTCCTTTCATTTCTTCTTCAGTTGACACACAGTGAGGATCACGTCCATTGTGCCTCTAACAGCCCTTCAGCCCACACCTCCCAGCCTGCACTCCCACCTCTTCATTCAGTCTCCACCTTTTTCCTGACATTCCCCTTGTTCACTCCACCCTTCCCTCTTCACTCTACCTGCAAAAGCACTTTTGATTTTCCAGGTCTGATGGAATGCAATTGACCTGAAACATTCGAGCTTGTTTCCTTCTTCACAGATGCTGCCTGACCTGCTGTGTACTTCTGGCGGTTCACGATTTTATTTCAGTTTTAGAGCACCTGCAGGTTTTGCTTTTGGACCAGAACGTGTAGTCAGATTGGGGATATGGTCAATGGTCATGCTCAGGAATCAGTGCTGGATTCACTTTTGTACTTGGCACATGCCAATGACTTGAGTTTTGGCCCTGCGGGTACAATATGGGTAATTATCAAACTCCAGAGCAGCTTGTAAAAAGAACCTTCAGACAGAGATGTGGAGATTACCAGAAGGAAGATGCATTTCAAGTGGAGAACAAGAACAAAATATGTTCTATAGAATGAGGTCTGTTGGAACGTTGATCCAAAAGTACACTGGTGGGGGGGTTGGGTTGGGTTGGGGTGGGTCAGAGGATGTGTGGTGGGTGGTCCTCAAGTACATGAAGGGAATGTCCACCTTACCCAATGGCTCATTGAACCAAATTTCAGAAAAGGAGTACAAAACTCAACAAATTTACCACAAGCAACTAAGAACAAGTGTTCACCTTCAGATAAACAAATCTATTGTTGTATTCTTGATTATCAACTTTATTTAAAGGGCTGCAGGAGGCAGATAATCAACCGCAAGAACTTTTATGGTACACACTTGCAGAATCTCCTTTCAGGCACGGACCATCTCTGTTTAAGCAGCCACCATCTGCACAATGTCAGCAGATGAGAGTCAGGTTATCATGAGACAGACACACAGATATTCATCGTTGGAAACTGCTGACTCATATTTTACAACAGTGTTATAATGCATTACAGTACAACAGCATACTGGTCAGCTTAGAATTTCATCTGTTAATATGAAGACTGGTGAAACCTGGAGGAATAAATAACCTGTCAAAAAGGTAAGTATAAGCAGCTGACGTAGTTCAAAGGATTAGCAGCTAAGTTACCCTGAACTAGCATCCAGAGATCTGGATTGTTGACTGGGACATGTTCAAATCCCTTACTGACCCTGCAAATTTAATGAAGTAAGCTTGGAATAGAGTGGTGAGTGCGCGGAACGGGCTGCCGGCAACGGTGGTGGAGGTGGATACGATAGGGTCTTTTAAGAGACTTTTGGATAGGTACATGGAGCTTAGAAAAATAGAGGGCTATGGGTAAGCCTAGTAATCTCTAAGGTAAGGACACGTTCGGCACAACTTCGTGGGCCGAAGGGCCTGAATTGTGCTGTAGGTTTTCTATGTTCTATGTTCTAATAAAAATCTGTTATAATTAATGGCAACAGTAAAGCTAGCCACATGGTTCACTGATGTCTTTGTGGGAGGTGGTTGCCCAGTCTGGGCCTGACTGTGACTCCAGACCTAGCTCCTGATGAAATGGCCCAGCAAACTACACAGTCTGGGTCAATTAGGAACAGATAGCTGTTGGCTTTGCTGGTGATGCCCAAACTTGTGAACAAATGGAAGCAAGAAGCCCTAATAATAGCTGCTTGAATTTATGTTAAGTTTAAGGCAAGAGTCAGGAGGTTAAGAGGGGATCTGAGGAAGAATTTTTTCACCCAGCGTGTGGTTGGAATCTGGAACTCACAGTTTCAGGAGCTAGTGAAGGCAGGTACTCTCACAACATATAAAATATATCCAGATGATCACCAAGACACAGAAGGCTATGGACCAAGAGCGGGTAAGTGGAATTATTATATATGGTTGCCATGGACGAGGCAGACAGAATGGCCTAGTTCTGTGCCATATGACTCTATCACTCTTGAATAGTGGGCAAGACAGAGTTAAAACATAAGAGCAGGAGAAGGCCATTTATCTCTTCAAACTGATCTCTCATTCAGTTAGATTATGGTTGATCTGTGGGCTAACTTCATATGACCATTTTGCTTCATTATACTTAATGTAGGCTGTTCTGGACTTGCATTTTGGGAAGATAATAAAACCCCAGACTTATCATCAAAGATATAAGAGCTTTCAATTAGAAAATTTCCACTGGAACGGAGAAGGCTGAGAAATTTGAAGGTTAAGCAGAATAAGAGGTCGCTTTCATTTTGAAAAAGAGGATGAGAAAGGATTAGATTAAGACACGTTTATTAGTCACATGTACATCAAAACACACAGTGAAATGCATCTTTTGCATAGAGTGTTCTAGGGGTAGCCCACAAGTGTCACCACGCTTCCAGCGCCAACACGGCATGCCCACAACTTCCTAACCTGTACGTCTTTGGAATGTGGGAGGAAACCGGAGCACCCGGAGGAAACCCACGCAGACACGGGGAGAATGTAAAAACTCCTTACAGACAGCGGCCGGAATTAAACCCAGGTCGCTCGCGCTGTAAAGTGGTAGTTAGAAATAAAATTGCAGATATTGGAAGTAGGAGTTAGGAGGAACGACCTGACATGAGATCACTGAAGACACAACAGACTACAGATGCTGGAATCTGGAGCAACAAACCATCTGCTAGAGGAACTCGATGGGTCAGGCAGCATCTGTGGGAGAAAGGGAATTGTCGATGCTTCAGATCGAAATCCTGAATCAGAACTTCCTTGATCCAGCGTTTCACACCGAAATGTCAACAATTCCATTCCCTCCACAGATGCTGCCTGATCCCTTGAGTTCCTCCAGCAGATTGTTGCATGAGGTCATTGAAGTTTGTCCTTACATGTCCTTAGCAACTAGTCCAGGCAGAAACAATTGCATCTTGCACAAGGAATTGAGAACAACCAATTGAAGTTGAGACACCAGGCCAAGGAAATCCGTTTGGAGCAAAGATTCACCACAAATTACACTTTTATGGAGAGTATATGAAGCAATAGAACTTTGGAATAATAGAGCTGCCAAGATTGTTGCTCTTCTTTTATTGGGGAGGAGCTGTTGTCACATCAAATAAAAAGTATGCCAACCGATTGTGAATGATGAAGTTGACCGTTTGTGAAGCTGCTTTCTGGCAGGATTTTAATTAGATTTAATCAGAGATGTTTTAGGCATTTTCCCAGATTATTCCACAAATCTGTTACCTGGAAGAACAAAAGCAGAAATTACCGTAAACACTCAACAGTTTAGGCAGTATTTCTGGAATGAGAAATAGTGTTAATGCTTCAGATTGATGCTAAAAGGTCATTGACCTGAAATGTTAACCATAAGGCCATAAGATATAGGAGCAGAAATAGGCCATTCAGCCCATCAAGTCTACTCCACCATTCAATCATGGCTGATTTTTAGCCATCCCCATTCTCCCGCCTTCTCTTAACCTCCGTAACCCTTAACTCTGTTTCTCTCTCCACAGATGCTGCCCTACTTGCTGAGTATTTCCAACATTTTCTGCTTTTATTTCAGATTTTAGCATCTGCAGGTTTTTTTTATTTTCAATCCTCAGGAGCAACTTAGCTTTAGTATATTTGTTCTTCCTGGACCTAGAATTCCTGGCTTCTTGCTATACCTTTTTGCTATGAGAAGCAGGAGTTGTGGAGAGAGGCAGCAGCAAGGTCACAGGAGTGGCAGGGGTAGAAAAAACACTGATTTCCCGATCAGGCCCAAAGCCATTGGTCACTGGAGGTCAAGTTTGTTGAGAAGATTGTCATGTCCTGCTCAATACCAGTGCACAAAATCACAGTGACTGGGAAGGAGCTTATGCACTCCACTAGAGAATGTGTGGAGGAACCTATTTCCTACCTTCACTGTGTCGTACTGCAGCCTTGAGGCACATTGCCTTCTCCAGGGAGATTGACAGAAAAGATCAGACTGACAAATGCAAAGTCTGGGCTCCAACATTCCCTCTGACTTGGGCAACCTCGAATAATGAATGGGGATTTCATTCACATCATTATACACAGTATTAATGTTATATTGGGATATGGCTTTGGGAAAAGTCCAGGTCAACAGGAAGGCTTCCAAACTTAAACTAGATCTTAACCTATTTACCTTTGTGCTGTGTGGACAGAGGTGTACAAAATAACCAAAGAGCTGAATAATGTGCTTATAGATATAAGGCTTTAGTTATGGGAAATACTGGATAAGCCGAGCTTATTTCCCCTGGAGTGAAGGAGGCTGAGGGGTGAGCAGATAGAGGTATATCAAATTATGAGAGGCATAGATAGGGTACAGGAGTGAGATAGATTGACTGGGTTAACTGTTGTCACAACAACAACCTCGCACTCAGGACTTCAGGAAGGGGAAGTTGGGAGGACACACACCAGTCCTCATTGAGGCGTCAGCGGTGGAAAGGGTGAGCAGTTTCAAGTTCCTGGACGTCAACATCTCAGGGGTTCTATCCTGGGCCCAATACATTGATGCAATCATGAAGAATGCACACCAGCGGCTCTGTTTCATTAGGAGTTTGAGGAGATTTGGGGTATCACCAAAGACTCTCTCAAATTTCTGCAGATGTACGGCAGAGAGCATCCTGACTGGTTGTATCACCTCCTGGTACGAAGGCTCCAATGCACAGGATTGAAAGAGGCTGCAGAGGGTTGCAGACCCAGCCAGCTCCATCACAGGAACAACCCTCCCCGCTATCAAGGACATCTTCAAGAGGTGGTGCCTTAAGCAGGCGCTCACCATCCGGGACATGCCCTCTTCATGTTACTGCCATCGGGGAAGAGGTACAGGAGCCTGAAGACCCACACTCAACGTTTCAGGAACAGCTTCTTCCCCTCCACCATCACATTTCTGAACGGTCCATGACCCCATGAAAACAACCTCATTATTCCTCTTTTGCACTATTTATTTATTTTTGTAACTTATAGTAATTTTTAAGTCTTCATGTCTTGCTGTAAAACAACAAATTTCATGGCATATGTCAGTGATAATAAACCTGATTCTAATTCTGAGATAGCAAGAATCCTTTTCCCATGGAGGGCATAAGTTGAAGGTAAGAGGGAGGAGGTATAGAGAGGATCAGAGGGGAAAGTTCTACACACAGGGAGCGGTTTACATCTTGAGCACACTGCCAGAGAAATCAGATACGATCACCACATTAAAGAGGTATCCAGACAGGCACTTGAATAGGCAAGGAATAAAAGGCTACTGACCTAATGCAGGCAGGTAGGATTGGTAGAACAGTCAGCCTAGACTGAAAGGCCTGTTTCTATGCTCGATGCCTTTGTGACTCAGTTAACAGATTGAAGAGTACATGGGCCATGATCTTAAACTACACTGTTAGAAATGAACCAAGGTTTGCACTGTTCTCCTTTCCCCAGAGATTAAAAAGCTTCCAGAACATTTTGCTAGCAATACGTGCTGACTCACTGCAGAGACAGAAGAAAGTAATGGCTCCCAACAGCACCAAGTTCACACTCTGCAGTCAGTGTGCCAAGGTGAAATGCTGTTCATGTTTAAACGGTGAAACAAAACATCTTGATGTGGCCATGACCCTGGGTTCAATAAGAGTTGGAGAACTGGTGGTTTTAATAGCCTGTACGTTGCAAGAGGAAGGAAAGACTTGGCAATGTCCTGGGAATGAATGAGTCAGAGCAGGAGCTGATGCAATGAATCATATTCAGTAGGGGTGTAGCAAGGAGGTGAAGTTTGTAATAAGTGCTTAGGAAGAACAAGGGAACAATGTCAGATAAGAAATAACAAAAGTGTTGCAGAACATGAGGATGTAACCAAAACGACCAGGAAGAGGCTCAGAAGACCCATGGAACCTCCATCACCAGTCAATCAAATCATGCCCAGTGCTACACTCAACACTTTCTTGCCTGATCCCCTTTCTCCTTGACTCCCTTGAGGCCAGAAGTCCATAATCTCAGTCTTGAATGAGTCACCAGCTATAGCCCCCAGGTTAAAGAATTATTAAGCATCCCCATCATAGCCTACCCCATCAATCTAACACAGAATCGAGCAGCTTTCAAACTTCAAAGCTTCAGTATGTATAAGCCAACTGCACCACAACAGATGAAAGGAAGAAGAGTTGCTTGGCAAGTGACCGCAGCTTTATCTAGGAGAATCTTCTATCCAGTCCAATTCAATTTTTCTTGCCTCAACACACGAATCTAACTACGATTCAGCAAACCTCACACTGAAAATATAACAGCATGTGCATAAAAAGAAACACCGCCCACTGTGAACTGTTAAACCAAATGCGTGCAGTGGAAATAGAGCAAGGTGAAACACAAGATCCAAGGGACCATCTTGAGCAATAAATGGTGAAAAAAATTATATAGCACTGGGAAATGGACAAGGTTCTCACAATCTGTGTTTGACCCCATTATTATGACGGCAGCAATCAGACAGCAAGTTATCGTGTTATTTCTTGGCCCTCAAGGTCTGCAGTGGCTGGCACCATTTGGATTCCGTTGATATCTGGGAGAATATTGTAAAGGGAGATGTTAGGCCATGGGAGGGCTTGCTCCAGAGGCGCCATGTGAGGCGGAATGACCTCTTCTAACCACACGACCTGGAGTTGCTGAAGTGTCAAGTTAATCAGCAGTGGGAGGAAGTGAATGGTAGGAAGAGCCCAAGAACCTGGATCCAGAAAGGAGTCCTGTGCTCCTCCTGCAGATTGCTCCAGGAACCCCACACAGCAATGTAAAAGGAAACCGGAAATGTAAGGGTTAATGGTGTGCAGCTATTTCTTCAACCCTGGCGTGATAGTGCTTCAACCATGGTGTGACTATAGTTATGACTGCAAGTTGTGCAGGTGCTGGTGAGAAACAAAGAAGTGATTAAGACATATCTTGTTTTGCTAAAAGCTTGCTGTAAGCAACTACCCTAGAATTGCAACTTCCCACGGAGGCTTCTCACGGATTAAGTATAAAAGGAGGGACACTAACATGTAAACCACTGAGTGGGGATCAGTACAGAGCTCGGGTTACACTGTCTACTCTTTCTCTGTATCCCGCTAGCGGTAAAATAATAAAGTATTAGTGATACACTCCTTGGTTCTGCTGTTATCTGCTTTATTACAGTGTGGGTTGACTTTCACAGCAACGTGCCTTAGGTTCACCTAATGACGATATCTTTCAAACACATCCCACCACATAATCAGACACTTACCACCACCCCAACGTTATTACCACCAACTGCCAGATATTCAACCACAGAGGTCACATCACCCAAGCGCATTGCCATGCATTCCCAGCACATTCACTGTCTCGTGTTTAAAGTGGCATCCAGCCATAAGCAGCAGCAGTGGGCTACTGAAACTGAAAGATACTCCCAGTGTCCCAGTACACTAGGAGGAGAATACCTAATCATAACAGAGGAGGACATTCATCCCATTGGGTCCATGCTATCTCCTAGCAGAGCAATCCCACCAGTTCCAGTGTAGATCTACGTATTCCCCTGTTTTGTTTTTCTTGTTTTAATTGTTATTTCTTGTAAAAATTCTGTGTAATTTATGTTTCATTTACATTTATGGATGTATATGGACTTGTGCAGATGACAATAAACTCCACTTTGACTTACTCTTTCTCACATGTGTCCATCAATTCCCCTTTGTTTCTTTGGCTGCTCACCTACACATGAGGCATAGTTTCCAGTGAACAGGCAGGCATGGTAGTGTAGTGGTTAGCGTAATACTTTACAGCGCCAGTGACCTGGGTTTAAATCCGGCCACTGTCTGTAAGGAGCTTGTACATTCTCCCCGTGTCTGCATGAGTTTCCTCCGGGTGCTCCGGTTTCCTCCCACATTCCAAAGACGTACGGGTTAGGAAGTTGTGGGTATGTTATGTTGGCGCCGGAAGCGTGGTGACACTTGCGGACTGCCCCAGAACACTCTATGCAAAAGATACATTTCAGTATGTGTTTCGATGTACATGTAACTGATAAAGATATCTTATCTTATCAATTAACCTACCAGCAGCTCTGAGATGTGGACGGAAACCTATGCAGTTGTAGGGAGAATGTGCAAACTCCAGACAAGACAGCACCCGAGGTCAGAATTGAACTGGGGTCCCTGGAACTGTGCGGCTCACCACCAGCCCACAGCCATTGCCGAAACCAGAACCATAGGCCACCTGGAGTTGGTGGTTTGCCTACGATCGATCCTTCCCCTCCTGTCGAACTTCCCCCCCGTCCCACAGCTTCCTTTGATTCACACTATGCGGCTGGTGTGAGAGGCCAGGTCTTACTCCCCACCTGTCACCAACACCCTCCCCTTTGGCTTTTCTCCTTTCAGGAGGTCAGAGATCCCACTGCTTGTGGATTCAGCTGAGCAGGTACACAGCCACATCCAGGCACTTCTAGTCATAGAATCGAAACAGACCAGATGGCCCAATTCGTCCATGCTGACCAATGGGCACCCTTTCCTATTAATCCCATCTCCCAGCATAGCTCATAGCCTTCTATGCCTAGAAAGTTTTCGTCTAGGCACTTCTTAAATACTGTCAGTGAGCCAGCTTCAAGCATTTCCTCAGGGAATGCATTGCAGGTACTTACCACTCTCCAGCTGTTGATGCATAAGAAACTTTCTTCAGAAGACTGGGCCTTGAAGATCTGCATTTCATTTCACATAAGTAGCATTAACACTTATGCTTGCCTTTCAGTCAATCAAATTCACAGGCTAGGCTTATCTTCCATACTGTGCTGTGCTGAAATGAAGAGAAAAATTCTACAATGGCACCCTGGTTATGTCATTAAATTTCTTCTTTCTCTATCACTGGATCCTGGGTTTGATGGTAAAGGTATTAATATACTGACTCAGCTCAATATATTCCTGTTGTCTAATATGTCATGGTACCTGCCCACTACATAAAGGAAGGGAAGGGATAATGCCCTCACTTGGTCCATCAGTACTTCCATGGCAGGAACTATGGAAGCTAATACTATAATCACTTAATATGAAGAGCACGTTCCCACTCAGATATCAGTCTCACCGTGTCCCAAAGTGCATTAGAGCCAATTAAGTATTTTCAAAGCATAGTCACTGCAGTAAAGTAGGAAACATGGCCATCAATGGCAAGTTGCTACAACAATGATCAGGTAAAGTGCTTGTAGAGATCTTGCTTGCAGATCCATCTAAACTGTATTCTGCTTTTTAAAGTTCCTTACCAAAGTGACCCTGAGCTTCTGGTTGCCTCCCACTTTAATTCACCATCCACTCCCACTCTGACCTCTGTGGCCATCTGCACTGTTGCAACAAGGCTCAACATAAGTTCGAGGAACAATAATTCATTTCTTATCTGGACACATTGCAGCCTGCAGGGCTTAATACTGAATTCTCCAACTTCAGATAACTCACTCTTTCTTTCTGTTAATATCAAAACTGGCCATTTGTGTTTGCTGTTCCCCTCCCCCTTATTTTAAATTTCTTTCGTTTGTATATTTCTGGTCTGCTCAGCATATCCTAGTAGGTCAGAACATACAACATCACCCGGACTTCACAACATTAGGAATGCATTACCCAGAGAAAGGAGCTAAACTGCTCATGGGAGACACAAGAGACTGCAGATGCTGGAAACTAGAGCAACACACAATCTGCTGGAGGAACTCAGTGGGTCGAGCAGCATCTGTAGGAGGAAAGGAATTTTTGAAAGGAAAAGAAATTTCGGGTTGAAAGCATCTGACCCAGATGGTGTCCCTGGCCGTGTCCTTAGATCCTGTGCAGATCAGCTGGCGGGGGTATTTGTAGATATTTTTAACCTCTCCTTGCTTCAATTTGAGGTTCCCACCTGCTTTAAGAAGACCATTATCATCCCGGCACCTAAGAAAAACAAGGTAACGTGCCTTAGTGACTACCGCCCAGTGACATCCACCATCGTGAAGTGCTTTGAGACGTTGGTCATAGCACACGTTAACTCCAGCCTCCTGGAAAACCTCGACCCACAATTCACCTACCATCGAAACAGGTTTACAGCGGATGCCATCTCCATGGCCCTACACTCTTCTCTGGAGCATCTTACTGTAAAGACACCTACATTAGACTATTGCTTATTGACTACAGCTCTGCCTTCAATACTATAATTTCAAGCAAACTCATCACCAAACTCTGAGACCTGGGACTCAACAATTCCCTCTGCAACTGGATTCTTCACTTCCTGACCAACAGACAGTAATCAGTAAGGATAGGCAGCAACACCTCTGGCATAATTATTCTCAATACAGGTGCCCAACTAAACTGTGTTCTCAGCCCCCTACTCTACTCCCTATACACTCATGGCTGCATGGCCAGATTCTGCTCGAACTCCATCTACAAGTCTACAGATGATACCACCGTAGTGGACTGTATCTCAAATAATGATGAGTACAGGAAGGTGATAGAGAGTTTAGTGATGTGGTGTCGTGACAACCTTTCCCTCAATGTCAGCAAAACAAAAGAGTTGGTCATTGACTTCAGGAAAGGGGGCGGTGCACATACACCTGTCCACAACAGTGGTGCTGAGGTCAAGAGGGTTGAGAGCTTCAAGTTCCTAGGAGTGAACATCACCAATAGCCTGTCCAGGTCCAACCACGTAGATGCCATGGCCAAGAAAGCTCACCAGTGCCTTTACTTCCTCAGGGGGCTAAAGAAATTTGGCATGTCCCCTTTGACACTCACCAACTTTTATCGATGCACCATAGAAAGTATCCTATCTGGATGCATCACGGCTTGGTATGGCAACTGCTCTGCCCGGGACCACGAGAAACTGCAGAGAGTTGTGGACACAGCCCTGCACGTCACGGAAACCAGCCTCCCCTCCTTGGACTCTGTCTATACTTCTGGCTGCCTCGGTAAAGCAGCCAGCATAATCAAAGACCCCACCCACCCTGGACATTCTCTCTTCTCCCCTCCCCCATCAGACACAAAAAATACATAATCCTGAAAGCATGTACCACCAGGCTCAAGGACAGATTCTATCCCACTGTTATAAGACTACTGAACGGTTCCCTAGTATGATAAGATGGACTCTCGACCTTGCAATCCATCTCTTTATGACCTTGCACCTTATTGTCTACCTGCACTGCACTTTCTCCGTAGCTGTAACACTTTATTCTGCATTCTGTATTGTTTTACCTTGTACTACCTCAACGCACGGTGTGATGAAGTGATCGGTATGCAAGACAAGTTTTTCACTGTACCTCGGTACAAGTGACAATAATAAACCAACTCCAATTCCAATTCCAATTCCAAAACCCCCACAGGTTCCACACAACCTGCTGAGTTTCTCCGGCAAATTGTTCGTTAACTGTTCATTGAATGGCTTTCCATCATTTCACCCTATTACAGATATCCACCTTGACAAATCCTCAATCCATTCTCGGACCCCAATTCCCCAACTCCTAATTGCATGAAAATCCAAGTACTCCACAAATGCTAACATTAAACAATTCCAGTTCATAAATTTCGACTGACTTTGCCGAACCATATTGTGATTTTCTTTCTGCACTGCTAACGTCTAATCAATTTTAGAGCATTCCCTGTTACTGATATTGGGCAACTGTTTTATAGTTCTCTGTTCATTCTCTCCTTGCTACCTCAATAGGGTTATGTCGCAATCTATAACTTCCTTTTCAAAGTCCAGAGAATTCCAGAATGCAAACACTATAATCCATTATCTCCTTAGCTAGCCTTTTTGAAATATAGACTATTATATCCAGAAGATGTGCTGGCTTTTAGTTCCATTTTGTTCTTCAGTACCATTTCTTTGCTAATACCAATTTCTTTATGTCCTTCATTCTTACTAAACTTTTATTTTCTATTTACAAAATGCTTTTTCTCATGGGACTTATACTGTGAGAAATGATATAGAGTGTTTGTTTAAAATCCCTGCCATATCCTCATCCCCATCGTTTTCTCCAGCGTCTGTGATGGTCTCACATAATCTTTCACTGGTGCGTACTTACTTACTAGAACATATAAGGAATCAATCAGCTCACTGGGTCTATGCCAGCTCACAGCAGGATAATGCCCTCAAGTTCATGCTTCCTCTTAGTTCTCTGTCCCCTGCAATGCTCTCTCTCACATGCCCATCAATTCCCCTTTGAGTCTTTACCCACTTACCTGCAATAATGGGTAATTTACAGCAACCAATTAACCTACCAGCGTGTCATTGGAGCAACAGACAATCTGCTTGAGGAACTCAGTGGGTCGAGCAGCATCTGTGGGAGGAGAAGAATTGTCGACGTTTCAGGCCAAAATTCTGCATCAGCATTTTGTGTGTAGAGTTCCTCCAGCAGATTGTTTGTTGCTCCGGATTCCGGCATCTGCAACCTCTTTTGTCTCTAGCACGTCTTTGGGATGTGGGATGAAACTGGAGCTCCCAGGATGGAGACACCTATCCGATAACTGGGAGAACATGCAGAACTTCACACAGACAGCACTGACGGTCAGGATCAAATGCAGATCAAGCCATTGTGCTGCCTCTTCCCTTGTGACTGAGTCCCTCTTTTCAGAATGTTCCCATATCAGAAGAAACCAAAATTTTTGTATTTATTCCAGGCGGTTCCAACCATCTCGAAATCTTTTTTTGATACTATTGACTCTAAAATTCTTTCATATATATGGCAGAATAAGAACCCAAGGTTAAGTAAGAAATATTTACAGAAATTAAAAAAGGATGACGGTATGGCTTTGCCTAACTTTAGATATTACTACTGGGCAATTAATATTAGATATTTAATTTTCTGGACACAAGATTTAGATGTAATTCAATGTCCCTGATGGGTGTATCTTGAGCATGAGTCCGTGCAAGGGTTTTCATTAGCTTCTATTTTATGAGCCTCACTCCCTTTTGCACTTACTAAATTGTGTAAACAAATGATTAACCCAATAACTAAACAAGCAATACGAATATGGTTTCAATTTCGTAAATTTTTTGGATTGAATAAATTCATTTTATCAAGTTTCTATCCAATCCAACTTTTTCTTTCAACCATCAAGAATTGATTTAGCTTTTTTCTTTATGGAAAGTGAAGGGAATAATGTGCTTTCGTGATCTATTCATCAATAATTCTCTTTTGTCTTTTGAACAGTTGTCTAATAAATACAACTTGCCTAGATCACATTTTTTTCGATATTTACAGATTAGAAATTTTTTAAAAGTTATTTTACCTACTTTTCTGATACTACATAAAATTGAAATTACAGAAACAATTTTAGGTTTTAATCCTTATCAGAAGGGCTTGATAGCAATAACTTATGATCTGATTATGGAAATACGTCTAGAGACATTTGATAAAATTAAGAATGATTGGGAAAGAGAACTCCAGATACTCTGACCTACAGAGACCCCTGGAAGAAAATTCTCCAATTAGTTAAAACATCTTCAATGTGTGCTGGACACTCTTTGATACAGTTTAAGGTGGACCACAGGACCCATATGTCAAAGGACAAGTTAGCCCGTTTTTATCACCATATAAATACTATATGTGACAGATGTAATTCGGAGGTGGCTTCCCTGACACATATGTTTTGGTCCTGTCCTCTTTTGGAAAAATATTGGAAAGACATTTTTAATATTATCTCAATTGTATTGAATATTGATTTACAACCTCATCCTATTACTGCAATTTTTGGGTTACCAATGATGGATTCTGGCCATTTATCCGCTTCTGATTGTCATATGATTGCTTTTGTTACATTAATGGCCAAGAGATTCATCCTATTTAAATGGAAGGACCCTAGACCTCCTACCACATTTCAATGGTTTTCTCGAACTATAACATGTTTAAACTTAGAAAAAATTAGGAGTGGTACTGTTGATCCTTCGCTTAAATTTGAGGAAATTTGGAGTCCATTTATTCAGTATTTCCATATGATGTAAGCAGACCTTTTTCGAATCCCTTTCAATAACCTTCTATTTGAATATAGAGGAGCGGAGCTAACAATATAATATTTTTTTAACCGAAGAAATAACAGTCCAGCTTTTTTATTGAAGTTTTTGGTTTGTTTTTGTTTTTTTTTAATTTTGGGGTTCTCTTTTCATATAATTAAATTTCTTTTCAAATTCTTTTGTATCATGTTCACTTAGTAAGAGATTGGGAGGTTCAGATTATATATTTTACTCCCTGTGTTTGTATATGTCAACTGTTACTGTAATCCCGATCTCTTCGCACCATGTGTAGAATCACTGTTGCTATGTGTATTAATTTGAAATTTAATAAAAAGATTGAAAAAGAAAGAAGAAAGATTGCTGACCTGCCACATTAGCTCTGTGTCCCTCTCCACAGACGCTGTCTGACGTGCAGAGTATTTTCAACATTCTCTCTCAGCATTTCAGATGTTCAACACTGGCAGTCCTTTGCTTTTTGACCTTTATAGGCATTGGTGCACTCAATATAATGAATAAATGACATATTCCACCTGGGTAGTCTACAACCCAATTTTGGTTGCGTTTTAAACATTGAATTTTTCAAGTTTAGGTAACCCTCCCTTCCTGTGTGTCCTCCCTTCCCCTCCCTCCCCCCTTCTGATCTTTCTCCAGATGCCAGAATCCGGTGCAACAAACAATAGGCTGGAGGAACTCTACATGCAAAATGTTGATGCAGAATTTCAGCCCGAAACATCAACAATTCCTCTCCCCCCACAGATGCTGCTCGACCCACTGAGTTCCATGAGCAGATTGTCTGTGGCTCCAATGACACGCTGGTAGGTTAACTGGTTGCTGTAAATGACCCATTATTGCAGTTAAGTGGGTAAAGACTCAAAGGGGAATTGATGGGCATGTGAGAGAGAGCGTTGCAGGGGACAGAGAACTAAGAGGAAGCATGAAGTTGAGGGGATCCTCCCACTTTTCTCCCCTTTCCCACCTCCTCCCCCCAGGCCCCCACCACCCACATTTGTCCCCCACCTCCCCCGCCCCCCCCCCCATTTCCAACCATGTACTACACACACAGTTCACACCCAAACTTCTCCCACTCACCCCCTTCCGGTTCTGCTTCCATCTGCCTTTCGCCTTTCCCCTAGTGGTTCCCATTATCACCTTCCTTATTTATCAGAGTCCATCACCGGTAGCCCTTTGTGTTCCCACTCATCTCCCTCTGCAGCCGTCTCCAACCCTCCCCTCCCCTCCCCTCCCCTCCCTCCTCCTGACTTCCCTTTTTTAATCTGCCGCCATCTATCATGTCTCCCAGTTTCCACTTCTCTCACTCCCCTACCTGGCTCGATCTGCCCCATCATCCTTCACCCCTCCTTGGTCCACTAATCACCTTTGGCTCCTGTCTCACCACTCCCCTACTCTTTATACTGGCTACCTTCCCTCTCCACTCTCAGTCCTGAGGGAGGGTTTCGACCCGAAACATCAACAGTTCCTTTCCTCCCCAAAGATGCTGCTCATACCACTGAGTTCCTCCAGCAGATTGCTTGTTAAACCAAATAGCCTCCTCCAGATCTGCATCAATGACTCAATGAAACCAATGCAACCACGCACAGTAACAAAAAAAATGTGATCCACCCCTTCCAGGACTTAAAGCCTGCTGGTGGATTGACTGTCACGGTGCACATGGCAGGAGTTGGATCAAACCAGCATGGTTACTTGCACTGTCTAAAACAGTGTGTGGAAAGGAAAGTGGACCTGCAGCTTGGAGTGCTACACCCTACACCTCATTTTCATCTCTATCTGGACCACACAAGAACACAAGGAAATAGAAGCACCCCTTGATCTTGTAACTATGTCTTCTTGTTCATGATTCTCTTACTAGTGAAACCATCTCAACATCTATACCCTGTCATGCTCTCTTAGGATCTTTTGGGTGACATGGTAGCGTAGCGGTTAGTGTGACGCTATTACAGCGCTGGCGATCGGGGTTCGATTCTGTAATGAGTTTGTACGTTCTCCTCGGGACTGTGTGGGTTTCCTCTGGGTGCTCTGGTTTCCTCCCACGTACGGGGTTAGTAGGTTACCATGGGTGTAATTGGGTGGCGCAGTCTCGTTGGGCTGGAAGGGCCTGTTACCATGCTGTATAAATAAAGTTTTAAAGTTTTATAAAGTTTTATGTTTCAACAACATCACCCAGCATTCTTCCAAACTCCCAAGAATTCTGGTCAACTCTTTTAGCTGTTTGTGTTAGGACAACAGTCGCATCCCTGGAATTAGCTGAGTCCAACTCCTCTGGACAGAACAGCTTGGAGTCTGGCAGTCAGGAACAGTAGGTCTGACTGATTTTTGCCCTGTTATCACTTGTATCATGCATTTGTGGTGATGAGTCTAGAATATGCAGCATATTCTTACAGTCGGATATATCAAAAGTCCTGAATCATTCCTTCTGACACTGTTAAAAGGATGTGGCCAAGGACTGAGAGAAAGATTGGGACCTTTCATGTCACCATAAAATCCCAAAATGCTTAAGGAAGTGCTTTTGAAGTGTGGTTGCTATTGTACTGCAGGAGAAACAACAGTGAAATTGTGCACAGCAAGATCCCAAAAGAACAAAGTGATTGTAATGAGGGAATCTAATGTTAAGGTTGATGAAATACAGTGCATCCTCAATATAGTTGGGTGACAACATTAACATCCACATTGGAAGCTACCCACATTATAAGGGAAACTAGAAATGACCTCGGATCAATCTCGGAGGACATGATGATACTCAATGGTTACGGAAGAAATGTTGGTAAACAGGATTATTGTAGCCAAGTAACTGATGGTTGGTATGGACATAGAGTCATGGAGTTATACAGCATAGAAACAGGCCCTTCGGCCTAAATTGTCCAAACTGACCAAGATACCTATCTAAGCTAGTCCCATTTGCCCATGTTTACCTCATATTCCTCTAAACCTTTCCTGTCCATGTACCTGTCCAAATGTCTTTTAAATGTTTTTATTGTACCTGACTCAACCACTTCCTCTGGCAGTTTATTCCATACACTGACCACCCTCTGGGTGGAAAAAGTTGCCCCTCAGGTTCAGAACAAATCTCTCACCCTCTATTACTTGTTTCCCAACCCTAGGAAAAAGACTGTGTGCATTCACTCTATCTATGCCCCTCATGATTTTATACACCTCTATAAGATCTCCCTTCATTTCCCTATGCTCCAATGAATAAAGTCCCAACCTGCTCAACCCCTCTCCATAACTCAGTCCCTCGGGTCCCGGCAACATCCTTGTAAATCTTTTTTTCACTCTCTCTAGCTTAATGGTATGTTTCCTATAGCAGGGTGACCAAAACTGACACAAGATTCCACATGCAGCCTCACCAACGTTTTGTACAACTGCAACATAACATCCCATCTTCTATACTCAATGTCCTGACTGATGAAGGCCATCATGCCAAAAACCCTCTTCGCCATCTGTAAAGCCACTTTCAGGGAACCTAGGTACTCCTAGGTCCCTCTGTTTTCCAACACTCCTCAGGGTTCTACTGTTCACTGTGAAAGTCTTACCCTGATTTGTCTTCCTAAAGTGCAGCACCTCATACATATCTGAAGTAAACTTCATTTGCCATTCCTCAGCCCACTTACTGAGCTGATCATGACCCCCTGTAGTTCCTGATAACTATTTTCACTTCAGACATAGTAGACTGAAGCACCTGTTTCTGGACTGAATGGCTTGTGGTATATGTGAAGTGTGTTATATTGAAGTCGCATTATATTGGACAGGACACCACATATCTCTCCAGATCCTCTCCAAGTTGGTGTCATAGATTTTTCTGTGTTTCGACATCTCACCCAAACATTAGCATCACTGACAGCGCTGTACTCCCTTACTACTGCACTAGAGAGTCAGCCTCTTTTCTTTTATGTCTCTGATGTCACAATCTTCCAACAAGCAAATGAGCTCGCCACTGATCTATAACTGACACTAAAAGGAAACCAACAACAGAAACCAACATTGCATCTAATTTGAATCCATGAAATCAGATTGCAGACAGCACTTACATCTTGCTTAATTCAGTCAGATCCCTTCATGAGTTAAATATCAGGTAAATGCAAGGTCACAAACATTGAGAGCATGAAGCTGAAGCAAGAGCAGATTTTACAATCAACCGGGTGATAATGAAAGGAGTGGTTTAATCTCCTTGGGAACTGGCTGTTCTGGATTGCAGTGGTCATTAGTCAGACTTTTCCAGTTTTGCCATTAATGTATAACATTTGCATAATGAATACACCTTTCGTTTCCATGGCATATTTAACACAGCAAAAGGTTATGAGGTATTTTGTAGGAGTATCAACAAACAAAATTTGACACCATGCCCCCCATAAGAGAAATTGGTCGAAGAGAAAGGTTTTAAGGAAAAGAGGGGCAGAACTATGAGGAGGTTTGTGGTGCCAAGAGTTTAGCACGTAGTATTGGAGGATCCTTCTCTCTCCCCTCTCTGTCTCGACCCGAAACATCGACAGTTTCTTTTCCTCCATAGGTGCTGCCTGACCTGCTGAGTTCCTCCAACAGTTTGTTTCTTGCTCCAGATTCCAGCATCTACAGTCTCTTGTGTCTCCAGCTGAAAGTAAAAGGCTGCTAATGGTGGAGTCGTTACAAAACAGTAGATCAGAATTGGAGGACCACAGATGTGCACCAATCTGAATTGGGATTACCGTCAGTTGAAGAATAAGGAAATCTTCCAGTGATAAACAGCGGAATATCCAACGTATGTAAAGTGGTCAGTGTGGGCACTCTCTGGATTTGAGACAGTGTCTTCCATGGTTTGGAAAAATTCCCCGTGCTCCAGGGATTGTGGAGTACACTCTTGATCAGTGTACACATGAAGGATCACGCCCCAGAGGATTGTGATATTGTAGCTGGGCTTGTGCCCAGTTTATGTGAGTGCATAATGGCCCCTGGACAACAAATGCCAAGTCCACAGGTGTTGCTACTGGAAGATTCAAAATTTATTTCTTTGAACATTTTGTGGACTATACATATCCCAGTTCTTATGGATGGGCCTCATACTAAAATACACCTCTAAAGAGCCACATCCTTGATCTGAAAGCAAGAATTGAGGGGCATAGATAGGGTGCAGAGGTGTCTACAACAAGAGAGCATAAGATAAAAGATAGGAAACTTAGAGGAGATCTGAGGAAGGATTTTTCCACGTAGGGGGCAGTTGAAATCTGGAGTGCACTTCCTGAGGGGCAGGTACTCTCACAACACTTAAGAAGCTTTTGGAAGAGCACTTGAAGCGTTACCACATAGAAGGCTGTGTATCATGTACTGGAAAATGGGACAGGTACAGATAGGGCCTTGATGGCTGGCACAAACATAGAACATAGAACAGTGCAGCATATTTTCCTTATGACATAGGGGAAGGCCATGCAGCCCATTGAGACAATGCTGGCTCTCAGAGCAATCCCACAATCCCATCAGTCCTATTCCCCCACTTATTTCCTTGTAACCTGTTGTCTCTCACATACCCATCAACTTTACCCTGATTCTCCTGCCAACCCCTACAGTGGCAATAATTTACAGTGGACAATGAACCTAACAACCCCACACCAACCCTACATTAATCCCATTTTATGCTACCCACATTCTCTTCAACTCACACCCCCCCCCCCCAAGATTCTACCACTCACTTACACGCTAGGGGCAATTTACAGTGGGCAATTAACCTACCAACCCGCACACCTTTGGGAAACTGGAGCACCCACGATCACAGGGAGAACATGCAAACTCCACACAGACAGCACCGGAGTCAGGATTGAACCTGGGTCACTGGAGCTGTGAGACTGCAGCATTACCTGCGGCACCACTGTGATACCCAGAGTTTTAAGATGTAGGGGAGGGGTGAGAAGATCAGATGGGATTGTCTGGCTTGGGGTGGAAGGCAGCGAGTAGTAAACAGGATGGTTGTACGGGGTAAAAGGTAAGAGGAACAAGAGAAAAAGGATGAGTAAAGAGGCTATTATAGAACCAGTGACAGCAACAGACAGCTAAAATATGGGAAGGATATTAATCTTCTAAAGTTATCAAATACAAGAAGACCACAGACCAAATGCAGGTAAATGTGATTAGTATAGACCAATGGTCAGCATGAACTTGATGGGCTGAAGGACCTGTGCTGTATGATGCTATGACAATCTCGAGGTCCCAAGTTTCTTTTAATTTCATTCCTTTCAGTCACAGGGTCTGAGTTCCACCAGATGATCCAGCATTTATTCCCCAATTGTCACTGAACTGAGTGTGTTCCAGACTAGTTTTCCCCGTATTTTCTAACCGCACAGAAAAAGGCCATTCTGCCCATTGAGTATATGATGGCCCTCAGAGCATTCCCATCAGCCCCATTCCCCCACAACATATTCTTCTTCCAATGCCCATCAACTTCCCCCCACCCCCATCTCCCTTTGGGGGGCAGTTAGTTGTCAACCATTCTGATGGGGGTCTGTAGGTAGATAGGTAGGCTTGGTGGATTTCACTCCTTGAAGAACATTAATGAAGCCAATGGGTTTTCATTGCAAAACAGCAGAAATTGTCACAGCTTCTTTTTTAATTAGATGTATTTAATGACTTCACCTTCCAAGGGGAGATTTGAGCTCATCCTTCTGGATTAATATAGGCCTCTGAATAACTTAACCACTATGCAATTATATCCGTGAGGCTTAATACAAAGATGAGATATTGCTCCTGGCAACTGCCTTTTGGCTTTCATTACATTCAGAGAGACCTGGGTGGCCTCATATACAAAGGACTGAAAGCACAACATGCAGGTGCAGAGGGTAATGAGGAAAAATGATATGTTTGCCTTTATAGCAAGAGTATCTATGTACCAAAGATATATTACCGCAATTATATAAGGCCTTAGTGAGACCACATCTGGAATATTGTGCAAAATTTTGGAATCAGTTTCATATAAATAAGGAAACAGCAGGGAAACAGGCCCTTCGGTCCAACTCATCCATGCTGACCCAGGTGCCTTCCGGAACAAGTCCCATTTGAATTTTAAACGCTGTAATTGTACTGCTTCTACCAATTCCTCTGGCAGCTTGTTCCATAGATGCTCCGCACTCTCTGCAAAAAATTTGCCCTTCAGATTCCCTTTAAATCTTTCCCCTCTCACCTTAAACCAAGCCCTCTAGCTTTAGACTCTACTGTCCCGGGAAAAAGATTGTGACCATCCACCTCATCAATGCCCCTCATGATTCTTACCAAATAAAGAGTGTTCTCAGAAGGGAGTGCAACGCAGATTCACCAGAGTGGTTCTTTGGAAGACAAGTCTGTCATATGAGGCATTGAATAGTTTAGAGTTTAGAAAAATGAGAGTTGACCTTATTGAAACAAGTTGTTAGGGGGCTCAACAGTGTTGGTATGGGGAGGATGTATCCCCAGCTAAGGAGTCTACAACAGACCCGGGTTCAATTCCGGCCGCTGTCTGTAAGGAGTTTGTACATTCTCCACGTGTCTGTGTGGGTTTCCTCCGGATGCTCCGGTTTCCTCCCACATTCCAAAGATGTACGGGTTAGGAAGTTGTGGGCATGCTACATTGGCACCAGAAGCGTGGCGACACCTGCGGGCTGCCCCCAGAACACTCGATGCAAAAGATGCATCTCACTGTGTGTTTCGATGTACGTGTGACTAATAAAGAAATCTTATACCTTATCAAGAGAAATTACTTCACTTAGAGGGTGGTGAAACTTTAGGAATTCTTTGCCCTGGAGAGCTGTGGAAGCTCAGTCATTGAAGAACCATTCAGGTCAAGTCAAGTCAAATTTATTGTTCTATGCCCAAATACGGTGAGGTACAGCTGTAATGAAAAACTGGCTTGCAGCAGCATCACAGGCTCATAGAACTGTAGAAATTAAAGGAATCAAGGGTAAGGGATTTAGAAGGAAAAAGGTATTTTTTTGTACTAGATCAGGCATGTATAAGTGAGTGGTAGGTTCTGGGGGGAGTTGATGGGAATGTGGGAAGAATAAGTTTGGGAAAATTAATGGGGAATGGGATTGCAGACATAAACTAAATGGGCCAAATGTTCTCTTTCTACATCCTATCGAAATATGTACTAAGGCCCCCAGAGTCTACTCTAATCCCTTCTTCTGAATGGATGGAGCCAGACTGATAATTAGGGACATTCAGTTGTACAGAAGAAGTTCCACCAGCATCTGAGCCACTGAATGGATCAGTTTATTTATTTCTCTTAACACGGGAAACTTGAAAGGACCGATCATCCTTGCATTAGTTCCAATGACCTTCTCCTGTCCATGATTGCATTTCTCCATTGAATGCAATCTCAGATAGTAGAGTCAAGCAGCAGTCAAATGATTCACTGTGAAATGGTCTGTTTTCCTCCCTAAGTCATCACCAATGAATAATTGGTCTTGTGAACATCAAACTGCGTAATAAATAAAGCTGATATTATGAAAAAGATGCATGAATTCCAAGAAACGGAGTTGTTTTCAATTAATTACTCCAACAAAATGCTTACGTTACAGTTGTATAAGTCGTTGGTGAGGCTGCACTTGGAATATCGTGTACAGTTTTGGTCACCCTGTTATAAGAAAGATGTGGTTAAACTGGAAAGAGTGCAGAAAAATTTAAGGAGGATGTTGCCAGGGCCAGAGGGCCTGAGTTATAGGGAGAGGTTGGCCAGGCTAGGTCCATATTCCTTGGAACGTTGGAGAATGAGGGGCAATCTTATAGAAGTGTTTAAAATCATGAGAGGCATAGATAATGTGAATGGTAGCAATCTTTTCCCCAGGGTAGGGGAGTCCAAAACTAGGGGCCGTAGGTTTAAGATGAGAGGGAAAAGATTTATGAGGGGCAACTTTTTCATGCAGAGGGTGGTGAGTATATGGAACGAGCTGCCAGAGGAAATGGTTGAGGCAGGTATAATAGTGTCATTTAAGAAGCACTTGGATAAGTACATGGAGGGGCGGGGCTTGGAGGAATATAGGCCGAACACAGGAAATTGGAATTAGCTGGGTGGGCACCAGGGTCGGCATGGACTGGTTGGGCCGAAGGACCTGTATCCGTGCTGTATGACTCTAAAGCATAACACGCATAGTTTGTGAACTATAATTGTCCCAATGTAAGAATGGAGGTGCACTTCTAAGAACAAGATAGAAGTGCAAGAACAAGATAGAAGGCTTCCTAAACTTCATAAAGAAATTCAATGAAAATGATGACTGTTGATGACCATCTGGTTCTGATCTGATTTACTTAGTTTAGTTATTATGCCATATGGGTACTAGTTAAGCACAAGCCTTCAGGGCTTTAAATAAATAAGCCCAGGATCAAAGTAAAATTGATGTCATAAAGGTCACATGTTAAGATGCCACTGAGTAAATGCATGTAGTTTGTATTAAGCTTGATTGACCATTTATTATTTACTTGTTTTGAGATGAATTGCCAATTTATTAAGGTGTTCTTGTGAAAACAATGTTTCATGCTACTTATTACTTTTCTTGGTTGCTGATTTATAGAATTACAGACTTTATTCCCACAAAATAGCACATGGGTCTCTCTCTCTTGCTAAAAATGTGGACAATTAAGGTATCTTCTCTGTATGAAAATGAAAACAAAACCTAACCTGATGAAGGGTTCTTGACTTGAAGAATTAACTCTTGTTTCTCTCGCTACAGATGCTGTCTGACCTGCTGAGTGTTTCCAGCATTTTCTGCTTTTGTTTAGGATTACCCGTGCTTACCTTTATAAATACCATTGACTGCTCTTTGCCTTCCATCTCAGAAATGTGATGGACAGTTGAGGCTGCCAGAGCCATGCTCTTAATTGATAGTCTACCCAATGTCATTTTACTGCACTTTCCTGAGAGACAGTGAAGTAATAGCAATCAGCACATGAATCAGAATCAGATTTATTATCACTGACTTAGATGATGTGAAATTTGTTGTTTTGAGGCAGCAGTACAGCGCAAAGACATAAAATTACTATGAGTTACAAAAATAAATAAATAGTGCAAAAAAAGGGGTTCAAGCGTTTGTGGATCATTCAGAAATCTGACAGCGGAGGGGAAGAAGCTGTTCCTAAATCGTTGAGTGTGGGTCTTCAAGCTCCTGTACCTCCTCCCCGATGGTAGTAATGAGAAGAGGGCATGCCCCGGACGGTGAGGGTCCTGAGTGATGGATGCCGCCTTCTTGAGGCACCGCCTCTTGAAGATGTCCTCGATGGCAGGAAGGGTTGTGCCCGTGATGGAGCTGGCTGTGTCTACAACCCTCTGCAGCCTCTTGCGATCCTGGGCATTGGAGCCACCATACCAGGCGGTGATGCAACCAGTCAGAATGCTCTCCATCGTGCATCTGTAGTGCCTGGAACCTATGGAAATGGTAGCCAACTCCACATCAACACCGGTGCACCAGCAGATGGTAATGGCGCCAGCATCCAGTGCAGCTCAAGCAGAAACCATCGAATGGTTGACTGTTGCAGTGGAAGTTCTGACTTTTACTTCCTAAGCTTAGACTGTTGCTTATACGGCTCTGGATTCCATTGTTGCCAAGGTCTGATAAATCTGCCCCCACCCCTCCAAAATTTCAGCACCGTGATTCAGCACACGTTGCCTACACATTCAGGAGTGATAATGATTAGGAGGTGATAAAGGTCGAACATGGAACACTGAACAGTACAGCACCAGAACTGGCCCCTCACCCCATGCTGCTGTGTTGAACTAATTAAACACCTAGCTAAAGTAATCCCTTCTGCCTTCACAGGTCCATGTCCCTCCATTCTCTGCACATCCACGAGCCTATCTAAGAGCCTCTTAACGCTTCAATTGCATCTGCCTCCACCACCACCCCTGACAGCACATTCCAGGTACCCACCACCCTCTGCGTAAAAAATTTACCCCAGCACATCTCCTTTGAACTTATCCCCTCTCACCTTAAGATCTCAAGGTTGAATGTGGATAACTGCTTGGACTTGATATATCATTTCTTGAACCTTTGCAAAGTCTACAGCCTGGGCCACTCTTTGTCCCTATAAATGACCAATGCCTGCGGTGTGATGGATATTCAATATCCAGGCCCAGCATGCTTATTGCTAACCTTGGCTTTTTAGCACAGCAGAAGAAACTGCCCGAGGTTAAAGATGCTTATCATTAAATAGTTTAAATTTCTAACTCATTCTGTTTGCCCATCCTCTTGACCTGATCAACAGAAGCAATACTGCCATGTTGACCTAATTAAGGCTGTGACCTGATCAGGAGAAACAAGACTGTCCATGTTAACCTATTGACCTAATGAATGCAGTTATGAAATATCACTTGCAGATGATCTCATTACTAGATGATCTTTTAAAAAAAATATAAATATTGGAAGGCAGTAAGGTTGGGGAGATGAAGACATAGAATTCACTCCTCAGCCTCGACCTTAGAAGGATCTCTTCCCACAGACTTCTTTCTGTGATGGACGACTTGTTCATCTGCGACTCGTTGGTATGCTTTCCTAGTTTGTAAGAAGTGTATTTGACTTTTAGAAATCCTTTGTAGAATTATAATCTCTGTTAGAATTTACTTATGTGTCTTATTTAAGATAATATAACTGTGTTTAATGTGCTTCGCTAGGTGGAAGTATCTCTTCCTTGGTTGGGAGAGGGGACCCACTGCTCAAAATAGTGATTATTGACAGCTGAACCTCTTCAGAAAAAAGACTAAAGTAGTTAAGTAAATTAATCTTTGAAATATAAATTGACACAGTTTAATCTCCCTAAAGTGAGGCAGTGGTAAATGTGTACTGGAATCGCAACACATAATTGATTAGGCCACCCGTGGAACCCACCAGAGGATGGCACGAAAACTTATGCTGCCTGCTCCTTCAACTTCATTCCAGGTAACCAGACTGAACTAACCTTAGTAAATTGCATAACTACAGAGCCCTGTGTTGTCAGTAACCAGCATCAGCCAATTAAAGCAAGAATGCACAGTAACGTAAGAAGCTGCAGAGAGTAGTGGACTCAGTCTAGTACATCACGGGCACATCCCTCCCCACCATCGAAAGTATCTACAGGAGGCGCTGACTCAAGAGGGTAACATCCATCATCAAAGATCCTCACCATCCAGGCCATGCCATCGGGCAGGAGGTACAGAAGCTTGAAGTCCCACACCACCAGGTTCAAGAACAGCTACTTCCCTTCAACCATTCGGTTCTTGAACCAACCGGTAAAACCCTAATCACCACTACAGTTTAGCAACACTATGATCACATTGCACTAAAATGGACTTTGCTTTTTTCTTGTTCTAATTGAGTTTTTTCTTTTAAAAATTGTTTAATTTATGCTTTTCTTGTGAATGTTGCTTATATGAAGCTATGTGCCTGTACTGCTGCTGTGAGTAAGCTTTTCATTGCACCCACGCATACATGTACTTGTGCATTTGACAATAAACGTGACTTTAAACTTTAAAGGGGAAGTGCGTGTTCCAGGAACTGGTGGTAGAAGTCAGGTCCAGATGTCTTAGCAACTTGTTTGGAAGCCTTGTATGAATGTGGCCAATTTTCAGATGCAGCCAGGGAGACTTGGTAGGTGAGGTGAAGTGTAGGAGGTTCACTGCCTTCAGGGGTGAGGAAGCCTTTTGGGCTTCTAATCTAATTGGTTTACAGAAACTACAAGAACACTACTTCCACAAAGGTCACATCAACCTACATGCTTATAAACCGTTAAAGGAACAATGTGATTATGTTCTGAGATGTTATATAAAACATGATGTAAATCAACAAACAAATCGAAAATAATTGAACAGCAGTTAGTTAAGCATCCATGATGTCAGAGACCAGAGGTCAGAATAAAACAAAGGAGTGCTTGGGAGGCATTTAGCAAAGTCACATCCATTGGCCTAGGAGTGATCAAGTAACTCCACATCCTCTAGGATCCCTGCACGCCTCCAATTTTGGCCCCTTGCAGTTGTCCCCCATTGGAAGCTGTGTTTCAGCCTCCAGATCTCCATTCTTAATTCACCATTCCCTCTTCAAAACACTCCATAAAGTCTGATTCCCTGCTCAAGCTTTTGGTATCTTCTGGTGTGGCTTTACAGCAAATTTTAGTTGATAAATGATCATGAGATTCTGCATTGCCCTTGCATTTTCACCAGAGTCTAATCCCATTTCTCTATTTTGTCTTTATATTCATTGCCCTTCTTCACATGTTATTTCTTATCTTTGCGAATCAAACTTTAAGTCAAGTTGAGTTTATTGTCATGTGCACAAGTACCATAAAGTACAGACACATTGAAAAACTTGCTTGCAGCAGCATCACAGGCACACAGGTACAGACAACACACAGAATATAAATTACACATAAAATTAGACCCCATAGTGAATAAAAAAAGACTTCAAATGCAGGAATTTTGTGCAATCCAGTCAAAGACACAAATCAGAGACAAGCCCATGGTGGTGCAAGAGGTGGTCCATCGTGTTCTGTTGCTGAGGTAGGGTTAGGGTTGTGCAGGTCGATTCAAGAACCTGGTGGTTGTTGGTTAAGTAGTTGTTCCTGAACCTAGTGGTGCGGGACTTCAGGCTTCTGTACCTCCTGCCCGATGGTAGCAGCGAGAAGATGGCATGGTGGGGATTCCTGATGATAGATGCTGCCTTGTTGAGGCAGCGCCTCATGCAGATGCTTTCAGTGGTGGGGAGAGCTGCACCTGAGATGGACCGGACTGCGTCCACCCCTCGCTGCAGCCTCTTGTGTTCCTGTGCGATCCACATGGCACCCACGCAATATTTAAATTTGTTACTTCCTCAAACAATTCACCAAGTCCATCAAGTACAACAAATAGGTAGGGAGAAAATAGTCAGATGAAGGTTGTGTGGAGCATCAATGGAATGAATACAGAGCAAAAAACAAACTTCTGGAAGAACTCAGCAGGTAAAGCTGCATCTGCGGAGGCAAAGGGATGGTTGACGTTTAGGGTCGAGACGCTGCATTGGTTCCACATGCCTCCATTTTACCGCTCTACTGCAAGTTGTCCTCAAGGCTGCCCAACTTTGAAGAAGTTCTCCTCCTGTCTTTCGTGCGAGTTCTGCGAGTCCCTCTCTCACTGTTTTCGCTCTGTTGCTTCTCCTGCTCTTTTGTTCTCCGACAGTCCTGATGCAGGGTCTTGACCCGAAACGTCGACCTTTGCCTCCACAGATGCTGCCTGCCCCGCTGAATTCCTCCAACAGTTTGTTTTATTGCTCCAGATTCCAGCATCTGCAGTCTCCTGTGTCTACAGACGGAATGAATAGCCCGTTTTGGCAGTTTACATTACTTCATTAGGCAGGCAATGGCACTACGCAATGGCATGTGGAAGGTCGACGGACAACTCCCCCGTATTTCTAGAAACTTCCTTCAGGCTTTCAAGTAGGCCATACAATGCCTCAAGCATCTTGATGTTTGCAGCCATCGACCTTTGTCTGGAGACTGACCTATCATTGTTCTTCGGGGCTAAATTGGTACACAATCTCATCTTCCAGGGACCTGGGGCATGAGCCAATGTTTAGCTTGCAGTTCCTATGTTGTTCCTGCCTCTGACATACCTGATGCTATCTGAAGTATCAGGGTCTGAGCCGGCAAACATGTGTAATGTAGTGGAAATGAAAATAAACTGCAGATATTGGAAATCTGAAATAAAATCAGAAAGTGCTGCAAAAACTCAACAGGTCAGGCAGCATCTGTGGAAAGAGAAACAGTCAATGCTTCAAGTCAATGACCCTTCAGGAGTGCGATGTCTTTCTTGACCCAGGGCCTGTATGTGGCATATCACTAGTATCTGGCAGAGGGGTTATGGTCACAGTGAGGGAAGTGAGTGTGGATGATAACTATGGTTGAACCCTTTCAGGAGGTAGAGGAGATTGTAGGATGAAAGGAAAGTGGATGTGAGGAGGAGGATTACTTATGAGCATGGTATCCTCTCCAATGACCTCGATTGTTCTGTTGATCATGGGCTCTGTGGTAGCAAAGCCGATGATCACAAACAGCATCTCAAAGCAACTTAGCTTGTGCAGACAGTAGAGCTCCTTGCAGCCTACTACTCCAGGTGTGTGTGTGTGTGTGTGTGTGTGTGTGTGTGTGTGTGTGTGTGTGTGTGTGTGTGTGTGAGAGAGAGAGAGAGAGAGAGAGAGGGAGGAGTGTGAGAGAGTGAGTGAGAGAGAGAGAGAGAATGTGTGAGAGAGACAGAGAGAGTGTGTGTGAGTGAGAGTGTGTCAGAGTGTGTGTGTGTGTGTGTGAGAGAGGGAGAGAGTGTGTGAGCAAGTGTGTGTGTGTGTGTGTGTGTGTGTGTGTGTGTGTGTGTGTGTGTGTGTGTGTGTGTGAGAGAGAAAGAGAGAGAGTGAGTGAGAGAGACAGAGAGTGAGAGAGAAACAGAGTAAGAGAGAGACAGAGAGAGATTTGGTGCTGCTTCCCCAACCTTGACCGGAGAGGTAAGGAACAGGAAACCGAGGCATCACCCCTCGCACTGAGATCTTGACCCTCCTTTTCCCACAGCTTCAGCTTAATGACTTCCTGGCACCCACTTCAGCAGGACCCCTCTCCCTGTGCTCACCTCTCCCACCAGGGTGCTGACACTTGCCCCTCTGCTGTGTCAACATTCTTGTCTCCAGTGTTGGATTCAGTGATGACCTCTGTTTTGAGAGGTTGGGGCAGGGTGCAAGTGAGTTTCAATTGGTGGGGAAAACAGCATTTGACACAAGACAGGGCTGCAGGTTAAACTGAAACACAGGGCCCTAAGGCCCCGCCTCTCCCTGCCATCCTCCTGGAATGTACAGTCTCTGGAAAGTAAAATTGAAGACCTCAGAGCAAGACTGCAGTACCATAGGAACATGAGGGAGTGTTGTGTACTCTGCTTCACTGGGACCTGGCTCACCCCCAGTGCTCCAGCCCGAGGACTTCACCATCCACTGCATGGACTGGACGACGGCGTCAGGTAAAGGCAGAGGCAGTGGCATTTGCTTCATGCTTAACTCTTCGTGGTGCACAGATGTGGCAGTTCTGGCACAGTCCTGCTTCCCCAACCTGCAATATCTGGCGGTCGTGTCATCCGCTTTATCCGCCGAGGGAGTTCACCGCCGTTATCCTTCCTGAAGTCCACATGGCGATGAGGAGGCGTACAGGAGTGAGATAGATCGGCCGGTTGGTTGGTGTTGCAACAACAACCTCACACTCAGCGTCAGCAAGACCAAGGAATTGATTGTGGACTTCAGGAAGGGGAAGTCGGGAGAACACACACCAGTCTTCATCGAGGGGTCAGTGGTGGAAAGGGTGTGCAGGTGACTGGAGGAAGGTATAAGGGGGATGTCAGAGGCAAGTTTTTCACACAGAGAGCGGTGGGTGCGTGGAACACACTGCCGGCAGAGGTCATGGGGGCAGATACATTAGGGACATTTAAGAGGGTCTTAGATAGACACATGAATGATAGAAAAATAGGGGGCTATGCGGGAAGGAAGGGTTAGATAGATCTTAGAGCAGGATAAAATGTCGGCACAACATTGTGGGCCGAAGGGCCTGCACTGTGCTATAGTGTTCTATGTTCTGTGTTCTGTGTTCTACACATCTTTGCAAAGTTTTGCATAAAAAATGCATTACCCTAAAGCATAGTGACACGCTGGGGTGAATCTCGCTGGCTGTTGTGCAGTTGCTCAGCTGTTTAAACTTCAGTAGGTGTTGGACATCTGTCCCTCTGCTCCACTGCTGGATTCCACGAGGAGCCCAGATATGCAGATTCTTGGCTTTCTGGGACAGCCCGGTACTGTGCTGGGGAATTACATCCCAACAGCAGGTCAGAATTGGAGCTGGTTCTGAGGCCCCATTCAATTCAAGTCTCGGCTCGAATCATCAACTAGTCATTTCCCTCCATAGATGCTGCCTGACCTGCTGAGTTCCTCCAGCAATTTTTGTGTGTTGCTTCAGTGAGTGAGCGAGTGAGTCTGCTCAGCGCCCCCAGCTCTGCTTGGCTCAACCCAGCCCCTGATTGTTGCCGTTCAGGGGATGGAGGTGGGGAGAGAAGGCGCGCAAAAATGCCCCGTTCCCATCAGGCAGAAGATGCCTGCAGCCCCATTGCAGCTGGCAAATCCATCCCGCCAGTCTCCCAAACGCTCATTCGTATGTACGGGGTGTCCGTAAGTCAGACGTTCCTAACCTGGGGAGGACCTGTACACTTTTTCCAAGGAAGCTCAGGAAACCTCCTTGAATCTTTTCCTCTGTCCACCTTGCAATCTCTTGCTGTGACAGATCTCAGCATAGGTTTTGGTTTGGGAGTCCAGCATTGGGCATGCAGACAAAATGGACTGCCCATTGGAGCAAACTGATGATGATTAAGGCTTCAATGCTGGGGAAGTGGCCTTGGGAGGACACTCTGTTTGATTCACTTTTCCTGGCATTAGAGTTATAGAGAGACACTACATGGAAACAGTGCCTTCGGCCCACTGATTCTACACTGACCATCAATCATCCACTTATACTAACCCTACGTCAATCCATTTTTTATTCTCCGCACATGCTGATCAATTTGCCCCCACATTCTACCACTCACCTACATGCTAGGGGCAATTTAACCTACCAAGCTGCGTACCTTTCATTTTTAGGAGGAAACCAGAGCACCCGGATGGAACCCACACGTTCACAGGGAGAGCATGCAAACTCCACAAAGGCAGCACCTGAGGTCAGGAGTGAACCTGGGTCTTTGGTGCTGTGAAGTAGCAGCTCTACTAGCTGTAGATTTGAGGGATTTTGCAGAGGCAGCATTGTTACATCTCTCTAGTGCCTCGAGTTTCTGCTGCAGAAAATCCATGTAGAATAGGGATCACTGCTGCCCAGAGCTTTATGATGGTTTTGAGGTCTTAAACTTCAAACACCCTTTCCTTCAGGCAGTGTGCAGAGGACAAGAGGGAATCTCACCATCAACATCTGCCTGCACTGAGGGATGGTTCCCAAGATCTGGAAAGTAGTCTCATCATTCAGCTTTAATGTTAGAGGCACAGTGTTGTACGTCGGGGGTGTTATCATGCTTGATCTTTCTTTCTCATTTAATGATAGATTGTTTGACCCCTTTGCACAGAGACTAGTGAAGTAAACAGACTACTGTCAGATCATTAAAAGTGATTTTAATTCACATTTACTATTTATAAATTGGTGAATAAATTGGTAAATTGGTTTATTATTGTCACATGTACTGACATACAGTGAAAAGCTTGTCTTGCATACCGTCCATACAGATCAATTCATTACACAGTGCATTGAGGTAGTACAAGGTAAAAACAATAACAGGATGCAGAATAAAGTGTTACAGCACAGAAAATATGCAGTGCAGGTAAGACAGCAAGGTGCAAGTTCACAACGAGGTAGATTGTGAAGTCAAGAGTCCATTTTATCAAACTGGTGTACCATTAAATAGTCTTATAACAGTAGGATAGAAGGTGTCCTTGAGCCCGGTGGTACGTGTTTTCAGGCTTTTGTATCTTCTGCCCAATGGGAAGGGGAGAAGAGAGAATGTCCGGGGTGGGGTCTTTGATTATGCTGGCTACTTTACTGAGGCAGTGAGATGTGTAGACAGAGTCCATGGAGGGGAGGCTGGTTTCCGTGATGTGCTGAGCTGTGTCCACGACTCTCTGCAGTTTCTTGCAGTCACGGGCAGAGCAAAAGAATACAAAAAACAAACTGCAAGAGGACTGATGCAGGATCTCAAACTGAAATATCTACCTGACTTGCTGAGTTTTTCTGTTCTTGTTTAACAATAATCTGGAGTTTGGACCTCTTCCTCCACAGATGCTGCCTGATCCACTGAGTTCTTCCAGCAGTTTGGTTTTTGCCCCAGATTCCAACACCTACAGTCTCTTGTATCTCCAGAAAACAATACTCTAATTGAATGCCCACTCAGAGGTGATTAGTGTATCTCTCCGAGTCAGGATCCTGCCTTTAAGTGTTGCTCCTAAATCCCCCACCACATTGAGTTCCATCTGATAGGCTCGCTCCCTCTGTCTTAACATTCCCCACCCTACATACTTCTCTAACAGATGCTTAATTGGTATTGGTATTGGTTTATTATTGTCACTTGTACCGAGGTACAGTGAAAAACTTGTCTTGCATTCCGATTGTCAATTGTACAGTGCAGTTACATTGAGTTAGTACAGAGTGCATTGATGTAGTACAGGTAAAAACAATAACAGTACAGAGTAAAGTGTCACAGCTACAGACAAAGTGCAGTACAATAAGGTGCAAGGTCACAACAAGGTAGATCATGAGGTCATAGTCCATCTCATTGTATAAGAGAACCGTCCAATTCTCTTATCACAGTGGGGTAGAAGCTGTCCTTAATTCTGGTGGTACGTGCCCTCAGGCTCCTGTATCTTCTACCTGATGGAAGAGGAGAGAAGAGAGAATGACCCGGGTGGGTGGGGTCTTTGATTATGCTGGCTGCTTCACCAAGACAACGAGAGGTAAAGACAGAGTCCAAGGAGGGGAGGCTGGTGTCCGTGATGCGCTGGGCTGTGTCCAGAACTCTCTGAAGTTTCTTGCGGCCCTGGGCAGAGCAGTTGCCGTACCAGGTCGTGATGCATCCAGATAGCATGCTTTCTATGGTGCATCAGTAAAAGTTGGTGAGAGCCAAAGGGGACAAACCAAATTTCTTTAGCCTCCTGAGGAAGTAGAGGCACTGGTGAGCTTTCTTGGCTGTGGTGGCTATGTCATTTGACCAAGATTGTTCTTTTACATGCATAATAATTGGCTGTTTTTAAGCAACAAGCTGCTTATCTCTACCACACAATCACACACCCTTAAGCAATCACCTGACCATGCTTAATCAATCAGCCTTAATGAGATCTGTACCAACTACTGTTTAAGCAATCAGCCATTTATCTCTGTTAGACAATGGTCCATTCTTAAGCAATCAGCTGACCATTCTTACAACATCAGCCTTGATGTTAACTATTTTACATATTTATATACTATATTAACTATTTTACATAGTTCCGCCCCTAGGTAACGCCATAGTGTCATACAGCAAGGGAATAAGCCCTTCAGCCCATACCAAACATCTAGCAATCAATGCTATGCAATTTCTCAGAACCACAGAGGCAGGTTAGAGGAGGCATGAGAAGTTCTGCAGATGCTGGGAATCTGAGGCCACACACAAAATGCTGGATGAACTCCGCAGGTGAGAGGACCTTTGCTTTTTTTCCAGATACTAAGTGAGAAACCTTTCATTTTGTATGTTCAGTGAAGAAGTCAACAATAATTTGGAATTGGGAAAGGTCCCACCTGACCCAGACAATGGGTCACAAACCCAAAATGCTGACTGGCACTCTTATTTATCGGACTGTGGCCTCCTGAACCTTTACAATGAGGCTCAAAGCAAGCTTGAGGAACAGCACCTCATCTTCCCTCCGAGCAGGTTGCAGCCTTCTGGGACTCGATAATGAATTCTCTAACTTGAGATAACTTGATTTCTGTCATCCATCTTTGATATTTACTCAGCTTGTTATTCTTTTCCCCACTTATTTCCTCTGGGAATGAAGGACGTGCCCAGCTGACCTGCCAGGCATGTCCTCCTGCTCTGCATTTCACAATTCCCACATTCTTTTGTCTATGTTTTTACTCTCTAACTGCTCCCATTCACTCACTGACCAGACTTTTGTCACCTTCCCAGTTCTGACAACACGTCATCAACCTGAAAAGTTAACTCTACTTCTCTTCCCACAGATGCTGCCTGACCTGCTGAGTATTTCCAGCATTTTCTGCTTTCATTTAACAATAATCTGAAGTTTGGCCGCCAAACATTCCCAATGTATGATGACTGAAGTTCTGGTCAACTTGATTCTGCAGTGAAGGTGACATGGGTTGAACAATTTATAATTTGACCTGCAGATTAGCTCCACCCCAGTAGAAGTAAGATGTAGGAAGAAAGATTGAGAACAATATTGGGGTGATGACACAGCTGTTCTTGACACCAGTCTGAATTGAGATTCAGTCCATTGTGGACCTATTGGTTAAGATCGGAGTTTGCATGCCATCATGTGGCAGACACAAGATGGAGATGTATTTCCTTGGGCATTGAAAAGGGTGCTCACCTGTACTTCTCAATCGACAGTCAAAAGATTGTGTAAGCAAGGCCAGGTACTGTAGTTGATTCTGCACCCTGTATTTCTCCTGGGGTTGAGGCGCAGTGAAGATCACGTCCATTGTGCCTCTAACAGCCCTTCACCACATCTCCCAGCCTGAACTACCACCTCATTCAGTCTCCACCTATTACTGACATTGCCTTTGTTCACTCCATCCCACACGTCCGGCCTGGGGATTCTGCTGTGGGGAGGTAACTTTTCTATCACTGAAGTCAAAGAGGTGATGGCTCCTTGTGGCTGATGGAAAGTACCGTAACAATCCGCTCTGGATAATCAATGTGTACGCCTCGCTCGTGCTGAGCGAGCGGCTGGCTGTCCATGAGCAGTTCCCACCGCTGCCAGCAACGTCCCTACCAGTTGTTCTGGCCGGTGACATCAACTGCATCATTGATGCAGCTGGACAATCCTGCAGTGCTGACAGGAGACTGGACAGCAGCTCCAGACTCCTGATGGGAACGGTTAAAGATGCAAAGCTGTGTGACGCCTTCAGCACCCCTGCAGAAGGAGCACAGCCACACTACAATTGGACCGGAACAGACAGCTCGCTATGGTCCTGGATAGACTTCCTCTCCACATTGAAGACAGTCACAGTCAGATACACTGACGTCACACCAGTGTTCTTCTCTGACCACTACCTCCTTCGAGCCTCCTGTCACCTACAGGAGGCCTGAAGGCAGGCAGGGGGACGTGGAAGTTGAATGTCAAGCTGCTGACCCCAGAGACCATGGAGGAACTAAAGAGGGATTACACAGGTTGGAGAACCGGGAAGCCCCTCTTTGACTCCCTGATTCACTGGTGGGAGGCAACCAAGGAGAACGTCAAGAGGTTCTTCATCCTCAAAGGTGTTCAGAAAGCTAGACAGAGTCAGAGGCAACTGCGCCAACTCCGGGGAGACTTGCAGAAACTTCTCCTTCTGCAGTCGAGGGGGGTGGATGTGAGAGAGGAACTCCGAGAGGTGAAGAGCCGGCAAGCTGCCCTCTTTGCCTCTGAATTCTCAAAGATCATCTTCAGATCCAGGGTTCGTTTTGTGGAACAGGATGAGACGTGCTCATGCTTCTTCTTCCGAACGGTTCACAGGGGGAGCTCTGTGATCCACAGCCTTAAGGAAGAGGACGGCTCAGAAACATCCTCACAGGCAGACATACTGAGGATATGTAGATCCTTCTATGCCAGTCTGTATGACAGTAAGACCACAGACAGCACAGCCTCCCAAAATTTCCTGTCTTCTATCACAGAGATGCTAGACAGCAAGTGGGAGGGTCTGGATCGGCCACTGTCCCTGGAGGAGCTGACTGTCTCCATCATTCCCTTGGCATGAATAAAACTCCTGGAAGTGACAGCTTACCAGTGTACTTCTGTGGAATTGGATGGGCCTAGACCTGCTGGAAGTGTATAACACTATGCTTCTGGTTGACAGAATGTCAGACTCCATGAGGAAAGGCATTATTACTCTCACTGACAAGCAGAAGGGGGAGAGGGTGGACATCAGGAACTGGAGACACATTTCACTGTTGAATGTGAATTATAAGATCCTGTCCAAGGCCATCACCAACCGGGTCAAGTCTGCTCTGGAACAGGTAATCCACCCAGACCAAACCTGTGCTGTACCTGACAGGAAAATCTCTGACAGCCTTGTGCTGCTCAGAGGTACCATCGCCTATGTGCAAGACAGAGGGGTGGATACCTGCCTGGTCAGCTTGGACCAGGAGAAGGCCTTCAACAGGATATCACACACGTACATGTTGAAAGTGTTCTCCAAAATGGGTTTTGGGGAGGGAATCAGGAATTGGATCCAACTGCTCTACACAGATATCCGTAGTGCAGTCCAAATCAATGGGTGGGAAACAGCCAGCTTCCCATCAAGTCTGGAGTCAGGCAGGGTTGTCCACTCTCCCATCTTGTCTGTGTGCTGCATTGAACACTTCGCTGAATCCATCAGGAAGGACGAGAGCATCACAGGGGTGACGTTGCCAGGCAGTGGAGGAACACAAGGCAAAACCTCCCCGTACATGGACGATGTCGCCGTCTTCTGCTCGGGCCCACGGTCAGTTCGCAGATTGATCAGCATCTGCGACCAGTTTGAGTTGGCATCGGAGGCCAGAGTCAACCGCAGGAAGAGCAAGGCCGTGCTCTTCGGTAACTGGCCCGACCAATCCAAAAACCCCCTTCACCGTCAGGTCCAACTACCTGAAGGTGCTGGGGATCTGGTTCAAAGGGGCTGAGGCACGTAACAAGAATTGGCTGGAGCAGATTGGGAAGGTCAAACAAAAATTGGGTTTACGGAAATGGCGTTCTCTGTCAATGACTGGGAAGAACTTGGTCATCAGGTGCGAGGTGCTCTCAGGGCTGCTGTACTTGGTGCAGGTGTGGCCTGTTCCTCGCTCCTCTGCCTTGGCAATCACCTGGACGCCTTCCAGTTTATCGGGGTCCAAGATGGACCCGAGTCTAATGGGTCATGCTGCACAAGTCCTCTGAGAATGGGGGCAAAAGTGTACCCAACACTGCCCTCATCCTGATGCCCACCTTCGTGTGTGGCTGTATCAGTCGATGTGTGGACCCCAAGTACGTGGGCACCAAGTGTCACAACGTGCTGAGGTTCTACCCATCCCTGGTGCTGCGGAAGATAAGCCTGGCCCTTCTACCACCCAACATCCCAGTCAGCTGGACGTTGCTGCATGACCTGTCCTTTGTGGAAGTGTTCTTCCGAGTAAACACCTTTGACCACAAGTCCATCAGACAGTGGTCAGTGCGGAATGTACTTCAGACACTGCAGGACAGGGACACTGTGGATCCTGTGGGTTTGTTCCCAGTGCAAACAGTCCAAACCATATGGCAGAATGCCTCACCGCCAGATCTAACCAACAAGCACCAAGACCTGTCTTGGCTGACGGTGAGAGGTATCCTCCTAGTCAGAGCATTCCTCTACAGACGATATATCATCCCCAATGCATGCTGTCCTCGGGATAGCTGCGGTGGGGAAGAAACAGTCACCCACCTCTTTGCAGACTGTGGATTTGCTAAGAGGGTATGGAGACTGATGCAGGGATCCGTGTCCCAGTTCATCCCCAGCAGCTGAGTGACAGAAGACTCTGATCTACGGGCTGTTCCCGGGGACACACACAGAGACAGACATCAAGTGCTGCTGGGAGGTCATCAACTTGGTGAAGTTTGGTCTGCCCAAAACTTGTTGGTCTTCCAGCACCGTGAGATGCTCGTAAGGGAACACCGCTGACTGGCACATTCCGGGCTGCGGGAGTACGTGTGAGGGACGCACTGAAGCTCGGTGCAGCCAATGCTAAAGCTCTGTGGGGAAGGACCACAGTCTGGGCTCCTTCCGCTGCCGCACATGGAGGGGCTGAGTCGGGTGGGGAAGCCCCTCGAACAATGAAAGGTGTATCACCTCAGGGGACCAAGTAAGTGGCGCATGTTTTTTTTCCATCTTTAACGTTTTACACTACTGAATGTAACAACCATGAACGTTAAGATTTTTGTATTTTGTACTGTCTTCTTCCTTTGTATATATTTTTTTATTATGAATAAAGTTTTTATTTTTGAAATGTAAAAAAATTAAAGCCATCCATGGCCTGAGAATGGGAGTGACTTATCAAGGACAGAGAGAAGGCAACACCCTCTGGAAGGAACACTTTGAAGAACTCCTCAACCATCACCCTTGACTCCATCTCACAACGAATTATCTGATCCAGCCTTGTTACCACCCCTGAATGAACCCCCATTCAGAGGTGGTGAGGCTCAAAGGTCATTACCGCAACTAAAAGACAATGAGCAGTCAATATTCCTGCTTGTAAAACTGGGTCAAGAGTAACTTCACTCAAAAGTCACAAGTCAGCCTCCCACATCAGTTGAATATAAGAAGAATCATATTGCATAACCAATGAAATCATAGCCTTTTATCAACATGCTTCGTTTGATAAAGGTCATAGTTACCCGTCTTGGAACCAGTGCAGAGTGGTTTAACTGAGAATTTTTAGTCAGCTCTCTGGCCTTGTCTTATAAAGGTATCTTGCAGTGGTGTTGCACAACAGGGCCAATGGAATGTCTAAATTTGGAGCCTTTGAACTCTCATGTTAATTGTAGTTACCAGTTTCCAGAACCCAGCAGAACCACATGATACGATATTTTCTTTCCAAAACAATGTTTCAAAAGATCCAAGGACACTTGCGATATGTGTAAAAGAGGTTTGATTGTTTTGAACTATTTAGTCTGAAACTGTAGATCACTGACCTTCTTAACTCAATACAAACATCTGCCAATGTTCATAGCAGTTAGCGCAACACTATTACAGTGCCAGCGACCAGGGTTCAATTCCAGCCGCTGTCTGTAAGGAGTTTGTATGTTCTCCCCGTGTCTGTGTGGGTTTCCTCTGGGTGCTCCGGTTTCCTCTGACATTCCAAAGACGTACGGGTTAGGAAGTTGTGGGCATGCTATGTTGGTGCCAGAAGCGTCGCGACACTTGCGGACTGCCCGCAGAACACTCTATGCATTTCACTGTGTGTTTCGATGTACATGTGACTAATAAAGATATCTTATTTTATCTTCTATGGAGAAGGCAAAGTGGTGTTAGCCATACTGGGAACTCAGGTCTCTTCAGTTCTGAGAAACGGTGCCTCTTTACAGCCTTTATTGTGGTGATTCTGCAGATTCTGCTACATGCAAGGCAACTCCATAAGTCACTTGCTGAGTCATTTAATACCATATCATGACCTTAAGAATGGGGAAGAGCCAGATGCTTACCATTTGTGTTCATATCAGAATGCATGGCGAACCAACTTTATCAATGACAAAATCATCCCTGAGGCTAAATAAAAGAAAGACTTTCTCATAGAGAAACAACTGACTGCAGATTCTGGAACCTGGAGCAAAAAAAAATGTCTGGAGGAACTCAGCAAGTCAGGCAGCATCTGTGGAGAGAAATAGACAGTCGATATTTTGCATCAAGACGTTTAGTATAGATTTTCACATATTTGCTTATAGCATAGAAGGAAGTTATTTGTCCATTGAGTCTTTGCCAAGAAAATCCAATCAATCCCATTCCCCCACTTATTTCCCTGTAACCCATTCTCTCCCATATGACCAACAATTCCCCCCCCCCCACCCACCTACACCAGGGGCAATTTGCAGTGGCCAATTAACCTACCAACCAGCATGTGTTGGGAATGTGGATGGAAACCGGAGCATCCAGAGACACCCGGGGAGAATGAGTGAGCAAATTCCACACAGATAGCAGTGGATATCAAGTTCAAACCCAAGTCACTGGATCTGTGCAGCTTTATATAACACCCTTAGTGACTTTGGTGCATACGGCCAGCACAATGCTTTACACAGGATGCAGGCAAGGTCCCACACAGCAATATGATAATGTCCAAAAAAGTAAAAATAAACTCAAAGTCAAGCTTATTGTAATTTGCACAAGTCCATGTACACACAGGTGCAATGAAAAGCTTACTTGCAGCAGCATCACAGGCACATAGCATCAGATATGCAGCATTCACAAGAAGAAGATAAATTATATACAATTTTTACAAGAAAGATCACAATTAGAACAAAAAAAAGTCTATTGTAGTGCAAAGTGGTCAAAGTGCCTCCTGTAGGTACTACCGATGGTGGGGAGGGATGTGCCTGTGATGTATTAGGCTGAGTCCACTACTCTCTGCAGCTTCTTATGTTCCTGAGCAGTTAAATTGCCGTACCAGACCATGATGCAACCAGTCAGGATACTTTCAACAGTACACCTGCAGAAGTTTGTTCGAGTGTTCGGTGACAAGCCGAACCTCCTTAACCTTCTAAGAAAGTAAAGACGTTGGCATGCTACCTTGTGATTGCATCTGTGTGCTGGGCCCAGGACAGGTCATCTGAAATGCTAACACCCAGGAATTTAAAGCTGCTGACTCTCTCCACCGCCGATCCACCAATGTAGACTGGCGCATGTTCGCCCTCCTCCCCCTTCCTGAAGTCAACAATCAGCTCTTTAGTTTTACTGACGTTGAGCAAGAGGGTGTTGCTGTGGCACCGCTCAACCAGGTGTCCTATCTTGCTCCTGTACGCTGACACATCGCCACCAGTGATTTGCCCAACAACAGTGGTGTCGTCAGTGAATTTGTATATATTTGGGTGACTTTGCTTCAAGGATAAGTATTGATCAGGATTCCAGAAAGATCACACGTTCTTCTTTAGAATGGTGCAATGGTACCTCCCGCACTAATGGAGAGGGCCGAGGAGGGCTTATTATTATGGGATGGTTGCTATGCATGGCTAGCAGCCAGCTGCAGTGTGAACATCTGCGCATTCTGGCTGACTGCACCCACACACTTTAACACGGATGTCCCATGCACTCACCACCAAGAGGTGTTCTGTAACGTCCCAGAATAAGGACCTGGATATCCCATATCTGGCCCCTTTCAGCCATAGCTGGCCAATCTCGTGCCACTTCATTCACTTGAATGGACCCATTCCTGTAAAAAAAAGCAAGAACCTAAAAACATAACGATTAGGAACAGAATTAGAACATCTACCTCAGCGCCACCTCCAGCACCACCCCCATTCCCTTGGTTCCCGAAGTAAAGTTGTTTATTTTTTACTTTAATTAATATCAATGCCTTCATTAGTTTGTCAATCTTTTTTTAAGTGATTTTATGATTGCTTATTTTTTAATAATAGTTTCCATGGATACTGACTGTTTGGGTGGGTCCCTCTCATAGTTAACTATTTCCTGGCCAATTCATTAATCTGATTACAAATTAATCCACTCTCTGTATGGTTGTGAGGAAAAGTTTTCAAACTGGAGGTTACCCAGCGAGAGTGCTCAGTTTCTGTAATCAAGTGTCCTTCAACTCAATTAAATATTTTACTTTAAGGTTCCTTTTTTTATTTATCTATTGGTTAGAGGCAAGTGATGTGGTGACTGTTGCCGTGTCCTTAGGGTTCTCTCTGATCTCCTTAGTTAGGCAAGTAATAAGAGTAGAATATCCAAAAATCTTCATTTATTGATGGCAAATGTCTTCTAACGGTGTCTGATGCAATTAGGTGTTAAAAATCATACATGAGAGGCATAGATAGGGTAGATAGTCAAGGTCTTTTTCCCAGGGTGGAAATGTCAATACTAGAGGGCAAAGGTCAAAGGGGGAAAATTTAAAGGAGATTTGGAGGCAAGTATTTTACGCAGAGAGTGGTGGGTGCCTGGAACAGGGAGGGCGTGTAAGGATATAGACCAGGTACAGACAGATGGCGTTGGTTTAGACTGGCGTCATGGTCAGGACAGAAATGCCTGTTCCTGTGCTGTACTGTTCTATGATCTATGATTATTGTTTGATGGCAGGAAAGCAGGCAAGCAGGTGGGTAGACTGATGATATATATAGAAAGAAAGATAGATAATAAGAAGTAAAGTCTACTCAGCTCAATTGATGAAAAGATTAGACAGAAACCAGTGAACTGTCTGGTCTAGTCTTCTGTTTCCTGTTTCACTGTTGTTCCAACTAACCTATTCACACATCCTCTTATCTGCCGAAGACCTTGAGACTTTCTCACTTGACACAAAGCCAATTTTAATGTCTACCCGAGACGTGTTAACCATGCCGCGTTGTAGCGTGACAAGGTGAATTTGCACGTCCACCTTCATCACCTGGACCACAGAGCTGTTGGCTCAGGTGCCACAGATATAACTTCACACGTGAAGCCCATGATTATACAGGACAACAACATAATTTTCTGGATTGTGCATCAATGGCTCAGATATTTGGAGACATTGGAACAGCAATAGGTTGTCAGCCCCTTGAGTTTGACTTATCACTTAATTAGGTCACGACTGATCACTGTCTTCATATACCATAGTTTGTGAGGGGCCATTCACCCACTTATTTGCCTGTTACCTGTTCTCTCTCATCCACCCATCAAGAACTAGAGGGCATAGGTTCAAGGTGAGATGGGAAAGATTTAAGAGGAACATGAGGAGCAACTTTTTTATACAAGGGGTGGTGTCCATGTGGAATGACCTTCCAGAGAACGGGTTGAGGCAGGTACAAAAACAACTTTTAAAAGACAGTTGGACAGGTACAGATTGGAAAGGTTTAGAAGGTTATGGGCCAAATGCAGGCAAATGGGACGAGCTTGGATGGGGCATCTTGGTCGGCATAGACCAGTTGGGCTGAAGGGCCTGTTTCCGTGCTGTATGACTCTTTTTCTCAGGGCCAGGGTGCTAAAAAAACAAGAGGGCATAAGTTTAAGATCAGAGGTGAGAGATTTAAAAGGGGCATCAGGGGCAACTTCTTCACGCAAAGGGTGGTGCGTTATTGGAATGAGCTGTCAGAAATAGTGGTTGTGGGCACATTAGCAACATATAAAAGCTATCTAGATAAGTACATAGACAGGAGAGGTTTAGAGGACTCGGGGCCAAACACGGGCAGACGGGACTAGCTAGCTGGGCAACACAGTCAGCATGGACGAGTTGGGCCAAAGGGCCTGTTTCCATGCTGTAAGGCTCTATGACTCTATGGTTTATTATTATATCAAGATACAGTGAAATGCTTTGTTTGCGAGCCATCCAGGCAGCTCAAGCCGACGTAAGTATATCAAGGTAGTAAAAAGGAAACAGAATGCAGCATATAGTGTTGCAGCTACAGAGAAAGTGCAGTGCAGGTAGATAAGTAAAGTGCAAGGGCCACGACGAGGTAGATTGGGAGATCAAGAGTTCATCTTTAGCATTTGGGAGGTCCATTCAAGATTCTGATAACAGTGGGATAGAAGCTGTCCTTGAGCCTGGGGGTACGGGCTTTCATGCTTTTATAACTTCTGACCGATGGGAGAGGGGAGAAGAGAGAATGATCCAAAATGTTGACTGCCTATTTTCTTCCACAGATGCTGCTTGACCCAGAGTTCCTCCAGCAGCTCATTTATTGCACCAAAGTCGTTCATGTGGCCTCTGAACGACATACCAATCAAGTGTCTGAGAAGCTGTTACACAGGACCCAATATAGGCAGCAGAAGCAACGCATTGCCTCAGAAATTATCCATCAGCTACGTACACTTTGTCAAAACTGGAAGGTCACAGAGCAGAAGGTTTAAAAAAAGACACCTGGGGAGGAAACCAGCACTAGAGGTGAGGGTTGAATCCAGGTTGCCTCCATGGAGCTCAGGGTATTGTTGACTCTCGTCTTTCTTGCCACAGAATCTTTCCAAGCAGATGCAGCAGATCCCGAACATGTCTCTTTATCAAAGAAGCATAGAACCATCTAGCACAGCAACGGGCCCTTACGTCCCACCTCGCCTATGCTGACTGTGATGCTCATCTACGTTAATCCCATTTGCCTGCATTTTCTATCCTAGTACCCGTTCAAATGCCCTTTAAACATTGTAATTGTTCCCGCAGCTCATTCCATATACCCACCACCTTCTGTGTGAAAAACTTACCCCTCGGGTCCCTTTTAAATCTTTCCCTTCTCACCTTAAACCTATGCCCTCTAGTTTTAGACACCCCCTGACCTGGGAAAAGACGGTGACTATCCACCTTATCTATGCCATTCATGATTTTATAAATCTTTATAAGGTCACCCCTCAGTCTCTTATGCTCCAGGGAAAACAGACCCAGCCTATCAAGTCTCTCCTTATTACTCAAGCCCTCCAGTCCTGGCAACATATTTGTGAATTTTTTCTGCCCCCTTAATGACATCTTTCCTATACCCAGGTGACCAGAACTATGCACAGGCTTAAAGACAGCTTCTACCCCACAGTGATAAGACTATTGAACGGTTCCTTTATACGATGAGATGGACTCTGACCTCACAATCTACCTTGTTGTGACCTTGCACCTTATTGCATTGCATTTTCTCTGTAGCTGTGACACTTTGTTTTTACCTGTACTACCTTAATGCACTCTGTACTAACTCAATGTAACTGCACTGTGTAATGAATTGACCTGTACGATCGGTATGCAAGACAAGTTTTTCACTGTACCTTGGTAGAAGTGACAATAATAAACCAATACCAAAGTGTGGTCTCACCAACACCCTGTAACATGATGTCCCAACTCTTATAGTCAATGCTCCATCTGATAGTAGTCGAAAAAGCCATTAATCCCTTTAAGATGTGATTTTGTTGCTTGCATTAGGCTGGGTCTTCCCTGCAGGACAGGACAGAACAATGCAGACTTCAGTTGCTGCATGCTGTACAGTCTTTCAAGCCTTGGACTGCAGCCAATGCCAGAGGAATGAGAGCAGAGAGACTCTGAGTCTGAGGGCCTTGAGGCACAGCCTGATAACAGCAGCAGCAAGTCTGCAGGAGGAATACCAAGGCTACTGGGGAAAGTCCCTGTTCAGCACTGCAGCCTCATCTTTGCTTACTGGAGCAAGCAGGCAACACCACAATAAGGTTCTCCCTTAAGAGAAGATCACATAAGGAAATTGCAAAATAAAGTTCTCCAATTTAAACCAAGAGACCTACGAAGTTCACCAATAATCAGACAGCAGAGGCCAGACAAAGCTAAAATCCCCACACACCTTGCTCTGAACTGAATATAGCACACTGATGAATGAATCCTTGCTCCAATCACTTAATAGCATCTCTGTACTTTCTGCAGTGATGATTCACTTGAAGAATCCAAACCACATTAAAAACGTTATTGGGAGGATCTCCAATCTGCAGCTGACAGACATTGGTGCGCAGATCGCCTTTCCGCCTCTGGTGAGAACCTTAAGATGTTTACTACCATTGCCCCATTGGGTGGGGATTCCTAAGGGAAGCTACGTTACCCACCTCCCATCAAGCTTTCCATATGGTGGGCCCAGAGGGTCTCCAAACCCCCTTGATTTACAGGACCTTCCTCCTGGCATTTAGCTTATTGACCAGGACTTGTATGTTCCTTTGACAGAATGTGAGCAGCTTCAAGTTCCTGGTGTCAACATCTCAGAGGACCTATCCTAGACCCAGCACATAGATGCAACCATGAAGATGGTGCACCAGTGTCTGTATTTTCTTACAACTTTAAGGACATTCGGCATGTCATCGAAGACTGATGTACGATGGAAAGCATTTTTGACTGGTTGCATCACGACCTGCTACGAAAACTCCAGTGCAATGCACAGGAGCGCAAGACACTACAGAGAGTGGTGGACTCAGCCAGCTCCATCACGGGTGCAGCTCTCCCCACCACCGAGGACATCTACAAGAGCCGATGTCTCAGGAAGATGACATCCATCATCAGGGACCACCACCATCTGGGCCATGCCCTCTTCTCGATGCTGCCATGAGGCAGGAGGTACAGGAGCCTGAAGACCCACACCTCAAGGTTCAACAACAGCTTCTTCCCCACTGCCATCAGGTTCTTGAACCTATCTGAAAAACCCTAATGTTCCCTAGGACTATAAATTTTTTTCTCTCTCTCAATCTTGCAGCACTGTTGTATTGTTTACTTTGGGTTCATCTTTTACACACATGTAAGTTATGTATAATTCATGTTAATTTAGGTTTATGTTAACTTACGTTTGTCCTCCTCCTGTAATGTACTGTGCTGCTGCTGCAAAAAGGCAAGCATACGCTGTGTATGTATGCCTATGACAACAATAAACTTGAACTTGAGCTCCCTCCCTCTCCCCTGCAGCCTCTGTCTCCTCCATGACAGCCGAAGTGTGTATTGTTTCCTTGTGGAAAGAGCCTCTAAAGGCTGATGTCATAGGTTCATAGAGTCATACAGCATGGAAACAGGCCCTTCAGCCTAACTTGTCCATGCCAACCAAGATGCCCACCAAGCCAGTCCCATTTGCCCACATTTGGCCCATATCCCTCTAAACCTTTCCTATCCATGTACTTATCCAAATGTCTTTTAAATATTGTTATTGTACCTGGCTCAACTACTTTCTTTGGCAGATCATTCCATGTATATGCCACTCTCTGCATGAAGAAGTTGCCCTCAGGTCCCTTTTAAATCTTTGCCCTCTCACCCTAAACCTGTGCCCTCTAGTTTTTGGTTCACTTTCCCTGGGAAAAAGACTGTGTGCATTCACCCTGTCTATGCCCCTCATGATTTTATATACCTCTATAAGGTCTTCTTCTCCAAGATTTGCTAAATTGTGCTTGGCTCCTTCGGGAATTGTGGACATTCCACTTTGGCGTGTCTTTCAGAGTGGGGACCACGAAAGCACCGCTTTAATCGGAATTTCAGCCAATTCATCATTTTTTTTGCAACTGGCAGGAGAGAGCTCCCACATTCAGTTAAAGGTACATGCAAGTCCTGGTCAATAAGCTATACACCAGGAGGGAGGTCCTGCGCGTCAAGGAGATCTGGAGACCCTCTGGGTCCACCATAAGAAAGGCTTGACAGGAGCTGGCTAGAATACTTCCTTCAGGAATCCCTGCAAAACATTTAGGCAGACCAAAAACAGGTACAATCAAATCTTTAGGTAAAAATACTTAACCTTAAACAAGCCTGTACCGTTCCACATGACTCAGACTCTGTTAAGTTTTACAAGCCACTAAGAGCAAACCTGAGAAATAACATGTTCCGCTTCCAATATGATTGGCAGTGTTGCCAAATTCCCAATGTGACAGCAACAGTAGCTGTTCTGACAAGGTTAGACAGTTGCAACCACAAGATAAGGTAGTTGTCCAACTGGCAGAGGTCAATCTTATCGTGACAATGGGTCTCATAGTTTAAAAACACACATGGGAATGAAAGATAACAGCCCCAAAATTGCTGACTCCAGTCTTGAGACACGAAAAACAAGATAGGATGGAGAGACAGCTCTTTCTCATGTTGCAAGCCAACTAAATATTAGAGCACACACAGAGACACAAGAGATTCTGCAGTTGCTGGAATCTGGAGCAAAACACACAAAATGCTGGAGGAACTCAGCAGGTCAGGCAGTATCTATGGAGAGAAATAAACAGTTGATATTTCGGGTCGAGAATCTTCATTAGGACTTGAAAGGAAGAGGGCAGAAGCCGGAATAAGGTTGGGGGAGGGAGAGGAGTACATACAGGCAGGGAACAGGTGAGTTCAGGTGAGAGGGGGAAGGTAAGTGGCTGAGGGAGGACGAAGAAGTGAGAAGTGATAGGTAGAAGCACATCCCTCTCCACCATCGGAAGTATCTACAGGAGGCGCTGCCTCAAGAAGGCAGCATCCATCATCAAAGATCCCCACCATCCGGGCCATGCCATCTTCTCACAGCTACCATCAGGCAGGAGATATAGAAGCCTGAAGTCCCACACCACAAGGTTCAAGAACAGATACTTCCCTTCAACCATTCGGTTCTTGAACCAACTGGCAAAACCCTAATCACTACAGTTTAACAACACTGTGACCACTTTGATCACTTTGCACTACAATGGACTTTGGGTTTTTTTGTTCTAATTGTGTTCTTTCTTGTACAAGTTGTATGCAATTTATGTTTAATTTGTTTTCGTCGTGAATGCTGCTTTTATGATGATGCAACTAAATTTTTTATTGCACCTGTGCATACATGTATCAGAATCGGATTTATTATCGCTGACTTATATGACGTGAAATTTGTTGTTTGCAGCAGCAGAACAGTGCTGACATAAAATTGCTATAAATTACAGAAATAAATTAATAGTGCAATAACCACGAGGTAGTGTTCATGGACCATTCAGAAATCTGATGGGGGAAGGGAAGAAGCTGTTCCTAAATCGTTGAGTGTGGGTCTTCAGGCTCCTGTACCTCCTCCCCGATGGTAGTAATGAGAAGGGAGCATATCCCAGATGGTGAGGGTCCTCCGTGACGGATGCCACTTTCTTAAGATGTGTCTTGAAGATGTCCTCGATGGTGTACTTGTGCATATGACAATAAACTCGACTTTGACTTTGAAAAAGGTGGGGATAAGAAGTACATAGATCTTTCTTCCTTCACCTTGCCAGCCACCTCATCATTCTCGAAAGTGATTAAAGAGGCAGAGAGGTTTTAGAGATCCTGATGTGATGATATTGAGTGTACCTGTTGTAGAGTCCTAAACATAAGTCAAGAACCTAAGTCTTATCAGTTATAAGGGTCTAGTAGTACCCTCACTTTAGGGAGTTTATACTGTATCGACTTAAATTTCAAAGACTAATTTACTTAACTACTTTAGTCTCTTTTCCAAAGGGGTTTAGCTGTCAATAATCATTACCTTGAGTGGTGGGTTCCCTCTCCCAACCAAGAAGGAGATACTTCCAGCTAATGAAGCTGATTAAACACAGTTGTATTAAATGAAACATATTTTATTTTGAGGAGCAAATTCTAACAATGATTATAATTCTACAAAGGATTTCCAAACCACAAGTACAATTCTTATAAACTAGAAAAACATACCAATGAGTTGCAGATGAACAAGTTGTCCGTCACAGAAAGAAGGCTCTGGGAAGAGATCCTCCTCAGACCGAGGCTGAGGATTGGACTCTATATTTTCATCTCTGTGATCCCTAACAACCCCTGCCTTCTGATATTTATATCATGTTTACCAGTCATCTAGTAACAACCTCATATGCATGTGATGTTTCATAACTGCATTGATCAGGTCAAGTGGGATGGAGCATCTTGATTAGGTTAACATGGGCAATGCTGCTTCTCCTCGTTAGGTCACAGCCTTAGGTCAACATGGACAGTATTGTTTCTCTTAATCAGGTCAAGAGGATGGGCAAAGGCTACTAGTTAGAAGTTCAAACCATGTAATGATAAGCCTCTTGAACCTTGGACAGTTTCTTCTGCTCTGCTAAAAAGCTAAGCTTAGCAATGTATCCTGGGCTTGGATAGTGAATATCCATCTCACCATGGATAGGGCTTTAGCTGCTAAAGACATGGGTGCCAAAGGTGGTGTGATGAAAATTGGGGATGGTCAAGAGGCTGGAATTGGAAGTTCTTGGAGGATTGCAAAGCTGGAATGGAGTTACAGAAAAGGGCAGTGCAGGGATAGAAACAGGACAAGAGGAGTTAAGATCAAGGATCAGCTGGGCCAGGATGTACATCGGAGACACAAGAGGCTGCAGATGCTGAAATCTGGAGCAAAAAAAACTGCTGGAGGAGCTCAGAGGGTCAGGCAGCATCTGTAGAGGGAAGCAGCTGGGATTCCAGTCCAGATGAAGGGTCTCAACCCGAAACGTCAACTGTCCACTTCTCTCCACAGATGCTGCCTGGCCCTCCAGCAGTTTGATTTTTGCTGTGCGTCAGTGACCCGGTACATCAGTGAGGACAGAGGGATGGATGAGCAGGACATGGTTCGGGTTAGGATACAGTGAGCAGAGTCCTGCATGACTTCAGGTTACAAAGTGTGGAAGGTGGAACTCAGCCAGGAGAGCACTAAACAAACAACAAGAGCCCTTTGATGCAACTGGGCTGTGTCAAGAGATAAAGCAACACATGAACTCCTCTCAAACCTCAAAATCTATTGTCATCATAATCCCTATTCCTTTCTGTCTAATTCAGCCTACAATGCCAGTCTCCAAAAACCATTAGTGATGTGTAGTTTGTCTCCTACCTTGCTTCTTTCCCCAGAAATATGCAATATCTTTTTCAGCCATTTGAATCTAATTCCCTCTTGAAAGCAACTTTTTTGAGTTGCTCCTACACTGCCTTCTACGGCATTGTATTCTGGACCATAACCACTCACTCAACGAAGAACACACCAAATTCTATTAAAAATAATATTCTCCAAAATTCCTGTTGGATGGATTGTCAGTGCTGACTGGTTATCCTTTTGCAAGGTCTGCTCACTTTCTGACCCACTTCTCCATGGGTTCTGCTGCTGTCTCTGCAGAGCTTCCTCTCCCAGCTGCACGCTGCACGCTGCACAATAATCAGGAATGGGGACTTCCTCAGTTAGTCAGACCACATTTGGTTTCAATCTTTGATAAGTATCTATCCAAAACCAGACAGCTTCAGTTCTGGGATGTAGTCATGTCTGTGACTACGTTTGCATTAATAAATGACTCTGAAGTAAGGACATTTGACAACACTTAAATATTTGATAAACAGGTTGGAAATGCTTTTAAAAACTTTAATGTTTGATGCTTGAAAATATTGTATTATAATTTTCAATCTATCATTACTTGGGAAACATCCATGATATTTTGGAATTATATTTCAGACACTTTATCCGTAACTAGAACACTATATTCTGCATTCTGCTATTGCTTTTCCTTTAGTACTACCTGCATGTACTTATGTTTGGAATGATCTGCCTGGGTGGCATGTAAAACAAAGTTTTTCACTGTATCTCAGTACATGTGACAATAATAAACCAATTACCAATTACCAGATCTGCTCTCTGTCATTCCAAGGAATCCAAAAAGCTACAATTCCCACCGGGATTACAAGTGGACAGGTTAGGGTCTTGGCACCAAACAGACGTCAATGATTCATGAAGGTGGCTCAGCACACCTTCTCAAAGGCAGTTAGGGAAGGCCAACAAATGCTGGCCTTGCCAGCGATGCCCAGATGGCCTATGGTAAAGATTGCCAGCTGGAACCTGGGCCACAGTTTTCCCCTCCTCTGCCAGGGGAAGGATCCATCTTCCACCCCCACACTGCCGGTCAAAGAAACATATCCAGGGCAAATATCATTTTCCCAGGAGACTGAGATCGAAACTTCAAAGCATCAAAAATCTCTTCACAGGAGAAATGTTGACCAGAACTTGATCAAGCCATGTAAACAGGTATCAGAACAAGTATTGGTATTTATTTATTATTGTCACATGTACCAAGATACTGTGCTTGTTTGCATTCCATCCAGACAGATCATGCCACCCAAAAGCACAAGTAACCAAAAATCAAGCAAACAGACAGACTTCAAGAAGTAACAGAAGCTTAGGTGAAAATCCTAACTTTGGTGTTGTCAGCTGAAGGCACAGTTTGGCATCTGTTTTCCTTTCTGCTTCTGTGACACTGAAACCTTTTGGTTTACTGTATAGAGGCAAATTATTATTTGCACTCTGCATGACAAAGGGCAGAGTGGAGAGCAAGATGCAAATAAGGCCTTGGTTAGCCTTGCAAAAAGCAACTGGCATTTATATGTGGAAATGTCCCTAGTGACTGGTCAGGAGACTTTATCAGATCAAGTTTGACAATGAACCTTATATTTTAACAGGTGTGCTCGTGATACGACCTGCTTCTGAAATATGTTTCAGTTAAGGTGAATGGAATGGAACTATGGAAGCAGATTACACATGAAGAAGTGACTGTATCATTCATCTAGAATGCTGAACTGAGGACCAATTTCTCCAATCTTCCAAAGGTGCAATGATACATCCGGGCTTCGTACAAGCTTCCAAGGAGGTGCTAGGACAGGAAACCAATACCTCACTAAAGAAGTAGGTTTTACGGAATATTTTAAAGGAGCAAAGAGAGGCAAGAAAGTTTTGGGAAATAATTCAGAGCATCAGGTAGTAAAAGCATGGCCTACTTGAGCATTAGGTCCACTCCTGTGAACCTCACTCCTTTTGAGTTTGTCATGGGGAGAGATACAGCATAGGAACAGGTCCTTCAGCCCATTGAATCCATGACCGTCAACCACCCATTCACTCTAGTCCCACACTAATCCCTTTTTTCATTCTCCCCACATTCTCATCAACTCGCCCCCAGATTCAATCACTCACCTACACACACGGGGTAACTTACAGTGGCCAGTTAATCTACCAGACCGCACGTCTTTGGGAGGTGGGACCATGTGTTCACATTCAACTCTGGGATTGTTTCCAAGAGTCAATGTACAGGGCGTCCCCGGGTTATGAACCTCTGACCTATGGACAATTCCTATATACGAACAAGCTCCCATAGCATTATTAAATTCAAAATTCTGACGTAAGTACACACGTTCATTCCTAAAAACAGCACAACGAGGTTCCCTCCTTCTCTCCACTTTTAGTATTTATTCTTTCTTGTCAGTCTTCTGTGCTTTTGCTGCCATTCATTACAATTCTGAGGAGGTACGGTTACTGTATCGAGTGATTGTTGTGTACATTCTGACTTACAAACAAAATTGACTGATGGACGTCTGTAAAAATGGAACCTGTTCATTATCTGGGGACAATCAAGCAGTACTTCTGTCATAGCAAGATGTGCATAAGTTAAATTTTTAAAACAGTCAAAGATGTTCAGTTATCACTTGCAATTACTATGCCTTGTAGATCAAGACTATTTATGTACACAGTATTAATAGCTAAGGACATGAATTTATTATACACACACAGATTTTCTTCTTTTTAAAAAGGCCAAGGTTGACATGCAGGATATGCCTATTTGATAAACTTAATCTCACTTCAACATGCGTAGCGCATTAAGGCAATAACATGCTGACAGTTGCAAACGGGAACAGAAAATGCTTGTTCATTCTGTGGATAGGGAAGCAGAGCTTGTATTTCTGGTTGTGTAAAAACTGTGGCAAGGAAGACTCTCTTGTTTACAGCAACACACAAAAGTGCTGGAGGAGGAACTCAGCGGGTCAGGCAGCATCCATGGAGGGAAGTGGACAGTCGGTGTTTCAGGTGCATACCCTTCATCTGGACTCCCCTGTTTACAGCCCCATGTTTCTTTGTCCTGAGATGCTTATCTACTGTAAATCCATGTAATGTACCTCATTGTCACCCGCTCTATGCCCTACACCAACATCATTTCGTCACTCCTCCCCCTTTTGTTTTCCCCGGCCCTTCTTTTCCCTGGCACTTTGCTGATGAAAGGTCATTGACTTGAAACCATAACTCTCTTTTTCATTCTCTACAGATGCTGACTGACCAGTGTTTTGTTGAAATTTCAGATTTCAATCCACCTGACCAGCTGCTAATTTCCTGTCCTGATGAAGGATCTCGACCTAAAACGTAGACTGTCCATTTCCCTCCATAGATGCTGCCTGAACCGCTGAGTTCCTCCAGTGCTTTGCATTTTGTTGACTTCCAGGATTTTATTTCAGGTTTCCATTGTCTGCGGGGCTTGGTTCTTGCAAACTGGATTCTATCTGCCCACACAAACAGAAAATACCAGAAGCGGACAGCAGGTCAAGCAGTATTGCTGAGTTCTGGCATCAGATTGATGACCTTAGAGAAATGTTAATTCATTCTTCCTGTTATTGTAAAACAAACTTTACCTGACCATGATTAAAAAATGCTGGAAATACTCTGCAGATCAGGCAGCATCTGTGGAAAGAGAAACAGGGTTAACATTTGAGGTCAAAAAGAAAACACATTAGTTTTAAATTGCAAGGATGGGGAGGGATGCATAGAACAAAGGGACTATTTCTGATATTCAAGGACAGCTTCTATCCCACTGTTATCGGACTCTTGAACGGACCTCTCATGTGCTGACAGATGAACTCTTGATCTCCCAATCTACCACCTCGTGGCCCTCGCAGTTTTCTTGCTTACCTGCACTGCACGTTCTCTGTAGCCACAACACTATATTCTTCATTCTGTTTTTTTCTTTTTACTACCTCGATGTACTTATGTGTGGCATGATCTGTCTGGATGGCACGCAAACAAACACTCTTCACTGTATCTTGGTACATGTGACAATATTAAACCAGTATGATAGGGTGATGCCAGGATTGCCATGGGGATAAGTTATAGATGAAGCCCCCCCATTGGTAGATTAATGTCAGTTAGAGAGAGGCAACACAAAGGAATATAAATGCTGTGAAATGCGGTGTCTGCAGCTGCTGCCAGCATTTTCTATTTCAATTTCATATTCCCAGCATCTGCAGTTTTATTTTCATTTAACAGTTGGTGAGAGGGTAACAAACAAAATAGACCAGAGCACTGGGGATAGAATCCAATTTAGAATATGATAATCTTATGATTCAGTTACTGGGCTGGCAATCCAAAAGATTAGGGTAATGACCTGAGTTCAAATCCCACCAAGGCAGAGGGGGAGTTTAAATTTAATTAAATAGATTATGGATCTTTTAGATAAAATGCCGGTTAGCAGTGATGGTGACTGTGTCGTTATCAGATGGTCATTTACAGCCCACGATATTCACCAGTGGAATCTGCAGTCCTTATTCAGACTGACCCTACACATGACAGCGATGTAGCTGATTCTTAACAGAAGTGACTCAGTTCAAAGAAAACTAAAGGTGACCTTCAAATACTGGCCTGGCCAGCAACCTCAATATCCTTTGGATGAATAAATTAAGAACAATCTTCAGGCAAACTCATACAACACCTGTTGAATACTTTACATGTAGTCACATAACAGGGCATATGAACCACAAAATATTTTACTGAAGGCTGGAAGCCAACTCAAATAAAAGTCACAAGTGTAATTGCAGTTGACTGTTGATCTTGGGAAGGTTTCAAATGGAAAACTAAACAAGTACAATTCAACAGGTCGATGTAATTTCACGTAGGACAACTTGCCATTTCTCTCCAAAGTGACCCACAGTAACAACTGGCACTTAATACAGCCTATAACCAAAAAACCCAATGCACTCTACTGGAGCGCTATGAAAAAAAGAATTTGATTTTGAGCCAAGAAATTAGGCAAAGAGACAGGTTTTAAGGTGTGTCTAAGGATTAGAGACAGATAAAGAGATTTAGAAATGGTATTCCAGAGATGGACAGTTAAGGCACAAGTGTCGTTACTGGAGTGATTAAAATCAAAGATATACTGGATGTTTAACTCGGAAGTGTAGAGTGAATGAGTTACATTTATACAGCACACTTCACAAACTCTCAATCCTTTTTATATCAAAGTTCTGAAGTACAATCACTATTTTATTGAAGAAAACGTGATTGTTTAATTATGCACAGCAAGGTCTCACATGAATGCGATGGTGACAGATATCCAGTTTTGTGATATTTGAGGAATAAATATTGCGAAAAACACTCCTGCACTTCAAAACAATGCCATATGGTATTTTTATGTCCAGTGAGAGAACAGACATGAACTTGGATTAACGTTTCATTAAAAAGTTGGCACCTACTTTCTATAGATGTACTGTTGAAAGTGTCCTGACCGGTTGCATCGTGGTCTGGTACGGCAATTCAAATGTGCAACAATGTAATAAGTTGCCGAGAGTAGTGGACTCAGCCCAATACATCACAGGCCCATCCCTCTCCACCATCAGTAGTATCTACAGGAGGCGCTGCCTCAAGAAGGCGACATCCATCATCAATAATCTCCACCATCCGGGCCATGCCATCTTCTCGGGCAGGAGGTACAGAAGCCTGAAGTCCCACACTACCAGGTTCATGAACAGCTACTTCCCTTCAACTATTCAGTTCTTGAACCAACTGGCACTACACTAATCATTAGAGTTTAGCAACACTGTGACCATTTTGATCACCTTGCACTAGAATGAACAGTTTTTTTGTTCTAATTATGTTCTTTCTTGTAAAAATTGTTTAATTTGTTTAATTTATGTTTTTCTTGTGAATGCTGCCTATATGATGCTACGTGCCTGTGATGCTGCTGCAAGTAAGTTTTTCATTGCACCTGCGCACACATGTACTCGTGCATCTGACAATAAACTCGACTTTGACTTTGACTATGACAGTGCTGCACTGGAGTGTCAGTCTGGATGCATGCTCAAGTCCCTGCGTGTGTCCTGACTTCTGACTCAGAGGCAAGACAGCTACCAACTGCATCGGACTGAAGTCTCAGAGGGTTTCAAGTCTCACAGTACAGTGATGTGGAGAAGAAAGGCCATGAATGGATTTTCTCTATTATTAATCATTCACTCACAGAATGTGGGCAATGCAGGTCCTAATTGGCCTTGGCTAAGCCTAATTTCCCTTATGAAGATGATGGTAAGCAAAGTACCAAGTATGCTGTTATGTTTGCAGATCCAAGACTTTGACCAGAGATGACACAGGAACAGTGATGCATTTCGATTTAAGGATGGTGTGCACATTAGCAGTATTTTCACGCACCTACTTCCCTGTCCTATTAGGTGATAGAAGTTGGAAGATTCTGTCAAAATCTCTTGGCCAGCTCCTGCTGTAAATTTTATAGTTAATTTACACTGCAGCTTTGATCTGCTAATGGTAGAGGGAGTTAAGATTTAAGATGGTGGATGGGTGCAAATGTATCAGGCTGTTTTGGCAGGGATTAGGTTGACTTATAAGTGACTTTTCTCCAAACTATACTTAATTTCTTCCAAAGGATTGTAACCAGCTAATCAAATGTATGAATCATTTTGGACCAAGGTACAACTCCTTGGTCCAACTAGGACTGGGCAATGAATGTAGTTTTGCCATGATGCGTTTGGAAGAACTTGACCATCTTTGAATGGGCATGTCAAACATGCAGATGAACCTTTTTCCTTAATACTTTAATGGGCATTGATGGAAGGACTCTTTCTCCTACTGCTCCCCTTACCTGTTCACCCATATCCTGAGAAAAAGTAATTAACAACACCGATGGAATCAAACTTTTTTGTTGATCACAATTTACTCTCTCAATGAACTAATCAGACTTGAAATATATGGGGGAGAGCTGCTACCAGGAAAGTTGTATTTGACTAACTTGACGTAATTACTTAATGGAGCAAAGGAGAATGTTGGTGAGGCTCGTTTAGATGTGTATATGGACTTTCAAAAGGGTTTAGATAAAATACAACCAACTACATTTGGTCACAAAGTTGACAATTAAGGAAGTAAGGGGCAGTGAGGAGCATAAAAACATAGGAAGAGGGTAAATGGTTGTTTCTCCACTCTAGGATGAAATAAAACGTGGACTCTGCCAAAGGACTTAATGTTGGAGACACAAGAGACTGCCAATGCTGGAACTGGGAGCAACAAACAATCTGCTGGAGGAACTCAGCGGGTCGAGCAGCATCTGTGGGAGGAAAGGAACTGTTGAATTTTCAGGTCGAAGTTCTGATGCAGGGTTTCGACCCAAAACATTGGCAATATCTTTTCTCCCATAGGTGCTGCCTGACCCACTGAGTTCCTCCAACAAATTGTTTGTTGACTTAGTATTAGAATTCACCAACCATTTTGATTCATAAGGACATGGAGTTGCTTAATTTTAATGTTCAGGCACTGCCTTTGGAAATTTAGTAAACAGTGGGGATCGTAACAAATTTTGATAGAATTAGACAAAAATGGTCAAATTGTAGATGACTGAATCTGGAAGTGTATGAAATAAATTCTTGGACTGTACTCACTGGAGTACAGAAGAATGAGAGGGGACCTCATAGAAACATCTCGAATGTTGAAAGGACTAGACAGAGTAGATGTGACTAACCTGTTTCCCTTGGTGGATGAGTCCAGGACTAGAGGGCACAGTCTTAGAATTAGAGGGTACCCGTTTAAAACAGAAATGAAGAGATATTTCTTTAGCCAGAGGGTAGTGAATTTATGGAATTCTTTGCCACATACAGCTGTGGAGGCCCGATCATTGGGGGCGTTTAAGGAGGAGATTGATAGGTATCTAATTAGTCAAGGTATCAAGGGATATGCGGAAAAGGCCAGAAATTGGGGCTGGACAGGAATAGTTTAGTTTAGCTCATGGAGCAGACTCAATGGGCCAAATGGCCTCCTTCTGCTCCTTTGTCTTGTGATAAACACTTCTGGTGAGGTACTTATCCTGAAGTAACAGCAGGCATTTATAGGGTACTTTTAACAAAAACAATTCCAATTCACTTTGCAGGAGAGCTATGAAAGAGAATTTGACACCAACCCTCAAGAGGAGAACTTTGGTGTTGTGCACATCTTTCAGTTGTGCTCCACCAGCACCCATGACTTCAACCATCTAAGGCCTACACTCTGGAATATCCTTCATAAATCTCTCCACCTGTCTCCCTTCCTAAGATACTCCTTAAAACTTACCTTGCTAATATCTCCTCTTAAGGCTTGATGTGACATTCTCTTTCATAGCACTCCTATGAAATGCAATTTTTATTTGTTAAATGCACCAGAAAAATGCAAGCTGTTACTGCAGATCAGACTCAAAAAGGATGGCGTGTTCTTTTATATTAAATTATAACTGTTTGAAAAATTGTACCTCTGCAGTTTTGCATTTGAACCTCTCCAAAAATCAACAATCTTCTGCAAGTACTCTTGTGGATTGATACACGCAGGGACACTTGCTAAATTTGACCTGCCAACGTGTACATGCAACAAAACTTCTTTCACCCCTTTAAGCTTGTACCATTTTGCTTATATTTCCTTGTGTCAATCATCCTACCAAAGTGAATTACTTTCCACAGCTCCAGGTTAACTTTCCTCTGTAACATATCTACCCTTTGCCCAGCTTGTCTAATCCCTTTTAGAATCTATTACGATCGTCTTCATTATTTCGAGTCAAGTTTATTGTCAATATGCACAAGTAGGTGCAATGGAATTCTAAGTGCTGCAATTCCAAATTGCAGAATCAGAATCAGGTTTATTATCACTGACATATCTTGCAAAATTTGTTGTTTTGCGGCAGCAGTACAGTGCAAGACATAAAGAGATAAAAATTACTATAAGTTACAAAGATAAATAAATAGTACAAAAGAGGAATAATGAGGTGGTGTTCATGGGTTCATGGACCATTCAGAAATCTGATGGCGGAGGGGAAGAAGCTGTTGCTGAAATATTGAGTGTGGGTCTTCAGGCTCCTGTACCTCCTCCCCGATGGTAGTCATGTGAAGAGGGCGTGTCCCAGGTGGTGAGGGTCCTTAATGACGGATGCTGCCTTCTTGAGGCACCGCCTCTTGAAGATGATCTCAATAGTGGGGAGGGTTGTGACCGTGATGGAGCTGGCTGAGTCTACAACCCTCTGCAGCCTCTTTCGATCCTGCACATTGGAGCCTCCATACCAGGCGGTGATGCAACCAGTCAGAATACTCTCCACTGTGCATCTGTAGAAATTTGCAAGCGTCTTTGGTGACATACCAAATTTCCTAATGAAGTAGAGCCACTAGCGTGCCTTCTTCATGATTGCATCAATGTGTTGGGCTCAAGATAGATCCTCTGAGATGTTGACACCCAGGAACTTGAAGCTGCTCACCCTTTCCACTGCTGACTCCTCAATGAGGACTGGTGTGTGTTCTCCCAACTTCCATCAGAAAAGTTTGCTTATTTATTACTAGCATGCATGATTATGAGGAGGATAGTCAGAATCTTTTCCCCATGGTGAGTGTGTCTAAAACAAGAGGGCACAGGTATAAGGTGATAGGTAGGAGTTTAGAGGGGAACTGAGGGGGTGTTTTTCCACACAGAGAGTGGTTGAAATCTGGAACATGTGACCTGAGGAGGTTGTGGAGGCAGAGACACCCAGAGCATTTAAGCTGGTAGACAAGCACTTGAGTCACCAAGGCATTGAAGGCTACGAACCAAAGGCAGGTAAATGGGACTAGGTTGGCATGGACATGGTGGAATGAAGGGGCTGTTTCTGTGCTCTATGACTAACTACCACACAGAAGGAGGCCATTCAGCTTATCAAATGTATGCTGGCTTCAATGGAGCAATCCCATTCATCCCATTCCCCACAACTTATTCTCTTTCACATGCCCACCAACACCCCTTTGATTCTTTTGCCATTTACCTAAATCAAGGGGTAATTCACAGCAACCAATGAACATATCACCATGTCTTTGGGATGTGGGAGGAAACTGGAGCAGCTTGAAGAAACCCACACAGACAGCACCCGAGCTGGATCCCGGAAGCTGGGAGACAGCGGCATTAACCCCTAAATACTGAAGTTCTGCAAAACCGTGAATGAATCTAAAAGGACGGCAATCCTAGTATTAAGCCATGTGGGAAAGATTCCATTCTGTTTCACTGGCTAAACAGCCAATACTCCTATCTGTGGTTTTCTGCTTCTCGGAGAGTAGAAAAGAGGTTTTATTGGATTCTTATAAAATACCGCAAATCTCACCAAAAGAATCTATTTGATTTTGCACTTGGAGACAGTAAGGATAGATCTTTTTTCACCGACCATGAAAAAAGCCTCGGCAAGGATCTGTGATCGTTATGATGTAGACTTCTCTCTTTCAACAGTAGTTGCTTTTGGAAGTGTGAGAAGATCCCTGGCATCCAACTGTCACCATGTCATCCAGTTGCCATGATGTCATCCAGCTGTTGTGATGTCACCTAGCCATCCTGATGTCATCCAACTGTTGTGATGTCATCCAGCCATCATGATGTCATCCAATGGCTCTATTAGTTGTACTGCCATTAAGATATGGGAGAAAATTAACCCAAATAATAGAAAATACTGGTGTGGGTTGACTGATAATCCAGGAGAGTGGGTAAAACTTTTCCGAGATGAAATAAAGGTAATTCTGCTGTAATGTTGCAGTTGCATTCTTAAGAAACCTCTCTATAGCCAATGTATAAAGCATCTGACTTCTGTGTTTGATGCAGTCGTCAGAAGACCACAATGTTGTGCTGAACTAATTAAACTAGCAATTAAATGCCTAACTAAACTAATCCCTTCTGCCTACACAAGGTCCATATCCCTCCATTCTCTGCACATCCATGTACCTCTCTAAGAGCCTCTTAAATGCCTCTATCGTATCTGCCTCCACCACCACCCCCGGCAGCACATTCCAGGCACCCACCACTCTCTGTGTAAAAAACTTTCCCGCATATCTCCCTTAAACTTTCCCCCTCTCACCTTAAATGCATGCACTCTAGTATTGGACATTTCCACCCTGGGAAAATGATAATAGATGCCTCTCATAACCTTATAAACTTCTGTCAGGTCTCCCCACTGCCTCTGCTGCTCCAGAGAGAACAATGCAAGTTTGTCCAACCTCTCCTTATAGCACATGCCCTCTAATCCAGGCAGCATCCTGGTGAACCTCTTCTGCACCCTCTCCAAAGCCTCCACATCCTTCGTATAATGGGGCGACCAGCTTGTGTTCTTAAGCAAGGATGTTGTCTAATTATGGAGGGGAGGTTGCATGCAAACAGTTTTTCTCCCCCCAAGACTGTTTTATTCCAAGACAGCTTTTTTTCCTTCTTGTCAATTTCCGGAGTAACTCTTAAGTGGTTCTTTAGTTCCTGATCAAAATCACGTTATAACCAAATCAGCCAGCGTAATACAAAAAGTGTTCCCTAATTCATCAATTGCGTTGCATGCAGTTCATGTTATAGAAACATCCCTTATAGCAGAACTACCTGTATTTCCAAAATCTCACATCCACAACAATATTCCTAACATTTCCCCTTGTGGGGATCAGAGTCCACTACCAGGTATGATATCTCGCCCCGAAACATCAACTGTCCATTTCCCTCCACAGATGCTGCCTGACCCATTGAGTTCCTCCAGTGCTTTGTGTGTTGCTCCAGGTATAACACCTTAAAAATGACACTCTTTCCTTCCTTTGTCCTGGTTGCAGGATTACAGGATGCTTTCTAATGTATTCCTGATTCACTTTCCACACTGGACCTTGTTATAATGCAGATAGGTCCAGTTTTAAGATCAGGACGCTGATCACTAATTCACTTGTGGAGGATTGTCCCCAAAGGTCACATATAGAAACTGTGCATATAACAAGTATGGACATTTACCATCGTACCTTCTACCCTTGGAATGGGTTTACTGTACAAAGTGTTTCTAAAGGTGGAAAGTAAGTTTCTGTTGCTTGCCGCAATCTCTCCATCAACATCAGACCCTCTATCACTGATTGTTGTCTGTTTGAACAGTTTTCCTCTCTTACTTGTGAATCTTTGCTTATCTTCTCTCTCTCAAAGATTGCAATCAGTGCCTCAGCCTTTTAACATGACAGATCACAATCTTGTTCTACAGTTCTCAGCTGTTCTCCCGCTCCTCCCCACCTTCCCCTCAAATTACAGCCCATCCTCGGCTCTCTCTCGTCTGCTCTCCGGCTCCCTTTGAAATGATTCGCCCACCTGCTTTGCAGGTTGTCCCGCACCGTCAGATCTCAAGTTTCTCCCTCCACTGTTCCAACGGTGCAGAAGGAAGCCATTCGGCCCGTCACGTCCATGCCGGCTGCAAAAGAGAGATCTTTTCAGTCTTGCACATTCGAATACATCCGGTGCAAATCCATGCGCTTTATAAATGGGGGTGTGGGATTCCTTTTGTTCAGGCAGTGAATTCCCCACTAATTAAGGATTCCTATCAAATCCTTAGATCCATACACCCAAAGTTATCAGTTTCTGCCAGGGGAACACTGTTCAATAACATTCAGTCGCTGTGTTGGTTGAAATTCAGATTCCAACCTGCGCTGTATATGCAACTTTTTAAATCACTTCCTATGCCAGTGAAGTCCACTTTGAAAAAGTGCTTGGTAGCATAGCTTAATGGAAACAGAGTATTCTGCTAATTGCATTTACCAGGAATCAGAAAGAGATCTGGTACCCGCCGTCTCTTTGAATCGCTGAGAGCAATGAGTTTCAGATACCAGTTTGCTCGGCAACCCTGGTTCACATTCTACAATTCTCTTTGACCTCCGCTGCAGGAGTCGTTCACCACAGTGATTAAGAGACAGCCACAGGAAATGGTAGGCGAGAAAGTCTCTTCTAAACATTTTATCTGTGGCATTTCCTCGAAAAAAAGGGTGGAATTCGCAGCAGTCCACAGCGTTATTGATAGTGGCAGCGAGTGAACCTCTGAATTGCTTGTAAAAATTGTGCATAATTTATGTTTAATTTATGTTTTTCTTGTGAATGCTGCTTATATGATGCTGTGTGTCTGTGATGCTGCTGCAGGTAAGTTTCTCAATGCACCTGTGCACACATGTACTTGCGCATATGGCAATAAACTCCATTTGCTAATCTCTTACGGTGACAGAGATCAGAACAGAGTCTCCATTTCAGGAGTCTGGTATCCAGCAACATGGTCTGCCCAAGAAGGTCAATTGAGTGCTGGGGAATCTGACCATTTACACCTCCCCCAGACTCATCTATTGTTCCTCCACATGTCTCATTGCCAGGAAGGAGGGTGGAGTATACACCCATGTCTGTATCAATAGTGCTGAGCTCCATGTTTCAACAATTTCTACCCTCTATTTCAGAGTTTTTAAACTATTTCATCCTCTTCCCCTCTTCACCAACTCTGGAACTTGAAAGATAAACAATTACAAGTAGTATTGATCTGAAAAAGTGCAGCCCCATCGAAAAACAAATAAATCTGCAGATGCTGGGATCTAAGTTGAAAAAGAAATGCTGGAAAATCTCAGCCAGCCAGACAGCACCTGTGGGAAGAGAAAGCCGTTATTGTTTCGAACAAACTGCTGAAGGGACTCAGCAGGTCAGGCAACATCTGTGGAGGCAGAAGGATGGTCAACATTTCGAGGTGAAACCCTGTATCAGAGGGGAGATACTCAAGGGAGATAGACCGGCCATCTCCCCTCAACTCTCTCAGTCCTGATGCAGGGTTTCAACCCAAAATGTCGACCATCCCTCTGCCTCTACAGATGCTGCCTGACCCACTGAGTTCCTCCAGCAGTATCGTTTTGCTCCAGATCCCACCTTCTGCAGTCTCTTGTGCCTCCAGTTAAAGTCTCAGGTCCGAGATCCATCCTCGGTGTTTCCTGAACTGAGATGTTAACTGGTTCTTCTTTCCGCAGATGTTGCTCGACTGGCTGAGTTCTTCCAGCACTTCTGTTGTCCTTCCCACCTTTTTGGAGCTGGCGTGCGGTTCAATGCCACCTCGCTGTATAAATTGCCTGCTCCTTCCCGGTGGACACACCTTAGAGTTATAATTCCACTGATCTATTCAGCCACGCCTATAAAGACCATGTGCATGAGCAGCAGCAGAGGTCAGGCCTATACTTGCATTTGTACTTGGCAGGAAGCCAAATGGAGCCTTGGGAACTGCACCTCAGCATCAGAGCATATTTACAAGGCGGCAAGTAAATGATGGCATTAAAAATAAATCTATCTTCAAGGATCTCCACCATCTGGGACACACCCTCTTCTCACTGCTACTGTCAGGCAGGAGGTACAGAAGCCTGAAGTCCCACACCACCAGGTTCAGGAGCAGCTACTTTCCTACAACCATCAGGTTCTTGAACCAACCAGCACAACCCTAACCCTACCTCAGCAACGGAACACTACGGACCACCTCTTGCACTGCCCTGGACTTGTCGCTGATTGTGTCTTTATTTTGTTCTAATGTCTTGTTTTTGCACAGTCCGTATTCTCTCTCTTCACTGTCTTGTATAGTTTAAGTATAATTTATGTTCTGAGTGTTGTCTGTACCTACATGCCTGTGATGCTGCTGCGAGAAAGTTTTTCACTGACTCTGTACCTCACCGTGCTTGTGCACCTGACATTAACCTCAACTTGACTTGAAATAAATTCTTGTATTTATTAGCAGTTATTTTCTTTTGCCTGGCTATAGTCTGGCAAGTCCTTGGATTCCATGAGGATTCCATAAGGATTCTGGCAACTCCTGTCCAATTTTAGCTGGATAACTTTTGCTACTTGCAATGCTTCAAGAGCAAGCAGGAGAGGCTGGTGGTGGCAAAGTTAAGCTGAACTTGTGTGCATCCATTAACCCATGCTGTTCCTTTACCATTGATCCGAGGAGTGGTGTGATCATATTGAATGTAGAACTGGAACTGTTCTGATGAAGAGTCTTTGACTTGAAAAATAATTATTTTACCATGGATGCTGCTGAGTGTTTCCAGTGCTTTCTGTTTTCTGATGGATTAAAGTGTGTATATGTAAGGTAAGACAGTCCAGATGAAGGGTCTCAACCCGAAACGTCGATTGCCTATTTCCCCCCGCAGATGCTGCCTGACCCACTAAGTTCCTCCAGCACTTTGTTGTTCCAGATTCCAGCATCCGCAGTCTCTTGTGTCTCTTGGTACGGCAACTGCTCTGCCTGTTACCATAAGAAACTGCAGAGAGTTGTGGACACAGCTCAGCACATCACAGAAACCAGCCTCCCCACCATGGACTCTGGCTACACTTCTCACTGCCTCAGTAAAGCAGCCAGCGTAATCAAAGACCCCACCCACCCCAGACATTCCCTCTTCTCCCCCCTCCCATCGGGCAGAAAATACAAAAGCCTGATAACACGTACCAACAGGCTCAAGGACAGCTTCTATCCCATTGTTATAAGACTATTGAACAGTTCCCTAGTATGATATGATGGAATCTTGACCTCACAATCTACCTCATTGTGACCTTGCACCTTATTGCCTACCTGCACAGCACTTCCTCTGTAGCTGTTACATTTTATTCTGCATTCTGTTATTGTTTTACCTTGTACTACCTCAATGCACTGTGTAATGAATTGATCTGTACGAACGGTATGCAAGACAAGTTTTTCACTGTACCTCAGTACAAGTGACAATAATAAACCAATTCTATCAGATGGCTTTGCAGGTAAATGGGACCAGTGTAGTAATAGGTACAACGGTTAGCATGGACTCAGTGGGCTGAAGTGAGCTACATGACCCTTTGGTTCCAATTCTAATAGGGACTAAAATTCTCAGCTTTAAGATGGAGATTCCAGTAAACCAACAGCCAAGGTGTCCTGATGAGGGGTCTCGCCCCGAAACGTCGACCATCCATTACCCTGCACAGATGCTGCCTGACCCGCTGAGATCCTCCAGCATCTTGTGTGCTGAGTCAAGTTTAAGGCAAGTGCAACCGCTTCGCACGGATGATGAATTGTTTAGTCCCTCTACAACACTCAGCTATTTGTTGGAGGCACAGGAGCCTGCAGACGCTGGAATCTGGAGCAACAAATAATCTGCTGGAGGAACTCAGCGGGTCGAGCAGCGTCTGTGGAGGGACACTGGCGGCTGACGTCTAGTTGCTGCTCCGACCCGCTGAGTTCCTCCAACACTTTTTTCACCTCTGCATCATTTTTAATATCTCGGTTCGTTAACATTATTTATGAGCCAAAGTCTCCGTTTCCATCTTAAGGGAACGTTTAAAGGACAGTGACCTAATCAAGTGTCGGTGCCAGAGAATGTTTTATCTTGCAGTAGATTCCCGAAATGTGCCCTTGGTGTCTGTAGCCTTTGCGTGGTCGGGTTCTGTGTACGGCTTGGCTGACCGCCCAGACCTGGTGACATCATTGGCAATTTCATCATATCGCGTTTGTTTGCAAGTATAAATTGCATCGCAGAAGCCAGAAGTTAAGCCAGATTTGCAAGGAAAACAAGCCTCTTACTGCATTTGAATGAACATAAAGGACCCCAGCTCATAATTAAAGCAGGCTATTCACATTAAGAGGAGGAAGCCATTCCATGGTTTCCCACAATAAGGGAGAAGGACTAACTTAATTGTGTTTTAGTCAGTTCGATCGTGCTATTTTGCTTCGAGAAGGCACTTGTGGCTTCGATTTTTCTATGTGATCACAACTAGTTCTTACTCTTCCAGTCTGTAGCAATGAAGTGCTGATTTCATTCGGACGCTGAAATTCCTCAACAAAGTGCGAGACCTGCTGCAGAATCTTTTTGCTAGTTTGGCTGATGTGGAGCGGAGTGGATTACTACACGGTTCTTAAAAAATGAACCTTCTAACTTGTTTGCTGGATTGCCTTTGGAAAGGTGGGTACGAGTTGCATTGCACCTATGTTGATCACTTTGTTCTGCCTCCTTCAGAGTGCATTGGGGATTATTAATTCCGCCTAACTACAAGCGAACCAAATACAGGTATACGAGAAAAAGCTAGCATGCAGTTTCCAACCCTACTGTTTTAGTTGCTTTGCCCGAAAATTACCTGCTGACACATCTGTAAAGTCGTTACAGTCTGGTTTGAGGTGTAGAATAGAGCTGGAAATAGACATTATTTTCCGTTTTAAAACGAATGTGACGAGCACCTCTAAACGTTGGTAAGATCAATTTGTTTAGCTTGTGCAATCCTGGAAGACTGGTGCGGTGGACTGTGATAAAATGTAACTGATACTTTGTTCTGTCAAGTCCACACCTTGCAAACCCTGCGGAATCAAGAATCAGTCAATTTCCTCTTTGCGTGTTGAACCCTGTCTAAACTTGCTCTGACTGGTGGCAATCTATTCTGCCAGCCAATAATTCAAGAGAATGAAGCAGTTACATCTGCACAGATGTAACCTCCACAGATGCTGTCTGACCCACTGAGTAACTCCAGCAGTTTGGATTATTACGCCACATTTCAGCATCTGCAGCCTCTTGTATCTCCAATTATATCTCATCAGTTTAAACTTGGCTTTGATTATAAACAAAGGATTTTATAACATAATTATCAGCATCACTTCAAAAACTTTTGATGTCGCCCAGAAAAACATGAAATCACAAGGCCCTGTGAAATGAATCATATAACAAGATTTCATACACATGAAGTCATTGTAGGATTGCAATTTAAGGCAGCATGGGGATTTGGAATATCCATAAAATAATGATTCCTAGATTTTGCTCATGTTTAAGCATTAATGGTTCAACAACTTCAGACCAAAAGCAGATGCTACTACAACGATAGTTGGTGTCCCTGTTCTACAGTCTGTTGCCTGTTGCATTACTGAAAGGCATAGTTGTTATATATATTTGCAGAGTTTGAACAAAATAAACACCATAAAAAGTTATATCATCTGTTTACAAGTGCAAATCCCCTTTTAAAAATATGATATCTGTTAAGTATTGCCCAACTCTCACACTGAAAGTTAACTGGCAAACATGCAGTCTCATTTCTTCATGCATGAATTGTTGTTGGAGATTTTTTAATGTTTTAATTTATTGAGAAAATTAAAGCTTTAACAACTATTTTCCTTTAACAAAGTTTCTTTCCCATTCTTCATAACCTTCTGTAAATGATTTGACATTACTTTTTGTCTATTTTCATTTTTATTTACCTTTCAGTCTTTGCTCAATTTCTCAATCCAGTTTATTACAGAGCTAAAACTTTACTCTGATGCCAATCTCCAATCTTTCCTTTATGCACTATAACAAGCTTGCACTGAGCAATTTGAGACACAAAATTACAAAAAGTAATTAACCTGGAATGGAGAAGACTGGCAGACCCGGTAGAAGTGTACAAAATTAAGGAGCATAGGTAGTGTAGAGAGTAGTAAACTGTTCTCCATAGCAGAGGTGACTATGGTAAGAACTAAGGTAAGGAGTAAGAGGTTTAGAGGGGATCCGAGGAAGAATATTTCACCCAGAGGGTGGTTGGAGTTTAGTTTGCACTGGCTGAGGTGGTGGTGGAGGAAGGGAAGATGAGCAAGCCAAGACACAGAAGGCAACAGACCAAATGCTGGTATATGTAGTATAGATGGACACTTGGTGGTCAGTATGGACAGGGTGGGCTGAAGGGCCTGGTTCTGTACTCTATGTCAATAAACACTAAATTCACAGTAAGTTCTGGACCATTTACCTCTGTCATTCCAATCAGAACTAAATTAAAGCCAGAAGTAAATGTAATTCACTTTCCTAATAAAGATCATGCTGGGTTTAGGACGAAGACATAAATAGCATTTAAGCATAAACCCTTGTTACCAGCACACTAACTTTCTCACGTGCATTACAATTCCATCGGTGTTACTAACCCGGTGATACGTCACCACCCACCCATTTTTTTCATGTGAAACATTGTTCTCTAACTTTTCCACGCATAGCATTGTAATTTTAATTCTTGCAAGAAATTTTTAACTTTCACCTGCAAAACGCACACTAATGTTATTTGTTGGGTGGGGCTACCCCCTGAAGCAAATCAAACAGCCTTTTCATTCTTTTGCAACACACACAAAATGCTGGACTGATGAAGAGTCTCGACCCAAAATGTCGACTGTTTATTTCTCTCAATAGATGCTGCCTGACCTGCATTTCATGTGGATGCTCCAGGTTCCAGCACCTGCAGAATTTCTTGTGTTTTCATTCTTTTGTTGCCTGCCCATAAGAAACCCATTGCAGAAGTGTTAGAAGAAAAATATGCTGATAATGCAAAGAATCTGACTTAAGTATATTTGAATGCTGCAAAATGCAAAAGGGGAAATTTTGCTGGTGTTAATTGTTCCTACTAAGTGACTTTGCTTCCTCCTCAGATTCTGAATTAAGCAAGAAATAGCAGACCGTTGAAATCTGCGGTAAGTTTAACTTCATTCCTAAAAGTTGTGCAAAGATAGTAATTCTGTTGTATGCTGGCAAAGATACCTAAGAAAATAATTAACAGCTAGTTAATGTAATTGCATTAAAAGCAATGGAACAACCACAGGATAAAAGCTATGCAGGCTTTCAAACTTAATTTGTAAAGCCAGATGGTACTAACTGACATTGCACATAATTACAATAGTGTCACCTAGAGGTGGATCACTACTACAAACAAAGTCTTCAGAGTTTAAACTTGTGTTTTTGTACTCAACAATGATATATATTTACACCTCACCCTCAAAGTAAACAACTCAAAGCACTTTGTGGGAACAGTACAAAGGATATACAGCACAGGATCACAGAATGGTCACAGCACAGAGGACAGCCATCTGGTCTATCGAGTTTGTTGCAGCTCTGTCTAATCCAAGTATATAAAATCTCTTCTATTCCAGGGACAACAACCCCAGTTTCTCTAGTCTGTCCAGATAACTAAAATTCCTAATCCCTGGAATTATTTTGCTAAACCTCTTCCCAAAGCATTCACATCTTTCCTAAAGTATGATGTCCACAACGGGACATTATACTCCAATTGTGTTGAACCAATGTTCTACGGGTGGCATGGTAGCATAGCAGTTAGCATAATGCTATTACAGCACCAGCGACCCAGGTTCAATTCCCGCCACTGTCTGTAAGGAGTTTGTACGTTCTCCCTGTGTCTGTGTGGGTTTCCTCCGGTTTCCTCCCACATTCCAAAAGACGTACGGGTTAGGAGCTGTGGGCATGCTATGTCGGCGCTGGAAACATGGAGACACTTGCGGGCTGCCCCCAGAACATTCTACGTAAAGATGCATTTCACTGTGTGTTCATTTCCCTCCATAGATGCTGCCTGACCTGCTGCGTTCCTCCAACATTTTTTGTGTGTTGCTCCAGACTCCAGCATCTGCAGTCTCTCGTGTCTACAAGTCTTTATATTTTTCAGCATTTCATTTCATCTGCTACCTATTCGCTTATTCCAGTAGACTGTCTCTTCAGAATTCACTTTACCAAGTTTTGTGTCATTTACATATTTGGAACGTATCCAGTATACTCAAATCCGAATCATTAATATTTACATATTAAGAAAAGCAGTAATCCTCATATCAACCCCAGGAGAACTCCCTCCATTCTGAAAAACAACCTTTCAACTACCACTCTAATGTCACTACGATCCCATTTATTCTATGACTTTAGGTCTTAATGGCGTCTATTATGTGATACCTTATATCCATATCTATTAAGTCCATATAAAGTATATCACATCAACCTCATTTCCTCATTAGCTCTTTCACTTACATCCCTTTTCCCATTCACATAGCTATAGAATATTTTTAGATTTCTTATTATGCTTGTTCTCAGAATTTACTAATCCTCTGTCTTTGCCTCTCTGTAAACAGCCTTGTCCTCACTAATGTTAGCAGCCTGGCACCTGTCATTTGCTCTTTATTCAGGAAAACAAATAAGACTGCAGATGCTGGAACTTAAAACAAAAACAGAAACACTGGAAGAACTTGGCCAGTCAAGCAGCTTCTGTAGAAAGAGGAAAGAGTTAATGTTTTGGGTTAGGAACCCTTCCGCAGAACTGGAGAAAGAGTGGAGGGGTTACAGTTTTCAAAGCAGAGCTGGGGGGGAGAGAGGGGTGTAATTTCCAAAGGTGCCATCTTCATAGAGTCTTTTGTCTTATACCTCACTTCTCCCCTCAGCCCTGCTTTGAAAACTGACACCTTTCCACACTCCCCTGATTCTGAGAAAGGGTCACTGACTTGAAATATTAACTGGTTTTTCTTTCCACAGTTGCTGCTTGACTGGCTGAGTTCTTCCAGCATTTCTGCTTTTGCTCTTTATTCTGTTTTTCTCTTCGTCTTTCCATTGGAGCTCTGGCTTGAATCTCCCTACCCTTCTCCTTCATGGGATGCACACAGAGTATAGCTGAATCATCAGACGTCTGCTGAACCGCCTCCACTTTAAAAGCCTCCCGTTGTTGAGCTACATTTTTGCTTGCCCTTTTCCCCCAGACCATATTTGTTCTTATCTTATTGAAATTGACTAATCTCCAATTTACAATTCTTGCCTTGAATCATAGAACATAGAACAGTACAGCACAGTACAGGCCCTTCAGCCCACAATGTTGTGCCGACCTTCAAACCTTACCTAAGACTATCTAACCTCTTCCTCCCACATATCCCTCTATTTTAAATTCCTCCATATGCTTATCTAGCAATGTCTTGAATTTGACCAATGTACCTGCCTCCACCACCGCCCCAGGCAGCATATTCCATGCTCCAACCACTCTCTGGGTAAAAAAAACCTTCCTTTGATATCTCCCTTGAACTTCCCACCCATTACTTTAAAGCTATGCCCTCTTGTATTGAGCACTTGTGCCCTGGGAAAGAGGCACTGGCTGTCTACTCTATCTGTTCCTCTTAATTTTTTGTACACATCGATCATGTCTCCTCTCATCCTCCTTCTCTCCAAAGAGTAAAGCCCTAGCTCCCTTAGTCTCTCCTCATAATGCATACTCTCTAAACCAGGCAGCATCCTGGTAAATCTCCTCTGCACCCTTTCCAACGCTTCCACAATCTTTCCTATAATGAGGCGACCAGAACTGGACACAGTACTCTAAGTGTGGTCTAACCAGAGTTCTGTAGAGCTGCAGCTATTCTAAACCATATGATGTTATGATCACTGTTTCCTAGATGCTCCCCCACTGATACTTGCCTCATCTGGTCCGGCTAATTTTCCAGAATCAAGTTCAACAATATCACCTTCCCTGATGACCTAGAAATATCCTGATCAGGAAAGTCTTCCAAAACACACTTCAAAAATGCCTTGCCCTTTTTCCCTTATCATTTTCTCATCTTTATCTAAATCTAAACCAGTCAGTGCAACAAACAAAACTTAATACCAGGTCACGTAAAGTAATATTAAGGTAAATAACTAAAAGCAAAGGCATTCCTTCTTTAACAAGTGTCTGAACTTAAAGGGGAAATTGGCAAATTAAGATCAGGAGTGATCAAGAAAGCAGCTATTTCAGAAGGGAGAAATTCTGGAGGGAATTGAAGTCAAGTATGAGAATTTTTATGTTAAGGGCATTATTCAGCTTGGGTTAGTGGGTGAATTGGATGGCCTTAGTTAGGTCAAGGGCAACAGAATTTTGGATGATTTCAAGTTTATAGAGAGCAAAACAAGGGGTGCTTGAGAGGAGTGCCTTGCAATGGACATCTGGAGGTAAATGAGTTGAAGCAGGGTTAGATCTGGGGCATGTTATGGAGATGGAAAAAGGTGGTTCTGACTCTTGACATCTTTCTCAGCCAGAAATCACAGTTACATTGATGGCAGTACTTATCTTCATGATATTGTAAGCCATGTAGGGTTGCAGAGATGAATGTGAAAATCCAGGAGCTGCAGTTGGTAATACCTCGCTCCTCAACCGGGTGCATTGTTGGGATTTTTCCTGATGCAGTCAACACTGAATTACTTGATATGTCATGAATATTAACTTTATGTATGTTAGTCTCACTCAAAAAAAATCTGAAATGTTGTAGTCTTGTTGAATAATGGTTTCTGAATTTTTAAATAATGTAGGGTGATTAATGCTGAATATCTCTAAAAAAAATTAATTTTTTACATGTGGTATCTGAAAAACCGATGAAAACTAGTTAATAATTAAATAAAAATATGTCTGTTTATTTAAATTTATGGTGTTTTCAGCTCCTACTTTACTCTGTGTAATGTTCCAATCATAATTTATCTTGCAAAAACTGTTTAAATAATTATTTAAAAATATGACTTGTTTGCTTGCTCTCTGGGATTCTTCAGTTTGAATTGCTGCTCAGCCAGCATGATGTCATCACTGTGATTGGATGCCACAGTTTACTGGCAGGAGGTACCAGACTGAAACTCACAGTAGAAAAAGGAAATTCCCCAAAACCCACTGAATCTTGGTGATCAGGTTTCTTAGAGATCTGACGAGTGGCACATCTTTTGTCACTGATCAGAAAATCTAGCTTGTCACTTTGTCACTGATCAGAAAGAGTAGCTTAACCATACCAATTGTTTAGTCCCTTATTTTTATTGCCCACTGGTTAGAAAAGGGAAAATTAACCAATGTTGCTATATCTAATAGCCTCCAGCAACCAATGATCAAAATCTCTGCTTTGGCTAGAGTAGGTAAATTAATAAATTGGTACATTTATTATTGTCACATGTACCGAGGCACAATGAAAAAACTCTTGTTTTCCATGCCATCCATACAGATCGTTTCGTCACATCAGTGCATCATTATAGCTTCAAAAGCAGTCTTTGCCTCTCTAAGTTGAGGTGCATCTGTCTGGAATATCTTTCAATACATTGTCAGATTTGCAAACTGGTGAGGCTGAAAAAGAAAATGAAGAAAATATAGTAATGGAACAATTTGGAGAAGGGATTCAATTTCATATCTGTATCATCGGCTCTAAGTATAAGAATGGTGTTGAACAAGTGAACTATTTCTCAAGACTGCCTACAGTATTTCAGTTTTCAGCTCACTTCCTGCTATTTAAGGTTTTTAATATAAATGTACATTTATGACTATTACTACGTCATGGGAGATGAGTCACAACACAACTGGTGTTGCTTATTCTGAGTATTTCAACATGGAGCTGTGCTTGCTGGCAACATGGGGGTGCCTCTCAAACATGCAAGTATATTTGTCACACGGTCTATACTGTAGTTCCTGGACTGTTGATCTGAAGACACAGCGTTGAATCCCACCAATGGGTTGAGGTATTTAAATGCGTAATTAAACTTAGAATCAAAAGCTAGTATCAGTAATGGTAACCACGAAAATAGGGATTGAAGTCAGAGTCATACAGTACAGAAACAGGCCCTGTGGCCCAACAGGTCCATGCCGAACAAGATTCCCATCTAAGCCAGTCCCATTTGCAGCATTTGGCCCATATCCCTCTAAACCTTTCCTATCCATGTACCTAGTGCCTTCTAAATGTAGTCAATGTACCTGCCTCAACCACTTCCTCCACTCATTCCATATATGGACCACCCTCTAGTTGAAAAAGTTGCCCCTCAGGTTCCTACTAAATCTCTCCCCCTCTCACCCTAAACCTATGCCCTCTAGTTCTCGATTCCCCATCACTAGGAAAAAGACTTTGCACATTCACCCGATCTATGCCCCTCAAGATTTTATACACCTCTATAAGATTATCCCTGATTCCAATGCTCCAGTGAGTAAAGTCCCAACCTGCTCAACCTCTCTCCATAACTCAGTCCCTGGAGTCTCAGCAACATCCTCGTAAATTCCTCTGTACTCTTTTCAGCTTAATGGCATCTTTCCTGTAACAGGGTGAGCAAAATTGAACACAATATTCCAAATGCGGCCTCACCAACGTCTTGTACAGCTGCAAAATAACATCCCAACTTCTTTACAGTGTAGAGGGCAGGCATGGTAGTGTAGTGGTTAGTGTAACACTATTACAGCGCCAGTGACCCAGGTTCAATTCCGGCCGCTGTCTGACTGTCTGTAAGGAGTTTGTACATTCCTCCGAGTGCTCCCGTTTCCTCCCACATTCCAAAGACGTACAGGTTAGGAAGTTGTGGGCATCTTATGTTGGCGCCGGAAGTGTGACGACACTTGCGGGCTGCCCCCAGAACACTCTACGCAGAAGATGCATTTCACTGTGTGTTTCGATGTACATGTGACTAATAAAGATACCTTATCTTACTCAATGCCCTGACTGAGGAAGGCCAGCATGCCAAAATCTTCTTCATCGCCCTGACTACCTGTGATGCCACTTTCAGGGAACCATGTAATCGTACTCCTAGGTCCCTCTGTTCTACAACACTCTCCAGTGCCCTACCATTCACTGTGAAAATAACGTTATGTTACCATGGGAGGAAGTCTGCTGTCCTTACCTGCTTTGGCCATTACTTGGCCCTAGACCCACTACTGGCTCTTTGCCAAACCACTTGGTTCATTGCAGGGAGGGATGAGCTGTAAACTTTGTTCTGACCAGCAATGCGCAGATTCCATGACTAAATAAATAATGTAATCTATGCTGTTGATGTTCCAAATCCAAACTGAGGTTTCCCACTCAGGTCCAATACCATCTGGAGCACCACAGATACCAAATGAAAATCATACGTTCTGCTGCTCAATGACCTGAGTTTTTCAGTTATGGTGAATAATATGTTCAAACTAAGGAAAGCACAGCAACAGAGGAGACCCTGGAGTATAAGGCAGGGTGAATTATATAAAATGGAGACACAAGAGAGACTGCAGATGTTGGAAATCTGGAGCAACGCACACAAAGGAACTCAGGTCGGGCAACATCTATGGAGGGAAATGAACAGTCAACGTTTCAGGTCGAGATTCTTCATCAGGACTGGAAAGAAAGAGGGCAGAAGCCAGAATAAGAAGGTGGGGGGGAGGGGGAGGACCACAAGCTGGCAGGTGAGTCCAGGTGAGAGGGGAGGTAGGTAGGTGGGGGGGGGGGGGGGGGGGGGGGGGGAAGGAAGTAAAAGGGAATGATGTGAAAAGCTGGAAGGTGATAGGTGGGAGGCAAAGGGCTGAAGATGGAGGAATCTGATTGGAGAGGACGATAGACTGTGGAATGAAGGGAAAGGGGTGGGCAGGTTGCGAGGGCAGGGGAGGGGTGAAGGGACACAGAAATGAGGGAAAACAAAGTGGGGGGGGGAGGAAAACAAGAGGGGAATGGTTACTGGAAGTTAGAGAAACCGGTTGTTGATGCCATCAGGTTGGACACTACCAAGACGGAATATGAGATGTTGCTCCTCCAACGTGCATCTGGCCTCAATGTGGCAGAGAGGAGGCCGTGGACAGACACGTCAGTGTGAGAATGGGAAGTGGAATTAAAATGGCTGGCCACCAATAAACATTCATATTCAGAAATGGAGTCATCCCCTTGACCCCTCAAGCCTGATCAATGCTGAGTTGATAGTAATGTCAACTGCCTTCTCATCTTCCCCCCTTTCACCTCCCCTTGGCTATCAAATATCTATTTTGCTTTAAGGACATTCTAAAACTCTGCTTTTGCCTTCCTTTAGGGAAGAGACCCAACGATTTACAATCCTCTGAGAGAAAAAAAAAATCACCTCATCTCTGTCTTAAATAGACAACACATTATTTTTAAGCAAAGACCCCTAATTCTAGATTCTGTCCATATCCACCTACAGCTGGTTTTTGTACGCACACAGCCAATACTTCCATTCATCCATTCTTGGAGCCTGTACGAGCCCATATGTTGTCATTGTTCGTAACAACTGACTTTTCACCAGTTACTGCTATACAATGGTGCAATAATGGTGAAAACTTCTTGCATTTTACCAGCCAGCTATGGACAATGTGCAAAGCGGAAAGGTTCACCACCAGTCTTTTGGGGCTGGAGGGTAACTAATGATTATGCTTTGAGTTTGCTGCACAGGAAATGCAAGCAAAAGCATTGAGGGTAATTGATTGATTGCCAGCATTTAGGAATCAATGAGAATACAATGGGAGCAACAAAGACTATACGATAAGAGGAGCTGTTGACCACAATAATGGCCTGAGGTACATTCCTAAACTGAAATTTGAACCTATTCTTGGGAAGAAGATAGAAAGTCACTTGAAGTACTACTGGCTGCCTGGTTTGAGGTATAAACATCAGACAGTGAGAGTTTTGGGCAAGTGAATTTGCTTGAGATCAAATTTCAGATGATGAAGATTTGCACTTAAGTTTACATTTCTTTTCATCCAGTCAGTTCAGACATCTTTATGATTCAGGCATATAATTAGCCAACAATGAAAATTAGAACAACATATCTTTGAAGTTCCTTGCTTGGAGTCTCGAAAGTACTGAATAGTCAATTGGGTACTTTTGAAGGGGAAGTCATAGGGGTAACGTAAGAAACACAAGATTGTACCAGTAGTGTACGATATAAGATTACATGGTAGTATAGTGGTTAGTGTAACGGTTTGCAGCGCCAGCGACCTGGGTTCAAACCTGGCTGCTGTCTGTAAGGAGTTTGTGCGTTCTCTGTGTCTGCATGGGTTTCCTCCGGGTGCTCCGGTTTCCTCCCACATTCCAAAGACATACGGGTTAGAAAGTTGTGGGAATGCTATGTTGGTGCCAGAAGTGTGGCGACACTTGCGGGCTGCCCCCAGAACACTATGCAAAAAGATGTATTTCACTGTGTGTTTCGATGTACATGTGACTAATAAAGATATCTATCTAGCAACATGACTAGAAAAATAGATTATTTTATTGTTATCATGTTGACTGAGTGATCTGTATTAGTGAGGATATTGGGCATAATGCCCAGGCCCTGCTTTGAATTAATGTTGTGGGATCTGTTACAAGAGAGATCAGACAGGGTCTCGGCTTAGAGTTCCACCCAAAAGGACAGCTGGATTTTGGCACTCCAAATTCTTGACTGGGTTGAACCCAGAACCACATGAATCACAGGCAAGAGTGTGACCCACTGTGCACTTATTCCACATGTGGGACAATGTTTTATTGGGCCACTGTCCCATGTGGCCATCCACTCCCGCACTTGGACCCTCTCCATTTAGCCCAGGTATCTTGCTGGCTGGCTGACCTCTGCAGAGTCCATGGTTTAGATAGCAGCTGGGCCCCAGAAAGCCAGGTAAGGCAGGAGACACAGGAGAAGCTGGAATCTGGAGCAAGGACAGACTGCTGGGAAGAGCTCAGCAGGTCGAGCAGCATCTGAGGGGTGGGGGGGGGGCGGGAAGGAATTATCAATGTTTCAGATCAGGACCTTGCACTAAGACCAATGCAGGGTTTTGACCTGAAAGGTCAACAGTTCCTTTCTCTCTATGGATACTGCTCGACCCACTGAGATCCTCCTGCAGTTTGTTCTTTGACCCAAATTGGCAGTCCCTGGTCCTATGATGCCACTGCGGCCTTTGGCAGGTGGGAAAGATGTCAACAGGGCTTTACCAGCTGTTAAGATTGTCATAAGTTTTAAATGTTTTTAAAGACCCCTTGCGTTGGCTGCATTAGGGTTAGGGTCAGTAGGTAGTCCTGCAGCCTGGAATGTACCAGTAGGCAGCATTCCCTTATGGATCTCGAATACTGGAAAAACAACAAGTTTAGGGCAGACCAAAGTACAAGTTGATCTGAGTTGTTGACCTAACAGCAGCATTGCTGTCTGTGTATGAGCCAGCTCACCCTCTGACTGAGTGTGTAAATACAATTAAATGTCAAAAATTTGGAAACCTCTTGCTTAAACAATGATTTACACTTTGGTTGGCTTGACTGGTCTTGCATGCTTTCATTGCCTTTGCGCTTATGTTGCATAAGAGATGGGCAGAACTAGCATGTCATACACCAACTGGGAGCTGCTGGAGACCAGGTCTGTTCTCATGGTGAGACCCGTCTGGTACTCACCACACTATTAGAGCAGTATGCCAAAGGAAGTGGGTCATGATTCCAAGCAGCCCTGTGCACTCTCATGTAAACTTGAAGTCCCAGTCCTGCTTGAATCAAGGAAGGAAGACATTCCAGATCATGGGTGAAGGGTTAAGACAGGAATCTTAAATAATTAAGTGATAATCTGTGAAGCATTGTTCTGAAGACAATACACAGCAAACATGGTGAAACAAAAAACAAGCATGATTCAATCCCCTGGTAATTTGGAATTTTATTTGTGTCTGTTTCACTGTACCTTTGGATTTTATGTACCTTTGGATTTTATGTACCTGGAGGGTGTTGAAATGTCTGCTTATTTGAATAATTCTTCCAACTCAAGCGGCAAAGCAGCATTTCCGATCCAGCCTGTTTCCACCTCCCCTATGAGTACTAATAAACAGAATGTCACTCAAGCCTTTATATTTTCTCTTTGATTACCATGTCCTATGGACAGTGTCAATAAATCATTGTAAAACGAAAGCTATATAGAAGTAACAAAACAATATCATGCATGAATCCATTAAAATGCATCACCCCTACTGATCTTATTACTTTACTACCCGTGGTACTCTGTTGCCTTTTTAAACCTTTATTGCCCTCTTCCAATTGTTTTATTGCCTTGACTCCATTTCCCTGATAAACTTGTTCAATTGTTTGACACTGTTTCCTTTGCCAGAAGAAAATTTGCCACACACACACACACACCCTCCAGTCACAAAACCTGCCATGTTGATCAGAAGGCTGTTTAACTCATCGCATGCTGGTTCCACAGGCTACCGAGCTCCTTTGGGAAACCTTTCTCCTTTTCCTATCTTTGCTCAAGATAAACTGATTCCTAAACTGGTAACCACAACAGTGCCTGGCTTCTGATCGAATGCTTTTGTCATGCATGTTGCCTGTTCAACCTGTGTCCTGACCATGAGTCAGGTCACTCATGTTGCGGCAAGGTACAAACACATCCTCCTACACATTGGCTCAAAGTACTGGCATCCTAATTATTCAATGCACACAGGGATCAAACTGCACATGAGTGTGAGAGGTGTAGCCGGGGACAAGATGTCAAGAATCCCATCAGGTTTTGAGAGGACGCCCTGAGATGCTGGGAACCACGAACAAAGAAACACAATGAAGGAAGGTCACATAATCAACACCTAGTCAATCTCAATGTGAGGAGGTAGAGTTGAGCTGACAAAGTCCTACGGACTAAGCCATTGTAAATTATTCCACTATGAACCATCCAGAGAACTGGATAAATCAATGAATGTGGTTTGGGAACTGTCATTCTGCAGAAGGCACACTCTAATGAATTGCACAGTCCAGGCACCCTAACAATTAAAGAACTCTCTGATCTGAAAAGAAAGCAAATGCTCCTCATTTATCCTGTCATGGAATGTCGATTGTGATGGATGATCGACCTTGATGGGGCCCAGATCTAAGTTAAGGATGGAAAAGGGATCAATGGAACAGATGTGTCCTGTTTACCCAACTAGGGAATGAATGACCTCAAAGTCATGAGGGTCCTGGATGGGGGTTCATCAATGGACCTACTAGAAGACCAGAAGGAACCATATAAAGAGGGGTCACCAAGGACATCAGTAGCGACAACCCTGGGAACAGCCATCACAGAAGAAAGACCCTAAGTTCAGAACTCAGAGAAGACTACAACTCCATTGGAGTGAGCCTGGCCAATTCACTTCACACAGGTAGGATTTAAGTCCAAGCCATGTGTCTTGTGATTTTAGTGTAATGAATGATAAGTTAGAACAACAAATCGACGGGAATTATTTAAAATTAACTGTACACGAGCATATCTAAGTAATTTGATCACTAATAAAACTAAGTTGTACTAAACCTCAGTTTGAGAGTCTCTTTGTTGGACATGTCAGTTGATACCCTGCAGAGATAATAGGGTCAACAAAAGCAAAGGAGTCACCCAATTGCCTAAGGACACCGTGAATAGCTGAATTTTTGAGAAATTGGTTTATAGAACACTACACTACAGCACAGAACCTCTATCAAATCTCCCCTCATTCTTCTATGCTCCAAGGAATAAAGTCTTAACCTGTCCAACCTTTCCCTGTAACTCAACTCCTGAAGACCCGGCAACATTCTAGTAAATCTCCTCTGCACTCTTTCAATCTTCTTGATATCCTTCCTATAGTTAGGTGACCAGAAATGCACACAATGCTCCAAATTTGGCCTCACCAATGTCTTATACAACTTATCCATTTGCCCACCTTCCTGGGATTTCAATAGAGTCTGAAATTAAAGTGGGATTGATTTTCAGATATTCATTTAACTACTTGAATACTTTCCATCTACAACTATAAGCGCCATGCAGAATTTCCACAGAAGTGGCTTGATCTGTTGAGTTCTTCCAGCAGTTTGTTTTTCCCTCCAGATTCCAGCATCTGCAGTCTTTTGTGTCTCAATAAAAACAATATTTTATGTTCATACTGAATTGCACAGTGGCACAATGAGATCTAGTTTCTGAGCAGGTATTAATTTGCCTTTTCTGACCACTGCACAACGTTCACTGAACCCTTCATCTGCAAAAATTAAATGTAACTGTGAGGTTGCCACCAATTTGTGTGTTAGTGAGTTGCAATCATTGTGACATTGCTTCCATGATCTCCACGTAACCTCCCCACCTCCTACTGAGCCAGTTGTATGTCATAAAGGTTCAGGAACCAACTATTTGGGCCTCTTCCATTCTGACATCTTCCTGGGTGACATGTATTGGTTTATTATTGTCACGTGTACTGAGATACAGTGAAAAACTGTGCGGCCTCCGGACAGATCACGCCATACATAAGTACATCGAGGTAGTAGAGAGGAAACAGAATGCAGAGTATAGTGTAGGCTTGAGGCCTGTGTGACCTGCTCCTGCTTCTATTTCTTAAGTTCGTTTGAAATGGAATAAACTCATTGCACATCAGTCAGTTGATGGAATTCCCTCTCAGTCCCGGAAGTTAAGAGTTAACTTTCCAGAGACAAGTGCAGAAGCAAGACTGATAATCTACAACAACATCGACCTCACTGTTGATTTCTCCAACTTCCGGTAACCCCTCCCCTTTTCCCCCCACCCCTTTGTCTTCCATCATTCCTGTGGCTCCCTCAACCTTTCTCTTTCCCCTCCCCCACCCTCATGACCTGTCCATCTATTCATTTCCCTCCCTTTATTCCGTGGTCTACTGAGTCTCCATCGGCTTCATTGAGTAGTTATAAAATATCCCATGGTTCTACTCTGAAGGTGAACACAGCCAACAAATTCTTTTGATTTGTTATGATGTACAAAAGACCTGAAATATTGACTCTGTTTCTCTTCCCGACTTGCTGAGTATTCCTTACATTTACTGTTTTAGTTTTAGATTTACCTTACACTCTATTCCAGTTGATGTATTATTTCAACTGGAGATTAATTGATTTGCTTTTCATTCCTTTTTTTGACCACCTTAATGCAGTGGTCATTTTCATTCGGTGTTTCCTTTCTCATGAGACCACCCTGTTCCATCTGTCATTTTGTGAATCCAGCTTCATGTGTGATAACGAATAACTTTCTACTTTCAATGGTCCTTCTTTGTCCGTGACGTATCTGCTTGCCTCATGAATGATGAGTCACCATCTGGCTTATTCTTCTAATCTTCAAAGAATCGTAGGCCCACTGGAAAATCAACAATAAATCTTGTGTAGTTAGGAGTTACCCTAAAACAACTCTTAACTCAATCAGCGTGCTCTGGTAAACAACAATTGACTGTTGCACAATGAAGTGGTTCAATTAAAGAAAATAGTCAATGTATTACCTTATCTTGTGCTAATCTTGTTTGGTCCCACTGTTGTCCATTGTCACATCATGGATAAAAGTGCACTTTTAGGGCTACATATATAAATTAAGAAAATACATTTTAAACTCAATTGAATGAAATACTTACTTTAAATAAAGGTGCAGTACTTAATATTGTTATTGGCATCCACAATGTGGTCTATAGCCTTTGGCATAGTGTGTCAAGGAAAGCCCTGAGTGTAATGGGGAAACGATACATGATTTTTCTCCAAGGCTGCCTTGGCTTTTGCATTCATGACTTGCAGCCATAGTAACTCTCTCCCATGGCTTCTGCCCATATTGGACCGAGAAGTTCCCATTTAGTTACAGAGCAAGCTCATGAGACGGGCTTCTGGTTTATCATCCTGTATCCCTTAGACTCTACAATGGCTATGCTGGGTGGGAGAAGGTCAGAAGCAAGAAGCTAAACTGCAGGCGTGACCAGATTCAGTTAAATGGCACAATATGCATTTTGCGTAATCTCTTGCTATAAGATATGGATGACATCTACACAAAGCCAGAATCATTACAGTGCAAGAGGAAGCCAGTTGGTCTATTGATTCTTTATTGGCTCCTACCAGGGCAATCCCATCAGTCCCATTCCCTAGCATTTAACCCATAATCCTGCAGTTTTTGCCCCATCAAGTGTCTATCCAATTCCCTTTTGCAAACCATGATTGACTCTGTTGCCAACACCCTCTTAGATAGCAACCTCCAGATCATAACCATTCAGGACAGAAAACTGTCCCCTGGTCCTCAAGAACCATGTGCTAATGGGAACAGCTTCCATCTATCTACCCACCAAAACCAATACTCCTCTGCCAAGTCTCCTCTCAACCTTCTTTGCTGCAAGAAGGACAACCCCAGTTTCTCCAGTCTAACCTTGCAGTTTTAATCCCTCATCCCTGGGAACCATTCCAATAAATCTTTTCTGCATCCTCTCTGGGATCTTCACAACCTTCCTAAAGTGAGGTGGTTAGAAATGAATGCATCATCCAGCTGTGGCCTAACCAGCATTTCATATGGATTCAAACTAAGCCCCTTTCTTTTATACCCTCGGTCTTAATAAGAGACCTCCATGTGCTGCTTCTTGTTATTTTGTTAGATTTTGTTTTGACCTTGGCTAAATGAAGACATGCTTTAGAGTCATGGAGTTATAAAGCAAGCCCTTCAGCCCAACTCGTCTATGCTGACCAAGTTGCCTACCATAACTTGTCCCAATTGCCTGCATTTGGACATATCATTCTCAACCTTTCCTATCCATTTCCTATGTCCTATCCCTGTCTAAATGTCTTTTAAATGTTGTAATTGTACCAGCCTCTTACCACTTCCTCTGGCAGCTCGTTCCATATACTCAAACACCTTCTGTGTGAAAAAGTTGCCCCTCAGGTCCCTTTTTAATTTTTTCTCCTCTCACCTTAAATCTATGCCCTCTAGTTTTAGACTCCTCTACCCTTGGAAAAAACTGTCTGGCTTTCTCCGGTCTCCAAGCTTCTGTTGTACTCAGTGATTTATACACTTTTACCCTTGGTTACACGGGGATTTTCAATTCATCTTCCTTGCCCAGGGAGAATTATTTCACATTCACAGCTCATAACTTCAGGACATCTCAAAGCACCTTAAAACAAATGAAGTGCTTTAGAATGCAGTCATTGTTGGAATGCAGGAATTGAGGCAGCCAATTTGGAAACAGGCTCCCACAAAAGGCAGCGTGACAACGATCAGATAATTTGCTGATTCCGGGATAAGGACTGGCCAGGATATTCTTTGAAATAGGCGTATCAGGATGTTACTCATCCACCTGAGTGTGTACTTAAGGGGCCTTGGATAGTCCAATTGATGGCATCTCCAACAGTGCTGGGTATTAGCTTCTGCTCAGATCTCTGGAGTGAACTTTAAAGATCCTTAAAATCATAGCTAGGCTTTGATTTGCCTCCAAATCATGCAGACCTCTGCTGTCCTACTTCAGTAGTGTGCTAGATTATTTTGTGAAATGTTGCGCCTCTCTCTGCCTGTGTTAAACTTTAATTCTTAGATAAGATAAGGTAAGATATCTTTATTAGTCACATGTACATCGAAACACACAGTGAAATGCATCTTTTGCGTAGAGTGTTCTGGGGGCAGCCCACAAGTGTTGCCACGCTTCTGGCATCAACGTAGCATGCCCATAACTTCCTAACCTGTACGTCTTTGGAATGTGGGTGGAAACCGGAGCACCCGGAGGAAACCCACACAGACACAGGGAGGTACTTTACTGGTTTAAAAACCATGAATCTAAGGAACAGCTTTAATCAAGATTTCATTCAGGAAAACATTTCTAAAAATTGTTTTCTAATTACTGATGAATTAACAATGGTTTTCTGGGGAACAGGCATTAACATGTAATACATTAGGGAAAATTAAAAGGCTAAAAATTGAAGAAACAATATATCTGGTCTTCAGACATTTATGTACATCCTGCAGTGGTGTATCTGGCGACACTTGCGGGCTGCGCCCAGAGCCCTCTCCGCAAAAGATGTGTTTCGCTGTGTGTTTCGATGTACATGTGACTAATAAGATCTTAAAATCTTTGCAAGTATTTCTAATGGTAGTTTAAAACAACCTAATAAATTTGAATATTGTTATAACTCCTATTTGGTAAGCATGGAGTGGAATTTAGCTTTTGATTTGTTGACAATATGTTCTATATCTCCATCATGGTTCTAGGCAAAGTTGCTTTAAGATATTTTACATTTCATATTTTTCTTGCAATGTTGAAGGAGGCCATTTAGCCGATCAAATTTGTATGGCTGTCAGAGCAGTCCAGTTCATCCCAGTCCGCACTCCATTCCCTGCAACCTATTCTCTCCCACATACCCATCAACTCCCCTACCACCTACCTATTACCAGAAGTGATTTAGAATAGCCAGTTAACAATATTTTGGGATGTGGGAGGAAACTGGAGCATCAGGGGAAACCTATGTGGTCAGACAGACAGCACTGAAGCTTTGGATCAAATCCAGGTCATTGGAGCTGTGAGGCTGCAGCACTACCCACCGCGCCTCTGTGCTGTTCCATGTGCAGACTTGCTTCCATGTAAGAGTTGCCGGTAGTGCCTCATTGTTCCTGCCCCAGCATAATAGAAACTTGACATTAATTTGTGGTGAAATCACATCAGGATAGCTATGCAGTAATTGTGTTAAATTATATCCCGTGAATTTATTCTCAGTGACCCAAGTTACAAAAACAGGAAAACTCTGTTAATCCAGCGCGCTTGGGACTTTGGTGGTGCTGGACTTGCAGATTTTCTGGATTATTGGATCTTATTCTACTAATGCTCCAGCAGATTTTCTAGATTATTGGATCTTATTCTATTCATGCTCCAACACACTTTTAGAACATAGAACATATAGAGCACTTTTAATTCACTTTTTTTTAAGATGTTCAGCAGAATATTTCCAGTGAACCGCTAAGTTTATAGGGAGTTTGAGAAACAGAACCAGATAAGTTTCAAGGGAACATGAGTTCAGGACTCCTATTAGTAGAAAGGAGTGTGGGAACAAGGGTTGGGTTGAGTGAAAGGGAGTGGGAATCAGCACCCAGTGAGCCAGGGTTTCCAAATAGTCAGATATAGTGGATTTATTGGGTGTTTTCCTGTGGTAGAGGTTATAAGACTTGGCAATCTAATCTTAAACTCTATGCAGCCCTGAAATCCACTGTGTAAAACCGGGCTACCTTGTGTACAGATGATCAGCCACTGTTTCTTTGCAAAGCCCAACTCCAAACCCTAGACAGATAAGTGCAATACTATTAAAATTGGCTGTCTCCTCAAGCAGTCATGTAATGGATTCCATACAGAACAACATACACTTTTTTCTCCCTATGCGAGCTGTAATTTCACAGATCCCTTGCTTTTCAGCATACTCTACCACAAAATGGTGGTCATAACTATAATGGATCTGACTTTGTCAATGGTGTACAATTTCTTTTGGTGCCTGAATTAGCAGGAGGTGCTGTGTCTCCTGTCCATGCAGTCCAAAGGTTGTGCAGAGTTGCTCTACCTATTGTTCTGTGCTGTGAGAATCTCCCCCAAACCAACCAGCCATGCCCCCTTCCTTATCTGCGGAGAAACAGCTTCACCAAAACTGGAAATGTTTTCAGTATTTCCTAACAGTTCAGTTTAAAATTCACTTGGCTTCACAAGGCATTTGGGGAATTTGATCCATTTCATCCCCCCCCATCCCTTGCAAAAGAAAGCCATTCTTAATGAAAAGTCAAAGTCAAAGTCGAGTTTATTGTCACATGCACAAGTCCATGTGTGTACAGGTGCAATGAAAAACTTACTTGCAGCAGCATCACGGGCACATAGCATCAGATAAGCAGCATTCACAAGAACACCAAATTATACGCAATTTTTACAAGAGAGAACACAATTAGAAAAAAAAATTCCATTGTAGTGCAAAGTGGTCATAGTGTTGCTATACTGAGGTAGTGATTAGGGTTGTGCAGGTTGGTTCAAGAACTGAATGGTTGAAGGGAAGTAGCTGTTCTTGAACCTGGTGGTGTGGGACTTAAGACTTCTGCACCTCCTGCCTGATGGTAGCTGTGAGAAGATGGCATGGCCCAGATGGTGGGGATCTTTGATGATAGATGTTATCTTCTTGAGACAGTGCCTCATATAGATACTACCAATAGTGGGGAGGGATGTGCTTGTGATGTATTGGGCTGAGTCTACTATTGTCTGCAGCTAAAAGGAAATGGCGCCTTAACAATGTCAAGATGCTTCAAACCTGTTAGAAGCAATGAAGTAAGCTTGAAGCGGAGTAACAGTTACCTAGAACACCAATTCCTGCACAGAGACAGTGGAATAAGCAAACTCCAGTACTGGACCATTCCCTCTAGTCAAGCAATATTTGATGAAAGCCATGGCAAAGTCGAAGACAAGGACAAACCTGAAGAATCTCATGAGTATCACACACAATATAGGAGCAAAGATCTTCCAAACGGTCACTTTGGCCTTGGCATATTCCACTGCAAAATATTGTGCTCATATATGAATAGACAGCCTGCACACCAAGATGATGGACTTGCAGCTAAGCATGGTCATATGAATCATTAACAGAGCACAGAAGTCAACGACCCCCAGTGCAGGTGAACAATGCTGCCCTTGCTAGTGGAACAGAAACCTCCATATCCCGTAGTCTAGTCACATGCAATCCACCACAGCATAGGAGACATGCCAAGATCACCAAGAAGGTACAATGGAACAATAACAACTTTTCATATGAAGATCTCACCAATGTGCTCACAAAACCTTGACGGGGACTGCCCATTCCACTCAAAGAGTAGATCGCCCTCACCAATAGAAACATAAATCAAGCCCTCTTTACAACTGCAGCTGCTAAATTAAACAAGAAACACATTCTGATCTATCCTACAGCATATATCTGACTTTCACATAAACCAAATGGCATCATCCGCAAAACACAAACATCAACATATGAGTTGAAATCACTGCCAAATGATAAGATGAGCATACAAAGCACAGCAGTTGACCTGAGCACAGTAATCTCCCATAATGAGCAATTACTTTAGCGATATTGGCTTAGGGATAAATATTGCCAAGGTAAACCAGTTTATAAACAAGGCAGCAGTATATAAGTTGTTGTAGAGCCCCAAAATTCTCAATCATAATAAAATTAGAGAGGGGACATTAAGTTGACTTTTTTTTTTAAAAAGTCCAGCACTTAACAACAGGTTAAATTGAGAAGGTAAAAGAAATAATATAAATATTGAAGGAGATTACAGAAATAAAAATTGCACACATTTCGCCAGAGATGGTGGTGGAGGCTGATACGATAGGGTCTTTCAAGAGACTGTTAGATAGGTACATGGAGCTGAGTAAAATAGAGGGTTATGGGTAAGCCTAGTAATTTCTAGGGTAGGGACATGTTCGGCACAGCTTTGTGGGCCAAAAGGTCTGAATTGTGCTGTAATTGTTCTATGTTCTATCCATTGTTCCAGAAACTGGTGAAAGACTGTTGGAACTAGTAAAAGACTAGAGTGCGCAAGATTTCAGAATTTGCAGCACTAATTCTTACATCTCCTTGATCTGTTTCTCGTCTACATAAATCTTGTTACCAAATGGAAGGAGTGTAAATATGTAATGGAATAAACATTTTCAGACATTGATATGACATTTTGGAAATGAATTCCAATATCAAACAAGACAAAGGAGCATCAGCAAAAAACAGAAAAAACTGATAGATATACCTTCAATTTTTAAAACTTGAGCACATATTCAGATTCAGAATGTGATATCAGAATCAGATTTATTATTACTGACATACAACATGAAATTTGTTGTTCTGCGGCGGCAGTACAGTGCAAGACAAAGTCTATAAATTACAAAAATAAATAATTAGTGCAAAAATTGATGGTATATTATTCTGGTTTAAATATATTGCTAGCAAAAACTTGAATAAATTTTGATGGATATACAGTCAGCTTTTAAAGTTTGTCCTGATTTGTAATACTATTGAGTGGCATGATATTTATTCACAGCCTGCAACTTTGCATCTGAATTTTTTCTGCTGGTGACTTATAGGAAGAAAATCATTTGTAAATTAAATACTAATATGTTTTGTCTAGAGGTAGCCCATGCCATCTGCACAAAACCAACAAATGCACCAAAGGAAATTTAAGGTAATTTATTTTGTGATGGATATTCACTATCCAGCCCCAGGTATCCTAATCTAAATTCCCACTCCTGCCTGCTGCAAAATCACACAGTGCCACGGATTAATTCTGTTAAGTCGCGTTTTTTAGCAGTATACTACTAAGGGAGAACTCTCCTCTAACACTCATTCAGAGTCTTTATCGGAGGTCTCCACAATACAAAGGAGCAGACATTAATTTATACAGTCCTTGTCATGCACACTTGCAACACAAGTTTCGATCAGGCGCCTAAGATACAAAGACAAACATCACACTCATTGTTTAGTATAATTGGTTTACAATCAAGTTCCGGACACAGTAATTACCACCTGGTCTTGAGTCAGGGGCTTGCGTGGTATTTTTTTCATTAGTTATATCTACGGTCACAATTCCTTAACCCTTTACTTCCTCAGATGCTTATTGCTAACCTCAGATTTTTTTAGCAATTCACTGTCCAGGGATTAAAATACTTATCAGCAAAAGATACCAAGGATTAGCGTGTTTAAGAAACAGATACCAAGGATTGGTGCATTTAAGAGACAGGTACCAAGGATTACTGTGTTTATCAGCAGGCGAAAACGATCCGAGGATTAAGGTGTGTTATCATTAAATAGTTTAAATTCCTAACTGGTACACTTTGCTCATCCTTTTTACCTAACTAGAAGGAACAACATTGCTGGCAGATGAGGCCATTACTAGATGATTGGTTAAAGAAACGATATAATTATTAGAAGGCAGTAGGGGGTGTTAGGAGTTACAGAGATGAAGACATAGACTCCACTTGACCTGAGAAAGGATCTCTTCCCAGAGCCATCTCTCTGTGACAGATGACTTGCTAGTCTGCAAGTTGTTGATATGTTTCTTCTGGTTTGTAAGAATTGTACCTGTGTTTTGGAAATGCTTTGTGGAACTATAAAATCTGTTAGAATTTACTCAAAATTCATGTGCTCCATTTAAAATAATATAATTGTGTTTAATCTGCATTGTTAGCTGGAATTATCTCCTTGGTTGGGAGGGGGAACCCACTGCTCGAAATAGTGATTATTGGCAGTTAAACCCCTTCAGAAAAGAAACTAAAGTATTCAGTAAATTAGTCTTTGAAATATAAATTGATACTGTGTAATCTCTCTAAAGTGAGGGTACTACTAGACACTTATAACTGAAGATTTAAGGTCTTGACTTAAGTTTAGGGCTCTGGAATGGGTACACTCAATATCATCACAATTTGTTGAAATTATATCCAATCCATGTGATACCTGATAAGTCAGCTTTTCAATTAGGAAATGTCAAACTTGTAAATATCCAATTTCCTATTAGTTTGAACAGATGGAGTCACTGATTTTGACTAATCTTTAATATTTTTCTGATTATGTGAGTGGCTGCTAGTTAATCTTACCTGCTAATCTATACTGCTGTTTACAAGGACCAACAGCAGCTCTGCTGGACAATTAACAGATCTGCCTTTAGTTTGCTTCCCTTGTCTGATGACCTATCTTTCCTCTTCTTCAGGTTGATACAGTATGTGATTACAAACTGTTAAACTAGTTTACAGACATTTGTTTCACCTTATTCTTACCTACCTTGTTCTAATCACCCTCAAGATCCCTTTGCTTTTCAACAGTCCATTGTTTTCAAAAGGTAATCTCAGACTTTGTCAAGTATCAATGTCTGTCTACCTGCAACATTTTTCACATCATGTTCTTCCTTATTCTTTGGTAGTTTGCCACAAAATAGACAGTTTTGTATCCAAGATAATAAACATCTTGATGAGGAATTATTCACATCTCAAGTTTCAGTAGTTCGAATATTTTGTCTTTCTGTAAGTCAAAGTCGAGTTTATTGTGATATTCATGAGTACATGTATGCACAGTTGCAATTAAAAACTTACTTGCAGCAGCATCACAGGCACATAGCATTGTATAAGCAGCATTTACAAGAAAAATATAAACTACACACAATTTTTACAAGAAGGAACAAAATTAGAACAAAAAAAACAAAGTCCATTTTAGTGCAAAGTGATCAAAGTGGTTATAGAGCTGCTGAACTGTAGTGATTGGGGTTGAACCGGTTGGTTCAAGAACCAAATGGTGATGCCCTTGTTACAATCTAATAGGAGGCAAATATAATCACAATGCATTTTTTTAAAATTTCAATTTAGATGTGAATTTAGTTTCTGTCTGTATCAACAGTTTTGGTTAGCATTACGCAATGATCCAATGCAGTAACACAAATTGAAGGATAATCATTCCTTCTGGAATTTATAATATTGAATGAAAAATCCACGCCAGGTATGAAATACTATACTTGTATCAATATCTCTGGTATATAGATATGGAATTTAATAAAAAATGGCATTATTTAATTTAAGATTAAGCATACCCAGTTGCATTAAAGAAAGGATATGCATTCATTTGGCATCATTCACATCCTCTGAACATTTCAAGGTTCTTTAAAGCTAATTAAATTGTGTTTTTTGTTAATAGTAATTGTTATGCCGATAAACAAACATGACAGCCAATTGCACAGAACAAACAGGAAAGAATCTGTATGTATGGGTGCTTTTAGTAGATTTGTGGCACAGAATGGCCAGGCAATGACCATCCCCAACAGGACTTACCACCTATCTTTGACATTCAATGGCATTACCTTCATCAAGTCCCCCATTATCAATATCCTAGGAGTCAGTGCATAAATACTATGGCTACAAGAGCAGGTAAGAGTCTAGGTATCCTGCAGCAAGTTGCTCACCTCCTGATACCCCAGGAAATTTCCACCATTCACAATGGACAGGTCAGGAGTTTGACGGAATACTCTGCACTCACCTGGATGAGTGCAGCACAAACTAGCAGGAAACTTGACACCATTCTGACACCAAGCAGTCAACTTGATTGGCACCCCATCACACTCAACATTCATCTCTTCCACCACTGGCAATAGTGTGTATGATTTACAAAATGCATTTCAGTTGCTCATCTAGACTACCTCCAACTGCACCTTCCAAACCTTCAACCTCTACCATCAAGAAGGACAAGGACAGGAGTTTATTAGAAGCACCATCACCATCCTGACCTAGAAATATATCGCCAGTCCTTCATCATCTGTGGGTCTAAATCCTGGAACTCACTAGCGAACAGCACGGTGGGAGGATCTTCACCAGAAGGACCACAGGGATAAGAATAATAAGATTTCTTTATTAGTCACGTGTACATCGAAACACACAGTGAGATGCATCTTTTGCGTAGTGTTCTGGGAGCAGCCCGCAAGTGTCGCCACACTTCCGGCACCAACATAGCACGCCCACAACTTCCTAACCCAGAAGACAACTTGACACCTTCTTCTCAACGGCAATAAATCTTGGCTTTGCCAAAGGCACCCTGAACCTGAAAATATTTAAGGAAAGGTAGAGGAAGAAACATTGGTCAGGATACCATGAGAACTCTGGTATGTCCTTGTGAAGTGACTTTTCTCTTCTACTCAGGCAGCTGCAGGTAATTTCCTTTAAATTTGCTACCTTTGCATCATTGCATCAATGTGCCAAAGTACAACCTCCCTGCATATAATCTTCTGAGGGGAGAACACAAGAGTCATAATGAAGCAATCCTCGCATTTCTCAGCCTAGCCAAGAGCAGGTGAGACCAATGTACCAATCAGTTAAAGTAGCAGAAATCCTCTAAATTTCTTGTTACATCCCATGTTATTTGTGTTTGCCTAATAGTCTTTTGTCTACCCATTGTTTGGAGAAATACTGTCAGGGAGGGTTTGACAGGTTCCTAATAGTCTTTTGTCTACCCATTGTTTGGAGAAATACTGTCAGGGAGGGTTTGACAGGTTCCTTTACACACTTGAGATCTAAGGAATTGAATGAAAGGTAATTGTCAATATACTGTGAGATGTTGCAAATGACTTTTATGAGTTTTAATCTGCTAAATGTAAAAGAAAGCCTATTGTTTTAAAAAAAATGGGTTTTCCATAGTGGTATCTTTAAATTATGCATGTGGATAGTACTTAATAAGATGCTGGCGTTCAATTATTAAGATTTATCCTTTGAGAAGAAGGAATATTGATTTTAATGGTCAGGTTAATTAAATATCCCTAAACTGTCAACATTGGTGGTGGTTTGCATGAATGAATTGGAAACTATCAGTTATCCCCAGTTCCATGTACACTCATTTTTATGGTAACCTCATGATAAACCTAAATGAGATGTTTTTTTCAATTCCGTTCAAACATCAATACTGGATTCCCAGTAGTTGGTGAGGAAAGTTGATTTTGGTTTTTATGTAATTACATTCTTTAGTTATGGACCAATATACCATTGCTTCACTCAAATCAATAACGTTTTTTGACCCAGTCACAATTTTGTTATGTAGCTGATGTCGCTTAAATAAAGAAAACATAGTATCCCCAGAAGTATACTAATATTCGCATGGGATTTCCAGGATTGTTGATCGAAAAAAATGTTTTGAGGTTTCCCTACATTTTGGCTGTGTTGTTCTTGGCAAACAAGATAATTTACATTTAAAAAATACCCAAGTCTAAAATGACAACCATTGACAACACAGTTCTTTGAACCATTTCAGTGAGATCTACCTATCACCTCTCAGCTTCTTACATCTCATCCCCCTTCCTCTACCCATCTACCTTCCCCCTCTTACCTGGACTCACCTAACACCAACCAGACTGTGTTCCTCCCCCTCCCCTGACCTTCTCATTCTGGCTTCTGCCCTCTTCCGTTCCAGTCCTGATGAAGGGTCTCGACCCAAAACGTCGACTGTTTATTTCCCTCCATGGATGCTGCCTGACCTGCTGAGTTCCTCCAGCATTTTGTGCGCATTGCTCCAGATTCCAGCATCTGCAGAATCTTTTGTGTCATAGGTTTGAAGTGCTAGCTTCTGCATTTATGGATAAATATCAGTTCAAGGTTTTAAAAAGAATGAATCACTAACCAATGCATTCTGCTTCTCCTAATGCCAATGATAAAACCATTGTTTGTTAGTTGCAAGTTAGTAACAGGTGTACAGCCCTAGATATAAACAAAATCTCTATTCCATGAGCTGTTAACTCTAGCTAGATTTCAGATCATTCTATCCAGCAGTTGAAGTGAGCTTTGAAAGCTTGGGTTTGATTTTTAACCACACATCCCCAGTATAAAAGGTAGGCATATCCCTCTCCACCATCAGTAGTATCTACACGAGGTGCTGCTTCAAGAAAGCAACATCCATCAAAGATCCCCACCATCCAGGCTATGCCATCTTCTCGCAACTACCATCGGGCAGGGGGTACAGAAGCCTGAAGTCCCACAGCACCAGGTTCAAGAACAGTTACTTCCCTTCAACCATTTGGTTCTTGAACCAACCGGCACAACCCTAATCACTACCTCAGTATAGCAACATTATGACCACTTTGCACTACAATAGACTTTGTTTTTGTTGTTCTAATTGCATTTTTTCTTGTAAAAATTGTGTATAATTTATGTTTATGTTTTTCTTGTGAATTCTGCTTATCTGATGCTATGTGCCTATGATGCTGCTGCAAATAAGATTTTCATTTCCTGTGCACACACATACTTGTGCACATGACAATAAACTCGACTTTGACTTTGTTTTGATAAGGAGATGAACTTTTCACTCCTTGGCCTTGGGGGTCAATTCACTCATAATGCAGCCCTGCTCACATCATTTAACTCCTGGACCTGTAAAAGTAACTGGATACGTAAGGGTTAATAATGTACAACTGTTATTGCTTCAACCATGGAGTGACTATAGTTATGACTGCAAGATTGCAGGTGCTTGGGAGTGCTTAAGGCATATCTTGTTTTGCTAAAAGTTTGCTGTAAGCAACTGCCCAAGTATGTGCAACTCTGCACGTAGGCATCTTTAGATTAAGTATAAAAGGAGGGACACAAACATGTAAATCTTTGAGTGGGGATCAGTGCAGAGCTCATGTTACACTTTCTCTGTATCCCTCACTCCCGCTAGTGTTAAATAATAAAGTGCTTATTGTATGCTCCTTGGTTCTTCTGCTGCTCTCTTTATTACAGCACGGACTGACTTCCACAGACCTTGATGCCTGAGCAGCAGAGTAACTTATCTAAAGCACTTACTAACTCTAAACAGGAACAAATGAAGTCTGGAATGGACGGCATGAAAGGGGTTGGAAACAGATACAATGGTTTTCAAAGGGGGAATAAGAATAATAATTGAAGAGAAAAACTTGCATGATATTGGGGAAAGGCAGGGAAGTGGGACTAATAGAATCATTCATTCAAAGACCTTCCAAAGGCCGAATGGTCTTTTCTTTTATCATTCTATGATTACATACTGTTAACCTGTTGGAACATTAATACATTTAAGAATAGGAAGGAGGGGTTCAAGACATTGCTGGATTCGACTGTTTATATAGTTTTTTTAAAACATGTATAGTGTTTAATACACCTCAAGTGGCTGCACAGGGAATGGCCGCTTACTGGGTTATTGGTTCGTCCATCAGGTGAATATGTGTTGTTTCATTGGTTGGTTTTGGCCACAGGTATCTAATAGGTTTCCTGATTGGACTATTGTTAGCTAAGGAGTACCTCTTATCTCAGGTATAAAAGGTGTAGTTTTTTTGTTAATCTCTCTCTTGCTCTCTTCCCCCTGGCCATAGCTCATTTTAGTTCCTTTTGTCTCGGCTCATCTCCTAGTAGTAAAGCTAGTACCATGTGCTCTGTGACTTTCTTTGTTTTAAACTTTTCCAAAAAAACTTTGTGAAACACCAAGTTGCTTTCATCTCATTCCTGGACTCCTGAAAGAACCTGCGGATTTGAAAATAACTGGATCCGACAACATTTTCCACTCCTCAATATGAAGTTAAGGAGCCTCGGATAACGACAATAGCAACAGCCAGCGCTCTGCTATCGTAGCCCAGGGACTCATGTGTTGGGACATTGATACTGCTGCCCTTAGTGAGGCATGACGGGCAGGAGATAGCCAGTTCAAAGGTCAAGACGAGAACAACCCAGAAGAAGTATCTTGGCTTCATGGGGTGCCTTTTACCATAAGAAAGAGCCGTTTTGTTATCTCAGTGACTCCCTAGTAGGATAAACAAGTATCTCACGAGCCTCCAGCACATTCTAGTGCAGATCCAGAATGCTAGATTCATCAGTGTGTGCACGCCAACCTTGAGACCTTCATTTGATATTTAAGTAGTCCCTAGTTTCAGTTTGTTTTTTAATTAATTAATCAATAGCATTCTTATTTAAAGTCAAAGTCGAGTTTACTGTCATCTGCACAAGTACATGTGTGCACAGGTGCAATGAAAGACTCACTTGCTGCAGCATCACAGGCACATAGCATCAGATAAGCAGCATTCACAAGAAAAACATAAATTATACACAATTTTTTATAAGAAAGCACAATTAAAACAAAAAAATGAAGTCCTTCCATTTTAGTGCAAAGTTTTATAAATGGAATGATAGTTTTATGCAGCATAATTTGATGAGCCATTTTCAAGAGATTTCACTGAATAGACTGCAGCTTATTCTGCAGGATCGTATACATTAACTGGAGTTTACTGTCATATGCACAAGTACATGTGTGCACAGGTGCAGTGAAAAAAACTTTCCTGCAGCAGCATCACAGGCATGTTGCATTAGAGACACGACATTCGCAAGAAAAACGTTCACAAGAAAGGGCAAAGGGAAGGAAAATGAAGAAAGATCAGATTGGACATGATCTTATTGCATGGTGGCTCAGCTTGGGCCGGGGCACATGGTCCGCTCCTGCTGCTTTGTTAGGTTTTTACGATACTTTTTCCAATCATCAAGCTGCTTGATTGGCACAATAAAGCTGTTGATTTGGAGCAGTGCTTCCCATCTGTTTGAAAGTCCCATCCATTTATTCACTCTTTGTAATATGCATGCATCTCTTCCCTTCCCTCTCTCTGAAAATGCCTGATGCTGTGGCTGCTCCTGTAAGGATTAGGGCTGTCCCGGAGATTTCCTTCTCCTCGGACAGCTCGCATGCCAGAGATATTTCTACTCATTTTGTGAGCTAACTAAATTACCTCGATATTATTAAAGCCTCATGAACTCCTGAAATCTGGATCCCTACAATTAACCCTCTCTGCCTGACAGCAACTCAAGTTGGAAACTGCTGATTTAGAGGAATATGTTTAACATTAAATAGTCAGTATTTCTAAAGAAGCCAAATAATAACTCCTGCCATTGCCAGATCTGTGGTACTTAATATCTTCAGTAACTGGCAGATCTGTTTCATTTTTATTGTGTGGCTGTCAACAAATACAGCAGTTACCTTAACAATATAAACATTTTAACCAGAGTTTGTACTACTAATGGACAGATACTATAGCACATGATTACAGGAAGATAATTGTTAATCTGAAAGGTCACATGCTATCTGCAAGGACATAAGCACACTTTGAGAGCATAGTATTATAAAATACATAGCAGGGGACAAGGTCCACTGCAAACTTGCTTTGTGAAAGAGAAACCTGCAAATTTTGCAAGATTACAGAAGTGGTTATTACATGCCACTGTGGTTAGTTCATTGAATCTTGTTTAGAAGTCTCCTCAAAGCAAACATTTGACAATTATATTTTGTTTTTTTATTACTTCAGTTTTATTACATTGTGATATTTTTGGATTTTCTTAAATAACTACAGTAATTATACTTCAAAAAGCAAGGAGATATTGGACAACCTGATGCAACTTGTAAAAGCAGTTATTTGTGGTCTTCAGTGACTGTTCCTTAAAGTACTGAACACAGAATTCACGGCTACGAAGCATGAGACCATTGTCAACTTTAATATGGGCGCTGACATTAAGTTGTGAAGTGAGCATATCAGGCACAGAAATAAAAGGTCATACAGAATCAGAAATTTATGGTACAGGTGTTTCCCCCCCCCCCCCCCCCCCCCGTTAGAGGGGAGGGGGGTTGCATTCCTGGAAAATGGTCTGTCTGTATCGTGATTTTCAGTAATACAACACGGTGTTGTCTGCGCACGCATCAAGAATTGCAAGTGGAAATAAAATTATTTATTCTTTCACACAGGTTCTGTAAGAGCAAATTTTATCTGGTATCTCAAATGTTTGTGTAGTGATTTGTGAATTCTGTAAGGGTGTGTATCTGTCACCCAAACAGCCATAACACCTGTATAGGATGAACGCACAAAAAGCTGGAGGAACTCAGTAGGTGAGGCAGCATCTATGGAGGGAAGTGGACATTACGGGTCGAGACCTTTCATCAAGACTCATTTTGACCTGAAACGTCAACTATCCTTTTCCCTCCAGAGATGTTGCCTAACCCACTGAGTTACTCCAGCTTTTTGTGTTGCTCCAAATTTCCGGCACTTGCAGTCTCTTGTGTGTCCACCTGTGTAGGATGAGTCCACTTAGCTCATTGCGTCTGCGTAGGCCAGAAAACAGACATCCAGCCTAATCCCACTTGCAAGTTCTTTGCTTGTAATCTTGAACGTGAATTTGATATGTAGAAACTTAAAGGTGCTTAATTTCTCAAAATAAAGGGCTGCTGCCCCTTGCTAATTAGGACTGGTAAACTCTCTATAAATTACAACCAGGCCTGTGACACACCAGGAGATACGATTACAGAGTATAGAATGCTGCAAGAATGGTGAGAGAAGTTGAACTGGCTTGCAACCAGGAGTTGACGTGCAACCAGTTTCAGTGGAAATAAAGCAGGGAAGGAGAAGACATGGGTGGGAATGTTACCTCATGATAGGACAAAGCTTAAATGGGGAAATACCAAAGACAGGTCAGAAGGGAACTACAATTATCATGGGTGATTTAAATCAGGTAATGAATCAGGCAAAAATCAGGTGAAATAGACAGGCAAGTGTGCTGTGGAAGAGGAATTTATGGAGTGCATCAGGAATTGTTTCTTAGAGGATGGCATTACAGAATCCTCCTCGGAGCAGAGATAAAAACAAAATGCTGGAAACACTCAGCAGGTCAGTCAGTATCTGTGGAAAGAGAAACTAAGTCAACATTTCAGATCCAAGACCCTTTGTAACTTGTGGATCAATTCTTGGCTGTCAACTGGTTGTTATCTACATTAATGGCTTGGAGAAGGGCCTACACAGCATAAGGAACCCAAATTTGCCAAGGGCATAATCAGATTGAGTGAACAGGGGAACATTCGGAAATGTCATTTATTATGGGAAAGTGTGAGGTTATGTACTTCATTGGGAAGAATCAAAAGGCACCTTATTTTCTAAATAGACTGCCAATAAGTGCAGTACAGGAGGATCTAGATGCTCTTATGCATGAGGCATAAAGTTAGCAAGAGAGTGCAACAAGTAGTTGAGGCAATTTTCACACTGGCTTTTATTGCTGGGGGAGGGTGAAAAAAATACAGAATTTTACAGTTCTACAGTGCATTGGTGAGGCCTCATCTGGAGTACTGTGACATGAGAATCCACAGATGCTGATATCTAGAGCAATGAATACAAAACACTGTAGGAACTCAGCAGGTCAGGATAGCATCTATGGAGGGAAATAAACAGTCAACATTTCAGGAGTACTGTATACAATTTTAGTTCCCTTTGCTTAAGGATCTAGTAGCATTGGAAGCAGTCCAGAAGAAACAGATGTACCATTTGAAAGTTAAGAGTGCTTTTTTTAAAAAAAACTTACAACATCATCAGGGTAGATATTGAAATGTTTCCACTAGTTTGGAGAGTCTCACACATGGAGACATGGGGCAGTCATTTAAAACCAGAATGCACAATGAGTTTCTTTACAAGAGTGAGGCAGATCTCTGGAATTCCCTACCCTAGGGGTTGGGGGGGGGGGGGGTGATTTGTGAAGGCTAGATCACTGGAAGCACAAAGAGATAGATACGCTTCTGAATAATCAGGCAAGAGGCACAGAAGAGTTGAGGCAGATCAGCCATGATAATCAATGATGGGGCAAGCTGGAGAGGCCAAGTGACCTGCTTCAGCACCCATTTTCTTGGGATTTCCTCAGGCAGACACCTTCTAGCCAGGGTGGGGTGGGGGGAAAGAGTTAGGGACACATCCCACCTCCACCCAGCTGCCCCCCCCCAAAGAGCATTACCCCTCAGGGGGGGTGTGGAATAGCTCATAGCTCATAGCTCATAGCTCATAGCTCATAGCTCATAGCTCATAGCTCATAGCTCATAGCTCATAGCTCATAGCTCATAGCTCATAGCTCATAGCTCATAGCTCATAGCTCATAGCTCATAGCTCATAGCTCATAGCTCATAGCTCATAGCTCAGACACCTCTACCTCCCTGCAGTCCTCTGGGCCCTTTATATAGCGAGCCCTCCCAGACGGCCCCGCCCCTTCCACAGAGCCACGCCCCTCTCCATGCCCTGCCCTTCACGTGGCCCCGCCCCCTCCCTCCTGGCGCCGGTTTTTTTTCCTCTCCCTGCCCCGCCACGTCGCAGAGCACGTGACCTCCTCCCCGGAGGAGGCGGGGGTTACCCGCCCCCCCCCCCCAGCGCTGTAACGCTGCCATTCACAAAAAGACCCGGAGCGCCGCCGCGGTTTGCTGACCGTCCGGGATGTGCCCCGGGAGCCGTCCGGGTTGGACGGAGGTGGGGAGCGGCGCGCTGTGGTGAGTCTTCCCCACCCCGCCCCCCGGTGGGCAGCCGGGCGCTGCTGCCTCCCCGGCTGCAACTTTGCTCCAACTCTCCCGGAACTTTTGCGTGTGAGTCTGCTTCCTTCCACGGGGCGGGGGTGCTGCTCTCCGGCTCCGGTGCACCGTCTGCGCCCTCGCATCACCCGCTATGCAGCCTCCTGTCACTGTAGGTGTGGGGTTTTGATGGTGTTGATGTGAGGAAAGGGCTGCTGCTGATGGTGGTGTGGGTGGGGGTTACTGCTGCTACTGCTGGTGTAGGGGGCTGCTGGTGCGGGTGGTGGGGTGCTGGCTGTGCGGGGAGGGGGCTGGCGGTGGTGATGCGGAAGATGCTGGTGTTGATACAGGAGCTGCTGGTGGAGCTGGTCCGGGATCCACATTGCGTTCCATTTCCTGTTGTAGGATTGCAAGCCTTTGCACAATATCATAACACTGGCTCCTCTCTGACCTCTTCTCGGTTACAGTTCACCCCACCTCCACCACCCCCTATCGTTCCCCTTTAAAAGTCTTCTCTTCCCCCCCACCCCACCTCGAATCTTCTCCCGTCCCTTCGGTATTGTACCCTTTTCCAATGTGGGTAAAGGGGTTCTCTCTGGACAGACAACAAACTGCAGACGCTGGAATCTGAAGCAACAAACAATCTGCTGGAGGAACTCAGCGGGCCGAGCAGCGTCTGTGGGAGGGAAATGGACAGTTGGAAGACCCGGCATCGGGTTTCTTTCCACTCTCCGGGGTCTTCGATCTGAAACGTGACCCGTTTCTTGCTCCACAAATGCTGCCTGGCCTGTGTTTTCTTCCCCCCACTAACATTCTCTGCTTTTGCCTCAATTCTCTCTTTCTAGCGCCCTTTATAGATATTGTATGGTTTCTCTCTTGTCCGATCTCTCTCCCTCACTCCCACCTTTTTCCTCATGTCTGGGTCTCCACAAAGTTTTACACTGAAGCAGTCCAACTAATTTGTTTCGCATTTCGAGATGGTATTTGGCATTGCTTTATAATGTTACCGCACGATATTAGACGGGGCAGTTACTGAGTGTAAATCAAAAATTTAAAAAAAACTGAAAATGCCAGAAATCTAAAATGCTGGAAATACTCGTTAGGAGAAACGGCAGCTGTGGTAAGAGAAGCAGTTACTGAGTATGCACCCTCCCTGGGATTTGCAGTGTAAATCACCTTTCTACCAAGCCGGCTCTTGCTCTTCGCGCCTCGCCTTAAACATGAACACACCCCTCGGAGACACGTCAATGCAAGAGGGAGATGTCCACCGTCAGATATCCGCAGAGTATCCGGAATGCCTTCTAGTTGATCCTCGGCTAATACGCGTGCATAAAGTCGGATAAAATCATTATTGGGAAGGTTTTTTTCCCTCCACCGAAGATGCATAATTAAGTGAAGTTTCTTCACCCATTGGAAGAATAAGTTCTCTTCCCAGCACAAAAAAAAGAACCTCAACTTGTTTGTTTCATTCCGTTTCTACGCATCGGCGCCAGGTTTGAGTTTTCACGTGGTCACTTTGGCCTCTCTTTTCATTTGCAGACCTATAATCCAGAGAGAAACCCAATGTTTATCAAATAATTGCAGTTTTAGATTTGTGTCGGCTCGGATATCCTTGAAGATTAGGGTGGGAGGTTGCAGGTCTACGTGCCGACACGGCCAGTGTTAGGTTTTCGAGAGAAGGCATTTTAACCACAGAAAAGGAAGTTAACTTGCACTGCTATTGTGCAAGTACCATTACTGTTGATTTAGGACTTGTTACGGGTCAGAGCTGTTGCCATTTTAAAATTTCACTTTTAAAGAGACAAGAATTTGGCTCTAAGATCGACTTGCACCGTCTCTTCCATTGGTTCCTTGAGGCATTTGGTGGATCATGTTTTCCAGATAAAGAATTTTCGTGCATACAGTGCTCTATTGTGTTCTGAGGATGGCCTTCAGCAGTTACATCTGAGAAAATATTTTTTTCCAAATGCAGCTATTGTCAGGCTGGTGTTATGCAAGAACAGTGTGGATACAGTGCTACCCTGCAAATGATGTTTCAAAACAAACGTTGAAACATTGAGCAGGTCAGGAAGCATCTGTGGGTGGGAGTTGATCTCAGGTCAGTGGCTGTTCATCATAACTGGAAAATGTTAAGGATATGTTTTTTTAAGTAAAAACAGATGCTTTTTACTCGAAAGGAGGCAAGGGCATTTGAGAATGTATCCATGGAAAGGAAAATGTGATGGGCAAAATGCAGGGGAACTACCTATTGGATGATGTCATGCGTTACAGGACTGCTGTAGAGTCGATGGAGAAGGTGCAGAAGAGGTTCACCAGGATGCTGCCTAGATTAGAGGGTATGGGCTATAATGAGGGGTTGGACAGACTTGGGTCATTTTCCCTCTGGAGTGTCAGAAGCTGAGGGGGAGTTCTGATTATAACATTGAGAGGCATAGATAGACTAGACAATCTTTTTCCCAGGGTGGAGATGTCAAATACTAGAGGACGTGCATTTAAGGTGGGGGGGGGGGGAGGAGAAGTTTAAAGATGTGCGGGGGCAAGTTTTTTTTACACGGAAAGTGGTGGGTGCCTGGAACAGGCTGACAGGGATAATGGAGGAAGCAAGTATGACAGTTGCATTTAAGAGGCTGTTAGACACATGAATATGCAGGGCATGGAGGGATATGGATCATGTACAGGCAGAAGAGGTTTAATTCGGCATCGTGTTTGGCACAGCCATCTTGGGCCGAAGGGCCTTTTTCTGTGCTGTGCTGTTGTGTGTTCTATCTATTGCATCTACCTGCAGTGGCAGATGGAGCTTGAACATTAACACACATAATGCTGCATTTGAGCATTGCTTTAGATCATGTGCCTAGATCATGGATTGTTAGTTGAAGTGACAATCTTACTAAATAGCCAACTGAACCGAGCTTGCTATCCACTCCTGAAACAGTTTCAGTCAGTTTATATACTTCTGACAATTCTATTCCTGTATTCAATTACAGCTACTTTGAGATGCATTTTCATTGCAAAAATATTTTGTGATGAAATCCAGCCTTAAGCCTGCTGAAGTAATCATAATAGCAAGGCCGATTGTTTGCTTGGGGACACGAGATGACAGATGCCGGAATCTGGAGTGAAGAACAAATGGCTGGAGGAACTCAGCGGGTCAGGCAGCATCTGTGGAGGGAAATGGACAGTTGATGTTTCGGGTCGAGGCCCTTCATCTGGACTTTGGTTGGGGGTTGGGCGGGAGGTGTGTGGAGGGAGAGGACTGATGGAGAAATGGGTGTTTGTTTATAATGCTTATCTGTGGGTGATCGCATAATAGACATGGAAGTTCTGCATGGCCAATCAACGTGGCAGTGTGGGAAGTGTGGCAGCAGTTTTGCATACAAGAAACTCCTACGAAAGCAACGTGATGTGACAAAGTGGTGACTCAGATGGACAGGGTGGTGAAGAAGGTGCGCGCTTGCCTTCATCGATCAGAGCACTGAGTACAAGAGTCAGGACATCATGTTACAACTGTACAAGACGTGAGTGAGACCACATTTGGAATACTGCGTGCAGTTCTGGTCGCCTTGGATGTCATTGAGCTGGAAAGGGTGCAGGAAAGATTCACAACTATGCTACTGGGACTGGTGGACTTGAGTTGTACGGAGAGATTGTTTTCCCCGCAGCATAGAAGGCTGAGAAGTGACCTTATTACGAGGTGTATGAAATCATGAGGGGCAGAGATAAGGTGAATGGTCAAAGTCTCTTTCCCAGGGTAGGGGAGTCTAAAACTAGAGGGCACAGGTTTAAGGGGAAAGGCATTAAAGGGGACCTGAGGGGTACATTTTTCACACAGAGGGTGGTGGGTATATGGAACGAGCTGCCAGAGGAAGCTGCCAGTGGGTACAGTTACAATGTTTAAAAGACATTTAGACAGTGGATGGGAAAGGTTTAGATAGATATGAGCCAAACACGGAAATGAGTCTTGTTTGGTTGGCATGGATGAGCTGGGCCGAAAGGGCTATATAACCCCTTCTGCGCTGTATGAAACATCCTTTAAAAGGTATTCCATCAGTGAAAAGTTTTGGAAGCAGCGGTAATAAAATGCTGTGCATATGTAAGTATTTTGTTTCCGAGCAGCAATCAGACTGAGCCTCCAGTCAGAATAAATGCTGTCAGTAATTTAAGTATTACAGAGTTTACATTTTTAAGTAACGTCAGAGAATTGTTATGGAATAGGAGGGAGGCCATGCAGTCTTTCGGGTCTGTATGGAAAGCAAATATATGGGGGAAAAATGGGCAAAATACAAAATTGGTTATTGTGTGGATTCTGTAAGAGGATCAAACATTAATATTTTTTAATACTTATTTTGAGAGGATATTTTGTGTGACCAGAGGGACCAGTGTTCACTGACCATTTCCGAGCCAGAGAGGTTGTTCAGTAACAGTGACCTTGTGAGCCGTTTTAAAACCTCAAGTGTACGCAATTCAGCAAGGGTTGGTGGTTTTTGCAGCAGTGCATAAAAAGTTGGTTTGTGCATGTCTGGCGGTTGAATACATTTTCAAAGACTGCAGCAGCAAATCGTAGTGATGAAGGCTACTGTTGATTGGACCTTTTGGTTTTCTGTTTACCTTTAGATGTATGGACACCAGCAAATGTTGTCACTTTAACTCAGTAAAGAAGGCAATTGCTGATGATTTTGCTATTATTAATATTCTAAATTTAAAACCAATATTTTCATCTAATACTATCCTAGTGGATTGTGAACAAGTGGCACCCTCTAATGGATATTTTAGTTTCTACAGTGGTCGGTGACACAAGAGTGGGCATGCATCAGAAATTTGGTACACTGAAGGTGTGGCTCAGGAAAAGCAATTTTAGAAAGTGTCAGTGTGATATGAGAAGATATGAGTCCTTTCAGCCTTTGTAGGAAATCTGTCCAGGCAACTGGGGTCCATGAAATTCAAGAGCGGCATCCAGCGAGAATGAAGGAAATGATACGAAGTTAATTGCAGTGGTTTAACACCTTGAGGACTATTTGTGCTTAATTTCAATGACAACAGACTGAAAGGAGCTATTTTCACCTGATGAAAATAGGCTCTGGGGGAATATGAAGAGGGTTAGAATTTTTAAAGTTTGGAGTGCTGGATTAAGACCCAATGTAGGTTAGCAAGCACAACAATCCTGATTGAGTAGTGGAGGCACAAGAGACTGCAGATGCTGGAATCTGGAGCAACACACAAGCTACTGGAGGAACTCAGCGGGTCAGGCAGCGTCTGTGGAAGGGAATGGACAGTCGATGTTTCGGGTCAGGAACTGATGAAGCCAGATGAAGGGTCTTGATCCAAAATGTCAACTGTCCATTCCCCTCCATAGATAATGATTGAATAACATTAACATTTCAGATTGATATTCTTAAGAATCAGAAGAGTTCAGAAACCAAACTTGCTTTAACTTGTAAAGAACAGGCAAGGTCATAGAGTCGTACAGGAATACAGCACAGAAACAGACCCTTTGGCCCAACTCGTCCATGCTGACCAAGGTGCCCATCTAAGGTAGTCCTGTTTGCCTGCTTTTGACCTGTATCCCTCTAAACCTTTCCTATCCATCAGGCAGGGGTTAGAGAACAAAACAAATAACTACGATGGGGTGGAGACCAAGCAAATCTAGATGACACTGGTATTGGTGTTGGCTAAATTGATGGTAAAGGGTTGCTAATTACAGCTGCTCTCTCTAGAAAAGGGGGAGATGTTTAAGAACAGGAGAAAGAAAGACATATTGGAACTGTGAGGTACAGAACATGGCAGAGATAGGAATCTGAAATTAAAGAATGCTTGACAAAAAAATCCAGGAGGTCTGGCAACATCTGTGGAGAGAGAGAGAAGCTGAGTTAATGTCACAAGTTGATTACCTTCTGTTGGAACTGGCTCGTTCTGACCTAAACTGGAGAAGCTAGTTACCAGCATCTTGAAAATACAAAGAAAATGCTTGAAAGACCCTGAAATAAAATAGACAATCATTATCTTGGAAGAAGTCATTTCTAAAGAAGTTTTAGGTATTCCATCTTCTGTCTACAAAATTAAATTAAGATTTAAGTATTAGTATTTTTATCTGTAGTGGGTACAGGGTGTAATGCACAGATCGTGAATTCAGCACAAATTCTTCAGGGAAATCACAAGATCTCCACGATGGTTGACTATGGCCGAGCTGCAGCCATCTGATGTCATGGTCCCATGATACCATATGCAGTGTTTATCTGTCAAGATAAAGGCCAACAAGCATTGGAGGCAGAGACAACACCACCCACGCCCCCACCCCCCCCAAACACACCCACCAAAGCCAGGACACTGCACTGGATATCGTACCTCCCTGGTATGTGTCATATGGAATTTATAACGTCAGACTACCCAAAACATACGTATGTTTGCAATGACTCTTTGCTGAACTAGAACTGTAAATACAGTTTGCACTTGAAAAGCAATTTGTACACTCTGGTATAGAATGACGCAGCAGGAAGTGAGGCCATTCAGCCCATGGTTTATGGTAGAACTTTGAACAGACTATCCAATTCCTCAATCCTGCCCTTCAATGGCATTATAAAATGTTACCCTTTCAGTTATTTATTTAATTCCCTTTTGAAAGTTGTTATTGAGTCTTTTGCCATTATTCTCTCTAGTTGTGCATTCTAGATTGGAGTAAAACCTAGATGTTGTTGATACTGAGAGTAGAACATTGCAAGTGTTGGAAATACTCCAGAGGTCAGGCAGTATTTGTGGAAAGAGAAACGGTTAATATCCCAGGTTGATATTTTTAAGAATCAGACAAGTTCAGAAACCAAACTTGCTTTAACTTGCAAAGAACGGGCAAGGTCATAGAGTCGTACAGGAATACAGCACGGAACCAGGCCCTTTGGCCCAACTCGTCCATGCTGACCAAGGTGCCCATCCAAGGTAGTCCCATTTACCTGCTTTTGACCCATATCCCTCTAAACCTTTCCTATTCATCAGGCAGGGGTTAGAGAATAAAAGGAATAACTATGATGGGGTGGAGACAAAGCAAATCCAGATGACACAGTGGTATTGTTGTTGGCTAAATTGATAGTAAAAGGCTGCTAATTGTAGCTGCTTTGTCTAGAAGAGGTGTAAATAAGGGGAGATGTTTAAGAACAGGAGAAAGAAAGACTTATTGGAACTGAGGCACAGAACATGGCAGAGATAGGCATCTGAAATAAGAGAATGCTTGGCAAAAAAAATCCAGCAGGTCTGGCAACATCTGTAGAGAGAGAGGGAAGCTGAGTTAATGTCATGTTAATTACCTTCTGTTGGAACTGGCTGGTTCTGACCCAACCTGGAGAAACTGGTTTTCAGCAATTTGAAAATACAAAGAAAATGCTTGAAGTACTCAGAAATAAAATAGACAATGTGGAAAGTACTCAGCAGGTCAGACAACATCACTGAAAAGAGAAACGTTAGTGTTTTGTGTCAGTGACCTTTGTCGTACATTCACTAATTTGATGTGCTCCTTTGAAAAACTTCTAAGCAATGACTTAGAAGAAGATGGATGTGCAGTTTTAAATAACAGCAGAACTGGGTGATTTAGATTTTTGAAGAGATAGTGTAATTAACTGATAACGATAAAAAGGACACCAAGACAAAGGAGATTCAGAGATGGAATAAACATTTATAGAATAACAGGGAGGAAGTTGTGGAAAATGTAGCACAAGCTTGGACTGCAAGGTGGAAAGATTTTGTGGACCCCCTAAGATTGTGGACCTTCTCCTGCTTCTCCTGTGGGGATCTTCACCCTAACTTTGGGCACATCACATCACTACCCATTTGTTCTAGTGAAGTCATCAGCCACGGTAGCGTAGCGGTTAGCATAACGTTATCACAGCGCCAGCGGCCCGGGTTCAATTCCGGACGCGGTCTGTAAGGAGTTTGTACGCTCTTCCCGTGTCTCCGTAAGTTTCCTCCGGCTGCTAAAGGCATACAGGTTAGGAAGTTGTGGGCATGCTATGTTGGTGCCGGAAGCGTGGTGACACTTGCGGGCTGCCCCCAGAACACTTTATGCAAGAGATGCATTTCACTTGTGTTTCGATGTACATGTGACTAATAAAGTTATTTTACTCTTACATGCCCTCTGAGAAAATGGTTGAAAAAAATTAAAATTATTGAAAGGCTATGAGGCTCAATAGATGCAAACTACATCAAATGTTAATCCTCAATTTTATGCACAGCTCCTTCAGACCAGTTAATTTCGAGAGGTAGCAAGCATGGATTGGCAGCAGAAGAGTAGAGTTGGAGATGTCAAGTGATGCCTGGGTCCTTTGGATGGACATGTGATTGGAAACTTGGGTCTGCCTTGAGTAATAAAGTTGCCGATAGTCTAGTTCAATCCAAGAATGTGGTCAGGGGAGAGAGTTATGGTCTGTGGATTCATTGTGTAATGTTCACCTGGATCTTCTGGGATTCGTGTCAGAAAACGCAACAGCGATGGAGGAAGGTGGTCACGTAGTACTAAGCGTCATCAAAGTATGTGCGGAATCAGCAAGGGACGTCAGCTTGGTGAGGAATGGAAGGCAGCCAAGGGTCGATCTTTGCTGAATCTTGGAGCTAAAGTTGAGCTGGAAAGAAAAACAATCACAACAAGGTTCTTGTCTGCATTTGGCACACAGGAGTGGAATTAGGCAAAGGCAACCTCGTAGAACAGGACAATGGAACAGCCTGTTGTGATTAACCATCAGTGCTTTCAGTGAATGGAGTGCCAGCAATGCATTTTTTTATGTCAATGGGTAGTTTTCATGAGATCATTAACTACTTAAATGAAGAGAACAATTGGGATGTTTGCTGCTAATGAAAATGATCCAAGCCCTGATTGATACAGTTCAGAAGGCATTGTCTTGAGAGTGATTTAAGAAAAGATCTTCGGAAAATGATATATCGTAATCTGTATTTTTGAGATTGAATTCTATTGCATCAATGTAATTAGTCGGTGATTAAAATAACTGGTTCACAAAAATGGCTAAAAAGTATTATTGAAAACTTACTTTTAAAAAACATGGATTTAAGTGTTGCTGTTGAAATAAGGTTAAAAAGAAAACAAAATGCTGTAAGTTCTTAAAAGATTAATGGAAATCTGTGGCTCGAATGGACAGATGTGCACTTTGGTTTTGGAATCAGAATCCTTCATGTTCGTTGTTGTGTACAGTTCTTGTTTGGTTGTTGTCATATTGCTATTTGTGGGAGCTTGCTTTGCATAAATTGGCTGCCTCAATTCCTACATTTTATGAAATACTGACTACACTTAAAATATTCATTGCAAGGTGCTTTGGGGTGAGATAATGAAAGGGCAAATGTAACTGACTTATTCTTACTCATGCCCTATTTATTTCTTGCCAGTTTAATTGTAAGTACTCTTGTCTCTGATATAGAAGTCCCACTCGTAAGCACGGATGTGTGTACTACATTGACAATTCAGTGCTGTACAGAGGCAGAGCTTTATCGGAAATGGCAGTGTACGCGGACTAAAGGCTGGAGGAAAATCTTGTAAAACAGGAGGTTCCAGTTGGCTCGTGGATTAAATGGAACTATAGCTCCAGTTTTCTGGCTGGCAAGGTGCTAGCAACATGCGATGAGTGTCAACATATTTACAGCAGTGTGAAAAAGGAGCAGCTTGTGTTTGGGATGGAAATCGTAGAACATTACAGCACAGTACAGGCCCTTCGGCCCACAATGTTGTGCTGACATTTTATCCTGCTCTAAGATCTATCTAACCCTTCCCTGTCACATAAGCCTTCCATTTTTGTCATTCATGTGGCTATCTAAGAGTCTCTTAAATGTTTCGAATGTATCTGCCTCCACCACCTCTGCAGGCAGTGCGTTCCACGCACCCACCATTCTCTGTAAAACAAAACTTACCTATGACATCCTCCCCACCCCCCATACCTTTCTCCAGTCACCTTAAAATTATGTCCCCTCGTATTAGCCACTAGAACACAGAGTTGCTGGGGTGATTTAATCATTTGCTGCTTTGGCAATTTTTTACCCAAATTATTTGTGCTTTGTGCCTCTCCTTCCCCCATTTGTTCCCTATGGTCTTTTTCTGATTATTCAATCACTATTTCTCCCACTTGCCTCTTTCCATTATTGTAGTCTTTAAAAAAAAAGTTGTTTGTAATATCTTCCTGCTGGAACAAAAAGGAACCACATTCTGGAAATGTTGGCTACCTTCTTTCAACAGATAAAGCTTGACCTGCAGTATCTTGTTTCTACAGCTTTCAAATTTTGCCTTTTAATTATCTATGTATGTAAAGTAATTTTTAACTAAAAGATTTAGTTTAAAATAAAGCCCTTTGCATACTTTGTCAGTAGATTTTGCATTGAGGTAATGAAGTGAACAATCATCGTACAGAAGAGGCTCAGGCACTACAAATCACGCGTGGTGCCTGAACCTTTTTTCTTTGTTTGCCTCCCCAACAGCCCCCTCCCCCGGAGTTAAAGTGTAAATCTTAAAAGAAAAACTCTTTTTACTTAGTCCTTGGTTTGATACTAGATCAAGATTGATTAATTTATGTATAACACTTCTGACCTTAGTCCTGATGCAAAAGAAATCTATTTTCCATGTGTAACTCCTTAAATTTTGTAGATCTAGCATCTTGAAAACACTGCCTTAGGTTGTTCCTGCATTACTGAATATTCCTAAAACCAATGAAGGAAAAGCATTACAAAGATTAGTGGCTTAATAGGATGTAAATTGCCCTAACTGTAGCAGTTAGGCAGGAGAATTGGGGTCGGAGAGTTGATGGATATGTGGGAGACAATAAGTGGGGGAATGAGGTTGATGCTCTGAAAGCTAGCATAGATTCAGTGGGCCGAATGGTCTCCTATGTAGTAAGAAACACGAGTAATGGTATGGAAAGGTCCTTTTGAATTGGAAATGTAAGTGGTCAACATCAAGAGTAACCAGAACTGTGATAAACGAGGTCAGTATATCTCGAAGAATATTTTGGAGAAGACAGCACAATTGGAATGGAGAGAAGATTGAAGTTTGTCCAACAGAAACGGTGTGCAAGTAAGGGAAACCATTCTGGAGTGAAGGCAAATATTTAAAGAGAAAATATGGCAAATGAGGATATAAAAATAAAAGCAAATTTATGTTGGATTTCTGGAATAAAAATTTAAATGCTGGAAGTACTCATGAATCAGAGAACAACCATGGAATGAAAAACACAAAATAAGTATTGATGAAAGGTCATTGACCTGAAATATTAACTTTCTCCAGATGCTGCCTGACATGCTGACTACTTACAGCACTTTCTGTTCTTATTTCTGAATTTTGGCATCATTAACCCCATTATGTATCATACTGCACAACTGCTCAAGGGTAAACTACTGTGGATGTACCAGAGCGCAGTACTGGGATGGGAGACTGCTGGTCCACATTGTTCTACAAAGTTTAGTTTCACTTAACCAGTGTATTGTTGGATAATGCGGAAATAATTTGAATATTTAAAACTTGTGACCGTGGAAACTATGAATTCATTACATCAAATTCAGTTAATATCTTACACCAGTACTGAAACCTTTTTTTTACCTGAAAGTTCTTAAATATTTAACTTGAATCCATTCTTAGACCAACAAATTGTCTAATACCTAATCCTATTTACTATGAGCCAACCTTTGAGGATTCAGTGGATGGCACAGCAGTGCAGCAGGTAGTGCTGCTCCCTCTGCTCCAGTGATACCAGTTTGATCCTTGCCTCTGGTGTTGTCTGCAGTTTGCATATTCTCCCTAAGAGTTCATGGGTTTTCTCCAGGAGGTTCCAGTTTCCTCCCAGACATCCTGCCTATTAGGTTAATTGGCTACTGTGCCTTGCCTTTAGTGTGCTGGTATTAGCAAGGGAAACAAATGGGCATATGAGAGAGGATGGGTTGTAGTGAAATAAGTGGTGTTGGGGTGGGGAGTGAATGGGATTTCTCTGAGAGCCAGCATAGTTTTGATGGACTGAATGATCTCCTATGTCATGAGGAAATTGTGAGAGCGATGAGCTGTATGGTAGGTTTGATTTTATTGTTTGTGTGATTGGGTCAGACTTCAAGCCCTGCCTACACTGGAGCTTCCTTGTTGCGTTCATTGCCTTAATGATAGATACAAGATATGGTGGGACATCTGTCATGTAGAAGCAGCAGGTAGGCTTAACTTGCATATCACCAATAGCCTACTGGTATGTTCTCTTGGAGGTAACTTCTCTTTATCGGAGTTCTTCGTGGTAACTCCATGACCATCAAGGGCACAGGTGTGTCAGGATTGATTGAATGGAACAAATGTTTTTGTTATAGTTGGATATTGACCAGAGGCAGGGTCTTCACTGCAGACATGGTTGAGCATGCACTTTCTTGTTCCACATTGGTTAAGAGATAATTGAACATCCACTTTGGAATTGTACATTCCCTCCAAATATGTATAAAAACAGTATATTTTGTCCAACCAGAGAAAGTGTTGGACCACACCTGTTAGGTGATCTTGCCCCTCTCCCTCAGGCAGATGAAAGATTGATCAATACAGTACTTATCTGGCTGACCTTCAGTACAGTCTTGTGAGATTGATTCTAATGCTCCACAGCACCAGGTAATAGTTATGTGCAGTGGCTGAATTCTGATTATGTATCTGAAGCAAAATTAAATTGTTAAACATCCTTAATGAATTCTAGGTTAACCCCAGATTGATTCTGAATTGTATGGAGTATGTGGTGAAGTGGTTTGCAAGTTATTCTGTGAATACGCTTTTATTCTAGGGATACAAGTGAAAGAATTTCCATTGTTATTTTGATGTCTTGCCTTACTTTATTTTTTAAAAAAGCTTCAAAATTTGTCGCAGTGTTGACTTAACCTACACTTCAAACAGTTGGAAATTATTAACCACTAGATTTTTTTTGGCATTTATAGCATTTAATTGAACTGACCTTACATGTACAACTTTGAAAGCTACTATTGACTTATGAAGTCAACAATAATAACAGGAACCCAAATAGCTGTCTTTTCAGAGTGCAAAATACCTCTATATACTTGACAGGGTATTATCATGGTTTGATGCCTAGCCACATTTGGGGTAGATTTTGAAAGTTTTTTGGGATTCTCTTAAAATAGGTAGGAGAGCTCAACAGAAAGATTCAGGGAGGGAATTTCAGAGCTTGGGAACTTAGCACTGCAACTCAAGGTGAAGGAATTAAAATATAGGGTGATCAAGAGTCCAGAATTTGAGGAGTGCTAAAATCGATGGGATAAGATAGGGGATGGAGAGATTTGGAAACCAGGAAAAGAATTATAAAATCTAGGTGCTGCTTAACCAGGATCCAGTTGAGGTCAGTAAGATGGGGTTGAAGGGTGATTGGAGTACGTTGGAACTTTGGGAGGGATAACATTTAATGTGACGTGGTTTCTGTATTTGTAAAAAAAAACGCATCACGGAAAGTAAAGCTTAAATACTTAAAACAAAAAATTGTGAAAATACTTTAATTAGTGGTACTAATTCCTTTCTGTGAGCCTGTCACCTCCCCAACCACAGATTTAATGGCTTGGCGCCCTTTATAATCTGAGTAGTTGGACTGGGAAGATGCAGAGGGAATTCTGTTACTAAACTGGGTTCTTTTATTGCTTTTGTCATGGTTCTGACTTCATTAGTTTTATATTGAACAGTTGATTTAATCCCAATAATCAGTGTGCCAAATTTGGGAACCTTGGCATTCACCCTTGGGGTTTTTTATCCAAATTAACATTTGTGTTAAGTCAACTGTATATCCATTTCTGTGAAAGCAGACTTTATGAATATTGGCATCAACAAAAATGTTGAATTTAGACATCTTTCAAATGAAAATAACTTTGAAATAACTTCCAACAATGAATGCCTTTTAAAATTCAATGAGTGGACTTCATTCTTTATAGGGTTTTGAGGTATTTGCAGAATTTGATGTGTATGTATGTGTGAGAGACGGAGAGCAAATAGGTTCTGAACTATAACCCTGGCAAGCATTTAAAGTTAAGCATGGTTTTATTTTTTTAGTGCTGAAGGAGTAAAATCTATTGAGCAAAAATTAAGTCTGGTGGAAACAATCAAAATTATATTCTCTGCTTTGTAACTGCTAAAGTCAAAGCTGATTTCATAAGTCATTATATATCTAGATTGCATTATCGTAAATTTGTAAATTGCTTGTTGGTACATGATTGAAACACAGTAGTTAGATTAATAGAGATTAGTAGATAAAAATGTTTGCCATCTCTGATGGCTGCTCTTCAAAGAGGTGTACTTGGCAGTTGGTTATTGGCTGATGCTGCAGTGATTGTCACGAGTTTGTTTCCTTTGCCAAACAGACAACACACAGCACCCAAGACTTTCCATTTGTTATTGCTTCAGCTGCAGTGCGCACAGGATGTAGGTCGAGTCCCCTAAAAGTTTCTAATGAACTGATGTTTGTACGTAACTTCATTTGTGGAATTAATGATGGACCATGTCAGTCGAGAACTATAATGGTATGTGTAACATATTTTAATTACTTGTGCTGTTGTGACAACCTTTTAATATGCAGTAGTTAATAGCTTAGAGATTCTTATGCAGCAACATGTTTATCAATGATTGTTATAAACAGGGAAGATCAATGTATCTAAACACCAGGAATTCTTAAATAGTTCCAAGATTTAAGTAGGTCGTGCATTTATTTGATTACAGGTTCAAGCTCTATGTTATATACTGGAGTGTTTTTCTAATGAGCGATATTATTGTGTATTCTGAAACTAGGCTAGAATCTATTGCGTAGGAGGAGAAACCTTTGCACATGACTTAATGTTGTATGCTAATGATCAATATACATGCTATAATTAAGTGCCTTTGTAGTTGGAAGTCAATGCTAATGTTACTAATTGTAATGAATCATCTTGAATTCTTGAATATACTTGTGAATTCTTCATAAATGGATTCCGGTATATTCAATAAATTCCACAATTGTTTCTCTTGATGCAACTTAAAACCATCGATCTTTCCAAGCGGATAGTCAAGTGGTAATGGGATACATGCGATGTGTTGGTCAATTTCTTCTATTGTGAAAGGGTATTGTAGTGAGTCTGTGAAAATCTTTGGGTGTAAATCTGCCACCTACTGGTAGTTTAAAATAGACGCTGAACGTTTTAAAATGCTTTACAGTATATCACAAAAAATCTTGAAGCACTTGAAGAAGCAAATAATTTATTCAAGGTGGTGAATCAGATTTGCAGTTTTGGACCCTGAGCAGAGATCAGGAGTTTGTACGTTCTCCAGTGTCTGCGTGGGTTTCCTCCGGGTGCTCCGGTTTCCTCCCACATTCTAAAAAAGACGTACGGGTAGGTTAATATGGGGTTAAAATGGGCGGCGTGGACTCGTTGGGCCGGAAGGGCCTGTTACCACGCTGTAAATAAAATTTAGTTTCTGTAACTTGTTTAAGATTGTTTCTCTGTAATTTTTAGGATTTGCAAATATCCTAACTCAAATTTTTTTCAATACGATTTCTATTTTGTGATAATTGTTTTTGGATCCAATCTTTGCTTTGCATCTTTATTTAGTGTTTTGCAGATTTGAGTTGATATTGCCTCCATACAAGTTCTTAATGTGCCTGAAATGTACTAGCACAAATAATTCCCTTCTTTTGTGCTTTAATTAAACTTGATTTTCAGTTGTGCATTGGACACCTGTCTACATAATACTAATTAGCTTTAATCAGGTTTAGAGGTCCATTAAGTGTGACATGAGTAACACATTCCTTTGAGGTATCAGCTGAGCAATTTGTGTTCAGTGGCATATATTCAGGTTGAAATATAACTGCTGCTTTGTCGCACACGAGTCCCTGTATTACAAAGTATTAGAATTTGGAGCTTTATAGTGAAATCTTTGTTAAGAAAATGTTGTCACACCTCATCGTGAATGTGAATTTTGGTGCAAGTATACAATGACTTTTCCAAAAATGGATATCTGAACACTTCTAAATATTTCACAGCTTGCAGTTTTGATTAGATCCCTCCAAATTGTGTGACTGTAATTATTCAACGAGCCTCTCAGAACATTGAATCAATAATTTCTGAGAATCAGCTTGTCTTGCATCTCTCATTTTCAGCATTTCTCTCTTCATTTCATTCTCTCCAGCCATTGTTTTTCGTCATTTGCTGCCCTTTACCTTTTGGTTGGCACCACCGCTCAGTCTTTGCTCTTTTCACCCCATCACTGATATTCCCTCTGTTCTTTGCTTTATTTCTAACTTTTACCGGTTCTGATGCAAGGTCTTCAGCTTGAAGCAATATCTGTTTTGTTTTTCCTCTCTAAATACACTTCTATATCTGCTGAATATTTCCAGCAAATTCTGCTTCTGTCTCTTTAATTCTTTGGTCCTGCAACACCTGACGTGAACTTGGCTGGTAATTGAAGTGCCATGACAACTGCGACAGAGAGTCTCATCGTTCATCAACTGGATCGATCAAACAAAACAAAGTGGAATCAGTCGATGGAGAGTATTTGGATTTCCAGAAGTCATTCAATAAACTTTCTCAGTATTGAGAGAGACTTTCTTCCACTCTGGGTTCTAAGATGACTGACGAGGTGGGAACTACGCACACTTAACACAAATGGGGCACATGTCTGACTATGTGAGCTGGTCTGTTCCTTCTGCCACATGCACATTGCACAGACTCGGATCCCCAAGCCATCCCAAGTGCTGCTGCTCCACTTAGCAGTAATGATCCTGTGATTCCCAAGCATTAGAGGGGATGTTGCATTTTTCGTTTGCCAAGGAGGATTTGAGGATATCCTTGAAATCCTTGCCTTTCTCTCTTCCTGTTTTGGAGTTTGGAAAAGAGCATCTGGAGTGCAGTCGCCAGAGGTTGGACATCTTTATCTTAATTCTGAAGATTGGCTCCACTCCTGTAAGAAGTTTGGAGGTGAGGTGTAGCATTTCAGCAAGAAAGATTTGGGTAATGTGTTGGCAGTGACCCAGCCTTCCTTCCTTGCTGATCTTCACTGAGATTGGCTGTTGCGGACACCTCATTTAGAATCATGGCTTGGATACTGTCATGAAGTAATTGCAGCCAAATTTGAATGTACTCCATGGTCCCTCCCCAGATTGAGTTAAAAGGCTTAGTGTCATCAAAAGCACTGTGGTATAGTGACAGGCCCTGCATTTCTCTTGGAAATGATGCATAGTGAAGATCATGTCAATTGTGCCTTGGATGGACAGAAGATATTCTTTGGCCACTGAGAGGAGGTAGTTGAGAACCCTAGCAATGACTTTCTCTGGGGCAGACAGCAGGGAAACTACTCTGTACTTACCACATCTGGATTTGTCACCTCTGAAGACTCCCTGAAGTTCATCATAATTGACACCTGTAAAGAAGAATCAGCACTGGTTTTACTAGAATGACCAGGAGACCCACAAGATATTCTAGGATTGGAAGCCCAACCATTTCTGAAGGCACTTGAAGGCAGAGGTCCAGCAGAAGACCCCATCATTGGAAGAATGGGTGGTGGATAGAAAGAAAGCAGGAGACTCAGCAACTCGTAACAGCCATGATGTTGAGGGTTCTTCAGCACTTTTAAGGCCATCTTTGGCCAAACTGTAAGGGCCTATTGAGAGCCAGTTCACACCTGCTGGAGGAAACACTTTGAAGACCACCTCAACACTGTCCTTGATGTGAGCACTCTTGACTGGATTAGATAAAGTCTGTTTGACCAATGGGAGGTGACAAAGTGAGGGATTCTAAATGTAAGTAAGCTTCCTAAAGATTAAAAAGAACACAGAAGTGAGAAAACAAATGTATTCATTGGAGGGTGTGTTTAATAATTTATTATTGAGGAGGTAATAGGAGAACATTTAATCATAACTCAAGAGAGGAGAGTCAACATGGTTTTATGTAAGGGAAATGGTGTTTGACACAGTTGCTATAATTTGTTGGGATCCACAAAACAAAGTGGATAAAGGGGAACCAGCAGATGTAGTGTATTTGGATTTCCAGAAGGCCTTCAACGTGATGCCAAGAAAGGTTGTTGCACAAGGTAAGAGTATGAAGGGTGAGGCTAATATTGGTAAAGCTAGGGGAGTGGCTAACAAACAGCGAACAGAGTTGGGATAGATGTGTCGGTTTCAGATTGGCAATCAGTAACAAATAAAGCGTGACCTGAATTAGTGCTGAGGTCTCAACTATCTAGTTATAGAATTGGATGGGCATCTTTATCAGCACGCACCAGTTGGTCTGAAGGGCCTGTTTCCATGCTCTATGACTATATATGAAGGAGGAACCATGTTTACTGTAGCCAGATTTAATGATTACATGAAGATAGGTGAGCTCGCAAATTGTGTGGAGGGCTCAAACAGCCTGCAAAAGGATATAAGCAAATTATCTGAGTGTCAGATGGAAAATGTGGGGAAAGTGTGAAATTATCCACTTTGGAAGAAGGATTCTTTTCAACAAAGTGAGACTACACCATGTTGTTCAAAGGGATCTAGGTTCCTAGTGCATGATAGGCAAAAAGTTAGCATGTAGATCCAGCAAGTAATTGGGAAGCTGGTGGAATGTTGGTTGTTATTGCAAAGCATATGGAGTACATAAATGTAGGCAAGTTTTGATACTGCTTATAGGGTGTTGGAGAGACTACACCTGGAGTTCTACGTACAATTGTAGTCTCCATATTTAAGGAATGATATACTAACTGCTTCCAGTGCAAATATGTTAATGCAGTTGATTCCTGGGACAGAGGTTGACGTAAAGGTTGGATGTATAGTAGGAGGTGAGCTGATCTTATTAACATACAAGATTCTGAGGGGAATTGACAGGATGGATGCTGAGAAGATACTTTGCCTCGTATTGATGTCTAGAATTAGGGGATATAGTTCCAGAATAAGGGATTGCCCATTTTAGACAGAGGAATATCTTCTGAGTTGTGAACTTTTAGAATTCTCTACACCAGAGAGTAAACGAGGTGGAATCATTGGATGTATTCAAGGCAGCGATTGGCAGATGTAAACCATAGAGGATATGGGAAGGGAGAACGAACATGGTCTTGAAGCTAAGATCGGATCAGCCATGGTCTTTGCGAATGATGGAGCAGTTTGAGAAGCCAATTGGTCTACTCCTGCTGTTGTCTGTATGCTCTTGTGTAATAATTAAGATCTTTATTCACAATCTGTGAACAGGTTAAAGCGTTTTGACAAAGAAGAGGGGTCTTGATCTGTAATTCTTAATACGAATTGGCACTTTTTCCCAATAAAGCTTGTCTTTATAATTCTGGTAATCCAATTTAAATGCAGTCTGCAAAGAGAATAGGTATATCACATTTGAAGGAGGTTTGAGAACAATTTGGAAAATGTTTCGGGAGACCAGAGACAAACCTAGTCTTTTGATGCATAACTTGTATTGAAAAATGAGCAAATCCTGTACTTAACGATTGTAGATACTTGTCACGTCCATTCAGAACTAGTGTAGAATTATGTTCCATTGTACAGAAACAGTTCTATTTTATTCTTTTCCAGTTGATTCCTAATGACAGGAAAGTCACTATAACAAAGCAAGCAAGGAATAATGGCTAACTAATTAGCCAAAGAAAGAAATAGTGAATAATATGCATGTAATATCATTAAAGAGTGGTTATTTTAGTTTCCTATTTTGTCTGATTCTTGCTATTGTGATGTACTCAATTGATGAAATGTGTTCATACTAACAGAATGTTGTCAATTAAGCAGTTCTTTAATCCTATCTGTGCATGTTGTATGTGTATTCTACGTTTTTAACCATGATACAATTTCTCTTGTTTTTTTTTAAAAATGTTCTTTTCTCTCTTTCTGGTTAAGGCCCTTTTCCTTTATCTGGAGCAAATAAAAGACTGGAAGCATCATGATGGCCAATAAAAGAAATCTTGATTGCGTGGATTCTCTCATTTGTAGCAAGATGCCTCGACTGGAGAATGAACATAGTGAATTATCGACGGGGATTTGTAAACCCAGTCCCCTGCCCAGTTATGCTCAAGCAAATTCCCTTAAATACACTGGAGCATATTTAGCATATCATCTTAGAAATCGAGATGGAACTGATCCCTCAGGAGTCTGGAGTCAGTCGCGACCCTACTTGCAAGCCACGAGTAGTCCATCTACCCAGTCCCGGCCTACTGAAGACAGTCGCCTTGGTAACCGTTTGTATCAGACAGAACCTGAGGCTCCATCTCCAACATTTCAGCAATCTGTAAATGAGAAAGATAAACTTGATTTGGTCAAGGATTTGATGAACGTTCGCTCAAAGTGGGTCACTTTTGTTGAACGACAAAAGAGCCTGAGAAATGGTCAGAATCTCTCGGGTATCCTCTGCCCTTCTGCAGCTGGGAAACATAATTTACTTGCACCTACAGTCCATAACTGTGGAAATGTAGCATTTCCACAACCTGTATATAGAAGTAGTATTTGTTGTTCTGGGGCTGGCTGCTCTTTGGAAAATTCAGCAGATCATTTTCATAGAAGAGGACAGGAAACTGAATGGAGAATGCCAGCTCCTGTTACTTCAAGCTGTTTAATTGCAAATAGTGACCACTTGATGCATAATCAGCAGTATGGTAATCCTCTTTTGAAAAATAAATCATTGCATCATGGATCTAATCATACACAGATTAACTCCGTGGGCAGAATCTCCAAAGAAACCGGAAGACTGCCTGGAGTGCGTTCATCCCTGTGCCAAGGATACGGTACTTACAATAGCAACGTTCTACAGGACCCTAGGTATTCTGTGCTACCATATGAAAACTCCAATGGAAACGTACCAAGTCATGCGTCTATGCACAACCTCCAAGACTTCCAGAAACTTCCTTTGCACCCGTATTCAACAAGTGAAGGGCAACAGGTCCAGCCACCTTTCTATTGTGATAAGTTATCACCTCCAAAGTTTCCGATGCCAATTCAGCCAAAAGCTGTTCATTCTCAAAACACTATTTTAAATCAGCAAAATGCAAGTTCCTACTCATTGCATCCACATGGTTTCAGAGCGCAGGTGACTGGATGTCCATATCCAGTTCAAGGCACAGGCAGCCGGCTGCCCGTATCCAGTTCAACATTCGCAGGACAGCTAAGCCCAGGGAACCCTTACCCACAGCCTTCTGAATCTCTCGGCTATCCTGTTCCTCACCCTCAATTGCAGAAAGGTATCCCCATGACAGGTCCCTTGATTCACCCTGGATTAGAATCTGGAGCACAATCAGCACAGCTAGGGATACAGAGTCCCTCCAGAAAGAGTGCGTCTGCATCACACCAGGATCAGGCAAGTGGAAAACTGTCTGCATCCGATATCTTGCACTTCAGGCCACACGTTATTGTTGACGCGCAAACGGAGAAACGATGTTACAATTCATTAATCTCGCTTTCCAGTAAGGAATATACTGGCCAGCAGCAACTGATAAGTAAACACAGCGCTTTTCAACCAGTTCTCTCTGGAAAACGTTTGAAAGGGACATTTGAGAGACCAGCTGTTTCCCCGGCAGATCAAAGACCAAATGATACTTATATGCATGAACATATATCAAGCATTGATATTTCATCCAATAATAATCATGGTATGTCAACATTCAGTAAAGGGAATGAAATTATCAATAACAAACTGGTGAACTGTGGACTGAGTAGCCCACCAAAGAGTTACAATATTAGTCCAAACAGAAAAACATCGGAGATTAATTTCCTATCTGCCCCTTCCTCTAAGGAAGGCAGGAGACTGTCTGTTCCTTCCCCACCTATGCCAGTCATTAATAACGTGTTCAGTTTGGCCCCTTACAGATCTTATCTGGAAGCCACGGGTCTGTTTTTCTCCAGATGTCAGAAATGTCAGTCAGACTGCAATAAATCTTTAAACTGTTCATGTTCTCCAGAAAATAAAACTAAACATTGTGGCTATGCTGGAGTCACAGATCCAGATTCACGTAAGCAAAGCCCTGTGAGGCTTTCAAAGGGCATCTCTGAATTACAATGCAAGGACGCTGAATCAAACCAAAACAACCCTCCTATCTGCACAGGAGCCAATAACAAAGAAGGTTCATCAGGAACAGAACTGAAGAAAGCAGAAAGTGAGAAGAATTCTGTCGATATTCAGCATCGAGACATTAACTTGTCCCCTAACCTCCAGATTCAAAATGATACACACCAACCAAGTAGCAAGTCTACAGCAAGCCACGAGCTTGATCCTAATGCTGGAAAGCTTGAGATGACCAAACTGGATGCTGAGTCAGCCTTGGACCTCAGTATTAAGAATAAAAATCAACTTGTGGATGTCACTCAACCAAAAATCTCAGCTGCTTCTGGGTTAGAGGAAGAACTAGAATGTACTGGTGAAATATTAAAAGAAAAAAATGAAGGGGAGTCCACGAGCAATGCAGGGGTACAAGAAAGCAAAGCGGATCCCACACAACCAGCACCATCTGCAGTTTCTTGCGAGTCCAGAGAAGAATTGAACAGCAAGGAAGTATCAAATGAAAAGGAAGAGAATATTGCAGAATCTGAGAGTGATAAGAGGAAACAAAAAACTGAAGTACAATCTGATAGTAATGGACAAACAGTAGTTAAAACCTCTGACACCAGCAGTGTGGTTAAAAGTAGTGCTCTCACAATGGAACTGAGTAAATATAAATTACTGAGACCAGCCCCTTCAAGAGTGGATGGATTCAATCCTACTCATCCAGCTGAAGACTCTAATGACGCTAAAAAATTGAGTTTACTTGGATCTCTTAATCCGTTGAGATTAATTCTGAGACCTCTGAAGTTAATAGTGCCCGATGAGCCCAAGTCGGCATTGAGCCCTGTTCTGGAAACTAAAATGTCTCCTTGTGAAACCAAAGTCAGCATTCCCAGCAATGGAGAGTTAATGCAGAGTGAGAGTAATGCTTACACTTCCTTCGTGCATCTTCATCAGTCCCTGTGTGACATGATTGCGCAGTCTGTGGCCGAAACCTCTGAAGAAGTTTTGCGCTCATGTTTGCAGGACGTTGAAACGCAGAACCACGGCAAGGAAAATCCAATGCTGAGATCTTCAGTAAAACCAAAGAATAATACTAGAAATGTTGAGGTATTAAAGATGTCAAAATCACAGGAGATTTGGCTCAATTATGGACAAATTCAACCAACCATGCAAAAACTGCTTTCCCATCTGGAGACCTACCTTTTTACCAGAAGATGCCCATTTCCCCATGTAATAAGGGCTGGTGCGATTTTCATTCCAATATATTTAGTAAAGGAGAAGCTGTTTTCCAGCATCAAGGGAACAATGATTGATCAGGTTTTTCAGGAGCACAAAATAGAACTACGACCGACAACTCTTTCAGAGGAGAAGAAACTGCAAAGTGAGTTGCATCTTCAAAGATGTTCCTCCAGACTAATTAAGCTGCTCTCCTTGAAGCAGTTGCCCGAAATCTATCCAGATTTGTTGAATGTTATGTGGCATTCTTGTGCAAAAATCCGTCTTGGTAAGTACCTTTGCAGTTCTTCACTCTTGGGTGAGAACAGTCTCTCAGGCAAGTCCAATGACTTTTAAGGTTGTCAAGCTTTTAGCTTCAAGATTTTTTTAAAAACTTGTTAGCTGAAGAAGTCCAAATCACAGGGTTCTACTGTAATTTCATAAATAACCTACATCAATGTGTAAGTGGACTATTTTACTGTCACTTGCAAACCTTCTCTCTTTTATTTCTTTTCCTTTTCTCACATTTTAATCTCCCAGTTATCCCTAATTCAATCACCATGATTGAAATGATTAACAAATTGACTTGCATGCTAAATAATTGCAACTTTCACAATACACATGTTTTCTACTCTTTCTATTAAAGTACTAATTGTTGGATCTTGTAGAATAATTACATTAAAGCCCAAACCTCTAATTGATATAAACTAATCTTTTTACTTTTCTTTTGGTGCAGAGTACTATAACAATCGTCAAGCTGTATGGAATCTGGAACTGGCCATTCTGGAAAACATCCTATGTAGAAGTTTTCCACAAATATCCCATCCTGTAGATTAACAGCTTGATTCACACTTATAACACAGGTTATTTCTGAAAAGACAGTATTAAAAGTTAACCCTGGCATTACAGTTATGTTCAACTTTGGACAGTCCCTTATGATTTTAAGACAAGATTTTAGTGTGATTTAAGTAATAATGTTTTTTATTGGGGCAGTGGGGGGGTGGTGGTTAATAATGGGGAAAACATGAGCTATTTGGGCACCAGATCTGTTGATATTATCAACCTAAAACGTTCTGTTTTATTGTGTGGCATTCCAAGAAACAGCCCAAAATTAACTGAGCACAAAATGTGGGTTTAAATTTGTTGACAGCATTAGCTTTTTTTTGATTTGTTTTATCAGCAATCAGTGACCACCATCCTCATGTTTTGGTTTAGTGTTCTGTTCTCTGATGTACAACCAGGAGGGGTCAAAAATCACGAGAGAACGCATGTGATCTACAAGTGAGACCCTCTGAAGAAATTCCCCCCTTGCTGTCAGCTACTCGTACGCCTCCTCCTCCAACCACTTAAAAACCCCTCTAAGTTGCCACCACCCCAAGTCAATGCAGCCATTATTTCCTACTTTAATTTTTAATAAACATTAAACTAAATGTCTGCGACTGAAACCCATCAAGTAAATGATGTGAATAGTCCCCAAGAAAGATTGGTGTTGATCAGTTTGCTCAACGAGGACATTACATCACTGTGATGTGTTCTGAACATAACTACACTTGAGGTGTACCAATCTTGATGAAAATTCCAATGCCGGCCTACCTGCGGGACCCCTAACTAGGAGGGTTCAAGTGTGGTGGTGCTAGTGGGGTCGCCCAGCATGTGAAGTGTGTGTGTCCTCTCTCTCATGTCCACTCCCCATTTTGCTTTGCTGCTTTCTCTTGGCTGCTTTTGCTTTGCAAGCTTTGTGTAAGAGTCCACTGGCAAGTAGTCATTTTATCAACAGAGCATTAGAATTTTCTGGTTTCCATTTTGCGGGCATGAATTGCTGCAATATTAGAATAATGGGGGAACCACCGGTTAGTTGCAGTCAAGAGTCAGCATGGGGGGGAAGTCATAAGTGTGTCTTTTCACCACCGCACCACTTTCAAGTGGCTCAGGTGGGAACATCTGATTCTGGCCACATCTAGTCAGAAGGAAGCATTGCAGCCCTGCCTTGACATGACCCATGATGCCTATGCTAAAAGTTTCATCCTTTAAAGATTTAAAAAGTTCAATGCTGTGCAATATGGTTTATCTGCTTTCATCTGGGGTGGACCAGCTGGATCTGTGGCGAATGTTTACCTGACTGAGTACAAGAGTTGAGATGTCACATTACTGCTGTATAGGGACGTTGGTGAGACCACACTACTGTGTGTGCAGTTCTGGTCACCTAGGAAGATTGTCATTAAGCTGGAAAAGGGTGCAGAAAAAAAAATCACTGGGACTTGAGGTATAAGTGGAGACTGGACAGGCTGGGACTTTGTTTCCCTGGAGCATAGGAGGTGACCCTTATAGAAGTTTATAAAATTTGAGGGGCATGAATAAGGTGAATGGTCACAGACTTTTCCCCAGGGTAGGGGAGTCCTAAACTAGAGGGCATAGATTAAGGCGAGAGGGGAAAGATTTGTAAGGATCTGAGGGGCAACTTATTCCACATGGTGGGTGGGTATATGGAAGGAGGGAGGGTAGAATGGGGGATCACATTTTGAGAATGCAGGGTAAGACACTTGGGATTGAGATCGGGAGAGATTTCTTCACTTACAGGATGGTGAGCCTGTGAATTTTTCTATCACAAGAGGCTTTTTGCTGAATATATTTTGGAAGAGGGTAGATGGACTCCTAGACATGAGGCATGAAGGGGCAGGGATATGGCATTGGCATTGAGATTGAGAATCAGCCATGATTGCATTGAATGGTGGAGCAGGCTCACTTCCATTATTTTCTATGTATAAGTCTGAAATTGTCTCCCACAAAAAAAAGAAATGCACTTGAACCATTGTTAAAGTTAATGGGGCTAATGTTATTGACTCATAGTCATACAGCACAGAAACAGACCATTTTCCCCATCAGTTCTGTGCCAACCATCAAGCACCCATTTAAACTAATCCTATCCTAACCTCATTTTATCCTCCCCACCTTATCGTCAACCCCCCCAGGTTGTACCACTCTCCTGCACACTAGAGACAATTTATAGTGGCCGATTAATTTGCAAGTCTACACGTCCTTGGGATGTGGGAGGAAACCAGAGCACCCAGGGGAAACCCACATGGTCGCAAGAAGAACGTGCAAATTCCTCACAGGCAGCATTGGAGGTGAAGGTTGAAGCAGGTCACTGGTGTTTGAGGCAGTTGCTCTTTTAGCTGTGCCACCCTTGTGTTACATAAGTTGTGGTATGTCTAAACATGCCCAGTGGCAACTCCAGACTGGAGTAACCATGGTGTTAAAAGTTGATACTTGTCACTCTCGTGCTCACCTTTAGTTCCTAGGAATCTGCTACATCTAGAGCACCGACAAGAACGTTGCAGTTCAAAGGCAAACATTGCTGATTACTATTCAGAAATATCTGGAAGCTGCATTGGCACATTAGCCAAGAACTCAGTCAGGCTTGGATAGAGACATTCAGAAGAGAAAGGGCGCAAGAAATATTTTAAGATTTGGGGTTAACCTCGCATAAAGGAAAAGGAGAAAAAGCAGAAAGTCTAGGGTTTAAATGAATTGGACATCATCGTTGGGTATTCTAGGAAGAGTGGGTTTTAATTGCCAAACTGCTTATAAACCCTAAGCTTTGAAGATCATTTCTATGGACTGTGCATTGTTATCTTTGACACTACTTATCTTTGGCTGTATTTGATGCCACATTGGATACTTCTCTGCTGTGTATCTATAAACATTGCTGAAACTGCCCTGATTTTATTGACAAAAAGCATTAGATAGTAAACAAAGACATCAAGTATGGATCCATCTTCCAGGCATGAGTCATTAGGCTTAATGATATCATCTTTATCCTGAAGCCCATCTCACCATAGGTACGCTGAGACTAGCACAACTCAGAGTAAAAACTGAACACTTGACCATTATAGGTTGTTGCTTTACCCTCTGCTGCCTCTTTTCCTCATCCTAATGTGATCTTGTTTCCTTTTGCGCAAGTTTTTCTTTGCCTCACGTTTCCTATTTTTTTCTTAAATTTGATTTCTAGTTTTTGTTGTTTTGTTTTAAAAGTCTTTGTTACCTGTGTCTCTTTTTTATAGTTGAGTATCTCTTCATACATTAACCTAAATAGTTGAGGAGGGGATGAGAGGATCGTAAATAGCCAAGCATGTCTTATTTCCATATCCTCTGTCCACACTTTTACTTTAAAGAATTAAGTACCTAGAGGAGAAATCCTCCAAGACTCCAGGTTCTGGGACCTTCAGAACCACTTCCCTTTATTGAGTTCAGACCCAGGAAGTGAAGCTGGAATCTTTCTGATCTGTATAGTTTTATCATGCTATCAATTGAGCCATTAAGGAGTAGTGAAAATTTATTTCACCCATTAGGGGAAGTGTTCCTTGGGATTCTATTCTCCCCACGCTTCTCCTACACCACAGTTAGTACACCACATAGCATCCTGAAAATCATGCCATAGATTGCAGGGAAAGATTTTCTTGTTTAAGGCTTGAGTTATGGCTCTTGCATGGAATATTCAATGGTGGTTTCTGACTTCCCCTGCGTTTAGTAAAAAGGTATTGCTTACATTTCACAAGAGTTACAATGTAAACTTTCCTACCAGAATCAAGATTCCAAGCACTTTGACTAACTTTGAATGCATAACCCTGAAGTATCTGCAAATGGTCAAATAGAGTAAGTTGCTCTATTCCATCTATGCTATTAGTATTCCACACTGGGTCTAAATTATAGAAATCCTCTCTCTACTGCCCAGCCTTCCTAGGGCATTTTCTCCAATTATTGTCTGATCTAATTTGAAGAATGACTTCATTAATCAACTTTTCTATCCATTGTAAATCATACTTTTGGTCTCTTTAACTGATTTATTATTTTAATATGAAAGTTGGAGAAAATGATTGGATCAGTCTTTGGAACATGAGCTATAATACGATGGGAAAGCAAAATGACTACAAAACCTGTCACTGACTTCAGTTGAAGCACTAAAAAATGTGCAGAAAAAGAAAGTGTGACTTAATTGAAGACGGCATGATGTTTTGCTTCCTCTGAATACAAGATCTAAGATTTGGAAATATACATATTTAACCTTTTGTTTAAAAGATTGAGGATTGATTTGTACCTTTGTGTCTCATGTTTTCTTTTTGCAGAAGTTTGAAATCAAATTCAGTTTGAAAGTTTTGATAAATTTTCTGTTTTTAACTAAAAGTCAGCTATTAAGATTAATCTCCCCCTTTTTTTTGATGTTACAAATTGCACCCTAAGCCTTTGTATTTTGCCATGGAGACAATCATTTGGCGCTTTTCAGATCTGAGAGGGCAGTTCCCAGCGGATAACTGATGTGGGTGAAGAAGAGAGAAATTCTTATCAGTAGCAGATAAGTTTCAAATAGTTTTAGAGGAGAGCAAAATAATATTAGATATAGCCAGCAGTTTTGAAACTTGAAATTCTCAGCAACAGAATAGAAACCAATGTTGTACCAACCTACTTAAAAATATATATTAGGCTATGTCTTACATTAATAGTTAAAGATCGCTGTAAATAAATTTTTATTTTGCAGATCTACCTACACATGTTGATCTAGATGCTCCAGTGCAGGTATCTTTTAACCAGTGTTTTGAATCCTGTAGCACTTTTTGTTTTGTTTACTTTCTTTAAATAATTTGATTTTCTTATCTGAAATACTGATTGGATACAATTCTTGCCTTTTACAGGTGGAGAAAACGATGACAACCTGAAGAAGATTGCCGTCACTACAAACCCAGCTGAAATGAATGGTAGTAAAAATCAGCAAACAGATTCTGGTTCTGCTGGAAAGAAAAAAATACTAAACAAAGCACCAGGAGAAAACCCTTCTTCCATTGAAGAAAAGCCTAACGATGGCATTACAGTTGCCAGACTTGGTGTAAAATTAAGAAAAAGGCAAAGAAATGATGATGTTTCTTCACGTGTAAATTCTAACACTGTTTGTACTAATTCTACCAGTGGTTCATCATCTGGACACAAAGTAAACCCATCATCAGTTGACCAGTCAGAAAAACCTTGCTCCACAGAACCTGATCAAGATGCTTGTGCAGCGAAGTTATCCAAGGAGTCCCAGCCAGCTCCAAGAAAATTACACAAAACCACCAAAGAACTTTTGGAGGAAAAGGCTATTGTGAAAGGTAACTTTGAAAAGAAAGGCAGCACTTTGGTAGTTAAGTTGAATAGAGTGGTTATTAAAAATGACAGCAAGGGACCAGATAGTCCCCGCTCTATAAAGATCAAAGAATCCCAAGTGCTAGTAAAGAAAAATAACACTGCACTAAGGCCAACTAGAAGCACATCTAAACTGCTCCACCTTCGTGGCTCAATTGTGCGGCTAAAATTTCAGAAATCAGTAAAAACTGCTCCATGCAGGAATATAGTATTGAAACCATTTACCACAAGAAAGCCTTTACTGACTCGTAACTCACAACGGCTGGATCAGAAGAAAAGTTTGAAACCTCTACGTTTCAGAAAACGTCAGGAGAAAGAGTACCCAAATTTAGTGGGCAAACGCATCAGACATCTGTATGAGGAAAATGATAAATCTGAGTCTTGGTATAAAGGTGTAGTACTCAGAGTGCATGAAAAGCACCAGAATCCTTTAAAGACTGTGTATGAAGTTAAATATGACAGTGAGCCTGATTGGCAGTACTACCTTGAACTCTTGCAAGATTACGAGAAAGGTTGGCTAAGAGTTGATGACTGACACTTCTTTTCCAAGTAAAACTAAGAATTGTGTTTGAATATTTGAGATGACCACTATGGAAATTGAAACAAACATCAGCAAGTGATTAGTAAAAGTAATAATAATTTTGCATTTTGAAAGGGATCTACAGTGAGTCTTTTTAGTTTATTTGCAGGAAATGGTACCTCTACAACTCTTAATTCCTAGCTGGCAAAATAGTGTGCGCTTTGATTTTAGTTACAACTGAAAATGTTGGAGGAATGAGGGCAAATAATATTCATATGAAGTCATGGATGAGCATGTACACGTTCCAAACTTAAACTGTGGAAAAGGTTCTAATTCCAGAACCAAGTGTATACAATTAAAATCGTTTGTTGTTCATTGGGTTTCCCGTGCTCTTGGATCTCTCCTGTCAAAAGCACTGATTTGGCACTCAGCTGGCAAGTGCTAGCAACCTGCAGGACTTGCCCTAATCACTGGGTGTTTGGTGTGATACCTCTGTCTCTAGGACCATGCAGCCAGATCTGCTTCACCGTTGATGTGTGTGTATACATACGCACACATCCTAAACACAAATGCACACACCTCATTATGGAAATTGCTAGCAATTATAATTGATCCATTTCATCTGTCACCTTGGGCTACAGAGCTTGATTGTAGTTCCTGACCATGTTTCCAGCAAAACTGAGCTAATTTATAAACCATGTGACTTATAGTTAATAGATGGTAAAAACAGGATATTGAAATCATTTGTACAAATCATTTTAATGTATTTCAATTCAACAATCAGAATACAAATTTGTTTTGGTTAAACTTTTGATAGTACAGAAACGTTTTGTAAACTTTTTTACCTCCCTGTTCCCACCTTTTGCCTTCTGAGAATACAAGTGGACACAGTTGAGTTGGGTGGGTAGTGCTGGTATTTGCAGAGCTCTGCAAGTTGTGCTCCAGTGCATGAACAGCACTGCCAGGTTGGTCTTTGATAGAATACAAATCAGGAATCAATTAAACAGAAATCTCAATTTCAATTTTATGTTAAGACCCTTTTTTACTTGCAGGACTCACAATCAGCAACTTATCAAAAGTAGCAAATATATATTGACAAGATTTATTCCTGCGGTAAAGTTCCCTCCATAAAAAACTATGCATGCATTACGTGGAGATAAATGTGCTCAGCTGTTTGCTGCTGTTGTACAGATCTGAACTTGAGGCATTGATACATAGTTAAGTAGCATAGTTACACTGTGGTGTTTTGTACTTTTTAATAACTTACTTTTGTATCTTAGTAAGTTAACGATGATATTGATATAGTGTGTCTAAATGTGAACTAGGTTGAAAAACCATTGTTACAAACTACTTTGAATTAAGTACTTTTGTATAAAGATTTTAAACTATTGAAATTTGTCTCATGCTTTTGAATATCATTACATGACAATGAAGTGAGTTAAAATTCATGGTTGTGCAAATATGACTCGAGATGGACATTGCCAACTCTCATGGCATATAGACAAAAGTAAACTTGTCTTGTTTCAAGTACCTGGAGCCCTACGATACCACCTGGAGTCCCAACAGATTGTGATGCTAAAGAATCTCCCTGCTTCTAAGGAAGATGCTCAACTAAAAGAAAATGCAAAGATTAGACCATGTAATTATATAGAACACATGGCGTTGAAATATTAAGGTAGGTATCTTGGAAACACAGTACACAATTTATAAAGCCTTCACCCATGAAATGAATAAAGAAACGGATCATCCCTATCTTGTCTCATTTGAAGTATAAACAATAATCAAAACATCACTTAGCTTTTTTCAAATGATTTGAGGTCATCTGGGACAGCTGAAGCTCCAATTCATCTTCTCATTAAGATTTTCTAACACGGTGAGTGATACCAGTGCAGCATGTGGTCTAAGACCATGGGACACAAGGTGCTTTCGTTAAAGATCTACTTGCCATACAGTTACTTCCTGAGCTTAAAGTTCTCACTGGCAAACATTTCTGTCCAGTTTAAGGTAGAAATCTCTTTATTCAGCTGACAGCATAATCAAGGACCCCTCCTGGCTCAATCATCTTCCTCCCTCTTCTGTTGGGCAGAAGATGCAAACAGTTGAGAGCATGTACCAACAGACTTGAGGACAGCTTCTATCCTGCTGTGATCAAACTCTTGAATGGACCTCTCATACACTAAAAGATGAACTCTTGACCTCCTAATCTATCTTCTTGTGGCCATTGCACTTTATCTGTCTACCTGCACTGTACGTTGTGTAACAGCAATGCTATAGTCTCCATTCTGTTCCCTTTTTACTGCCTCAATGTGCTTATGTATGGCATGATCTGTCTGGATGACGCGCAAACGAAAGTGTTTCATTGTATCTCAGTAAATGTGACAATAAACCAACACCAAATATCCCCAAAATCACATTCAACAAGAAAACCAAATTCTGAGCATGTTACTATGTGAATGTATGTTGAGGGCAGGTTCCTATGGCATCACTCCAAAGTGTCATACATTTCAATCAGCCTGTCTACAGTTATGCTGTCCTGTGTCATCTGGTTCTTAATGCCAAGTAAACCTGCCAAGTATTTACCGGCTAGCTCAGAGTTGTGCCTGTCACAGGTGAATGTAGTGTGAAACCAGCAACAAGTTTCCAAGTGATTGGAGTAACCATCCAAACTGTCCTTCAGAATAAAGAAGAATTCGTTTATCTGCATTTTTTGGTATTTCTCCTCATTGCTGATTCTAAGCACAAACAACTCGTACACCAACCTTCCGGTGCCTGGTTTGTCTTCAGTCTTGCTGTATTGCCAGCAATTCAACAACTTGGGTTCTTTCTACAAAATGTTAAGTAATACCATACCCCTTGCTGCATTATCCATTCCTTATTTCTAGCTGAAAAAATTGCTCAGAAGACATTAACTGGCCTGTATTCAGTGTGGACGCTTGCTTGTACTCAAAATCCAACAACAAGGGAAGTACATTAACAACTCTCACCGGCATGGAACAAGCGTGGAGCTTCTCTTACTCTTGAGGGTATCTGCTTTCTTGAAGTTCAGGTCCTGGAAGAGAAAAATAAATGCAAACAGTTGAAGGCAGTATAAGGGGTGAAATTGTCTAGATTTACCACCTCTGTCTTGCTGTACTCATCGAACCTCTTCAGCACAATGGAGCAATCCAGTGGGTGGTAGAGATGGCACTGATAGCACAGCCTATGATACCCGTCTCTGCAGCATGAATCACCCTCCTTTTGACTTCCTGGCATGTGCTCAGTAATTGCTTTACCAGCCCCCATTTCAACCAAGTCAACATTTACAGATAAATGTTTCTTGAGTACCTTCCAGTTGCAGGCCTCTCTGAACCTGCTGTGTGGTTGTTCCGCAGAAAGATCTATGCTGTTGCAGTTTCAAATCTACAGCTCTTAAGTTCAATCTCCCCCTATCTGGAGGAGTAATACTACTTTGAGCTCACTGCAGTGAGTTGAAGACACAAAGCCAGGGAATTACATTGTCTTCACATGGGACTATCACATCGTGACAATGTTGACAACAGTCGGTTCATCTTCTTTTACAAATCACTTGGACTGATTCTACACAAAGAAAAGTTAGGCATCTATGTCCAATTTCTGATCAACTTCACCTTCATTTGAGTTTGGTCTTTTTTCATGTATCAATAAAATGTTGAGCTAGCTGAGCTCTAATGTTGGCTTTGTTACCCCAAGGCAGAATAAACTTGGCCCTGGGAAATCTAAACTTCACAAGGAAGTTTCTGAAAATTCAGCTGGGTCAGGGCATCTCTTGGTTTTGCAATTTTATCACCTCTTACTTGGTCTTTCTGGTGCCAGGCATCTAAACCTTCATTTTTGGAGACCTCCCTGAAATTGTTTTAGAATAAATAATGCAGTTTAGAAATTATTTGTTTTTTTTACAAACATTAGAGAGCTAAGCATTTTATTTGAGGTAAACACATTGTCTGTACTGCTACATACACCAACCCAAAGAAGGTGGCTTTTGAATTTTTGAACCAAGGTATACTTCTTGTGAACATTCATGTTCTTAATTAGGTTCTACTTTGTGGACTGATCATCTTGTTTAGATATTCTTTCCTTGTTATAGGGATACAACAATGACATTCTTAGCCAGGAACATGACATTATCCTTGAGCAAATCCAAGCCAGCACGAATGTACTAATTGAGTTGAATACTGTATATTCCTCAGCAAAGTCAGACTATTAATGTAATTGGGATGTATAACTGGAATCACCGTCAATTATTGAAAAGATGCAAGCTGAAGAGATCCAGACCACAGTACCCTGAAAGATACGTATGTTTTGCCTGTTACCCCAGTTTTGTCTAAATAAATTGCTGGGATCCTTTGTCCTGCCCAAGGTCACCGATTACAGGGCCAAGAACAAGTTTAGTCAACACAAGGACCTTAAGGACCATGAGAATGGAATCCTTACTTCCATCAGGATATTTCAGGATCCAGTCCAATAAGATTTGCCGCCAAATTTTGTGCTGGATTTGAGTTGACTATTCTTGGCCAAGGTGGATTCTGCAGGAGCAAATGTGATTAAGAGAAAACATTTTGCATTCGACCTCTCAGAATCTCCACTAAATATTGATTGCTTGAAGAGTGATCTAAATTTCAAAATGGCATTAACTAATTGCCTGCGCCATAATATACCACTTGTGATTCTGTATCTGTCTGCCTCAAACCTGCTTCCCAGTTGATGGCTTTTGCCAAAGCAAGATTGGTTGGTTGATCCGGTCAACTGAAGCTGATGTGCTCCATTGGACAATCTATTGCCAAAGAGGCAACCAAATGGGACTTGGCATTGTGAATTCTATTGTGTCAAATGGTCCGAGATACCCAATTCAAATGACTTGATGAAACTCCAAAAAAACTGCAGATGAAATAAAAACAGAAAATGCCAGGGTCTCGACATGAGATGTCGACCGTCTCTTTGCTTCCACAGGTGCTGCCTGATAGAATTCATTTTTTTTCAAGAGAAATTACAAATTGGTTTCAGGTTGCAGGAATGGTCAGACAGGACGAAGGCAATACCTCTAGTGGGATTAAGGCCAGAGTTCACAGAGCGACATGGCAAATAGATTAATGATGGCAGTTGGAGAGAAAACAGACTAGGAACATGTAAACCTGTGAAATGCAGGTCAGAGTGTTGCTGAACTTGAAACAAAAAGGAGAACGTTGGAAGTGGCCTGCAGGTCAGGCAATGTCGGTGGAAAGAGAAAAGTAGAGTTAATGTTACATATGGATACCCTTGCAATAGAACTGGCCAGGGCTGAAACAAATAGAAAAAGTGAAATTAGTTAATTCAGTATTGAGTCTCAAAGGCTGCCACATGGCTGGATAGAAGATAAGCTGTTGTTCCTCAAACCGAACTTGGGCTTCATTGGAACAGTGCAGAGGGTCACAGACATATAGGTCAGAGTGGGCGTGGGAGCCTGCAAGTTAAAACTAGCTTGCTTTCTCTCCTGTCCAGCTCCAATGCTGGAGCTGCTCAAAGTAGCGGTTCTGCTTCTCATGAGTTCAAGGAGATTTGGTATGTCACCAAAGACCCTTGCAAATTTCTACAGATGTACGCTGGAGAGTATTCTGACTGGTTGTATCACTGCCTGGTACGGAGGCTCCAATGTGCAGGTTTGAAAGAGGCTGCAGAGGGTTGTAGACTCAACCAGCTCCACCACGGGCACAACCCTCCCTGCCATCGAGGACATCTTCAAGCACTGGTGCCTGAAGAAGGTGGCATCCATCAGTAAGGACCCTCACCACCCGGGACATGCCTTCTTCACATTGCCATCGGGGAGGAGGTACAGGAGCCTGAAGACCCACACTCAACATTTCAGGAACAGCTTCCTCCCCTCCACCATCAGATTTCTAAACGGTCCATGAACCCAAGAACACTACCTCGTTATTCCTCTTTTGTACTATTTATTGATTTTTGTAACTTGTAATGATTTTTATGTCTTTGTGTCTTGCACTGTACTGCTGCCGCAAAACAACAAATTTCACGACGTGTCAGTGATAATAAACCTGATTCTGTCTGATTCTCGGTGCAAGGTTCTTGGCCTGAAATCTCAGGCATTTCTCATTATTTGATGTTGACTGTGTGGGTGAACAATGTTATTCAGACAAAACAAATTACTGCATCTTAGGCAGTAACTGAACAAACACCTCATGAGATACCTTAAGTGATGCCCTATGTGGAGCTGTGATCTCTGTCTGAAGCCCTCCACCATCACCTATATCCTGAAACACTCTTCGGACCAAGCAATAGGCCTGACCTTAGTCTTCCAAAACCTGCTGCCTTCTTGCTTAGGCTAGATAAGATAAGATAAGATATCTTTATTAGTCACATGTACATCATTGCACACAGTGAGATAGATCTTTTGCGTAGAGTGTTCTGGGGGCAGCCCGCAAGTGTCACCATGCTTCTGGTGCCAACCTAACATGCCCACAACTTCCTAACCTGTACATCTTTGGAATGTGGGAGGAAACCCATGCAGACATGGGGAGAACATACAGACTCCATACAGACAGCTGTAGGAATTGAACCCGGATGCTGGCGCTGTGGCATCACAGGCACATAGCATCATATAAGCAGCACTCACAAGTAAAATATAAACACAAGTTATACACAATTTTTACAAGAAAGAACACAATTAGAACAAAGAAAACCAAAGTCTATTGTAGTGCAAAGTGGTCATAGTTTTGCTATACTGTAGTGATTAGGGTTGTGCCGGTTGGTTCAAGAACTGAATGGTTGAAGGGAAGTAGCTGTTCTTGAACCTGGTGGTGTGGAACTTCAGGCTCCTGTACCTCCTGCCCAATGGTAGCTGCAAGAAGATGGCATGGCCCGGATGGAGGGGATCTTTGATGATGGATTTTGCCTTCTTGAGACAGCGCCTCCTGTAAATACTTCCGATGGTGGGGAGGGATGTGCCCACGATGTACTGGGCTGAGTCCACTACTCTCTGCAGCTTCTAACATTCCTGCACATTCAGATTGCCGTACAGGATGCAATCTGTCAGGATACTTTCAACAGTACATCTGTAGAAGTTCGTTAGAGTGTTTGGTGACAAGCCAAACATCCTTAACTTCGAAAGGCACAATGTAAAGTTTCTTTCACATGAACCTGCATTCTGTTTTCCTTTTTACTACCTGAATGTACTTATGTATGGCAGGATCTGTCTGGATAGCACGCAAACAAAAGCTTTTCACTGTATTTTGGTACATGTGACAATAATAAACCAATACCAATACCAAATCAAAAGAATTATACATTGTGAATAGTGTGCACCCCTTTCAGTACTAATAAAATAGGAGTAGACCACTTAATCCCTTGTATCTGCTCCACCCATTCAAATATTATGGCTGAAGTGGTCTTCTACTCCATTTTGCCTCACCCTGATTAATTTACCAAAGAAAAAGAATCCAATTCTTTTCATAACCTTTTGAAGGAAAAGAGATCCAATTTTCAAAAGAAGTGCCACATGGTTTGCATCAGTACTTGATAGGAGGCAGAATGTTATGAGGTCTTACCATCATGTTAATTCTTCTCCTAAGCTGCTTCCCCCCAAGGCCTGAAGAAGAGATGGTGATGTAAGCAAGTGCAACATCCCCAGGTCACAACTAAAGCAATATTAATAACCTGGCTCTTTAGATATGGAACCTCTGTGCTTCTCGCTTTGGAAAGAACATTATTGAACTACAACAGTTTGCTGAAAATTTAAACCATTGGTCTTGTCTCCTCGCACACAAGCAGTGACATTAATGCGGAAAGTGGCTGAGTCATTTGAAATTTAATTTAAATTGCAGTGGTTTCACTTCCTTGAAGTCTCCCCACAGCTCCCGTCCTCACCGAAGGTTCAATGAGTATTTGCTATGAAGCCAAGTTATAACCTTTGCAAAAAGGCAGACAGCTTCCCTGCTGCTCTGTGTGTTGTGCTAGTGGGACTATGTCTATAGTTAGCTGTATTTCAACCCTCCCATCTTGAACTATGATAAGAGATGGGGAAAACTATCTAGTGTCGGTATTGTTAAGCACTATCAGTAAATGTCTCTTGAAGACAGTAAACCCACAGGCATGGTAGTGTAGCGGTTAGCGTAACACTATTACAGCACCAGTGACCTGGGTTCAATTCCGGCCACTGTCTGTAAGGAGTTTGTACATTCTCCCCGTGACTGTGTGGGTTTCCTCTGGGTGCTCCGGTTTCCTCCCACATTCCAAAGATGTACAGGTTAGGAAGTTGTGGGCATGCTGTGTTGGCACTGGAAGCATGGCGACACTCGTGGGCTGCCCCCAGAACACTCTATGCAAAGGAGGCATTTCACTGTGTGTTTTGATGTACATGTGACTAATAAAGATATCTGATCTGATCTTATCTGAACCTGTGAAATTCTCCATCATGAAATGGAGGCATAGTCACTGAATTTATTTAAGAAGGAGTAGATAGATTTCTAGACACAAAAGGTCCCAAATGGTATGGGAAGAGGATGGATATATGGGATTGAGGGTCAGCCATGATTATATTGAATGCCTAGTCCTGTGCCTTTCTTTTTGTGTTTCTACATAGCTGCAGAAATCAGAAGACTTGGTGTTGCCTGCACCGTGATTTCCCCAGCTTGCCATCAGCCATCCAATGCTCGTTAACTACCCATAAGTTTGATCACTTTGGTGAGTTATAGCAGGTCAGCATAGAGTAGTGGAGTCACACAGCACGGAAGCAGGCCTGTTGGCCCAACTGGTCCATGCCGACCAAGATACCCCATCCAAGCTAGTCCCATTTGCCTGCCTTAGGCCCATAACCTTCTAAACCTTTCCAATCCATGTACTTGTCCAACTGTCTCTTAAAAGCTGTTATTGTATCTGCCTCAACCCCTTCCTCTGGCAGCTCGTTCCACATGGATATCACCCTTTATGTAAAAAAGTTACCCCCATGTTCCTCTTAAATCTTTCTGCTCTCACCTTAAACCTATGCCCTCTAGTTCTTGATACCCCAACCCTGGGAAAAAGACCGAGTGCATTCACCCTATCTATGCCCCTCATGATTTTATAAACCTCTAGAAGGTCGCCCCTCGTTCTCCTACGCTCTAAGGAATAAAGTCCTAGCCTGTCCAACCTCTCCCCATGACTCAGTCCCCCAAGTCCTGGCAGCATCCTTGTAAATCTTTTCTGCACACTTTCCGGTTTGATAACATCATCTTACACCTGCTAAGCTTTACAGGTGAAACATCGAGGTGGATAGGGGTGCAGGAGAGGGACAAATGGAACCCAGTCAGGGAGAGTAGGAGCTCTAAGTAAGGGGGAGGGGGGGGATTAGATAAGGAGAATAAAGGGAAAAAGAGCCTGAGCAGGCAGGTGAGAGTGAGAAAGGAACACAGTGGAAGCAGGTCACCTGAAACTGGAAAATTCAATGTTCATACCATTGGGTTGTTGTCTACCCAAGTGGAATATAAGGTGTTGTTCTTCCACTTTGTGCTCGGCCTCACTGTGACAGTGGCAAAGGCCGACAATGGACAGGTCGGTGTGAGAATGGGGAGGGGAGTTCAAACGGCATGCCAACCAGGAACCCAAGATGGCCATTGCGGGCAGAGCCTAGGGCGCTCCGCGAAACAGTCGTCTAGTCTACGCTCGGTCTCGCCCATGTAGAGGAGGCCACATCGAGAGCAGTAGACAAAGTTGGAGGAGATGCGCGTGAATCTCTGCCTCGCCTGGAAGGGTTGTTTGGATTTCTGGATGGTGGTGAGGGAGGAGGTGGAGAGACAAGGGTTGCACCTCCTATGGTTGCAGGGGAAAGCGCCAGGGGATGGGGAGAGGAGGGTTGGGACGGATGAAAACAGAGCAGGGAGTCCCCACGGAAAGCAGGAGGAGTGGCGCGGGCGTTGCGAGAGGGGATGACGTGACTTGTGGTGGGGCCCTGTTGCAGCTGGTGGACAAGGACAGGAGTTTATTAGAAGCACCATCACCTGCGGGTTCACCTCCAGGTCACACACCATCCTGACCTAGAAATATATCGCCAGTCCTTCATCATCTGTGGGTCTAAATCCTGGAACTCACTAGCGAACAGCACGGTGGGAGGATCTTCACCAGAAGGACCACAGGGATAAGAATAATGAGATTTCTTTGTTAGTCACATGTACATCGAAACACACAGTGAGATGCATCTTCAGCGTAGAGTGTTCTGGGGGCAGCCTGCAGGTGTCGCCACGCTTCCGGCACCAACATAGCACGCCCACAACTTCCTAACCCGTACGTCTTTGGAATGTGGGAGGAAGCCGGAGCACCCGGAGGAACCCCACGCAGACGCGGGGAGAACGTACAAACTCCTTACAGACAGCGGCGGGAATTGAACCTGGGTCGCTGGCGCTGTAAAGCGTTACGCTAACCGCTACACTACCGTGCCTGCCCACCTGTGCATATGACAATAAACTTGACTTTGACTTTGACTTGGACTTTGTGTTCTACTTGGCTAGTATTTCAAAATGTCTTCATAATGTGAATGTAAATATCGGAGATGACGTAAAAAGAATCAAAAGTGGCTAGTGATTCACTAAAATTGCAATTTATTTAAAGTGCGATGAGTCATTCAGATACACTGGGCAGAAGTTGACTTAAAACATTCCCTAAAAGCTTGCAAATAATGTTTAGGTTCAGCAAAATAGTGGTTCCCACACAACGATCAGTGGGTTATCCAAGTTCCATCTTAACTGTACTTCAAACACCAGTTTCCAGTCTGGTAGGTCTCAATGAACAAGAATCCTGGGCCAGAATCATTGCTATGTTTTCCTTACCTGCCTCGGAAGAAAATGCTGTGAGTAATTATTACATCTAACCGCACCTGATGTCAGGTCGGGCAATGCACCAGAGACCTGGACTCTGTCTGACAGTAGGCAGTGTAGTCAGCCACTAAGACGAGAGGCTGGGGCAGGTCAGGATGGATTAGAGTCAAGCACACTCAATGATCAAGTGAATGTTTGTTGAAAGCCTAGTGAAAAATGTATCTCCTACATGCCAATGGGGATATGTTACTTCCTTACTGATCTTCAGCTGAATCTTCGAGCACTGATATTGATCAAACTAAACAATTCGTCTGATCCAATGTCGTGGCTTTTGTTGTCTCTGGGCCTGTACTCGATGGAGTTCAGAAGGATGAGGGAATCTCATTGAAACCGACTGAATACTGAAAGGCCTGGATAGAGTGGACGGAGAGAGGATGTTTCCATTAGTAGGAGAGTCTAGGATCCGAGGGCACAGCCTCACAATAAAGGGACGTCCCTTTGAAACTGAGATGAGGAGGAATTTCTTCAGCCAGAGGGCGGTGAATCTGTGGAATTCGTTACCACAGAGGGCTGTGGAGGCCAAGTTATTGGATGTATTTAAGGCAGAAATTGACAGTTCTTGATTGGTAAGGGGGTTAAGGGCTATGGGGAGAAGTTGGGAGAAGTCAGCCATGATTGAATGGTGGAGCAGACTCAATGGGCTGAATGGCCTAGTTCTGTTCTTATATCTTATGGTCTTATGGCTCCTGTGCACTTTCAGAGTGGCATTCAGAAGGGAAGGTGCTGCCAGATGGTATGAATGAACCATTTTGATGGTTTTACCTTCCATGAAATAATAGGAAAATAATTGAGAAGAATATCTCCAAAAGGGCACTGGAGCATATTGACTGCAGCAACATAGTCTAATCCTTCTACCATTGCGGGGGAAAGTATACCAATCAGTGGAGTATTAATGTTAATGAATTAAAGTGGTGTTTATCACTCAAAGTCATTTGAATTTTGTCGATTGATTGTCAAAGATATTAAGTACCTTTATTGACTTGAAGGCAATGAAGGAATGAGTTTAAGGTTCACCCTGCTAAAAGTAGCATGCAAGATTTAACCAGATTAAAGCAGAGGCTTCCAATACTCAGTTCAAGTAATATCCATCAAGGTGGCATCTGTGAAGTCTCAGGACAGGGAAAAAACAGTGAGGTTCTTCAATCAATCATCTTGAGAATTCTAATTGCAAAATGCCGCACCTAAACCAGGAGCTATAAAGCAAAATAAAGATCATGTTTGAAGGGAGAGACAATGTTGAAATATCTTAATTTTTATTTGTCTTTAATTATGCTGTGTTAATATTTTCCTGGGAGATTAAGGTTGAACAGTTGTAAAATTATGTTTTCTGAACCAGAAAGGTTGTTCAACAGTAATTATGACACCAAGTGAAGAACTCAGTCATTCTTGAGTGCGGTAGCCCCAGGTTTTCCAACCACCTTTAGTGCAGGAATAATGGGTAACTCTCATGTCATTAGAGTGGCTTCAGTGCCCATTCTATTGATAGTGGCTGCAACAGAACATGCTCTGGAGGAGCAAGGTATCTCTGACTGTATCTTCTGGAGCTCTATATGTAACCCTGCACTTTCGGTGGTCAGATTTACCCTGTATTAATGACAACCTCATTTTATTACCAACAGCAAATTTAGGCTGCTATATTCGAAAGATTGTCTGGGATATATTAGATGTGCATATTCCGTGTAGAATTGCTGTAGAAAAGGACAGTGTTAGATGTTAAATGAAGTCGAGTATTCAGGATATTTAGATAGGGTACTTATTACAGCAGAGGGAATGGTATATGACTAAATGTTATATTGCAAAGCCTCTGAGAACATTTTATAGTATCAGGGTTTTAATGAGATTTATTTTTTCTTTTTGGCATATAGAACAGCACAGCACAGAAACAGGCCCTTTGGCCCACGATGTTGAGCTGAACTAATTAAACTAGTAATTAAATGCCTAACTAAACTAATCCCTTCTGTCTACACAATGTCCATATCCCTCAATTCTCTGCACATTCATGTGCCTATCTAAGAGCCTCTTAAAAGCCTCTGTCGTATTTACCTCCACCACCACCCCTGGCAGCACATTCCAGGCACCCACCAGTCTCTGTGTAAAAAACTTGCCCCGCACACCTCCTTGTGATGTCCACACTTCTCATATGCTCTACTTTCTCGGAGTGCTGTGACATTAATGGCTCTAACACCATACCACAGCTGTCTCCGATCACTTTGCCACTAAAGTGGATTGCAAATTAAGGATATACCCAAGTGCTGGATCACTCTGTGGAAGTGAAACCCATAGCCGTTGCAGGTTTCACACTGAGCTCCAATTCTCAACCGCAATGTAAATGCAATTTCCACAATGTGAGTCAAAAGTTCAATTGCTTTTTTATTTATAAGTTGTTCACAGGATGCCAGCATTTATTGTTCATCCCCAATTCTCCCTGAACTGAGGAAGTGCTTAGGAGTCAACTGTATTGATGGGTCTGGAGTCACGCAAAGGTCAGGTGGGTAAGCATAACATAGGTGAACATTGATGGACCTTACACTTCTTCCATTGCACATGTAGTCCACTAATTCCTTGCTACTTCTGAGGAATAGAGACAAGGGCTTTCTGTGTATAACAAAAAAAACATGGTTACCATTAAGAGTGTTGACAATGACACTACGATTGCATTGGCATAGAGTGGTGAACCCCTCCATGGATAGAACAAATGTTGTGAACAGCATGAGGGGTTTTGACCCAAAACATCAACAGTCCATTTCCCTCCACAGAATCTTCCTGAACTGTTGAATTCCTCCAGCAGCTCATTTTTTTTTTGCTCTAGACTCCAGTATCTGCAGTCTCTTGTGACTCCATTGAACGACTTCTATGTAAATTTCGGCTTGTCAGAGCGAGATCCATTTTCTTGACCCCTGATGTTCTCAATATGCACAGGAGCACAAGAGGCTACAGAGAGTGGTGGGACTCAGCCGGTTCCATCACGGGTACAGCTCTCCCCACCATCGAGAACATCTACAAGAAGCGATGTCCCTGGAAGGCGACACCCGTCATCAGGGTCTCCCAGGCCATGCCCTCTTCTCGATGCTGCCATCAGGCAGGAGGTACAGGAGCCTGAAGACCCACACCTCAAAGTTCAACAACAGCTTCTTCCCCACTGCCGTCAGGTTCTTGAACCCACCTGAAAAACCCTAATGCTACCTTGAACTATAATTGTTTGCTCTCTGAATCTTGCACTAGTGTCATTTTGTCGTTTATTTTGCACACATGTAAGTTATGTATAATTGTATGTATTATGTATAATTTGTGTTAATTTAAATTTACATGAATTATGACCTTGTCTTGTGCTGCACTGTGCTGCTGCTGCAGAAAGCTAATTTTCATGGCATTTATACCCTGTGTATGTATGCCTATGACAACAGTAAAAATTGAACCTGAACTTGAACCCTGACCCCAGTTCTAGCCACACTCCCTACAAACATTCTGGACTCTAGCTCCAGCTGCAAACCTACCCACCTTACTGACCCCTGGTGTTCCTGATTCCAACCCCTACACAGCCTCCAGCGGTGCACCCACTATTGATATTTTTGTTTTTTTTTATTTACAGCGTGGTAACAGGCCCTTTCGGCCCAACGAGTCACGCCGCCCATTTTAACCCCCCAATTAACCTACCCGTACGTCTTTCGAATGTGGGAGGAAACTGGAGCACCCGGAGGAAAGCCACGCAGACACAGGAGAATGTACAAACTCCTTACAGACAGCGACGGGAATCGAAACCCGATCGCTGGCGCTGTAATAGCATCACGCTAACCGCTAAGCTACCGTGCTGCCCCTTCAAGACATCAAATGTAATCCATTTAAACAGGAGTCACTGGAGACCACAGGCGTGGGATTTCCAACACTCCCAGTAATACACAGCTGACCTTACAAGCACATGATCCATCGATGTGCAGACGATGAGGACTTATTGTACAACAAACAATCCACCAGAGGAACTCAGTGGGTCGAACAGCATCTGTGGGAGGAAAGGAATTGTCAACGTTTCTGGTCTAAACCCTGCATCAGGGCTGAGAGTGGAGAGAGGAGACGGCCGATGTGAAGAGGAGAGCGGTGAGACAGGAGCCCGAGGTGACTGGTGGACTGAGGAGGGGTGAAGGATGATGCACAGGTTGTGCCAAGTAGGGGAGTGGAGTTGGGTGACAGTGGATGATAGATGGAGGCAGACAAAGAGAATAAAAAATAATAATGAGAGGCAGATAGGAGCGAGGAGGGATGAGGGGAGGGTGAAGGTTGGTCACAGCTGCTGGAGGCTGAAAGCAGAAACACAAAGGCTTACCAGTGCTGGAGTCAAATGAGTAAAGGAGATAATAAAGGACTTATTGTACCACTGTTCACAAATAGTATCACAAGAGTCACAATATGACATTTGAAGAGCTCACTGAACTCCTGCAGTCACATTGTGACAACAGAAAGAAATCAGAGCTTTAGAAACCATTTGGATAATCATTAAGGAGCAAATCTAAAGCAGACAACATGAATGTGTTCCTCAGACAAAATCCTCAGACCAAAACCAGCTGGGAATAAATTGCCATCAGTTTCTACTGCACGACTTTACTTTGATTTGTCAACCTATCAATATTTAGAGGCGTTGCATAAAGAAATGTCTTTGTTCTTCTCATCTGAAGCAAAGTCTGTAACAACGTTCTTCAAAATCCTCATAAGTACAAGAAAACAATAATAGAAGCCATGGCACATGTTGGAAACTTGATGTTCAGCAAATACCAGACATACAGTAGATGCTAAAATATTGAAGTGATGTTGAAAGAGGAAATAGACAATGGTGGCTAGACATTTTAAACAGTGGAAATATGGGAAGTGTTATCTTACATTATTTTTTAATTCTCTTTGTTTTGTTATTTACCAATCTTTGCAGGTTCTCACATACACTGGTACCTTTGGCTGAAGGGTGAGATTATCTACACCAGGGCCTTGCCAATGCTAAATTCAGTGGCTAAATGACGAAAACAATAGGTTACACAAGGGTTTGCAATTTCACTTTCTCTCTTTCAGCTTCAATGTATTCTTATCTTCCATCGAGACAAGAAGTTATTGAATCCACTGGGTCCATGCCAGATCTGGGGAGCAATCCCCTTAGTCCCATTTCCCCTCCCTACTCCCCCCACCCCTGCAACTTATTCTCTCTCACACATACCCAACAACTCCCCTTTGATTCTCGCCGTTTACCCACACTAAGGGGTAATTTACAGTAGCCATTCAGACTAACAGCATGTCTTTGGGATGTGGAAGGAAAATGCAATACGTGGGGGAAACCCTCATAGTCACAGAGAGAACATGCAAACTCTGCACAGACAGCACCAGAGATCAGGATCGAGCATGGTCCCTGGACAACTTGCTGTCCTCTTAATCAACTCTAACCATTCTCTGAAGATTCAACACTTCTTTTTCCAGATGTAGGTGATAATGGTAAAGGCAAATTCATAGGCAAACCCATGTCCGACCAATTATTTAAAAATGGGTCATAATCTTTCATAAGTGAGTAGAATTGTACTTGTGACTGTGACTGAGCTACTGTACATGGAGACTGGAGCTGTAGATGCAAAAGGTCTTTATACAGTACGACAAACAGGCATTCTCTTGGAAACACACTCAGGAGAAACTCTCTGAACTCAAAAGTACACTGAGGTTTTATACACGTTAAGCACAAAGATAACAAGTGAATAAATACAGCTTCAATAGTCACAATTAAAGTTTACTTCAACTGCTCTGCCCAGGATCGCAAGAAGCTGCAGAGAGTTGTGGACACAGCCCAACGCATCACGGACACCAGCCTCCCCTCCTTGGACTCTGTCTTTACCTCTCGTTGTCTTGGCAAAGCAGCCGGCATAATCAAAGACCCCACCCACCCGGGACATTCTCTCTTCTCTCCTCTTCTATCAGGTAGAAGATACAGGAGCCTGAGGGCACGTACCACCAGACTCAAGGACAGCTTCTACCCCACTGTGATAAGACTATTGAACGGCCCCTTATACAATGAGATAGACTCTGACCTCACGATCTACCTTGTTGTGACCTTGCACCTTATTGCACTGCACTTTCTCTGTAACTGTGACACTTTACTCCGTACTATTATTGTTTTTACCTGTACTACATTAATGGACTCTGTACTAACTCAATGTAACTGCACTGTGTAATGAATTGACCTGTACGATTGGTACGCAAGACAAGTTTTTCACTGTACCTCGGTACAAGTGACAATAATAAACCAATACCAATACCAATTCCAGTAGACATATGACTCCAAGGAATTACATATTTACAATGGGAGCACATTTCAACTGACTAGAGCACCTCTGCATATTCAAACACCTTTGCTGGGAATCCAGGCACCTAAAAAGAGCCCTTTTTTATCACTGTATTGAGAGATAGCTTTCTTCAGACAATGGTGTGTATTCATGCAGTTATCCTTGTTTTAGATTGAAGACTCGTTCTCATTTGAATTAACTAGCTGCTCCCTCTTTTCCATAACTCCTGAAAATGTCCAAAATAATCCATAACAGTACCCAATTTCTCAGGACCAATGTAAGAAAACCTTCAATAGTATCTCATTGCCCAAACGTAAACCAGTTATGTTGTAAAAGGAATTCCAATAGAACCCTGTAACAACTCAACGGGCTAACTTTCAAATAACTTCTAAAGTGACTGAGAACCTGTGATGCTGTTCTACGCCAAGGGGCAAATGTTTTGTATTGGAACTTGGCATCCATTGTATTCTATAAATATTACTTAAGTATTTCCTTCAATGGTTTCTTACTGTATCTAGTGGGCAACCTGATGGTATAAAATATTACTGTTGCTGACTTCATTCAGTCATGGTTAAAGTCATTGGTAAGATTATCAGTTTGTTTCTCTGGAATGAAGAACAATAATTAGTCTTAATGACCTTGCAAACAACTACCTAGCAGCTGGGGCCACCTACTCTTACAACACATATTAATGACTGCAGTGTCTTCCAACACGATGCAGAATACCATTGGATGTACAATGCAAGCCAAGGTAGACTAGAATGATTCATTAAGACAGCAAAATCATTTGGGAATACCATTGTCATGACACCAGCGGAGGAGTGTTTGTTGTTGCTCCCTGGGCTAGAAAGATGCTTAAGTATGTCTCTCAAGTTAAAAATTAGCCTCACAATATCCACACATGCTCAGTTGCGCTTATTGAGTGCTATCCTATTAAACTGGAAATGTCTTACTTAGCAATGCTTCAAGTCAGGTCATGAAAACTTTGAATTAAACCATCTCAGATGACCACAACAACTCTGCCTTCAATAAGCAATTGCAAATAAACTAACCTCACATACATCATGGCATAAATTACACAATCATTAGCAGTAATAAGTTTTTATCATGGGAATAGTCGTAAATCCTTCCGCATCTGTTTGGCAAGATTTTGAAGTTGGGATGCTTGGTATCAGTCTCATGCTTTCCAACCCTGTATTCTTTTCTCCTCTTCCCTCTCAAGGTACTCAGTCCAGGTGTACAATGTAAAATGCTTTCAAGTACGTGCACCATGTTAACAAGAACCCATTGTTTGCATAGTATGTTATTACCACTGACCAGAAGTACCTTGTGGACTTGCAAACTTGCCTGGTTTGGAAAGGGACACGGTGGTCTTTGTAAAGGTTCATCTGGAGCAGCTGCATAACACAGTGCATTACATGCTGATCCCAGGGACACACCTTTGCACAGAAATCATCTGCTACTGGAAGATTTTGGTTTATTGGTTTATTATTGCAACATGTACGAAGATACAGTAAAAAGCTTTTGTTTACGTGCCATCCAGACAGATCATTCCATACTTAAGTACGTTGAGGTAGTACAAAAGGGAAAAAAACAGAATATAGTGTTGCAGTTACAGAGAAGGTGCAGCGCAGGTAGACAATGAGGTGTAAGGGCCATGACAAGGTAGATTGGGAGAATGAGTTCATCTTTTAGCATTTGTGAGGTCCATTCAAAAGTATGATAACAACGGGATAGAAACTACCCTTGAGTCCGGTGGTACGTGCTCTCAAGCTTTTGCATCTTCTGCCTAACAGGAGGGGGGAGAAGGAAGGATGACTGGGGTGGGAAGGGTCTTTGATTACGTTGGCTGCTTTCCCGACGCAGCGGAAAATGTAGACAGAGTCAATGGAGGGGAGGCTGGTTTGCGTGATGGACTGGGCTGTGTCCACAGCTCCCTGCAATCTCCTGCGGCCTTGGGCAGAGCAGTTGCCCTAGAAGCTGTGCTGCTTTCTATGGTGGATCTGTTAAAATTGGTGAGGGTCATTGGGGACATGCTGAATTTCCTTAGGCTTCTGAGGAAGCAGAGGCACTGGTGTGCTTTCTTGGCTGTAGCATTTATGTAGCTGGCCAGGACAAATTGTTGGTGATATTTACACAGAGAAACTTGAAGCTTTCAACCATCTCCACCTCAGCGCCATTGATACAGACAGGGGCATGTACTCTGCCCCACTTCATGAAGTTAATGACCAGCTCCTTTGTTTGCTGATGTTGAGGGAAAGGATGTTGTCTTGATACCACATCACGAGGCTCTCTACCTCCTTCCTGTACACTTTGGTTCTTGTTGGTCTTTCAATGTAAGAAGATGTCCATAAGTGAATGCTGCTGTCTGGCCCATTCCAAGGTGCAGGAATACTTCCTGAGGGACACACTGAAGTCCATCGCAGCCCACCGCAAAGTCGCTGTGGGGAGGGATGACAGTCGGGGGTCCTGCTGCCATGGGATACGGGCTGCAACAGCCTCTCAGATGTTCCACTGGTGGAAAGTCTGGGGAGGAAGCATTAGTGATGTTGACTTATTGAAGTGCTGTTGAATTGCTGGGTACAGTGAGTGAAAAAAATGACCTATCCCAATTACATTACTGTATATTTTATAAATAAAGTATATTTTTGGGGAAAAAAAGTACCTGTGTAAGAGAAAGAAAGTTAATTGACAAATGGATTCCATCAACATCGTAACTGCTAAGAAGTGAATAGTCAGAGGATTAATGGATTCTACATTCAATCTTTTTCTTGCGCAGACCCTCCGGATCGAGGGGACTTGCTTCCACTCTGACCTTCTGTGGGTTCTGAGGCGGCTGATAAGGCCGTTGGGGGAACTGCAGACTCTTCTACAGACGGTGTAGTAGGTACCTGATGGGACAGGGAGCTGGGTAGATTGTGACAAGGTGCCCTTCTTCCTTTTAGACCTCTTTGTGATCCTGATGTGATGGAGTTATTTGTGGTTAATTGCAACAGTATGCTTTATGAACCGTGTTTTTATTTAAAACTTTTAATGTACAACAAGTTAATAAATTCCCATTTGTCAGTATATTAACTATTCTGAGGAATATTAGAAATTAAGACACATCATGGGACCTGTCAATTGGTCAAGGAGTCCTTTCGACTTGACTGCATGCCCCTCTTTCTTGGATTGGCCACAGGCTGCCAGAAGTCGACTGGGATGTTGCGTTTCTTCAAGGAAGCTTTGAGCGCAACCTCGAATCTTTTTTTCTGTCCGCCTGGTAGGTAATCACTTCCCATCACAGCGCTCAGAATTGAAGCTGGTTCCGGTGTTCAGAGTCAGGCATGTGAACATTCAATACATCCAGCCAATTAACAATGTAATTTGAATGGTGTCACAACAGTTGACTCAATGGAAGCCATCACCAAGCCAAACAATGCTCCATTTGGTCTACACATGTGTCCCACCTTGGGCAACAAAAACCAGGTGAGCCTTTCGGTTAAAATCTATTTCCTCTTCCCTATTCCCATTACTTAAAGGAAGATTCTGGGTTAACCTTTCCAACCCATTTATTTTCTGTAAAACCACTTCTCTTCTGGTCTGTAAGGTTGAACTTCTCACATCTTCACAGTTTTTCTCCACAGTGAAAGCATCACCCATTTCTTTGTGACCAAGATGTGATATGGTACTGAAGAGCTGATCCAAGCAAAGCACTGCATGGCCTGATCACAACTGCCCTTGACTTCTGGACAATAGTTTTGACAATGTAGTGTATCACTTTAACGATTTTATCGATTGTTTCAGAATGTTAACTGTAGAGTCTACTAAAAAGCCCAGATTATATCTGTTCACCTTTAGCTAATTTAACTCCATTCACAGAATATATAGACTTTTTTTAGTTTTCTATCTTGGAGTTACTTGTGGTTAATAGCAACAGTATACTTTTTATTTAAAGCTTTTACTTACTTGAATAATATAATAACATACTTTATAATGATATGCTTTAATATACTTCAATTACTAAATACTAAAATAATATACTTTAATAACACCAGAATACTTTTGTAGCGACTCACCGTCTGAGCAAGCGAACCGGCTCAGCGGTCGGGTCGCGCGTCGTCGGAGCGGCGAGGCCCAAGATGGCGGTGGGCCTTCGTCTTCCCCGAGCGACGGGGAGAACCCGCGCGCGGGAAAGGTTTGATGACGTAGCGTATACGTCACTGCCGTTTTGAGTGGGCGGGAACAATCTTTCTTAAAAGGCCCGCGCAAGGCGGGAAAATAAACCAGTTCTCGTTCTGAAACCCTTCGACTAGTGTCTTGTTTTCACATCGCGGTAGCAGCCGCTACACTTTTTTATTTAAAACTTTTATATACTTCATACCTTAATAGTATACTTTATTATACTTTAAAATATACTATGATAGTATACTTTAATTACTAAATACTAAAATAATATAATATACTTTAATAGCAAAAGTACACTTTTTTATTTAAAACTTTTAAGGTACGATGAGTTAATAAGCTCCTGTTCATTGGTACATTAACTATTCTGAGGAGTATTAGAAATTAAGACACATCACGGGACTTGTCAATTAGTCAAGGAGACCTTTCGACCTGACTGCATGCCCCTCTTTCTTGGATGTTCCTGCAGAGGGAGTATGCAGTGTTCACTGGCATGCTCATGGCCTTTAGAATGTTGGGCACCAGAGGGATTGGAGGCAACGTGAATCTCTAGAATAATATTTTGGTACAAATTTTGGCAGTTTTTGCAATCATGTTTCTGTTCTTTACAAATTACAGTCCCAAGTTAATGATAACTCCAAGGAGCCTACAAAGGAGGAAAGGCCAAAGACTGAACTTGTGTGTGAACAAATATGGACCTAGATGTGAATTCCCTGTGACACATTTGGATTTACAGTATGATAATCCAGCAGCTGCCAAGGATGTTCATCAGTGCTAACCCAATCTATTGAACTTAGTTTCAAAATTTATCAAAGTGAGATATCACCATCAGTGGGTTGCTCCTCCAATAATAACCACAAATGATGCGATTTATCCTATTATATCCTGACATCTGTTTGCACATGGTAACCCCTCATAAGACCACACACCACTGCAATAAGGCATCTTTAAATCTTCCTCACTTTTAGGTAGCATTGTGAAGGCATCCAAATGTACCATCACACGGTACACCAATGTAAGGAAAGCCCACAGGAAAGAGAAACAGGAGGAGGCCACGTGACTCCCTTGAACCCACTATGATGCCCAATTGAGATATTTCTGATCCCCAGTGATTCTCTCAACGTCCAAAGACCTATCAACCTCAACCCTGAGCATACAAAATGATTGAACCTCCACAGCCCTCTGCAATACCGAACTTCAAAGCTTGAGACAGTTTCCTACTTCAGCAGTAATTGATAGTTTCATAGTTTTTCTTCCTGTCCTGACTGTGCAGACTCAGTAAGGATACAGTTACACAGGCAAGGTAACCCTCTGGAACTTTGTCTGAATCTCAGTATTTAACGGTGAAGGACCTCATTTTTGAGCCCCAGGCAACATACACTTTCATTGAACTGTTAAGGCACAGATCATAGAATCATACAGCATGGAAGTGGATCCCTTGACTCACCAGGTCTGTGCCAACCATTAACCATTCACAATGTTCTCATTTATTTCCCCCATATTCCCATCAATTGCCTCCACATTCAATCACTCAACTGCGCACCAGGGGCGACTTACAGCGGCCAGTTAACCTCTCAACCTGCACATTTTTGGGATGCGAGAGGAAGCTGGAGCGCCCAGAGGAAACTCACGCGGCCACAGGGAGAATGTGCAAACTCCACACAAACAGCACCAGTGGTCAGGATTGAACCTGGCTCACTGGAGCTGTGCGGTAGCAGTTCTACTAGCTGCAAAACTGTGCCTCATATTTGGCCCATCGAGTCTATGCTGGCTCCTGGTCAGGCAATCCCGTCTGTCCTGTACACCTGCTCGATCCCTGTCACTTTTCAAGTTATTTTCCCCCAAGTTCCCGGCCAATTCCCTCCTGAAAGCCCTGATCGATTCTGTTTCCAGCGGTGAGTTCTCCGCATCATCTCTGCCGTCCAAAATATTCACCCTGTGCTCCAGTCCTTGAACCACATCCTAATGGGAACACCTCACTCCATTGACAGTATCTAACTGAGTCATGATCTTGAACTCCTCCTGTTAACCTTCCTAGTTCCAATACAACCACCCCAGCTTCTCCAGTTTAACCTTGTAGTCGAAATGTCTCACCCCTGAAACTTTAGAGCAAGCTTTTTTTCAAAAATAAACTTTATTCATAATAAAAAGCATATACAAAAGAATAAATAGTGCAAAACTTTTTTTTACAATAATTGATCAATATATTTAGTAGCATTAACTTATTTTTTTAAACCATAGCACCATTGCCATTCATGGGACTCCTTGGGGTGATACACCATTTTACTGTTTGAGGGGCTTCCCCACCCGACTCAGCCCCTCCATGTGTGGTAGCGGAAGGAGCCCAGACTGTGGTCCTTCCCCACAGAGCCTTTGCATTGACTGCACTGAGCTTCAGTGCGTCCCTCAGCACGTCCTCCTGCAGCCTGGAATGTGCCATTTGGCAGCGTTCCCTGACGGACATCTCGCTGTGCTGGGAGACCAACACGTTTTGGGCAGACTGGCAGCACTTGGTGTCTGTCTCAGTGTGTGACCCCGGAAACAGCCCGTAGATCAGAGAGTCTGAAACTTTACAGCAAGCATTGAACAAGAGCAGGCAGGAGAGGCTGATTTCACCCCCAAAACACTATAACCCTGAAGCACTGCAGGCATGTCACTGAGTAAGATTCACCCGTTTTATTTGAAGATGTGGTTTCTTTGTACAAATATCACTCTGTAAGTGAACACAGATCTAAATGAATGTCCTCTGCATATCTTAATTCTTTCCACCATTTCTTTGTTCCAAATAACACTGGGTTACACCCTTCCCATCACAGCAGAGTTTAGCAAAGCTTAGAATTTCTTCGTAACAACTTCCTGCCCACATGACATGCAACAAATCACAAGACAGAATGATACATGAAGTCACAGCAACTAATCATGGATATCAAATTTCAGAGTTCGATATTCTATGAATTAAAGATGCTAGCTTCTAATGGAATATTATGAGTTTCTGTGTTTATATATGAATGTTTATTGATTTACATTTACCAAAAGAATACTTGCAAGGATCCTGATTTTACTTATAGAGCAATACAGCGCAGAAAACAGACCCAACTCATCCATGCTGACAAAGTTGTCTGTCTGAGCTAGTCCCATTTGCTTGTGTTTGGCCCACATCCCTCTAAACCTTTCCTATCCATGTACCTGTCTAAATGTCTTTTAAATGTCGTAATTGTACCCACCTCTACCACTTCCTCTGACAGCTCGTTCCATATACCCACCACCCTCTGTGTGGAAAATGTTGCCCCTCAGGTCCCTTTAAAATCTTTCCCCTCTCACCTTAAACCTGTGCCCTCTAGTTTTAGACTCCCCTCCCTTGGGAAAAGGACTGTGACCATCCATCTTATCTACGGTATGGCCCTCATGATTTTATGAACCTCTATAAGGTCACCTCTCAGTCTTCTATGCTCCAAGGAAAAAAGTCCCAGCCTATCCAGTCACACCTTATAACTTCAAAGTCCACGTAGGGTTCCAGGTGAATATCTTTGAGTTTTGAACCATTTCAAAGTTAGTGGCCATTCACATTTTCCATTTATTTCCTTCCGTACCTCGGGAGAGAACATCAACAGTGAAAGAGGTCAAAGGAGGGGAACAGGGGTGGGATTGGGATTAATGAATGAAGGACTGAGAACTTGCTTCCACTGTAAAACCAGAGATTACATGTGATTTGATCCAACTTTCCGACACTGAAGGAATTGGACATTAAAAAGAAAAATGAAAACCTCATGGTGTCTGGTGCAAAGGATCCTGGGGAAGCCTTGTGTCCTTTTCTCTTTGTGAAGGCCACCCAGTATACAAAAGGGTGACTAAGTAACAGTGAGTGAAGGCACGGACTGGTTGGGCCAAAGGGCCTGTTTCCGTGTTGTATTACTCTATGACTCTATGCTCTTGCTGGAGTTTAGAAGAGTGGGAAATTACTTGACAAGAGGTGGATGTGGAGAGGATGTTTTCTCTTGTGGGGGAAATCTCAGACAGACAAGGCCAATTTTTGTCTCTGAGAGGATCGTAATTCTTTGGAACCCTTTTCCTCAAAGGGGGCAACAAAAATTGAATTGTTGGTTATGTTAAGGCAAAGCTAGATAGATCCTTATTAAGCAAGAGATTATCAGTCGTATGCAGAAACGTAGAGTTGAGCATACGATCAGATCAGATATGACCTTATTAAAGTTGAAGAGGCTTAAGGAGCCGAGTGGCCTACTCCAAATTCATATGTTCTTCACTCTGGGCCCCTGCTCTTGCCCCTCCACCTCAACACCCTCCTGAGTGCTCCAGTGTTCTTCAGCACAAGCCCAAATGTGATTATTCAAAAAGAAAAAAAAACAAACTGCTGGAGGAACTCATTAGGTCAGACGGCATCTGTGGAGGTAGAGGGATGGTTGACATTTCAGGTCAAGACCCTGCATCAGGACTTCAATCTTTCGTGTCTCTGTAATCAGTCTAAAATTGCCCTTTAAGTCATAGCATCGTAGAGAGTCTGTATATGTAAACCAGGCCAGGTGGATTGCTAGTCCAGTAACATATCTACGATGTCACTGTGGCTCCAACATGACTGAACAAGCATTGGGAGTAATTAAACTTTGCATGACCACGCTCTGTGACTGTTCACACTGTTCAGCTTTGGATTGCATATCATTTACCAAACTCCCACCTTAGGGAACAAACATAGATTACTTGAAACGTTCCATCAAGAAAATCATATCCTGCTTGAGAAGGAACAGAGCAATATCATCACGGAGATAGTTTTGATTTCTCTACCCTATCATGGGTGACACAAGGGTTCAGCTGGGAGAATTGTTGCCTCACAGCACCAGAGAATTGGGTTCGATCCTGACCTCCGGTGCTGTTGGTCTGGAGTTTGCACGTTCTCCTTGTGGTCACGTGGTTTTCCCTTCATCCCACAGCCCAAAGACATGTACATTGGTAGGTAGGGTACATGGCCACTGGTGTATAGGTGAGTAGTAGGATCTGGGGGGGGGGGGGGGGGGGGAAATTGATGAGAATGTGGGGAGCATAAAATGGGTTAGGGTAGGATTAATGTAAAAGAATAGGTGTAGGGTCATAGAGTTATACAATGTGGAAACAGGCCCTTTGGCCCAACTCGTCCATGCTGACCAAGCTGTCTACTTGAAGTGGTCCCATTTCCCCCACGTTTATTTGTGGTGCTTTATCATCAGAGGGCCAAAGGGCCTGTTTAAATATCGTATCTCTCCATGACTGGGAAAGACAACAGTTCAGTTAACATCTCATCTGAAAATACTTCCAACAGTACAACTCACCTTCAAATCTACCTGGAGCTTTGTCACAACGAAGGAGGTCATTGAGTCCATCAAATCTATGCCAGCTCTCAGAGAAATCCCATTCCTCTACTTATTTTTTCTCATATAGCCATCAACTTCATCCTAATTCTCCTGTCAATCACCTACACTAGAGAATCAGAGTTATTATCACTGACTCATATGATTTGAGATTTGTTGCTTGCAGCAGCAGTACAGTGTAAAGGCATAAAATTACAATAAATTACAAAAATAAATAAATAGTGCAAAAAAAAGCAATAATGAGATAGTGTTCATGAATCGTTCAGAAATCTGATGGCGGAGAGGAAGAAGCTGTTCCTGAAATGTTGAGTGTGGGTCTTCAGGCTCCTGTACCTCCTCCCCGATGGTAGTAACGAGAAGAGGGCATGTCCTTGAGGGTGAGGGTCCTTAGTGATGCATGTCACCTTCCTGAAGCACCACCCCTTGAAGATGTCCTCAAAGGTGTGGGAGGGTTGTGCCCCTGATGGAGTTGGCCAAACCTATAACACTTTGCAGCCTCTTGCCAGCCTGTGCAGAGGTAACTTACAGTAACCAATTTACAAACAGCAGCTCTCTGCAATGTGGGAGGAAACTGGAGCATTTAGGAAGATCCATGTGTGGAAGTCAGTCCGCACTGCAATAAAGTAGACAACAGCAGAACCAAGGAGCATACAATAAGCGCTTTTTTATTTAATACTTGCAGGAGTCGCTAGCAGGAGTGAAGGATACAGAGAAAGAGTAAACAGTGTAACCTGAGCTCTGTACTGATCCCCACTCAAAGATTTACATGTTTGTGTCCCTCCTTTTATACTTAATCTAAAGATGCCTACGTGCAGAGTTGCACATATTTGGGCAGTTGCTTACAGCAAACTTTTATCAAAACAAGATATGCCTTAAGCACTTCCAAGCACCTGCACATCTTGTAGTCATAACTATAGTTACACCATGGTTGAAGCAATAACAGCCCTACATTATTAACCCTTACGTTTCCAGTTACTTTTACATATGAAGTCACAGGGAGAATGTGGGAACTTCACACAAACAGGACCAAAAGGTCAGAATTGAAGCAAGGTCTCTGCAGCCAAGAGACAGCAGCACTACCTATTGCAATTACTGTACCACCTGAATTTTTGTCCAAAATCCCTAGGATGGGTTTCAAACACACAACCTTTTGACTCAGTCAGAAGGACCTACAACTAACACCACGTACTTTACGTCATACAACAGTCTACACTGCATGTGTTATACGCACCTTTAAATAGATATAAAAAATGGACAGCATGTGGGTAGGGATGTGGAAACATAGTTCTGCAAGAAAGTGAACCATTCACTTATCAGCAGCGATCATAACGAGCACAGATAGCTACAATGAGCAAAGTCCAACTTCAGTCTGGAAATAGCCTTGTCAGTCAAATGCAACAGACCCATCATCTTACGCACCAGCAAATGGAGAGCAAATTTTGAAAGTATCTGTGTGGTGTGGAGGGGTGGAATAATTGACTAAGGGAAACATGCAATTTAATTGTAGTCTTCAAGTGCTAGTCAAGGTTGCACCTACATTATGCATTCTTTCTAACCCCCCCATAAACTGGTCCATCCAATCACTCAAAGTCAGGTCGCGACCAGATTGGGTGATTGACAGTGAATTGATTCCAGCTGAGCCTCTTTGGTGGTCTGCTGGGCCGCCCAGTGTCCAGATGCAGCGGGATAATCGAGGTTTGCTGGGGGTGGGGGCTAAGAATATATAACGGGAGGTATAGCCTGTTTGTTTCCGAACTTCTTTTGCGAAGCTGTAAGGTAAAAGTCTTTAGTTGCACATGGTGTGGTTGTAGCTCTATCTTACGCGTTGGTGAGTGAACTTGTGAAAAGTTTTCCGTATGCAGCGTTGTAGTTGAGAGGGAATTTGTAACGGTTCTCTTTTGTAAAACCTAATAACTACTTCTGATTCTGACACTATTATTCTCTCCCCGGCATCCCACCACCAAAACAAAAATCAATGTCCTATAATGTTGGGTTACTCTGCTTCAATCAGGTGTAACATTAGGAGGCAACTTAATTGAATATCTGCCTTAATACACCGTGTTACACAAACTGATGAGGCTCTTAACGGCGTTTGTAGTCGCTTGTGAGACGTGTTTAGTTTTTAAAGTCACTAATTAAGCGTGGGAAATCATTTTTTTTACAATATATGAATAATAGTGTTAATATTGCGGTAGCGGCGGGTCGGCACTTGCCTATGGAGTGGTTTTAATCAACAATAACAAAGTGCTGTAGATACTCAATAGGCCAAGTTGCATCTGTGGCGACAACTTCAAGTTGATGGCTCTTCCTCTGAGCCCTAAATTAGATCTAACCTTTGGGAGTTGGAGTCCACTACTTTTGGAGTGGATTTGATGTTTAAACCTGTCCTGTAATGAGCACATTTTCTTAACAAAAACTGAACTAAATTTCAAACTTGTCAGCTGAATAAAGTTCTTGGTTTCTACCCCAAATATTTTATAAACTATCAAATTTCTCAAACTTTAACATTCCTAATAATAGTTTAGGCTTATGTAATCACGTTTAAACTAAGCATCACTGACTAATGCTGAATTCTCATTTTCTCTCTCTAACTTTAAATGTATTCTTCCCAAGATGTAGTTTAACCATGACCTTCCATAGATGCATGCCACTTTTATCCCAATTTCTTGCTGTATACCAGTCTCCTGGCTAAAGGCTGCCTTCCTGTACTTATCCAGGATGTTTAAACACTTCTGCTGCTCCCACTCCTTCCCAAGGTTTGTGAATATCCAGCGTTTCCAGCTTCTGATCACTTTAAATTATCTTCTTTGGGCTCTGTGGAAGCCTGAATTATACATTGAATCTATTTACTGCAACTTAATCCCTCCATCTGCACTGCTCCCAACACCACTCTAGCATATTTGGCTGTGGCTTTTTTGCCAGTAGAATATTTATAAATGGTAAATAGATGCAGGCCCAATGTGTCCTTGAGGGGTACTGATAATGTCCTGTTAACTATTTCTACCAGTATTTGGCCAGCTTTGTGTTCATAATTGGCAACCCCTAAATGTTGGGCTAGCTGATTTATTTTTGAGCTCCTCTTCCACTTAGACCTGATAGTCCATGATTTTTCAAACCAAATGAAGTACTGCTGTATTTTAAAAATGAGAATGCTGCAAGTACTCAGCAGTTGGAAGATGCTTTTGGTTGATGGCCTGTTGTTAGTGCTTGGAAAATGTCTTAAATTTCATTGCTTTTCTTTTGGCTGTTTTGCATTTTAGGTTTGTGGGTTTCATCAGCTTAAAGCTTTATTTAAATTTACTTTTTTGATGGTTTTGTTCCGCATGATTCCTTAAGTGGAATATGAGAGAAACTGGGGTTGAGGTGAAAGTGCTCTCGGGTATTTTGTCTTGGGGTAGGATCCTAACAATGAATTCATAACCTCTAACATTAACTTGGCAAACGGAGGTTGTATAAAGGTATTGTCGGCTTCTGGCACTGTACTAGTGTTACAGACAACTTATTTTGTACTAGTTTGTAAAGAAACTACTTGGAGCGTGAGTGTTAATAGGCAGCCTTGAGACTTGGCTGACAAATCTCCAGGAAACTTGCTTATTTCTTGGCTTTAGTTTACAGACCAATTTGCATGTTTCAATTGCAGATTGGAAACAAATCAGCAATTTGATGTAGGAGTTCAGATTATTAAACTCAAGGCTTCAAAATGTTTTTGTCTCAAAGGGAGTAAAGCTTTGTATTGCCACTAAAAGCAGATGTTGACCTCCGGGTCAGATGTGGCATAGTGTAGTGATCTTGGTGCAACCAGAGACATTGATATTTGCAGGTGCTGCTCGTTGTCTTGCAAGTGGCAGTGACCCAGTTATGTTCAGTGTCTAGATAGTTTTCTATGCAGGAACATTCCTGAGGAGAGTAATCCATCTGATCTTAAATGTCAGAACAGAAGGAAACGTGTCTTTGCTCCAAAGAAATTAACAAAGCTGATCAGCATATTTTGCAATAGATTCCTGATGCTGCATCTTCCCTTTATAAGATGAATTTTCCACTACTATGGTTGGGTGTGTCCTTGTTTTTTATTATTAGACTGGGCCCATGTACCATGACTACTATGCTGTCATACTCTGCAATGTCTCTGAATGTGTTAACTTGGACCATTCCTTTCATGATTTTCAATGACTATCTTGGGACTTAATTCTTCCAAACACTACAAGGGCCTCTTAATGCTGATGCCTCATGCCCCCTTAACACAAGGCATCCATGGGCACTAAATCATTTCTAACCTGCAATACCTCAACTTAGTTTGAAGAAGCACTTTCTTTAGAAAGCAGATATGATCTATTTTGTGCCCCACCTAGACTTTGGTATCTTGCAATCCAAAAACATTGCCTAATCTCTGGGTGTCCAGATATTCAAATTTCTGTTGGGTTTACAACACTGCCAGTGATTTGGTTTCAACAATTCAGCCAGGTACAAGGCACTTCAGAATAAAAAATGTATCGAATACACTTTCTCCATTGTTTTACTGGAGACCCAAGGGTTTTTGGTAGAAGTATCAGTTGCATAGTGATGTACAGCTGGATAGTTAATAACTTGAGCACTCATGTTATGTGGTGGATAGCTGAAGAAGAAAAGAAGACTCCTGTATCATGGTTATTGCATGTGCAATGGCATCTTTATCTGCCTGTTTCAGTAGGGAAGGTTTATCAAAAGCCAGGACAGTGGTGGTTCTCTGCATCCAGAAATGATGGCTCGTTCAAGTCCCACCTTGTCTAGCTTGAAGGTTTTCCCTGCTTCCTCTAGCAACCTAAGTGTTACCATGTGCACAGGAACAGGGCTCAAGTCCACTCCAGCTGAAGGCCAGTGACACTTCAGTCAAAAGTGGGCAGGGTCCTGAACTGGCAGAGGGAAAACTGGCAACAATCTCCACATTCAGGGAAGACACGGCAAATAACTAATTGTTAATTTTAAACTGCCTTGGAAACGGCCAATAGCTGTGCTAGGCACAGCTTGTTTTCCATTTGGAAAAGGCTAGCTACTGGTCTAAAGGTTGGGGCACATGGGATTCAGGGCAAGTTAGCAACATGATGAGGGTAGTTGTGTATTACATAATTGGTTGGTAAGATTGGCAGAGCAATGGCAGATGGAATTCAATCCTAATTTTGTGCTTGGGATCAGTCTTCAATCAATGTTATGACATTGGTGCATTGAAAAATGGGGACCTTGGTTTGCAAATCTGAAGGTGGCAGCATGGGGAGGTAAAGTGATGAAGGTGGATATAGCATTCTAGCTTTCATTAGTCACAGCATGGAATATAAGAGCAGGGAACTTGTGGTCCAAGTTTATAGAACATTGGCTAGGTCAGAGGTGGTGTATTGTGTACAGTTTGGCTTGGCCCTATAGGAAGGATATGATGGCAGAGCTGGCACAGATTTACCAGGATATTGCCTGGCATGGAGTGCCTCAGTTATGAGGAGACTGGATGAGCTGGGTTTGTCTTCCTTTGAGCTGGGGGGTACGTGATTGAATGTCATTGGGGTACTTCCCCATAGCAGAGATATCTAGAACTACCAGAAGGAATGGGTTTAAAGTAAGATAAGGAAGGGATTTTCTCACCCAGAAGGTAGCTGGAGCATGCTGAGTGAGTGGTGAGGGGAGTACTTCTCTATACCTTGGCAATTCATGAGTTTATGTACATAAATGTTGTAGAACATTTGTAGATAAACTCATGAATTGCCAAGGTATAGAAGGCTATGAGCCATGCTGGTGAAAAGAGAAACAGGACTGCAGATGCTAGAATCTAGAGAGAAACGAGATGCTGGAGGAACTCAGCAGGCCAGGCAACATCTGTGGAGAGAAATGGTCAACATTTCGGGTTGAGACTCTTCATCAGGATGAAAGGAAAAGGGCAGAAGCCAGAAAAAGGGAGGGGGAGGAGTACATGCAGCTGATAGGTGAGTCCAGGTTTTTTGGGGGGGGGGGTGGTAGGGGGGAGGGGGCAGCATCTGTGGAGAAAAGCATGTGGTCAACACTTTGGGTCAGGACCATCTTCAGGGCTGAAGATAGAAAGAGAAGCCCAGTATAGGGGGGAAGAAACAGTGCTAAGTGGACTAAAGAGGGGAGGTGGGGTGGTGATAGGTAGATACAGGTAAGAATGATAGGCAGATGGAGGGAGAGCAGATCCACCAGGTAACAGGATTAGTGTCAGTGGGTGCCTGATGGTCAGCATAGATGTAGTGGGCTGAAGGGCCTGTTTCTGTGCTGTCTGACTTTGACTCCAAGGGATTGTGGGATACATCCAGTGCAGGAACTGGTTACATCACCATCCCTAGATTAGGGTCCCAGGCTTTGCTCTGAATCAGTGGGCAGCCCACATCCACAAATGGAGAGTGCAGGATGTCCCAAAATGCAAGTAATACCCATCAGATAAACAGTCAGTGTAAACTGTGGGCCTGCTGCACATTCAAATGATTATGACTGACTATCCATTCCTGCTTTGTCCTTTATTCCTTGGCATTAAGGTATTAATGACTTGGCCTCCATCCTCTGGCACAGGTTTGCCACCATCTGGGTAGAGAAAGTTTCCCAATCTTGGTTCTGAATGATGACATACCCCAGAGCAAAACTCCTGGTAGATGGTTCCTTCACTTGATGTGGAAGGCTTTTTACTGGACACTGAAATTTGTTGTCCTTGCCAGGTGACTCTCATTGTGTCAACTAGTTAAAGTTCTAATTCTAATAATCAAGTGAAGGTTCTCCTGATTTCCTTAAAGATCTGTATTTTAAAGATTTTGTATTTTTCTCCATGAGTGGTGACATTGTCTACCCAATCAAGCCCCATCCTAATGTTAAAGACCACTGTGTTGTTGTTTAATTGTTCTGGAGACTTTTGCTATTGAGTACAACTGCCAAGTGTGAACAATTTTGCCTGGTGTATATTGAACAACTCCAATGTGAACAGGGGTTGCAGTTACTGAAATGAGTTATGCACATAGTTTGTAAACTGCAGCCCTTCTCCCTCTTGGTTAGAGAATAATTGTTGAGGGATGTATAATTGCAAGTCCAAGGTAGAAAATGCACATCAAGCGAAGGTCTGTCGTGTCAGAGGGCATTGCATGTAAATGGGTAACTCCATTGGCCAAACTATATATTCAAGTCTTGGCCACCAACTAGAGTTGGAAAGATGTGTTTATGAATGATACTGGGAATTCAGCTAGGAATTTGGACTTGAGTGGTTTAAGCTTTACTTGCTGATTGGATCCCTAATTTGTGACATTGCTTGCCCACCAAAGCCTGAGCTGATGATCCTTACCAGCATTCTCTACTGCTACAAAGTGGGTTAGTGTCAAGTTTGACTGCACCAGTTCCTGTCCTCTGTTCATGAGGCCCAAAGTGTGTGCATTAAGGGTATTGTTTGCTTCCTCTTGTTCTAGAGGGTGTCTGGAGATTACTCATCAGTAGGGCTGTCCCATCCATCTGTTGCTATGGGATGGGCAAGTCCAGTTTGGCATGACCATTCTCCAGCCTTTTGATCCCCTGTGTGTGTGTGTGTGGGGGGGGGGGGGGGGGGGGAGAGAAGTGATCGTTTGCTTAAAAGCGAGGGTGGGTGCTAGAGGAATAGAATAGTTTGGGTGTTGTGGATAAACTTTAATGCTCACAATCAATCTTGAATTTGCAAGTGAGCTGAGAAGGTAATAAATTGGGTCATTACCAGAAGAATAAATTTAGAATTTCTGCTTTGTAAAACATGGAAATGAAAGAGGAAATGCTCAAGGTCACAGCATCTGGTGAGAAACTGAGTTGGTTTCAGTTAGGTGACCTTTGATTAGATGAGAATGTGTGCATTACTGTGGGTTGGTCTTGACAGTAACCTGATGTGCTCTTTCTATTGATGTTAGAACTAAGGGGAAATTGGGTTTCATATGCTGCTTGATATGTAGGTATAGATACAAGGCCATGTACATAGGAGCAGAATTAGGCCATTTGGCCCATCAAGTCTGATCCACTATTTGATCATGGCTGATCTTCCCCCCCCATTCCCATTCTCCTGCCTTCTCCCCATAACCTTTGACACCCTTACTAATCAATAACCTATTGACCTCTGCTTTAAGTATACCCAATGACGTGTTGCCACGGGCAGCTGTAGAGGCTGTTCCACAGATTCACTACCCTCCAGCTAAAGATTCCTCCTCATCTGTTCTAATGATGGGCTGAATTCCCACAAATTTTTAAATTAGCTTAGTATCTTAAATCACTTTTGCGTAGTTTAATGTTTGAGTTATTCAAAGGCTTTTATTTTGGGCTTATCAGCAAAGGGTTTTTGAATCCAGCCCCAGGAACTTGTGGATTCTGCTTTAGCCATGCTTGTGGTTTGGATTGACTGTTGAAGGTTTCCCATAGCTAAGTCCAAACAACATGTGATGGGTTATATGCAGCTTTGTGGGATGTGACGTGCCCCATTTATGGGGAAATGAGAGGCTACCAAGGAGAAATCAGGCAAAGTAAAATTGCGGAGGTGGGGTGGAACGCAATGCTGGAAACACTCCATGTCACACAGCACCTGTGGAAAGGAAGTGAACTTTTTTGTCTGGTCCTGCAAAACTGGAAGTGAAAATGAACCTTTGGGTTAGAAGGCACCAGGGATGAAGGGGTAAATGATAGGATGGAGATCAGAGCAGTCCGGAAAAACAAGAAAATGTTGGAGATGCGAGACTGGAGATGCTGGAATTGAGGGATGTGGAACACCAGCTACTGGAAATCTGAAACAAAAATGCAGGAAATACTTGGCCAATTAGGCAATATCTATGGAAAGATGAGTGGGTGACCTTGTTGGGTGTGTCTGGTTTGGGTCAACACAGGGAAGGCTGGTTATATGAAATGGTAGCTTTGCCTTCTCCAGTAGCAAATAGATGGAACTGGGTGTTGTAGAAATGGGTGCCCTTTAAAAAGATTTTGGGTCAGAAATTAAACTGACCAAAGAGTATATATTCTCATTTGGCTTGAGGCAGTGGCCAAATGGGGTGGTGAATCTGGTAGTGAGGGTGTGAAAGGCTATGAGCAAAATAAAAACTGCTGGAGGAATTTGGCAGGTCAGGCAGCATCTGTGGAGGGAATGGACAGTTGACGTTTCATCTGGACTAAAAGATGAGGGGAGATAGCCAGTGTAAAGAGGTAGGGGAAGGGTTGGAGCAGAACTGGCAGGTGATGGGTGGATCCAGGTGAGGAGGGCTGATAGGCAAATGGAGGAGGGTGAGTGGAAATTGACAGAGGCTGGGAGGTGATAGGTGGAGGTGACAGGTGACTTTGGTCTTGATGAATTTCTCCTGAAATGTCTTGTTTTAGGTGACTGGTGACTATGCAGGATGGTAGTGAGGTCATGTACTAATCGGTTTCTACAACATTGCTTCAGCTGTTGCTGCAAGATGGTATTAGGGAGACAAGTCTTCAAGGACTGAAGGATTAGTTCTCAATAGATAGTGAGATGCTTTCCATGGGATCTGAATGTCTTGGGAGCTGAGCATGGATATTGTATGGTTAGCAGTTGGTGGTAAAATGGGGTTGAATAGTGTGGGGAGGGGGACAGGGCTGTGTGGGGGAGAAACTGGAGGAATGTCTTAAAGGACAGTAAAGCTGTCTTCAAATCCCTTTGGAGAAAGCTAAGGGGGTTGGAATTTGTAGTGCTGTTGTGAATGGAATTTATTGCTAATAAAGAAAAAGCTGTTAAAGCAGCAGAGTATTCTGAATAAACCACATTTCTCCCCTCCCAAAAGGTCTACAGAGAATGATTTGCAGTGATTGAACCAGAATTGAATACAGCAAATGAGGTGGCAGCATTATCCTAAAATGAACTCTCTACTTCCTATATTTGTGATTCTAGGTAAGAATTTTCACAATTTTGTAGGCAGCCTTTAATAACACATCTCCAAGGGTGATGTGTAAATTTTTTTAAAGATGGTGTGGTTGGGTCTATACAATAAGGCCATGCTTCTGAACTTGCATTATCAGGAATAGCAAGGGGGTGTTGTATGGCTCTTGTGCTTGTTCTGTTTAATATCCTGTTATTTGATCATGCATTTAATCTGCAAAAAATGTGGGTCCCTTGCAGACTGACTAGAGAAGTCATATTGGGAATAGAGAAGGTAAATTTCCCAGAAAAAACACATGGAATACAACTTGTTGTTTGGGAGGGGAGGAAATGATGGGACCAAAACTCAATAGATACCCCCCAGGACCTGATCTGCAATCCAGGTTATGGACAATAGGTTTGGAGATGGTGTACGTATTGTCATGGTGTGAAATTCCATAAATTTTAGGATGGGTTCCACAGTTTGGAAGTCAAAATGTAATTCCTTCAAGGAAGGGGAGGGGGAAGAGACTCTACAGCTAGTCTAATATGGCAGGGAAGATGTATTGCTCTAAGTTGCAGTGGCCTGATGCATGGGATTGGGCAGAGCCACCTGAAGTTATGAAAAGGGAATACTTGGAATCTGGAATTAAGGCTGTAAATAGTAAACCAGTAAACAAAGTGATTCATGAGGCTTTCTGGAAGGCTAAGTTGCATCTTGAGGTTAGACAAGTGGCGGACCCTGGTGAAGGATGGATGTACTAGGACAGGTTGGTCACATGTTAATGACCAAACACAAGGAATGGTTTTTAGGTTGGGGCTGTGACCAGTGAATTGTGGTAAAAATTGGATCAAGTGTAATGTATCCAGATCTGATGCCACAAAATTAACTGTGGTTGAGGATACAGGCTTCAAGTGAGTATTGTTGGGCTGAGAGAATGGTGAGGACATGGCAGAGGAATATAACATTGGGGGGAGGGGGGAGGAGGTGAAATCCTAATCTACCTAGGTAGGAAACTGTTTTAAATGCTGAGATTGAGAAATGTTGGTGTATCAAGGTGTGTGAGTGCACAAATAACAAAGATAAAGTTACAGGCATCTTTAAGAACTTCTGTTGCATTATTTGAAGAGCAAAGGGGTCTCCCCCTTGTCCAGGCCAGTACTTAACCATTTAGGAATGGTTATGTCTCCATTATATTGTTTGCTGCTGTATTTGCAGCTCTTAATATGTAGTTATCTTGTTGGCTTGTTTTGAATATTGGGTGCAAATATAAATGAGTTTTTGGCTTAATCAAAGTTTGTGACTTTTTTGTTACCTTCATATGGAAGGAAAGTTACCAAACTCAAGGTTGCATGAGGCAAAATGCTAATGTTCTATCATGTAGTTGTATCTTCAGTTAGTGGATAGATGTGATTGTCCTGTTCAAGGGACAGTCCAGGTATTTCCTGCATTATTCCATTTGTTTTTTAATGTTGTGTATTGCATCATTCCCCCATATGTACCTCAAGAGTTATTAGAAGCTTGAAAAGGCATCATTCTGCAGGACCTCATGGGAGGGCTGGTGTTACTTGCTGCCTTGTTATGGGATGAATATATGTATGAAGCATACTGAAATACTGGTTTTAAACTCTATCTGACTATCAAATGTACTTTGCCCACTTCACTAGAACTGGGACTGTAGACCAGAGGGTACATAATGCAGCTCTTCACCTGTAATTTTTAAAAGTAAAGCTGTAGTGGGGAAACTGTTCTCTAGTGAAGAGACTACTTTGAAAGTTGAGGAAAACCATGCAGACCTGTCATAAAGCCCTGTATTCTAGATTCCTACTTGACTGAATTGTTCAAATATCCTTTTGTAGTCTGATTTCCATTGTGGTGGTAACAGAATCTTCCTTATCTCCCCCTCAAGCTAATGCCAACAGCAGAATGGCTTGACATTGGAGGTGTGGAATGTAGAAGGGGCAAGGAAGTTTCAAAGCAACAAATTATAACTTCCTAACTTGGTTGTCTGTTGGCCAGTGATATTGACTTGACTTGTCTGAAGGATCTGTCAAACCACCCAGGAAAAATGCCATGGGGTTATTAGTGATGGTAGCTAAGCAAGTCTTGCTGTTTGAGGTACACGTAGATTATACTTTTAAATACCCAGCATTGCCTATTTGAATCATTTAGTGGTCATCTTGGGTATTATAACTCGGAAAGATCTCTTGTAACTTTATAATTGTTTTCAGACCTGTTCGTGTCAATTCCCTCACTTTGGTCAATTAACTTTTTTATGCTCTTTCTGATTTTCCCCCATTGTCACAGGCTCACTTCCCTGCATTGGTGTTTGGAAATTTATTGACAAGAATTGAGGCCCAGCACTTATTGAGGCTAATTTCTTTTGTTTTAATTTGAATCTCTACACCACTCTCTGCACCCCCCTGGTATGTATTGGGCAGATGTATCAATCTAGCATTGGGGTTAATATTGCACATCACTTCCCTCCCTGCAGATACTATATGGCATCTGAAAAGATGGCATTTATCCCTTTATATTTGTTGCAGCTATTGAATATACTTTGCCTTTTCCCCAGATAGCTCTCACTATCCAATCTCCTGATGTGACTGGTCTGTGCTCTAAATGATTTGTTTGATCAGTGTTCTGGTATTTGTAGGTTAGAAAGTTTGATATTTATCTTTAAAATTGTAACATTAATTTCAGATTGCTCTTGTCTTTTCCTTCCTCAGGAAGCCTCCATGGGGCACCAGTAAAAATTAATTGGGATCGGTTAGGACAGGAAGACCATCTAATTGACGTGCACACTGCTTTATCAGAGATGACATCACTTTCTAGCTCACGTCATCCAATAAGTGCATCCTCGGCTAAATGTCTACCTGTCAAGTCTACTGCTTCACCTGGCAAGTCTGAGGCTCAGGAAACTGAGTTTCAATTGCAGCTTTCTGGAGAACATCTAACCATAGCTGAGGGCTTTAATGAACTGAATCCCTCTTCTGCAAAGAGCAGTGGACCTGACAGTAAAGAAACTTTGTACACTCCTAGCATGCATGCACTAAATGTGATGCCAAAATTTGTATCTACACACACACCAGAAATTGCAACAAATTCAGGGGCCAATGCTTTGGGTTCTTCCTCTACTGAGCACTTCCTACCAGGGTCTTCCATTGAAGATGAGAGAGCTGCTCCCAAGGTGACCCCCTCTATGCATAAATTTGCAACACAGCTAGAATTTAAATCTGAGGGAACTCCTACACTTGATGTAACAGACAACTTGCAAAATGTACCTACACTAAACAGCACTGATACTTCTGATACAATGAAGTCTCGTGCTAGATCTTCAGAGTTTAGCGCAGTTGGCTGGGACTCCACCTTTGAGCAGCACTCTACACCTCTGCAGTCTGCTGACAATACGGGGCCATCCAATAGCTCTGAGAACTGGCAAATGCCAGATCATCCAGAGGATGAATCATCTGCCTCAGTTTCAATCAGCCGGTCTCCAGGTGTTTCTGACACCAACAGAGCTGCTTCATTTGTTTCCATTACCCAGGCATCAGATGTTCATGAAGCAAACTCCATGGCCGCACCAGGCTCCTATGGACTTGCAGATATTTCAGTGTCCTCCACAGAATCTATTTCAACTAACCAGGTGCCAGATGTTTCAAACACTTGGCTGTCAGGTATTTCTGAGGATGAATATGCAACATCTGTTTCTATTCAAGCACCAGATATGTCTTGCCTGTTCTCCAGTCATACTCCAGATGTTTCTCCATTCTCTATGGCTGCATCAGTTTCAGAAGATTGGTTGTCAGATGTTTCTGAATACACAGATGCTTCGACTGTTTCCATTGCGCATGTTCCAGATGTTACTATCACGTACTCGACAGCTGCATCTGTCCACAGTGACCAGACTCGGAACATAATTGAATTGTACTCTACCAGTCAGACTCCAGGTGTTTCAGAATTCTCCATGGCAACATCTATTTCAGCACAGATGCTGGCAGATGGTTTTGAATACACCACAGCTGGCCTGGCTCCAGATTTTGAATATGTCACATCTGTTCCACCTGTTTCTGACAAGAGTTCAGCTGATGCTGATAGTTCAGCTTGTGTTTCTACCCTGACTCCAGATGTTTCTGCATTCTCCACAACTGCATTAGGTTCAAAGTGGTCATTAGATACTTCTGAGTACACAACTGCCTCGTCTGTTTCTGTTCAGGATCCAGATGTTTCTGACATGTACTCAACGGCTGCTTCTGTTTACAGTGATCATTCTTCTGTGTCTGACCTATATTCTACTAGTCAAACCCCAGATGCTTCCACACACTCCACGGCTGCATCAGCTTCAGGCTGGTGGCTGGCAGATGTTTCCGAATACTCAACAGCTGCTTCATCTGTTACTAACCTAGCTCTAGATCATTCTGCATACTCCATAACTTTTGTCACTGATGAGACTTCTGTGTCTATTGCCACAAATCACACTCCAGATGTTTCTGATGCATATTCTACAGCTGCTTCTAGTGATTCTACTCGATGGCTACCAGATGTCTCTGACTTCTCCACAGCTGCCTCATCTGTAACCGGCTGGGTATCAGATGTTTGGTTGACTGATAACTCCAAGGTAGGAACATCCATGGCATTACCACATACAAAGCAAACTACTCTGAAGAAAACTAATGCTACTGAGCTAACTAGTTCGGAGTATCCCTCTGCCACTCTGTCCCCCACCAGCCTTCTGACCTCTGAGGCTTCATCTCCTTCCAGCTGGGGTACAAAACATTCTGGAAAACAATTTGCTTTATTGACCAATACCAGCTCCTTTGATCCTTCCACAAGTTCACCAATTGATGGGATCTACATAAGACCAACTAACTCTATATTGCAACCCTTTACCAAGGCAACTGCTATTGGAACAAAACGAGGCACCAGTGTTTTTGAATTTGAGTTGAGTGAAAATGCATCCTATTCACTGACTGGGCAGAGTACTACAATAATCCAGGCACCTCTTCTATTGCAGTTTACAATCCTGAATCAAAATTACACAGATTCTTTGAGTGACAGGTCTTCAGAAGATTACAAAGATCTAGAAACTGTTGTGAAAAGAACTGTAAGTATGCCTTATTGCATTTTAAAATCGGATTGTTAATTTTTATGGAATTTGAGTTTAATACATCAGCTACTTACTTGACAATTGTGGTTAATTAAATGAAGTAGCCTTGTATTGAGACCATATTCTTGAACTCTAAACTGCTGTATCAAAGAAATTAGAATGTGTATATTAACCATCTTGGGTTGCTCTCTTCTCCACCCCCATTATATGGACCTGGTTCCATTAGAAGATAACTAGTTGCATTCAAATTGAGAATAAGTGAATTATTTGCTTGCATAAAAGGTGCGCAGGAATAAGGTGGTATGGTTGACTGCACACCTCTACAATGTCTCCATTTTTCTAGTGTCCCCCCACGCGCATGCGCGCACGCTCATGTTTCTAAATCTCTCATTCCATTCTTCCAAATGGAATTGACTAAACGTTGGAAGATTTTTCCCTAGGGCTTTGGTTGGGGTGGGGACAGGAGGCAGTGGATTATAACACAAATATTTCTGAAGATAGATTTGACCCAACTAATTTCAGTGAAGCCAAATTCTGTTACATTAGACAAGCAGCCAAAATCAAATTGTTTTTCTATGGTGGTTTTTTGTATAACTGAAAACTATGAACTGTTTTGTTTTAGCTGGATGCCATTTTCCATACTCAGTATGGTGACAACTTTCTTGGAATTGAGATACTTGGTTTCAGGCAAGTGGAAAATTGTTTAACACAACTGGAATACAAGCATAGTGTGTAAAATACAGGGGTAGTTATGCAGATATATGAACAGATCTGAAGTTGGATCTTGCCACCACATCTGGGTGAATAATCTGAAATAAACTGGTATTGGTTGAGTAGGCAGCTGCTGGATTGTTTTTGAGCTGCCAGAGAATGCAGATGTTGGAATCTGGAGCAACAAACAAGATGCTGGAGTTCAATGGGTCAAGCATCTGTGGGAGTGGGGGGAACAGACAGTTAACATTTTGAGTTGAGACCCTTTGCTTGACCCCTTTCCCTTTTGTACGCGCGGACCACCCCCCCCCCCCCCCCATATTTCAGTCCAGATGAAGGGTCTCAACCCAAAATGTCGTTGTCCATCTCTTAAGATGCTGCCTGACCCAAATTCCTCCAGCATCTTGTTGCTATGGTGTTTTCAAGTTGTCTGGTTCAAGGAAATCTGTTGCCCAACTTGAGATTCTTACTACCCTCTTGCCTGTCCAGCTGAGAATGGGCAATACCTGCTGGCCATGCCTTGTTGACTAGGTCTTTGCAAACAATGCAAAAGACTTGCAACTAAATTGCATAAAGGCTTGCACCTCAGTTTAAAAAAAACCCTCTGTTCCTTTCAGTGATTCCTACTGGATTGTTTAATTGGTAATTGCATTGCAGATGTTGGAAATCTATAATGTTGGAGATGCAAGTCAGGCAACATGTGGTAGTGATTACTGTTTCAGATCCAAGGCCCTTTGGAACTAGGAAAGTTGGGAGGTGGAAAGACGATGGGGATATCTTCTCAAGTGAGGCCAGGGTTGCCCAGTTTAGTTTGATTACCCATTTTTAAAGAAATTGGTTAATAAACTGCCTCAATTTTAGAGTGGAACATTATCCCAGTTGGACTTTGTGGTTCTAGTTTCTGATTGCTTAATCAACAAGTGATGTTCAGGATAAAGACAGCCTGGGGTAGTCCTAGATTTGCGTCCTAACGTATGCAGTTACAACATGTCAATGTTGCAACGCAAGTTTCAAGTTACTAAAGCTCTGGAGTGAAGTTTGCAAAATATCAATACTGATTTGAATCAGTAGCTCTTAAACAAGCAGCCACTTGAAAATGCAAACTTGCACATATCCCAGCATCTGGAGATTCCATTTTCCCACTTGTACTGATGTGGATTATGACTCGACCACAGGAATGTGAGGTGTTTGATTTGATTAACTTTTTTCCAGAGCAAAATGAGACACCTGGTTGCTTGTTACCTAAAATAAATCTGGAGGGTATTTGATTTCTGTGCATGCTTGAAGGCTGAATTTTTCAGTGAGGGATGAGAGTTAATTCCAGAGCTGGGTGACAAAATTTGTTTCTCAACATGACTTATGGTTGTTGAAAAAAGAGCTGATGACAAATGCTGGAGGTGGACCTCCTGGCTCAGTCTAAAAGTGGATTGAAATCTCAATGGGGGTGTTTAGGAACTGAATCTTTAAATGAGCTCTGTTTTGAAGTTTATGCCAGGTAGATGCTGTTTCATCTACCAAGACAAACAGGTGGTTTTTTTGATGTGGAATAATGCAGGTATGTGTAGAATGAGCCATAATTGTGAATGGCAGAGCAAGATCCCTATACCCCTCTTGATATAGGGGCAAGAGTTGGCCTCCTGTCATTTATGTTCATGGCTGATCAGATTGTAACCCAACCTTGGTGTTTGTTTACCCTGGTTACTCTTGTCACCTTCTCAAGAATTTATCAGCTCCTGAAAAATTCCAAGACTCCTCCACTTTTGAGGAAGTCTCGACTTGCATCCCTTGGGAAAACTTTGCCTAGTGTCTTAAGTGGGTGACACATTGCATTTAAGTGGCCCCCATTCTGCATTCTCAGATGCACCCTTTCATCTATTGTCAAGACTCTAAGATCTTCTATGTTTCAATAGACTGCCTCTGACTCCAAATACCAGATGAATCAAGCTTAACCTGACCAATCTTACTCACTGTTGTCCCAGCCCAGGTATTGGTCTATTAAACACAAACTGTTTCTATGAATCTTCAAGACTAGTCAGTGATCCAGAAATGTCCTCAGCAGCTCTTTCTATAATGGAAGCATGGGCTTTTGCTTCAATTCCCCCAGCAATAAGTGATAACATTCTTTGCCTGTCTTCCTCTTCTGACAGGAATGGGTCTGTTAAAGTAGAGTGTGAAGTGGTGTTCCAGGAGGAGGCTGCTGTGCCCACTGGTTCTCATATTGTTCGGACAGTGCTTACTCATCTGTACCATAAAGATCAGATTCCAATGGAATTGATAATTGATGCCAACTCTGTTGCTTGCAATGGTGAGTACTTAAAATATTTAAGGCTCACTTCATGTCTATCATGCTACATTTCTTAGGAGTAAACTTTATATTATCAGTGTCCTCAAGAGCAAGAGCTGGTTTAAGCCAATGCAGGGGATTATGCATATGTTTATGGGGAAGGTAAAATGCTGTACTGTAAATTAAAACTAGAAGGAATGGTAACCAGGTTTACTGCATTGCCATTAAACTACTTGTTTAATAGCTTATTCCTGTTAAAGTTTTTCTTGGCCTTTTTAATTCACTAGAATGCTGAATTCTTTGCCACCTATGAAATCGAGTCCTGACTCCCTGCTCTACTGAGCTTGGTGCAATTGAATAAATGGGATGGTTGGCTTGTTTGCAATGAAGTATGGAACAGCTATGTCGGGTTTTTCCTACATCTACTACCTGTGACTTCGTGCAAGTGTAGCAAGACCAAAGATCCATTGAAGTGATTTTTGTGTAGGCAGTAGTTCTGGCTACAATTTGGGTGAATTAAGCTGCCCAGACAAGAATTGAGGGGTTGGGTGTGGCGATGGCATTGTTCTCCTTATTCACAAATCCTTAAGCATCTAAGAAATGCAGAAGTTCTTAACATTGCACCATACCTGGTCAATTAAAGTAGGCAGCAAAATCTTGGGATACTTGCCCAATAGAAATGCTTGTAATACAATACTAATCTGAAATGGTATTCATTAAGCTGCTGTAGTCTTGGCATTATCAAGCTACATTCTTAACCAGGAATGTGGAATCTTCCACTATCAATTACCTGTGGTCCTTGCAGGGTGAACAGCATTTAACAGATCAGCTACACTGTAGCTTGAAGTTTGTTTATGATTTTTTTTCAGGCTACAGTCTAACACATCTAAACCCTGAGGTGCTACTCATTGAATTTACAGCCTTAAGCACAGGTTTTGGCCCATGGTCCAATGAACCAACATTTCTTCCTGATGTGCTTCAAAACTTGAGCAGATGGGTATGTCTGGGTAGCTTTAGACTGCTCCATTTTAAATGCATTTTAGACATTGAACAACATGCAACTTGCTACTGAAGATGTATCTTTTTAAATGAGCCTTAATGTTCTATGTTTTAACACTTTATGCATTCTTGACTTCAGAGGAAATATTTCCCATCCTAACATTAATTTGCCTTTTTAAATTCTCCTTACTGTCACTGGCATTTGCCCTTGTCTCTTGTATTTTAAACCCCTGATGCCAATTAAGATGGACCAATGGCCTGCATGCTATCCAAATGAAGCAAATCACATTTTCCCCAACTACTAACATTTAAGTGTATTATGTATTTTGTGGAGAAAACTCTTCCTGGAGTCTTGACGTTTATCTTGGTTTTCAAGGTTGTAGCAACGCTAGAAGAAAAGTATGTTGTCCAAGAGTTTAATATTGGAAGAGTTGTGTGAGTAATTTCCAACTGATTAAAAGAAATGCAAGACTGTTGGATCTTGATGTTTAGTTGCAACACTAGTTGCAGGCTATCTTGGTTTTGTGTTCCAATGTATTCAACAATAGTATGCTTGCAGACCTATCCAAGGAGATGTGAATATTCAAGGAACAGCACTTGTGAATACTCCAGTACATGTTGACAATGTGAAGGTATTGGTGCTGCTGAACAATCTTGTTAATACATCTGTGGATCTGAGGTCCCTGAAAGTAAACGGTAGGTTTCATTACTTTCCCTTGCACCCATACAGTGAGTTTGGTGTAGCGCACAGGTTGTGCCTCAAGTCCTGTATCAATTCTATCATTGGGTTCAAAGTGACCACAGCTCTAAATAGTTTGAACATCTGCCTTTGCAGACTTCCTGCTATAACTTGAGAGGTAATTTTTGGAAGATGAGTTGCACATGTTTAGGCAAGTGACTGTCCAGTTGCAACCACCTGGGTGGGGGATATAATGTACTAAAAACCATAATTTAAATGGTTCATCTAGAGTCCTGGGTCAGTGAAATGAGATACCTCTTCAGTTGCACAGGAAGGGGATTGGGGGTAGCAGAAGGGAAAATCTTGGAAATGACAAGATAATCCATTGGAAGACATGGAGTGGATGTCGTCCACTGGATCTAGTCCGAACTGGGGGAACAGAAGGATGTGGGGTTCAAGATGCTGCAAACACAACATAGCTGTGAGAATGTCAAGAGCCAAACAGGTTTGACAACTTCCAGGGTAACTATCCAAACGTGACAAAAGGAAGTGTCTTGGATAAACATTCCAACTAATTCAGTAACCAGTTGTTGGGCAGGTCCCTTCTGGTAGTGTCATGCCTGTAGATCTGCATGCTTTAGTACATCTGAAATGATCCCTCTGAGTTGTCAAATGGCTGGTGGTAACTTGTTCTGATATTTTTTGTATGGGTAAAATAGTTACAGGGCCCACATTACAGCATGGACCAGAATCCTGAGGCAATTCCAGATCTTGCCAAGACAGCTAGGGGAATTTGAATACCAGTAATTTAAAGTCATTGGTTACGTTGATTGTGAAACTGGAATGACATTTGCATGTTTGGGGAAGGAAATCATGCCTTGTTCACCAGGCCAGGTCCGTGGGTTTCTCCTAGACATCCATGTGGTTGGTTCATTATTGCACTGAAATGCCAACCTTGGTAGCAACATGGACAATCTGTGAACAAATACCTTGAATACTCGTGTACTAGCTTGAGGGAAACTGAACTTCCAGCAAACAATTGAATGTGGAAGTTGAGGTCTGTGAGGAGGATGCAATTAGATCCTCTAAGTCTACAATATGCCAACCTACTGAGCAGGGAGAAATGATCAGATTGATTTGTATAATAGCTCTGAACTTTGTAAAGCTGTGCATGCCCTTTCCATTACAAGTTGTTCTATATCACAAGATGACTTCAGTTTTTAAGACCTTTCTAGAGCAGTCTACATTAAAATCTGGATAACTTCAGTGGCTTTAATCAGAGTAATCTAATTGTTTGACCAGACTTTGTCATGTTCTCCAAATAGGATACACAATAAAAATAGCAATGCAAGACTTAGCAGGAGCAGTAATATAATTTTTGGTAACTTTAGACAATCTGCATTCCCCAGTCCTTCAGATTTTAATGCTATGTCCCATTGGGTGGGGAAATTTGTTTTCATTTTTGATGGCAAGTAAAATGCTTTTCTTTGCATTATTCCAGGATCCAGTGTGAACTTGGGAGTCCTTCCAATTTCTTTTGTAATTGAAAACCGAGAGTATAACACTACACTCAGAGATTCACGATCTGCATATTTTTGCAGTCTGGGCAAAGCTGTTACTGAAGCAGTAAGTTCCAACAAAATGCAATGGTAGTGCCAACACTTGTCTCACTAGTGTCTCATGGTTCTTTCCGTGCTATGATCATTACTTGGGTAAACATGCTCTGCTTATTCACTTGAGTACCCTTGTCAAACAGACATTTTGCAACATAGTAATCGGTTGTACAAGTTAGGGGCTTATTTTAATCATGTTCCATTTGGAAACTTTAAATGAGTAATGTATTTACACAAGAACATTACAATCTAGCTTAAAATCAACTTATGGTTTTAATCTGTTTTTAGGCTTTTTCACTTCCTCAGGAAATCCTAAATGCAGCCGTGTCCACCTACAGTTTGATGTAATTAACTGCAATCATCTGGTGTTGCTGTTGATGACTGACTTTGTGCATGGACCTGGGTGGATTGCAGTAGATTTTGCAACATCTGGGCTAATATTGTGGATCGTTTTAATTGCATGAAAGATTTTTGGGTGGTGGTTATACTAGTAGTGCAATGGTTCTGATGTGCAGTGAGGCTGAGAAAGTAGGAAATGGGTTGTCAAATGAGTCTACACCTTTTCCACAAGGGTAGAAGGCTAGTAACCACTTGTCTAGCACTGGGCAGGAATGGAATGTAGAATGACTAAGCCTGTAGATAAATTGGTTTACACCTTGTGCTTGATTAGTCTGAACTTCATCCAAATGTAAATAACCTTAGGTTTAACTTGGTTTAACTTGCCAGCCACTAAAATGACTACTGAATTTCTATTTCCCTCTGAACTATAAGTCCTCTATGTGAAATGAGAGGACCTTCATTGGGCAAGCACTATATTAGGATTTGTTTGCCTATTTTGACCAAACTAACTTCATCTAGTTGGCAGCATACATCGCCAGAAAGTATTGTCTTGCAATGCACTGTGGTTACTTGCTGTCTTGTGCAGAAATGAGGATGTTTAACTGATTCCAGATGTAAATAACAATGAATTTTCAATCTCTATCCTTGACCTTGGTGTAAGGGTCTTTACTATTCCAGTAACCCATGGGCAGGGTAGTTGGGAAGTGCTACTCAACATTGAATGCCACCATTCAAATTGAACACCGAGTTTGAACTCTGAGCCTTGTTAACCAAATCTTGTATTAACTCTCTGGAACCACTGGGTGTATAACAAGCAATTTGGCCTAGGGTGTGTGAATATGTATGCTACACCTTCTCTCAAACTAAAACTGTGTAACCCATTTTTTCCTTGACTGACTGCTCCCCTATATGCATCTAAATGTTTGCCCTCACCCCTGCCCACAATTTCTTGCCATGACATTTGCTTGCCTCAACTGTCTGCACCAACAGTGGTACACTTAGGTGAAGTAGTCAAACTATTTAATCTGTTTGAATGTGGTCATGGCACAGGAACTCTCAGCAGAGACCATGTTCTGGTCCCTGTGGTTGAGTCTGGAGCCACTGGTTAGCAACATAGTTGAGAGTAAAGCTGGGATCAAAATAGGTGGGTGATCTAGGCAGTTGGCAACCTGAGCATGGTGTGGGCAAGTAAAATCAAGAAGCCAAGGGCTCCTGTGTCTGAGCCACAAGTATGAAGTCATACAAAAACACCTGGTGTCCAATCATTTTGGCTAGCTTGCTAAGGGATAGAGATCTTGCTTTCGAATCCTGTTACAGCTAATGTGCAACAGCTAGTCCACAGGCACCTTCTCAGTACAAAGCCCATGTACCTGCTCCATCTATGGAAGAGTCTGTTCCTACATTGACCTCATCAGCCACCTTGGAACCCAAGCCAGAGTGGAAATCTGTCATTGTCCCCAAGAGGGGCCAGGCATCACTCAGTCCAGCAAAAGCCATCTGTTTTACTTGAGGTGCTTGTTGGAAATGGCTTTCATGCCCAGAATAGTTGGCAGTTGTCTTAATCCTTGCATGATATTGATGGTAAAACTATCAAGCCATGTTTTACTGTTGGAACAGGTTGCCTGACTTGTGACTGACACATTACTTGGATTTGTCCCTCGTTTTGGCTAATGATATTGATGCCTAAATCTTGTCAGATTATTTCAGTTGGCATGTGATCTATTCATTTGGAAACTGCACTTACCAGGCACTATCATTCCATAACAAATGGAGTGTGTAGCATTAATTCCAGCAGCTTCCAGGTAAAACTTTCTGCATTTTGCAGTTCTTTCAACTTTTCACCCTTGATCCCCCTACTGACAAAAAAGATTGTTCTAAGCACAGCATCCATCTTCTAGAGAAGTTGTAGTTCTTGGGGCGTGGGGAGGGGGGTGTGGAGGAGGAGCTTGACACTGACACAGGAACTGATAGAAACGGGCCCTTTAGCCCACTGGCTCTGTGCTAGCAAACATTTACATTAACCCCATTTTATTCTCCTTGCATTCTTGTGAATCCTGATTCTAGCCCTTGCCTACACTATGGATAATCTGTAGGTCTTTAGGATGCAGGAGGAAGTGGTATCTACAGGATACCCACAGTCATGGGGCAGGTGCAAACTCCATGTAGATTACACTGGAGGTCAGAATTGAACCTGGGTCTTTAGAAATGTAGGACAGGATGCCTCTGCCAGAAGTATTTCATAATGGTCAGATTGGAGGAAAATACCTCCATTTAGTGGAGGACACAGTGAAGGTGACTAGCAAGTGTCAAGATCTCTTTAGGTAGTGAATAGTTGTCTCCCTCCACCTGGAGGTATAGTGGAGGCAATTTCAATGGTGCTCAAAAGGTAACTGGATAAGTACTTGAAAGGAGAGAAACTTGCCCTGGAGTTGGGACTAGTTTGTTTTAGAGTTGGTATGACTCCAATCAGTCCCTCAAACTGGGCAGCATGGTAGCATATCAGTTAGCATAATGCTATTACAGCACCAGTGAGCTGGGTTCAGTTCTGGCCACTGTCTGTAAGGAGTTTGTATGTTCTCCACGTCTGTGAGTTTCCTCTGGGTGCTCAGGTTTCCTCCCACATTCCAAGACGTAAGGTTAGGAAGCTTTTAGTATGCTATGTTGGTGCCAGAAGTGTGGTGACACTTGTAGACTGCCCCAGAACACTACACAAAGATGCATTTCACTGTTTTGATGTACATGTGACTAATAAAGAAATCTCATCTTGTTTCAAAGGAACCACTGCTAATTCACACTAGTTGGGAGGTATTGTTTAATCTCCATAGATGGTTAATGACATTTTGCAGATTTGGGAGACCAGTCAAATAACAAGTTTATTTTTTCTTAAATTGGATTTTTAGGCCACAATATTTTGAAGTAGATAATCTGGGACCCCTTGGTGGTGGTGCAAGTTGGACAGCACTGGGAGACTGTTTGTTTCTGGACTCTTGATGACCAAGTTGAAATTTTACTATGATTTGTAAAGCAAACCACTTGCAAACTTTTAATGTATTAACTGTTGACCTTTAGTTGCAGACAATTCTAAAGCCAAAATACAGCCACTTTGTACAAGCAGTGATAAAACATTTTGGGTAAGTTGTAAGGTCTTTCTACTCCTATTGAAACTAGTAGTTTCTTGGATTTAAAAACGTGGTGGTCCAAAAATGGATTTGATTGTCTTCCTGGTCTATTTCCTAATAATTTAAATTATAATTCAGTTAACAGATTTATTTCAAGAGAATTTAAATGACACTTTCCCTCAGGGAGAAGTGAACGTCAGTGTTGGGTTGGCCTAAGGTGGAGCAAGAGGTTTGAACATCTCGGGTAGAGCTACAAGGGATGTGTTAATATAACTTGCTCTGTGCTCTTAAACCCAATGGATGACTGAATTAACATTGAAATGACATGACCATTAGTGCTACTTCAACACAATCAGTTGTGTAGAAAAGTGGTCAATTAAAACTAATCCTTGCTATCATTAAGGGTTGGTCCACCCAGTATTGTGGTCACAATCAGCATGTATATGAACAATACTGGAAACATCAAGTCAAGCAGCATCAATTGAAGAGTCAGTCATACAGCATGGGTTTAAATCCTGCAACCCACCATGTCCATGCTTCCCATTTTGCCATCTGTACTAATCTCCATTTAACCACACTGGATCTGTTGCCTTAAATGCTTTGACAATTCAGTTACTTGTCTAGATGTTGCTTAAATGTCAAGAGTATGTCTTCACCCCTCTTCAGGCAGTTCATTCCAGACTCTATTCAGCCTCCCCAAAAATTCCCCCTCAAATCACCTTTAAACCTCTCACATTAAACCCATGCCCTGTTAGACACCACCAGGGGGAAGCTTTCACTATCTGCCCTATGTCACCCTTGTATCTCTATTGGGGCAGCCTTGCCCTCCTGCTCCACTTTGTAATTAGTGCTCTAATCCAGGCAACATCCTGGTGAATCTCTTCTGCACCCTTTCCAGTGTAATCAGATTTTACGTGAGGATTAGATAGAGAAATGGATTAACATATCTGGTTAGCAACCCTTCAGAACTGGGAAAGAACCAAGTTTCAAAGTTGTAGGGAAGGGATAATGGAACAAGGGGAATGTTTATAATAGGGTGAGGTTAGGGTGAACTGTTTTGATGTAACCTGTAATCTAGTTGTCTCCTTGCAACTCAAAAGGCATGGATCTGTGATCTCAACAAGTGACCTGGTATTCCAAAATACCCTGCCAGCAAGCCATGAGGTGTTGGATATGTTCTTCAACTTGGTTAATGCAAATGGTTTTCTGATGGGAACAGATTTTAAAGTGGATGCTTACTCCTTCACTGTTGGTGGTAAGAGCACCTAAAATGTTATTACTTTCTCTAAAAGTTGGCAAAGTTCACACTAGTTTTGCCTAAGGTTTAGAATTACAAGTTGTCAAAGCACTTGCTTTTTAATTCATTGACCTAGTATTTTCTCACAACTAAGTGTCTATTCGTAGTCTGCCCTTGGTCTTAAGTCTATCATAATACTGTGTACAAGAGCACTTGGCAAGTTCCATAAAATAATTGGGTCATCTGTTCTATCAGAAGCCATGTGTGGCTATTGCACAATCACTAAATGGTCTTAATCAGTGAAGGGTTGAATTACAATCCGAGTGGATCCATGTATGTGCGCGCTATGCTCTAAGGTCCTCGAAGGAAGCATTGCTAAACAAATTGGACACCAAGATATAAAGGGGTTGGTTTAAGTTGACAGAAATTGGCTGCTTGACCTATAAATTCACACTAATCAGTAAGCACCTATTTGTATTAATTCCACTTTATTCTCTGCGTTCCCATCAACTTTCCCCGTTATTCTACCACTTGCCTGCACAATGCAGACAGTTTAGTGGCAAGTTGACCTGACTTGCACATCCTTCTGATATCAGAAGAAACAAAGGATCTGGAGGAAATCCATGCAGTAATGAGGAGGATGTGCAAACTCAATTTAAGTGAGTCTGGTTCAGTCCTGACTTCCAGTGCTAAAACAGCAGCTCTACTGTTTTCTGGGTACTGGCAGGGCAGAGCCTTTGGTCAAAGTTGTCAGGATTTAAGCTGAATGAACAGCTGGAGTGATTTGAGTTAAGGAACCCATAGGTGAGTATGGGGTAGCAAATCTAAAAACAACTTGCCTAATTGTGGTTTAATACAGATTAGACCATAGCAGCAGTAATCTCTGGTTGCTTTCCAAGACCCTTCAGTTAAGAAGTCATTCTTCAATGTCTGTTCTGGCAAAAGCACTTTAATGCTAGTGATCAAAGTGGCAACTTTTTTAAGTGACTTATCATTCAGAAACTTAATGCTTCCTAATATCAATGGTGATCCTTCTGTATTTTTTTTGCAGTGATGTCTGTTTCTGAAGACCCATCTAACTCCTGTAAAAGATGGTCAAGCAACATATTTTGTCCTCTAGCAAAGCCAAGGGAACTCCCTCAATCATTGACCTTCAAAGATATTCTTCCAAATCTACTGGTTCTTGTTGCTTGGACTTTTAGTCTGGATTTGAATTTCTCCAGTTCTAATTTTAAGAATGCAGCCTTCATGACCCATGTGAAAGTTGCGCTAGACTAGGGCAATCTTGGGCCATGAAAGTCCTTTTATCTGCATTCTAGATCGAATTTTAGAGCAGAACAGTTATTGTGGTACCCATAATCTTGGTTATCTAGCATGGATTTTAAACCACATTTTGGTCTGTGTGATGTTGAACTTCTGCCCACATTTCCCATTCCCAGTCGGTGAGTCTTTCCCACAAGTCTTGTATCGAGTTTACCACTGAGTTTTGACACATTAAATGTTATGAAGGCTTCAGAGGAAGAACTTGTGTTGCCACTATTGTGTACTCATTGTCCTATTCCTTTGAATAGCTCAGTTGTTGGTCACCTCAGGAGGTTATGCAAACTGTTCAAGAATCTCAAATCCTGTAGATTCTATGCTTGAAGAGTTGGCTAAAAAGCATCTGGGAATGAATGGCATAGAACTCCAAAAATTCCTCAAATTGAATCTATCCAGTGTTCATTGTGCAAGTTGTAAATTAATCAAATAGCATGAACACTTCCATAAACTGCCAATCACATGGATATGAATGGTGGACTGTTATGGACTTGCCTGTAGACTTTTAGTTTGATACTTACAAGTTCTAGTGATTACTGGTATAGCTTTGTGGTTTTCTGTCCAAATTAACACTGGCTTGGGCCATGTGATTTGTGCACAAATACCCTTTTCACATAGAGGAAAAGCTATCTTTTCTGCAGTCCTAAATTAGCTTGAGTGCAAAATTTCCATCCTATTTGACCAGGAATTTGGGTCACCTGTATCGATGTGGCTTTTCTGGCCAAATTTCTTGCTTCTGAAGGTATGCTAAAGGAACCAGATCCTTGGGTGTAATTGTCTTCCATTGCTGCCTTTGGATTCAAGTAGAATGAAGGTTCAACCATGAAGTGATTTGCAACTAATTTTCATCACTAGAGTAGTCATTTTCTTATTACCCCACTAAAACCAATACTATTCCCCATATAGGACCCCAAATCTTGGTGTTGGGGGGGGTGGTGGTGGTGGGGGGAGAGAATTACTTGGGTTGCCTTGTTTGCAGCATTGAGTATAGATGGTTCTGTTGCTTTTGAAGTTGGTATTACACAAGGTAATGGGTCCCAATGGATATTGCAACTAATTTAGTGTTTTGGGATTAGTTACATGCAGTTCCCTGAAGATCAGGGCTGACTCATGAGAATAGTGCAGCCAAATGTTGTCACCATGATCTGGAACATGTTCCCACATTAACTTTACAATATGAAGGAATCTTATCAATGTACATATCCCATCTATGGTGTAAACTAAAATTGTCTTGGTTTTACACTCTGCAGTTTGAAGTTCCTGATTTTTCAAGCCTAATACATTGCAACTTGTGACATTTAAGTTTTTAGAACAAGTTTAAAATTTCAAATTGTGTAGATCCTGTTTTGAGGAATATTGCAACATTAGTTGTGACATTTTGATTTAAAGATTACTTGATCACAAGGAACTTCTATATTTTGAAGGGTTACCTTTAAGTGAATTGGCTAAGTTGGGGGCATGGTAAACAAAGTTGAAAGCTGAGACAGCATTCCAATTGCAGTCTGTATATTAAAGGTTGGAAGAGGTTGAGCAGTATCTGTGGAGACAAAAGGATGGCTCTCCTTTCTGGTTGAGACCCTGCATTAGGACTGTAGAGGGAAGGTGGACAGTACATGGAAGTGCAAAGGAGGAGGGAAGTCTGTCTGATGGGTAGGAACAGATTTAAAAAAAAAATTAAGCAGCTGGTAGGAGGTGGAGACCGGTTAGGTGATGGGTGGAATTGGATAAAGGAGGGATGTTGGTGTAGATGGAACCAGGTGGGATGGATATGTGAACCCAAGGATTAAGAAATCCAGCTCAATATGGTGGGGGGTAATCAGATAGCATTCAAAGCTCTCCTGACTCTGTTAAAGTCTAAAAGGATAAGCAAAGTGATGATCCACAGGCATCCTCGTAACTTCTCAGGCAAAGTGAAGGATATTCTCATAGAACCATAGAACAATACGGCACAATACAGGCCACAATATTGTGCTGCCCTTTAAACCACACAAGGCTACCGAACCCCTTCCTCCCACATCCCTCTAACTTAAATTCCTCCATATGCTTATCTAACGATCTCTGATCTTGTCCAATGTATCAGCCTCCACCACCCCAGGCAGTGCATTCCATGCCCCAACCACTCTCTGGGTAAAAAAAAACTCCTCTGACATCTCCCTTGAACTTCCCAATACCTTAAAGCCATGTCCTCTTGTAATGAGTATTGGTGCCCTGGGAAAGAGGTGCTGGCTGTCCACTCTATCTAGTCCTCTTAATATCTTGTATACCTCTATCATGTCTCCTTTCATCCTCCTCTCCAATGAGAACAGCCCTAGTTCCTTTAGTCTCCCCATAATCCATACTCTAATCCAGGCAGCATCCTGGTAAACCACCTCTGCACCCTTTCCAATGCCTCCACATCCTTCCTAAAATGAGGTGACCAGAACTGGACACAGTACTCTAAGTGTGGCCTAACCAGAGTTTTGTAAAGCTGCATCATTACTTTGCAGCTCTTAAACTCGATCCCCCAATTTATGAAAGCTAACATCCCACGAGCTTTTCTTACTACCCTATCCACCTGCAAGGCAACTTTCAGGGATCTGTGGATATGAACCCCCAGATCCCTCTGTTCCTCCACACTACCCAGAATCCTGCCATTAACCTTGTGCTCCGCCTTGGAGTTTGTCCTTCCAAAGTGTACCACCCCACACTTCTCCAGACTAAACTCCATCTACCACTTGTCAGCCCAGCTCTGCATCCTATCAATATCCCTCTGCAAGCTTCAACAGCCCTCCACACTATCCACAACACCACTGATCTTTGTCATCTGCTACCCAGCCTTCCACCCCCTTATCTAAGTCATTAATAAATATCCAAGTAGAGGTCCCAGAACTGATGCCTGCAGGACACCACTAGTCACAGCCCTCCAATCCAAATGCACTCCCTTCACCACAGCCCTCTGCTTTCTATAGGCAAGCCAAGTTTTCGAAGCCACACAGCCAAGCTTCCCTGGATCCCTTGGCCTCTGACCTTGTGAAGAAGCCTACCACGCAGAACCTTGTCAAACGCCTTACTAAAATCCACGTAGACCACATCCATTGCGCTACCCTCATCAATCTTCCTGGTCACCTCAAAGAACCCTATCAGGATTGTGAAGCAAGATCTTCCCTTCACAAAGCCATGCTGGCTGTCCCTAATCAGTCCATGTTTCTCCAGATGCTCATAGATCCTATCTCTTAGAATCCTTTCCAACAGTTTACCCACCACAGATGTAAGGCTCACTGGTCTGTAATTCCCTGAATTATTCCTTACTATCTTTTTTGAGTAAGGGGACAACATTTGCCACCCTCTAATCCTCCAGTACAATCCCTGTTGACAATGAGGACTCAAAGATCCTAGCCAACAGTTCGTGTAGATTTCAGATGACATGCAGCAATAATCAGCAAACTTCATTAGCAAGGAATTAAAAATAGTAAACTCTGGAAATGCCCTGTATGTGAGGGTTTGTTTCCCTTTCCAGAAGCTGAGTATTCAGCATTTACTGCTTTCATTTCAGATTTTACTGCCAGTTCTTGGTTTCAATAATTGCCCAGTTGTCCCCCAACCTACCTGGACATGGCATTGTCAGCTTTTTGGATGGGGAGGGGAGAGAAGCTACTTTAGACAAGTTCTACATCAAGTTAATAAACCGTGAACTCCTGAATCAAGGCAGCCTCTGAGGATTTGACCTTGAAGCTCTTGGGCACTAGCATTCACATCTGTACTTGCTGTGTCTTCCCTTCACTAAATGACACATCCAATTAAATGTCTCCCACTGAAGCATTGCCACTCCCTTTCTTAGGTTATGGAAAGTTTTCTTAAAGCAATACTCATGAGAATTAGAGTTCCTTGTGCTGCTGCTCTCTGGGGGCTACACCTGCCCTGAATAGATAGCTGTTGCATTTATTTAAGACCTCAGCTTGGCCTTTGTTCCAGTAAGCACAAGCTGATAGCAGATTGCGACTTGACTACAAGTATCTCAGACTGGGGAAATTGTGCTATTTAGCTTTGGAAACCTTGATCAGGGTTAGTGTTCAATTCCTGTTTAAAATGAAGTGCTTTTAGAGTGACTGGGAAATGGTGACTATGAAGCTACCAGATTTTTCATAAGGACTCCCTTGTGAAGACTAAAACCAGTTGGATTACATAAATGGGCCATTCTGCCCAACCAAACCATGCTTGAGATTTGTTCCACTCAGACCAACTCCTACTTAACTAAATTTCACTGAAGCTTGTATTCTTTGTCCAGCTTTCCTTAACTGGTCCATAACTTGTTCCATATTCTCACCACTTGATTTTGAATTCTCTAATGGATTTGATGCCTTGTGGTTTTTTCCACAAATGGAAATGACCTTCATCAACTCTATCCAAATCTTTCATTTTAAAGATCTCTGCTATTTTCCCCTCAAGACTTGGTCTATTAATCTTTAATGTACACATCCTTATTTTGATATCATCCTTTTTAAATCTCCATTGTTCAGCACTTCTCTCAAGAATTGCAGTTCTGGGCACTAAATTGGTTTGTCAGATGTACTGAAGAACTGGGGGGGGGGGGGGGGGGGGGGGGGGGGGGGGGGGGGGGGGGGGGGGGTGGTGGTAACTGCTTTGCATGCTGACCATACAGACCACTTCATAGTGTTACAGTTGCAGAGAGTGCAGATAGACAAGGTGTAAGGCCCTAATGAAGTAGATTGCAGTTAAGAGTCCATCTTATTGTATTAGGGGACTGAATAGTCTTAAAACAGCAGGATAAAAGCTGTCCTTCATCCTGGCGGCATGTGCTTTCAAGCTTTTGTATCCCTGCCTGATGGGAGGGGGAGAAGAAGTCTAGGGTGGGGTCTTTGATTATGTGGCTCTTTTGCTGAGGCAGTGAGAAGTGTAGATAATCCATGGAGAGGAGGCCCACTTGGGTTTAGTGCAACTAACTTCTGTACTTTCTAATTCTATTCCTCCAAGTGAATGTAGCTGCTTGCTTTTAATGATCTTGCCAACCTATGCACCTTGTAGTGATTAGTGTATTTTGCTCTTGGTTCCTCTATTTCACTTTTCAGGTGAAAAGTAACTTCAATTCTTCCTACCAAAGTGCACAAACTTGCACTTCCTGACTTGAAGTTGTATTGCACCTGTGTATGTATATTTTAAAAACACTTTGGTTAGGCCACATTTGGGATATTGTGTGCAGTTCTAGTCACCCCATTACAGGAAGGATATGGAGGCTTTGGAGAGGGTGCAGAAGAGATTTAGCAGGATGTTGCTTGGATTAGAGTATTTGCTTTAGAGGTTGGACAAACTTGGGTGGCTTTCTCTGGAGCACTGGAGGTTGAGGGGAGACTTGGTAGAATTGTATAACAAAAGGCATAGATGGTCAGTCTTTCCCAGGTGTAAGTCTCAAATACTAGAGGACTTGGATTTTATGGCAAAGTTTTGTACAATGATGGGTGCCTGGAATGTGCTACCGGGGAGGTGTTGGAAGCAGATATGATGCAGTGCTGGAGGCATTTAAACAAGCACTTGAACAGGCAGGGAATGGAAGGATGTAGATCATATGCAGGCAGATGGGATTAATTAAATTGGCATCATGGTCAGCACAGACAATGTGGGCTGAAGGGCCTGTTCTGTTCCATTGCCCACTTATTTACTACCCCCTGTAATTTATTCCATTGCTCATTCTTCCTGCCCTTCTCAAATTGTGTGCAAATTTAGAAGCTGTTTTTGATGCAAGTCACTGTGGTGGTTCTTGTGGCAACCCTCTAACCATTTTCCACTGAATAACAACCCTTCCTCTTTGTTCTAAAGCTAGCCAGTAACCCAATCATCCAGTTCTGCATTCTTTCAGCTTAGTTCCTTGTTGGGTACTTTAATCAAAGGCCCTTAGAAAATCAAAATGGACCACTGACTGTATTGGCAATTTGTTACCTTTTTAAAATTTAATCTTGGCCCAACAAGATTTCACCCTTTAGGTTGACTCATTACTATACTGTTTCCAGATATTCAGGGTTTCACTAAAATTGGTCTCCACTTCCCAAGACATACCCTATATGTATTATATGGATCTACTAATCTTCTAGTTTCCCATAATCCACCACTTTTCCCCATGAACATTTAAATACACTGTAATGTCTCCATCCCTCCTGGTTAATGGATAGATGTCATCCACCCAACTGTTCTGTGAAATCTCCTACTCTCTTGCCTTCATACATGGCATGTTTGTCTATTGCCCTCATTGTTCCATTGCCTTTATTCATAAAGTTCAAGTGTTAGTGGGACACTCACTAAACTTTTGAATAGTTGTTTCTCAGTGTTCTACATTTAATTGAGTATTGTCTACTTGAGTTCTTCCCCATACATCTCATTACAATTTCAAAGAATATTATAGTATGGTCACCATTGAGCCTGAAGTCTGCATACATTGTAAGAACATGGTTCCTTTGTCACTTTTGTCCTCTTGTCCATAGACTTTCACTATTAGTGATCCTTTAACTTCCTGTGTGAATTCTGTTTTGGAGTCTTGTACCTCTTCCACTGCCACTTCATCCCTGAAACTTTCATGGCAGCTACTCACATCACCTGAATTGGCTTGAGCATCAATGATAGGCTATGTGTACTTGGAGTCTCTCTGGGACATGTCTCTTTAAGGGTGCAAGGCTACATTGCATACTGCACAAATGCAACACCAAATGTGGAAGTGGTTTGAGTGCTCATTGCTGCACACTGTAGATCAGAAACCAGTGTTATCTTGCTGACCTATTGGGATGACTATTGAAACTAACTTGAGGTAACTATTGCCTTTAAACCGTGGTCACCCTACAAGCTGGGCTGTATTACAAATCAGATGTTTTTCAATGAAATGCAAAGCTTCAATTAAACGGTGGCTGTAGACACTTAAGTTGGCAAGGATGTTTGGGGACTGAACTGATGTTGGTCCATTATCCTACACAATGGTGCCACTAGTATTGCTGCCTCATGGCTTCAGTGAGCTGGGTTCAATCTGACCTCTGGCACTCAAGTTTTCATGTTCTCCTTGTGACTGCATGGATTTCCTTCACATCCTAATGTGCATTTTGGCAGGTCAGTTGTAAATTCTCTAGTGTGTAGACAAGTGGTAGAATCTGAGGCAAAGGAAAGGTTGAGAATGAGAAAATATGTTGGGGTATGATTATTAAAAATGCTTGATTGCAGGTGTGGACTGAAGGGCCAGCTTCAGCTCTATTGCTGACTCATTCACCTTGTCTATGCCCCCTGTGGTTTAGGTCTAGGTCATCCTTTAGCCTTCTATGCTCCTGGGGAAAATTTCTCACTCAAAAAGGACTAGATGTTAAAGTGCTTCTCCTTCAGTTTCACACCTACCCCTGTGACTGTCTTATTAACTGACAACCATTGTTCAGTTAATGTTGCCACATGACAATTGTGGGCTATTTTGGCTTGCTGCTTCAACAGGTGGGAGTTGGCAGTCTCTGCCTTCCCAAGGGGGACATGTTGGCAGCTGAAATGAGCTGCCTCAGAACAGGCTCTGCAGTCACTGGGTAGAAGGAAGATGTGGAGTTCCCTGATTGGATGGCTGCCTGAATAACAATATACTGACTTCTGAGAAGCTGCAGCCTTGCTTGTGCTGACATGTCCCCAGATTTTAAAATGAGACTAATTAGTCCCTTTTAACAAAACTGCAACTCTTGCAGATTGTATCTGAATTTGGTTCCTTGTGTACACAATTAACAAGATCCATGGTAGAGTGGTGACTGTTCCAAATTGCATACCAGCTCTGGTTCCTATCCATTCAAACCTTGTACAGGTAGTTTTGCTATTAAATGTCTTGAATCTGAATTGGTTATAATGCACTTAATGGAACAATAGCTGCATTACACAAGCTGCATTGGTTATGGTGTGATTGGGGAAAACAAGTTTGTCATATGCACATGTATGCATTGCTGCAATGAAAAACTTGCAGCAGCAGCATGGGCACATAGCATTAGACAATGTTCACAAGAAAAACAAATTGAACACATTCTTTAAAAAAAAGAACATAATTAGAACAAGTCCATTGTAGTGCAAAGTAGTCATGCTGTTGATAGAGGTAGTAATTAGGGTTGTACAGGTTGGTTCAAGAACCAGATAGTTGAAGGAATAGCCTGAAGGGTCTCAACCTGAAACATCAACTGTTTATTTCTCTCTGCTGCCTGACCCGAGCTCCTCCAGCACTGTTGGTAGAAGGGAAGCAGCGGTTGAACCTGCTGTGGGACTTCAGGCTCCTGTCCAATGGTAGCTGAGAAGATGGCATGGCCTGAATGGTGGTGGTCTTTGTCGCTACCTTGATTCAGGACTTCGTGGATACATCTGACAGTGGGGAGGGATGTGGCTGTGATGTATTGGGCTGAATCGGCAGCTTCTGTTTAAATCTGCTTTTGAAGGCAACAATGCCTATTCTGCTATTGCAACTATAGCAACTCTCTATAATGAGAGGTTTGAGGAACATGACTATTGCATTATAGCAGATCTACCTGTACTCTAGGCTGCAATTATGAATGTGCTATCCTCTCAAATGGTGTCTCCAGGAGCTTCTGCATCTCATCTGGAATGTAACCAGTGAGTCTTCCCATATCTAATCTCTGCCCTATGACACACCTGCACTCAATTCTTGTATTCATCCCAGAATTTAAAGATCAACTGCCAATGGATTGATTGTCATTTGCTCTAATCTATGGCTTGGTGTTTCAGAAGTGCATTGGAAGTCTTTGACAGTACTATGTTGATGAAGGCTGACCCATTTAATTGGGTAAATTTGCTTCTGTCAACGTGTAATTCAGTGCAATGGACTGTTGGATTTCTAACTGCTTTATTGGGAATGGTATTGGACTAATGACATTCCAGATGTTAATATCTATTGTGCAACTTGGTGGACCCTATTTGCATTTCCACAAAACAGGACTGGTAGTCTCAAATGAGATGTTCAGACTCCCATGAGTGTAAAGAAACAAGGTGAATAACTTGTAACAAATCATGCATTTGATCATATTGTAAAATTCGGTCGCATTGGGATGTTTTGTGCTCAATTGAAATGAAAGTTTGGCCTCTAAGTGGATTTTCTTGCCAGTTATGTAACAAGCATCCATGCAAGTTGCATTTTTCAGATGTTACAATTCCTGTAGCAGTATTGCAGTGCCTCCTGGTGGACTGCAGGTTCATCAGTTTTGCATGCAGCAAAATTTCTGATCTGGTTACTAGTCAATCCCTGGGTTAAGGACACCAGACTTCTCTATATGATTTGACAAGAATAAGTGTGGGGCTAGGATTCTTGCAGTAGTGAAGTCTTTCATCACAAGAGCCTTGACCATACCTGGTCCAGTCTCTCTCCTGCAGAGCCATTCAGTAAGTTAACAGTGGCAGGTAACCTCAGGATATCTCTGCCCTTGCCTGCCTGAGCAAATGGTTGTCTATCCTTTGCTATACAGGCTCTCCCTAGGTCACAAAGCATCTGACCTAGAGATATGATCAAGCTCCCATAATAAATTCAAAAGGCAGAAATTTCCCCTCTGCTTTTAACTTTCACACCAGTCTTGTGTACTTTGATGCCACTCATTGCAAGACTAGAGGTGTGGTTACCATGTTGAGCCAGTTTGTTTTCCTCACTTGTCCACCAGTTGGTTTTTGCCCACATCTATATTTTTTTTTAAAAAACCACATCACCAAGGGGCAGCCTGTTTTTTAAATGGATCTAAAACCACAATTACAAGCAGATTTAGTTTGACGTTGAGTGGTGAACAAATTGATTTATTTGAAAAGTTTTACTATTCAAGCCTCTAACTAGAGGGCATGGATTAGTGACTGAAACCATCAGAGAAGGTTCAGATATGAAAGGCCCTTTCAGAAAGGATTAGATAATACTAGAGTTTGGGGGGGGGGTGGTTGCTGGGGAGATGGGAATATAATTAAATAACTACAAAAGAACCAATACATTTGATGGGCCAACAGTCCTGGTTAGTTTCTTTCCCAGTGACACTTCCTTGGCTGGACATTGAAACTTGCATAATACCTGCATTCATAGAACTGAATCACATTTCTGTTAAATGATGCACTTCCTGAAATATTCACACCTTGTAATGAATTCCCAAGTTCTATCACTCAGCAAAGTTTGTCAGATTTCTGACATCTATTGTTCTGTGGACACCTTTTGACTTGGGCACATACACTGAATGCCATGTGCTAGCTCTCAAACATCAGTATGGTTTTTCTCTTTAACTCCTGCAACCTGATCTGTCATGATGATTAACCCTGATTCTCCACAACTGTAATTTTACAAATGCCATTTAACCTACCAACCTGCATGTCTCGGGTATGTGGGAGGAAACTGAAGCCCTGGGGGGGAAATCCAGTCATAAACTCCAAACCAGTTGCATGAGAGCTTGGTTGAACCTGGGTCATAAGCTGTGAGGTGGTGGGTCTACCAGCTTAAGCTGACCCCCCCCCCCCCCCCCCCCCCCCCCCCCCCCCCCCCCCCCCCCCCCCCCCCCCCCCCCCCCCCCCCCCCCCCCCCCCCCCCCCCCCCCCCCCCCCCCCCCCCCCCCCCCCCCCCCCCCCCCCCCCCCCCCCCCCCCCCCCCCCCCCCCCCCCCCCCCGACTTTTCACTGATTATTGACCTAGCACATCTAATGACTTGATTCTGCAGCCCTAGGTTTGTCGTCTATTCTGGGACTTGTTTACAAAAGGGTATGACATGCTAATTGCAAGTTTTGGTACCTTGGCCTGCAGTGTTTTCACTGGGAACCACCAGCTATCAAGCTTGCTGTTGGGTCCGTGCATCCAAAACCACATGCAGATGGAAAGTCGATGCATCTGGCCACCTGATCTGCCAGACAGAGCCTGGAGGTGGAGAACAGTCATGAGGCTGAATATACTTTGCATTTGACCCTTCTGCTTTAACGATGGGTGGTGTGCAAGTCCAGTTTTGTCTGGATGGAAGAAAGTTTATTATTCTGGCATTTGTTTTTAAATCTATGAATATTTCAGATTGAACAGGTCACATGTGGTAGTGGTGTGACCGCCTCAACTTCAGTAACCCAGCTTCACTCCTGGCCTCTGGAGTCTGCATGTTCTCCCTGTGACCACCTGGGTTTCCTCCAGGTGCTCTGGTTCTTCCCCCCCCCCCCCCGTGAGTTGTAAGTTAACTGCTACTGTACCACCTCTATAGTGTAGCAAGGTCTCAGGAGTGTTAAGCCTGAGAGAACAGGTTATAGGGAAACAAGTGCGTGGGGGAAGAGAAGGGATTGCTCTGACTCGGCACAATGGGTTAAAAGGATGCCTCCTGTGGGGAAATGTACCAATATCCGTAAATGGATGTTATGGGGATTCTGTAAATTTTAGTTCATTGTCATATGCACAAGTACGTGTATGCAGAGGTGCAATGAAAAACTTGTAGCAGCATCACAGCTTCAGATGTCGGCACTCACAACAAACATAAACTATACACTTTTATAAAGAACAAATTCAAACAAGTCCGTTGTAGTGCAGAGTGGGTCAGTGTCACCACACAGCGTAGCATTGTGCTAGTTGGTTGAAGAACTGAGTTTGGGTTCCCTAAAGCCTTTGCTGAGCAGGGACTCCTCTGCCTTGGCAGCAGAGGCCTGCTGGTTTTGTTCTGCACACAACTCAAATAGCAGCTTGGGTGCTGGAAGCAGATGTGGCTGACCAACACCCCTTGTCTGCAGGAGTTCATGGTGTTGGTTACACAGGGCCATGGTCTCTGCTATTTCTAGCTTTTCTGTCTAGAGTTAAATTATTGTAACAAACTCCTGAAGCCAATAGACTTTAAAGTGGTATGAAATACTTGCCTTTTCAGATGCAAGACTGGATAGACCATATGAACCCACTCATTTCCCTGCCTTTGGGATTGCACTGATAGTGTTGTTCAGCCTGGTGATCATCGCTGTCCTGGTTGTGGCTTTTCTGGTAAGTCAACAATTTGGGTCCTTGTGTCGCTTGCTGGTGTTGCTAATGGTGTAACCTAAATCTATTCTTGGTTTGCTCAGTGTCACCAAGTACCATCCTGTAAATTTAATGTGCAAACATTTTATCTGCAGAGGGGTAGTACTCAACTTCCTTTGGTGTGAGTTAATATTGAATGCTTATGTATGCTGCCCTCTCTGTAATGTCGTCAATGGAAATCTGATTTGGGTCTTTCATTGAAGTATAGTTATGTACTGTGATCCAGCTCCAAGTTTGAGTTCTGGAGGGGCAGGCTATTCCTCTGTAGGAGAGGTACATCAATCACTGGTTTTCCCCTAAATTCTAACAAAACCAGAATGCTGAAAGCTCAGCAGGTCAGGCAGTGTTTGGTGGGGGGGAGGAGAAAACTAGGTCAAAATTCTTGTCAAAGGACCTGAACTATTTCTTCCATGGCTGTTGCCTGACCTGATTTGTTTACAGCATTTTGTACTTAATATTTCCAGCAATTTTTAAAAATTTTTCATTCCTTAGTGTTTATTCCTTCAATATTCCCATCACTTTTTCCCCAGGCTAATCCTCAATCAAGTGTTGCTCTGCTGAGAGGGTAGTTCACAAACTTTTATAGAGACAGCAAAAGATGATGTTACTTTCTGTCAATGAGCAAGTTTTAGTGCACAAGCCCCTTCCAGCCCACTGAGTCTACACTGACCAAGCACCCTAATTGTAGCAATACTACTCTAACCCACTTTACACTCCATTCACATGACACCCACTCGGTCTCCAGGTTCTGCCACACGTCTACACTTGCTGCAATTTACATTGACCTATTAACTTCCACAACTTTGGGATGTCAAAGGGCACATAGGGAAATGCACATGGTCACAGTGGGATGTGTAAACATTGGGAACAGTTTGGGATTGCACTGTGGTAGTAATGCTACTGGATGTCACCCTTGTATCAGACTACATCAGCTCAGCATGGATTGTCATGAGAAATCCAAGGAAATGGTCAAGTGACTTCAGGATTGCTGAATGGGAAATAGTTTGGGATTTCTGCTTTGAGTAATTCTGAGGAAGCTGTCTATAATTGTCCATCTAAGTCAATTGATCTCAAGTGTTCTAATGCTCTTGTGCTTCAGAACAAGTGGTATCTCAAGTTGCTGGCCTCAAGGGTGGGTGAGGTATTCATTGTGGATATTTTTCTCACCCATTCTAAGAATCTTGGTGTATACAAATTTTAAAAAAAAACTTGCTGTTGTTTCTCTGGATGGTCCTTAACTAAACTATCACCATTGAGTTGTGGTAGGAAGGAATAGGGCAAGGCTAGTTTCCAGAAATATGGTTAGATTGAATCAGATTAAATGTAGAGCAGGAAGGAAATTTGGGCTGTTTTCACCAACTTGTGTACACTTGACAAGGGCTGACCTTAAGGTTGAATGTTTGAAATTTTGGTTTTGCTTTAGTGTTGGAAATACACTTTCTGTGCTGCATGTCAAGAAAGCTTTGTATGCCGTGAATGGAATGTGGACCATGAGAATAAGAGCCTGCAATTACCACTGCCAGAGGTGAGATTATAGTAACTTCATGTGAAAAATGAGTAGATATTAATGAAACTTTAATCTACCATCCTTGCTCTGAGGTGCATTGTTTAAGGGTGGTTAACTGGCAATGTAAGAACAAGCATCAAGTCACTTAATCTCTTCCGTGCCTCTTGCCAAATTTGACACTTTACAAGAGTACTGGGACAATTTGTCTGGAAGCCTGAAACGCATGATTTTTGAATCCCTAGGCTGTCTTTCAAATCATGCTTAGGACTGTCATTGTCACTAACACGTAACCAAATGGTGTGAAACGAATCCACCACCTGACGAGGGTAACAATGTATGGAAACTCCACACTTGAGGTCCCTCCCAGGTCTCTCTCTCTCTCTCCATCTAACTTGGAAATGTGGTGCCTTCAGCATTGAGGCACAATCCTGGATTCAGCAGCACTGCTTCCTTGAGAGGACTCTGAATCCTCCCATATTCTCAAAAAGGCAGTTGGGCTGCTAACTGCTGGATTTTCCAGGGCCGCCACATCTGAAAATACTGAAGTAAATGACCATACTGCTGTGGGGTGAATGTTGGCATAAACACTGCAGTTCTTTTGTATAACAGTGATCTCGGTATTTTTCACAAATTACAATGGAGGCCCAGATTACAATGGAGATACAAAACTGCAGCTGGAATCTGTGGTTTTAAAACAAAGAACTGGAGGGGGGAACTTGGTGTCAGGCAACATCTCTGGAGGGAAATGTACAGTTGACATTTTGGGGCAAGACTTTCATCTGGACTTGGTCAATGTGCAGATTTGTTTTCCTGACAGTGGTTTCTCTTATACTTTGCCCCCCCCTCCCAGAATACATGGCTACTTTGTACAATCAACTTTCAGTACATAGCTGGGTACAGGGGCCATATTTAACATGGAATGTCTCCAGGTAATATTTGTTGGCTCTGACCCAAGGGTAGCCCACACAAGCCAAGATGATGTGGGCTTCTGAAAATGGTGCACCAAAATCTAGATGGCTGCATCTAAGTAGCAGTCTTTCAACTGAAACAGTAGCTTTATCCTGAGTTAAAGTACATGGTATTTTGAAAAGGGATTATTCCTGGGCCATTAGCCAAAATTCACTACCTTACTACATTGGTTTTGGTAACAATATTGCAGGACCTTGTCACCTGCCATGTTTCCTTATCACAGTACTAAACTTCCAGATTACTTGGCTGTAGATGCTCTGAGGCAGACTGAAGGTGTGGAATGTTGTATAAATGCCACCTTTTAGTGGTTTTCAAGAAAACTTGGATAGATGACTCCAAATTTCAGTTTGTTCACTAGGTCAACTAGTATGTGGTTACTGATGGTGCTAATTGACAGGGGAATTAACCTTGAGTGTAAATTTCAGTGAACAAGGTGCAAACTGTCAACAGGCTGTGCATCTCCTGCCACTAGATGTCAGGGCACAGTAAAAAAAAAGTAAGGTAATTTGTATTTCAGATTGAGAGACTGGCCAATCCCCAAAACTGTTTTGTAATGACTGATTTCTTGTCTCTCCTGCATAACATGCCAGTCTTTAGAAGGCATTTGAAATTATAACTATAGCAGTTACTTTATTCCACAAGATCCATTGTGGCTCCTTGCACTACAGGATGGTTGAATGAAAATGGCACATTACCACCCACTTCTGGCTTTGAATTCTACCATTCAAAGTGGATCATGTAGTTCAGGATCTCCACCCCACAGACTTGACTGCCAGTGACATTGTGATAACTACCCTTGGATTTCCCCTTGCTCTGCCACTGCAGTCTACCCGTTCATTGGGTAGCCATCCTGATGATTCCCAGTTCTCTTCAGCACAGGGTTGCTATGGTTTAAGGCCATCTACTTAATCCAAGAAAACCACTGTTAGGCAGCATCTGAGGAAAAATTGTTTCATGTCATTAATCTTTCAGAACTCTCTCAAATATTAAGTGTTTTCCCTGCACAGATCCTGCCTGAGTATTTCCAAATGTTTTTTCAGCCATAATTGCCTTTTTATTACTTGAATAAATCTTCATGTACTTAATCAGGCAAATAACCAGTACACAGGTGTACTTTTACTTCATTATCCTATCACTTGTATACCTGGTGGGTGTTCCCTTTCTACACCTGTAAGCTTCAACAGTACCAACAAATATTCCCCACATTGTCTTATTTGACTGACTTCCTTTCACCTCCTCCACAGCCAGCCTCCTGCACTCAAATTTTTCCCAAATGCAGTTTTGTTCTGATGAAATTAAGGAGCTCTAACTTTGACTCCCATTTATTGAGCAAGGGAAGAAAGGCATTCTTCCTCCAAGGATGTAGTGAATTGACTTGGATAATCTGATTGCATGTAGACTTAATGGGGTGATGGATGGACTTGCGGGGTGAAATCCAGCAACCCAATAACTCCACATCACTTCATGGTTGTTTTATAACCATTAGCAGTACTAGATGTTGCATTAGTCTTGGGCAAGGTAGTGGTTGATTATAAATCTATACTCAGTGTGATAGAAAATACAGAGCTTGTATTTTACTTTTACCAATGAGTGCTTTTTTTTAAACAGATAAAACTGGAAAGTTACAGACTCCATGAAGTGCATGCCAATTATTCATTTGAGTCTTGAATGCCTTCAATCAAAATCTGGGGATGTCAAAGATTGAACCAAGCCTGATTTTTTTTTTTTCCCCCTCATTAGATGAGAATTTAAGGAACTAGAATTGGTGCCCAGGTCAAACTGCAGTCAAAGTTCCCTGGTATCTATCACCCCTTTCTCCCTTGAACTCCAGTCTTGCAATATTGTTTGTGATACTTAAAACTCCTGTAGTTGCAGTATCCCATTTTCAAATGGTGGTCACTTATTGCAAGGTTTGTCCATTGCAGTTTGGATTTGTTGGTTCTATTGCTGCAGTAAGGTACAATGAAGTGAAAATGGAAGCCTTTTCCTCCCCTTCCTGGTGTTGAGGTTTCATTATTAATGTACAGTAAATTGGATTTTACTATGGGCTGAATTAGACTTATTTTTCTAGGCTTTGTCAATTTTGGGTTTTGGTCAATATTCAGAGGTGGTTGGAATTGGCTTGGGAAAAATGCCACACTGGTAGTTGGATAAGAATGGATTTTTGAGCATCTGGTTTATTTCCAAATTAGAGGGCATTATGGTGATGCATTTGGCAGCAGGTGTTAATGTTAAATATAGTTTAAACAATGTGGTATTGTTCCAGATTTATCAAAAGCTAAATCAAATGTTCATTTGATAATAGCCCCTTTGAACTATTAAATGTGCTTCCACATGGAGTCAGTTCATCGTTAGTGGTTTGAATATTGTTCATTTGGCATACATATCACTCCTGACATCTGCATGGCATAAAAGGTTGCATTAGGAAGTTGTTCCACTGGATGGAAGCATTGCCCATGTTGCTAACGTTCTTCAGAAGTAACTTGTATTTAGCTTCCATTCATCACATTTCAGTATATTTTATGCAGAAATCCAATCTGGGGTTTGGTTGCACCTGAACACTTCATTATTTAATGCCTACATAAACCACCTACTTTTGAGGACTTTATTGATCAAGCAGTCAGGATTGTAAGAGTGCCTTGGTTGCACTATAGAAATGCCTTGAGGAAAATTAAACAATACTTGAGAAATGCACTGAATTCAAGATCACTTGAGCAAATGAGGTAACATTTGGTACCATTCTGGCCTGTTACCTGGATCTGGGCTTGGATCATTCAACCACCCAGCTAATATTAGTGGGGGTCCTTTCCTAATGTATGCACTAGTCTAATTCTGGTGCATCACAATTACATTTCAAACCAGGTGTAGATCAGCATGTAAAACCTGAACATTTTAACCCAGACAGGTGACTTTAATGGAATTCAAATTGATGACCCCAGTGGCTCATCTTTAGAGCAGGGTAGGTAGAATTGAAGGGTTGCAGTCATTCTAAAACTTGCTATGTTTGCTTGCTACTTTGACTAATACTGTTACATTTTCCTTATTGAATAACATGATTTGTACTGTTGATGCCAATTTCACATGTAAAAGCTTGTTTGTGGTTCAAAATTTGTTTGAAGGCTTGAGGCTTAATCACTTTCATATACAGAGCATAGCAAGGTTAGTCAAAGTTTTAAGCTTTTAATAAAATATGAAATTTGGAGTTTTTTGGTTTTGAGTGTTTTGTATTTCTCCTGTTGTACAGTCCCTGTAGGCTAGAAAGTGACTTGTACAATGTACAGGATAACTTTCAGCAACCTCGTTCTCTACACAGGCATGTAATTTTAATGCAGGAATTCTGCAGATATCTGCCAGGAAGTCATTCAGCCCACTGAGCTTGGAGCAATCCCATTGGCCTGTCTTTGATCTTCTCTTCTTCCTCCCCTCCCCAGAAGTTCTCCTGGACCCAATGTCTCTGGGAAGATATTGGAACACCAGGGGAATCTTGCAGTCAAAGATAATGTGTGAACTCCACCCAGACAGAACCAGAGGTTGAGGTCAAGCTGAGGCAACAGCATTGAGTGCTGTCATGGTATTGCCTGGTATAGTTGGCTCTGGAAGCCAGTGTTCACTTCTGACATCCAGCAATGAGTTTGCATGTTCTGTGATTGGGTTCTCCTCCCTCCCCAGGTAATTTCTCCCCACATCCCAACATGGGCTGCCAGTTTCATTATTGTAAGTTAGTGTAGATCAGTGATAAGAATTCCAGTGCAGTTGGTGGATGAGTTGCAAATGTAGGAGGGTGAAGTGAGTGGTAGGAGTTGTGTGCTTGGAGTTGGCAAGGCCATGTTGATGCAAGTTAAATGGTGATCTTCTTTTGTGAGCTCTGCAATCAGGTTGGAGGTCATCTGATATTGGTGGAGGTTGTTGACTCAGCCAGCTCTATCACAGGCACAACCCTCCCCACCATCAAGGACATCAAGAGGCAGTTCCTCAAGAAGGCAGCATCCATCACCAAGGACCATCTCCATCCAGGACATGCTCTCTCCTCCCCTCCAAGGAGGAGGTACTGATGCCTGAAGACCTACACTCAATGATTCAGAAATGGCTTCTTTCCCCTCTGCCATCAGATTTGAGTGGTTGAGCACTACCTAATTTATACTTGCACTATAATTTGTAATTTTGTCTTAGTACCATATGGCTGCAAAACAAATTTCATGTCTAAGTTGGTAATATCCAAGATGCTTGTCAGAACTTGAAAGCAATGACTTTAGTGAAATTTCAATATTAAAATTACATGGCTACAAGCTTAATACCGTCTGTAACAGGCAATAAGTTCATACAGTGGGTGTCCATTACAACAGCAAGACTGGATATTAGCCATTGTTGTTCCTGCAACAGTGAACTGATGTGGTTGTAAAGACTATTCCAGAATCCTGGTCCCTGAGGCACTGTAGGAAGAACCATGGGTGGTAACTAATGCAATAAGTTTTTAAACTCTGGTTGCAAAACTATTGCCAATGAAGGAATGTAGCAAATGACTTGCAGTTTCAATAAATGTTTTGATGGCAGTAGGAGAATCACTTCAAAATAGGATTTTGTAATTACTCCTCTGCAGAGGGGATTTTTAGATGGGGTTTCAGTTTGGTACTAAATCTAAAGTGCAGGTAGTTTCCCCAGTCATTCAGATGTTCCCACCTCTTTAAAATTTGACTGATTTAAAGGATAGACACTTTTTTGCACTTTTCAGATCATTTAAAAGCTGAAACCTTAAACCTTTTCTCAGCAGTGCATTCAGGAAAAATATACAATTATCCCAACATTTGTTTGAAGATCTCTTCTAAAATTAAAATGTTGAACTTCCTGTGCCTATATAGTGTTTGACTGTCAGTAAGACACCTCTGTCTAGGTCCCATTCCCTTGGTCCCACTCCTGTCAATCACCTTATTTATCCAGCAGTGGCTTTATCCCCATGAAGCATCCCCACTGTCCATTCTCACACCACCTCTGGTGTTATGTTTGCCACCTAGTCTGTTTCCAGTGACTGGTGATCTTCCAGTGTTACCTACTGATCTAAACTTGGCTGTCCAAATGGGCCAGTCAGCTCTCACCTGCCTTTGTTGCCAGGTGACCAATACTTCCACTTCGAAAATTATCTTCTGGATTTAATGGTGGACTTTTTAGTCAGCTCCCCACCTACCCACTTCCAAAAGCTTTCTTCTCCTTTTCCCTACCCTTGGCACCAGTATATTTCTGTTTGGATCCCACTGTTAGGAGTCTTAAGTTTCACTGCCTTGTGACTTGTACATTCTTAAAACCCAAGTTGTCATTCATTTGTTGGCTTGGTATATTTTTAAATAACTTTGAGTTGTCATTGGAACTCAATTTAGCCAATATCTCATCAACCTCATCTGTTTTGCAGATGTGATGTCTTGCTGTGCATACCTTAAGTAAGTCAGTGCCACTTGTAATTACATTGAAGAAAAATTGCACAACCAGTGATTTAAGAATAAAGCCTGCTTATTTACTCTAGCACTTGCAGTTCCTTGGGTGTTGTCAAGAACAAGTTACTCCCAACAGTGAGCTGGAATTGATGCTGACAGTGTGCTTCCTGCATGGCCACATTTCCACATGTAACAAATGCCCATGGGGCAAAGACTGTCTCCATGAAGGAAGAACAGTTGTTGCTGACATTTCATTAGAATGTCAAACTTGAAACTGTCTTTCTTTACAAACTGACAAATAATGCTGGAAATGCTCAGTTTCTGCTTTGGGATTCCCTCAAACAAGTAAATTAGTTCCTCCTCAGTGTACAGCTTTCTTGTATCCAAGGATAAGGAAACCCACCTAATCCTTGGAAGATGTTGAAATGGGAAGAGATTCTGAAGATGCAAGTACTCAAAAGCACCAAGACAGCTTCCACAACTGGTGAAAACTAGTCCTGGAGAGAGACTCTGGGGGAGGAAAGGAACATCAAATCTATAGAACCCAAGACCAGGCTGAACAGTCTGGATATCCACAAGCAGAAGGCTGAAGCTACAAAAAACACTAACACTTTTACTAAGATCTGTACATTTGCTCCCAAAGTTAGCATTATTACCTATTGTTAATTACCCTTGAATGTGATAGTAAGTGGCCCTGAACTGCTGCAGTCCTTCTGGTGAATATTTGGACAGGGAGTTCCAGGATTTGGGTCCAGTGATATTTCCAAGTTCATATGGTGTGCAATGTGGAGGGAATGATGGTGGTGTTCCTAAGCACCCCTCGGTAGAAGTTGCAAGTCTGCTGTCAGAGTAGCTGCTGTACATCAGTGATGGAGGAAATGTTGAGTGGGTGATTGGGTGCCAGTCAAGTGGGCTTTGTCCTGGGTGGTGGTGGTGAGCTTGTTGCTGGAGCTGCAATCATCCAGGCAACTGAGTACTCCATCTTCCCACCTGGTCCAGAAGATGGTGATGGCAAGTAGGAAGAGCTGTTTGTTACAGGTAACCAAGCCTGTGACCAGCTCTTGTAGCCAAGGCATTTACCTTGCCTGGTCTAGTTAAGTTTCTGGTCAAGGTAACCTGCAGGGTTTTGAACGTGGGGGTATTGGTGCTAATAATGCTATTGAATGTCAAGAGTAGGACATCGGAATCTTGTTGGAGATGCTCATTGTATGACAGTTTGGTATGAGTGTTTGCCACACTGGCCTGAATGATATCTTGTCTTGCTGTATTTGGGCATGTACTAAACTTGCTAAAGAGCTGTGAATAAAATTGTACATCCCTGATTCTGACCTTGTGATGGAAGAAGCTTCATTAATGAAGCAGTTGAAGATGGTTGTACCTAGGACATCACCCTCAGGAACTCGTGCATCTGGGATGACTGATCTGGTGTCCACAACCACCTTTGATTCCAACCACCTGCATTTGGCCCATATCCCTTTCTAAACATTTCCTCTCCGTGCACCTGTCCAAGTGCCTTTTTAGATATTAATGTATCTGCCTCAACCATTTCTGGTAGCTCATTCCATGTACAGACCACCTTCTGGCTGGAAAAAGTTGGCCCTCGGGTTCTTATTAAATCTTTCCCCTTTCACCTGAAACCTATGCCCTCTAATTCTTGATTTCCCCAACCTTGGGTAAAGACTGTGCATTCACCCATCTATGGCCCTCATGATTTTTATACAGCTCTATAAGATCATCCCTCAGTCTCTTAATGAATAAAATCCTACCCTCAATCTCTCCTAACTCAGTCCCTCAAGTCCTGACAACATCCTTGTAAATTTTTTCTGCACTATTTCCAGCTTAATGGCATTTTCCCTATAGTAGGGTGACTAAAACTGAACACTAGTCATGTACAAGTGTACATGGATTTCTTTGAACATCAACACCACCCAGTCCCTAGGTGTTTAATCGACAACTTTGAGCCATCAGCCTGGGACTTCCCTGGAAGAGGAAGAGACTGAAGTAATTAATGATCATGAAAAGGGAAGTGTGGTGATGGATCCATGATCAAGTCCTCAAGCCAGAATACATCTGTGCATTTTTGAGATGGAACTAGAAAGTGTACAGCTTGCTGTTACTTAAATTTTATCAAATAGTGTGATTTGCAAAGCATTTATACCACCAGCTTAAAAATAGTCTAGATGACTAATTGAGATGAGTTTAAATCTCTCCAATGGAGATGGACAACTTTGAAACAATCTGGAAAAAGCTATGGGTTTCTTGATGCTCCAGTTTCCTCCCACATTAGAGCTGGTACATTAATTACCCCAAGTGTAGAAGGGTGGCAGGAGAATTGGAGGGATGGGAGAGTTAGTAGGCAAGTGATAGGGGGTTACTGGGATGGGACAGATTGCTCTGAACCAATATAGACTAATCTTCAGTATGAAGTATAGGTGGATGTTTGTATGGAGTGTATATTTTTAATCATGGGGTTTGAGAATAACTTTCAATTTAGCCTTTATTGTCCATCCCTAATTGCCATCCAAATATCTAGTTGATGCATATTCCTCAGTTGCAGTTCATATGAAGCTGGTTCCATAGAACTCTTGGATGTGACATTGCAGGACTTTCACTATTCCTTTATTGTTGGATCATATTTCCAAGTCAAGATGGTGAATTTTGGAGCTGGTGGCATTCTTGTAAACCTGTGGCCCCTGTCCTCTTGGGAGGTGGGGTGGGGGGTGGGGGGGGGGCAATATTGGTGAATAGTAGTGCTGTTGGTAAACAGTATCCACTGTAGGCTTGGCAGCTGCCAGAAGTCAAGCCAGCAGACTTTTGTAAACATAATTGCCCCATTACTAATCACCATGTTGAATTCAAATTGATCATTTTGTCGAGCTGGAGGGTTTGGTACCGGAACTATGTAAACCTAGTGGCACCATTTACTGATGGGAGGCCCAATGTTCTTGGTAAAGAAGGTGGCAGTACTGGTGTTTGTAGGGTAAGAATGGGAAGTGCACTTAAGTCATAGCTATACAAAACAAACAGGCCCTTTGGCCCATGAGTCTGCTCTGACAATCGAGCATCTACTCACACTAATCCCATTTTATTCTTCCATAAGGTATAGGAGCAGGATTAGACCATTTGGCCCATCGACTGTTCCACCATTCAATCGTGGCTGATTTTTTTTTCCTCTCTTTCAAACAATTCTCCTGCCTTCTCCCTGTAACCCTTAACCCCTACCCCTTTGCCAGTCAAGAACCTGTAAATCTCTGCCTTAAGTACACCTGATGACTTGGCTTCCGCTGCCCTCTGGCAACAAATTCCACAGATTCACCACCCTCTGGCTGAAGAAATTCCTCCTCATCTGTTCTAAAGGCATGTCCCTTTATTCTGAGGCTGTGCCCTTGAATCCTAGATACACCTACTAATGGAAACATCCTCTTCATGTCCACTCTATCCAGGCCTTTTCGGTGTTGTAGGTTTCAGTGAGGTTCTGGCCCAACCCTCCCAATCCTTTTGAATTCCCTCGAGTACAGGCCCAGAGCCATCAAACACTCCTTGCATGTTAAGTCTTTAATTTTTGGGATCATTCTTGTGAACCTCCTCTGGACTCTAAGGCTAGCACATCTTAGATACAGGGCCCAAAATTGCTCACTATTCCAACTGCAGTCTGACCAACATCTTAAAGCCTCAGCAGTACAACCTTGTGTTTATCTAGTTCCCTTGAAATGAATGCTAACATTGCCTTTGCCTTCTTGACTACCAACTCCACCTGCAAGTTAATGTAGATTCTCCTTTTTTCCCCATATTCTCTCAAGTTCTACCACTCCCTACAGCGTAGGGGCAATTTACAGTAGCCAATTAACCAGTGCATCTTTTGAATGTGGGAAGACACCAGAGTAGCCAGGGCTGGAAATCTACCATCAGAAATTTCTCTTGAATCTGATTCCCTCTCCCTCCTGAATTTTACATTAGTTTCAGTCTGTATTGGTCAAAAGCTCTGGCATCCTTCTGCAATAAACCCTTTTATCATTCTATAGTGGCCTGTGGTGTTATACCACCAGTACTTGTAAAACATTTGGCAGGAACTGTCTAATATCATCCTTCCCTCAGTGTAACCATGTTGGTGATCAATACTGCTCAAGACTCTCATTTTCTTTCTCTTATTGGCCAGGAAATCAGATTTATTATCACTGTGGATTGTGAAGTTTGTTTCGTGGCAGCAGTACAGTGAAAGGCATAAATTACTGTTACCAAAAATTAGTGCAAAAGAGGAATAATAAAGGTAGAGTTCATGGACTGTTCAGAAATCTGTTGGGGGGTTGGGGATGGTAGGAGGAGGAAGGGAAGGTGCTTCCTGAAGTGTTGAGTGGGTCTTCAGGTTCCTGTACCACCTCCCTGATGATGATAGTGAGAAGAGGGTATGTCCTAGATGGTGAGGGTCCCTAATGATGCATGCTGCTGCCTTGAGGTGCTGCCTCTTGAAGGTGTCCTCAATGGTGGGGAGGGTTGTGCCTGTGGAGCTGGCTGAGTCTACAACCCTCTGCAGCCTCTTTCGATCCTGTACATTGGAGACACCGTACCAGGTGGTGATGCAACCAGTGAGAATGCTCTCTACTGTAAATCTATAGAAAGTGTCTTCGGTGACATACCAAATCTCCTCAAACTCCTAATGAAGTGGAGCTGCTGATGTGTCTTCATGATTGCATCAATGTGTTGGGCCCAGGATTGATCTGAGATGTTGATGCCCAAGAACTTGAAGCTGCTGACCCCTCAATAAGGTCTAGTGTGTGTTCTCCCAACTTCACCTTCCTGAAGTCCACAATCAATTCATTGCTCTTGCTGACATTGAGTGCGAGGTTGTTGTGACACCACTAAACCGGCTGATCCATCTTACTCTTGTACAGTTCTCGTAGTCTGTTGATTTTCTCCTGAGCCAAGCCCCTACCATTTGCCATTAGATCATCACCCTTTGAGCCAATGGGCTCCTACAGCTCACCAACGTCATTCACCGTCCTGTGTATTTATCCTCGCGTTCAAACCCATTAAGCTTTCGAGGAAATTCATCCATTGTCCTAATAACCCTGGGCCCTAGCATTCACTTGAGCTTTCCCCTCTTTCTGATCTTTATTTGCCCCTTCTGGACACCTTGTTTCTTTTACCTTGGTGTTCCTCTCCCTGCAAAGTGTTTAAACCCATCCACCACCACACTTTACCTCCCTGTGAGATCATGGGTCACTGACCAAGGCTCAGCATCTTTCATTCCCTTTACATCCTCCTATGCCAAAACTGAAGCCTGTATCTCAGGAATCTTTCACCCTGTACTCTACACTTGCCATCACTGGAAGTCGTCCAGAGATTGTAGTCTTTGAACTAGTTCCTGGTGTTCTTTTGTAGGAATACGTGGGCCTATGACTAATCCAATCCTCCATCTCGCTACTTGCAGAGTCCATTCTTGGATGGCCTTGACTGGCCAGAATTAGACTGCACGTCACTCTGTAGCCACAGAATGGACGTCCATTCCCTAGCCTGTTAAATCTCCTATGACTGTTTGCATTTCTACAGTGCACTACCCCTTATCCTCCACTTCCAATTTGCCATCACTGCTTGGCACTGGAAGCCTACTTGGTGCTAAGCTGCTGCAGGATTCCTACACTGCTTGTGTTTATTTTACCTCCTTGCTGGCTGTTCACTCACTACAGCTCCACCTGTGCTCCAAGGTGTTCTCAGTGTGATTCACCCCTCCAGAATCAGTATCGTGCAACGGCACCAAATACTTCTCCAACCCTGGACCTGATGCAGGAAGTGCTTCCAGCCATTTGAGCTCAAAGTTTCTGGAATCTCCAGAGCACAGGATGAGATCCAGGAGCAATGGACCCACGAGACAATGGGAAAGTGTGTGGAGAGACTCCTAGGGCTTCGAGTTCCAGGTACCTGTTAGATAGTTTTATGTCCTCAGGCTGTAACCTGTCTCAATAGGCTTTAAAACTTGTAAGTTGCCACGGTTGAGTTTGTTATGGGAGATGGCAGTGTGGTATGTATGAGATCTTGCACCAGTACCCTTCAATTGAGCAAAGGCTATGCATTGATAAAAATGACCACTGCCTTCAATGTCTCTTTGCTGAGAGCTGGTTGCCAGGATGTGGGTGGTGGTCCAGGTTTCATAGGGGCTCTCACATGAGTGTTTGTCAGAGGGGAGTGTTGCGGAGTACTGACAGGTTGGTCGAGGATCTTGGCTTTGTGAATGTTGAATGTAAGGCCCATCCTCTGCAGTGAACGAGTAAACAACGACTGAGCAAAATTTGTCTAAACAAATTAGAGGCTGGGAATTGAGGGGCATTTCTGCAGCTACCAAGACTCATTGTCAGATGGAGATGAATTTCAGGGGGCAGCTGAGTTTCTCCTGATGGTGTCAAAGAAGGCCACATTGTGGCTGGTGTGACTGCATCACGATGAGTTGTGACCGTGCACAAACAAATGCCATCTGCGTTATACAGCTAGACTACTGGGGTTTGGGTGACCTTGGTTCTGCAGTGTTGTCAACAGTTTCCTATTAGTTCAACGTTAGCTCCACTCCCACAGGAAGGTTTGGAGAGATGTAATGATACTTGATTGGCATGGATAGATTGTCTGTGCTCTGATTTCATAACTGAGGCGAATACTGAGGAGTGTTGGACAGTGACACTCCTCCTTGGTGCTGGTCTTCAATGAGATGCATTTTGTGGAAGACTTATTGTTTAGGATGGTGGCTTTTGAGTGCTGCTGGGGCTAAGGTGAGCATGTAGCCAATGAGCTAGGTGAGAGGGGGTGGGCAGTGTAGGTACAACCCAGCAGCTTGGCACACTGACACTATTGAATAGTTCCCTTTTACGATGAGATGGACTCTGACCTCACGATCTACCTTGTTGTGACCTTGCACCTTATTGCACTGCACTTTCTCTGTAGCTGTGACACTTTGTACTGTTATTGTTTTTAACTGTACTATATCAATGCACTCTGTACTAACCCAGTGTAACTGCACTGTATAATGAATTGACCTGTATGATCGGTATGCAAGACAAGTTTTTCACTGAACCTCAGTACAAATGACGATGATAAACCAATACCAATACAAGTAGGCTTTCAGTGCAAAAAAAAGACGCAATTAGAGACAAGTTCATCGACCATCCCTCTGCTTTCACAGATGCTGCCTGATCCGCTGAGTTCCTCCAACAGTTTGGGTTTTGTTTTTTGCCCCAGATCCCAGTGTCTGCAGTCTCCTGTCTCCATTCCTCCTGAGATGTTATTGACCGGAAGCATCTTATCTGTTATCATTGTCTGATCTACCCTGTATGTGACTCCAGAACTGCAACAAAATGGTTGATTCTTAACTATCTTCTGCATTGGCTTAGAAAGCCGCTTGGTAAAAGGACAATGAGGGAAGCAAGTAAAGAAATAGAAACAAGAGTAGTGGGTGCCTGGAATGGACCACCAGGGATAGTGGTGGAAGCAGATACGATGGTGGCATTCAAGAGGCTGTTAGATGCATGAACCTGGATCGATCGAACTGGGAGAAAACAGCGCCAACTGCTGTGCCAGCATGTGGTGGATGGGTCTCTGCAGCTTCTCCCCATGTTACGACCACCCAACAGACACCCTGCACGTATGAATGAGCCTTTGGCAGACCAGTGGGATGGATGGGTATGGATTTTCTGGCTGCTGCAGGCATCTTCTGCTGGGTGGGAACAGGGCGCTTCTGTGTGCCTTCTCTCCATCCCCCTCCCCGAGCAACAACCATCTGGGGGTGGATAGAGCCAAGCAGAGCTGGGAGCGCTGAGCAGACTCACTTCCTCACTCGCTGAGTCAGTGAAGGCCGTCACTCTCCCTTCACTGCTGTTTGTGTGATCCTCTCCCACACGGTTTCCGACTTACAAACAGCTTGGGTGCTGAAGAGTTAACAGGAACGGAACCCTGTCATAACCTGACGACTGCCTGTAGCATCCTGCAGATGGATACCAAGCTGATGTTCTCTGGGACACTTTCCACTCTCCATCTTTCTGCCATAGATTGTACCCAAAGGGTTCAGTGGCACCTTTGTATCAGCAGCGGCTGAAGGTAGGAGCTTTATAAAGATTTCACCAGCTGCTGCCACTTGCCTGCAATGAGGAAAAGTCAAACCTTTCTAAAGCACTCTACAGACAGTGTGGATCACTGAGGATTTAAACAGTGAAAGAAGAACAGAAAATGCTGTACGTGCTGAGCAGGTCAGGCTCCGTACAACCTGAAGCTCATCCTACCTGCTGAGCGCTTCCAGCATATTTGCTTTGATTTTCAGCTCCTTTAGTTCCTGCTTTTTGATTTTAAAAAAAACAGGTAATGTGAGATGCAAATTTGAAATTGCTAATTTTCTGAAACTTTGGATCTCTCTCCTCTGAAGGCTGTAATGTAGCTGGTTTGAGGAAGAGGTTCTTTGAGTTAATGCCCAGCTCTGTTGGATCGGTGTAGGAAGCTAAAGACAGAAGGAGAAGGTTAAAGAATTAAAGCGATAGAACCTCTGCTTGGGCACATTTTGTGCTGGGAAAGAGTCTTGGGTCTAAACCATTCACTGTGCAGACACAGATGGGCTGAATAGCTTCTGTCATGGGTTCTTTTTAAATGTTTGTTCTGCAATAGGTTGAAACTCTAGACAGCAGTTGAAGTTATATGTATGGGATAATGGAGAACGGTCTGGCAGATTTACATGAAGCCAGTGCGTGTGTAGAAATAGCAACGTGGCAGTGCTGATGCACTTGAATAGCTTGATACAAGATGAGCTTCAACTGTTAATTATATAAATTTTTGAAGTACATTTCAATGACTCTGCAAAATGCTATGATGTCCTTCCTTTGTATTCAAAGTTGGCTCCAGGGTAAAACATCTTAAGATTTACAAGCTTGCAAAGAAGAGGGTCCAGTTTTATTTCCTTGTTCCATTCCTACCGTGTTTTCACCAGTTCAGCTACTCCAGTGCCTCTTCTAATCTTCTAACAAGTGATCATCAACCTAGCCTACTAGTTTGCTGTCTCTCTGCCCAAATCTGCTGTGTGCTTTCTGCATTTGTTTTTATATGGCACCTGGCATATTTGCTAACTCGTTTTAAATCAACTTCTCGTGCAAGTCTGTCTGACCCATTAAACACTGCTTTCTCACGTGCACAACACTGTTTTACCCAGGTCAGATCAAAATCTCAGTGGGATGAGCCAGATCTGTGTTGGGAGAAGGAATCGGTGATAACAAAGGAATTGTTGACATTTCAGGGTTTTGACCTGAAATGTCAACAATTCCTCCTTCCCACACAGATGCTGCCTGACCCGCTGAGTTCTTCCAGCAGATTGTTTGTGCTCCAGGTTCCAGCCTCGGCAGTCTCTTGTATCTCTGTAGATCAAAATCTGCTGGGAAAATTTGACTGTGCAGTTCATTTGCCTTGGCTGTTGTCTTCCCCATTGTCATATGAGCATCAACACCATCAAGTTGTAGATTTCCTCCCATTCTAATCAGAAGTGTTGCTTTTGGATGCAACCTATGATCTCTTGTAGAAGTACAATCAGCTTGGAGCATGCCTTCTACTTTCCCATTTAAAGGAACACTCTGCAGGCATTAAGAGCTTTAGAATACAAAGGCTGTTGAAAAACCTTCCAAAGCGACACGCAAAATGTTGGAGGAACTCAGTGGGTCAGGCAGCATCTATGGAGGGAAATGGGCAGTCGACATTGAGAAATTAGACCCATTGAACACTGCTTTCACATGTGCGCATCACTGTTTTACCCAGAATAGATCAAAATCTCAGTGGGTTGAGCAGTGTGTGGGGTGGGGTGGGGGGGTGGTGGTGGAGAAGGAATCATCGATGGTGCAGGTCCAAACCCTGTATCAGGTCCTACAGATTGTTTATTGCTCCAGATTTCCAGCATCTGCAGTCTCTTATGTCTCCAAAGTTCACAGTCTGCTTTAAACCTGCAGAAGTGGTTTCTTCAGCATTTAGCTGCCAAATTACTCATTGCCTGAATGCTCCCATGGTGAGACTGCTGGTATAGGCATTCTTTCTAGCTGAAGTATGGCAGGATTTTCTTCACAGTCAGCAGCTACCATATCAGTGTCGCCTATCTCTGCGCAATGGTCAGTTTGCTCTGAATGAGGATATATTTCCAGTGCTAGTATGTTTTAGTCTTTCCTAACAAAAATAGGACTAGGATTGGCAATGTGAAGTTTTGCTGAAAAACATCCACTCTAACCTCTTATTAATTTTACTTTGTGTGTCTTGATGTCCGGTGCTCCTCAGGCGATTGGAAATCCGTTCCATTTCACAGACTTGTACAGCCTGTGGGGAAGCTACTGTCAAAGTTGAGTTTATTGTCAGATGCACAGGTGCAATGAAAAACTTACTCGCAGCCACATCACAGGCACGTGGAATTATGTAAGCAGCAGTCACAAGAAAATCTTAAATTAAACATAAATTATACCCAGTTTTTACAAGAAAGGTGTGCCGCAGGGATCGGTGCTGGGTCCGTTGTTGTTTATCATCTATATTAATGATTTAGATGATAATGTGGTAAACTGGATCAGCAGATTTGCAGATGATACCAAGGCAGGCACAGTGGTGTAGCAGTTAGCATAACGCTATTACAGTGCCAGCGACCCGGGTTCAATTCCTGCCGCTGTAAGGAGTTTGTACGTTCTCCCTGTGACTGCATGGGTTTCCTCTCGATGCTCCGGTTTCCTCCCACATTCCAAAAAGACGTATGGTTTGGGAAGTTGTGGGTATGCTATGTTTGTGCCGGAAGCGTGGCGACACTTGCGGGCTGCCCCCAGAACATTCTACACAATGATGCATTTCACTGTGTTTTGATGTACATGTGACTAATAAAGAAATCTTAAAGACTGGGGCCATAGTGGACAGCGAGGAAGGCTATCAAAGCTTGCAGCATGATCTGGACAAGTTGGGAAAATGGGCTGAAAAATGGCAAATGGAATTTAGTGCAGACAAGTGTGAGGTGTTGCACTTTGGGAGGATAAACCAGGGTAAGACTTACACAGTGAATGGTAGGGCTCTGAGGTGTGTGGTAGAGCAAAGGGACCTGGGAATACAGATCCATAGTTCCTTGACAGTGGCATCACAGGTAGATAGGGTTGTAAAGAGCTTTTGGCACGTTGGCCTTCATGCATCAGGGCATTGAGTACAGAAGTTGGGATGTTATGCTGAACTTGCATAGGATGTTGGTGAGGCCAAATTTAGAGTATTGTGTGCAGTTCTGGTCACCTACCTACAGAAAAGATATCAATAAGCTTGAAAGAGTGCAGGGAAAATTTACATAGATGTTTCTGGGACTTGAGGACCTGAGTTACAGGGATAGGTTGAATAGGTTAGGACTTTATTCCCTGGAGGGCAGGAGAATGAGGGGGAGATCTTATAGAGATGTACAAAATTATGAGGGGTATAGAGAGAATGCATGCAGGCTTTTTCCCCTCAGGTTAGGTGAGACTAGAACTCAGAGGTCACAGGTTTGGGGTGAAAGGGAATCTGAGGGGGAACTACTTCACTCAGAGGGTGGTGCGAGTGTGGAATGAGCTACCAGCGAAAGTGGTGGATGTGGGTTCAATTGTAACACTTAAGAGGTTTGGATAGGTATGTGAATGAGAGGTATGGAGGGCTATGATCCAGGTGCAGGTAGATGGGACTAGGCAGAAAACAACTGATGGCTGGTCTGGGACTCTAGTTTGGTCTGCTATTGTCTCTTGGCATCCCTCAACTTTATGGAGATTGTACCTTTATTTCCTGTATAGGTCGGGGTCACCCGATTTGAACGCAGCTGACCTGGACTTCAGTAGGGAGTGGACCTCTCGGTTCAGCTATGGTTTCTGGTTGGGGAACACATGGATTGACTTCTTGGGTGCACAGTCATCTACACACCTGCTGATGAAGTCTGTGAAGGCAGTGGCATACTCATTTAGGTTGGCCGCTGAGTCCTTGAAATGGACCAGTCCACTGACTTATTTTTATTCTAATTGTGTTCTTTCTTGTAAAAATTGTGTATAATTTGTTTCTCTTGTGAATGCTGCTTATATGATGCTATGTGCCTGTGGTGCTGCTGCAGGTAAGTTTTTCACTGCACCTGTGCATACACGTACTTGTGCAGATAACAATAAACTCGACTTTGACTCATTTATCCTCATTTCACAAACCCACCATTCAGTCTGCTGAACTCCTGCTGTGCTCCATAGCACAGATATTGTTCCTTGGGTAGCGAGGCTAGTTATCTAAGCAATCCTGTGGTATCACCAGGACTCTATATATTTGAGGAAGATGTCTTTACTTCACACAGAGATAGTTAAAGTGGACTAACAGTTGTCTCTGATACAAAGGGAAAAGTTATGCAATAAATCCATAATTGCATGTGAATGGATAAGAGATTGAGTCAATTTGCCTTAAGGAGACGAAGGTTGCTCAATTTGTAGGAGCTTCTTGTAACTGAGGTAATGCGGTAGAAGTGTCAATTTAGTAGTTTAAAGGGAAAGGTTGTTTGGAGGTGAAGAACAAGACCAAATGTTAGATGTTAAAATGTGCCAAATCGTGAGATGTTGTTGCATATTCTCTTATTTTATATTCAAATCAGTGCAAATGACTGGGGCGTAGAGAAAGTTCAAAGAGAAAGTATGTGCTTTCAGTCTTCAGGACTGGCTGTTGAATTCAACAATTTCAGCTCATTACCACTTTCAACTGCTCTGAAATTTGCTCCGATCAATGTTGCAGTCTGCATTGAACACAAGAAAATAGGAGCAAGAGTGGAGCACCAGGCCCCTCGAGCCTGCCTCGCCATTCAATCTGATCATGGCTGATCTATGCTGGCCTCAACTCCTCTTCCGTGCCAGTTCTTCTCTCTTCCCCCCCCCCCCCCCCCCCCCCCCCCATAAACTTCCCTAATCTATCAAAAATGTATCCACCTTCGGTTTAAATACCTCCAATGATCCATCATCCACAATCCTCTGGGGCAGCGAATCCAGAGATTCGCCACTTTTGTGTGAAGAAACTCCTGCAAACCTGAGGCAAGGCATGGAAGGATTCTTTCCTGCTGCAGGCAAATGGGATGAGCGTAGATGGGTATAAAGCTCAGCGTGGACATGATGGGCCAAAGGGGCCTGTTTCGGTGCTGTGCGACTCCATGTAGAGATTGAGATGTTTCCACCAGTGGGAGGGTCTCAAATGAGGGGACCTCGACGTGAGGTAAAGGGGCTCTACCGTGGGCCCGGATATTTTGTCTTTCAATAAAATCTCACCTAAGCTCCCAAGAATACATGAGCGTTAGGGTCATACAGCAGAGAAATAGGCCCTTCAGCCCACTATGTTCATGCCAGCTCTTTTGCCCATCCACACTAATCCCATTAGGACTATATCCTTCTATACCTTGCCTGTTTAAGTGTGTCTAAATGCCTCTTAAATGTAGTGATTGATTCTGATTCCACTACCTCCTCCTCTGGCAGTGCGTTCCTGATCAACAATGCAGATAAAACTTTTATAGCCTCTTCTGACAGGATAGTCCTCTCAGCCCAGGAAGTGTCCTGCTGAATCTGTTTTAGATGGCCTCCCATGTTACTATAACTTTTCTTAGATGTGGACCAAAACTGTGCACAAAGTGTGTAAGTTGAAGAACAACACTTACCAAGTGATGTGACCTCTCAGTACATTGTTGTACCAGGTACTGCTGTTCAGTTTACCTTCAGCAAAGGATGTTTTGTTGGCAAGTGGTAATATTTGTATCAGTTCAATAGTATCTCCTGTATATGGGCAGGCACAGTAGTGTAGCGGTTAGCATAACATTATTACAGCGCTAGCAACCCGGGTTCAATTCTGGCCGCTGTCTGTAAGGAGTTTGTACATTCTCCCCATGACTGCGTGGGTTTCCTCCCACATTCCAAAGATGTACGGGTTAAGAAGTTGTGGGCATGCTATGTTGGCGCCGGAAGCGTGTCGACACTTGCGGGCTGCCCCCAGGACACTCTACGCTCACTGTGTGTTTCTATGTACATGTGACTAATAAAGAAATGGTATCATAGCCATTGTGATAGCATCAAGAGTAGATTCTTATAGAGTCATAGAGCACTACAGCACAGAAACAGGCCCTTCGGCCCATCTAGTCCATGCTGGCCTGGTTCTCTGACTAGTCCCATCTACCTGCACCCGGACCATAGCCCTCCATACCTCTCCCATCCATGCACCCATCTAAATGTCGCAATTCAACCCGCATCCACCACTTCCGCTGGCAGCTCGTTCCACACTCGCACCATCCTCTGAGGGAGGTGTGAAACTAATCGGGCAATCTTGTATTGCAACATACTTGTCTCATAAGAATTAGTGCAACAAAGTTGATCATTTTTATGTATCTTCTTTGAATGAAGCTCTTGCTTCCATTAGATGAGAGTACCTCAGTGTTATGGAGTAAAAGAACCAAGTGTCAGAAATCCATTAATTCTGTTGAATGCCACTGGCTACAATGACTGTGAATTTAGTTTGCTAAACTAATGGAATTTACAGCAGGAAATGAGGCCGTTCACTCCATCCAGTCCCTGGTTCTTGGAGAAGGCGGCATGAGTAGAAACCAATTATTTGTGTAAACCGCTAAGTGTTTATTAAGTACAAGATTCTACATTTAACACCGGGTGATCTTGGACAAGGATGACTTACTTCCACTCTGGGTTTGTGGGATCTGAGACCAATGCAGGAACCACAGATGGGTAGTTTGTGAGCCAGTGCGCTCCTTCCACCACTTCCACAGGGCTTCTGTGTGCTCCGGGTGCATGGTCTGAAAGTTCTCAACGCCACCCTGAACACTCCTCCTCCACTTTGAGCGGTGGTGGGCCAGAGATTCCCAAGAGTCGCTGGGGATGTTGCATTTCTTCAAGGAGACTTTATGAGCACATACTTGAAGCTTTTCCACTGACTAGATGAAAAACACGATGACGCTGAAGGAACTCAGCGGGCCAGGCAGCATCCGTGGAGAAAAGCAGTTTCTCATCTTTCATCAGTTTTTGATCATCGTCTTTTCGTCTAGATTCCAGCATCTGCAGTCCCTTGTTTCTCTTTTCCACTGTCTGCCTGTTAAGTACAAGATTCTTAACGGCAGTCGACAGTTGGCATGCAACTCTCAACCTTTGAGCTCCGGAACCTGGTGGACGTGGGAGACGCAAGAGACTCTGCAGATGTTGGAATCTGGAGCAACACACACAAAATGCTGGAGGAACTCAGCAGGTCAGGCAGCATCTCTGGAGGGAAATGAACAGTCGACGTTTCGGGCCGACACCCTTCATCAGGACCGGAAAGGAAGAGGGCAGAAGCCAGAATAAGAAGGTCGGGGGGAGGTTGGCAGTTGATAGGTGAGTCCAGGTGAGAGGGGGAATGAAAAGGAGTGATGTAAGGTGATAGGTGGAAGAGGCCAAAGGACTGAAGAAAGAATTCAGTAGGAGAGGGCAGTAGACCGTGGAATAAAAGGAAGGAGGTGTGGAATAGATAGGTCATGAGGGTGGGGCGAGCAAAAAGAAGGGATGAGGGGGCCACAGGAATGAGGGAAGACGGGAGAGGGGAGGGGGTGACCGGAAGTTAGAGAAATTGATGCTGAGGCCATCAGGTTGGAGACTCCCAAGGTAGAACATGAGGTGTAGTTCCTCCAACCTGCGTCTGGCCTCAACGTTGCAGCAGAGGAGGCCATGGATAGACATGTCAGTAGGGGAGTGGGATGTGGAACTGAAGTAGGTGGCCACCAGGTGATCCTTGTTTCTGCAGTGGATGGAGCGAAGGCGCTCGACGAAGCGGTCACCCAATCTGCGTCGGGTCTCACCGATGTGGAGGAAGCCGCACCGGGAGCACCGGATTCAATAAATGACACCCTCGGACTCACAGGTGAAACACTGCCTCGCCTGGAAGGACTGTCTAGGATCCTGAATGGTGGTGAGGGAGGAGGTGTAGGGACAGGTGTAGCACTTAGTGCGGTTGCAGGGATAAGTGCCGGGAGGGACGAATGGGTAAGGGAGTCACGGAGAGAGCAGTCCCTTCGGAAAGTGGAAAGAGGGGGTGAGGAGAAGATGTGCCTGGTGGTGGGATCCCGTCGGAGCAGGCGGAAGTTGCGGAGACTGATGTATTGGATACGGAAGCCCGTGGGGTGGTAGGTGAGGATAAGGGGAACCCTGTCCCTGTTATGTCGGGGGAGGGATGGGGTGAGGGCAGACGTGCGGGCAGTGGAGGAGATATGGATGAGGGCAGCATTGATGATGGTGGAAGGGTAACCCCATTTATCGAAAAAGGAATGGATCTTGGACATCCTGGAATGGAAAACCTAATCATGGGAACAGATGCTGCGAAGGTGGACGAACTAGGAGAGGGGGGTAACATCCTTGCATGTGACAGGGTGGGAAGAGGTGTAGTCAAGGTAACTGTGGGAGTCACTGGGTTTGTAAAAGATGTCGGTGGTTAATCTGTCTCTGGAAGTGGAGAGAGGTGTCGGAGACGGACCAAGTGAATCTGAGGGCGGGGTGGAAATTAAGGCTAAGTTGGTGAAATTGACGAGCTCCGCACGGGTGCGGGAAGCAGCCGCAATGCAGTCGTCAATGTAGCGGAGAAAGAGTTGGGGGGCGTTACCGGTGTAGGCTTGGAACGTGGACTGTTCCACGTAGCCGATGAAAAGGCAGGTGCAGCTGGGGCCCCTGCGAGTGCCCGCGGCTCCTCCTTTGGCTTGGAGAAAGTGGGAGGAGCCGAAAGAGAAGTTGCTGAGGGTGAGAACCAGTTCCGCCAGATAGAGGAGGGTCTGTCGTCAAGAAAGAAACAGAGAGCCATTGTTTTTAGTTTGCCCGTGCCGTTCCTGTCTTCCCACTAGGTCCTTAACTCTGTACAAATCAGTGACCATGTATGGTCTTTAACTGAGTGCATAAGTTGATTGGCTCTTGTGTTCAAGACTAACACACTCATTTAAGGTCCCAAGTCTTTTAGTTCCATCCAGGTAAACAGGGACATGGAAGGAAACCAGGATACCCAGTTGTCTGGCCAAGTGTTATACTCCTTGGTTGACATATATATCAGTAATTGGTAGTTTCACTAACGAGTTAGTGAAGTGAACGTTTGACTTGGTTTGTGCCTCAGACTTTTGACTTATTACTTTATGTGGGTTTAGTGGGCATTTGTTGCCATCCATAATTGCCCTCGCAGCTACAGAGAATGCCGAGTGTTTCTGGCATTCTCTGGTTTTGTTTCGGATACCTAGCATCTGCAGTGTTTCAGGAGCTCAAGGTCATTCAGCCATTATATTGCTCTGATCATTCACGCCGGCTTCATCAGCATTCCACCTGTAGGTATCGAATCTCGTGAACTGTTATTCAGTGTTATCTTAATCTAATGGTCAAGCAGGTTAGGCAGGCTCACCTTTCAAAAAAACAGACGTGCTCTGTAGCATCTTCCCACTTAATCACTAACCAAGGATCCTTATCACAGTTACAAAAACACACACATAGTCTACATATTAGCTGCAGTTTTTTTAAACATTTAACTTAGCATGTTTCCTTCATGCCTTAAGAATACAATTTTGCAAAGATTCATAAATGAAGGTTTGAGAAGATTTTGCTGGACGTGACACTGGTTTTGCTAACTAATGCCAGATACAGTGGGATTGCGATTAAAATGTAGCAGATTGAAATGGCAATTAATTAACCTTCATTCCTTTGCTAATGAATTGTCCTTCAAAATGTAAAAGAGTGCATTTAAATAAAGGGGCTGCTTTATTCTGAAAAATGAGGGTTTTGTTTTGACAATGCTAACTTGACTGGTTGTTTTCCTCAAAGTTCTCAATACCTTCCAACATTCTAAAGAGTTCAGAATGTGATGCGTAGTCCATTAATCTTTTAGGGTGTGTGCTGTTGAAGACGTCATTAAGTCTCATGTTCTTTTGAGCTGAAGAGGTTCAAATATTGAGGCTACATTTGTTGCTGGGTGCAGTGTCTAATGTGGGCTATTCTGCAATTTCAGAGGGGGCACTAATTCTTGTGTCTAAGAGGGTGGGCCTGTGTTACAGTGGCAAAGTTCCCACCATTGAATCGGAAGGTACCACTAGGTTAAGGCGGAAGGAGTTTGGAATAGGCCTGTTGGACTAGAGCACAGATGTCTTGTTGGTCTTTCCCACTCCCTCTGAAGTCTGAAGTGCAGCTGGGTGACTTGTTATTAATGCTCTCTGGACTGAAGTTTGGATAGTTGTGCAATATCACCGATAGCCTTTCCCAGTCCAACCATGTAGATGCCACGGTCAAGAAAGCGCACCAACGCTCTTGTTTCCTCAAGAGGCTACAAATATTCGGCTTGTCCCGTTAAACCCTCACCAATTTTATAGATGCACCATAGAAAGCATCCTATCTGGATGCATCACGGCCGTAAGAAACTGCAGAGAGTTGTTGACACAGCTCGGCGCATCACGGAAACCAGCCTCCCATCCATGGACTCTTGTCTACACTTCTTGCTGCCTCAGAAAAGCAGCCAACATAATCAAAGACCCCACCCACCCCAGACATTCTCCCTTCTCCCCCTCCCATCAGGCAGAAGATACAAAGCCCGAAAGCACATACCACCAGGCTCAAGGACAGCTTCTGTCCCGCTGTTATAAGACTATTGAACAGACCTCTTGTACGATAGGATGGACTCTTGACCTCACAATCTACCTAGCCATGGCCTTGCACATTGTCTACCTGCACTGCACTTTCTCTGTAACTGCAACACTATATTCTGCATTCTGTTATTGCTTTTCCCTTGTACTACCTCAATATGCTGATGTGGTGAAATAATCTGTGGATGTTATACAAAACAAAGTTTTTCACTATTCCTCAGTACATGTGACAATAATAAACCAATTGCCAATTACTAAATTACACGTGAACTCACACTGGATTCCCCTCTCTGCTGACTATAAGCCGGAGCTGTTCTCTGGTTTGGAGAGTGCCCGTTCCCATGGTCTCAACCTTTGCATGTCTTCTCTGGGTGATTGTAAATGAGGACATCCATGTTGCTCACCTTATTTCACTTCACTTCTCCAGAAGAAAGTCCTCTCCTTTGCAGCAACAGATTGGTCTTGGAACATGACGCTTTTCTCCGCCCTTCTCGACCCTGCACTCTGCTTTCGATATCAAGGCTCAAGGCCCCATTTTCATCCATCACGTTTAATCTGAGCTGAGAAGATGTGTCTGGTTCCTGTTAAAGTTACTAAATGGAAGCAGAGTGTCACAGAGTCACACGGCATGCAAACAGGCCCTTCAGCCCATTGAGTCCAGCCAACCGTCAAGCACCCATTTATGCTAAACCCAGTCTACTCTCGCCACATTCTCATCAGCTCCTCCGAGACTCCACCACTCACCCACACAATAGGGGTAATTTACACACCATTTAACCCCTGGACTTCCACATCTTTGGGATGTGGGAGGAAGCCAGAACACCCGGTTGTGTGGCAACACGTTAAAATCTTTGGTTGGTGAATGAATGTAGCACAATACAGCACAGGAACAGGCCCTTCGGCCCACGATGTTGTGCTGAACTGATTAAACTAGTAATTAAGTGTATAACAAAACTAATCCCTTCTGCCTGCACAATGTCCATTTCCCGCCATTCTCTGCACATTCATGTGCCCATCTAAGACCCTCTTCAACGCCTCTATCATATTTGCCTCCACCACCACCCCTGACAGCACATTCCAGGCACCCACCACTCTCTTTGTAAAAGAAAACTTGCTCTGCACATCCCATATGAGCTCATCCCTTCTCACCTTAAATGCATGCCCACTAGTATTAGACAATTTGACCCTGGGAAAAAGATACTGGCTCTCTACTCTAACTATGCCTCTCGCAGACTTCTATTATGTCTCCTCTCAACCTCCACAGCTCCAGAGAAAACCCCCCAAGTTTGTACAACCTCTCCTTAAAGCACATGCCCTCTAATCCAGGCAGCATCCTTGTTATGACCTTCTACCTTGTTATGAGCTTGCACCTTATTGTCTACCTGCAATGCACTTCCCTTTTGCTGTGTCACTTTACTCTGTATTCTGTTATTGTACTACCTCAATGCACTGTGTAATGAATTGATCTGTACGAACGGTATGCAAGACAAGTTTATCACTGTACCTCGGTACAAGTGACAATAATAAACCAAAACCATTCCTGGTAAACCTCTTCTGTACTCTCTCCAGACCCTCCACGTCCTTCCTGTAATGGGGGCGACCAGAATTTAATGCAATAGTTCACTATGTGTCAATGATTTGTAGCTTCACTAACAGGAGTTGGTGAGGTGAATGTTCGACTTGGTTTGCGTCTCAGAACTTTGAGTTATTGGTTCACGTGGGATTTGTTGGCATTAATTTGGTGGTGAGTGACCTTCTTAAACTGCTGCAGTCCTTCTGGTGAAGGTGCTTCCACAGTGCTGTTGCATCAGGAGTTCCAGGATTCAGACCCAGCAATGGTGAAGGAACAGTGATGTGTTTCCAAGTCAGGATGCTGTACAACTTAAAGGGGAGCTTGCAGCTGGTGTTGTTACCCTGTGCCTCTGCCCTTTGTTCTCCTTAGTGTAAATGTTTGCAAGGTGGTTTCAAAGAAACCTTGGTGTTTTGAGAAGGTTTGCACTGGTACACCAGTGGTAGAGGGAGACGATATTTAAGGTGGAGAATTGACTGAGAAGCAAGTGAGCTGCTTCCTCCTTCAATGGGTTGAGCTTTCTGAGTGTTTTTTGCACTCGTCCAGGCAAATGAGAGTGTTCTATCACACTCTTGCCTTGTGGAAAAGGCTTTGAAGTGTTGGGAGGTGGGTCACTCTTCACAGGGCACTCCTCCTCTGACTTATTCAAGTTGGCACGGTATCAATGTGTTTGGTCTGTTTAAGTTTCTGTGTGGTATCAAAACCTTCCTTTCCATTGTTTGGGCCCAGGTGATGCCCAAACTGAAGGAAGATCTATATAGTTCATGGAAGAATCTGTTCAAACACACCTGGAGTCAAAACATACGGTCTTGAATAGGACTAGGAAGGTAGCTTGACTTTATCACTCAAACATAATCTATGGTTATTATGAAGGCCCAACCCAAGCTAATTGTTGATAGGTAGACAATGTCTGACTAACATCTGATATTGTGATACACAAAAAGAGCTGGAATTGTCTGATAATTGATGCCCAAAGTCAACAAACAGACTGGGTCTAGGAACTTTATGTTAAGTCAATCTCTTCTGTTTAAATGAAGCAAAAAGTAAAGGATTCACAATGGGCCCAAAAGATTGTTCTGATTTATAAGAAGCATTTATTCAGTAGTACAATACATTTACAACAAAAAAATAAAAAAGGTCAGAAAATATATCTCTGCATTATGTTTTATTTCAAATTAACATGTTCAATCCATTGAACTAGAGGGTGTTTTTATAAAGAAAACTTGGCACATATTTATTCTTTATAGTGCTTAACAGTAAGAATAGTAGATAAATAATCCCTTAAAATCGATTTAATTCAATTTAGCATCACTAAGAAGGTGAGTTAACTTATGATAGTGTGGGAATAATAGACATATACTTAGAAACAATAGCTGTGATGAGTCACACTGGCACTACATTTACATAGTACCTTTCACTTCCCTTTCGGGATGTCTTAAAGCACTTTAGAACCCCTAAAATACTTCTGAAAATCAGTTGCTGTGGCAATCAATTGGTGCACAGCAAGCTCCCACAAACAGCAATATAGCGATGATCAGGTAACTTGTGGCAAAGATGAGTGAGAGATCAGTGCAAGGGTAACTGCCCCTACTGTTGTTCAAGCATTCTGAGGCTGTGACGAATACATTATACTCACATTTCCCTCTGAGGGGAGGGTACAATTAGTGCCACAATGAATTCAGTGTGAAAATGTAGTCACATTGCTTCCTTGTAAAGAAGAGGTTGAATTTCACCTTACCTAATGCTACCTTACTGTCTGAAGTCCTTAGGAAAATAGTTTTGACAAGGATACTGGCAGGGATTGAACTAAAACCTGTTAAACTTGTGCTCAAGTGAACCTAACCTGCTCAGCAAACATAGTTTCAGCCACACTTCTGTCATCAGCCAGCTTAAACCGGTTCTGTTCCTGAGAATCATGTGTTACTACTGGAGGATTTATTTTGTAAAGTGCAGGTTTTGAGATTTTTTTTCAAGGAGTCTTCAAATATCTTGCAGTCACAAAACTAACTTCAAACTCCTTTTGTACGTGAAGGATTAGTATAAGTATTGTAACCAGAAGTGACTAGTTTATGTTATAATGGTTGCAAGTTACTCAGTAACACATACAATTTCAGCTACAGCCCTAAACACAGCGATTTCAAATCAACACAACCTGGAATCCTTCTTGGTTTAACAATGAGATTCAAAGTCTCAATAAGATCAACGTTTCAACAATAGCTAGGTCAATCTGCAATACATTTCCACTGAGAACTTATGTCCATATCCCGCCTTAGATTTAGCCTTCTTGTTTCTGAATGCCAATGAAGTTAGTGTAGCTTAGTAGAAAGATGCAAAGCAATAAAACATGCATAAGTTAAATCCTTCAATGTTAGTACAATCTATAACATGAACTAAATATTCATTGCCACACAGAGAACAATCTCCCTTAAATGTTACAAGTTAATGCGTTTGATTGTGGTGTATGTGCCTCGTATCATTGGCACATTCATTCAGAATACCTGAGCCTTGAAGTTCAGTTGTGGCGTTACGGTCACATGAACACATAATACAAAGTTTTCAAACTCTTCACTTTATAAATAGATAAAGTCTCCTGCAGAGGGTCATTAAGGATGAATGCATTGAATAATTGCATCCCTGTGTTCTAGCCCTGACATCTTTAGCAGCTGGCTCACACAATGTTGTTGTAGGATAGGCACCCTGGTGTTTTTATAAATATTGCTTTCTCCTAAACACACGGTGCATAATAAGTTGAAACAGTGCAGAGGGGCAGATTGAGGATTAAGATAAAGGTCCTTGTAGTCCATGTCACATGTAATAAATTTTCTTATTAACACATACTTAGCATCAGAGCTACATAGAGTGCAGGAGAGAGCAAGGATGCATGCACTTGAGATGATCTGTGTCTAATTGCTAAGTTCACCCCTTGACACTGACAATCTTGTCTTTGCGGATGTTACTTTCATTCATTTTTCCTGAGATATCCATCATTGAGGCTCATAAGAACAAGCAACAACTGTGTGACACTGAGGGTGTGTAATGCAATGAGGTTAACATTGAGCCTGCATGCCAGTGCTGTGTACAAATATCATCTGTTTGTAAGCATCAGAGAGAACTTGGTTGTGCTAATGATCTCAGTAGCCCTTTCACTTCGGCAACGTTCTGTGTTACCTGAAAACTAACGACCACTGGGCGACAAAGTTGCAAGCTTCTATAAAAATAATGTACAATAGATTTACTGCTAGGAAGATTCCTGCAGATCACAGCATGTCTAGGACGTAAGGAAATTCCTCTTGTCACTGATGTACACAAACTCAACACTCCCTACATTCTCATTTCATCTTGACATTTGCTGCTCTGTTTGGCTGCAAACTTGATTGCAGTTGCCCCAATGGTATCCCAACCATTCTGCCTTCCAGTAAATAAATTGCCAACCTCCAGTGTGCATTGTCTTGCACTCAGATAAAGCTACATTCATTCAGTGCAGGTTTGCTTTTGTAATGGTTTATGGTATAATATTAGAGATGCATGCAAGCCGATCAGCTTCCACACACCATAGGTCTGTCATCAATTCAGCAGAAACCTGACTTAGGTTGACTTCAAATTTTAATACAAAGGCAGAATATTACCAGTTAAAAGACAGAACTTTACAGATGAGTATAAATTTAAGACAAAACTCCCATCAAGAGCAAATTCTGGATAAGCTCCTGTCCGTATAGCATGGCAATGCATACATCTTCAATTATGGTGGGAGCACTGAGTGATTGCCCAGGTAACTACCACTTTATAAATGATATCTGCCTTGATGTGAAAGAATCAGCCTGGTGATGATTCAGTTCATTTGGTTGCATGTGCATTAGTTTGGATAATTTGTTAGATAAATACTGTGATCAATATTCTTCATAATCCATGTCAGTTTATCCCTCTGAATCCAAAACTCTGGTCACTGCTATCCTTGCTGCTTGTCAGTTGATGTTGTACGATTGACCCTAGAGTGCGACAGAAGAGCCAGTGTTACTCTGGAACCTTCAGTGCATTCAAAGCCCGGTAATGATACATTCTGAAGCCATGGATCTCAAGGGCTTTTTGTAACAAAGCCGGCTGCTCTAAGAAGTGACATCTATGGCCATGATACAGAAACAGTAATATTTGCAAGGATAATTACACATATTAAAACATTCTGAGGGTAGTCCCAAGATTATTCCATCATAAGTAGGGGGAGATGGAAATTGCCTTCAAGAGCACACCCTCCAGAGTGTAACTTTACAGAATCAATACTTAAGCCAAGCTGCGAATCCATGCTTGGTACTCTCTCACATGTTAAGCTGCACTCTTCGCTGAACTTTTATATTGACCATCTCTTGCTTTGCAACCTTAATAAACCCAATTTGACTGGTTTCAAAGTGCACTCTCCCCATTGAAAACCAGGTGTTCACATCTGTGGGACAATCGTGGTGTGACAGAACCAGTTGGTACCTATGGGACAATCCTAGTGTGACACAACCAGTTCACACCCGTGGGACAATCGTGGTGTGACAGAACCAGTTCACACCCGTGGGACCATCGTGGTGTGACAGAACCAGTTCACACCCGTGGGACCATCGTGGTGTGACAGAACCAGTTCACACCCGTGGGACCATCGTGGTGTGACAGAACCAGTTCACACCCGTGGGACAATCCTGGGAACTTGACACAGGTGACATTAAACATTCCTAACCTTAATGAGATCAGGGTGCATCTTATTCTGTGTCTGATTTAGTAATGAGATTTTTTGATGTTTACATACAAGACACTTTCTGCCTTACATAGAAATGGAAGTTGCTTTTCCATGACCTGTTTAAAATAGTTGACAATTTTATCGTGTATTTTCTTGTCAAAAGTTAATGCATTACTTAACTCGGAAATTTTCCCACATCAAAAATTTGATTTGTGTCCTGTGGTGGCACAAGACTGTTTCTTGCACAATAGAATCTAATACTGGAGTAGGAAATGACTTGGCCCACTACAACTAGTCTTTGGAACTCTTTTCCTCAAAGGGCAGTGAAAGAGGAGTCATACAGCACGGAAACAGGCCATTCAGCCCAACTGGTCCATGTTGACCAAGACTGCGTTCTAAGATAGTCACATTTGGCCCATATCCCTCTAAACCTTTCCTATCCATGACCTGTCTCAACCACACAGATAGTTTTCGGCCCCACAATTCTAATCTTCCCTCTTAACCATGCAATTTTCCCTCATTCAAGCATTTATCCAGTTCTCCTTCAAAATTAACTATTGAACCTGTTCCCATCTCTCTTTTGTTCCTAGAATTTTCTATAAATTTATGGCTTTCTAAAGACACTTGCATAAAGCCAAGTGGACAGCATTTATTTATAGTGATTGAACAATCAAAAGCAAACATGAAATCATCTATTAATCTGGTATCCATGGTTGTTGCTTGAAACTAGAGGCCAGATTTGGAGCAGCAAACTGAGTCAGCAGGAGGTGAACCCCAAAGATGCCTCTTCTGGATCCAAAAGACTGTTGCTATTGTGATTCCTTATTCAGGTGCAGGCATGTTGGATAGGGATGACACTTACCCCAAACATTGGAAGTCTCAAATCCAAATTATCAGGTGATTCCAACCGGAGGGCATTTGCTACTTTGGAACAAAAACCTGTCTTAACGAACTGCAGAAAAACAAGAGGAAACGTGTTGAAATCCTTTGCTCATGATTAAAGAAGTGCCGTGATTATGGTCTGTCTGCAGGTCATTTTAGGAAACTTACCAGAACAACAAGGAAGGGGAGTGCAAGGAGAGCCAAGCCGCACATGACAATGATTGCAACAGCATAACCTGGGAAGGGTCTTCCTGGAGCTGGCTGATTAACTGTTGTACTGGCCGTGGTTGTAGTTGCTGTGGTTGTAGTTGCCGTGGTCGTAGTTGTGCTGGTTGTAGTTGCCGTGGTCGTAGTTGTGCTGGTTGTAGTTGATGTAGAAGCTGTGAATGAGAAGTGTCTTCTTTAATACATGTGAGCCATATAACAAAGTTCTTTCAAGGTATCGACTGGTAAGTAGAAAAGTTCCAGGATATAAGAAGAAGAATTCTTCCTCGACCTCCCCACAGCTACACTAAACTTTACAGCCACCCGACTCCTTGTATGCTGGATGCAAGTTGGAATAAGTTGTGAACTCCCAACTCTTGCCCAAGTGCTGAGTCCAGCAGCGAAAGAGAAGGTCTGCTATTCAACCTCCAGTGACCTCCGAGCAGCAAGTAGTTAAATGGCACGTTGGCCTTTATTATTGAAAGGGTTGGAGTTTAAAAATAGGGAGGTTTTGTTACAATTGTACAGGGTTTTAGTGAGGCCACACTTGGAACACTGTGCTTGGTTTTGGTCCCCTTATAGACGTAGATGCATTGGAGACTGTCCAGATGAGATTCACCAGGTTAACATGTGGAATGAGAGGGTTGTGCTATCAAGAGAGGCTGGACAGTTACGGTCTTTATTCCTTGGATGTTAGAAGAATGAGGAATGACCTTATTCAAACATGTAAGATCCTAAGCAGGCTTGACAGGGTAGATGCTGAGATATTTCCACTAGTGGGAGAGTCAATAACAAGAGGACATAGTTACAGGATAAGGGGCTGGTCATTTAAAACTAAGGTCTGCAGAACTTTCTTCTCAAGAGGGTAGTGAATTCTCTGCCCCCAAGGGTGGTGGAGGCTAGGTCATCAGATGTATTGAAGGTGAGGATCGATAAATATTGAAAGATTGAGGAATTGAGGGTGATGGGGAACTGGCACAGAAGAGGAGTTGAGGCCGGCATGGATCAGCCAAGATCACATTGAATGGTGGGTAGGCTTGAGGGGTCGAGTGGCCTCCTCCTGCTCCTATTTTCACGTGTACGTCAATGCGTTAGTGTGCAAGAGCAGAGCTCCGGAATGCACTGACACTGCAGATGACCAGTGATTCCTCCTGGAACTGCTTACTAAAGGTCAGTGCAATCTAGCCTGTGATATGCAGACTTTGCACCCACCTCTATAGCTTTCCCTATCCAAATCACCATTCCCATTAGTTTCAAAATCAGGACAAAAGGGTACAGCAAGCATCAACCCACCAGCTCCCTGTATGTGCCCTCCCAAAGTTGGATTCAGGCCCATCAACTCCTCAAATAGTATTTTTTTCTGTCCTGCAGATTGATACAATGCAATCTAGAGATGTTTCTTTTTGGAGAACTATGACATACTTGTGTTGGTAAGGCGGTCTGTATCCAGAGTTAGACCCGCACTGTTGAATTCTGCAGTGTTATTGGCCAGTTGTTGGATTACATTAGCTCGCGTAGTTGTACTTGGTTGAAAATTGACTTGGGCATCACATAGAATGGATCCGTTCCTAGATAAATATAAAGAGAACAAAAAAGAACTGTTGACTATGCATTTATTTGACGAGAAATTACTTGATGTTGTGACTATTGGCAAGGCCACATCCTAGCTAATGGGGAAAATACATGACCTGGTGTACTGACGTCTGCAGTCTCTTGTGAATCCATTCTAATGCTGCCATCTGCATGTCACCTCAGCCACAACTGATGGTTAATGTCTTCCACAGAACATTCGTCCCAACCCACCATTGCTAGTCCACCATTGTTCCATATCCCTTATTGTTACCCCGACGAAAACAGTTTCGCGTTCCCCTCCGCCGTCTGACAGTGTTCACAACCTCTTTTTATCTCATTCATTCAAGGGATGTGAGCTTCTCAGGCTGAGTGGGTGTTTGATCGCCCACCCCTGCTTGCCCTTGGGAAGGTGAAGAAGCTGCCTTCTTCTGGAGGCGAGTTAAAGACTTTCATTCCCCTATTTTTCGGAGTGTGAGTTCATCCTAGCCTCATGGTTGTAATTGTATCCAGGTGCCTTGGAAAACTGTTTGGCTGTAGAAATCCATTTAAAGCACCTTTAAAATGTCAAGTGCATTACTGGTGGAATTTTGGGCATAGCTGGAAGAATAAATGAGGAGAGGAGAGAAGGGTCAATGCTTCCATGTGGTGAAGGGCATAACTAGAGGCCATCAATAAAAGATGGGAACAAGGAATCCAGTGGAGAATTGAGAAGAAACATCTTCACCCAAAGAGTAGTGAGAATATGGAACTCACTCCCTCAAGGAGTGCTTGGGGTGATCAATTTCGGTGCATTAAGAGCAGCTTGTCTAGTCTTTGAGGGAGAAGTGAGTAGAGGGTTACGTTGATAGATTTAGACAAGACAGGATGAGGCTCAGATGGAACACAAACAGTAGCATGGACTCGTTGGGCTGAATAGCCTGCTTCTCTGTTGTATATCTGTGCTCTTATGTAAGTCCCTGTTCCCCCCCACCACCCACCCCCCAGACAGTCTCCCCACCTGTTTTCAGTTGTGTAGGTCAAAGTACAAGGAGTTTTTTGTTACTTCCTACATGGTCAACATGGAAGATTACAGCACCAAAGAGACCATGCAGCCCATTGTGTTTGTGCTAATCTGGAAGGACATAACCAACCTAATCCCCTTACCTCTTGCTCTGTAACTTTCTACCTATCTAAATGCAACACAGAAAAAAAGCGCTGGAGGAACTCAGTGGGTCAGGCAACATCTCTGGAGGGAAATGGACTGTCAACATTTGGGGTTGAGAGCCTTCATCTGGACAACCACAACCAGATGAAGGGTCTTGACCCAAAACGTCGACTGTCCATTTCCCTCCATAGATGCTGCCTGATCTGCTGAGTTCTTCCAGTGCATTTTCTTTATGTGTTGCTCCAGATTCCAGCATCTGTAGTCTCTTGTGTTTCCTATCTAAATACAATGTGGGTCTTTGTCTCCACTAATCTTACCGATGTCCCCCAGCCCCAAACATTGTCCTCAATTCAAATCACCTCCCACCCACCCTGGATATTGACCTTTCTGGTAGAGTAAACAGATTCTTCTTTCCCATTCTATCCTATCCATCCACAAGAGGTACAAGAGCTTCAGGAAGCAGATGAAAATTCACCTTCAAAACTATAGGACAGAGAACAAAAGCAGGAAAGAGTTTCCTTTGTAGGTTGGTGAAGAAATCATCAGTAATGGTCCTACTCTTCCCCACTGACACTCTGGATAAAAACAACTAAGAGTACAGAGAGTGCCTTTAATATAAAGAGGATACACCCATAACCATAACGAATCACACAAGCATTTGCCCCACATTTTCTTTCTCGTTGAGTGACAGAGGAGAATGGTACTTACACAAATCTCTCAATTACGACATCCAAGTAGTTGCGATTGCTGCTAAAGATATTGTTCACCTAAAGCACAAAAGCGGCAGATGTTTTAGCATAGCCGGCGTAGTGAATCAGTGAGTAAAATGGTCATGCTTTACTCTTAAATAGAATATTTATGTCACTTTTCTAAACATACAAATGAGTTAAACTTTGCTTTCCCCTTTTCCTTTGGATTTATAATAAAGTCACAGGGCGTAGCAAGTACTGCTTAGTTTGTGCATCTAAAGGAGGAATTGTGAATTGTTTAAGGGCTCACTAACTTCTCTTGCTGGGAATATCTTCCTCAGTATCCAAGGTGGTTTATAGGTCCCAAAGCAGAACTTTGAATGATGTGAAGGTACCTGAGATGAATTTAACACTTGGGAAGCTCAGATGGGACACAAAATGGTAGATAACAACCTCTGTGCATGAATTCAGAATGACGTTAAGAGTTAATCAGTTTCACCCTACTTTCCTTATTCCACGACACAAGATCACACAAAGAAATGGGCCTGGTGATTGCATCTAGGGGTCCTTAATAATAAACCAAGTCTGGTCACAACATATGACAGTGGGATAAAATTCTGCATTCTGTTGTTTCTTTTTCCTTTTGTACCGCCTTGATGTCCTTATCTATGGAATGATCTGTCTGGATGGCATTGCAAGCTATAGCTTTTCACTGTATCTCGATACATCTGACAATAATAAACCAATTACCGATTAGAACAGACTCTGAAGTAAAACCATGCAGTTTCACTATTCATGGGAATTTTATGTAAAGGGATTGGCATGAAATTTGGCCAAAACCCTTAGTCGTGGAATCTGTAATCCTTGTCATTCCCCAACACAAGTTCTTTAATTTATGTTTTTCTTGTGAATGCTTCTTATCTGATGCTATGTGTCTGTGATGCTGCTGCAAGTAAGTTTTTCATTGCACCAATGCATACATGTACTTGTGCATCTGACAGTAAACTCGACTTTGACTTTGACAATCTCAATAGCCATTGCTGAAAGCTTTCATGAGCTTTGTGGAGCTGACCTCACAATCTGTGAGCATGGCTTTCTCAGGCTAATATTCCTGTTCCCACTGAGAATGAAACTCTGGGTGTGCACAGAGCCTGTTTTCATACATTGTCCAAATAGCAGGTCAAGTGTGTGTGCCCTTAACATCATGACCTTCTGCCTCTAGCCCCTGTCCTGCCATTTCATATCATTTTTCGCCCATCTGTTGTGAAGGATGAACCGTTCAGAGCATTCTTAAAATTCCTTGATGTATTTCTCAGATGACTAAGAACTCCTGGTCACATGGGTGAGTTGGCACTTACAGATAAAGTCACAGGAGTAGATAGTTATTCTAAGGTTCAGCATTGTTACATATGCAGATTGACCTCAATGCAACCAAATTTCAGAAATGCACCTAGTGTAGCAGTTAGCGTAACGCTTTACAGCGCCAGTGACCTGGGTTCAATTCCGGCCACTGCCTGTAAGGAATTCGTACGTCCTCCCCAGTTTCCTCCCACATTCCAAAGACGTGCAGGTTAGGAAGTTGTGGGCATGCTACGTTGGCGCCAGAAGCTTGGCGACACTTGCGGGCTGCCCCCAGAACACTCTACGCAAAAGATGCATTTCACTGTGTGTTTTGACGTACACGTGACTAATAAAAAAATCTTATTACCACAACATGCATTTGGCGACAAAGATCTAACTTCTTCATTTCCCATTAAATAAAATAGATGAAAAGAAAAAAAATTACATAGTATCTGCTTAACAGTTTAGAAGCCTGCTTATATCACCTACTGTGCCTGACTCAAGGCTACATAGAAGTTTTACTGCTTTGTTTATGCACCAACAGTGACAATCTTTGTCTCATAAGATTGGGTGTATAATAAGCCAACTTAATTAAGCATCACTTCAAACTGTAAGCAGAAAAGTGTTATTGGTAAAATATCTCACAGCTAAAGAAAGTTAGCTTTATCTTCACACAGCATATAAGTCTAAATGGAGTACGCACCGCTTTTGTAATGATGGAGCTGATGTTTCTGAACCTGGGGCTTCCTCTGTTGTTGAGATCATTTGTAAAATTGACATTTGTAAAGCGAAGTTGAATTGAAAAATTTTGGGAAACAAGAGTCACACCTGCAGGAGGAGAAGCAACAACGTGTCAAGCCTAGATGTCCTTTACCCCGCATTCTTGCCAATCAGTTCCTGAATAAAATGGGCAATTAGGTATAAATAGTCCCTGGTGGAAGAGTTCATTGCCAGAGAGATGCTATTGTCCAATTGCATTTGTGCCCAAGAATGTTCCCCATCTGCCTGTGAACCTTTCATCCATTTCCCAGTCCCTAGTAAGTTACCTGTGGCACTACCCATGATTTATATTTAATATTCAGATGGTAAATGGGATACAAGTGTAAATGGATACAAAATCTTGCTCCACAGAGTTAACTAATGGCCAAAGCCTGTGACCTTTTAGTTGGCATCATGAAATGAGGACTTTTAGCATTATAAATTACAATGTGGAGGGAGTGTAATTCTAATAGGTAAAGTTGGAATAACACAATGGCAATAGAAAGCTAGGTCTGCGGAGGAAATGCATGCAAGATCTAACTATATAAAAAACAAACACTCGATAAAAATGTGAATCTTGCCAACATTTGTTGACATATATTTGGGTAAAGTTTGTAGTGTCATTTAGTACAGGTGGTTTAGTGTAGTTGTGTGATGTTCACAAGGTTTTTATTTTATTGGAAATATTAAATTAAGCATATATAAAATTGAGCATGGAGTAGACTTGCAAACTGAGCGGAGAGGACTCCTGGACATTCGACTTATCAGTTTGATTGTCAGACACGTTGTTGGGGTTTGCCTATATAACAATGATTAGTCAACTTTAAACCAGTTACAGAAGGTAGGACACTGTGAACTAGGGAATAAAGTGTGAAACACCACTGCACGTCACCTGGTGACTTACCGTTTACTGTTACGCTGGATATGATGATGTCAAAGCCTGAAGTAGTGATATTTCTAATAAATAAATCTCGCAGCTGTGGTCGATTTTCAGGTTTGTCGGTGGTGATTTGGACATTTGTAGTCACCTGCACCATTTCTGTAGAATTGCTGAAATATAAACATAACCAGAATCTTCAGAGGGTTGGTCACTGAGTTGAGTCATCAATTTTCCATCGACATTACTTGTATCTAATAAGCTTTGTATCTATAATAATGCTGTATGTCTTTTGGTGGAAGGGATCTTGGTACACTATACGTGCCTTGGTGCAGTTTGGGCATCCTGGGCTCTTGCAATGTCATAGAGTTATACAGCACGGAAATAGACCCTTCAGCTTAACTGGAAACTTTTTCACACAGAGGCTGATGAGTATGTGGAACAAATACCAGAGGAAGCTGTGGAGGCGGGTACAATTACAGCATTTAAAAAACATTCAGACAGGTACACGGATAGAAAAGGTTTAGAGGGATATAGAGCAAACTCAGGCAAGTGACACTAGCTCAGGTAGGCACCTTGGTCAGCATGGTGAACTTTAAGTGCATATGTTTTGGTGTGGGGCATGTTAAATTTTCTCTTCAGTTGATATTTGGGATCTTGGCATTTATTGTCCACTTCTGATTGCCCTTGAGAAGCTTGTTAGAAGCCTCCTTCTTGAACTGCTGCAGTCCTTCCAGTGAAGGTGTTCCCACAGGCCTGTTCAAGGACTTAGGCTAGGGTTGCATATGTATACCTTTTGTACAGGGAGCTTGGTGTACCTTAGTGCTACATTTCATGCTTCATATTTTTCTAAGGGCTTCGAAAGAGGCCATTCGGACCATTGATCCAGTTCCATCCCCCTATTTGTTTTCTTGCAACCCATACGTTCTCACCCACCCCTCAAGTTCACCAATTCTCCTACCATCCACTCACACCAGGGGTAATTTACATTGGCCAATTAATCTACTAGCACACCTTTGGGATGTGGGAGGAAACTGGAACACCGGGAGGGAAACCCACGCAGTCATAGGGGGATCGTGCAAATTCCACATAGACAGCACCTGATGTCAGGATTGGATCTCTGAGGCGGTTGCTCTAATATTCATCAAACCAAAGACCGTTGCACAGTTTTTTGTTTAACAATTCATTATGAGCCAGAACGGAAAGATGACATTTTTCAGGTGTCTATAACCATACGTCACCGAAACAGGTCATTTGTCTCACTATGTCCACGACAACCGTCAATCACCCATTTTTACACTGATCTCAATTCTTTTCTCCCCACTCCCCTATCAACTCCCCCCAGGTTCTATCACCCACCTACACTAGGGGCAATTTACAGCGGCCAATTAACCTACCCACCGGCACGTCTTTGAGGAAACCGGAGCACCCGGAGGAAATCCATACAGTCACAGGGAGAACATGCAAACTTCACACAGACAGCACTGGAGGTCAGGGTTGAACCAGGTCATTGGAGCTTTTGGGCAGAGGCTCTACTAGCTGCACCCCTGGGCCACCCTAACTGTAGTGGATTTGATAGAGGCGGACAAGATCATGATGGGTGTAGAGAGTTTAAGCAGAGGGAAGCTGTTCCCATTGGTGAATGAACATCGAGAACACTTATGCTGGAAGTCTGAAATAAAAACTGCAGGTGCTTGAAGCACTCTACAGCTCAGGCAAAGGACACAAAGTGCGTCCACAAACCATGATCTTCCATTTGTTAATTTTCTAAGCCGTCATTCCTGCAGAAATCTGTGAGTACCAGCTTAGAAAGTGTACATTTCAGGGCAATGGTCCTTCATCAGAATCACTACAGGGACGGTTCAAGGAACAGGGGGATATGGAATTAAACATTTGGGGAAAAGAAATGGGGGGATTTATAAGGAACACCATTTTTACTCAGAGGGTAATTGTGGTTAGGAAGTCACTACTGCAGACTGGCAGAAGCAGAATCAATCAGTGGGAATTGGATGGACACAAGAGGGAATAATATCCTGGCCTACAGGGAAAGAGTGGAGGAAAAGTACTGATGGGATTGCTATACCAGCAGCTAGAATGAAGTCAATGGGCTGAACGGTGTCCTTTTGTGTTAAGAAACGATCAAGGTCCTGGATGGGGCTGTAGGTTTTTTTCCAGTAGAGTTGGGCCCAATATGTAATCCATAACTCTTTTGAGAAGTTGTGACAGGGTTAGACTAAAACTTTGGTTAGGCCACATTTGGGGTATTGTGTTCAGTTCTGGTCGCCCCATTACAGGAAGGATGTGGAGACTTTGGAGGGGGTGCAGGAGAGGTTCACCAGGATGTTGCCTGGATTAGAGCATATTAGCCACAAGGAGAGGTTGGACAAACTTGGATTGTTTTCTCTAGGGCATCAGAGGCTGAGGGGAGACCTGATGAAGGTTTATAAAATTACGAGAGGGTAGATAGCCAGATTGTTTTTCCCAGTGTGGAAATGTCACATACTGGAGGGCATAGGTTTAAGCTGAGAGGAGGAAAGTTTAAAGGAGCTGTGCGAGGCAAGTTTTTTTTACACAGAGAGTGGTAGGTACCTGGAACACACTGTCAGGGGAGGTGGTGGAAGCATATAAGACAGCAACATTTAAGTGGCATTTACACAGATACATGAACATGCAGGAAATGAATGGATCATGTTAAGACAGATGCCATCGTGGTCAGCACAGACATTGTGGGCCAAAGGCCTTGTTCCTGTGCTGTGCTGTTCTATGTTCTATTTCATTATTTAACATGGATGTTCTGAGGTCAAGTAGCAAAGTTCTTTTATTCAATCATTTCCAAGATGGTAAACATAAGCAAAGGAATATTTAGCAAGTGTGACTATATCATGCTGGTTCCTGGTTCCTGCATTGTCAGTGACCAGTCAATGAAAGGCAAACACCTGCTGCAACATTTATATTAGGTAAGACGGATCAAATGCCAACATCAATCAGTGTACCGGGCTAATGAAATTAGATCGGTATTCTTCGGAGTTTAGAAGAATAAGGGGTGATCTTATTGGAACATATAAGGTTGTTGGGGGAATGAGAGGGTAGATATTTTCACTAGTGGGAGAATCTCGATGGAGGGGACATAGTTACAGGATCAGGGGGCGGTATTGAAAACTAGGCTGTAGAGGAATTTCTTCTCACAGAGGATGGTGAATCTCCAGAATTCCCTATCCTTGTGGAGGCTGGATCATTGGGGATACTTAAAGAGGAAGTCGAAGAAGGATCAGGAAATATAGAGAACTGGCACAGAGGAGGAGTGAGGCAGAGCATCGCAGTGCAGTCTTGAGAGGTCAGGTAGTCTACTCCTGCTCATATTTTCTTATGTTCTTTGATCAGACTGAGAAGAAAGTACAAGGCTCTGATAATACGTAATTTGAAGGAGACATACCTGAAACTGACAGCATAATTGGACGTGGAGTTTGAGCCAAATTCAGAAGACAAAACTCTTTTAAGCTGTTTGATCAAAAGAAAAGGTCAGTTGGACAACCTTTACGCTTGATGTAAGCTATTTGAATCTGCATTTGCCAAATTGAACAGAATCTATGTGCAATTTGCAATTACTTACCCAATCTATTACTGAATTCCGGAGGTTTACAAACTCATCAGAATTGGCGTCGTTGAGACTGGTGGTGAAAGCTCTATCTTCTATTACAAAGGAAACATTCAAAGAAATTGGCTCCAAATTGTCCAGTGTGTTATCTGAAGAACAAACAATCGATATATAAGCTGGGTAATAAAACATCTTTATATGACTGAGCAATTTAGCTTTTGTATTTCTACCTTTGAGCCTTCCCCAATGGGTACCTAACCTTCAGAGAAACTGCAGACATAATTCCCACCATTTTGTGACATTGATTTTCAACAATATACTGATACTGTCAATTCAAGTACAAGTACTCATAACTTAACTCCTTCTATGGCCTTGTTTCGGTTGTTAATACTCTCATGGGCCTGCCAGCAGAGTACCCAGGTTACTGTAGAAAATTTATGTCAGCTGCATGAACCAGCAGTGAACTGTGGAGTCCAGTTTTACTGCATTAAAATACACGGACTGAGAGTACAATGTCTCTGGTCCTATTCCCTCACTGTTAACAGAGACAAAGGATGTCCACGGACCATGATTTTCCACCTATTACGTTGTCAAGCCGATGTTCCTGCAGAAATCTGTGAGTACCTGTTTGGAGAGCTAATTCCAACATCAGAAGTATCACAACAAACAGTGACCAGTGTGTTCATGTTGGCCCCCAACACTGCAGATGTCTATGATTGCTTGATGAAAATGCTTCCCACTGGATTAATATCCACAATATTTTGCACCAAGTGAGCTACTGCTGTATTCGATGAAATCGCAAAGAAGCGCTCGCCTTGGCTTTGCTTAGAGAGAGTTTAACCTGGAGACACAAGGGACTGCAGATGCTGGAATCTGGAGCAACACACAAGGTGCTGGAGGAACTCAGCGGGTCAGGCAGCATCTTTGGAGGGAAATGGACACTCGACTTTTCGGGTCGAGACCCTTCATCGGGACTGAAAGCCAGAAGGGAGATGGCCAGTATAAAAAGGAGAAGGGAAGGGGTGGAGCAAGAGCTGGCAGGCAATAGGTGGATCCAGGTGAGGAGGAGTGATAGGCGGATAGAGGAGGGAGAGCGGAAATAGCGACAGAGGCTGGGAGATGATGGGTGGAGGCAACGAAGGGCTGCAGATGGTGGGATCTGATAGGAGAGGGAGCATGGCATCAAGTGAGGGAGGTGGGGAGGGCAGAGGGGACCAGTGAGGGAGGGGACCCAGTGGGAGGAGTGTGTGGGTGATGGACAGATGGAGAGGGTGGGGGAGTGGAAAGAAACAGGGTGCTGGAGGGTTGGGGTGAGGGTAGAAGGAACTGGGTGGATCAGGAGGAGAGAGAAAAGGGACAGCGGGGGGAGCACTTACCCGCACGCTCCTCCCAATATGTTCTTCCAGGGAAAAAAAAGTCCCAGGTTACCTATCCTCTCCAGTTTGCACCCTCTCCAGTTTAATGACATCCTTCCGATAGCGTGGCGACCAATGTTTGTGTTGGGGAGGAACCTGGGAGGCTCTCCTTACAATCCTAATACTACACAGACAGTATCTTTTTCTTATCTCGCACTTCCTGTAGTCTGACGTGCATATCTTATTGTTCACTTATTTCTTTCAGTGCCTTATATTAAAGTGAGATGTGAACCCTCCTCAGAGATCCAATTCTCCTCACTTCTCCTTGGCCTTCACCCTCTTCAGCAACTCTTCAACCAAACTGGTACACAGTGCTGCCAATATTCACGGGACTAATAGAATCCTGGCTATATAACTCGGCAGTATTTATTACTACAGCACAGCGATGCAGTTCATAGAGCTGTTGCCTCACAGTGCCAGAGTCCCGGGTTCAATCCTGACCTCTGGTGCTGCCTGTGTGGAGTTCGCACGTTCTCCCTGTGACTGGATGAGTTTCCTCCCCACGTCCCAATGCCGTGCAGACTGGTAGGTTAAATTTCCCCACGTGTGCGAGGGAGTAGTAGAATCTTGGGGGGAGTTGATCGGAATGTGGGAACAATAAAATAAGAGATCAATGTAGGATTGGTGTAAATAGGTGGTTGATGGTGAGTGTGGACTCGATGGACCGAAGGGCCTGTTTCTTTGCTGTATCTCCCTATAATCTAGAATTGTACGTACTGAAGTGCAAATTTTTTTATTCATTCACGGGGTGAGAACATTGATGTGTCCAGGAGTGAGTGGGGGCAGCTTTCAAAGAACCTTTGTTACTAACCATCATCATAATAAGTAGCAACGACCAGTCAACAGTGAACCTTCAGCCCCATCAGTTGATGCATCAGGCTTTAGAACAACCAGTCAGATATCCCTTACATTGTGAAATTTGCTGCATGTTTTTAACACTTACTACCAGATTTGATGGTCGAGCGAATAATTGTTAGGTTCCCTAAATCTGTGCCATTCGCCAACTGGCTTGCAAGTATCTTTACCACCTCTGAATTAGATGGCGGTGTGCCAGTATTGTTGAAAATCAGGCTGCAGTTTGCGACAATGGATCCTTCGCTAGAAAAGAGAAATAAATTAATCCAGTTCCATGTTAACTGCAATATCCAAATAATTTCAGAATTAGTACCCTTTGACTCTCACCAACTTTTACAGATGCACCATAGAAAGCATCCTATCTGGATGCATCACGGCTTGGTACGGCAACTGCTCTGTCCAGCACCGTAAGAAACTGCAGAGAGTTGTGGACACAGCCCAGCGCGTTACGGACACCAGCCTCCCCTCCTTGGACTCTGCCTTTACCTCTCGTTGTCTTGGTGAAGCAGCCGGCATAATCAAAGACCCCACCCACCCGGGACATTCTCTCTTCTCTCCTCTTCCATCGGGTAGAAGGTACAAGAGCCTGAAGGCACGTACCACCAGACTTAAGGACAGCTTCTACTCCACTGTGGTAAGACTATTGAACAGTTCCCTTATACAATGAGATGGCTATGACCTCACGATCTACCTTGTTGTGACCTTGCACCTTATTGCACTGCACTTTCTCTGTAGCTGTGACACTTTACTCTGTACTGTTATTGTTTTTACCTGTACTACCTCAATGCACTCTGTACTAACTCAATGTAACTGCACTGTGTAATGAATTGACCTGTACGATCGGTTTGTAAGACAAACTTTTCACTGTACCTTGATACAAGTGACAATAGTAAACCAATACCAATACCATGTAGAGAACTGTAGTTAGACAGGAGTTTAGAACCAGTATTGACCTAGTTTTGAATAACTAATCATACTTTTTTGTGTGTTTTATACCCAACACCTCTTTCACCCCATTGTAATATGCTGAGCCCTCATATTCCAAAACAATTGAATGAGTAATTTGAGTGATTACAGCATTAGTGATTAAAAACAATCCTGTTAATCCCAGTGCTCAATGGGTGTTGCGTTGTAAAACCAGCCTTCCTGTTTGAGAACTGGATGCTTCAAGTTTACTTTCTGGGTTACTTGACTGGGAACACGACTGCTCTGCCACCAAACCCATGACTTTCCAGTGTTTAATCTGGAAAATGCAGAGCCAACATTCCAATTATATTGAATATTATTGACCTCTGTAACCTAGTTGCAAAACCCCAGCCATGAGGTCAGAGTGTCATAAAGAAAGACAGCACGGAAACAGACCCTTCAGCCCAACTTGTCTGTGGGCATCTTGATGCCCATCTAAGCTAATTCCATCTGCCTGCATTTGGCCCATATCCCTCTGAATCCTCTGTGGTTCCATACGGCGGACCTGACAGCAGACGCAGTGGTGCAGCAGTTAGTGTAACACTATTACAGCGCCGGTGACCCAGGTTCAGTCACTGTCTGTAAGGAGCTTGTACGTTCTCCCTGTCACTTGCGGGCTGGCCCCCAGAACACACTACGCAATAAGATGCATTTCACTGTGTGTTTTGATGTACATGTGACTAATAAAGATATCTTATTTACTTCATCTTTAATTAAGGTTAAAAAAAGCTGAATTAATTGACTCAAGGGCGACATGCTAATTGCTCATTCCTTACCTGAATCCCTTGACTTCTGAACGAATGTAACCTGTCGTATTTCGGTAAACCTTATCGAGCTTTAAAAGAAAAGAATATATTGGGATTTGCTTGTAATCGTTTTGTTGTAAGCAGTGGCATTAACATCTTTCGAACTCATTCTGAGTGAATGTTAAACATACAAAAGTACAGCACAGGAACAGGCCCTTCGGCCCACAATATCTGACGCTGAATCAAACTAAGTTTCTTCTGCCTGTACGTAGTCTGCGCCCCACCATTCCCTGCGTGTTCGTGTGTCTCTCTAACAGCCTCTTAAACGCCACTATCATATCTGGTTCCACCACCACCCCTGGCAGCCTGTTCCAGGCACCCACCACAATGTTAGTTAGAGGAAGTCGTAGAATGAAGACACAGATGTTGGAATCTGGAGCAGCAAGCAATCTGCCGGAGGAACTCAGAGCAGCATCTGTGGGGGGGAAAGGAATAGTCGAGGTTTGGGGTCAAAGCCCTGCATCAATATGGAGAGGGGATCCGTCCAGTACATAGAGGAGAGAGAGTGTGGTCAGACAGCAAACCGAGGTGATTGATGGTCTGGAGGAGAGGTGAAAGATGATTGACAGGTTGTACCAGGTTGCAGTGTTCATCCTCCCCTCACTCCTTTGGCCCTCAATTTCTCTCCCTTTGTCTGCGTCCACCTATCACGCACCTGTCCCTGTATCTCAACCCGACAACCTCTCCCCTCCCTTCCTCGACACTAAAAATGTGCTTTCGGAATATCGATAAAAGAAGCAAGAAAGATTCTCCACCATGAGAAAAATGAAACAGGACACAAAAAAACACAAAAATATTCATTAACGTGAAGCAACAGAAATTGAATCAATAAGTTATGGGAAAAGAACTGAACAAAATGAGGGGACTTACCCCATCTCGGATCTTCTTGGCAAGGTTTTGGAACCTGCGTGAATTTGGATTCTTTAAATCTCCATCGAAGGTTTCATTTATACTGAAAACAAGGTCGGTATCAATAGTATCGGAGAAAGGGGATGATGTTGTTTGTGTTGTAGTGCTAGATGTTGTTGGTGTAGTGGCTGCTGAAGACTGGGTTGTACTGGCAGCTGTACTTGGTGCAGCTGTAGTCGATGCCTGTGTACTGGCTGATGTACTTGCTACAGCTGTAGTTGATAGCTGTGCACTGGCCGATGTACTTGGTGCGGCTGTAGTTGACGACTGTGTACTGGCTGATGTTGTAGTTGATAGCAGTACACTGGCTGATGTAGCTGGTGCAGCCGAAGTTGACGACTGTGCACTGGCCGATGTACTTGGTGCGGCTGTAGTTGAGGACTGTGTACTGGCCGATGTAGCTGGTGCAGCTGCAGTTGATGACTGTTCACTGGCCGAAGTACTCGGTGCGGTAGTAGTTGACGACTGTGTATTGGCCGATGTACTTGTTGCGGCTGTAGTTGACGACTGTGTACTGGCCGATGTACTCGGTGCAGCTGTAGTTGATGACTGTGTATTGGCTGATGTACTTGGTGCAGCTTCAGTTGATGACTGTGTATTGGCCGATGTACTTAGTGCAGCTGTAGTTGATAACTGTGCACTGGCCGATGTAGCTGGTGCAGCTGTAGTTGATGACTGTTCACTGGCCGAAGTACTTGGTGCGGCTGTAGTTGACGACTGTGTATTAGCCGATGTACTTGTTGCGGCCGTAGTTGACGACTGTGCACTGGCCGATGTACTTGGTGCAGCTGTAGTTGATGACTGTGTACTGGCCGATGTAGCTGGTGCAGCTGCAGTTGATGACTGTTCACTGGCCGAAGTACTTGTTGCAGCTGTAGTTGACGACTGTGTACTGGCCGATGTACTCGGTGCAGCTGTAGTTGATGACTGTGTATTGGCTGATGTACTTGGTGCAGCTTCAGTTGATGACTGTGTATTGGCCGATGTACTTAGTGCAGCTGTAGTTGATAACTGTGCACTGGCTGATGTAGCTGGTGCAGCTGTAGTTGATGACTGTGTATTAGCCGATGTACTTGTTGCGGCCGTAGTTGACGACTGTGTATTAGCCGATGTACTTGTTGCGGCCGTAGTTGACGACTGTGCATTGGCCGATGTACTTGGTGCAGCTGTAGTTGATGACTGTGTATTGGCTGATGTACTTGGTGCAGCTTCAGTTGATGACTGTGTATTGGCCGATGTACTTGGTGCAGCTGTAGTTGATGACTGTGCACTGGCCGATGTAGCTGGTGCAGCTGTAGTTGATGACTGTTCACTGGCCGAAGTACTTGGTGCGGCTGTAGTTGACGACTGTGTATTAGCCAATGTACTTGTTGCGGCCGTAGTTGACGACTGTGCACTGGCCGATGTACTTGGTGCAGCTGTAGTTGATGACTGTGTACTGGCCGATGTAGCTGGTGCAGCTGCAGTTGATGACTGTTCACTGGCCGAAGTACTTGGTGCGGCTGTAGTTGACGACTGTGTATTGGCCGATGTACTTGTTGCGGCTGTAGTTGATGACTGTGTACTGGCCGATGTACTCGGTGCAGCTGTAGTTGATGACTGTGTATTGGCTGATGTACTTGGTGCAGCTTCAGTTGATGACTGTGTATTGGCCGATGTACTTAGTGCAGCTGTAGTTGATAACTGTGCACTGGCCAATGTAGCTGGTGCAGCTGCAGTTGATGACTGTTCACTGGCCGAAGTACTTGGTGCGGCTGTAGTTGACGACTGTGTATTAGCCAATGTACTTGTTGCAGCCGTAGTTGACGACTGTGCACTAGCCGATGTACTTGGTGCAGCTGTAGTTGATGACTGTGTACTGGCCGATGTAGCTGGTGCAGCTGTAGTTGATGACTGTTCACTGGCCGAAGTACTTGGTGCGGCTGTAGTTGACGACTGTGTATTGGCCGATGTACTTGTTGCGGCTGTAGTTGACGACTGTGTACTGGCCGATGTACTCGGTGCAGCTGTAGTTGATGACTGTGTATTGGCTGATGTACTTGGTGCAGCTTCAGTTGATGACTGTGTATTGGCCGATGTACTTAGTGCAGCTGTAGTTGATAACTGTGCACTGGCCGATGTAGCTGGTGCAGCTGCAGTTGATGACTGTTCACTGGCCGAAGTACTTGGTGCGGCTGTAGTTGACGTCTGTGTACTGGCCGATGTACTCGGTGCAGCTGTAGTTGACGACTGTGTACTGGCCGATGTACTCGGTGCAGCTGTAGTTGATGACTGTGTATTGGCTGATGTACTTGGTGCAGCTTCAGTTGATGACTGTGTATTGGCCGATGTACTTAGTGCAGCTGTAGTTGATAGCTGTGCACTGGCCGATGTAGCTGGTGTAGCTGTAGTTGATGACTGTTCACTGGCCGAAGTACTTGGTGCGGCTGTAGTTGACGACTGTGTATTAGCCAATGTACCTGTTGCGGCCGTAGTTGATGACTGTGTACTGGCTGATGTACTCGGTGCAGCTGTAGTTGATGACTGTGTATTCGCTGATGTACTTGGTGCAGCTTCAGTTGATGACTTTGTATTGGCCGATGTAGCTGGTGCAGCTGTAGTTGATAACTGTGCACTGGCCGATGTACTTGGTGCAGCTGTAGTTGATGACTGTGTACTGGCCGATGTAGCTGGTGCAGCTGCAGTTGATGACTGTTCACTGGCCGAAGTACTTGGTGCAGCTGTAGTTGACGACTGTGTATTGGCCGATGTACTTGTTGCGGCTGTAGTTGACGACTGTGTACTGGCCGATGTACTCGGTGCAGCTGTAGTTGATGACTGTGTATTGGCTGATGTACTTGGTGCAGCTTCAGTTGATGACTGTGTATTGGCCGATGTACTTAGTGCAGCTGTAGTTGATAACTGTGCACTGGCCGATGTAGCTGGTGCAGCTGCAGTTGATGACTGTTCACTGGCCGAAGTACTTGGTGCGGCTGTAGTTGACGTCTGTGTACTGGCCGATGTACTCGGTGCAGCTGTAGTTGACGACTGTGTACTGGCCGATGTACTCGGTGCAGCTGTAGTTGATGACTGTGTATTGGCTGATGTACTTGGTGCAGCTTCAGTTGATGACTGTGTATTGGCCGATGTACTTAGTGCAGCTGTAGTTGATAACTGTGCACTGGCCGATGTAGCTGGTTCAGCTGTAGTTGATGACTGTTCACTGGCCGAAGTATTTGGTGCGGCTGTAGTTGACGACTGTGTATTAGCTGATGTACTTGTTGCGGCCGTAGTTGACGACTGTGCACTGGCCGATGTACTTGGTGCAGCTGTAGTTGATGACTGTGTACTGGCCGATGTAGCTGGTGCAGCTGTAGTTGATGACTGTTCACTGGCCGAAGTACTTGGTGCGGCTGTAGTTGACGACTGTGTATTGGCCGATGTACTTGTTGCGGCTGTAGTTGACGACTGTGTACTGGCCGATGTACTTGGTGCAGCTGTAGTTGATGACTGTGTATTGGCTGATGTACTCGGTGCAGCTTCAGTTGATGACTGTGTATTGGCCGATGTACTTAGTGCAGCTGTAGTTGATAGCTGTGCACTGGCCGATGTAGCTGGTGCAGCTGTAGTTGATGACTGTTCACTGGCCGAAGTACTTGGTGCGGCTGTAGTTGACGACTGTGTATTAGCCAATGTACTTGTTGCGGCCGTAGTTGATGACTGTGTATTCGCTGATGTACTTGGTGCAGCTTCAGTTGATGACTTTGTATTGGCCGATGTACTTACTGCAGCTGCAGTTGACGACTGTGTATTGGCCGATGTACTTGGTGCAGCTGTAGTTGATGACTGTACACTGGCCAATGTACTTGGTGCAGCTTCAGTTGATGACTGTGTATTGGCCAATGTACTTGGTGCAGCTGTAGTTATCAACTGTGCACTGGCCGGTGTACTTGGTGCAGCTGTAGTTGACGACTGTGTACTGGCCGATGTACTTTCTGCAGCGGTAGTTGACGACTGTGAAATGGCCGATGTAGCTGGTGCAGCTGTAGTTGATGACTGTGTACTGGCCGATGACCTTGGTGCAGCTGTAGTTGACGACTGTGTACTGGCCGATGTAGCTGGTGCAGCTGTAGTTGACGACTGTGTACTGGCCGATCTACTTGGTGCAGATGTAGTTGATGACTCTGCACTGGTCGATGGAGCTGGTGCGGCTGTAGATGATGACTGTGTATTGGCCGATATACTTGGTGCGGCTGTAGTTGATGACTCTGGAACGGCTGATGTAGCTGGTGCAGCTGTAGTTGATGACTGTGTACTGGCTGATGTAGCTGGTGCAGCTGTACTTGAGGACTGTGCACTGGCTGATGTACTTGGTGCAGCTGTAGTTGATAACTGTGTATTGGCTGATGTATTTGGTACGGCTGTAGTTGATGACTGTGCACTGGCCGATGTAGCAGGTGAAGCTGTCGTTGATGACTGTGTACTGGCTGATGTAGCTGCTGCAGCTCTAGTTGACGACTGTGCGCTGGCCGATGTACTTGGTTCAGCTGTAGTTGACGACTGTGCACTGGCTGATGTAGCTGGTGAAGCTGTAGTTGACGACTGTGTACTGTCCGATGTACTTGGTGCGGCTGTAGTTGATGACTGTGCACTGGCTGATGTACCTGCAGCGGCTGTAGTTGATGACTGTGCACTTGCCGATGTACTTGGAGCAGCTGTAGTTGATGACTGTATACTGGCCGATGTACTTGGTGCAGCTGTAGTTGATGACTGTGTACTGGCCGATGTAGCTGCTGCAGCTGTAGTTGATGTCTGTGCACTGGCCGACGTACTTGGTGTGGCTGTAGTTGATGACTGTGTATTGGCCGATGTACTTGGTGCGCCTGCAGTTGATGACTGTGTATTGGCTGATGTACTTGGTACGGCTGTAGTTGATGACTGTGCACTGGCTGATGTAGCTGGTGAAGCTGTAGTTGACGATTGTGCACTGGCCGATGTACCAGGTGCAGCCGTAGTTGACGACTGTGTACTGGCCAATGTACTTAGTACGGCTGTATTTGATGACTGTGCACTGGCAGATGTACCTGCAGCAGCTGTAGTTGATGACTGTGCACTGGCCGATGTACTTGGAGCAGCTGTAGCTGATGACTGTACACTGGCAGATGTACTTGGTGCAGCTGTAGTTGATGACTGTGTACTGGCCGATGTCGCTGGTGAAGCTGTAGTTGATGACTGTGTACTGGCTGATGTAGCTGGTGCAGCTGTAGTTGACAACTGTATACTGGCCAATGTACTTGGTGCAGCTGTAGTTGATGACTGTGTATTGGCTGATGTACTTGGTACGGCTGTAGTTGATGACTGTGCACTGGCTGATGTAGCTGGTGAAGCTGTAGTTGACGACTGTGTACTGGCCGATGTACTTGGTGCAGCTGTAGTTGATGACTGTGTACTGGCTGATGTCGCTGGTGCACCTGTAGTTGATGACTGTATACTGGCTGATGTAGCTGGTGCAGCTGTAGTTGACAACTGTGTATTGGCTGATGTACTTGGTACAGCTGAAGTTGATGACTGTTCACTGGCCGATGTAGCTGGTGCAGCTGTAGTTGATGACGGTGTACTGGCTGATGTAGCTGGTGAAGCTGTAGTTGACGACTGTGCACTGGCCGATGTACTTGGTGCAGCTGTAGTTGATGACTGTGTATTGGCTGATGTACTTGGTACGGCTGTAGTTGATGACTGTGTACTGGCTGATGTCGCTGGTGCACCTGTAGTTGACGACTGTGCACTGGCCGATGTAGCTACTGCAGCTGTAGTTGATGACTGTGCACTGGCCGACATACTTGATGTGGCTGTAGTTGACGACTGTGTACTGGCCGATGTACTTGGTGCGGCTGTAGTTGACGACTGTGCACTGGCCGATGTACCTGGTGCAGCTGTAGTTGATGACTGTGTACTGGCCGATGTACTTGGTGCGGCTGTAGTTGATGACTGTGCACTGGCCGATGTACCTGGTGCGGCTGTAGTTGATGACTGTGTATTGGCCGATGTACTTTGTGCGCCTGTAGTTGATGACTGTGTACTGGCTGATGTAGCTGGTGAAGCTGTAGTTGACGATTGTGCACTGGCCGATGTACTTGGTGTGGCTGTAGTTGACGACTGTGTACTGGCCGATGTACTTGGTGCGGCTGTAGTTGATGACTGTGTATTGGCCGATGTACTTGTTGTGCCTGTAGTTGATGACTGTGTACTGGCTGATGTAGCTGGTGAAGCTGTAGTTGACGATTGTGCACTGGCCGATGTACTTGGTGTGGCTGTAGTTGACGACTGTGTACTGGCCGATGTACTTGGTGCGGCTGTAGTTGATGACTGTGCACTGGCCGATGTACTTGGAGCAGCTGTAGTTGATGACTGTGCACTGGCCGATGTACCTGTTGTGGCTGTAGTTGGTGACTGTGTATTGGCTGATGTACTTTGTGCGGCTGTAGTTGACGACTGTGTACTGGCCGATGTACTTGGTGCAGCTGTAGCTGATGACTGTGTATTGGCCGATGTACTTGTTGCGCCTGTAGTTGATGACTGTGTACTGGCTGATGTAGCTGGTGAAGCTGTAGTTGACGATTGTGCACTGGCCGATGTAGCTACTGCAGCTGTAGTTGATGACTGTGCACTGGCCGACGTACTTGGTGTGGCTGTAGTTGACGACTGTGTACTGGCCGATGTACTTGGTGCGGCTGTAGTTGATGACTGTGCACTGGCCGATGTACCTGGTGCGGCTGTAGTTGATGACTGTGTATTGGCCGATGTACTTGGTGCGCCTGTAGTTGATGACTGTGTACTGGCTGATGTAGCTGGTGAAGCTGTAGTTGACGATTGTGCACTGGCCGATGTACTTGGTGTGGCTGTAGTTGACGACTGTGTACTGGCCGATGTACTTGGTGCGGCTGTAGTTGATGACTGTGTATTGGCCGATGTACTTGTTGTGCCTGTAGTTGATGACTGTGTACTGGCTGATGTAGCTGGTGAAGCTGTAGTTGACGATTGTGCACTGGCCGATGTACTTGGTGTGGCTGTAGTTGACGACTGTGTACTGGCCGATGTACTTGGTGCGGCTGTAGTTGATGACTGTGTATTGGCCGATGTACTTGTTGCGGCTGTAGTTGATGACTGTGCACTGGCAGATGTACCTGCAGCAGCTGTAGTTGACGATTGTGTACTGGCCGATGTACTTGGTACGCCTGTAGTTGATGACTGTGTGCTGGCCGATGTACTTTGTGCAGCTGTAGTTGACGACTGTGCACTGGCCGATGTACCAGGTGTAGCTGTAGTTGACGACTGTGTACTGCCCGATGTAATTGGTGCAGCTGTAGTTGATGACTGTGTATTGGCTAATGTACTTGGTGCGGCTGTAGTTGATGACTGTGTATTGGCTGATGTACTTGGCGAAGCTGTAGTTGACGGCTGTGCACTGGCCGATGTAATTGGTGCAGCTGTAGTTGATGACTGTGTATTGGCTAATGTACTTGGTGCAGCTGTAGTTGACGACTGTGTATTGGCTGATGTACTTGGTGAAGCTGTTGTTGATGACTGTTCACTGGCTGATGCACTTGGTTCAGCTGTAGTTGACGATTGTGCATTTGCCGATGCACTTTGTGCAGCTGTAGCTGACGACTGTGTACTGGCCGATGTACTTGGTGCAGCTGTGGTTGACGACTGTGCACTGGCCGATGTACTTGGTGCAGCTGTAGTTGACGACTGAATATTGGTCGATGTACTTGGTGCAGTTGTAGTTGACGACTGTGTATTGGCTGATGTGCTTGGTGCAGCTGTAGTTGACGACTGTGGATTTGCTGCTGTACTTGATGCAGCTATAGTTGACTGTGTACTGGCTGATGTACTTGGTGCAGCTGTAGTTGTTGACTGTGAAACGGCCGATGTAGCTGGTGCAGCTGTAGTTGACGACTGTGCACTGGCCGATGTACTTGGTGCAGTTGTAGCTGATGACTGAGTTGTACTGCCTGTTGTTGTTGATGCCGGTGTTGTATCGCTTGTTGCTGCATTTGTTGCCGTTGTCGAACTCTCCGTAGTTGATGATTGTGCAGAAATCGAGCCTTTAATGAGGAAAACATTACAGTATGTAGTTCAGATTTATGTTGCCTTGTGGAACTTGCAGTTCATTCTCATGGATGGCTGTCATGAATGATTGCTGACATTTACTCCCCTCGTCCCATGACCCTGAATGTTCTCCCCTGTATTTCTGCATCCAGTCCTCCGATGGCTTGCTTCTGCCATCGTACACTGTGTATTCATCTCCTTTGAGACTGACATCCTAATTAACCTGCTCTGTTAACCGTCTGTGGTGATTCAGCGGCTGCATGTTCCAGCACCGTGCCTTGGATTAACCATGAGTCACAGGCTCGCCTTACTGGAACAACATAAAAAGGAGGGGTTGAGGCCCTTCACAGGACTGGAGAGAGGGGAGATCGCCAGTCTAAAAAGGTGGAGGGAAAAGCTGGTAGATGATAGGTGGATCCAGGTGAGGGGGCGGGTTTAGGCAGTTGAGGGAGGTGGGAGAGTGGGAATGATGTAAGAAGCTGGGAGGTGATAGGTGGAGGTGACAAAGGGCCGAAGAAGATGGAATCTGATAGGAGAGGACGGTGGACCATGGAAGAAAGGGAAGGAGGTGGGGAGGGGAACCAGTGGGAGGAATGTGTAGGTGACGGCCACATGGAGAGAGTGGGAGAGGAGAAAGAGATGGGGTGATGGGGGGCGGTGGGATCAGGGAAAATACAAAGAAGCAGTTACCAGAAGTTCGAGAATTCGACGTTCCTGATGTTCGTTTGGAGACTACCAAGGTGGAATACGAGGCACTGTTCCTCTAATCTGCGTCTGGCCTCGACTCGGCAGTGGAGGAGGTCGTGGACGGGCGCATCGGTGTGGGAATGGGAAGTGGAATTAAGATGGCTGGCCGCTGAGACACCCTGGCTGTTACGGTAGATAGAGCAAAGGTGCTCGAAGAAGTGATCCCCCAATCTGCGTCGGGTCTCACCGATGGAGAGGAGGCTGCACTGGGAGCACCGGATGCAATAAATGACGCCGATGGGCTCACTGGAAGCCTGATACTTCAGGCTATTCCCTTGTGGGAGGAGCTACATTAGACAGGCAATGCAGCAATCATAGGTCAGTACTTATACATAGGTTCTTGATGTAGTGCAAGAGGTCACGTGTCTCTCGTGTTGCACCTTGGGAGCTGGCGTTAACCTCAGTGGGACTGTTGGACCTTCGGATGATTGTGCAGACTCCAATCTATTTTAGAGGCATTTGGATTACTCCAGAAACTGGTTGTGTTGCTGGTAAGAGTTGAAAGGAGCAAGATAAGTAAGACTTTGACGGGAAAGGAGGTTGTGACCTAAATGCCCATCCAATTAGAAGGACGCTGCTGAGGGTGGTGTACACCTTTTAGCGCACAAGGGCGGCACCCTGGCACAGCTAGTAGCTCCACTGCCTCGCAACACCGGAGGCATGGGTTCAATCCTGACTTCGGCTGCTGTCGAGGCTATCAGATTGTTGACTGGTGCTCTTTTAACTGTCTGCAACCCTCCCCTTTGAAGTGGCAACATGGAACCAGATAGACCATGATGGTTTCTATCCTTCAACAGGCAGAAGTCCTAATCCCATATCCTCTCTCTGCACCCAAATCCCTTGACCTCGCATTCACTTCAATCAGCTGTCTCTCTGTCCAGTCCTTAAACATTTATTCTGCTACATTACAATGCCCTGTGTCAAATTTGCCTCTTCTGGCCTTAGCTTCTGGAAGATAATTCCTGAGTGGATGGTGGAAACTATTAAACAGTAACTTTCAGAAAGGAAATTACAAATTTCTATCGATGTAGAGAGCATTCTGACTGGTTGCATCACCGCCTGGTATGGAGGCTCCAATACACAGCATCGCAAGAGGCTGGAGAGGGTTGTAGACTCAGTCAGCTCCATCATGGGCACAACCCTTCACACTTAATGATTCAGAAACAGCTTCTTCCCATCCACCGTCAGATTTCTGAATGGTCCATGAACCCATGAATGCTACCTCATTATTCCTTTTTTGCACTATTTATTTAATTTTGTAATTTATAGTGATTTTATATCTTTGCACTGTACTGCTGCCGCAAAACAACAAATTTCACGTCATATAAGTCAATGATAATAAGTCTGATTCTGATTGTGATTCTGAAGCAACTGGATGTGAATCTGTTGCAGGTCTCTGGGGGAAGAGGAGAGAAGCGTTGGACCAATAGAAGCTTCTTTCAAAGAGGCCAGATGGGTGGGAATGGGCTCTTTCTATGCCTCGTATGATCTGTCTGCTCAAGTGTAAGTGACCTGTGGCAAAACTTGGAGCCATTACTGAGAACAACATAACCATTGTGTGGTCACACATTACCATCGTATGTCCAGTTACTCTTGAACCAGATAGTTTGCTAGGCTATTTCAGGGAAATGTGAAAGCTCAAGCACACTGTTGTTGGTCTGGAGTCACATAGAATCCAGACTGGGGAAGGAGAGCAGATTTCCTTCCCTGACTGAGATCATTGAACCAGCCAGGTCCTTAGAAACTATCCAGTACTTTCATGTTCACCAATACAAGTACTCACTTTATGTTCCATTTCTTTAGGTGATATACCCAGACAGTGTGGCAATGCTTGGGTATTTATCCTCCTGATCAAACTTGGTGATCACACCATTGCAAGCCACTGAGATAGATTTTATGCACAAACTTTTTCCATGACTGTCCTCCACTCACATTGGTGCAGTTGGTAGAACCACTGCCTCATAGCTCCAGCAACCCTGGTGCGATCCTGACCTTGGGCGCTGTCTGTGTGGAGTTTGGACATCCTCTCTGTGACCACATGGGATCCTCTGGGTGCTCCGGTTCCCTCCTACAGCGCAAAGGTGCACGGGTTGGTAGGTTACCTGGCTGCTGTAAATTGCCCCTAGCGTGTAGGTGACTGGTATAATCTGGGGGGAGTTGATGGGATTAGTGTAGGACCAGTGTAAATGGGTGCTTGGTGGTTGGTGTGGACTTGGTGGGCTGAAGGGCCTGTTTCCATGCTGTATGACTCCATGACTACATTTGCCCAGGGTAGTTATCCCACTTTAGCTGGAAGAGGTGGCCGTAGTTCTTGTTTACCATTGCTCTTTAAAGGACTCTGTTTTCTGCGTAGGTTGACATTGGTTTACTGTGAGTCACGGACCTCACCCCTGCTTAATGATAGACATAGCACTGTCAATAAGTACTCCATTACTTCCACAAGAGGATTTGATCTCAGTCATCACATCTGCCTGCTGACCCATTAGCTCAAACACTGTGCAATCATACCCAAAAACCACACAAAATAAGGAGCAGTATAATGCAAGGACTCCTATTATATCTGCACTTTGCACTGAAATCATTTAATATTAATTTCTTAAAGACCCCAATTTCTATCCCATCAGCAGTGCTTATATCAGCTTCATGAACCACAGAGTATGTCTAATATACTTCATAAGACTATTGAACAGTTCCCTAGAATGATAAGATGGACTCTTGACCTCACAGTCTACCTCATTATGACCTTGCACCTTATTGTCTGCCTGCACTGCACTACCTCAATGCATTGTTGTACGTCAATGCACTGTAATTAATTGATCTGTATGGACAGTATGCAAGACAAGTTATTCACTGTACCTCAGTACATGTGACAATAATAAACTAATTTACCAATTAATTTGCCAATTTACTTCCATGCATTTTATTGAGGTATGGCGTAGGATGGTTCACTTACCTACAAGGAGTAGCAACAAGAAAGGATGAAGTATCTCCATGGTTTAACCTTTGTGTGAAATTCTGAAAGAAAAACAAAATGAACAATCCCATTTTCAGTTATGATGTGCACAACACACATGTCTGCTCACCACTATCGGTTTCTGTGACTTACCATTTTATCACTTACCTTCTGATTCCTTGCAAAATGAGCATCAATCCACGGACTCTGTCTACACTTCTTGCTGCCTCGGTAAAGCAGCCAACATAATCAAAGACCCTACCTACTCGGGGCATTCTCTCTTCTCCCCCCTCCCATTGGGCAGAAGGTACAAAAGCATTGAAAGCACGTACCACCAGGCTCAAGCACAGCTTCTATCCTGCCGTTATAAGACTATTGAATGGTCCCCTAGTACGATAAGGTGGACTCTTGACCTCACGATCTACCTCATTATGGCCTTGCACCTTATTGTCTGCCTGCACTGCACCTTCTCTGTAACTGTAACACTTTATTCTGCATTCTGTTATTGTTTTCCCTTGTACTACCTCAATGCACTGATGTAATGAATGATCTTCATGGATGGCATTGAAAACAAAGTTGTTCACTGTGCTTCGGTACATGTTACAATAATAAAATAATCTACCAATCATATCTATCTGCATGTCGACGTATAACTATCTATTCGACTGCTAAACATGATGGAGGAGATGCAGATAGAAGGAGATGAAAGAAGAGAGGAATGAGAAAACTAAATTGCAGGATAGCTGTGGTTAACAAGCCAGCCCCACCCTCTCTCACCCAGCACCATCAACACTTGAGTTTATTGTCATAAGCACAAGTACATGTATGCACAGGTGCAATGAAAAACTTACTTTCAGCAGCATCACAGGCACTCAGCATTGGAAACACAACATTCACAAGAAAAACATAAATTAAACATAATTATGCAAGAAAGAACACAATTAGAACAAAAAAAAGCCCATTGTAGTGCAAAGTGGTCATGGTGTTGCTGTACTGAGGTAGTGATTAGGGTTGTGCAGGTTGGTTCATGAACTGAATGGTTGAAGGGAAGTAAATGTTCTTGAACCTGGTGGTGTGGGACTTCGGGCTTCTGTACCTCCTGTCTAATGGTAGCTGCAAGAAGATGGCCCGGATGGTGGGGATCTTTGATGAAGGATTTTGCCTCCTTGAGGCAGTGTCTCCTGTAGATACCTCCAGTGGTGGGGAGGGATGTGTCATTCAATCTCCCGTGGTTCCCTCCCTATCATTGGCAGTTCTCTCTACCTCTCTCCCTTATTGGAGTTTGAAATGTTCAATTTCTGAATTTTCAAAGAAAAGTCATCAACCTGATATATTATCTTGATTTCTCTCTCCAAGTTCTGTCTGACCCACTGAGTATTTACAGAATTTTCTGCTTTTATTTCAGATTCTCAATATTTCCAGTTTTCTTTTGCTTATGTAGACTAAATGGTTGAGATACCATACTTATACCAATCCATCAGGGGTAGGACAGCCATCACTCATTTCAGCTCCTCTTTCCAGAGTGACACCATGGTCCAGCTTCTTAAGTTATTCCTTGGTTGGTAATTGGTAATTGGTTTATTATTGTTACATGTACTGAGATACAGTGGAAAGCCTCTGTTTGCAAGCCACCCAGACAGATCATGCCATGCATAATTACATCAAGGTAGTACAAAAAGAAAGAAAATAGAATGCAGAATAGAGTGTTACAGTTACAAAGGAAGTGCATTGCAGGTAGACAATAAGGTGCAAGGGCCATGACGAGGAAGATTGAGAGATCAAGAGTTCATCTTTATCGTATGAGAGATCATTCAAGAGTCTTATAACAGTGGGATAGAAGCTGTCCTTGAGCCTGGTGGTGTGTGTTCTCAAGCTTTAAGATGATACCTTGCAATAATCATTCTTGAGCTTCATATCAGATTGAGTACAGGAGTTGGGACATTATGTTGTAGTTGTATAAGTCATTGATGAGGTGGCACTTGGAGTACCGTGTGCAGTTTTGGTCACTCTATTTATAGAAAAGACATGGTTAAACTGGAAAGAGTGCAGAGGAGATTTATGAGGATGTTGCCAGGACTAGAGGGCCTGAGTTATAGGGAGACGTTAGCTAGGCTAGGTCTATATTCCTTGGAATGTTGGAGAATGAGGGGAGACATTATAGAAGCTTTTAAAATTATGAGAGGCACGGATAAGGTGGACGGTAACAGTCTTTTCCCCAGGGTAGGGGAGTCTGAAACTAGGGGGCATAGATTTAGGGTGAGAGGGGAAAGATTTAACAGGGACCTGAGGGGCAACATTTTTACACAGAGGGTGGTGAGTATATGGAACGAGCTGCCAGAGGAAGTGGTTGAGGCAGGTACAATACCATTTAAGAAGCACTTGGATAGGTACATGGAGGGGCGGGGCTTAGAGGCATATGGGCCGAACGCAGGAAATTGGGACTAGCTGAGTGGGCACTGTGGTCTGCATGGACTGGTTGGGCCGAAGGGCCTGTATCTGTGCTGTATTGCTCTATGGCTCTACAGCAGTGTAAGCACTGCCCAAGGCTTTAACTCAAATCATTTAACACGGTTGGGTAAAATACAAAGGAAACTGTAGAAATGAATGAGCTTGCAACTTTCTAGTCTTGCAAAATAAGCCTATTTCTCTACATAAACCTGCAGGAACAATGCCTACGATCATCAACATTACCATTGCACCTGAGTGACAGATTAAATTTGAGAATGGACACCTTAATGTTTACATTTATGTAACAGGTCTGTCATCACCTATGAACTATTCCTGACTACATCTGAATGATTCTTTCTTTCTCAAGTGTCTTCTCTCCTGCCAAGCAGGCAGACAATAAACTAGCCCCCACTTTGCTGTAATTCCCCCTCTATGTGATATAAGTGATGGTTGATGGGTCTGCTTTACGCTTCCTTCCTATGCTGCCTTAGGCACTGACCTCTGTTCAGTTCTTTGCCTTGGGTGCCTAGAACGGGAAAATGCTAAGTGGCAAAAACGGGGGAGCAGTGAGCACTGGGGTATATGGTGATTAGTAGCTCTGGTGCCATGTGGCATTGGATTGGTATTACAAGCTGCCAACACACACAAAATGCTGGAGGAACTCAGCAGGTCAGGCATCATCTATGGAGGGAAATGAACAATCGACGTTTTTTTGTTTCTCGGTCCGAAACGTCGACTGTTCATTTCCCTCCATAGATGCTGCCTGACCTGCTGAGTTCCTCCAGCATTCTGTGTGTGTTACTCCAGATTTCTAGCATCTGCCATCTCTCTTCTGTCTTACAAGCTGCCTGTCAATGTTGATTCTTGTATCAGGGGGTCCTGCTTGCCCTGGGACAGCGGCCAGAGAGGGACTTTTCTGTTCTGGTTCTCAGTCTCGACAGAAGCCATGGATAGTGGGGACACCATCTGAGATTGGAGATATCCACCAGAGCATCAACCCGCCCAAAATCCAACCATTAAAATAAACTTGGCTAAAGACCCAGGAATGAAATTGAAATCCAATCTGTGATTTAAAAAAACCAAAGAACTTACATGGGACCTAAGGATTAAGAAAATGAGAGTTTGGAACTTGGGCATGAGACTAGATGGAATGCTCTGGTGCTCTAGAGAGTGCTGCACGGTCAGAGATGCTGCCATTGCCTGGATTAATGTTAAACTGAGGCTCCATTCATGTTATTCAGATGGATGTAAAAGATCCCATGATAATTTTTTGAGGTGGAATTCTCCCTGATGTCCTGGCGTATATTTATCATGTAATCATAAAAATAGCTGAATCTGTGGTCATCCTAATACTAGAAGGCATGCATTTAATTCTATTACCAGAGGGCATACATTTAAAGTGAGAGGGGGTAAATCCAAAGGAGGTGTGCGGGGCAAGTTTTTTTACACAGAGAGTGGTGGGTGCCTGGAATGCATGGCCAGGGGTGGTGGTGGAGGCAGATACGATAGAGGGGTTTATGAATGTGCAGAGAATGGAGGGCTATGGACATTGTCTGGACAGAAGGCATTAGTTCAGCTGGGCGTTTAATTACCAGTTTAATTAGTTTGGCACAACATTGTGCAACTTTGTAATACAACAATGATTTAATCTCTTTAATAGTCCTGATGTCCTGAATGATGCATCAGTTTAAGTTAATATTAACATCATTGCATTAGTCATTCAGTTAATTTCTTTATAGCCAGCCAATTGCTTGAAGACAATTTGTTTTTGCTTCAAACCAATTTTTTCAAATTAAATCCTTATGTTTTTATTGAGTATTGTCTAAGCTAAAGGAAAGGCAACTTTGATTGAAAAGCAAAAATAAAACACTGCAGATGCTGGAAATCTGAAATTGTATTTCTACAATTTAAAGTTTTTATTACAATTTGATGGAATGGATAGATATTTCCGTACTGTTTTATGGGAGAAGTGTGTCTCCCTCCCTAGCTCCAAGGCATTAGAACAGGCCACAAAGTGATTACAATTGATTTAACACAGAACCCCATCAGAACTGGGATCTGTCAGGGACTGCAGGTTAGTAATCTTCTTAAACTTAAACAGGATCAAGAATGGCTCAGGTTTTCTTGCAGTCTGAAAGCAAAAGAACAACAGATGCTGGAAATCTGTAATAAAGTTAGAAAAATACTGAAGATATTTAGCAGGACATGGAGCATCTGTGGAGCGGGAAACAGAGTTAACATTTTGGGTTGATGACCTTTCATTGGAGAAAGGAAAAGAAAAGCATGTTTTAAGTTACAGAAATGGCAACTGTAAAGCTGTTGTTGCATTGGTACTGTGCCAATCACTCAATAAAACTAAGTACAAGCTAAACTACTTCAAACAAAGCTTTTCTTCCCTGAGATTAATGTGACAAATCTAAACATTATATAGTGCTAAAAATCACAGTTTTCCCAATATCTGCCTTTGACTATTTTGGACTTTAATCAACAGAGAACACATGACCTAAATTCACAAGTCCGTGGACTGAAATTCAGTCAAGTGCATTGAATCTCAATTCAGTTGAAACATCCAGAAGCATTTTTAAACAGGTGTTAATAGAACTGGATTTAAGAAGTTGCTGCTTTAGAAATTCAATTTAATTTTCTTGAAGCAAAAGATAAAATGACCCCATTCGTTTTCAGTAAGCAATCTCATGTTAAAGATGATATATTGCTTTGGTCATGCTTTATTTAACAAGGCAATTGATCTTCCCAATACACCTGTACTTAGATACTATGCATCACCAAGTTTGCAGTGGTCTTACAGTGAGGATCCAGTATATTGAACATATAAACAGCAACACAGTGCACATGTTTACAAATCATTCATGTTAATAAATTGACTTAATACACATTTTCTTTTAAGAGGTCTTAAATTCTGAGTCTTTTTCTATTGACCATATCCAAATAAAAATGTACCCTTGATTTTGATTGTCAAAATTAACAATCAATTTTGATTGTCATCCATATCAAAATTTACTAAAGTTGACCTTCAAAAAGACAATGTTTTGCTGAAGTAAAAGTGATAGAATAATAAAGAAAAGATCTGCAGAATTACCTCTTTTTGAAATAAACTCTTTCACTGTTTAATCCTTTCTGAAATTCCAACTTTGACTGAAGAATATGCTCGGAAAAGATCTCTGGAACAGATTATCTCCCTGGCTGATAGCTGTTCCTTCTGTTTTAGAGTGGCAATGCTTTTCTGAGATAGTTACAGGTTCTTTATGTGGCTAAGGGAGGTGTCTTGTTTCGTAGTATCATGACGTTTTTCTTTCTGTCTTTTCTCCTTCAGGCCCTCTTGGTATGGAGCTGACGAAGAGTGATGGAATTCCAGTTGAACTGGTCCCACCACTCTTTGAGGTGGGCTGACTGCATTCTTTCCACACTAATCTTCAAAAAGATTATTTTCTCTGCCTACTTGCTTGATCAACAGTGACCTCTGAAGCCACTCACAGACACTTAGAGACAATGAGTTTGTAACCTGCCAGTTTTGGAGCCCTCTCCTCATTCAGCATCCTGAATTGCTCCAAATATCCTTTATTTACATAGAAGTAGGAGGCCATTTGGTTTCTTGTCCCATTCAGTAAGATCATGGCTGATCTTTTACCTCAATGCTATTTACCTGACCCAACCCCAAACCCCTTGATTCTCTTAATGAATTTGTGTCTAAAGTTCTACTGATTCTTGCTTTTATTATTTTAACTGGTGGATCAGATAAACCTATTTTAATGAATCAAAAACAAAATCTGTGAAGAATTAAAGACTTATTGCCAAAGTCTTGAGTGCACAAATCTAGACCTGTGCAGCATTGAGGGATTGTTGTCTTTTGGGTGAGATATTATGATGAGGCTTCAAGTGTTCTCTCAAATGAATAGCCAAGCTCCATTGTGTTGTTTCAGTCTAGAACAGGCAAAGTATCTCCAGAGCATCTGTGGAGGGAAATGGACCGTCGACGTTTCGGGTCAAGACCCTTCATCTGGACTGACCATTTCCCTCCGCATATGTTGCCTGACCTGCTGAGTTCCTCCAGCAGTTTGATTTTTGCTCCAATTTACAGCATCTGCAGTCACTTCTGTCTCCAAACCATCTCCAGAACTTTGACACAGGTTCGTTAATCAATCCAATGTCACTGAAATACCTGATTATCTAGTTGCCACAACATTGCTGGATGTGGGAGCTTGCTGGGTGAAGATTAGCTACCTACAACAAAACATCTCAGTGGAACTTCATTGGCTGTAGAAATGATGGGGCCTCCAGATGTTGCGAAAGGTGCTATACCAATGCAAGCCTTTCTTCCATTGACTACACAGCATAGAAACAGGCCCTTTGGCCCACTGGGTCCATGGTGGCCATTGTACCTATCTATACAAGTCCAGTTTTTCTGCCCTTGGCCCACTATGACCTTCTGTGCCATGGCATTTTAAGTGCTCATCTAAATACTTACTAAATGTTGTGAGAGAATCTGCCTCTACCACTCCTTCATGCAGTGTTCCACATTACAGCCACTGTCTGGGTGAAACATTTTTTTTCTTTAGAAGTCTTTTAAATGTCCTGCCTCTTACCTGAAGCCCATTCCCCCGAGTTATAGAGAGGGAAAGTTTCTAACTATGCCCTTCATACTTTTCTCTGCTTCTATCCCAGATTATCTGGGATTATCTCCCTCCAACTAAGGGAAATAATCCCAGACAACAGCCCAGTAAATCTCTTCTGCACCCTCTGCAGTGCAATCTTTTCCTTCCTATAAGGTGACCAACAGTGCTCCTGATACGGCTTGATTAATGTTTTAGACAAATTGCGGGTTCTATGCTCTTTTGTTAGAGTCATCAGACTGTTAATTCTTCCTTCATTATGTAGCATGTGACCTTTAAAGGGTTTTCAGCCTTTTGTGGTGTTATTTTAGATTGCAAAGTTTTGCCTATGTAACACTATATTTCATAGTAGAACAGGATGGAAAGAAGCACAGCAAGCTCCCACAAACAGCAGTGCCAATAATCTGATTTAGTAAAGTCCGTTGATGCTTGTCTCAGATTTCAGGAAAGAAACAGATTGAGTTTAAAGTTGTTTGCCAGGCAAATGTGACACAGAATGAACGTACATTTGAGGGAGTGGTGCAGTCAAATATTGAAGGGAAACTAAGTTCATTACAGGAGTAAAAAAACAACAGGATGCTGGAGGGACACAGTAGGTCAGGCAGTATCCGTTGGAGAAAAACAGACGGTCAACGTTTCGGGTCAGGACCCTTCTTCAGGACATTCTAGGAGGCAGAGCAAACGTGGGTGTGATAAGGTGCATGGGAGGAATGCAAGAAACCTGACTAGTAAAGCAGACAATACATGGAAAGATGACATTGTTGCTATCACAGAGACATGATTGAGGGAAGGATTGACAGGTTAACATTCCGCAGTAAGGAATCTTAAGGCGTTCAGGAGGAGGTGTTAATTGCAGTATTTATTAAGGAATCCATTACTGCAATAACGGGTGGAAGATATCCTGGAAGGCTCTTCAAATGAGGCCATGTGGTTAGAATTTAGGAACAAAACAGGGGGTGAGCACTTTGCTGGGGACATACTGCAGGCCTCCTGATTTTTTATCATGAGATAGGAAAGCAGATATGTAGACAAATCACAAAGAGGTGTAAGGGTAATGGCGTTACAGTGGTAAGGCGTTCCAACTTTCCCAATTTTTTTTTAATGAGATTTCTTTATTAGTCACATGTACATCAAAACACACAGTGAAATGCATCGTTTGTGTAGAGTGTTCTGGGGGGCAGCCCGCAAGTGTCGCCGCGCTTCCGGCGCCAACATAGCATGCCCACAACTTCCTAACCCGTATGTCTTTGGAATGTGGGAGGAAACCGGAGCACCCGGAGGAAACCCACGCAGACACAGGGAGAATATTAACTGAGATCATTCTAATGTGAAAGGCTCAGTAGAGCAGGGATTTTTTAAAGTACACCAGGAGAACCTTTTAAGCCAAACAGTACTGGACCTGATCTAAGAGAATGTAGCTGGGAAGGTGGTTGAGATGTCAGTGTGAGAGCACTTCAGACATAACAGCCATAACTCTATAAGTTAGAGAAACAAAGGATTGCAGATGCTGGAATCTAGCTGAAAAACACTATGATGCTGGAGGAACTCAGCAGGCCAGGCATCCTGAAGAAGGGTCCTGACCCGAAACGTTGACCGCCTGCTGTTCTCCACGGATACTGCCTGGCCTGCTAAGTTCCTCCAGCATCATCGTGTTTTTCATGACTCTGTAAGTTTCAAGATAGCTATGGAAAGGGATAAGCATAGTCCAGAAATTAACTTCCTGGATAGGGGAAAGACTGATTTCAATATCATAAGTCAAGACCTGGCAAAAGTGGTTTGCATTGTCTGAGGTACTTTTTTTTTGCATGAAATCTTAAATCTCTTTGGTGGATGGTGTACTTTCAAAGCTGAATAGGGGCTTAGAGTCAGGGAGTCATACAGCCCACCATGAAACTGGGAAGCATTTAAATGTGAAATAGAGACCACTCAGAGACAATGTGTTCCTATAAGGAAGGAGGTGTTGGCACTTGAGATGATGCAGAGGAGATTTAGCAGGATGTTGCATGGGATAGAATGTATCAGCTATGAGGAGAAACTGGATAGGCTGGATTTGTTTTCCTTAGAGGCTGAAGGGGGACCTGGCTGAGATATAGAAAATTATGAGGGAACACAGACAGAGCAGATAGAAGGAAACTTCTCTCCACAATAGAGACGTCAAAAACTAGAGGACATAGGTTGGGGTGGGGGAGAGGTTTAGAGGGGATCTGAGGAGGAATATTTCTCCCAGGGAGTGGTTGGAATTTGGAATGCAGGGGGTGGCGGAAGCAGGTCGTCTCACAACATTTAAGGAGCATCGAGACGAGTGGTTGAATTGCCAAACCATGGAAGGAACGTGGAGAGAATAAAATGGGTTATGGTAGGATTAATAGTTGTGTCAAAATGGGTGCTTGATGGTTGGTATGGTCTCAGTGGACCGAAGGGCCTGTATATTTCTCTCGGACTCTAAGGCAATGGACCAAGTGCTGGTAAATGGGTTTAGTGTGGATGGGTCAGCACGGATGGGCCGAATGGCCATCTTCTTTGCTGATTGACCCCCTGGCTTGAAGCCCCTACTCTTCCTTGAAATAACACCACGAGGTCTTTTGCATTCACCAGAGAAATTTACAATTTCATCAAAGAAACCGTTCGTCTGACAATGCGGCGCTGCCTGAGTTATTACAATGGAGCATCTGGGACTGGAAGCCACAACATCTGGCAAGTCCAACTAACGGAGTGAAGCTGACCCCCCTGCAGTTGAGATCACTGGACAGGAAAGTTGCCTCCCAGTGGATCCAGCTTGATTGAAGTGCCCCTGTTATAGGATAGCCCATCATTGCTCTCTCTTGAGGAATGGCATCCAGGTATGTTTGGAGAACAGCTTGTACCGTTGAGTTCTACCATAGAAAGAAGAAACTCCTGAAGCAATGGAGAGCCAGGGATAAAAGAACAGGATCAGAAAAGTATGGCAAGATTTAAATGTATCTGGGGTTTGGGTGTTTGGACTTGAAGATTTGCTTTAAAAGAACACATCAGGGAACTTGTTATGGAAGCTCAGGCTCGTGGTTAATTAAAGTTACATTACAGTGCTGTATAGAATGACATTTGATAATTTTGTATTAAGTATTATAATTATGTTGTCAGTTTTGAACTACACTTAAAGTTACACCCTTTGTTGCTTTATTACTGGTTGGCTATTTCCTGGTTATACAATTTATTCACAGACAAGTACATTTGCAGGCATTGTAAAACTTCATTGTAAATGTGTGTAAGCTCAGGTCCACACTGTTCTGCAATATAAGAAAAATATTGTGATCATGCCTTCAGTACTTTCTTTTCAAGGTAGGGGAGTCTAAAACTAGAGGGCATAGACAGGGTGAGAGGGGAAAGTTTTAAAGGGGACCTGAGGGGCAACTTTTTCACACACAGAGTAGTGCGTATTTGGAGCGAGCTGCCAGAGGAAGCGGTAGAGATGGTGCAATCAAAATATTTAAAAGACATTTAGACAGGTACATTGATGGGAAATGTTTAGAAGGATATGGGCCAGACACACGTAAATGGGACTAGCTCAGGTAGGCAACTTGGTCGGTATGGAGAGCTGGGCTGAAGGGCCTGTTTCTGTGCTGTATAACTCTTTGAATCTGTGACTCTTATTTGTTTCTGTGTTGCTCTGGCGGTTTCTGACCTGCATATATTCTGTGGTTATGCACAGGTTAGTGTTGTCAAAGTGAGAGGACCTATGCATTCATTTAAATCTGGCTACTTTTGGGGGGCGTGTTAAACATATACAAACATGTATAATTACACACACATGCACACAAACACACACAGACACAGCATGTACACACAGACATATACCACATATGTACATACATACATACACACAGGCATGGTAGTGTAGCGGTTAGTGTAATGCTTTACAGCGCCAGCGACCTGGGTTCAATTCCGGCCACTGTCTGTAAGGAGTTTGTACGTTCTCCCCGTGTCTGCGTGGGTTTCCTCCGGGTGCTCCGGTTTCCTCCCACATTCCAAAGACGTGCATGTTAGGAAGTTGTGAACATGCTATGTTGGCGCCAGAAGCGTGACGACACGTGCGGGCTGCCCCCAGAACACTCTATGCAAAAGGATGCATTTCACTGTGTGTTTTGATGTACATGTAACTAATAAAGATATCTTATATATTCAGACACACACACAAATATGGTCTACATATACATATATTGACATGCACATGCCCTTCATATACTTCATGATGTCGGAAACACCAGTGACCCTACTCACACCCTGGCCCCCTCCACAGCCTCTTGCAGGACTAGCAGCAAAGAAAAACCCAATGAACACTTCCTTTCCAGCCTATAGGCAGTAACATGGTCAGCAGTCCTTCAAAACAAGCGTTAAAACTAATGTGGCTCGGTACCAATTTTTATATAATACAACCGGTGAAGTGCCCTGAGCCATGTTGTATAATTGTGAATTGTATTTTGCCTGCAAGGTGCTCAATATTTGACTTTGGCATGGATGGAACACATACTTAAGACAGATTGTAATAGAACCATCTGACTGGCGTGACCTGGTGAAGACTTTGGAAGTGGAAATTCATTCCTGGTTTCCCATTCCAAATTCCAACACACACTAATTTGGCACCATCAAAGTCAAAGAAATCAGAATATTGGAAGTAAAATTTAGTGACAGCTGTGACTATTTTGCGAATTTTAAACAAGTCATATTGTGTTTCAGTTGGATTACAGCAGAGGCACAAAGCTCAGTAACCCTTTGCTACCAATCTGGAGATAACAGTGGATTTGGTCCCAATTCAGGTGGTGCTCCTGCCTGGGTGTGGCTACAACACTCAAAGTGGAAACTAGCATCACATTGGGAATAGTATCCCAATTGCTGAAAGATCTCTGGATTCGGCTAATTAATCTCTCGGAGATCAGGGGTGGCCAGTAAAGTCGGGATCTAAAACTAACTTGATATAATCAGTGTCACTCTCTGCCACTATCCTCTCTGTTGACCTTGCCCATGGTGGAGAAGCATCGAGACTAGGAGCAGAGGCCATTCAGCCCTTTGAGCTTGCTCTGCTCTTCTGTCTCATAGTTATATTATTTCTATCTTCTCGTATCTCTCAATGCCTTCGGTGTCAAGAAAACTCTCTATCTCCTTCTTAAATATATTCAGTGACTTGTCCTCCGCAGCCCTCAGTAGTAGACAATTCCTCAGATTCACTGCCCTCTGAATGAAGACATTTCTCATCGTCTTAGTCCTAAATGTCCTTGATCCCTCATTCTCGACCCCTCAGCCAGGGGAAACACCCTCCCCATCTTCAGTCTGTCTCTCCCTTGTCAGAAATTTGTACGTTTCAGTGAAATCCTTTCTCACGCTGCTTTTACCAAAGGTTTCTCTGAGATCTCCCTTATAATTAGAGTGGTCAGTTCCACTCTCACTGAGCACATATTCTAAAGGCATTGCAGAGAAGAGCCCGGAGTTTAGTGTTGAGTGTCTAGATTCTGAATATGTACAGCACAAAACAATGCCAATTGTCACATTGTGCCTAGGCTGGCTCCTTGGTACATGGATCCAAGTAGTTTCCTTTTGGATTCTGAGATGTAAGAGAATACTGAGGACTGTCAAGGAGGAGATCTTGTGGGTACTAGAGCAATACAGCACAGAAAGAGGCCCTTCGGCCCAGCTCATCCATGCCGACCAAGTTTCCCACCTAAGCTAGTCCTATTTGTTCGCGTTTGGCCCATATCCCTCTAAATCTTTCCTATCCGTGTACCTGTCCAAGTGTCTTTAAGTCTTTTTATTGTACCTGCCTCAACCACTTCTCTGGCAGCTCGTTCCATATACACACCACCCTCTGCATGAAGAAGTTGCCCTTTTAAATCATTCCCCTCTCACAGTAATCCTATGCCCTCTGGCTTTTGGTTCCCTTTCCCTGGGAAATGGTAAAGGTAAATCAGATGAGCTGTTTTAAATCAAATTGTCAGAGTCATCCAGTGCAGAAACAGGCCCTTCGGCCCACTGAGTCCGTGCCGACCATCGAGCAGCAGTTGTTACACTTCCCAACTCATTTTTTTTCTTCATAGATTCTACCACTTACCTACACAGCAGGAGCAATTTACAGTGACTGACTAACCTATCCATCTTTGGGATATGGGCCGGGGCAGGCACGGTAGTGTAGCGGTTAGCGTAACGCTGTTACAGCACTAGTGACCCAGGTTCAATTCCGGCCGCTGTCTGTAAGGAGTTTGTACGTTCTCCCCGTGTCTGCGTGAGTTTCCTCCGGGTGCTCTGGTTTCCTCCCACATTCCAAAGACGTACGGGTTAGGAAGTTGAGGGCATGCTTTGTTGGCGCCGGAAGCGTGGAGACACTTGCGGGCTGCCCCCAGAACACTCTACGCAAAAGGTGTATTTCACTGTATGTTTCGATGTACATGTAACTAATAAAGAAATCTTAAACCCATGCTGTCACAAGGAGAACATGCAAACACATACAAACTCCATGCATACAGTGTCCAGGGTCAGGATTGAACCCTGCCACCCTGGCCATTCCCTTTTCTCTCTTCTACCTTCTGGGAGAAGATGCAGGAGCTGAAAGTCCAGATGTCCAGACTGAAGAAGGGCTTCTTCCCCACTGCGACCAGACTCCTGAACCAATCACCTCTCTCACATTCCCTTCCTGGTGGTGCTGCCATGTTCTTGGACTCTTAACTCTTCCTCTCTCAGTTATTCCATTGTTTTTTTGCACCATTCTGCTGCTTTGCACTCATCACTGTATTTATTGTTGAATTTATTGATACCATGTACACTGTTTACTCTGTGAGCTTCACCCGAGCAAGGACTTTCATTGCACCCGAGTGTATTTGACAGTAAACTAATCTGAATCTGAAATAGTGCAGTGGCAAGAAAACTTGTTCATGGTGGTTCAAACTTGTACAGAGGGATGAATTGATATGAAAGATTATGCAGTATGATCCATGTCTTTGAAAGTGAGATTGAATTTAATACCAATTGTGGTGCAGACTGCAAATGGCAGTTTTCTGAATCCAATTATTTTGGTAGCATTGTTTATTTGTACACCACCTAAAAGCAGCATTTGGAATAAAGGAGCAGCCAATACTCAGACAATGAGTAAATGTGCCAAGCCTCTTAGTTTACACAAGCCTTTTTCATGGTATACAAGATCTTAGATTTGCAAGACCACTCCTTAATTGTCAGGCTAATTTGTGAGGAGAATTTCACACAGGTGACACCCTAATGCTGTTCCTCCTAACATAAAGATGTCCATTTTCAACATCAAAATGAATAGCATTGCTATTTTTAACTTATTAAACAGTGCCTATGTCTTTAACAAATTAAACTGTGTCTGCACCTTTGACATATTAAACAGCACCGGCATCTATAACCTGTTAAAAGCCTGGAGCAGCTTTGTGGGAATAGTAGGTCAACGTAGTAGGAACAAGGAAACGTGTTCTAAGAAATGATCAGAGGAGAGGGAAGGGGAGAGGTTTATGTCAAAATTTCCAAAGCTTGGGGCCTTAGCAACTTAAGAAGTAGACATCAGAATCCAATTTATTACCACTGACTTAGATGATGTGAAGTTTGTTGTTTTGCGGTAGCAATACAGTCAGTGGTAGAGTGAGTGAAGATAATCACAGGACCATAATTAGAGGGTCACAGAGGCTGTAGAGCAGAGAAGGAACTCAGAAGTGAGACAGACCATGGAGTGATATAAATACACAGATGAGAAATGTCAAAATTTGAGTTATCACCAGTCAGAAAGCCAAAATAGCCCAGCAGTCACGGAAAGGATGAAACCAACAGATTTTGCAAAACTTTGTGACTTTTGGCAATAACAGCAAATTGGCCTTGCCCCCGAATAAAAGGATTAACAGGTAGATTTTGAGCAAAAATAGAAAGGCTTGATCAAAGTGCACAATGAAGGAAGCTTCTGCAGCTGAAATGGTTGGAATCCTGTTAGTCAGGTCGGATGAACATTTACTTTGATGTTTCTTGTGCAGAAAGTTCAAATAATTCTGTGAAGCCTTGGAGACAGACACAACTTGTTCAGTATCAATACCAACCAATAACTCAATTCCGATATTCCAAAATCCTATTACTGCCTTGTGACCAAACCACACCTGCACTTGTTAAATGAAAATCAAAAAACTGCAGATGCTGGAAATCTGAAACAAAAACAGAAAATGCTGGAAAAAAACTCAGCAGGTCAGGCAGCATCAGTGGAGAGAGAAACAGTCAGTGTTTACAGGACCCGGAATGTTGACTGTTTCACTTTACACAGATGCAGCTTGACTTGATGAGATTTTTGTTCCACATTTTCACATTAATTTCTTCTTATATAAGTTTTTCATTGCATCTGTGCATACATGTACTTGTGCATATGGCAATAAACTTGACATTGACTTATAATTCTTCCAGAACATTACCAACAACTTAAGTCAAGAACACCTTGCCCTTTCATGTACAATGCAGCTTCACAAACGAGTGTCAATCTTTTTTGTTTTTTTTAATTAAACTTTTTAAATTAAAAAATTCTCAATGCTGAGTATATACATTGCTTTTTCGTTTACAAGTAATTAATAGCATTTAAAACAAATTAAACTTTTAGTCAATCAAAAAGGGTCTTCTACCTGAAACATTAAGGTTTTCTCTCTCCACAGATCTCCCTGACCCGTTGGCTTTTTGCAGCATTTTCTGTTTTTATTTTAAATACTCTTTCCTTAAGTCAATTCTTTATACTGGCATGCAATGCATCTAAATAATTGTCTTGCTCTTTAACAAAAAAAAGGGTCAAATTATTCAAATAAAAGCTCTTTCTTACTAAAATAAAAGTTTGAAAATCAATTAAGAGGCACCGAATAAAATGGATGATTTCACCACAACTACATTAGAGAAAACAGATAAAGAAATACCTCAGTGGATGCGATTCAGTCCTTAGTCCTTTGCTCAACTGATTTAGTTCCCTACCTTATAGTATTTATTAAACACAGTCAGATTTGTTTCGTTATCAGGTAGTGGGTGTTAGATTTCTAATGACATTACCTCACATACCTGTGGTGACGTTTGTGTTATGTGTTTTGCATTGCAGTGCTTAACCATTTAGTAATTTTGATTCTTTTTGGTTTCATTCTGCACTCACACTCATTTATTCATCTCTTCCTGCAATGGAAAATTATGTTAGGTTGCATTTTTTCGAAATGATGCACAGAGAAATAGTTCTTGCACACTTTTAAAGGCCATTTATTGCATTGAATTCTTTCTTTCTTTGATATTTCCTTTAGTGCCAGGCCAGAGTAGTTAGAAAGGCTCCGGGGTCAGTGGTGTGTTCATCTTGTGGATGTGGGAGTTCTGGGAGACCTCCAGTCTCCCTGATAGCTACATCTGCACGAGGTGCATCCAGCTGCAGCTCCTTACAGACCGTGTTAGGGAACTGGAGCTGCAGCTGGATGACCTTTGGCTCCTACAGGAGAACGAGGAGTTCATAGACAAGAGCTACAGGGAGGCAGTCACTTCTAAGCTGCAGGAGGCAGGTAGCTGGGTGACTGTCAGGAGAAGGAAGGAGAATAGGCAGGTAGTGCAGAGTACCCCTGTGGCTGTTCCCCTCAATAACAGGTATACTGCTTTGCATACTGTTGGGGGGGGACAATCTATCAGGGGAAAGCTGCAGTGACCAGGTCTCTGGCACTGAGCCTGGTTGTGTGGTGCAGAAGGGAAGGGGGGAGAAGAGGAGGGTGGTAGTGACAGGGGATTCCATAGTAAGGGGGGCAGACAGGAGATTCAGCGGACGTGAAAGGGACTCCCGGATGGTATGTTGCCTCCCGGGTGCCAGGGTCAGGGACATCTCGGATTGGGTCCAGAGCATCCTGGAGGGGGAGGGTGAACAGCCAGAGGTCGTGGTACATACTGGTACCAATGACATAAGTAGGAAAAGAGATGAGGTCCTGAAGAGGGAATATAGGGAATTAGGCAGGAAGCTGAAAAGCAGGACCTCAAGGGTAGTAATCTTTGGATTGCTGCCTGTGCCACGTGCCAGTGAGGGTAAGAATAGGATGTTTTGGCAGATAAATGCGTGGCTGAGGAGTTGGTGCAGGGGACAGTGTTTCAGATTTGTTGATCATTGGGATCTCTTCTGGGGAAGGTACAACCTGTACAAAAGGGACGGGTTACACCTGAACTGGAGGGGGACCAATATTCTTGCGGACAGGTTTGCTCAAGCTTTTGGGGAGGGTTTAAACTAGTTTGACGGGGGATGGGAACCAGAGTGATAGGTCAGAGGTTGGTGCATTTAGTGCAAGTAGATGCAGAGTGTAGAAAGACTAGGGAAGGATAGGCAGTTGAAAGGGCAAAATTGCAGTCAGTTAGATGAGCTGAAGTGTGTCTACTTTAGTGTGAGAAGTATCAGAAACAAGGCTGATGAGCTGAGAGCACAGCTAAGTACGTGGAACTACGATGTTGTGGCCATTATGGAGACTTGGCTGTTACAAGGGCAGGAATGGCTGCTGGATATTCAGGGGTTTAGATGTTTCAAAAGGCACAGGGACAGAGGTAAAGGAGGTGGGGGAGTGGCTTTGCTGATCAGGGACAGTGTCACAGCTGTAGAAAGGGAGGACAACCTGGAGGGATCGTCTACTGAGTCAGTGAGAGTGGAAGTCAGAAACAGGAAGGGAGTGATCACTCTATTGGGAGTATTCTACAGACCCCCCAATAGCAGCAGAGACACAGAGGAGCAGATCGGGAGGCAGATTTTGGAAAGGTCCAAAAATAACAGGGTTGTTGTCATGAGTGATTTCAACTACCCTAACATTGATTGGCACCTCCTTAGTGTAAAGGGGATAGATGGGGCAGAGTTTGTTAGGTGTGTCCAGGAAGGATTCCTGACACAGTATGTGGACAGGCTGACTAGAGGAGAGGCCGTACTGGACCTGGTACTAGGCAATGAGCCTGATCAGGTTTCAGATCTCTCAGTGGGAGAGCATTTTGGAGACAGTGACCATAACTCCTTGACCTTTACCATAGCCTTGAAGAGGGACAGGAGCAGTTGATATAGGTTTAGTTGGGGGAGGGGGAATTATGATGTGATTAGGCAGGAACTTGGGAGCAAAAATTGGGAACAGATATACTTGGGGAAGTGCATAACAGAAATGTGGAGGTTGTTTAGGGAGTTCTGGCTGGTTTATCTCATTGAGGCAGGGTAAGGATGGTCGACAAGAGATGTAGGATATCTTGTGAAGAGGAAGAAAGAAGCTTACCTAAGGGTTAGAGAGCATGGATCAGACAGGGCTCTGGAGAGTTACAAGGTAGCCAGGAGGGAGTTTAAGAATGGACTTAGGAGAGCTAGAAGGGGGCATAAGAAGGCCTTGGTGAGTTGGATTAAGGAAACCCCCAAGGTGTTCTACACATATGTGAAGAATAGGAGGATGACTGAGGGTAGCACTGATCAGGGATAAGAGAAAACATGTGCCTGGAGTCAGAAAAGGTAGGGGAGGTCCTTAATGAATACTTTGCTTCAGTATTCACCAGACCTTAACGTTTGTGAGGATGGTGTACAACAAACTGATATGCTAGGGCATGTTGACGTGAGGAAAGAGAATGTGCTGGAACTTTTGAAAAACTTTTGATAAGTCACCGGGGCTGGACGGGATATATCCAAGGTTATTACGGGAAGCGAGGGAAGAAATTGTTGCGTCTTTGGCAATGATCTTTGTGTCCTCACTGGCCACAGGAGTAGTGCCAGATGATTGGAGGGTGGCAAATGCTGTTCCTTTGTTTAAGAAAGGGAGTAGGGATAACCCTGGGATTCCAGACCAGTGAGTCTTACTTCAGTGGTGGGCAAATTACTGGAGAAGATTCTTAGAGACAGGATTTATGGGCATTTAGAGAAGCATAGGCTATTAGGGACAGTCAGCATGGCTTTGTGAGAGGCAGGTCGTGCCTCATGAGCCTGATTGAATTCTTTGAGGATGTGACAAAGCACATTGATGAAGGTAGAGCAGTGGATGTGATATATATGAATTTCAGTAAGGCGTTTGATAAAGTTCCTCATGGAAGACTCATTCAGAAAGTCGGGAGGCATGGGATCCAGGGAAACTTGGCTGTGTGGATTCAGAATAGGTTCGCCCATAGAAGACAGAAGGTGGTTGTAGATGGAGCGTATTCTGCCTGGAGGTCGGTGACCAGTGGTGTTCTGCAGGGATCTGTTCTGGGACTTCTGCTCTTTGTGATTTTTATAAATGACGGATGAGGATGTGGAAGGGTGGGTTAGTAAGTTTGCAGATGACATGAAGGTTGCTGGTGTTGTGGATAGTGTAGAAGGTTGCTGTAGGTTACAACAGGACATTGACAGGATGTAGAGCTGAGCTGAGAAGTGGCAGGTAGAGTTCAACCTGGGTAAGTGCTAAGTGATACACTTTGGAAGATCGAAGGCAGAATACAAGGTTAATGGCAGGACTCTTAGCAGTCTGGAGGAACAGAGGGATCTTGGGGTCCACATCCATAGATCCCTCAAGGTTGCCGCGCAGGTTGATAGGGTTTCTAAGAAGGTGTATGGTGTGTTGGCCTTCATTAGTTGGGGTATTGTGTTCAAGAACTGCAAGGTAATGTTGAAGCTTTATAAAACTCTGGTTAGACCACACTTGGAGTATTGTGTTCAGTTCTGGTCACCTCATTATAGGAAGGATGTGGAAGCTTTAGAGAGGGTGCAGAGGTGATTTACCAGGATGCTGCCTGGATTGGAGAGCATGTCTTATGAGGATAGGTTGAGCGAGCTCGGGCTTTTCTCTTTGGAGAGAAGGAGGATGAGAGGTGACTTGATAGAGGTGTACAAGATGATAAGAGGCATAGATCGAGTGGACAGTCAGAGACTTCTTCCCAGGGTGAAAATGGCGAACACCAGGGGATGTAATTTTAAGGTGATTGGAGGAAGGTATAAGGGGGATGTCAGGGGTAAGTTTTTTACACAGAGAGTGGTGGGTGCGTGGAACACACTGCTGGCAGAGGTTGTGGGGGCAGACACATCAGGGACATTTAAGAGACTCTAATGATAGAAAAATGTGGGAGGGAAGGGTTAGATAGATCTTAGAGCGGGATGGAATGTCAGCACAAGGGCCTGTACTGTGCTGTAACTTTCTATGTTCTAAGTTCTATGAATACACAAGGCAACCAGTAGCTACTTTCAAGGCGTTGTCCAAATGGGATGGAAGCAACAATTGCAAAGTTAAGGTATGCAGTCAAACTGGAAATTCATTAGCTGCACATAAGTCTTCTTCAGGGTGTGTCTCTTCCCACCCTTACAAACTTCTCGATCTACGCACTTTGACACAAAAATAACCCAAATGTGTACGTGTTTCTAAATTTGCTTTTTCAAACAATGCCAAAGGACAGTAATAACTGATCAGAATCAGGTTTATTATCACTGACTTATATGACGTGAAATTTGTTTTGTGGCAGCAGTGCAGTGCAAAGGCATAACATTACTATAGATTACAAAAATAAATAGTGCAAAGTAAATGAAAAATGAAGTAGTGTTCATGGGTTCATGGACCATTCAGAAATCTGATGGCAGAGGGGAAGAAGCTGTTCCTGAAACGTTGAGCGTGGGTCTTCAGGCTCCTGTACCTCCTCCCCGGTGGTAGTAACGTGAAGAGGGCATGTCCCGGATGGTGAGGGTCCTTAGTGATAGATGCCACCTTCTTGAGGCACCACCTCATAAAGATGTCCTCAATGATACTGCAGTTGTTACAGTTGTAGAGGGTGTTGGAGAAACGCCCCTGGAATACTGTGCACAGTTTTGGTCTCCTTACCTCAACAAGGATGTCGCTGCATTGGTGGCAGTCCAAATGAGGTTCAACAGGATAATTCCTCGGATGAGAGGCTTGTCGTATCAAGAAGGAGACAGTTTTAAGTTTGTATTCTTTGAAGTTTAGAGGAATAGGAGTGACCTTATGTAAACATATAAAATACTAAGGGGGCTTGACAGGGTAGATGTTGAGATATCTCCACTAGTGGGAGAGTCATGAACAAGAGGACAAAGTTACAAGTTAAGGGGCTGGTCATATAAGAGAAATTTCTTCTCAGAGGGTAGTGAATCTCTGGATCATTAGATACTGTATATTTAAGATGGAGAGAGATAAATATTTGGAAGTTGAAGGAATTGAGGATTATGGAGAACTGGCACAGAAGAGGAGTTGAAGCCATCTGGATCAGCTGTGATTATCTTGGGTGCGGAGACAGGCTTGATGAACCTGGTGGCCTGCTCCTGCTCCGAGTTTCTTGTGTCGGTGGGAGTATGGCACTAAAGTTGTGCTGCATGGGATAGACTCATAGTGGAATTTGCAGGTGAAAAATGGATATCTATGAGTTCACTGACTGAACTATAATCTACTGCAATCTCCAGTTGCCTGGCACGTCCTTCACTCTATTACCATCAAGCAAGGGGATCAACCTTGGTTCATATGGGGAGTGCAGAAGGGCTTACTGAGGTACTTGCTCATTCACTGAAGCTCAGGGGCCACTTCTCAAAAGGGGCAGATATTAATGATGAAATTCATCAGTGCCTTCAGTGCCCCAGGACAGCCTTTGGCCACCTGAGGAATAGACCACTGTAAGGTTAGTACTTCAAAGCTAATGGCCTACTAGACAGCAGTGATATCCACAATGCTGTGTGCTTCTGAGACTTGGACAACCTTTTGGCAGTATATCTAAAAGATTCTCTATCAACACTGTCTCCATAAAACTTTCCAAATCCACTGAAAGGAGAAGCAAACCAAGATCATTGTCTTCTCTCACTCTCTCACATTGAGGCCCCAGTTCTCAGTTGGCTCCATTGGGCAGACTATGTCATCTGCAAAACTGACACCATACCACCAAAACAAACACTCTATTCTGAGCTCTGTTGCAGGCAGAGATTACCAAGACAACAGAGGAAAAGATTGAATGATGTTCTCAAAAGCTCCTTGGAAAAATGCACAATTCCAAGGTGAAGTTGTGGATGTGGTCCTCATGGATTTTAGTAAGGCTTTTGACAACGTCCGACACGGGAGGCTCATCCACAAAATTAAGATGCATGGGATCCACGGTGACTTGGCTGTTGGGATTCAGAATTGGCTTGCCCATAAAAGACAGAGGGTAGTGGTTGATGGGACTTATTCTGGCCGGAGGCGTGTGATGAGTGGTGTTCTGCAGGGATCTGTACTGGGACCTCTGCTGTTTGTGACATACTGTATGTATAAATGACTTGGATAAAAATGTGGATGGGTGGGTTAGTAAGTTCACACATTGGTGGCGGGCGTTATGGACAGTGTAGCCTGTTCCTGTGCTGTACTGTTTGATGTTCTATGTTCTAGTCCCACTGACTTCTGTGAGTCTCAAGTTCATGTCTACTCCAAGTGGAGAAAGGACATCAGAGATGGCACCTGAGAACCTTGATTCCGTGACGCGACAGCGCATGTTTTTCTTTTTTTTTCTCTTCACTATCTTGTATAATTTACTGTATATTCCGTGTGTTGTCTAAACCTACATGTCTGTGATGCTGCTGCAAGCAAGCTTTTCATTGCACCTGTACCTCACTGTACTTGAGCACATGACAATAACCTTGAGTTGACACAGAAGCCCAGTGTAAATGGCAGAAGGAACATGCTACCTCACAAACTACCTACCTGTCTGCCCCATTAACCCTCTCTTGCCCCAATTGTGGAAGAACCCGTGCTTCTCACACTGGCCTCTGAGAATCCACAGATCTAGAGTGGATGCAACTCACACTCAATCCCAAGGGACAACCTAAGCTTTTCACCTTAGTTTTTTCTTGACCATTGTCCGTTACCTTGGTACCTGGGTTTTAAATATGGTGCCTGCTGGTGAAACTGCAGACTTGGGTATGAAGGTTCAGCTATTCCCATTAATTTCAAAGATAGAGCCTAGTGGCTTTGAAACAGGTTACATTCCTCCCCCCACCTGTATTTCCAGGGATTCTTAACAATACCCTCAGCCTATAGATCAGTAGTTTTGATCCAAAGCCAATTGTGGAGATCTACACACAACCTAGGGTGACGCTCACTGCAGTACAGCTGAACTGTCAGAGGTACCAGCTTTCAGATGAGAGGTTAAGAAGAGGCAGCATTGACTCTTTCAATAGGATCTAAGAACACGAGAGTTATTTGCCCATTCAGCACAAGAAGCAGGAGAAGGAATAGACCAAATTGCCCCTTGAGCCTGCCCTGCCACTCATGGCTGATACAGTCTTGGCCTCCAAAACAATTCCTGCTTCCGCTCCATAACCTCAGGCAGAGCTAACTGGAAATGCTGCAGGGACCCAGGTTCATTCCTGTCCTCGGGTGCTACCTGTGTGGAGTTTGCCCTGTGACCGCGTGGGTTTCCTCCAGGTGCTCCCGTTTCCTCCCACGTCCCAAAGACGTACGGGTCGGTAGGTTAATTGGCTACTGTAATTGGCCCAGGTGTGTAGGTGGATGTCAAGGGAGCTGGGAGTTGATGGGGAAGGGAAACAGAATAAGTAATAAGGAAATTAGTGGGAGAAAAGCACTGGCAGGAATGCTCAAAGAGATAGCATGCACTCAATGGGCTGAAGGATCTCCTCCTTTCATAAGGAAACATGAAAATACGTCTGTGTGCAGTAAATTTAACTTTTCACCTACTTCAATGGAAATAAACATTGAAATTTTAAACAGTTTGGTTATTTGCTACCTTGTGTACATAAAAAATTATAGAATTAGAAACAGGTTTATTATCACCGACTTATATGACATGAAATTTGTTGTTTTGAGGCAGCAGTACAGTGCAAAGACATAAAAATTACTGTAAATTACAAAAATAAATAACTAGTGCTAAAAAAGGAATAATGAGGTTGTGTGCATGGGTTCACGGACCGTTCAGAAATCTGATGGCGGAGGGGAAGAAGCTGTTCCTGAAACAATGGGTGTGGGTCTTCAGGCTCCTGTACCTCCTCCCTGATGGTAGTAACGAGAAGAGGGCTTATCCCAGATGGTGAGGGTCCTTAGTGATGGATGCCGCCTTCTTGAGGCACCATCTCTTGAAGATGTCCTCATTGGCTGGGAGGGTTGTGCCCGTGATGGAGCTGGCTGAATCTACAACCCTCTGCAGCCTCTTGCGATCCTGGGCATTGGAGCCTCCATACCAGGCGGTGATGCAACCAGTCAGAATGGTCTCCACTGTACATCTGTAGAAACTTGTAAGAGTCTTTGGTGACGTACCGAATCTCCTCAAATATGTAACGAAGTATACCCACTGTTATGCCTTCTTCGTGATTGCATCAATGTGTTGGGCCCAGGATAGATCCTCTGAGATGTTGACGCCCAGGAATTTGAAGCTGCTCACCCTTTCGAACAGTGTCTCTGGCGGGAAAGGAATTGTTGACGTTTCAGGTCGAAACCCTGCATCAGGGCTGTACCTGAATCCTGATGCAGGGTTTCAACCCGAAATATCGGCAATTCCTTTCCCTCCCACAGATGCTGCTCTGCTAGCAGATTGTTTGCTGTTCCAGATTCCAGCCTGTGCAGTCTCCTGTGTCTCCGTGTAACCAGCTAATTTTAATTCCAATGTGCTTTGAATGAAATGAAACTGAAGATGACGAATGTGATTTGGTGACCAGCAAATTCTCACTTTCTACCAGATTCAGTGTTAGCTATTGTTTCTCTCGCAAGTACAATTCCAGTCAGCAAATAACTCTGACAATGAACACATTGTTTCCATTTGCAGGATCAAAGTCAAGTTTATCGTCATGTATATGTATGCACAGGTGCAATAAAAAACTTACTTGCAGCAGCATCACAGGCACATAGCAGTATTCACAAGAAAAACATAAATTAAACATAAATTGTACACAATTTTTACAAGAAGGAACATAATTAAAAACAAAGTCCATTTTAATGCAAAGTGATCAAAGTGGTCATGGTGTTGCTAAATTGCAGTGGTTAGCGTTGTTCCGGTTGCTTCAAGAATTGAAAGCTTGAAGGGAAGTAGCTGTTCCTGAACATGGTGGTGCGGGACTTCAGGCTTCTGTACCTCCTGCGCAGTGGTGGGATGTTGTAGACATGGTAGCTTGATGTGGACATTGGTGGCGATGCCAGCATTTATTGTCCATCCCCAGGTGGCTCACCCACACCGTCTCTTACAGCATATGAATTAGGAAGAGGTGGAGGCCAGCACACCTGCACATCTACTCTATGATCCATGGCTGATCTGATTGTGACCCCACCTACCCCTGGTAACCTCTCATTCCTTAGCTCATCAGGATTCCACCTGCTTTAAAAATAGTCACAGATTCTGCTCCACCACCCTTTGAGGAATTGGAATTAGAATTGGTTCGTTATCATCACATGTACGGAGATACAGTGTTCTTAGACCCTGTGGAAAGAGCTGATGTGTGCCATCCATACAGATCATTGTAAACATGGAGGTAGTACAAAGGGAAAAGCAATAACAGAATACAGAATAAAGTGCTACAGTTACAGTGAAAGTACAGTGCAGGTACGCAATAAAGTGCAAGGGCCATGACATGGTAGATTGTGAGGTCGAGAGTTCATCTTTAACATACAAGATTCCAGAGTCTTTTAACAGTGGAATAGAAGCCTTGAGCCTGGTAGTGCATGTTTTCAAGCTTTTGTATCTTCTGCCTGATGAAAGGGGGGAGAAGAGAGAATGTCTAGGGTGGAAGAGAGTTCCAAAGGGTCACAACCCACTGAGAGAAGAAAAATTCACCTCATCTCTGACTCAATGTAACTGCACTGTGTCATGAATTGACCTGTACGATCGGAATGCAAGACAAGTTTTTCACTGTACCTCGGTACAAGTGACAATAATAAACCAATACCAATATCATTGATTTTTTAAAATGACCCTTCATTCTCAACGCACCGTCTCTCCGTCCACTCTGTCTAGAACCAATAGGATCTAACCAGAAACAGGGTGTTTCAGGAGACAGAAGAGACTGAAGATGCTGGAATCTGGAGCAAAAAAACTAAACTGCTGGAGGAACTCAGCAGGTCGAGCAGTGTCTGTGGAGGGAAAGGAATTGTTGACGTTTCAGGTCAAGACCTTGCATCAGGACTGAGAGTGGAGAGGGAAGGTACCTGGTACAAAGGGAAGAGGGCCAGTGATGAGAAGGGGACCGGTAGGTGGGAGGGAGATGACGGACGGGAGGAGCCAGGTGGCGGAGGGGAGGGGTGTAGGGTGACCAAGACAGGCTGGAATTGAACCCAGGTCGCTGGCGCTGTAATAGTGTTACGCTAACCGCTACACTACCGTGCCTGTACAAGCAAATGAAAGAGAAGTTAAATCAATACTTTAACTGTGCCACTTTATTCTGCATTCTGTTATCGCTTTTCCCTTGTACTACCTCAATGTACTGATGTGATGAAATGATTTGTATGGGTGGCAAAATTTTTCACTGTACCACTTAGCATAGCGCTTAGCGTAACGCTATTACAGCGCCAGTGACCCAGGTTCAATTCCCGCCACTGTCTGTAAGGAGTTTGTACGTTCTCCCCGTGTCTGCGTGGGTTTCCTCCGGGTGCTCTGGTTTCCTCCCACATTCCAAAGACATACAGGTTAGGAAGTTGTGGGCATGCTATGTTGGCGCTGGAAGACTGGCGACACTTGCGGGCTGCCCCAGCGCATTCTCAGTAATGCAGAAAGATGCATTTCACTGTGTGTTTCGATGTGCATGTGACTAATAAATAAATATCTTAAATATCTTAATAAATCAATTTACTAATTTGCTTTGCAGGAGTCAGCACAGTGAAGGGCACTGCAAAGATATATGAAGGGATAGTTTTAAATAGCATGGAAGAACTTAGAACAATCTCTATCATATGGGGCAGGGTATTGGAAACATTAATTGGAATGTAGACAGACAATTTGCCAGGTTCTGATGGCCTGTACCTGAAGGGTTTACAGGAAGCTGCCACAGACATCAGACATAGTGGAACCGGTAGCTGAAGGTCTGCAAAACTCACCGAGTCCCAGGAAGGTAACAACAGATTAGAAAACTGCAGAAGTTTTCAAGAAAGGAGGAAGGAAAAAAAAGAGTAACTATAGGCCTGTGAGCTTAACGTCAGTTGTTGGCAAGTTGCTGGAATCTCTAATCAAGGAAGAAATAGCTAGCTACTTAAAGAAGCTTACTGTAATCAGAACAAGTCAACGTGGTTTTGTGAAAGGTAAATCATGTTTGACCAATTTGCTGGGATCCTTCAAGGATGTAACAAGATCTCTGATGCACAAGGTAAGAGTTCATGATATTTGAGGAAGTGTGTTAGCATAGATTAAAGATTGGTTATCACTTAAAGGTCAGACAGTTGGAAAAAACAGGTTGTTTCAGGCTGGAAGGATGTAACTAGTGGAGTGCCTCATGGATCAGTTTTTTGCTCTCGATTACTGCTTATATTAATGACTTGGAGGATGAGGCAGAGTATCCAAGTTTACTGAAGACATAAAAATAGGTGGGAGTCCCATGTTGCAACGAGGATATTGTGATACTTCTACAGGATATAAATAAGTTGAGTGAGTGTCATAGTTTCATACAACAGGGAAACAGGCCCTTCGGCCCAACTTGTCCATGCTGACTGTGTTGCCCAGTGAGCTAGTCCCATCTGCCCGCGTTTGGCCCCTAAACCCTCTAAACCTCTCCTATCCATGTACTTAAATAGATGACTTTTAAAAGTTGCTAATGCACCGCCTCAATCACTATTTCTGGCATCTCATTTCAAATACGCACCACCCTTTGCGTGAAGAAGCTGCCCCTGATGTCCCTTTTAAATCTCTCGCCTCTGATCTTAAACCTATGCCCTCTTGTTTTTAGCACCCCTCTCCCTGGGAAAAAGCTTGTCTATGCCCCTCATGATCTTATATACCTCTATCTTAGAACATATTTCCTACATTCTAAGGTCTAAGTCTACACAACCTCTCCTTGTAACTCAGGCCCCCAAGTCCAGGCAACATCCTGGTAAATCTTTCCTGCACTCTTTCTAGTTTAATAATATCTTTCCTATAACAGGGCGACCAAAACTGTACACAATACTCCAAGTGCTGCCTCACCAATATCTTAAAAACGGCAACATTGCTTCCCACTGCTGACACTCAATGCCCTAGTGAGTGAGTGAAATCGTGGCAAATGGTGTTTAACGTGGGAAAGTGTGAGGTCATGTATTTTGGTAAGAGGAATATAAATGGGGAGAAATTGCAGATTAGCGAAGTACAGAGGGGTCTAGGTGCTCGTGCATGAATCGCAAAAGGTTAGCAGACAGGTGCAGCAAGTGGTTAAGATGGCAAGTGTATAGGTCTTGAGTGCAAGGGGGTTAGACTTTAGAAAATAGGAAAGTATTGTTACAATTATACAGGGCACTGGTACGGTTACTTATTTAAGGCAGGATATACTAGCCTTGGAGGCAGTCCAAAAGAAATTCACTCGGCTAATTCCTAACCCTCTTATAATGAGCAGCTAAAGAAGTTAGATCCGCATTCTTTGGAGTTTAGAAGGATGAAGAGTGATCTTATTGAAACACACAAGATCCTAAGGGGACTTGAGAGGGTAGATGTTGAGATGTGTCGACTAGTTGGAGAATCTCAAATGAAGGGACAGAGTGACAAGGTTAGGGGTCAGATAGTTGCAAGATTAGGTGCACAGGAACTTCTCACAGAAGATGGTGAATCTCTGGAATTCTGTACTCTGGAGTGTTATGGAAGCTAGATCATAAGAGATATTTAAAGAGGATGTAGAAGTTTGAAAGATCGGGGAACTGAGGGCAATGGAGAGCCAGCAGAGGAGAGGTGAGGCCTGGGACAGAAGGCCATGATTATATTGAATGGTGGGGCAGGCTTGAGGCACCGAGTAGCCTACTCCTGTTCTTATTTTATGTTCGTATAATTTGACTCTCACTTTTCCAGCCTCCAGCAGATACAACCCTCTCCTGGTGAGGGTACAAATTTCCAAGAAAGAAATCTGAAGAAACATCTGTGATCAAATTGTGATTCTGATTTCTGCAATAGGTCAATCTATGTCACAAAAGGAACAGGTAAAGCAACATTTCAAATGTAGTCTCTTAGAGCAGTAATAATTGGTGCAGATTTAATAAGACGTATAACTCCAATAATCCAGCATGTTCCAGACCTTGGTGGTGCCAGAATCAGATTTTCTGTACTCATGGAGCCATACAGCACGGAAACAGGCCCTTCGGCCCAACTGGTCCATGCTGACCAAGATGCCCATCTAAACTAATCCCATTTGCCTGCTTTTGGCCCATAGCACTCTAAACCTTTTCTATCCATAACTGTACTGTTGGTTATGTCTTTTAAAACCTCAACACTTTTACATCACATTTTTAGCTAAGATTTACAATTTCTTTATTAATCAGATGTACATCGAAACACACAGTGAAATGCATCTTTTGTGTAGAGTGTTCTGGGGGCAGCCCGCAAGTGTCGCCACGCTTCTGATGCCAACATAGCACGCCCACAACTTCCTAACCCGTACGTCTTTGGAATGTGGGAGGAATCCGGAACACCCGGAGGAAACCCATGCAGACAATAAAACGTTTTCTAGTGAACCAGGTAAGTTGAAAAGGAGTGTGGGAAATGGGACCCGGGTGAGTGGGAAGGGAGTGGGGGAACTGGGGTCCCAGTGAATGGGAAGGGAGTGGGCGAACTGGCGTCCCAGTGAATGGGAAGGGAGTGGGGGAACTGGGGTCCCAGTGAATGGGAAGGGAGTGGGGGAAATGGGGTTCCAGTGAATGAGAAGGGAGTGGGGGAACTGGGGTCCCAGTGAGTGGGAAGGGAGTGGGCGAACTGGCGTCCCAGTGAATGGGAAGGGAGTGGGGGAACTGGCGTCCCAGTGAATGGGAAGGGAGTGGGGGAACTGGGGTTCCAGTGAATGAGAAGGGAGTGGGGGAACTGGGGTCCCAGTGAGTGGGAAGGGAGTGGGGGAACTGGGGTCCCAGTGAGTGGGAAGGGAGTGGGTCCCCAGTGAGTGGGAAGGGAGTGGGGGAAGTGGGGTCCCAGTGAGTGGGAAGGGAGTGGGGGAAGTGGGGTCCCAGTGAGTGGGAAGGGAGTGGGGGAACTGGAGTCGCAGTTAGTGGGAAAAATCACCTGGTGATCCTGATGCTGAACCTTCGAGATTTCTGAGTTTTGCTATGTGCATGTGAAAAAATGTGTTTTGAGACAATGAATATTGCAAGGATGACCTGTAGGCATAAATTATGTGTTATTGTGAAGAACAGCCGTGGTGTTCTGCCCAGATTGCCGGCCAACATTTATCCTTTGTACAGCTTTGCTGGAACAGATTATTTTGTTCTCATCACATTGCTGTGTGAGGGATTAGACACGACCAAGAAAAATTAACTTCTACACTACAACAGGTGATCACATTTCAAAAATACATTACTGGCTGTTACCTTGTGATGGACCCAGTCTAAAAGGCACTATGTAAATATAAGTCTTTCTTTAGTTAGTTTTATCAGTCAGTGATTAGGAGAAGAGGTATTCAGGGCAATTAAGAGTGTAAGCATAAGGTGTACAAGACATTGGTGAGGCTGCACCAGAATTATTGTGTACAGTTTTGGTTACCCTGTTATAACAAAGACGTCATTGAGCTGTAAAGAGTGCAAAGAAGATTTAGGAGAAGGTTAGGAGAATGTCAAAGGCCTAAGTTATAGGGAGAGGTTGGGCAGGCTAGGACTTCATTCCTTGGAGTGTAGGAGACTGAGGGGTGACCTTATAGAGGTGTATAAAATCATGAGGGGTATAGATAGGGTGAATGCACACAATCTTTTTCCCAGGGAAAAGGAATCAAAAATTAGAGGGCACAGATTTAAAGTGAGAGGGGAGAGATTTAAAAGGGACTTGAGGGACAACTTCTTCACACAGAGGGTGGTGTGTATGGTGCGGGGGTGCAAAACCCAGAGGAAGTAGTTGAGGCATGTACAATAAGACACTTGGACAGGTGCACGGATAGGAAAGGTTTAGAGAGATATGGGCCAAACGTGGGCTAATAGGATTAGCTTGGATGGGCATCTTGGTTGGCATGGACAAGTTGGGCCAAAGAGCCTGATTCTGTGCTGTGTAATTCTATGACCCTATGACTCTACAAGATGAAGGATTAGTTTTTCAGACAAGGGTGTAATGGAGATAGAATGTCCCTTATCACAGTGGCCATTGCTTCAGGGATCATATTCACCTTTAAGAAGATTTAGATAAATACTTGAAGAAAATATTATAGGATAAACCATGGGCAAGTAGAATAGAAATGGGATTAAAGTAAGAATGTGCATCTCTAAATGTAACACTCCTGTCTTTTAGCCCAACCTTTTCTTGGTTCAAGTCCCAGTCCAGAATCACAAAAGTCTAGGGTGATACTCACTTGCCATAGGGAAGGAGGTCTGTACTTCCAAAGGAACCACCTTTTGAGCTGTTGTTTAACAGAGGCCCAGCCAGTATCAGAGGTGAATGTAAATACCTTTCTAGAGATGGAAGGAGTTTTCTCAACATTCCCCTTGATGAAGCCGTAAAAATCCTGAAGTCTTCTCGCCACCTTATGATGACAGTAAAGGTTGTTGGGAGGTTGCCCCATGCCCGGACTGTGGTGGATGAGACCAACTGGATAAGTGGCCCAGAAATGAATGAGACTGTTGGAACAGGGATTGCCAGAGAAGGCATTGGGCAGGCTGTTGCAAAGGCAAGCCCAGAGAAGGAATCGTTATGGGGAATGAAGATTTGAGTGATCCAGTAACCAAAGACTGCAGATCTGTCATCACAACAGAAGCAATAAGCGTAGCAGAAATGGAGAGAAGCTAAGGGTCTAATGACACCGACAATGCGGTTAGTGAAACGCTATTACAGCACCAGCGACCCGGGTTCAATTCCACCCACTGTCTGTAAGGAGTTTGTACATTCTCCCCGTGACTGCATGGGTTTGCTCCGGGTGCTCCGGTTTCCTCCCACGTTCCAAAGATGTACGCGTGAGGAAGTCATGGGCATGCTGTGTTGGCGCCGGAAGCGTGGCGACACTTGCGGGCTGCCCCCAGAACACTCTACGCAAAAGATGCATCTCACTGTGCGTTTCAATGTACATCTGACTAATAAAGAAATCTTATTTTAGATCCTGTCTGCTTTTAAGGAAGACAAAAAAAAACACGGTACTATTGTGGTTAGGCCGTGTTTGGAGTATTGTGTGCAGTTCTGGTCCCCCCATTCCAGGAAGGATGTGGAGGCTTTGGAGAGGGTGTAGATGAGGTTCATCAGGATGCTGCCTGGATTAGAGAGTTTTAGGTATATTGAGAGGTTGGACAGACCTGAATTGTTTTCTCTGGAGCGTCAGAGACTGAGGGGAGACCCGATGAAAGTATATAAAATTATGAGAGGCATAGACAGGGTAGATCATCTGAGTCTTTTTCACAGGGTAGCAATGTCAAATACTAGAGGACATAGCTTTAAAGTGAGAGAGGGAAAATTTAAAGGAGATGTGTGTGGGTAAGTTTTTTTTACAGAGAGTAGTGGATGCCTGGAACAGGCTGCCAGGGGTGGTGGTGGAAGCAGATACAGTAGTAGTATTTAAGAGGTATTTAGTCAGACACATTAGGGTGCAGGGAATGGAGGGAGATAGATCATAGTTTAATATGTTTGGAACAGATATTGTGGGCCAAAGGATCTGCTCCTGTGCTATAATGTTCTATGTTCTACGTTTCATGTTTTACTTGAAGACAATCAGAGGATTTATCCTCAGAGGAGGAAAACAAAATGCAGACACTGAAATCTGAAAATAACATTCCTCTTCCAGGTTGAAGCAGTGATCATTTGCACTTTATCCAATCCAGTGTAATGCATTCAGTGTTCACAACACGGAGAAGCCAAGCGCAGATTGGGAGACCGCTTTGCAGAGCACCTGCTTTCAGTCCGGAGGGTGATCCTCAGCGTCCTGTTGACTATCACTTTAATTCTCAATTGGTGTCCCTTTCTGACCTGTGTCTGCAGCCTCCTGCACTGCCATAGTAAGGCCCAGTGTAAACTAAAAGAACAACATTTTATCTTCTGTCTGGGCATTTTGCAATCTTCTGGAATGAACACTGAATTTTCTAACTTCAGGTAAACTGCTCGGTCATTGTTTCCCATTGTCAAATTTCTTTAAAGCTACTTCCCAAGTTAGCATGCATGCTCCTTATCACCTGATCTGTCTTAACCAATCTCCATACAGCCCAAAACGTTGACTGTCCGTTTCTCTCCACAGATGCTGCCTGACCCGCTGTGTTTTTTTCTCCACATAGTCTTCCATCTGACACCTCACTCCTCTCCCACCACCCCCCCCCACCCCCAGCTCTGCTTTGAAAGCTGTAAACCCTCCACTCTTTCCCCAGTTCTGAGGAAGGGTCCCTGACTTGTTTCTCCTTCCACAGATGTTGCTTGACTGGCTGAGTTCTTCCAGCATTTTCTGTTTGAGTTATTCTCAGCGTCCTAGCCAATATTCACTGATCAGTTAACATCACTAAGAAGTACAGCTGATCTGTTCAATAATACCATAGAACCATAGAACAATACGGCACAATACAGGCCCTTTGGCCCACCATGTTGTGCCGATCTTTAAACCCCTTCCTCCCACATATCCCTCTATTTTAAATTCCTCCATATGCTTATCTAGTAATCTCTTGAATTTGACCAATGTACCTGCCTCCACCACTGCCCCAGACAGCGCATTCCATGCACCCACCACTCTCTGGGTGAAAAACCTCCCTCTGATATCTCCCTTGAACTTCCCACCCATTACTTTAAAGCCATGCCCTCTTGTATTGAGCACTGGTGCCCTGGGAAAGAGGTGCTGGCTGTCTACTTTATCTATTTCTCTTAATATTTTGTACACCTCTATCATGTCTTCCCTCATCCTCCTTCTCTCCAAAGAGTAAAGCCCGAGCTCCCTTAGTCTCTCCTCATAATCCATACTCTCCAAACCAGGCAGCGTCCTGGTAAATCTCCTCTGCACCCTTTCCAACGCTTCCACATCCTTCCTATAATGAGGCGACCAGAACTGGACACAGTACTCCAAGTGTGGTCTAACCAGAGTTTTGTAGAGCTGCATCATTACCTCGCGGCTCTTAAACTCGATCCCACGACTTATGAAAGCTAACATCCCATAAGCTTTCTTAACTACCCTATCAACCTGTGAGGCAACTTTCAGTGATCTGTGGATATGAACCCCCAGATCCCTCTGCTCCTCCACACTACCCAGAATCCTGCCATTAACCTTGTACTCCGCCTTGGAGTTTGTCCTTCCAAAATGTACCACCTCACACTTCTCCAGATTGAACTCCATCTGCCACTTCTCAGCCCAGCTCTGCATCCTATCGATATCCCTCTGCAATCTTCGACAGTCCTCCGCACTATCCACAACACCACCGACCTTTGTGTCGTCTGCAAACTTGCTAACCCACCCTTCTACCCCCCTCATCCAAGTCATTAATAAATATCACGAAAAGTAGAGGTCCCAGCACGGATCCTTGTGGGACACTGCTTGTCACAGCCTTCCAATCTGAATGCACTCCCTCCACCACAACCCTCTGCTTTCTACAGGCAAGCCAATTCTGAATCCACATGGCCAAGCCTCCCTGGATCCCATGCCCTCTGACTTTCGGAAGAAGCCTACAATGTGGAACCTTGTCAACCACCTTACTAAAATCCATGTAGACCACATCTATTGCACTACCCTTGTAAATCTGCCTGGTCACCTCTTCAAAGAATCCTATCAGGCTTGCGAGACATGATCTTCCCTTCACAACGCTATGCTGGCTGTCCCTGATCAGACCATGATTCTCTAAGTGCTCATAGATCCTATCTCTAAGAATCCTTTCCAACAGCTTGCCCACCACAGACGTAAGGCTCACTGGTCTGTAATTCTCTGGACTATCCCTACTACCTTTTTTGAATAAGGGGACAACATTTGCCACCCTCCAATCCTCCGGTACCATTCCCATGGACAACGAGGACTCAAAGATCCTAGCCAACGGTTCAGCAGTCTCCTCCCTCGCCTCACGGAGCACCCTGGGGAATATTCCGTCAGGCCCCGGGGGACTTATCTGTCCTAATATTTTCTAACAGCTCCAACACATCCTCTCTCTTGATATCTACATGCTCCAGAACATTAACCTTACCAACCTGTCCTCAGCATCATCAAGGCCCCTCTCCTTGGTGAATACTGAAGAGAAGTATTCATTGAGAACCTCACCCACTTCCACAGCTTCCAGGCACATCTTCCCACCTTTGTCTCTAATCGGTCCTACCTTTAGTCTAGCCATCCTTCTGCTCTTCACACAAGTGAAAAAAGCCTTGGGATTTTCCTTAACCCTATACTCGCCAAGGCCTTTTCATGTCCCCTTCTTGCTCTTGTCAGCCCCTTCTTTTCTTACTACCCTATATTCCTCATGAGCCCTCTCTGATCCTTGCTGCCTACACCTTATGCATGTTGCCTTCTTCCTCCTAACTAGATGTTCCACCTCTCTTGTCACCCATGGTTCCTTCACCCTGCCATTCTTTCTTTGTCTCACCGGGACAAATTTATCCCTAACATCCTGCAAGAGATCCCTGAACAATGACCACCTCCCCATAGTACATTTCCCTCCAAAAATGTCATCCCAATTTACTCTCACAAGTTTTAGCCTTATAGCTTCATAATTTGCCCTTCCCCAATTAAATATCTTCCTGTCCTCTCTGCTCCGTTGTCTACGACTCTACACTGTTGATGAGAGCTTGCTGCGGACGGTTTTGAGTTGTGGGCATCACTGACATGGCCAGCATTTATTTGCCATCCCCAAATGCCCCTGAGAAGGTGATGGTGAGCTGCCTGCTTGCTGTCCTTCTGGTGAAAGTGCTCCCACAGTGTTGTTGGGGAGGGAGCTCCAGGATTTAGACCCAGCAGTGATAAAGAAATGACGACACATTTTCATGTGAGGGTGGTGTGTGGGGGGCTGCTGTTGGAGTGTCTTCTGTAGATGGAAGATGCAGACACTGTGTGTGGGTGGTGAAGGGACTAAAAACTAAGGTAAATGGATGGGGTTCCGGTCAAGCAGCCACTTTGTCCTGATTAGTGGTCGGGGCTTCACTCATCCAGGCAAGTGTGGATTTTTCTATGCCTGTGCCCAGTTGATAGTGGAAAGGTTATGGAGTGTCAGGAGGTGAGTTACTGCAAGACGTCAAGCTTCTGGCCCTGCTCTTGTGGCCATGGCATTTATGTTGCTGGTGCAGTTGAGTTTCTGATTAATAGCGGCCTTCAAGAACAGTGGCGGCACAGTAGTGTAGTGGTTAGCATAACGGTATTACAGCACCGGCGTTTGAGGTTCAATTTCCGCCGCTGTCTGTAAGGAGTTTGTACATTCTTCTCGTGACTGCGTGGGTTTCCTCCGGGTACTCCGGTATCCTCCCACATTTCAAAGACGTACGGTCTAGTAGGTGTACATGGGTGTAATTGGGTGGCTCGTTGGACCAGAAAGGCCTGTTACCCTGCTGTATGAATAAAGTTTAAAGTTTAGAAGTTTAAGATGTTGCTGGTGGGAGACCAAGCAATGGTAATACCAATTATTGCAAGGGTAGGAGGTTAGACTCTCTTGTTTGGCACTTGTGTGGCATGAATGTTGCTTGCCTTGTATCTACTGCTGCAGTTCTGACATTACCACTGTAAATCCACTTTAAGCATGACTTATTGACCGTGGAGTGCTAAAAGGCATAAGACATTGTACATAGAGACACAAGAGACTCCAGATGTTGGGATCTGGAACAAAAAGCAAACTGCTGGAGGAATTCGATGGGTCAGGCAGCATCTGTGGAGGGAAGTGTTCTTCTAGATGCTTGTATTTTGCTATGGTACATAAACACCTGTAGTCTATTTTAGAGTTATCATAACGAACTGCATGGTCTGCTTCCCTGTTGAAATTTTTATTCTCAGCTGCACTGATAACGAGGAACTTAACTGAGAAATACAGAAGTATTTACAATGCTGCATGGATTGTTTTTGGATACAAATAGGAAAGGGACCTAGTTCTTCTAGTTTGGAAATCAAAAGTGAAAGGGTTAGGGTATGTTAAATATCCTTCCCTATTGAAGGTGCAGGGCTTTGGTTGAGAGTTAAGTGCTAACTTCCTACATTTCTCATATTTTCTTACAACATAGGAGTCCATTTGATCATCAAGTCCATGCTGGGTCAGGGAGTTATCAATCCCATTCCCTCACTTATTTCCCTGTAACCTATCCTCTCTCTGATGCCCCTTTCCTCTGATTCTCTTTCACCCACCTACACTAGAGATAATTTGTCGTGGCCAATTAACCTGCCAACATATCTTTGACACATGGGAAGAAACCAGACTCCCAGGGGAACCCACAGCGAGGATGTGCAGAACTCCACAGACATACTCCTCATACTTGTGTTCAGATCTCTCTATTAACATCTCTCCCTGCTCATGTGACTACATCTAACCTACGAGAACATAGCATCCCTTTGGTTCTGGTTTCCTGCTAATTCTTGCTGAAAGGCCTGGATAGAGTGGACGTGGAGAGGATGTTTCCATCAGTGGGAGATCAGAGGGCACAGCCTCAGAATAAAGGGACGTCCCTTTAAACCTGATGAGGAAGAATTGCTTCAGCCAGAAGGTGGTGAATCTGTGGAATTTGTTGCCACAGAGGACTGTGGAGGCCAAGTCATTGGGTGTATTTAAGGCAGAGATTGATAGGTTCTTGATTGGTGAGGAGGGTTAAGGGTTACGGGGAGAAGACGGGAGAATGGGATTGAAAACAATACGCCATGATTGAATAGCGGAGCAGACTCAATGGAGCCGAATGGCTTAAATTCTGCTCCTATATCTTATGGTCTAATTTCCAATCTAGTTTTGCCCTCCCATAGGTGGTTGTGTCTTCGGCTACCTGGGCCTGAATACTAAAATTCTCTCCCCATACAACTCTGCCTCTCAATCTCTCACTCACCCTCAGGGATACTCTTTAAGTGTTACATCCTTGACCAGGCCCTTAGTAACATGCATTAGACATCATTCACATAATGTAGTATGACACTCTAAAAGCTGGAGGAACTCAGCAGGTTGGGCAGCTTCTATGGAGGGAAACGGACAGTCGATATTTCTTGACCCAAAACGTCAACTGCATTTCCCTGCACAGATGCTGCCTGACCCACTGAGCTCTCCAGCATTTTGTGTGTTGCTCCAGATTCCAGCATCTGCAGTTTCTTGTGTCTCCATAGGATGACACTATGTCTGGTTGCAGTCCTATGAATCAGTATGTTTTATTTTGTTAAAGCTCCTTTCTAAATGCTGGTGGTTGTTGAATATAACAGGCTGGTTTGAACTGAGAGCCCTGAGAAATCACCTTGAGTGGTGTGTTCAGTTCAGGTCTCCTTATCTGTGAAAGGATGTTGTTGCTATGGAAAGAAAGTGCAGCAAAGGTTTAACCAGACTGATTCCTGGGATGACAGGACTGACGTGTGGAGACTGATTGGGACAGTTTGGTTTATATTCATTGGAATGAGAGATCACATAGAAACCTACTAAATTCTAACAGGACCAGTCAGATAGATAACAGGATGTTCCCAATGACTAGGGAGTCCAGGTTCAGGGGTCACTGTCTAAGGATAAGGGATGAATCATTTAATACTGAGATGGAGAAATCTGTTCTCCCAGAGGGTGGTGAACCTACAGAATCCTTTACCATGGAAAACAGTTGAAGCCAAGTTAAGTTTACTCAAGAAGGAGTTGGATATTTTTCTTTAGAGGAATCAAAGGTAGTGGGAGAAGGCAGGAACTGGCTACTAAAATTTGGACGATCATATCGAATGGTGGAAGCTCAAGGGGTTGAACGGCCAGCTATTCTCTACGTTTATGTGTTACTACACATTCATAAGGCTTTAGTGTGGGACACATGAATAAACCAACATTGATAAAACTGTATGATGATACTGAAGACATCTGGGGAGAAATTTGTTTTTTTTAATTTCAGAAATAAAATTCATAAAAAGTATATAAAAGAAAGGTTAGGTTGTTTTCTCTGGAGCTCGGAGGCTGAGGGGAGACCTGATTGATGTATGTAAAATTATGAGAGGCACAGATAGAGTAGATATTCAAAGTCTTTTTCCCAGGGCAGAAGTCGAAGGTGAAAGGGAGAAAGTTTAATGGAGATTGTGGCAAGTTTTTGTTTAATATACAGAGAGTGGTGGGTGCCTGGAACCTGCTGCCAGAGGAGGTGGTGGAAGCAGATACGACTGCAATGTTTAAGAGGCATTTAGACAGACACATGAACAGGCTGGAAATTGAGGGATATTGATCACGTGCAGTCAGATGTGCAGTTTAAATTGGCATCATGTTTGCACAGACATTGTGGGCCGAAGGGTCTGCGTTCTGTGTTCAAAGACAGCGCATAGCTTTCTTTACATTTATAATGTCATCCAGTCTCTACATTCAGTGTTGCCAGGTCTATACATTTATAGTATAATCAAATTAATGCATTTCATGTACAAAGCATGAATGCCTCTCATGTGACCTCTTTGGACAATACATTCTTCAAGTGTTTGTGGGGTCATTACGCAAGAACACTCACAAGACATTGACCAAAATTTGCGCTCGTCTCCCGCATATTTAACTCCATTGATGTCAATGGGAAGTGAATTCACTCAGCAGATTCTATGATTAGCACCGACAACTGCAATCCCTTTGTTGTCCTCATATTATCAGGTGACGTTGAGCCTGAGATTGTGCAGCACAGTTTGTTCGTGTGGTTTAGGATAGTGATGAAGCAAGTATAAGTGACAAAAGACCAGACGTCACAAGTCTTATTTTAGCATTTCTTAAACTGATCAGACAAACCAGATCAAGTCAGGAATTGTAGCAATGCTCAAGATGTAGCCCAGCCACACCTCATGAATTGTGGAGCTGACTTCCTCGAATGTTGCAGATCTCATTATGATGGGTTAAGTAATAACTGGAATCCCTGTATATTTAGTGCAAAAAGGTTCCTTCGTATCTCTGTTCAGTGAAGGCAGCTGAGCAGGTTGATTGCTTTGTTAACTTAAGCAGCAAGGGCTCACTTTGACGTAAGTTAAGCTAATTCTTTGACTGTTTTGAATGCCTGGTGTAGGTGAAGTAGAGACAGGTAGGCTGAATTGGTACCGAGCTTCCTGTTGAGTCATAAAGGTTCTTGGGTTCAAGCCCCACAATTGCTCTGAACCTTTCCCCCAGTTGTGTGTCCTTTGGGCTTCATGCCTTGGGTCCTATTTTAGACAAATTGTTAGTGGGGGCGGCACAGTGGCGCAGTGGGCAGAGCTGCTGCCTCGCGGCACCAGAGACCTGGGTTCAATCCTGACATCGGGTGCTGCCTGCGTGGAGTTTGCACGTTCTCCCTATGAACACTTTGGTGTCCTCCTGGTGCTCTAGTTTCTTCCCACATCCCAAAGACATGTCAGCTGGTAGGTTAATTGGCTGTTGTAAATTGCCCCAAGGATATGAGTGAGTGGGAGAATCTGGGGGTTGTTGGTGGGGATATGGAGAGAACAAACTGGGATAACTGCAGCGATAGTATAAATGGGTGGTTAATGGTCAGCACTGACTTGACGGGCTGAAGGGCCTGTTTCCGTGCTGTATGACTCTATTGCTATGTAAAGCCATCAGCTCCAATATCACTGCAACATGTAACCACCAGAATGATAAGTGGTCAACGGGATGGGTTTTGGGCTTTTGCTCCTCAGTAGTTCCTACATTCTTAAGGCACATCCACGCATAGCTGAGGAAGTCATGGATTTTGGATGATATGTTAAAACTGATTCCTGTTGTGTTTGTTCTAGTGGCAATAAGGCTGCAACAAAGAACCTGAATCTGAGTCATCGTGAAATGGTCTGATGTCAGGAGAATTGCAATATAAATACAAGGACAAGTGCCAACGTTCATTCAGAAGGTAGGATCAGGAGGAGTCAGTCAATCCCTTAAATCTGTTCTGCCAGTCATTTAGCTCATATCTTCCAATTATCCATCCTGATGCCATGGCCCTTATTAATCTAAGAAATAACCTACAATGATAACATTAACTACACTTCAAAAGTACCCAGAGTCACAGACCCACACAGCACAGAAACAGATCTTTGGGTCCACCAAGTCTGTGTTGACCATCCAGAACCCATTCTTTTCTTTAAGAATGTAGAATTAATATTTTTAATTCCTTTACATGTTAAATGTGTTTTCAAATACAATAAAACTCCATTAATCCAGCACACTCTGATAATGCCAGACTGCAGGTTTTCCTGATTATGTTGGAGTATTAATGGAATAATAACTAGTATTTTAGTTATTTTTTAAAGATAAGATATCTTTATTAGTCACATGTACATTGAAACACACAGTGAAATACATCTGTTCTGGGGGCAGCCCGCAAATGTCGCCACACTTCCGGCGCCAACATAGCATGCCCACAACTTCCTAACCCATACATCTTTGGAATGTGGGAGGAAACCAGAGCACTCAGAGGAAACCCACACAGACACGGGGAGAACGTACAAACTCCTTACAGACAGCGGCCGGAATTGAACCCAGGTCGCTGGCGCTGTAAAGTGTTACGCTAACCGCTATGCTACCGTGCCTGCCCAGATAGAGTCAGAGTACTAAGCACAAACAGGCCCTTCAGCCTATCTAGTCCATGCCAGCCTGGTTTTCTGCCTAGTCCCACCTACCTGCACCTGGGCCATAGCCCTCCAAACCCCTCCCATCCATGTACCTATCCGAACCCCTCTTAAGTGTTACAATTGAACCCACATCCACCACTTCCGCTGGCAGCTCGTTCCACACTCGCACCACCCTCTGAATGAAGAAGTTTCCCCTCAGATTCCCCTTAAATATTTCCTTTTCACCCTAAATCTATGACCTCTAGCTCTAGTCTCACCCAACCTGAGGGGAAAAAGCCTGTATGAATTCACCCTATCTATACCCCTCATAATTTTGAATACCTCTGTAAGATCTCCCCTCATTCTCCTGCGCTCTGGGGAATGAAGTCCTAACTTATTCACCCTTTCCCTATAACTCAGGTCCTCAAATCCCAGCAATATCCTTGTAAATTTTCTCTGCACTCTTTCAAGCTTATTGATACCTTTCCTGTAGGTAGGTGACCAGAACTGCACACAATACTCTAAATTCGGCCTCACCAATGTCTTATACAACTTCAACATAACATCCCAACTCCTGTACTCAATGCCCTGATTTATGAAGGCCAAAGTGCCAAAAGCTCTCTTTTTGACCCTGTCAACCTGTGACACCACTTTCAAGGAATTATGGATCTGTATTCCCAGGTCCCTTTGTTCTACCGCACACCTCAGTGCCCTACCGTTCACTGTGTAAGTCTTACCCTGGTTGGTTCTCCCAAAGTGCAACGCACTTGTCTGCATTAAATTCCATCTCCCATTTACTTAGCTGGTCAAGATCACGCTGCAAGCTTTGATAGGCTTCCTTGTTGTCCACTACGTCCCCATTCTTGCTGTCATCTGCAAATTTGTTGATCCAGTTCGCTACATTATCATCTAAGTGATTATTAGATGATAAGCAATAACAGACCCATCACCGATCCCTGCGGCACACCACTAGACACTGGCCTCCAGTCAGACAGACAACCATCTACTACCACTTTCTGGCTTCTCCTGCTCAGCCAATGTTGAATCCAGTTGGCTCCTTCATCCTGAATGCCAAGTGACTTAACCTGGACCAGCCTCCCACGTGGGACTTTGTCAAAGGCCTTACTAAGGTCCATGTAGACAACATTCACTGCCTTTTCCTCATCGACCTTCTTGGTAACCTCCTCAAAAAACTCTTCTGGTTAGACATGACCTGCCACGCACAAAGTCATGTTGACTATTCCTAATCAGACCCTGTCTATCTAAATACTGATATATCCTGTCCCTCAGAATACCTTCCAATAATTTACCCACAAATGACATCAGGCTCACTGGCCTGTATTTTCCTGGCTTATTCTTAGAGCCTTTCTTGAACAGTGGAACAACATTAGCTATCCTGCAGTTCTCCGGCACCTCACCCGTGGCTAAGGACGTTTAAATATCTCTTCCAGAGCCCCTGCAATTTCTGCACTAGGCTCCCACAAGGTCTGAGGGGGCACCTTGTCAGTCCCTGGGGATTTATTCATCTTAGGTCACCTCAAGACACCCAGCACCTCCTCTTCCATAATCCGGATACGGTCCATGACCTCACTACTCTTTTGCCTCAGTTCTTTAGTCTTTGTGTCTGTCTCCAGAGTAAATATGGATGCAAAAGATTTATTTAAGATCACCCCCATCTCTTTCGGCTCCACACATAGATGACCACACTGATCTTCAAGAGGACCAGTTTTGTCCCTTGCTAACCTTTTTCTCTTAATAAAGCTATAGAAACCCTTGGGATTCTCTTTCACCCTGATTGCCAGAGCAACCTCATGTCCCCTTTTTGCTCTCCTGCTTTCTCTCAAGTGATTTCTCTCTTATACTCCTCAAGCGCCTCATTTGATCCTAACTGCCTATACCTGATATGCGCCTCCTCCTTTTTCATTATCAGGGCCTCAATATCCCACGATAACCAAGGTTCCCTAAACCTGTTAGCCCTGCCTTTTATTCTAACAGATACATACAGTTTCTGTACTCTCAATAATTCACTTTTGAAAGCCTCCCACTTCCCAAGCATATCTTTGCCGGAAAACAGCCTGTCCCAATCCATGCATGCCACATCCCTTCTGATGCCATCAAAATTGGCCTTACTCCAATTCAGAATCTCAACCCGCGGACCAGTCCTATCCTTCTCCATAATTATCTTGAAACTAATGGAATTATGATCACCAGATCCAAAGTGTTCCCCTACACACATTTCTGTCACCTGCTCTCTCTCATTCCCCAAGAATGAGTATCGAGCTCTCTAGTTGGGACCTCTACATATTGATTAAGGAAACTTTCCTGGACATATTTGACAAACTCTATCCCATCGAATCCCTTTACTGTATGGGAGTCCCAGTCAATGTGGAAAGATAAAATCACCTACCATTACCTTATATTTCTTGCAACCGTCTGCTATCTCTCTACAAATTTGTTCCTTTAAATCCCGCTGACCATTGGGAGGTCTATAATATAGTCCCATTAACGTGGTCATCCTCTTTTTATTCCTCAGTTCCACCCATATTGCCTCAGTAGACGAGCCCTCCAGTATGTATCTCAGAACATTAGTCCCACCATGCTCATCAACCTGTTGATTCCTGTCTCTGCTTGTAGGCTTAACATCTACTTTCCCCACAGCCTCTCCACTTTCTGCCCTGCCGCTCTAGTCCCCACCCCCTTCCCCAACTCTAGTTTAAAGCCCTCCTGAGCAGTACCAGCAAACCTTCCCACTCTCCAAACTTGGGCCACTTACTCTGCCTCTTCATGACGAAGCTGCAAGAGCCAATATATATACAGTATATCTTCTCTCTCTCTCTCGCTCTCTCTCTCCACTTGACCCTAACTTCTTTTCATTAGCTGTGTCAATTAGCTACTTAGCCAATCAACTATTACCAACAATCTGCAAGTGTGCCTCTTTAAGGCTTCTGCTAGTTGAAAACTGAACACAAAGCCCCGAGACTCACCTCTTGAAATCTCCCACCTCTTGCTGATGTTATGCAAGAGAATAATAAATGTACATAATAGATGTTACAAAATACAATGGTGAATTTTCCGTATCTACCAGTGCTACTGCCTTCAGGGATCTTTGGACTTCTACACTAAGGTTCCGTTGTTCCTCAATACTTAGTTACACTTGGAGTATTGTGTTCAGTTCTGGTCGCCTCATTATAAGAAGGATGTGGAAGCTTTAGAGAGGGTACAGAGGAGATTTACCAGGATGCTGCCTGGATTGGAGAGTATGTCTTATGAGGATAGGTTGAGTGAGCTCGGGCTTTTCTCTGTGGAGAGAAGGAGGATGAGAGGTGACGATAGAGGTGTACACGATCATAAGAGGCATAGATCAAGTGGACAGTCAGGACTTTTTCCCAGGGCAACAATGGCTAACACGAAGGGGCATACTTTTAAGGTGATTGGAGGAAGGTATGAGGGAGATGTCAGAGTCAAGTTTTTTACAGAGAGAGTGGTGGGTGCGTGGAACGCACTGCCGGCAGAGGTTGTGGGGGCAGATACATTGGGGACATTTAAGAGACTCTTAGATAGACACATAAGTGATAGAGAAATGGAGGGCTATGTGGGAGGGAAGGGTTAGATAGATCTTAGAGCAGGATAAAATGTCGGCACAACATTGTGGGCCGAAGGGCCTGCACTGTGCTGTAGTGTTCGATGTTCTATGTTCATATGGATCCACCCATTCTCCACCTTCATTAATCTTGTTAAAGTGCCTTTACCAGGAATAAATTACATCTGCTATTTGCCCTGCCCAACTTAATTGAAGACCAATATCGTTCTGCAGCCTTAGGCTATCCCTCTGTCAACACCACCACCAATGTTCATGCCTTCTGTAAACTTACTGATCATATCTCCTGCATTCACAGCAAGTTTCAACTTGTTTTGACAATCCAAAACATGCAGGCAGAAGCCTGAACAGAAGTTGTTCTATCTGTGGAGAGTTGGCTGCTGGTACTTCAATGGAGCCTTATTATTACCAATGGCCTTAGTGGTATCCACGTCATGTTGTTATCCAGAAGTCCATGCCCCTAACTCTCCTGAATAATTAGGACTTAGTCATAGAATCATAGAGCTGTACAGCACAGAAACAGGTCCTTCGGCCCAACTGGTCCATGCCGACCAAGATGCCCCATCCAAGCTAGTCCCATCTGCCAGTGTTTGGCTAAAACCTTCTAAACCTTTCCAATCCATGTACCTGTCCAACTGTCTTTCAAAAGTCGTTATTATACCTGCCCCAGCCGCTTCCTCTGGCAGCTCATTCCATATACTGACCACCCTCTGTGTAAAAAAGTTGGCCCTCAAGTTCCTTTTAAATCTCTCCCCTCTCACCTTAAACCTATGCCCTCTAGTTCCTGAACCCCCAACCCTGGGAAACTGAGCGCATTCACCATATCTATGCCCCTCATGGTTTTAAACACCTCTACAAGATCACCTATCAGTCTCCTACTTTTCAGGGAAAAAAGTCCTAGCCTGTCTAACCTCTCCCTATAACTCAGTCCCTCAAGTCCTGGTAACATCCTTGTAAATCTTTTCGGTACTCTTTCCAGTTTAATCACATCTTTTCTGCAGAAGGGTAACCAAAACTGAACAAAATACTCAAAGTGCGACCTCACTGGCGTCTTGTACAACCACAGCATAAGTGTAAATTAGTGTAATTTAAAAGAAAAGATGCAGGCCAGTACGTCAGTTCAGTCTCCGCACCGTGCACTATCCTCGTTACTAAAACAACCCATTGTTAGTTTCCTGCTGCTCGTCTTTGCTATGTTTCAACTGGTGTCTTAGCAGCAACTGCAGCCTTAAAGTAATCCCTTGGTTGCCAAGAGCCCTGGGCCATCCAGAGACGGTGAAAGAATCCATCTTAGAGCAAAACCTCACTCCTGCAGACACAGATGCAAATGGTATTTGTAGCTGGTGGGATGGCCAGATGTTTTGAACTCACACCTACAGTTGTCTTTTGTTAATTTTGTTTACGGGATGTGAACACCACTGACAAATGATTGACTGCCCTTGAACTGAGGAGGTAGTTAAGAGCCAAGTATATTTGTCGGCCAGGAGTCACATATAGGTGAGCATGGCAGGTTTTCTGCCCTGAAGGATATGACTGAATTAGATGGGTATTTACAACAATTCTGTAATTTTATCATTAAAGGATTGTCCAGTCGTTACAAGCCTTTTGTTCCAGGGGTTTAGTTATTTGCATGAATCGAACATTTCCTGAGGTCCATGATAGGATTCAGACTGTCATTCCAAGATCACAGTCCAGACCTAAGATATGGGGAGAATCACAAGGAAGGCACGCCAGCGACTCTACCTCGTCAGGAGTTTGAGGAGATTTAGTATGTCACCAAAGACTCTTGCAAATTTCTACAGATGTACGGTGGAGAGCATTCTGACTGGTTGCATCACCGCCTGGTATGGAGGCTCCAATGCACACGATCGCAAGAGGCTGCAGGGGGTTGTAGACTCAGCCAACTCCATCACGGGCACAACCCTCCCCACCATCGAGGACATCTTCAAGAGGCGGTGCCTCAAGAAGGCGGCAATCATCGCTAAGGACCCTCACCATCTGGGACGTTCCCTCTTCTCGTTACTACCATCGAGGAGGAGGTACAGGAGCCTGAAGACCCACACTCAATGATTCAGGAACAGCTTCTTCCCCTCCACCATCGGATTTCTGAACAGTTCATGAACCGTGAACGCTACCTCATTATTCCTTTTGTTTTGCACTATTTATTTATTTTGTAATTTACAGTAATTTTATGCCTTTTCACTGTACTGCTGCTGCAAAACAACAAATTTCTCGTCATATAAAACAGTGATAATAAATCTAATTCTGATTCTGATTGAAATGGGATTAGTGCGGGATTAGTGTGATTGGGTGGTTATGCTTGGCCAAAGGACCTGGTTCTGCACTGTGTGACTCTGTGACTCTCTGACCTCAGGATACTAATCCAGTAACTCAGTCACTACACCACCATAATGAAAGGTCATCTGTTTCTCTCTCCACAAACACTTACTGACCACCTGAGTATCTCCAGCATTTTCTGTTTTCACAACACCACCATCATAGTTAAAATAGCTTTCGTCTGTGCAATTAACAATTGCAATTTTAATTAGACCAAAATTGTCAATTGTCACTCCGTACTTCACCACTGAGTCAGCAGCTGTTGGTTCATGTCCAACTTTAAGAGACTTAATTATAGAAATTTAGGTTGACACTCCCATGGAGTATTGAGGACTGTTGTAGGTTCCATGTTTCAAATAAACTAAGGCTCTGTCTGTACCTCGAGTGGATTAAATAATCCCATGACATTATTGCACAGCAAAGGGGAGTTGCCGGATTGTCTGGCATCCCTGACTATACTTATCTCTCAATCAATAACCCAAACGAAAGGACTATCCAGTCATTAATTATTACATTGCTGTTTGCGTGTGTTTGCCAGTGTGTGGCCGTTGGTAGTTCATTCAGTAAAATCTGCTTCATTGACTGTCCCTCACCTAAGGCATTTGCACAGGATCGAGCTTCCACTCCAGTTTTGAGGGTTCTGAGACAGCCGATGAGGAAGATATGGGAACCGCAGAGCTTTCTACACATGGGGCAGGAGGAGACCGATGTATAGTTGATGTATAGTTTGTAAGGTGATGCGTTCTGTGTGCCATTGATACAGGGTTTCTGTGTGCTCCCAATGCAGGGACTCAAGGTTGTCAATACCACCCCAAACACTCCTCCACTGTAAGTGGTGATGGCCTAGTGATTCCAAAGAGCTCAAAGTCAAAGTCAAGGTTGAGTTTATTGTCATATGCACATGTATGCATAGGTGCAACATAAAAGAGCTGGTGGGAACGTTGCATTTTTTTTACAATCAAGTTCATGTTCAAGTTTATTGTCATGGGCATACATACCCCGGGTATAAATGCCATAAATTTAACTTTTTGCAGCACAGTACATTACAAGAATCAGAATCAGGTTTATTATCACTGACATAGTTTGTTGTTTTGGGCCCACGTACATCAACAGCACTGCCCAAGACCACAAGAAATTGGAGAGAGTTGTGAACACAGCCCAGTCCAGCACACAAACCAGCCTCCCTTCCATTGACTCCGTCAACACTTCCCACTGCCTCGGGAAAGCAGCCGACGTAAACACGGACCCTTCCCACCATTTTCTGTCCTCCCCTCTCCTGTCAGGCAGAAGATACAAAAACTTGAGAGCACATACCCAAGGGCAGCTTCTATCCCACTGTTATCCTACTCTTGAACAGACCTCCCATATGCTAAAAGATGAGTTGATCTCCCAATCTATCTCGTCGTGGCCCTTGCACCTTATTGTCTGCCTGCACTGCACCTTCTCTGTGACCGTAATGGCGCATTCTGTTATTTCCCCCCTTTTGTACTCCCTCAATGTACTTATGTATGGAATGATCTGTCTGGATGGCACGCAAACAAAAGCTTTCCACTGTTTCTCAGTACATCCAACAATAATAAACCAATTCCAATTTATCAATTACTAGGCTCACTCTTCGAGTAGTATTTTTTTCCTGATAACTATTCCTTTTCTTTCTTGCAGTGGACTCTATTTCTCCATTGCCTGCAAAGTTTTTTCTATGAAGGCGGACACAAAGTACTTGCTTAATTCTCCCCATTATAATTCCTCCTGTCACCACCTGCAAGAGACCCACATTTGTTCTGGCTAGTCCTTTCCTTTTTACATAACTGGAGAAGATCCTCGCCTCCAATGCTGTAATGTTTCTTTCTCGTTTACTCTCATATTTTAACTTCACTGTCTTTATCAATCTTTTGGTCATCCTTTGCTGAATTCTGAAACACTCCCAGTCACGGGCTTACTATTTTTCTTGTAAATTTATAACCCCCTTAGATTACTACTTAAATTTCTCCTGTAATCTGTGGTTGAATCAGAATCAGAATCGGGTTTATCCAGCAGCAGTACAGTGCAAGACATAAAAATTAGTATAAGTTACAAAATTAAATAAATAGTGCAAAAGAGGAATAACGAGGTAGTGTTCATGGGTTCACGGACCGTCCAGAAACCTGATGGCGGAGGGGAAGAAGCTGTTCCTGAACCGCTGAGTTTGGGTCTTCAGGCTCCTGTATCTCTTCCCTGATAGTGGATGGTAGTAACGTGAAGAGGGTCCTTAATGATGGAAGCTGCCTTCTTGAGGTATCCATCCTCGATGGTGAGTAGGTTGAGCCACTTTCCTTATGTTTGTGCCTTAAAAGAACATTTATTTGTGAAAGTAAAATATTATTTCTTTAAATGCTAGTCACTCTTTCCTAAGTGCAGGTTTACAATAAGGTTATTAATTAATGCTTGCTCATTGCACAGGACTAGGTCTTAAATAGCCTAATTTAGCATTACTAAATTTGGCTATTTAAGAGCGAGTATTAAATACTTGTGGGTTCTTTAACATACTGATCTACAAATCCATCTCATGTACATCACCCATATGCATCTGTGGGTATTACTGTCTTTTGATTGTCTTTTGACAATTTATGGAAACGTTTCCAACATACGGAAGTCCAAAAAAAGGATCCCTGATGAAATGGATCATAAGTTTCTGGGTGAGAGTTTCCATACGCCATCTCATATCTGGAATACATGTGGCAAATAAGTGTTTTTTAATGTTTTATATTTTATTAAATTAAGCGCACTGCTACATACAAATATCATTTAACAATTACACTGGGCAGTCAAAATCTCCATTGCTGTATCTATTGGGTAGTCCAGACACCAGGGGTTATAGATTAAAAGTTTAGGGTAGAGGCAACATGGCAAAAGCCGTTCACTCCGAGATTGTTCTGGTTGGGAATTCTTGTAGGCGTGGTGGAAATAGCCAATCAATAGATGGAGAATAATTGACAGGGCCTTGAGGAATGAAGATAAGATTTCTTTATTAGTGACATGTACATAGAAACACACAGTGAAATGCATCTTTTGCATGGAGTGTTCTAGGGGCAGCCCGCAAGTGTCGCCACGCTTCCGGTGCCAACATAGCATGCCCACAACTTCCTAACCCATACATCTTTGGAATGTGGGAGGAAACCGGAGCACCCGGAGGAAACCCACGCAGTCACGGGGAGAACGTACAAACTCCTTACAGACAGTGGTCGGAATCGAACCAGGGTCGCTGGCGCTGTAGTAGTGTTATGCTAACTGCTACAGAATGGGACTAATGAGATTGCTGTTGTAGGAGCTAACATTGAGTTGATGGGCTGTATGGCCTCCTATACCATAACAACTCTGTGATTTGTCTCATTGTTAATAGTGGGAGCTTTCTGTGCACAGGTTGCCTATAAAATGAGGGTTAACTTCAAAAAGTACGCCATTGGTTGTGGATCACACTGAAGCTGTGGAAATTCCCTCTCACTTGAAACAGTAACTTCTGGTTTTGCTTTCCCACGAATGCGATCAATGCCGTTTCAAAACTCAACCCATTACGTGCATCTGTCAAAGGAGTTCTTTATCATTGCTTTGGGCAGACAGCCAGGTGACTTGCCCTGCACAGTCCACAAGTTGTCTGCGCCCCTGGGTCAGTGATTGAAGCTCTGGGTGATGATTAGTGTTTCCAATTCTTGCAGGAACAATGGTCACTTTATGTATAGATTTGTAAGTGTAATCTCTAGAGTAGAGAGGGACAGTTGTCACCCAGCCAAGTAACTGCCAGCCTTTAAATGCTACCTTTGAATACTGCTTGTCTAGTTCACACATTTAGGCACCGCTTCCATTTCAGAATATATTCAAATCAGACATGAATGGTCTACGTGAAGAGCAGTTGAAACGAGGTTTGTCCAATAGTCGTGAAAGATTGCTGATGAATACTTGCTGGGCGTTAACATCACGGATGACCTGTCCTGAGCCCAAGCAGGTACATGCAATCACAAGAAAAGCATGTCAATACGTTGAGTTTCTTAAAAGCTTAAGGAGATTTGGCATGTCACCAGATACATCTATAACAAAAAACTTCTACAGATGCACTGTTGAAAATATCCTGACTGGTTGCATCATGGCCTGGTATGGCAATTCAAATGTGCAAGGAAGCTGCAGAGAATAATGGACACAGCCCAGTTCATCAGGGGCACAGCCCTCCCCACCATTGGCAGCATCGACAGGAGGTGCTGCCTTAAGAAGGCGGCATCTATCATCAAGGATCCCCACCATTCAGGTCAAACCCTCTTCTTGCTGCTACCATCAGGCAGGAGGTACAGAAGCCTGAAGTCCCACACCACCAGGTTCAGGAACAGCTACTTTTCTACAACCATCAGGTTCTTGAACTGACCTGCACAAGCCTAACCATACCTCAGCAATGCAACACTACGGACGACCTCTTGCACTGCCATGGACTTGTCTCTGATTGTGTCTCTTTTTGCACTAATGTCTTGCGTCTTTTTTTCTCTCTCCCTTCATTGTATTGTAGAATTTATGTATAGTTTATATTCTGTGTGTTGTCTGAAACCACCTGCCTGTGTTACTGCTGCAAGTTTTACATTGTACCTGTACCTCACCGTACTTGTGCACATGACAATAAACTCAATTTGATGTTAGTTGTACTCATTTTCCAATCTAAATGTCTAATTTAAAACATACGAAATAGAAGAAGGAATAGTTTGTTCAGCTACTTGTGACTTCTGTTATTCAACAGGATCATGGCTGATCTTTTACCTCACTGCTATTTTTCTGCACTAACCCCATATCCCTCTAGTCCCTTAATGTCTAAAAATTGATGGAGCAATTTGCATGATGAAGATTCACAATTTTACATTTTAATGGCTCAGAGCAGTTTAGATTTGTTTTACTTGTATGAGGTTTATTCTATAATAACTGAGCGGCAAACTTGTGTGGCTGGTAAAGGCACTGCCCACAGTCCAGCAACCCATCCATTCGTGACCTCTGGTGCTGTGTTTAGTTTGCACGTTCTCCCTGTGACTATGTGGGTTTCCTCCGGGTGTTCCGGATTCCCCCCACATCCCAAAGACGCGCAGGTTGGTAGGTTAATTGGCCGCTGTAAATTGCCCCTGGTGTGTAGCTGAGTGGTAGAATCTGAGAATAAAGTGCAATTAGTGTAGAATTAATGTAGACGTCAGCACAGACTGTCTGGGCCAAAGGGCCTGCTTCCATGTTAGGATAAGATCAGATTTCTTTATTAGTCACATGTACATCAAAACACACAGTGAAATGCATCTTTTGCATAGAGTGTTCTGGGGGCAGCCCGCAAGTGTCGCCACGCTTCCAGCGCCCAACATAGCACGCCCACAACTTCCTAACCCGTACGCCTTTGGAATGTGTGAGGAAACCGGAGCACTCGGAGGAAACCCACACAGACACAGGGAGAACATACAAACTCCTTACAGACAGTGGCCGGAATTGAACCTGGGTCGCTGGCGCTGTAAAGCATTGTGCTAACCGCTACACTACCATGCCTGCTGTTGTATGACCATTGGGAATTGGTTTATTATTGTCACATGTACCGAGGTACAGTGAGGAGCTTTTGTTTGCGTGCCATCTAGACAGGTCATAAGTACATCGAGGTAGTCCAAAAGGAAGAAAAAAGCAGAATGCAGAATATAGTGTCACACTTAGAGAAGGTACAGTGCAGGTAAACAAATAAGGTCTGTAGGTCATGACGAGGTAGGCTAGGAGATCAAGAGTTTATCTTTAGCATATAAAAGATCCATTCAACAGTGGGGTAGAAGCTGTCCTTTAGTCTGGTGGTACGTGTTCTTGAGCTTTTGTATCTTCTGCCCAATGGGAGGGGGGAGAAGAGAGAATGACCAGGGTGGGAGGGGTCTTTGATTATGTGGGCTGCTTTCCTGAGGCAGTGGGAAGTGTAGTCAATAGAGGGGAGGTTGGTTTTTGTGATGGACTGGTCTGTGTTCACAACTGTTTGCAATTTCTTGTGGTCATGGGCAAAGCAGTTGCCATACCAAGCTGTGATGCATCCCGATAGGGTGCTTTCCATGGTGTATCTGTAAAAACTAGTGAGAGTCATTGGGGACATACCAAATATCCTTAGCCTTCTGAGGAAGTAGAGGCGCTGGTTTGCTTTCTTGGCCATAGTGTCCACGTGACTGGACCAGGACGAATTGTTGGTGATATTGACACCTAGGAACTTGAAGCTCACAAACACTTCTACCTCAGTACCACGGATGCAGACAGGGGTCTGTACTCCACCCTGCTTCCTGAAGTTGGTGACCAGTTCTTTTGTTTTGCTGACATTGAGAGTGAGGTTGTTGTCTTGACACTATGTCACTAGACTCTCCATCCCCTCCCTATTCTCCATTTCGTTATTGTTTGAGATCCAGCCCATGACAATAGTGCCATCTGCAGACTTGTAAATGGAGTTAGAGCAGAATTTGGCCACACAGCCGTGAGTGCATAGGGAGTATAGTAGGGGGCTGAGGATGCAGCCTTGCAGGGCATTGGTGCTGAGGAGGATCGTGGAGGAAGCGTTGTTGCCTATCCTTACTGATTCTGGTCTGTTGATCAGGAAGTCTAAATATGACGACAAACCAGACAGCAAATCTGCAGATAAGGCTAGAGGTTACAAACATAACAAGAGGCAAAAACTAAAGGCTTTGTATCTGAATGTGAGCTCATTTGAAAAAACACAGAGTCCAAAAAGCAATAAGCCTGACCCGAATACTGAAGGGTGCCTGACAACTGGAAAGACCAGGAAGCTCAGGGAAGGTGATGCTGTGGCTCTGTTCATAGTGTAGCAGTTAGCGTAACGCTATTACAGCGCCAGTGACCCAGGTTCAATTCCGGCTGCTGTCTGTAAGGAGTTTGTGCGTTCTCCCTGTGTCTGTGTGGGTTTCCTCCAGGTGCTCCGGTTTCCTCCCACATTCCAAAGACATACGGGTTAGGAAGTTGTGGGCGTGCTATGTTGGCGCCGGAAGCGTGGTGACACTTGTGGGCTGCCCCCAGAACACTCTGCTCAAAGATGCATTTCACTGTGTGTTTCGATGTACATGTGACTAATAAAGATATCTTATAATGATGTGAAGGAGAAAGGTGGCCTAAGTTCAGGAAACCAGGATATACAGTGGGTTTGGGTAGAGATAAGAAATAATAAAGGCAGGAATTCACCAGTGGAGATGGTGAACAGGGCCCCTAACAGTAATCATACACTGGATGGGTTACAAAGAAAGAAATAATGGGAGCATGTCAGGAATATCTAGCAATAATCATAGGTGATTTTAATCTACATGTAGAATGGCAGAGATAGCTGAGGTTAGGGGTCCAAGGAGTGGTTTTGAGCATGTTAAATTAATATGTTCTGGAGTCAAACAAAGAGCAGGTTATGCTAGACCTGCTATTATGCAATGAGATAGAATAACTCATAGTGAAGGCATTCCGAGCTGATAGCGATCATAATATGATTAAATTTTACATTCAGTTTGGAGGAGAGAAAAGCTATGAGGTCATAAAGGTAGGGATGGCTGAAGTAAATTGGGAAATTAAGTTGAGGATCTAGCCAATCAAATGCAGTGGTTGACATTAATGGGGTCTTTCAAAATATGCAGAATAGGTACATTCCAATGCAGAAGCAAACTTCCAAGAGGAGGCACTTAGAATAATTCAAGGCATTCATGGTTTTAGAACATTGAACACAAAACACTACAGCACAGTGCAGGCCCTTTGGCCCACAATGTTGTGCTGACATTTTATCCTGCTCTAAGATCTATCTATCCCTTCCCTCCCACATAGCCCCCTATTTTTCTATCATTCATGTGTCTAAGAGTCTCTTAAATGTCCCTAATGTATCTACCCCCACAACCACTGCTGACAGTGCATTCCATGCACCCACCACTCTCTGTGTAAAAAAACTTTCCCCTGACATGCCACTTAGACCTTCCTCCAATCACCTTAAAATTATGTCCCCTCGTGTTAGCCATTGTCGCCCTGGGAAAAAGTCTCTGACTGTCCACTCGATCTATGCCTCTTATCATCTTGTTCACCTCTATCAAGTCACCTCTCATCCTCCTTCTCTCCAAAGAGAAAAGCCCTAGCTCGCTCAACCTATCCTCATAAGACATGCTCTCCAATCCAGGCAACATCCTGGTAAATCTCCTCTGCACCCTCTCTAAAGCTTCCACATCCTTTCTATAATGAGGCGACCAGAACTGAACTCAATACTCCAAGTGTGGTCTGACCAGAGTTCTACAGAGCTGCAACATCACCTCACGGCTCTTGAACTGAATACCCTGACTAATGGCCAACACTCCATACGCCTTCTTAACAACCCTATCGACCTGTGTGGCAACCTTGTGGGATCTATGGACGTAGACCCCAAGATCCCTCTGTTCCTCCGCACTGCTAAGAGTCCTGCCATTAACCTTGTATTCTGCCTACAGAATTTGTGAAAGGGAAATTATGTTTGACTAACTTATGGGAGTTCTATGAAGTAACATGTGCTGTGGATAAAGGTGAACCGGTCAATGTACTGAACTTAGATTTCCGGAAGGCATTTGATAAGGTGCTACATCAAAGGTTATTGATATACAGACTAAGGCTGCAGGAACTAACATATTGGTGTGGATAGAAGACAGGATATTCTGCAGATTCTGGAATGTGGACCAACACACAAAAAGTGCTGCAGGAACTCAGCAGGTCAGGCAACATCCATGGAGAGAAATAAACAGTCAACGTTTTGGGCTGAGACCCTTCATTAGGACTAGAAAGGAAGAGGGCAGAAGCCAGAATAAGAAGGTGGGGGGGGGGGGGGGGAGGAGCACACACAGGCAGGGTATGGGTCAGTTCAGCTGAGGGGGGGAGGTAGGTGGGTGGGAGAGCGGGTGGAAGATTTAATAAGCTGGGAGGTGATAGGTAGAAGAGGCTAAGGGTTGAAGAAGGAGGAATCTGGTAGGAGAGGGCAGTGGACCATGGAATAAAGGATGGGGGAGGGGAGGAGAGGAGATGGGCAGGTCATCAAGGTGGGGGAAGGGAGCCACAGGAATAAGTGGGGGAGGAAGAAAAAGAAGGCGGGGGGAGGGGGGGTTACCAAAAATTAGAGAAATCGATGTTGAGGCCATCAGGTTGGAGACACCCAAGGCGGAATATGAGGTGTTGTTCCTCCAACCTGTGCCTGGCCTCAACGTGGCAGTAGAGGAGGCAGTGGATAGACATGTCCATATGGGAGTGGGATGTGGAATTGAAGTGGGTGGTCACCGGGAGGTCCTGGCTGTTGCAGCGGACAGAGCAAAGGTACTCAATCTGTGTCGAGTCTCACCGATGTACAGGAGGCTGCACTGGGTGCACCGGATGTAATAAATTACACCCTCGGACTTACCTGGAAGGGTTGTCAGGGACCCTGAATGGTGGTGAGGGAGGAGGTGTAGGGACAGGTGTAGCAAGTGGTGCAGTTGTAGGCATAAGTGCCAGGGGATTATCAGTGGGGAGAGACGAGTGGACAAGGGAGTTGTGGAGAGAGTGGTCCCTGCAGAAAGCAGAGAGAGGGGGTGAGGGGAAGATAAGCCCGGTGGTAGGATCCTGTTGGAGGTGGTGGAAGTTGTGGAAAACGATGTGTTGGATACAGAGGCTCGTGGGGTGGGAGGTGAGGACAAGGGGAACCCTGTCCCTGTTCTGTGGGGGGCGGGGAGGGGTTGAGGGCAGATAGAAGATTGGCTGGCTAATAGGAAATGGGGAATCAGCACAAATGGGTCTGTTTCTGGTTGGCAAGCTGAAACAAGTGGGGTGACACATGAATTGATGCCGGGGCCTCAAATGTTTACAATTTATCTAAATGACTTGGATGGGGGTTCAAGAGGTATTGTTGCTAAATTTTCTGATAACACAAAGATAGATAGGAAAGTAAGTTATTAAAAGGATATAAAGAGGCTACAAAGGAGAGAGGTAGGTTATGTAAGTACGCAGAGATCTAGCAAATGCAGTACGATGGGGAAAATGTGAAATTGTCCATTTGGTTAGGGTAAATAAAAAGAAAGCATATTATCTAAACGGAGAGAGTGCAGAGCTCTGAGAAGCAGACGGATTGGGTGTCCTAGAACATGCTTCTCAACAGATTAGTACGAATGTATAACATCTAATTAGGAAAGCTAACAGAATGTTTATTTATTGCTAGAGGAATTGAATGTAAAGTAGGAAGGTTATGTTTCAGTGTATTGATCTTTTGTAAGAGCACATCTAAAGTACAGTGTATTGTGTTGGTCTCTTTATTTAAGGAAGGATGTAAATACGTTGGAAGCAGTTCAGAGAAGGTTCATGAGACTAATACCTGGAGTAGGCAGGTTGTTTTATGAAGAAGGTTTGGTCAGGTAATGCTTGTATCTGCTTGAGTTTAATAGATTGAAAGGGAAAAGATATAAAATCTTCAGGTGGGGACATAAAACGCAGGAGGAACTCAGCGGGTCAGGCAGCATCTATGGAGGGAAATGGACAGTCGATGTTTCAGGTCGAGATGAAGGGTCTCGACTTGAAATGTTGACTATCCTTCTCCCTCCATAGGTTCTGCCTGACCGGTTGAGTTCCTCCAGCGTCTTGTGTGTGGCTCTAAAATCTTGAGGTGTCTTGATGGAGTGGATGTGGAGAGAATGTTTAGTCTTGGGGAGAACCTAGAACTAGGGGTCACTGTTTAAAAAATAAGGGGCTGATATTTAAGACAAAGATGAAGCATTATCTATTGTGGTTAGCCTTTGGAACTCACTTCCTCAAAGGGTGGTGGAAAAGAGTCTTTAAATATTCGTTAAGGCAGAGCCAGATAGCTTCTCGATTAGCAAGGGAATGGAAGCCACCAAGAAAGGCAGGAATATGGGAAGTTGCAAATCAGATCAGCCATGATCTTATTGAGACCGGAGGAGTCTTGACTGGTTCAGTGACCTCTTCCTGCTCCTAGTTCCAATGTTTGTATGATAAATAATTAAAAGAAAATATTTTTTACAGTACTAGAATCTTCATTCAAATAGAGGAGGTCACTGTCCATACTGCACTTCCCCTTGGCATCAGACCCTTCCTTCAGTGACTGTCACTAGGTTCAATGGTGACTCCAGCAGGGGAGTGTGAGGCTGGATGTTGGCTATAGGGAAGAAAACTAAATAAACACCAAACTAGTGAGGTCTTCCCCAGACGTTTTCCAACTCATGACAGAAGGAATAGACGTTTGTCATAGAGTCATAGAGTAATGCAGCATAGAAACAGGCTGGTCCAACGCCGACCAAGGTGCCCATCTAAGCTAGTCCTATTTGCCCATGTTTGGCCCATATCCCTCTAAACTTCTCCCATCCATGTACCTGTCCATAGTGTCTTTTATATGTTGTTATTGTGCCTGCCTCAGCCACTTCCTCTGGCAGCCTCGTTCCATATACTCACTACCCTCTGGGTGAAGAAGTTGCCCCTTAGATACATAGAACATAGACACAGAACAGGCCCTTTAGCCCACAATTTTGTGCTGACATAGCTAATCCCTCCTACCTACAGAATGCCCAATCCTTCCATTTTCCTCTCATTCATGTGCCCATCCAAGCCCCTCTTAAAAGCCCCCAATGAATTTTGCCTCCACTGCCTATCAGGCAACGCATTCCAAGCATCCACCACTCTCTGAGTAAAAAACCGTAGCCCTCACGTCTGTTCTGAACCTACCCCCTCTCACCTTAAATGCAATGCCCTCCTGGTATTGGATCGCTCAATAATGGCAAAAAGTTATTGCTTGTCCACCCTATTCTAGTGCCCCTCATAATTTTATACACTTCCAACAGATCACCCCTCAGCCCCTGCCGCTCCAGGTACTTTTTAAAATCTTTCCCCTCAACCCTTAAACCTATGCCCTCTTAGTTTTTGATTCCCTTTTCCTAAAAAAAAACTGTGTGCATTCATCTTATTTGTACCTCTCATGATTTTGTGCACCTCTATAAGGTCGCCACCTCAGTCTCCCATGCTCCAAGGAATAGAGTTCTAGTGTAAACTTATTGTGTAAATAACAAGTGCTGGCATCAAGAGTCATACAGCAGGGAGACAGGCCATTCAGCCCATCACGTCCGCACTGACCAGTGGGTTGCCCATCCATAATTAATCCAATTTCCAGCACTTGGTCCATTCTATGCCTCGGTGATTCAAGTGCACATCCAGTCACCTCTGAAATGCTGTCAGTGACTCTGCCTCCAACCATTTTGCCAGGCAGTGTACTTCAAGTACTCAGCTCTGCCAAGTTTTAAATTACCCACCGTGTCTCGATTTCTGCATTATGACTGGAACATAACAGCTAGTGTAATTGGTGGTGTCATTACTCAAATAGTGTATTGTTAATTATTTGTTGGTCTTCAGATATGAAAAACCAGATGGTTACTATTTCAATGCAGTGGAAATTATGAATGGCCCTGAAGAAAATGAACCAGAGGTAAACTTTGCTTTCTTTGTGACAGTGAGAGTTTATAAATTAACCCATCAACCTGCTCCTTTACTTCTCACCCCTTCTTGTTCCAGTCCTGCCTGTGCATGTTTCTCCTTATCTAAAGGGGGAGAATTATCATTGCAACATGTACGCACTGTTGTAATTAATGTTTAAGCTTTGTGTTGCTGACAATAGTGTTTCAATCCGAGAATAATTTGGGAATTATATTAACATCAAAGATCGTGCAGTGACATACACCCATTATAAATTTCAAAGATCACTTTCACAGTGGAGACTATGTACAAACATATCATATTGTACCCACTTGCCAGATACAGCACGCCAGCACTGAATCTTGCTTCAAATTACTCTACTTATTTCCAATTTTATGTATTTTATTCATAACTTAACAGTCTAGAATTGATTATATAAAATGGAATATAGAGCTGTACATTGGAGACTGCAAAAATATTTTTGCATCCTTTAGTCCATGCATGTCCCATCTCATAACCCTCTTCAGATCAGGATAGAGGAAGGGCAGGGCACGAGGGAAAGGGTGTGGACAAGATAGTGTGCTTTGTGCAGTGGCACCCCGCACCGCCTTGGGGGCCTCTGCACAATGGATTATACACAGCCAGATTTGGAGGGGAGAGAGGCCTTGCAGCAATGCAGCATCCCAAAGTTATACAGTGACATACCCATACCCACCAGTTCTGTACTCAGTGTTATGCAGTGACAGACCCTTCCTCACCAGTTCTGTACCCCAGTGTTATGCAGTGACAGACCCACCCCCACCAGTACGATACCCCGGTGGTTATATAGTGACAGACCTGTCCCCACCAGTACTGTACCCCAGTGTTATACAGTGACAGACCCACCCCCACCAGTACTGTACCCCAGTGTTATGCAGTGACAGACCCTCCCCACCGGTACCGTACCCCGGTATTATATAGTGACAGACCCCTCCCCACCGGTACCGTACCCCGGTGTTTATATAGTGACAGACCTGTCCCCACCAGTAACTGTACCCCGGTGTTATACACAGACACCGAATCCCCATCAGTACTCTACCTATATATTATAAAGTGGACACCTGGAGCTCAATACTGAGCCCAGAAGGACAGACCATCCCTGACGTCCTGAGTTTCTGGTCCTCTGATTGTTTTGTGGCCCAATTGTTTGTTTGTTAACAGATCTTGCTTGACATCAATATTCTATGTGTGTCTATGCTGAAGCTAGTGGATATTTCGCTGTGTGAAAGTCCTGTTGTCCAATGCACTTTGTTGTTATTCGTGTCAACAGGGTTTAAGTCACTAACCAGGGCGGGATTCCAAACAAGCCTTGTCACATTGACCAGGAAATGCCAGCTCAGTAAACAAAGTATTCATTTGTTCCAGGGCTAAGAAAAGGGTTGTGGCTGTCATTTCTTGCATGCACCATGCGTTGGGAATTTTTTTAAATACTGATTTTCAGAATGTGAGAATCACTAGCAATGCCAGCATTTATTGCACATCCCTAACTGCCCCCACCACCCTCTCCTGAAGTGCACTATTCACTGTATAACACAAGTACTCTACTGCTGGGGGCAGATCTGACACTGTATAACACTGGGGTACAGTACGGGTGGGAGTGGGTCTGTCACTGTATAACACTGGGGTACAGTACTGGTGAGGACGGGTCTGTCACTGTATAACACTGGGGTACAGTACTGGTGGGGATGGGTCTGTTTACTGTATAACACTGAGGTACAGTACTGATGGGGACAGGTCTGTCACTGTATAACACTAGGGTACAACACTGCTGGGGACGGGTCTATTACTATAACACTGGGGTACAGTACTGGTGGGGACGGGTCTGTCACTGTATAACACTGGGATACAGTACTGGTGGGGACGGGTCTATCGCTGTATAACACAGGTATAGTACTGGTGGGGTGGGTCTGTCACTGTATAACACTGGGGTACAGTACTGGTGGGGACAGGTCTGTTACTGTATAACACCGGGGTACAGTTCTGTTGGGGACAGGTCTGTCGCTGTATAACAGTGGGGTACAGTACTGGTGGGGATGGGTCTGTTACTGTATAACACTGGGGTACAGTACTGGTGGGGACAGGTCTGTCACTGTATAACACTAGGGTACAACACTGCTGGGGACGGGTCTGTCACTGTATAACACTGGGGTACAATTCTGGTGGGGACAGGTCTGTCACTGTATAACACTGGGGTACAGTACTGGTGGGGACAGGTCTATTACTGTATAACACTGGGGTACACTACTGATGGAGACAGGTCTGTCACTGTATAACACTAGGGTACAACACTGCTGGGGACAGGTCTGACTCTGTCTGACACCTGGGCACAGTACTGATGGGGTTGGGTCTGTCACTGTATAACACCGGGGTACAATTCTGGTGGGGACAGGTCTGTCACTGTATAACACTGGGGTACAGTACTGGTGGGGACGGGTCTGTCACTGTATAACACTAGGGTATAGTACCGCTGGGGACGGGTCTGTCACTGTATAACACTGACCATTAGGGAGGACATTTAGAGTGAAGCTCATTGCTGTGAGTATAGAGTCACATGTAGACCAGTCCAGCTACAAATAGTTAAATCCCTTCTCTGTAGGGGATGAGAGAACCAGACTGGGGCGACGTGGTGGTGCAGCAGGAAGTGCTGCTACCTCACTGCTCCACTGCTTCAATCCTTACCTGCAGTGCTGTCTGTGTGGAGTGTGCACATCCTCCCTGAGACTGCATCGGTTTCCTCCGGATGCTCTGGTTTCCTCCCACATCCCAAAAACCTGAGGTTTTTGGTTAATTGTCGGCTGAGAATTGCCCCTCGTGTGTGGGTCTGTGGGAGAACCTGGGGCCTGTTGATGAAACGCAAGGTGAGTGAATGAGATTAGTTTAAATGGGTGCACGTAGTCAGAACAGATTCAGTGGGCTGAAGGGCCTGTTTCTGTACTGTATATATTGATACAGGTTTTTAATCACAGTTCTATAATTTTGTGGTCATCATTACTAAGACTAGTTATTTTAGTTGTAATTCTAGATTATTAGTTGAATTCCTCAGCTGCTAATGGTGAGATCTGAGCTCATGTCTTAGCTATAGTCATTAGCATAGAAACAGGCCCTTCGGCCCATTGAGTCTGTACCAACCATCAAACACCCATCAACACTAATCCCATTTTGTTCTCTCCACATTCCCGTCAACTCCCCCAGATTCTAGCACTGACCAACCCGCTAGGGGCAATTAACAGCAGCCAATTAACCCAGCAACTGGCTCATCTTTGGGATTTGGGAGGAAACCGGAGCACCTAGGGGGAAACCCACGCAGTCACAGGGAGAACGTGCAAACTCCACACAGACAGCGCTGGAGGTCAGGATCAAAGCCAGGTCCCTGGAGTTGTGAGGCAGCCACCTGCTGTGCCACTGTGATTGTTAGTCCATGCCTCTGGGTTTCTAGTCTATTTTAATCATGGCACCACCACTGTACACAGGGAGAGAATCTGAAAGTGAAGGCAAGTCATAATTGGTGTTTTATATATGCATCATTGATTGGAACAAACTAATTGCCACTCTATTCTTCTAAGCTGGGGCAGACAGACTTTGGGACGTTATAGACCTCTTAATTTGATGTCAAATCTGGAAAGTTCCTGATCACAATCATCAGGGTGATTAGGCAGTTTCAGCAAGTTGACCTGTTGAAAAAGAATCAGGAAGGAAAGTAAAGGGAAGGACATGTCCTGTTCCCCCAGCTGAAAAGGTCTGAAGAGGTGTTTCAAAGTATCTCTGAGGATATTCTTTATTAGCCTGCTCCAGGAAGTATTTGTAAAGTTTCATGCAAATGACTAAGGGACAGTAAAGTGGAAAGGAAGTAAGACTTGGCTGATTGGAGAGAGAAGGCAGAGATTAAAGAGGGTAACTCTTAAACATTCATTAGGCAGGTAAAGCACATCCTAAAGACATGATTGGCACAAGGGGTGGGATGGTGTGTAATGTTGGCAGGGATATCTGTCATGGTAAATCACTGGGTAGAATATGGGTGGGGACAAGTATATCAGTGTACAACACTGGGATACAGTACTGGTGGGGGTGGGTCTGTCACTGTATAACAGTGGGATACAGTACCTGTGGGGATAGGTCTGTCACTGTATAACACTGGGGTACAGAACTGGTGGGAATGGGTCTGTCACTGTATAACACCGGGGTACAGTACTGGTGGGGATGGGTCTGTCACTGTATAACACTGGGGTACAGTACTGGTGGGGACAGGTCTGTCACTGTATAACACCGGGGTACAGTACTGGTGGGGACGGGTCTGTCACTGTATAACACTGGGGTACAGTACTGGTGGGGACTGGTCTGTCACTGTATAACACTGGGGTACAGTACTGGTGGGGCAGGTCTGTCACTGTATAACACTGGGGTACAGTACTGGTGGGGACGGGTCTGTCACTGTATAACAATGGGGTACAGTACTGGTGGGGACGGGTCTGTCACTGTATAACACCGGGGTACAGTACTGGTGGGGACGGGTCTGTCACCGTATAACACTGGGGTACAGTACTGGTGGGGACGGGTCTGTCACCGTATAACACCGGGGTACAGTACTGGTGGGGCAGGTCTGTCACCGTATAACACCGGGGTACAGTACTGGTGGGGACGGGTCTGTCACCGTATAACACCGGGGTACAGTACTGGTGGGGACGGGTCTGTCACCGTATAACACCGGGGTACAGTACTGGTGGGGACGGGTCTGTCACCGTATAACACCGGGGTACAGTACTGGTGGGGACGGGTCTGTCACCGTATAACACCGGGGTACAGTACTGGTGGGGACGGGTCTGTCACCGTATAACACCGGGGTACAGTACTGGTGGGGACGGGTCTGTCACCGTATAACACCGGGGTACAGTACTGGTGGGGACGGGTCTGTCACCGTATAACACCGGGGTACAGTACTGGTGGGGACGGGTCTGTCACCGTATAACACCGGGGTACAGTACTGGTGGGGACGGGTCTGTCACCGTATAACACCGGGGTACAGTACTGGTGGGGACGGGTCTGTCACCGTATAACACCGGGGTACAGTACTGGTGGGGACGGGTCTGTCACCGTATAAGACCGGGGTACAGTACTGGTGGGGACGGGTCTGTCACCGTATAACACCGGGGTACAGTACTGGTGGGGACGGGTCTGTCACCGTATAAGACCGGGGTACAGTACTGGTGGGGACGGGTCTGTCACCGTATAACACCGGGGTACAGTACTGGTGGGGACGGGTCTGTCACCGTATAACACCGGGGTACAGTACTGGTGGGGACGGGTCTGTCACCGTATAACACTGGGGCGGAGTACTGGTGGGGACGGGTCTGTCACCGTATAACACTGGGGTGGAGTACTGGTGGGGACGGGTCTGTCACTGTATAACACTGGGGTACAGTACTGGTGGAATATCACTCATTGTAGAACCGTTATGGGCATTGAGGTAGATAGGCGCACCGTGATGTCATGAACAAACCCATGCAGGCAGCGAGTGGAAGAACAAGGAAACAAACCAAGGTTGCTCCAGACTCCAGCAGCTGCGGTCTCTTGCGTTGCAAACAAGCGAGTAAAATTCTTTTCTCATTTAGTGATCGGAAACCAATCAAATATGCCGTGACATTTCTCTGAATGTTGATGACATTTGACTTATGATGCAGCAGGATTATGTTGCTATTTGTCTTATTGTTGCTGATGTGGAATCCTGCTGTACTCAACTAACATTTACTGAGTGAACAAGAAAGGCGCAGCTTTGTTTGGAAAGAGTCTGATCGACCCTGAGGTCATTATTCTAACTGGAAATATTTCTTTGCCAGAAGCACGATACATTTGTCAACAAGAAACAAAACTGGATTTTGTGTTTAGTTTGTATGAGTTGCAGTGAAGGGTATTTGACATGAATCATTACCTATTTAACTCTCTCTGTTGGGACTGCCCAACTATTTCCTACATCTTTTGGTAAATAGAATTTTTTTCTTCCTTAAACCTGTACCGGAAAGAAAGACTCTCAAAACATGAGTGTCATTTTCAAATCTTTGTTCTGCTTTCTGTGTGACTGAGAGAGCAGGTGGGGAAGATCTTAAATATATAGACTCAGACACCAAATGTAGTTATCAATATGTTGGTAAAAGAGGACTGAAGCACGGATTGTTATCTCACAAAGTGTCAGGTGTAGCTTGGACCTCTGAGGGTTCCCATAGATGCATCTTCAGTTTGGAGAGAGAGAATGGAGCTTAATGAGAAGTTGTTCAATGCAAGAACGAGCTTCACCAGGTGAAGGGTGGTGGAGGGAGACTAGGAGATTTCAGATATTCCTTTTGTTCTGCCCACCCCTTTCTCTTCTCCACAACTTAAAACAAAGTGTACACAGGTGGACAGGGTGGTGAACAAGGCAATTGGCACGCTTGCCTTCATTGGTCAGGGCACTGAGTACAGGAGCTGGGACATCATGTTACAATTGTACAAGTCATTGGTGAGACCACACTTGGAGTATTGTGGCAGTTCTGGTCACCTAGCTGTAGGAAGGGTGTCACTAATCTGGAAAGGGTGCAGAAAAGATTCATAAGGATGTTACCAGGACTGGAGGGTTTGAGTTATAAGGAGAGGCTGGATAGACTGGGACTTTTTCCCCTGGAGCATATAAGGCTGAGGAGTGACCTTACAGAGCTATATAAAATCATGAGGGGCATAGATAAGGTGGATGGTCAGTCTTTTTCCCAGGGAAGGGGAGTCGAGAGGGCATAGGTTTTAAGATGAGAGGGGAAAGATTTAAAAGGGACCTGAGGGGCAACTTTTTCACACAGAGGGTGGTGGGTATATGGAATGAGCTGCCAGAGGAGGTGGTAGAGATGGGTACAGTTACAACGTTTAAAAGACACTTGGGCAGGTACATGGATAGGAAAGGTTTAGAGGGATATGGGTCAAACGCAGGCAAATTTCACTAGCTCAGGTAGACGACTTGGTCGGCGTGAATGAGCTGGGCCAAAGGGCCTGTTTGCATGCTGTATAACTCTATGCCCTTTTTTAAATTAAATTTTCCCAGGTTTGACAAAAGGTTATCAACCGGAAACATTATGTCTGTTTCTTTCTCCACAGATGCTGCTAGGCTTGCTGAGTGTTCGTTTCCAGCACTTTCTGGTTTTATTTCATATTGAGTCATACAGCACGTAAGCAGGCCCTTCAGCCCACCTTGTCAATGCTGACCATCAAGTACCTTCCTACATTAACCAGTACTTAGACCATAGCCTACTATGCCTTGCTGATTCAAGTATTTGTTCAGATGCTTCTAAAATGTTGTGAAGGTATCTGCAATCTTTTGCTTTGCAATTGACACTAATCCCACAACCAATTATATAAATCTTTATCTCCTGATTATTGTCCAGAGGGATGCAATCATGCCAGAGTTCTACTTCATTAGGAGTTTGAGGAGATTCGGTATGTCACCGAAGACTCTTGCAAATTTCTATAGATGGGTGGTGCAGAGCATTCTGACTGGTTGCATCACAGCCTGGTATGGAGGTTCCGATGCACAGGATCGCAAGAGGTTGCAGAGGGTTGTAGACGGAGTCAACTCCATCACGGGCACAACCCTCCCCACCATCGAGGACATCTTCAAGAAGCAGTGCCTCAAGAAGGCGGCATCCATCACCAAGGACCCTCACCACCCGGGACATGCCCTCTTCCCATTACTACCATCAGGAGAGGAGGTACAGGAGCCTGAAGACCCACACTCAACGATTCAGGAACAGCTTCTTTCCCTCCGCCATCAGATATCTGAACGGTCCATGTACCCTTGAACACTACCTCATTATTCCCCTTTTGCACTATTTATTTATTTTTGTAACTTATAGTAATTTTTATGTCTTGCACTGAAGTGCTGCCACAAAACAACAAATTTCACAACATATGTCTGATAATAAACCGGATTCTGATTTTTCTTACAATCACTCTATCCAGGGCTCTCATAATTCCACACAACTCATCAAATCTCCCTGCTCGCAACTTGGTCATTTCAGAACCTGCCTGCAATCTCTAACCCAGACAGTAGTGGAGGCAAGATCATTGGAGACAGTTCAAGAGGAAGCAGATAAATCTGTGAATGATCAGGGAACTGAGGGCTAGAGGGAACCGGCACAGAAGAAGAGTGGAGGTCTTCTCAGCCATGATCATATTGAATGGTGGGGACCATGGACCTTCGTGGACCAAGTGGCGTACTCCTACTCCTGTTTTAGGTTCTTGTGATTGGAATTGCTCCAACCGAAAGGATGAAGTAATAACTGAGGCCCAAGCAAGTTCAGAAACATAGTCATCCACGGTTAATTGTGCATCATTTCCTGGCACATATTTGCTTTTTATATGATTCTTCCACCAAGTCCAAGTTACATAATATACTAACTAGGGCATGGCATTGATTAAACCCATGAAATCCAGATCAATAGAGTGCACCGTCACTGCTTGTATTCTATTTTCAGTACATTGTGTAGGAAGTGTCTCAACGCATCCCAAATTGCTGTCTGACCTTTAACCAAGATTGACCCAACCTTTGCCCCGGAAATCCACTGCCACCGATCTGGCAACACCACTTTACCTAAAGACATTCCTGGAAGTGCTTTAATTTTTCTGATTAAAATAAACTTACGAGAAGCCTCACCCCTCCCATGCTAATTCAGAATAGCACAGATTCCATCTGCAAAAGAATCCAGATTAATGCTAACAAACTTGAAATATTCAAATAAGTTGAGCCAAATCCACAATACAGAAAAGTTGGAATTCGATGATATATAGATAAAGTATTGTTAGGCTTAAATAACAGTATGAATGGGATATAAATTATACATCCATGAAGTAGGTTGAGGTGACTGCAGAGTAGATTTTGGTTTCTGGAAGACAAACAGTTCTGGACATGGGGAATGTTCCTCCAGAACCGTAAAGGCCTTTCTGCCATCTACAAGGTACAAGTCAGGGGTGTGATGAAATACTCTCCAGTTTCCTGGACAGAGGCAGTTCCAGCAACTCTCAAGAAGCTAGATGCCATCCAGGACAATGCAGGCCATCTGATTGTCACCCCATCAACTGTCCTAACCATTCATTCCCTCCACCACCAGTGTACAGTGGCTGCAGAGTGTACCATCATGCACTATATTACTCCTGCAGGCTACTCCAACAGTACCTCCAAAGCCTGTGACTCCTACAAGGGCAGCAGACACCACCACCTGCATACTCCTCTCCAAACTGGGTACTATACTGAACTGGAAATATGTCGCTGGTCCAACAACTCTCAAGAAGCTTGACGCCATCCAGGACAAAGCACTCCACTTGATTGGTAATCCATCAAACACCCTGAACATTTATTCCTTTCATCACTTTCAAGAAGATCAGCATCATCCAGAATAAAGTAACCTACTACCTTGATACCACCTTCAACAATAATTCCCTCCAGCACCAGTTCATGACGGCTGTGGTGTGTATCATCTGCAAAATATGTTGTAGTTACTTGCCCAAGCTACTCCAACAGCATCTCCCAAATCCTCAACCTCTACCATAAACAAGGACAAGAGCACTATGAAACCCCACAACCTGCAGATTCCCTTTCAAGCTTGACACCATCCTGATCTAAATAAATCATCATTTTCTCATCATTGCTCAGTGTAAATCTTGGTACTCCTTCTCAACAATACTGTTGGAGAACTTTCACCTAATGGACCAATGATTCAAGAAAGTGGCTCACTTCTCAAGGGCAGCTAAGAATGGTCAATACATGTTGGCCTTGATAGCAATGCTCTCATCCTGTAATCGAATAAAAGATAACCTGTCCTGTACCAAGGGTCTTCAACACTTCCTCTTTTAACATTTAACTCTGCTCCACATTAATTAACCAGATCACAAATAATTCTTCACACTTCTGGTCATTGTTAGCTCTGTTTCTCACTCCACACATGCTATAACCTGTTGAGTATCCCCAATATTTTTTATTTTTACTTCACGTCTAGACTTTTCTCCTCATCTTAATGGGACACTGACAGTCTAGTCCCCTCCCTTTCTTCAGAGACAATCCTGGCTCATGCCTCTGGATGCAATCCATTACCTTACACTCCAACTTAAAATGCTACAGTTCTTTGCCTCAGAGAGTGTAATCCACCTCCATTGCTGCAGCTGGAGACACAAGATGGTGGAATCTGGAGCAACAAACAAACTGCTGGAGGAACTCAGTGGGTCGAGCAGCAAGGAGAGGACAATCCTGAAGCAGGATCTCGACCCGCAACATTGACAATTCCCCTCCCTCCACGGATGCTACTCGACCCGCTGAGTTTCTCCAGCAGTTAGTGTTTTTGGTTCATTGCTGGAGCTGCTCTTTTTAAACACATTTTCCTCTTTCACCCCCAACGTGGATCCCCTTTCAATTACAATGGGCTCTCTATACACCCAATGCATGAAATTTTCATAGCATATAATCACTCAGTTCAGAAAAAGGTCATTCACCCTATTATGCCTGCACGGACTCTGTGTTATGCAATTAGATCCAGTCTCCTATCTATTTCCTGCATAGCTTTTTTTTGGAAAATAGATCAAATGATTTTTTGAAGGTTATGATTTCACTGATGGTGGAAGCAGATTTCTTGATCTCATGTTGGCTCCAAATGGGATCAAGAGCTTCCTCCAGAGCTCCCCTTCTGCAATATGTCCCAGACCACCTATTTTCCTAATCTCTTTCCTTCCTCTGCTCTGAACTACCTTGCTCCAAAGTTGGCTGCGCGTTAGATTAAACTATGAATTTAAGCTGCAAGTTCAAAGCTCACTGCTCATCCGCTGACTCTTGCTCGTCCCTCATTTATCTCTAAAAATACTCTTTTTCCAAAATATTCAAACTTCCCGCTCCTGACTTTGGGCACTGTGAAGATTATTAAGCTCTACTCCCCAATGTAGATCTCCTCTACATTGGCGAGACCAAACACGGACTAGGTGACCATTTTGCAGAACACTTGTGCTCCATCCATAACCGCGATCTGCATCTCCCTGTTGCCAGTCACTTCAACTCCCCCTCCCACTCCATCACTGATATGTCAGTCCCCGGCCTCCTGCACTACCAAGAGAATTCCAAGCACAAACTGGAGGAACAGCACCTCATTTTCCGTCTTGGAACCTTGCAGCCTAACGGCATGAATATTGAATTCTCCCACTTTAGGTAATCCCCTCAACAACCCCCCCCCCCCCCCCCCAACCATGCCTCTTCTTTTCTTCACTTTCCTAGTCTATCTCTTTTTTTCTACCCTCTTTTTCCTCCTTTCCTTTGACCCATCCCCCGGTGGATCTGCTCTCCCCTCCTCCTTCGCACCTGCCCATCACTATCTCTTGCCTGCATCTACCTATCACCACCTTGTGCCCACCACACCTCACCTCCCCTCTTTTCTCCACCTATCACTGCTCTGCTTTTCCCTCCTATATATTGGGCTTCCCCTTTTCCTATCTTCAGTCCTGAAGAGGGTCCTGACCCCAAACGTTGACCGCCTGCTTTTCTCCACGGATGCTGCCTGGCCTGCTGAGTTCCTCCAGCATCATGGTGTTTTTCATCTAGGTCTCTATGAATCTGTCTCTATTGCAAGCACAGGATTTGCCCTCAACTTTCATTCCCTCTTCCACAGTGGCTACAGTGTGTGCTATGTACAGAACACAGTGCAGTTACTGATGCAGGGTTTCGACCCGAAACATAGACAATTCCTTTCCTCCCACTGATGCTGTTTCAGGATATTCCAAAGAACTTCTGTTACTGAAATACTTTGTACAGTAAGAAACTTGGCAATCAAATAGTGTACTGTAACATTCAAAGCGAATGACTACTAAATGTAGTGATGTTTGTTGAGATTTAAATGTTGGCCAGAATACTAGGAAGAACCAAGAGTTCTTCCAGCAGATTGTTTGTCACACTTGGAGTAAAGTATGCATGTTTGCTCTTCGTACCCAGTTAAGAATGTACTTGTCTCAATGTTGGTGCGGGGTAGTATTCTAGATTGATACTTGGTATGAAGCGATAGTCCACTGAGTAAGATTTACCTACAGTCAGTGGAGTGAGAGATGATCCCATTGATTCTGAGAGGGAGACAGAAGCTGATATTGTTTCCTCAGGCTGGGCAGCCCGGAACTGGGAGGTACAGGTTGTAAAATTTGTCAATTTGTACTTTGTTTTACTTTAATTCCAGCAGATTCTTTGTTGCTGCAGTTACTCACCATGGACTACCCTGACAGCACCTCCCAAACCCACAACCTCTTCCAGCAAAAGGAGAAGATCATCTGGTTTATTTTCTCCCTTCTCTGTTTTCCTTCTACACCTCCTCCAGACAGACTAGCTCTCTCTCCCTCAGTTACCTCCAGTTTGCACCATTCATTTTCTCCTGGCCTTCACCCTATCACAGACCCTGCCTCAAGAAGGTAGCATCATCAAAGATCCCCACCATCTGGGCCATGCCATCTTCTCACAGCTACCATCGAGCAGGAGGTACCGAAGCCTGAAGTCCCACACCACCAGGTTCAAGAACAGCTACTTCCCTTCAATCATTCAGTTCTTGAACCAACCAGCACAACCCTAATCACTACCTCAGTATCGCAACACTATGACTACTTTGATCACTTTGCACTAAGAAGGACAGTATTTTGTTCTAATTGAGCTCTTTATTGTAAAAATTGTGTATAATTTGTTTAATTTATGCTTTTCTTGCAATAAGCTGCTTATCTGCTATGTGCCTGCGATGCTGCTGCAAGTAAGTTTTTCATTGCACCTATGCATACATATACTTGTGCATGTGACAATAAACGTGACTTTGGCAGTGAAACAAATTGTGAATTCCTTCAGAAGTCTGTATGTTAGGAATATCTTATATTCTCCAGGTAATTGCAGAATCTAGGCTCATACTCCCACGGCAATATTGAGGGTATGTTACACGCTGGAAGTTCTACAATTCAGATAAACATCTTGGGTAGATGCAGATGATCTGCTGGCACTGTTTCAAAGAAAACAAGGCAGCTTGATTTCATTCCTGCCACCTGTAAGGTTGGTGGAATCAGTCAATCAGACCTCAGGCCTGAATATGCAAAAAATGGAGGGACATGGATCGTGTGCAGGCAGAAGAGATTTAATTTGGCATCCTGTTCCGCACTGATATCGTGGACTGAAGGGCCTGTTCCTGTGCTGTACTGTTCTATATTCAAAAGGGAAATTGGATGGATGTTTATTTACAGGGCTGTGGGGAAAAGGCAGGGAATGGGATTGACAGGACTATCTATGAAGACTCAATGGTCCAAATTACTCCCTTTACAGCTGTAATCATTCTGAGTTCTTCCTGGTATTCTGACCAACATTTAAAACTCAACAAACTTTAAGTGGTCATTCCCTTTCAATGTCACAGTACACGATTTGATTGCCAATTTTCTTACTGTGCAGAGCATTTCAGTAACAGAAGTTCTTTGAAATAAAACAAAAATCTTAATTTCCTTTATACCTCATTACATTCACGGCAACTGAGTAATTCAAACAAACCTGTTGAAACCTGTAAATAATGTCGCCATACCTTGTTTATTGCAAAACTCATACTTTTTGTTCACTATTTTTTCTCCAAGTGAGCTAGATCAGTTTACATTATTCAGTTTTCGTATATAGAAGTTACATCACATCCATTTGGTAGTCACCTGTTTAGTTTTTGGGAAGCACTTAAAAATAAAATACATTTCAGATATACTTAAAATTGGAACCAGACATTTAAGTTCAACAGGTCTACTCTGGAAATGGCAATGCAAAAGTGTCCTGGAGCTCTCATGGGAGAGAAAAGGATCAGGAACATGTAATAAACTATCTTTCCGGGCTCAACAAATGAAAACTTGTTGTGCATTGCCACCTGGTGAGCACATTTGCACTTAAACCTAACTCCAATAGCTCTGATCCTGTGCAAGGTCTGTTCTTTTTCCATAGTGGGTTTCCTGTGTATTGCAAGAACTGAAAGTAAATCTGTTCAATAAGGAACTCTACTGGTAAGATATCTTTATTAGTCACATGTACATCGAAAAGCACAGTGAAATACATCTTTTTGCGTATAATGTTCTGGGGGCAGCCTGCAAGTGTCGCCACACTTCCAGCGCCAATATAGCATGCCCACAATTTCCTAACCCGCACGTCTTTGGAATGTGGGAGGAAACCAGAGCACCCGGAGGAGACCCCCGCAGACACGAGGAGAACATACAAACTCCTTACAGACAGTGGCCGGAATCGAACCCGGGTCTCTGGTGCTGTAATAGCGTTACGCTAACCACTACACCACTGTGCCTGCCCACTCTTTTGAAGAAACTCACCAGTTCAGTTTGCAAGCTATTAAAACATCTTGCAAAGTGACAGTGATTTCCTAGTGGAGCATGAACTGAGGGAATGCTGCAGAGCAGTTTTCTTTAGATGAGACCTTAAAGTCTGCTCTCTAAGAACATCAAAATATCCATGACACTATATTGAATTTCAGGTGGGAGGGAGGTGGCGGGCAGAGAGGTTGGTGGAAAGGGGTTATCCACAAACTATTTAATGATTATAGGATCTTGCTCTGAAGTTAAGTTTATTGTCATGTGCACAAGTACGATGAGGTACAAGTACAATGAAAAATTTCCTTGCAGCCGCATCCCAGGCATGTAGATTCAGCACACACAGAACATAAGTTATACAAGACCGTGAAAGATTGTGCAAAGCAAGATATTAGTGCACAAAAATCCACAGAGACAAGTCCATGTTAGTGCAAGAGGTGGTCCGTAGTGTTCAGTTGTTGAGGTAGGATTAGTGTTGTTTAAGACCTGATGGTTGTAGGAAAGTAACCATTCCTGAACTTGGTGGTGTGGTTCAGGCTTCCATGCGTCCTGCCCGATGGCAGCAGCGAGAAGAGGGCAAGACCTGAATGATGGGGATCCTTGTTGATAGATGCTGTCTACTTGAGTCAGTGTCTCCTGTAGGTGCTGTAAATGGTGCATAATAAGTTGCTATATTTCTACCTTACAACAGTGACTGCACTTCATAGGATATAAAAATCACAGGATGTCATCAGGTGGTGAGAAGTATTGGTGAGTTTTTTTTTTGGTAAAAGCATTGTTATTGGTGTGGGCAAGCATTTGTAGAATGCACATTCATTGGAGAGGAGATAAGTTAATTGCACCCTGGAATTCAGCAGAGAAGGTATCACATTCACAGAGGATAGTCTTTCAAGGTTGTGCCACTGTCCTGTTTTAGATGTGGGAGATCTATAAAACATAAGAGAATCTACATTATTGCAGAGTATACCCACAGCCAGGCCACTACCTCCTGGGGGAAGGCCAGGTGAGTGTGGATATTAAGCTTACCTGGAAAACTGCAGAATGCTTGCATTCTTCTTCTTAAGGACCAATTCCAGATGTTCTCTGCTTTAAAACATCAATATATTCTAACAAAACTAGAATCAGAGAAAAGCTTTTCAGCTTAATGTAGAACACAATACAAAGGTACAAGGGACAAAGGAATGGAAAAATTTATTAGAGATAGAGAGGTGAAAGACTTATGTGGTGTGTTACGTGCCGAATAACTTACACAGAGCATGGCTTGAACAAATGAACTGTTTCGGTGCTTGCAATATTTAGTACAGTTACATTGTGTGTGCAATCAGCACGATGCCTCATTATAAACTTCCACCTAAACTTTTAATTTATCTTTGACACTTTGAGGAGACGAATTTGACAAACTGAACGGGTAGAAGTCGATACAAATGCTGTATTGATTAACTAAATAAATAGCATCAGGTGTGCAATGGCAAAATTGGCAGTTTGCACAGTTGGTAGCTGAGACTTGCATTCACTGGTGGTTAGAATATTGTGCTCCTGTGTCAATTTAGTGTCAAATAAACAGTGATATCAAGGCAGACAAGTGACTGAAGGCTGAGTAAAGAGATAGGGTAGCCTCTAAGAAGTATCTTGTAGAGGGTCTCCCAAAATGTAGGGCTTGGACAACTTGAAGCAGAGAGCAGGTTTGCATTTATTTATTGCACAAAATGTGTTCAACATTAACACCCCCACTTTTAGCTTGTACTCAGGCTTTGGACAGGGTTCCACACGGCAGACAGTGCAGTGAGATCCAATGTGATGCAAGGGAAAATGGGAAAAAGGCACAAAACATTATGGTCAACAAGTGTTTCAACAATTAGAAAGCAATTTACTCCTACGGATCAGTACTTAATCTCTTAAAATGTGTGTTGTGTGGAAGCAAGAGATTTGGACTTAAATGCAAGGGTTAAGATTAAGAAGCTTTGCAGATATTGAAAGATTGGTATATCTCCACAGTGAAAAAGTTGTCAGTTGCCACAAGTCCGGGGTAGAGTGAGGAAATGCACTTGGGAGGCCAACCAAGGTGAGAAAACGCTTAATAATCGATAGGATACTGGAAACAGAGGAACCATAATCATCTATCTATGAAGGAAGTATAAAAGGTGGGTTTGGATTTGCTTTATTAGTAGTCTCATACCTTGATTTACAAGACTGGGCAGAGTCAACATGGATTTGTGAATGGGCAATTGTGTTTGATAGATCTGTCAAGTTTAGTTTGAGATTGTAACTAGCAGCACAGGTAAGGGCAAAAGAATTAATGTATTTGCATTTTCAGAAGGAAGGTTATTAAATAATGTTGGAGCAGATGATTTTGACGTAATATGTTGGTGTGGATTAGGGGGCTGGTTAACAGATAGAAAATAGAAATTAGGAATAAACTCTTGAACGTTTATCTTGTTATATTGGGGTTGTGACCCTATGTGCTACACAACCCTCCCTCCCCCACCGTCACTCGCTGAGAGGAACGTCATCTCCACATCTACCTTGTACGGAGCCGTATATTTCAATTAAAATGCCTCATTCTTCTAAGTAGGAGTGCTGGCTCTATCCAATTATATGTAAAATTCTGAGGAGCAGAGAGGAGATAAGGAACAATTTCCCTTAAAGACCAATGTCAATGAATGATGCAACTGGCACAAGAATTTGAGGGAGTTCTATCAAAAGTTAACATCCACATTGAAAACTTCACAATTATAGAATGATAAATATTTACAGCACTCCAGGAGTTCACATGCCAGTGTTTGCGCTAACTATCTACTGTAGCTCTCCAATTTATTCCCACCTTCCAGCTCTTGGTCCATGGTTTAGTAAATTACAGCACTTCCAGTACAGATGTGTGCCTTTTAAAATTGATGGTGCCTGCCCAAGTCTCCATTTTAGGCAGCCTCATGGTCATAAGAACCCAAGAAATAGGTACATCTGCCCCACCATTCAAGATCGTAGCACAATTATTCTGCCCTGTTCTCATTTCTCGATTCCCCTAATGCCTAGAAATCTATCAAGCTGTTATGCATGAACATAATGACCAGGTCTCCACAACCATCCAGGGTAGATAATTCCAAAGGTTCACTATCCTCTGAGTGAGGGAGTTTCTTCTCATCTCAGTCCAAAACTGCCTACCTCTTATTCTCAAACTGTGGCCCCTGGTCCTGGACCCCTCAGTCAGAGGAAACATCCCCCTGCATCTACCCTGTCAACCCTTTTGAATGTTGGAGACTGCTGTGAAGAGAAAATTTCCTTCTTGTATTCCCTCTATTTAATTTCCAAATTCCATGTTATAGAACTACCTATTGGAAAAAGAACACACAGAGAATAAAAACACTGACTGGGGATATTATTCCTCCATTCCATTCCTTAACAATCATCTTTCATTAATGAAAGTAAAACTACCAGATGTTTGATTGATTTGCATGTCCATATTTGCCATTTGCAGTAGGCTTCTGATCAACTCAGTGAACATTTTATTGACATCAAGGACATCAATTATCTCTGTGCTGGCAACATACCAATTTAAAGAATTCAGTTCCTTAAATTAGATATTGAAGAGTTGAGAAAAGGTTATGAAAGCTGTTTGGATTACGGCAAAGGAAATACCAGCTGAGCAATGATGCAGGCTTTATTCCCTCAGGTTGGGTGAAACGAGAACTAGAGGTTATATGTTTAGGCAGCAATTTTTTTTTTACTGTGCTTACATGTGTGAACTACTTCACCCCTTTTCCAAAGATTAAGTACTGGATCAAAGAGCACTGCTTATTGGAAGAGGTTAGATTTTCAAACAGGCAGGTGCCACACATCAGCACCCCTTCCAATGTAGTCCCACAGACGGAGCACAACAGAAGATCCTGGCCTCAAATCAGGCCTTACGGTTGACTAGAAATCACCCCAAAAGACGTTGGGGTGAATAGCCGGAAGGGTGGAATTTTCGACATTGACCTGCTGCTCTGATACATCTCATGGAAGCAGCAAAGTGCAGAAGGCCTGATTTGAGAGTTACGGATAAATGACTTTAAATGGGGTAGGGGACAACTTCTTAAAACAAACCTGATCATCATATCTTGGAATTTACAAACACAAGGGATAACCCACTCAGATTAAATGACATAATACAACTTGGTTAACTTGAGCATGGTTACACCTCAGCCACTGCATGTATGCCTACACAGGTCTGCCCAGATCATGAACACCTGACTTATGTACAGCAAATACATATGGATGAACAATTAGGAAACCAGTGGGATAGATTTGCCAGTGGCCACAGGCACTTTCTGCTATGTGGGAACTCTATTCACAGCCACATTTCCGACTTGTAAAGTGTTCACAGGAGCGAAACCCTGAGGAGAACCTATATCACAGAAATTCCAGCTATGATCAGATTGCGTAAGTATGTTGGTATCTAAAATTAGGGCTTGTTTTTTCAGAAAACTCATTTACACATCTTTAGAAGGTAAAAACGCTTCCCAAGCCACTTTGCAGGGCTATTGACAAGAGGTTAGGGCACGAACATCCAGAGAAAAACTGCAGGTTCTGGAAATCTGAAAAATATCAAATGCTGGAAGTACTTAGCAGGTCGGGCAGTATCTGTGGAAAGGGAAACGAGTTGAAGGAGGATAACACAATGGTGAGCTGGTAGAGCTGCTGTCTCACAGCGCCAGTGACCTGGGTTTAGTCCCAACCTCTGGTTCTGTCTGTGGAGTTTGCATGTTTTTCCTGTGACTGCATGGGCTTCCTCTGGGTGCTCCTGTTTCACCCACATTCCAAAGACGTACAGGTTGGTGGGTTAACTAGTCACTCTAAATTGCCCCTAGTGTGTGGATGAGTGGGCAAGTTTGGGGGTGGGATGGGTTGATGTTGGGATTAGTATAAGTGATCAGACACCTTTCATCAGAGAGGTTAGGGCAGATCCTTGGTTTAGGGAGAATCCATGAGGTGAGGGCCTTGGCAGTTATAGGAGGGCAGCCAAAGCTGACACATTGATCAACCTCTTTGGTTAAGTACATCAACATTTGAATCTCTCTGCAGGCAAGCAACTAATCTGCTCAGCAAACATGCTTAGGAGCAAGACAATGATCAGTTTTACCCACTCAGCTCCAAGCACATTAAACCATCAACTGACTGAGAAAGCTATTCAAACAACTTTGTACACCAATAGCCATCGCAAACGACTTTAACTTTGCATAGTTACTCTCAGTAATGTCAAAAGACAGAATCTTTGATGTAATTTGAGAGCGCTAGATTTTTCCTCTTTGGAGCGATGCAGGATGAGAGGCGACTTGATAGAGGTGTATCAGATTATGAGTGGACAGTCAGCACCTTTTCCCCAGGGCGGCAATGGCCAATACCAGAGGACATGAGTTTAAGGTCAGAGGAGGAAAGTTTAGGGGAGATGTCAGAGGTAGGATTTTTTTCTTTTACGCAGAGAGTGGTGAGTACCTGGAACACACTGCCAGGGGTGTGGTAAAAGCTGATACACTAGGGACATTTAAAGGACTCTTAGACAGGCACATGGATGTAAGAAAAATGTAGGGTTATGGGCTTTGTGGGAGGGAAGGGTCAGATTGATCATAGAGTAGGTTTATATAGGTTGGCACAACATCGTGGCCTGTGCTGTACTGTTCTATGTTCTAAATTACAATTAGACTTTCAAATTAAGGTGCAGTTGAAGCAAACTTCTGTTGAGGAAATACAGTCAACTTCAAGAAGAGTCAGTGTTGATAGCCATTCATATGACTATATATTCAAGTTTATTTGTATCACTTTACAAGGTTGCAGCAAATATGAGATTTTAAAAAAATACCATTTAAGAACTATTCTGGAGGACAAGGTTAATTGGGTCCTGACATTTCAGTGATACCTGCACAGAATGCCTGCAGTTCCACCACCTCCCTCCCCCCCCCCCCCAATAATTGGCTGAAACACGGAACAGTCGTAGTACAATTGGAGCCGTAGGCCTGGAAATCAATTGCCCACTGATTGGAATTAGCAACAGTTCAACAGTGGGGATCAATTCTTGTACCATTGCAGACTCTCCATACAGTTCTTGCCAACTTGTAATAAAACAAAGGAGGGTTGTAAACCTCAACGGGTCAGGTAACATCTGTGGAAGGAGAAATGTTTCAGGTCTTACCCCCTTCATTAGAACTGGGAAAATTCTGATAAAGGGTTCCCAACCTGAAAGTCATAGAAACAGTGTGGAAACAGACCCCTCGGCCCACTAAGTCTGCACTGAACTTCTAGCTGCCATTTAGACTAATCCGACATTATCCCCATTTTTATTCTCCCCACGTTTTCATCAACTTTCTCCAGATTCTACCACTCACCGGCACACTTGGGGCAATTTGCAATGACCATTAACCTACCAATCCACACATCTTTGGGGTGTGGGAGGAAAGCGCAGCACTTGAAGGAAGCCCATGCAGGCTCAGAGAGAACATGCAACCACCACACAGACAGAACCAGAGGTCAGGATTGAACCCAGGTCTCTGGCGCCGTGAGGCAGCGGCTCTACCAGCCACACCACTGTTCTGCTGCTAACTGTTTCTCTTTCCACACACTACCTGACCTGGAGAGTTTTTAGAGCATTTTCTACTTTTATTTCAGATTTCCAGCATCTGCAATTATTTTCATTTATTCTTGTAAGCTTGCAGCTGATACCAATCACTTAGTGTACAAGTGCAGCCTCTATAATTTAGTTTCTGCTATCAGTGTCTAACACTCCAAAAAAGCCTTTAAATCTGGCTGCGTCACTGCATGATTCCTATGGAATATCGCAATCAAAAGCGGAGGAAGTATACCACTTCTGCACCGGAAGCGTGGCAACACTTGCGGGCTGCTCCCAGAACACTCTACGCAAAAGATGCATTTCACTGTGTGTTTCGATGTACATGTGACTATAAAGACCTCATTATCTCATTATAAAAAAAGGCAACTGCAGATTCATGGACCACAAGGAACCCTTGTGATTCACTCAATCCAAAGTGCTGTAACCAAATGCAGAGCTTGATGCCATCATCACCACGACAGATGAATTCATCATTACGATCCAGTTAGCAAAGTTACTGTGCTAATAGAGAAGCTTTCCTAGCTTACTGCTAACATACAAGTTTTTGCACTGGCTAAGATATACACATTTCAGCCAAAATAGTGTAAAGTGTGTCACATTAAGTGCTAGCAACAGGGTTGGCCCCTTACTGGAATCTCTTTCGATTGCATTAATTTCCAGTCCACACACGCAAAACAGATAAAATGCTCAACCGGTAATTTTGCAGATGTAAAATCTCCACGGCAGTCCAACAGAATTAGAAAAACAGCATTACTGTCCAAAGTTAACCCTAGCAATTTTCTTCACTGTAAAGTGTAAACCATATGACGAAAAGGCACAAAGTCTCCAGATACCTGCTGGTGGGAAGCTACGAGTCTCATAATCCTGAAATTTAGGATTCAGCTCAGGATTGGGGCCCTTAGAAATGATGGAATGTGTGCAGGTTTATAAAAAAATGGGACATGCAGAGTGAGGGGAGAAAAAACACAAGAATCCATCTGTACCCAGAAAAAAGATGAAACTTTAAATAGAAATCATACTCCCAACTTTTCATAACTGCTGAATAAACAATTTGCATCTTAAAATGTACCGAAACATTTTCAATGTAACCGGGTGACAAACGTCCTTTGTGCCATAGATTACATTTGATCTGAAGTCTTCTAAGGTATGCAATGCTGCTGTATACACAGTCTCTTCCAAAGGAATCTTGAGAGTTCCTCACCTCCAGCGAGACTGCAGATATCGACAACCAGCAGCGCTGAGGCAGAGACTCCGAATATCGTAAAACAAAGCAGAAGTGTCGCTGTTTCTATTCTCCCAGAAATTGTTGTCGGTCTCCTTGGTCGGTCCTCCTGATTTAACAGATAAACATCTCCCTTCCCCACACAAAACCGGGGAATTGGGTTGGAGTTGCATTACAGGGATCAGGAGTTAGAGCAATAAATGCAAAACTGTCCGGCATCGACAGGGACGCAAGACTGAAAGAAAGAGCACGTCAGAGAGGTGCAATTAAGCCAAGTGGTGAAAAGGAGGTGAGGGGATAGCTGTCCTCAGTGGGGTATTGGCGTGATCCTCATGCTCTGCGAGGCGATAGCGTAACTGACCATCGGGGTGGTGGCGTGGCTCATGGTGATGCCCGGGATGGCTGGCGAGATGGAGACGGTGACGGAGCCATGGAGACAGGTGTGGCCATGCTCTGGGCGATGGTCTGAGCCAGGGCCAGCTCGGGAGCCAAGTGCGGACCAGGGGGGGCGGGGCGGCGCTGGCTGGGGCACGGCGTTGGCGGAGGCCACCAGCTCCTGCCGGGACGGCAGCGCCTGGCTGCTCAGTGAGTTGTGGGCCTGGACGACGGTGTGGTTGTAGGCAGTGACGGCGGCCACGGTGGGCGAGGCCGGTGGCCGCTTGTCAGCGAGCGCCACCACCTTGGGTTGGTTGCGGTAGAGTGCGTTCTGCTCCAGCAGGATCTCGTTGGTGGCCATCAGGTTGGACGCCTGCCTCTTCAGCTCCTCCACCCTCTTGCGCAGCATCAGGTTCTCCTCCTCCAGGTAGCGGTAGTCCACCGGGAACGGGCGCGGCACGCCGTGGTCGTACAGGTCGAAGCGCAGGCTCTCCAGCCGCTGCCTCTTCAGCCCGTGGCTGCCGTACTCGTCCTGGAGGTCAGCGCACGGTCGAAACGGTGGGCTGCGGGCGAGCGCGCCGGCTCCAGGGTTGCCGCGCTGCCACCGCCGGACTCTGGCTCCACGTGCCGGAACTTGCACTTGGCGCCCCTCTGGCAGTCGCCATTCAGGTGGTCGCGGCAGACGGGCACTTCGCCCTTGCCCAGGGGCAGCTCGTCCGCAGAGGCGCCTGGCTCGGGAGCCCCGGCGGCCTCCGGGTGGTGGAACTTGCAGCGCTTGCCCCGCTTGCAGACGTTGCGCAGGAAGTCCCGGCAGATGTCGGCCGAGCCGCTCCCACCCTTGTCGCCGCCGGAGACGTTATCCTTCTCCGGCATCGTGACCGGTATATTACCGCTGGTCTCCGCGGACAGCTCACACTGAAAAGAGAAGAGTTTTAAAACTAAAGTTTATTTACACAGCACGGTAACTGCCCTTCCAGCCCAACGAGTCTGCGCTGCCCAATTACACCCATGTTAAGCTAACCCATACATCTTTGCAATGTGGGAGGAAACCCATGCAGACACACAGGGAGAAGGTACAAACTCCATACAGACAGCAGCGGGGATTGAAACCTGATCACTGGTGCTGTAATAGCATCATGCTAACGCTACTGTTTTCTGACGAAACGTCGCAGAAGCAGAACGTTGGTCAATTCTCCTTCCACAGATGCTAAATTTTCTGTTTTTATTTGCAGTTTTTTAATGATATTTACTTTGCCCTCTCTGCAATCAACATTGTGTTACTGAGGGCCCTGTGAGTACACAGTGGGGAATGGAGACAGTCTGCTGCCCCTCACCTGCCTTGTGTCCACACAGAGGGCACAAGGTAACTGTCACGTTTCCTGGGCTACACTCAATCCCGATTCACATCCAACCTTCGCTGTTCTCAGGTTGCAGTCGAAGGACTAATTATACAGTGGTGGAGGGAGAGCTCCACAGCTCCCACCTCCTAAACCCTCTCCCCCGCCATCCCCCTACAACTCCGAGCCCAAGACATCTCTGCACCACCCCCAGATCGTCACCTCCAGCCGCCCCTTCTCACCTCCATGTGTGTGCTCCTCAACCCCCTCCGCCCTTCCCTCCCCAACCCCCTCCGCCCTTCCCTCCCAACCCCCTCCCTTCCCTCCCCAACCCCCTCCTCCTTTCCCTCCCCAACCCCCTCCCTTGCCTCCCCAATCCCCTCCCTTCCCTCCCCAACCCCCCCGCCCTTCCCTCCCGATCGCACTCTCGTCCGTCTGTCCTCATCCCCGTTCTTCCCCACCCCCTCGTGCTCTCTGCAGCCTCCCACCTCCTCCCCCACCCCTCCGTGCCTACCCAACCCTTTAAGCCTCCTTCCCCATCCTACTCCCCTCTTCCCCTTCTCCCCTCCCTCTTCCCACCCCACTCTCCACTCCGCTCTCCAACCCCTGCCCTTCTTCCCCCCACTACCCCCTTCCTCGCTCCCCTACCCCCTCCCTACCTCCTCCCCTCTTCCCCGACCACTCTCTTCCCTCCCCCTTCCTCTCCCCCTCCCCTACCTCCTCCCCGACCACTCTCTTCCCCTCTTCCTCTCCTCCTCCCCTCCTCTCTCCCCCTCCTCCTCTCCCTCTCCCCCTTCAACCCCTTCCCCCACTACCTCTCTTCCCTCTCTCTCCCCTTCCCCCTCTTTCCCCCTCCCCTCTTCCCTCCCTCCCTCTCCCCTCCCTCTCTCCTCCTCCTCTCCCCCCCCTCTCCCTCCCTCCTCCTCCTCCCCCCTCTCCCTCCCTCCTCCTCCCCCTCCCCCCTCCCTCCCTCCTCCTCCTCCCCCCCTCCCTCCCTCCTCCCCTCCCCCCCTCCCTCCTCCTCCTCCTCCCCCTCTCCCTCCCTCCTCCTCCCCCTCCCCCCCTCCTCCTCTCCTCCCTCCCCCTCCCTCCCCTCCCCCTCCCTCCTCCTCCCCCTTCCCTCCTCCTCCCCCTCTCCCTCCCTCCTCCTCCCTCCTCCCTCCTCCCCCTCTCCCTCCCTCCTCCTCCCCCTCCCCCTCCTCCCCCTCCCCCCCTCCTCCTCCCCTCCCCCCCTCTCTCCCTCCCTCCCCCTCTCCCTCCCTCCTCCTCCTCCCCCTCTCTCCCTCCCTCCTCCCCCCCTCTCCCTCCTCACCTCCCCCTCTCTCCCTCCCTCCCTCCTCCTCCCCCCTCCCTCCTCCCCCCCCTCCTCCCCCCCTCCCTCCTCCTCCCCCTCCCTCCCCCCTCCTCTCCCTCCCCCTCTCCCTCCTCCTCCTCTCCCCTTCTCCCTCCCTCCTCCTCCTCTCCCCTCCCTCCCTCCTCTCCCTCTCCCCCTCCCTCCCTCCTCTCCCTCTCCCCCTCCCTCCCTCCTCTCCCTCTCCCCCTCCCTCCCTCCTCTCCCTCTCCCCCTCCCTCCCTCCCCCTCTCCCTCCCTCCTCCCCCTCCCCCCTCTCTCTCTCCCTCCCTCCCCCCTCCTCCTCCTCCTCTCCCCTCCCCTCCCTCCCTCCCTCCCTCCCTCTCCCCCTCCCTCCCCTCCCTCCCTCCCCTACCTCCCTCCCTCTCCCCCTCCCTCCCCTACCGCTGCCACCACACCTGCCGGCCTCCAACCGCCGCCAGTCCCGGGGCTTTCCCGGCAGTGAGCCCTCGGCTCTGCCGCTGACGGGTTTCCCGGGGCCTCGGTGTGGGTGTTGGCGGCACCGCCGCCGCTCCCGGTCCCTCCCGGCGCCCCGACCACCGGCCGCGCCGACCTGGCGACCCGGGTCCTCCAGCGACAAGGAGCCGACGATGGTCCTCCGAGCCAAGAGCGAGCCGCGCAGGGCTCGATGCCAAGGAGCGTTCACGTGGTCCTCCCAGCCAAGCTGAACCGAGAGCCTGAGAGGAAATTGTATCAAAACATCAGAGTGGAGCAGAGTCTGAGCCTGGAGCAGCTGGGAACAGGTTCAACAGCAGGGAGATCCAAATAAATAGTTCATAAAGACATTGGGAGCAAGCAGGAGTTGGAATCAATTGCATATCATTAGCAATATCCTTTTATGAACTTTCCTGTATTATCAACAGTTCAGTAATCTGCTTGATTTGAGCATTTTCCGGGCAAGGTTCAGTTTCGTTGAAGTCTCTAATGTCATGTGGTGTTAAAACAGGATCTTTATATTCCCAAACCAACTGACTGAGGTTGACTTTATGGAGGTGTGTAGAATCATGAGGGGCAGAGACAGGGTGAATGCACTCAAGTCTTTTTCCCAGGGAAAGAGAATCAAAAGGTAGAGGGCATGGGTTTCAGGTGAGAGGGGAAAGATTTAAAAGGGACCTGAGGGGCATTCTTCATGCAGGCAGTGGTGCATATATGGGATAAGTTGCCAGAGGAAGTGTAGAGGTGGGTACAATTTAAAGGATGCTATTGGCATTGGTTTATTATTGTCACTTGTACCGAGGTACAGTGAAAAACTTGTCTTACATACCGATCGTACAGGTCAATTCATTACACAGTGCAGTTACATTGGGTTAGTACAGAGTGCATTGATGTAGTAAGGTAAAAACAATAACAGTACAGAGTAAAGTGTCACAGCTACAGAGAAAGTGCAGTGCAATAAGGTGCAAGGTCCAACAAGGTAGATTGTAAGCTCATCGTATAAGGGAACGGTTCAATAGTCTTATCACAGTGGGGTAGAAGCTGTCCTAAAGCCTGGTGGCACGTGCCCTCAGGCTCCTGTATCTTCTACCCGATGGAAGAGAAGAGAAAATGTCCCGGGTGGGTGGGGTCTTTGATTATGCTGGCTGCTTCACCAACAGCGAGAGGTAAAGACAGAGTCCAAGGAGGGAGGCTGGTGTCCGTGATGCGCTGGGCTGTGTCCAGAACTCTCTGCAGTTTCTTACGGTCCTGGGCAGAGCATTGCTGTACCAAGCTGTGATGCATCCAGATAGGATGCTTTCTATGGTGCATCGATAAAAATTGGTGAGAGTCATAGGGGACAAACCAAATTTCTTAGCCTCGTGAGGAAGCAGAGGCGCTGATGACTTTCTGGCCGTGGCATCTATGTGATTTGACCAGGACAGGCTGTTGGTGATGTTCACTCCCAGGAACTTGAAGCCCTCAACCCTCTCGACCTCGGTGCCGTTGATGTAGACAGGTGCATGTACACTGCCCCCTTTCTAGGCTAGGTTTAGAGGGATATGGGCCAAACGCAGCAAATGGAACTTGCTCAGGTAGGTAAAGGTTGCCACGGATGAGTTGGGCCGAAGGCCCTGTTTCCATGCTGTATGACTCTAAGACTCTATAACTAAACACAGATATGAAAGGCTAAGCAAAAACAATCTGCTGGAGGAACTCAGCGGGTTGAACAGCATCTATGGGGGGAGAAAGATTGCAACGTTTCGGTCGAACGCTGCATCGTGAGAGTAGAGAGGGCTGTCTTTTTGCTCCAGATTCCAATATCTGTAGTCTCTTTTGTCTCCAGACGTGAAAGACTACCCGAAATCAGAAAATACGTTCAGGAAGTGAAAAATTTAAAAAAAAACTGCAGGTGCTGGAAATCTCAATTAAAACCGAAAATGTTGGAAATACTCAGCGGATCAGACAGCATCTGTGGAATCAGAGGTAACCACCCTTTGATGAAGGGCCTTGGACCTTAAAGCATTAACTCTGTTTCTCTTTCCACAGATGCTGCCCGAACTGCTGAGTGTTTCTGACATTTTCTGTTTTTATTTTAGATTTCCAGAATTTAATCCAGAGCTGACAGGTGCTGGAATCTGAAGCAACACACAATGTACATGTGACTAATAAAGATATCTGTGCTGTAATGTTCTGTGAAGAACTCAGAGGGTCACATTCAGATTAGTTTTTGTCATACACCCAGGGTACAATGAAATTACTTGCTCGTGTAAAGCTCATAGAGGAAAAAGTATATATGGTAATAATGGGTCAGCAGCATGTGTGGAGGCCGAAGGTATAAATTGACATTTCAGATTGAGACATCAAATGTGCAGGAACATAAGAAGCTGCAGACAGTAATCGGCTCAGCCCAATACATCACGGGCACATCCCTCCCCACCATCGGGAGTATCTACATGAGGCGCTGCCTCAAGAAGGCAACATCCATCATCAAAGATCCCACCATCCAGGCCATGCCATCTTCTCGCAGCCACTATCGGGCAGGGGGTACAGAAGCCTGAAGTGCCACACCACCAGGTCAGGAACAGCTACTTCCCTTCAACCATTCAGTTCTCGAACCAACCAGCACAACCCAAATCACAACAATTGAGCAATATTATGACCACTTTGATTACTTTGCAGTTAGATGGACTTTGTTCTTTTTGTTCTAATTGTGTTCTTCCTTGTAAAAATTGTGTTTATGTTTTTCTTGTGAATGCTACTTATCTGATGCTCTGTGCCTGTGATGCTGCTGCAGGTAAGGTTTTCACTGCACCTGTGCACACACATGGACTTGTGCAGATGTAAACTCGACTTTGACTTTTTCCAGCGTTTTGTTTGTGTTGAAGTTACTCGTGGTCCAGGACATCCTGAGTGAGTTGATGAATCTTCCTTAATTCTCCCCCCGGCTGCAGGCTCTGCACTGATCCACAACCTGCAGCCCACCGCTGCTCAGGGACCTCGCCCGGCTGATGCGGGCTTCTGCTGCCGGGCTCGCTGATAAACTCCGGGAGCGGTGGCGCTCGGCCAGCGGACCCGCCGTCACTCCGGGAGGGCGAACGGTCGGCCAGTCCGTCAGTCAGTCTCCGGCCGTCTGTCAGCTGCCGGGCGCGGCCCGGGGTCACCGTCACCGTCACCATGGTGAGTGGGTCCGGGGGACGGGACTGGACTGGGGGGGGGGTCACTGTGGGGAGTGGGTCCCGTACCGGCACTGGGGGGGGGAGGAGGGAGAGACGGGGGGACTGGTGGTTCTTCTCCTCCCCCTCCCCCCTCCCTCCCCTCCTCCCCTCTCCTCCCCCCCTCCCCCTCCCCCCCCTCCCCCTCCCCCCTCCCTCCCCCTCCCCCCTCCCTCCCCTCCTCCCCCTCCCCCCCTCCCTCCCCCCCCCCCTCCTCCCCCTCCCCCCCACCTCCCCCTCCCTCCCCTCCCCCCTCCCTCCCCTCCTCCCTCCCTCCCTCCCCCTCCCTCCCCCTCCCCCTCCCCCTCCCTCCCCTCTCCTCCCCCTCCCTCCCCCTCTCTCCCCTCCCCCTCCCTCCTCCCCTCTCCCTCCCCCCTCTCCTCCCCTCCTCCCCCCTCCTCCCCCCCCTCCCCCCTCCCCTCCCTCCCCCCCCCTCCCCCTCCCTCCCCCCCCTCCCCCCCCCCCTCCCCCTCCCTCCCCCCCCTCCCTCCCTCCCCCTCCCTCCCTCCCCCTCCCCCTCCCTCCCTCCCCCTCCCCCCCCCCCTCCCCCCTCCCCTCTTCCCCTCCCCCTCTTCCCCTCCCCCCCTCCCCCTCTTCCCCTCCCCCCTCCCCCTCCCCCTCCCTCCCCCTCCCCTCCCCCCTCCCTCCCCCTCCCTCCCCCCTCCCTCCCCCTCCCTCCCCCCCTCCCTCCCCCCCCCCCCTCCCCCCCTCCCCCCCTCCCCCTCCCCCCCTCCCCCCTCCCCCCCTCCCCCTCTTCCCCTCTTCCCCTCTTCCCCTCCCCCCTCCCCCTCTTCCCCCCCCCTCCCCCCTCCCCTCCCCCCTCCCCCCTCCCCTCCCCCCTCCCCCCCCCCCTCCCCCCCTCCCCTCCCCCCTCCCCCTCCCCTCCCCCTCCCCCTCCCTCCTCCTCCCTCCCCCTCCCCCTCCCTCCCCCCTCCCTCCCCCTCCCCTCCCCCCTCTCCCCTCCCTCTCCCCTCCCCTCCCCCCTCCCCTCCCATCTCCCCTCCCCTCGTCCCCTCCCCTCCCCTCCCCTCCCAGCTCCTCCCCTCCCTCCCCTCTCCCTCCCCTCCTCCGCCCTCCCCTCTCCCCTCCCCTCTCCCCTCCCCTCCCCTCTCCCTCCCTCTCCCCTCCCTCCCCTCCTCCCCTCCCCCCTCCTCTTCCCCCCCTTCCCTCCCCCCTCCCTCCCCCCCCTTCCCTCCCCCCTCTCTTCCCCCCCTTCCCCTCCCCCCCTCCTCTTCCCCCCCTCTTCCCCCCTTCCCTCCCCCCTCCTCTTCCCCCCTTCCCTCCCCCCTCCTCTTCCCCCCCTTCCCTCCCCCCCTCCTCTTCCCCCCCCTTCCCTCCCCCCCTCCTCTTCCCCCCCCCCCCTTCCCTCCCCCCTCCTCTTCCCCCCTTCCCTCCCCCCTCCTCTTCCCCCCCCCTCCCCCTCCTCTTCCCCCCTCCCCCCTCCTCTTCCCCCCCCTCCCCCCTCCTCTTCCCCCCCTCCCCCCTCCTCTTCCCCCCCTCTCCCCCCCTCCTCTTCCCCCCCCTCCTCTTCCCCCCCCCCTCCTCTTCCCCCCCCCCCTCCTCTTCCCCCCCCCCCCTCCTCTTCCCCCCCCCCTCCTCTTCCCCCCCCTCCTCTTCCCCCCCCCTCCCCCCCTCCTCTTCCCCCCCCTCCCCCCTCCTCTTCCCCCCCCTCCCCCCTCCTCTTCCCCCCCACCCCCATGTGACTATTTCAGTCATGGTTTGAAGCCACACTGTGCACTATGTTGCTTAAATAAATGTTGCAATTCCAGCTGACTTTGCCGTTTTAAAGTTTTGTCGAATATTAACCACTCTTACTTCATGCAGTTTTGGATAAAGAAGCGAAGTGACTTGCTGGTTAAATTGCCAGTCTTTAAGGTGTTGCTCCATTTCTTCTTATAAGGGATTGTCACAAAAAAACTCTGATAAGATTCCAGGGAAGCTCACATGAATTTGAGTGTTGTATCTGCTGCAGTGACATGTTTTATATTTCTGATATAGAAAGTTTTGCAATGTAGCAAGCAAAGAACTATGTTCTGTGACTAACCAGAGACTATCAAAGAGTCAGCACAGACACACTGGGCTGGATTTTGTTGTTTGACTCTGTGGCCAATGTTGGAGTTAGTCACTACCTCATGAACAAGTCACAAGAATAACAATCACCTTCTCTCCCATTACTCCATATTAGCTGATCGGGGGGAGAAAAATCAACATTTACATTTATCTAGTGCCTTTCACAACAGCTGGATGCCCCAAGGGGCTTCATAAGTTTTTTCCCTCCCCCACCCCCACCCCATCTACTTTATTAAACATAAAGTTTAATTTGTTTTTATTCTGAATATTGCTTCTCTGATGTTATGTGCCTCTGATGAAGTAAGTTTTTCTTAGCATCCGTGCGTACATGTAGTTGTGCATATGACAATAAGCTCGACTTGGACCTTGAAGTCTAGTGATTTGCAGAGAAATGCACTATGGAATCGTGCACAGCAAGATCACCTGAGCAGCAATGCATTACCACCAACACTGGAGAAACCGCATGTCACTTTGGAAAAAGTGCCACCTGAGAAAGCACTTGTAATGCCTCATCTGAAAGACATTGTCAAGAGGGTGACACTGCCTCAGTCCCACACTCTATCTTTAATGTCTCCAATAATCTTGTGGTTGAAGAATCGTCGTGGCTATCCCTTGAAGTCGAGGATAATGGTCTTCGTTCCATTGATCACAGAGGGAAGACGCCTGTGCGTGTATTTGTTTAACGTGTACTCGATGTTGCACTACAAAAACCACACGATACTTCACAAATCAACCAACTGATTCCAATGGCATGGAAACCACGACGATTGGAGCTGATGGATTTGTTGCAGCCTTCACCCGCCTTCACAGCTGTTGAGTTCGAAGTAACTTCGTCCGCCTGTTCCACCGTTGAGGTCTTGGTTGGATTGTTCTTTGTCAGGGACCTCACCATCGGCCTTACCGCCATGGGTGATCCTACCAGGAGCATAGCTCCAGACAGCATCGCTCTCGGGATCTCAGGACCACCACGACATGGTGACAATCCACGGAGAACGGTTGAAAAATATGAACTTGGGGAAAGGAGATCAGCTGAATTTGCTTCTCAATAATTGTAGAAATACTCCAATCATTATTTTCTTATAAATGTATGTATGTTAGCAGGTTTGGAGTGATCTGCCTGAGGAGGTGATAGAGGCCAGTACAATTACGACATTTGAAAAGCATTTGTATTGGTACATGGATAGGAAAGGTTTAGAAGGATACGAGGCAAATGCTAATAGCTTAGATAGGCCTCAGCATGGACGAGTTGGGCCAAAGGGCCTGTTTCTGTGCTATTTCTGAGTCTATTTTTAAAGAGCTATTTTGTAGTTACTGGAATTACTTAATTTGTTTAACACAAGAAAATAGAAGCAGGAGGAGGCCACTTGGCCCTTCAAGCCTGCTCTACCATTCAGTTTGATCATGGGTGACTTACCCCAACCCCAACTTCTCCTCTGTGCCAGATCCCCATGACTCTCAATTCTTCGATCTTTCATATATTAATCCACCTTAAATACTTCTTAAAAAATCTAGCTTGCAGCATGCTCTGAGGGAGAGAATTCCAGAGGTTCGTTACCCTCTGAGAGAAGTTTCTACACACCTCAGTTTTAAATGACCGGCCCCTTATCTCGTAACTATGTCCCCTTGTTGGTGACTTTACAGGATTGACTGTTGGCTTGGGATAAAAGTTTCTAAAATAATTAATGAATCGTACAACACAAAAACTGGCCCTTTGGCTTAACTCGTCCGTGATGACCAGGATGTCTGAGTTCGTCCCATTTGCCTGCATTTGGCCCATATCCCTCTAAACCTTTCCTATCCAGGTACCTGTCCAAACATCTTTTAAACATTGTAGTTGTACCAGCCTCTACAGCTTTCTCTCATTCCATATACGCACTACCCTCAATGTGAAAAATGTTGCCCGGATGAAGGGTCTCGACCCGAAATGTCGACTCTCCATTTCCCTCCATGGATGCTGCCTGACCCGCTGAGTTCCTCCAGCGTTTTGCTTGTTGCTCCAGATTCCAGCATCTGCAGTCTAGCGTGTGCCCATCTTGAAATGGCTGCCCTTCAGGTCCTTTTTAAATCTTTCCCCTCTCACCTTAGAACTATGCGTTCTAGTTGTACATTCTCCTACCCTGGGAAAAACTCTGTGATTATCCACCTTATCTATGCCCCTCATGATTTTATAAACCTCTATATCCATTATGTATCTGAGAAAGGAATATTTAACTGACTGGAGATCATTCTTCACACCTTTCCTCTGCACCCTTTAGGATAATGTTTCTGCTCATTCATAAAAGTGAGACCTTGTGTTTGCATAGCGCCTTACAAGACCACTGGATACCTCAAAGTGCCCACAGCGAATGACATAAGTCAAGAATGCAGTAACTGTCAGAGAAAATTTGCTAACCAATTTGGGTGGAGCAAGCTTCAGAAAAGTGTGAGACCGAGCAGCTGACCTGTAGTGGCATCGGTGAATGGTTGTAGCATTGTTATACAGCTCAGAAACAGGCCCTTCGGTCCACTGTGTCTGTGCTGACCTTTTTGCCTGCATTAGGTCTGTATCCTTCTCTGCCTTGCCCATTTCAGCGCCTGTGTCAATGCTTCTTAGATGTAGTGATTGTATCTGATTGCACCACCTACAGCAGTGCGTTCCAGATTTCAGCCACTTTCTTGGGGGGGGGGGGGCGGGCGGTGAAGGAGAAACACCTCCCTTAAATCCCCTTTAAAACTCCTTCCTCTCGCTTTGCCTTCCTGTTTTCGATGCCCCTGCCACAGGAAAAAGGTGATATCATGTTGCCACTGGACAAAACATTGGTTAGGCTGCGCTTGGAGTATTGAGTACAGTGCTGGTTGGCATGCCACAGTGGTAGCAGTACAGAGGATGCAGAAAAGGTTCACTGGGATGTTGCCTGGAATGGAGGGCTGTCATTATCAGGAGAGATTGTTAGGCTGGGTTTATTCTCACTGGAATGGAGGAGACTGGGAGGTGACCTTGTAGAGGTTTATAAAATTATGAGGGGCAGAGATAAGATAGAATCTTTTTTCCCAGGGTGGGAGAGTCTGGAACTAAACACACAGGTTTAAGGTGAGAGGGGAAAAGTTTAAAGGAGAGCTGAGGGTTAAGTTTTTCACAGGGTGATGGTTATCTGGCTGGGAAGGTAGATACAATCATAATGTTTAAAAGGCATTTAGACAGATACAGGCCCTCCCTGGGTTACGAATGTCGGATTCGTGGACACCCATATATATGAACGAGCTTAATATTTATTAAGTTCAAACGAGGATCAGTCCTGAACCAAAACATGTTTACATGTAATCTCCCTGCAGTAATCAGACACCATTGTCTCTGCAGAGCACAGGCTGCCAGTTTCACCGAGGGAGACCGCTTTAAAGAGTTGCTTCAGATATTGACAATCACTACTATTGAGACTTGTGCTGTGTTATTTTATTAAACAATATGACATCCACTGATATTTCAAGCACATCGAAACCAGCCACTGAGCGTGGGACATCCTAATTCTGTACCCTTTAACTGGGCAAGAGAAGACAATAAATAAATGTTCATGTTAACTGGCCCTCATCAACACCATTCATTACAATACTGTGGGGTTATGGTTACCTTATCAAGTGATTTTTGTATATTTTCCAACCTAAGGACTAAATTGATTTATGACTGGCCATCTGTAAAGAAAAACTGAACCCGTTTGTAACTTGGGGACGACCTGTACTTCGATAAGCAAGGAGTAGAGAGATATGGGCTTATTGCAGGGATTAGTGTAGGTTGGCATCGTGGTTGACATGGACGAGCTGAGCCAAAAGAGCCTGTATGATTCTAAATACCCTATCTATGCCTCCTCCTAGAACCATAGAACACTACAGCACAGAAAACAAGCCATTCAGCCGTTCTAATCTGTGCCAAAACATTATTCCGCTAGTCCCATTGACCTGCACCCAGTCCATAACCCTCCAGACCTCTCCCATCCATGTATCTATCCAATTTATTCTTAACTTAAGAGTGAGCCGGCATTTACCACGTCAGATGGCATCTTGTTCCACACTCCCACCACTCTCTGAGTGAAGAAGGTCCCCCTAATGTTCCCCCTAAACCTTTCCCCTTATACCTTTATCAGGTCACCTCCTCAGCCTCCTTCGCTCTGGCTCACTGGATGGGAGGTTGAGCCTGACTCCCTAATTTAATCACGAGAGCACGACCTAGGCTGACACTTCTGTGCAACCCTCAGACAAGCTAACGAGCCACTTATCCTTTGTGGGGTCCTGTGGTCAAATTAAGTTGTGATCGTTCTTCACAAGCAAGTAACCATGAATAATTTCAGGATTTTCTGAGGATGTAGCAAGTGGTGTTGTTTTAAAGAGGGGAAAGTAAACGAGTTCTTTTAGCTAACTTGGGCACCCTGATTTTCAGCCAACTTGGTGCCTCTCTGAACTCTTATGGCCCAACCAGTCATTGGATAAGTACACTGCTGTCATGGCAACCTGGTATTTTAATATCAAATGAGATTAGTCAGGGATGATTTGCGAAAGGCCTTCTCAATGGTTGAGGTCCCTTATCTTGCCTTGTTCCAGTTGCTTAATCTGCTTGATTTTTTTCTATCATTGTTTTGCAGATAAAATGTTGTCACTGTTGCTTTTTGTTCATGTGTGGGTTGTGGGTCACAGCGTCAAGGGCATTGGACTGTCCATCCTTAATTCTGTTGGGATTAAGTCTCGCTTTGCTATGGATGTGGCCCTGGAGATGGAATATTAAATTACATCATAAAGCCTTGCACGTAAGGACATCTGTCTGGTCATCTTCCACTGTTCTCTTTTGCAGAAAAAATAGAATTGTGGAATCGTACAGCACAGAAATGGGCCCTTCAGCCAGTCGAGTCTGTGTCGGCCATCAACTAATACTACATTAATCTTATTTTTTATTTTCATCAGCTCCTCCCAGGTTCTTGCACACTGGGGTCAATTTTACAGCACCTACCAATGGCCACATTTTTTTTTGGAGGGGGATGTAAATTGGTTTATTATTGTCACAGGTACTGAGGTACTGTGGAAAAAACTTGTTCTGCGCACCATTCATACAGATCATTTCATTACAACAGTGAATTGAGGTAGTACAAGGTAAAACAACAGAATACAGAATAAAGTGTCACAGTTACAGAGGCAGTGCAGGCAGACAATGAGGTGCAAGGTCATAATGAGGTAGATTGTGAGGTTAAGAGTCCATCTTATCGTACTAGGGAACCATTCAACCTTATAACAGTGGGGTAGAAGCTGCCCTTGAGCCTGGTCATATGTGTTTTCAGTCTTTGGTATCTTCTGCCCCATGGGAGAGGGGAGAAGAGTGTCCGGGGTGGGTGGGGTCTTTGATTATGTTGGCTGCTTTACCGAGGCAGCAAGAAGTGTAGACAGTTCATGGAGGGGAGGCTGGTTTCTGTGATGTGCTGGGCTGTGTCCACAACTCTCTGCAGTTTCTTGCGGTTATGGGCAGAGCAGTTGCCGTACCAAGCCGTGATGTATTCGGATAGAATGCTTTCCGTGGTATAGGATACTTTCTATGTGGAAGGAAACTAGAGCACCTGGAGGAAACCCATGCGGTCACAGGGAGAATGGGCAAACTCCACACAGACAGCACCGGAGGTCAGGGTTGAACCCAGATCACGGGCAGCAGCTCCACTAGCTGCGTCACTGTGCTGCCTGTGTCAACATCTACATTATAAAGTCTGCAAAAGTATCTCAAAAGGACAGGAGCAACACAGAGAAGCGGGAGGAACTCAGTGGGTCAGGCAGTATCTGTGGAGGGAAATGGACAGTCGACGTTTGCAGGTTCGTCTGGCCTGCTGAAGGTTCTCAACCTGCTGAGTTCCTCCAGCTCCTTTGCGGGTTGCTCCAGATTTCCAGCATTTGCAGTCTCTTGTGTTTCAAAAGGACTGGAAATAGGAAAAAAAACAAAAAGATGAACATAATGTTGTACCCCATCCAGAAAGGCTGAAGAGTGAGCACAGTGGTGCAACTGATAGAACTGCTACCTCACAGTGCCAGAAACCCGGGCGCTGTCTGTGTGGAGTCTGCTCATTCTCCCCTGGTTTTTCTCCAGGTGCTCTGGTTTCCTCCCTCATCCCAAAGATGTAGAAGTTGGTAGGTTAACTTACCACAGTAAATTGCCCCTGGTGTGTAGGTAAGTGGTAGAATCTAGGAACTGATGGGAAAGTGGGGACAATACAATGGGATGGTTGATGGTTGGCACAGACCCGGTGGGCTGAAGGGCCCGTTTCTGTGCTGTGACTCTTTATGACTCTGTTGACATTCTCTTTCTGGGGGGATTTAATACCATAGTTCCAGTTTGCTCATGATGTGAAACTAAGTGAGAATGTGCATAGTGATGAGGATGCAAAAAGCCTTCAAGGGGATAGGGACAACCTGAGTGAGTGGATGACACAACAGGGTTGGTGTAACTGCGTAGTTGATGGTCAGTGGGCCAAAGGGTCTGTTTCCATGTTGTATCTCTCTGTGACTCTATTTCAAATTAACCCCTGTAGTTATAACGGCTACGTAATCTGCAGGAAGAGGCATTTACTGTGGCTTTTGTTCTACTCTACAGAGGTTTCGTTTCTGTGGCGACCTGGACTGTCCTGACTGGGTTCTGGCAGAGATCAGCACCTTGGCAAAAGTAGTTGAGTATCTAACCCTCTGGATATCTGAGTGTGGCGGTGTTCGTGGCGCTGTGCCTTCTCACCAAGCAATTGTGCCCGGGAAGTGGTCTTTGCATTAAGATAAGATATCTTTATTAGTCATGTACATCGAAACACATAGTGAAATAAATGTTTTTGCGTAGTGTTCTTTGGGCAGCCCGCAAGTGTCGCCACGTTTCCGGCGCCAACATAGCATGCCCACAACTTCCTAACCCGTACGTCTTTTTGGAATGTGGGAGGAAACCGGAGCACCAGGAGGAAACCCACGCAGACATGGGGAGAACGTACAAACTCCTTACAGACAGTGGCCGGATTTGAACCCAGGTCACTTGCGCTGTAAAGCGTTACGCTAACTGCTACACCACCGTGCCTGCACTACGTGCCGTGCATGTTCCTGATTGTGGGATCCTGTGCACGGATTGGATGCTGTATGTCCTACTCTGTAGCAGTGACTATCCTTCAGAAGTACCGTTTTTGCAAATTGTTTTTTGGATGTTCTGACGAGGATTGAACCCAGGTTGGAGCTGTGGATCTCTGCTCGCTGCTCCGTCCCTATACTCTGTACACCTGCTTAAGTCAGGGAGCAAGGTTTTTGTTTGTGTCATAAAACCTTTAAATAAAAGGGGAATAATTTTCCACATTTTTATCCAGCAGTCACAGTTATTCACCAAAACCTCCTGCAAAAACTGGTGTTGAATGAATTGCTATCTGCTTAATGCAAAAGTTAATTGTTCCAGTCTTGTGATGTTTAATTGAACTGCCTGATATTGTTAATTTTCTTTTTGTCAGTTTCACTGCATAATTAATTACCACGCCACTTCCTAACACTGTGACAGAATTGGATATCTGCATCTGGCGACCAAGAAACTCTGGTTTATATTAGCAGCTAAAGAAAGATGTGAAATATTTGTGGCAAACGTGAAATTATTCATTTTGGGGAACAGATGGAGGTGTAGATTGTTCTTTCAAATGATAGGCATTCTTCTAGTTTTATCCCTTATTAACATTAATGAACTGTAGCAAAGTGGATTCTCCTGAAATTGGGGACAGAACAGAGGTCTGTGGTGTGCACAGCAGGTAATGTGTGGCCTTTTAACCCAAACTGGTGTGAGTGTAATGAAAAACTGAGCAGGCTGTGCTGGAAACGTACAGCATGTCAGTCTGCATCTGTAAGTATGGTTGACATTTCAAACACTACACCTGAAAACATTCATTTATCTTTGTGTTCCTTTACAGATGCTGTCTGACATACTACACGTTCATCCCTGGTGCACACTGTCACCTGTTCTCACAGTTAGGTGACACAGTCGTATAATATAGACATTAACAACACTCTCAAGACTTGAGAAGCAATGGTTAGAATTTGCGGTGGGGGTCACAGTGAGGTATTCATGCTCACTGTTATAACGAAGCAAGTTCAACAGCAATATCTGGGGTCTGGAAGTGCGCCGCAGTTAAAGCAGGAAATCTAGATGTTAGTTGTAGAGGTAATATCCCCTCTCCTCCACAGGGCTTCTGGCTTTTCCAGTTTTCTCTGGCATTACCCACAGGAACCAGTAAATTGACCACATTTCAAACAATTCACCCTTTCCAAAGAAAATCCTGAAACTGTTGTATGTGAGTTTTTTGTGGTGCATTAACTACTTTTTAAAAGAGCCTTCCCCAGCCTAAAGGATCTGATTGCTCATGTGATTATCATTCCTTCAGAGAAATATTCAAAATGTCACATGTTTAAAATTTTTCAAAGCTTGGAATATATCAGTTTGAATTTTGTGTGCACCTTCCAGACTTCAGTTGCATTCTATGGAACGTTTAAAGAGTTAGTTTTAAAGTTGTACTTTTTATTGTCTGCGTTGCTGCTGATGGGGATTATTGTGTGTGACTGCCTGCTTTCTGATCTTTCTGTTCTGGGCACAAAACATCCCTTGAAGTTCATCCCTGACAATATCTAATGTCAGGAAAGAGGAACTCAACACCAGATAGTACTTAAATCTTATTGGAAGTGTCCTGGAGGTCAGAATTATCTCCTTGTCATTGACTGCGATAACACTCTCATCAAAATGTTGCTGGATTACTTTTTTTTCTCTTATAACATAGGTCAAGGTTTAGAAAGTGGGCATTAAAACCTTTGGTTTTGCTATGCCTCTCCTTTTAAATTAAACTTCCTTCTTTGTCAAGTTTTGGTGTGTCCATAGCATCTTAAAGCCCTATAGGTTGTCACCATCTTGGGTTGACACTGTGACACAGCCATAACCGATGTCTCTTAATGGTAGAGACCCAAGTTCAGTCCTGATCCCCAGACGTGTCTGTGGAGTTTTTGCATGTTCTCCCTCTAGCCTCCGGGTGCTTCATTTTCCTCCCATTTCTCACGGACAGGTAGGTTAGTAGGCCACTGTAAATTACCCCAGAGTGTTGGTGAGTGGTAGAATTGGGGGGGGGGGGGGGGGGGGGGGGGGGGGAGGGGAGGGGAGGTTGATGAGAATGTGAGGACAATTAATGTAGGATTTGTGGAAATGGGTTATCGATGGTTGGTATGAACTTGGTGAGCTGAAGGTCCTGTTTCCATACTGTATCTCTCTGACCCTATATAAACCAGGTGTATAAAAATCTTTGTCAGATACAGCACCATTCATTCAAGCTTAACATAACGCACAGACGAAACTAGTTCAAGTCTTGACAATGTGGTTCACAATTTGGCCAGTAGTAGTACTGACAATTTTGTTTTGCTGGTATTTAATGCTCCAATTTGTTTTGTTCCAGAGGTTTTCACATTCAAGGTGGAATGGGCAATCCGTGCTTGAGGTGAAAATAATAATGAATTCACGGTTGTGCTCTCCAAGTTTTAATGTCATTGCTTTTATACTTGCAGTCATCCGTGAAGATAAAGTTGCTCTGTGTCCAGGTACTGAGAGATCTCCTGGGAGAAGGAATTGATGTAAGGAGCTTTATGAAAGTATTACTGAATGACCTGTGTGACGCAGGATTTAAAGGGTAGGGTGGGGAGGGCGCTTCAACAATCGGCTGCATCCTGAGGAAGGTCTCCTTTCCATTTGTGATGATTTTCTGGCTTTCATTTTAATGAAGTAGTTGCATTGTATCATGCTTGCCCCGCACCTAGAATCCATAATACTCCTTAACTTCCAAAGCCAATATTACGAGGATGTGGCTGGAACTCGATTGACTGAGTTATAGAGAGAGGTTGGGAATTCATTCACTGCAGCGTAGGAGAATGAGGGATGATCTTGTAGAGGTGTATAAAATCATGAAGGGGATAGATAGGGTGAATGCACTTGGTCTTTCTCCCAAGGGTTGGGGAATCAAGAACTATAGGACTGGGGTGGGAGAGATTTAATAGGAACCCGAGGGGAAACTTTTTCACCCAGAGTGTGGTCAGTATATGGAATAGGCTGCCAGACAAAGTGGATGAAGCAGGTACATTAACAACATTTAAAAGGCATTTGGACAGGTACATGGATAGGAAAGGTTTAGAGGGAAATAGGCCAAATGTGGGCAAATGGGACTAACTTAGATGGAAACCTTGGTTAGCATGGACCAGTTGGGCTGAAGGGCCTGCTTCCATGCTCTATGATGCCCTGATTAGACACATTTAGCCATTTATTGAATTCAAATCCTGCCACTCCAACACAATCATTTGGTGGAAGTTCTGTCACCAGAAGGACTGCAGAAGTTCAAAGTGGGTGTCTCAGTGGTGCAGCAAGTAGAGCCGCTGCCTCCCAGCTCCAGAGACCTGGGTTCAATCCTGACCTCGGGTGCTGTCTGTGTGGAGTTTACATGTTCACTCTGTGACTGTCTGGATTTCCTCCGGACGCTCTGTTTTTCTCCCATGTGGGTTAGTTAGTTACTGTAAATTGCCCCCTAGTGTGGATGGGTGGTAGAATTGTAGGGGGTTTGGGGAGAACAGGTTATAGGGAAAATTGGGAGAATGGGATTGCACTGTGAGCTATCATAGGTTCAGTGCACTGAATGGTTGCCTCTTATGTCATGAGGAAATATGGAAAGCCCACCACTACTTTGAGGACTTCAGATTGGTATTTAATGTTCTTAATAATGCCCATGTATAAAATAATCTGTGGTATAATCCATGGGTACATAGTTTGGGGAATCTATAAAGGGTCAATAACCAAGAATGTTTTTTAAATGGGTTTCAAAGTCATCATATTAAAAGGTTCAGGTGTGCCCTACGTGAGTGTCTGTAAAATAATAACTGGTTTTGCATAGCTTGTATTCAACTAATTATTCCCAAACATAGACGTAAAAACAGAAAATGTGGGCCAGACGGCACCTGTGGAGAGAGAAACAAGAGTGAATGTTTCAGGTCAATGAATCTTCGTTGGATGAAAGATCATCGGTCTGAAACTTGAACTTGTTTGCTCATTTCCCAAGTTCTGATGAAGGGTCAGTGACGTGAAATGTTAACTTGGCTTCTGTCTTCACAGATGCTGTCTGACCTGTTGAGCCTTTCCAACATTTTGTTTTTATTTTGGATTTTGAGCAAAAGCAATTTTTTTTTTATCTTTGGCAATTTGATAAGGTGTTTGTTGACCCCCTGCCAGACAGTTTCTGTCTTGGTCACCTTCTGTAAATGTTCTAGAGCCCACAGTGTATGTCACCTGTAAATGTTCTGGAGCGTGCAATGTAGGTCGCCTGTGAACGTTCAAGAGTGTACAGTGTAGGCTGCCTTCTTTGAGCGTTCTAGAGCCCACAGTGCATGTCACCTGTAAATGTTCTGGAGCATACAGTATAGGCCGCCTTCTGTAAACATTCTAGAGCCTACGGTGCGTGTCACCTGTAAATGTTCTAGAGCATGCAGTGTGGGCTGCCTTCAGTGAATGTTCTAGAGCCTACCGTGGAGGTCGCCTTCTGTGAATGTTCTAGAGTGAATAGTGTAGACCATCTTCTGTGAACGTTCTAGAGCCTACGTAGCATGTCACCTGTAAATGTTCTAGAGCGTGCCATGTAGGCTACCTTCTGTGAATGTTCTAGAGCCTACAGTGGAGGCTGCCTTCTGTGAATGTTCTAGAGTGGACAGTGTAGGTCGCCTTCTGTGAACATTCTAGAGCGGACAGTGTAGGTCGCCTTCTATGAACGTTCTGGAGAGTAGGTCACTTGCAAGTGTTCTTAGAGTGGCAGGTGTAAAGTTGCAGAGGCACTGTTGCAGTCTGGTTGGAATATTACAGCATCAAAAGGAAAATGAATCCAATAGAATTCTGTTAAATAACATCACCTTGTGTTTCATTCACTTTCCCGCCTGCAGTAAGTTTGGATGATGTTTACGTGGCAGTGGTGGAGGGTGATGGGTGGGTAAATACAATGAGCATGAGATCAAGTTTATTTTCAGTAAACAGACTGGGGTTTTTGGAAGGCTTTGCATTGACCACGTATTAAACTTGGAATTGCGCCACCACAATAATTTATTGCTGTTACCTCTTCCATTTCAGTATGAGAAGATTACAAAACTAACTGCAGACGCCAAGTTTGGTAAGCCCATCTCTTCAAATATATTGATCAGCTTTACAATGCTTATAAGCATTCTAAAATGTGGTTCATGTGTAACTTTTCTTACTTTGTTTTGCATATTTTTTTTGTAGCAAAATGAATAATATTTCATATTAAATGCTCTTATTCGCAAGAAGATTAATGTTGCCAAAAATCTGGGATTCAGAATAAGCTCAGTGTGATATGAATATTGAAAAGAATGGTGAATAAAGAGCATAAGATCCAGCATTCAGACGTTATTGAACCCAAGGGCACCATTGATCCAATTATTAATCAACTAATCTGCCAATCTAGTTTGGGAAAAGCTAGTAAATTTTTCCATCTCCAATTGCAGCTGCAAGATCTGATAGGATGGAAATCAAATCTGAATAATACTCACCAGTGGGAAAATGCACTGCCTGGTATTAACTAGATCCCCAGTGTGATTCCCAACCTGCAGTGAGTTAAATGGTGGGGCTTCCTGCAGCCAGGAAGGAGTCGCCAAAGCGGGATGGTGTAAACTGTATACAAAAGCGCAAATGCTGCAGGTGCTGGGGATCCGAACTGAGAGCAGAAAATGCTGGAGATACTTGGGTCAGGCAGAACCTGCGGTGAGAGGTACAGTCAGTGTCACATCACTGAAAGGTTATTGACCTAAGATCACTTGCCACAGATGCTTTCTGACCCACTGAATTTTTACAGCATGTTTCGTACTTGCTGTAGCATTTAAAACACTAATTTCATAACTTTTTTGAATTTCCAGTTACTTTGTTTTGCATATGTTTTTGTAGCAAAATAAATCTTTGCAAAGGTCATTTGGTATCTGTCTCCCAAAAACTTAATGCTACTTCATTTTTGAATTCCAGACTCGAGTGACATTAAAGCCACAATTGCAGTGCTAACTTTGTTTTATCAAGTGCTGCCAAATATGGAGTCAACGGAGAGTCGTTGTCAAGCGAATTACAACAACTTGGTCTGCCAAAAGGTATGGTTTTCTCCCACTTGTGGCACTGACAGATGTTTCAGAAACTTTTTTGTGCAGGTCCTCCCCAGCTTTCAAATGTCTGACTTATGTACAGCCCATACATAGGAATGAGCGTTTGGGAGACTGGTGGGGTGGATTTGCCGGGGGTGCAGGCTCTGTTCCTATAAACACAAACAGTTTACAGGAACAGAGCCCTGTCATAACCTAGGGAGGACCTGGAATCTGTAATACACCTGAAGCTAGTGGATCTATGGAGTAGCTGAGGTGAGTTATGTGCATGTATCGACAAGGAACTGCACTAATACAGTACGTGAAAGGTGCCAATTTTCCCAACGTGCCCCTACCCATAAACAGCTGGGGAAACCTCGACAGCTAAGTCATGTCCTCCCTGCCCTCGTGCTTTAAACCCACCTGAACGATAGAACATAGAACAGTACAGCACAATACAGGCCCTTTGTCCCACAATGCTGTGCTGACCTTTAAACCTCACCTAAGACTATCTAACCCCTTCCTCCCACGTATCCCTCTATTTTAAATTCTTCCATATGCTTATCTAGCAATCTCTTGAATTTGACCCAATGTACCTGCCTCCACCACCACCCCAGGCAGCGCATTCCATGCACCAACCACTCTGAGTAAAAAAACCTTCCTCTGATATCTCCCTTGAACTTCCCACCCATTACTTTAAAGCCATGCCCTCTCACAAATTATATTCACAAACTATATTCGCAAATATTCAGATTATTAAAAAATTAATGGCAAAATTGTACTTTAACAAAAAATGACAACTAAGACAACGATTTAAAGAAAAAAATTAAGTACCCTCCTCCATCAAAGCTGGTCCTCTCCATTGAAATTTCCTTTCATGTGAGGTCTAACCTATTGTAGCTGCTAAGGAACTGGAGTGAGTTCGTGCTGTGCTGCTTGTGGAGTCCAGCATCCAGAGCAGAACAGCCTACTGTGTTCTTGTGAGAGTCCTGAACTTTCTGATACTTAGAATGTAAATTCTGTTAGTTCAGTGCTGGACGTAGTCAGCCAATCAGGCAGCATCTGGGGAAAGAGAACCAGATAGTGTTTCAATTCAAAGACACAGAGTCACAGGAGCCCACCGAGTAAATGCCAACCACTGTTCACCCATTTGCACCAGTCCTACATCAATCCCATCTTTTATTCTCTCCACGTTCTCATCAACTCTCCCCAGATACTAGCTCTCACTTACACACTAGGGCCGATTTAACCTACCAATCAACACGTCTTTGGGACATTGGAGGAAACCAGAGCACACGGAGGAAACTCCCATGGTCAAGAGGAGAAGTTGCAGACTCCACACAGGCAGCACTTGAGATCTCTGATGCTGTGAGGCAGCAGCTCTGCTTAGATCTTCTATCAGAACTGTAATATGTAATTTGTCCTTTTGTTACGGATTTCTAGCAGACCCATTACTGATTTCCAGCTGTCCCACAGACCTATTCAGCTACAATTTGAGTGTAATTTTCAACTTTGTGTCAGTATGACCAGATTAAAAGTAAACATTTATTGGGAATGTTTTAGGTTAATAGGGTTAATGCTTTGCTCTGAATGTGTTGCAGAATTTGCTGTAGTCTTATGATAATATCCTCAAAACTGAATCAAAAATCTCCTTGACTACATTTCCCATTTAACATTTCAGAACATGCTGCTGCACTTTGTAAATCTTATGAAGACAAACAGACTGCCCTTCAGGACAAACTAAAGGAGAGCAGCCTGCGCCGTAAGTGGCATTACCCTCTCCTAAGGTTTTACGATAAAGTTGGTTATTTGGAATTTATGCTTTGTGATTGTTGTCAAAAACAGGAGGAGGCAGTTGAAGACATTTCTTTGTTTTTAAAAACCTATTGAAACCCTAAGGCCATGTCTTTCTGTACAGTAAACAAACTAGACTCCGTGTCATGGAGAGTGGATTACACTCTAAGTTCCAGTGAGCTGAAGGAGGTAAATGAACCAATTGTCCACCTGAAGATTAACGTCCAGAACGTAGACACGGGTGCTGTGGAACCGACTGTGGTTTCGGTGTCGGCTGATAAGTTCAGAGTCTTACTCACAGGTAAGTTAAGCTGGAAACTGAGGGAGGGATATCAGTAACTTGACTGCGCACATTTTTGGCTTGTGTAAAAACTTGTGACTGATTAAACCAGCATTCCTAACAATTGAACCTACCTTGCAACTTCTGCTTCAGTTCTAAGATTGGTTCTCTCAAGTTGTTTAAAGTTAATTTTTTAAATTCTTATCCTTAAGTTCAAATCCCTTCATGGCCTTGCTCTCCAAATTCCTACAACCAGTTGAAAGCTACACTCCTCCAACTTCGACTCTTGTATATACTCCATTTCTTCATAATGCCATTAGCAACTATGTCTTTGGTCATCTGAGGCCTATGCTTCTAAGACAGCTTCTATCCTGCTGTTGTAAGACTCTTGAACAGACCTTTTGTTCGTTAAAGATGAACTCTTGACCCCACAATCTACCTTGTCGTGGCCCTTGCACGTTATTGTCTGCCTGCACTGCACTTTCTCTGTAACTGTAACACTCTATTGCTTTTCCCTTGTACTACCTCAATGTACTGATGTGATGAAATGATCTGTAAGGATGGCATGCAAAACAAAGTTTTTCACTGTACCTCAGTACATGTGACAATAATACACCAATTCCAATTCTTTGGAATTTCCTCCCTAGATCTCTTTGCCTCCCCCCTCTGTTAGCTCCCTCTATGGCACTCCTTGAAACCTAACTCCTGGACAAACCTTTAGTTAACCTGCCCTAATGACAACTTTGTCTGATGACCTGGAAAAATCTTACTATGTTAAAGACCCCAAATAGTTGCAATAGAAACAGAAATGGGTAATGAATAAAACTGCGGATGTTGGAACCCGAAACAAAAACAAATGCTGGAAGAACTGGGCCAGTCAGGCAGCATCTGTGGAAAAAGAAACCAGTTAATGATTCAGGTCAAAGATCCTTGATCAGTTCCCCGAGGCTTTGCTTTAAACCCAGTTGACATGATGTGGGTGATTATCTTTACAGCAGCTGTTCAGGGCATCTGACCTTGCACCTTATTGTCTACCTGCACTGCACTTTCTCTGTAGCTGTGACACTTTACTCTGTACTGTTATTGCTTTTACTTGTACTACATCAATGTAACTGCACTGCGTAATGAATTGACCTGTACAATCGGTATGCAAGACAAGTTTTTCACTCTACCTCTGTATAAGTCACAATAATAACCCAATACCAGTCTTCATTGTGGGATTCCTCAGCACAAGGTCTGTATCTATAAGAATGAAGCAGCTGGAAATTGGAAAAATCATTCCATGTCAATAATTGATGTCTGAGGAATTGGGACAGTGGGAATGGAATCCTTGTTTAATGCTATACTCCACATTAACCCACGCACCTTTTGGGTAAGTTGTTGTTTGAATAGATCGCACCCTGATAATGGCTGATGGCTGCTCTTATTTCTCTCCTCAGAACTCAAGCAAGCGCAAGCACTGATGAATGCCTTGAACTAAATAACGTGGTGCAACTACGTTCAGCTTTTCCAGAAGCTGTGATCTTGCTGGATTGACGGGCGACTGGAAGGAAAGAGTGAATGTCCTGATGCATTTATTAAAAGAAAACAATGACTTATTGCTCCCTGTAGAAAAGGTTGCTTGGGTTGTGAATCCCAGGAGACTTGAGCATTCCATTTAAGCACTTACACAAACAATGCAGAAATATGTTTGCAAGTTCAGAGAATTAGAATGTGACTCTAAATCTTAACAAAGCACTTTCTAGAGATTTGTTTTTGTCTGATATATTAGTCTTTAGCCTTGCTGTGGGAATATAACTGAACTACCCTAGGCTGATATTACAGCCTGCTTCACGTCTCTTGAAGGCTGATTAGGTCCTTTTCAATGGCTAAGCCCTCTGATCTCTGAACCCAGCACTGTACAGGATTCTTTAAGTGCAACTGCAGATTAAAACATTGACTGTTCCCTTAGGCTTTGCTTTAATCCCAGTGACATGATGTGGATAGTCACCTTTGCAGTAGCTCTTTAGGGCACCATATTAAGCATCTTCATTGTGGGATTCCTCAGCACAAGGTCTGTATCTATAAAAATGAAGCAGTTAGAAATTGGAAAAATCATTCCATGTCAATAATTGTGTCTAAGGAATTGGGACAGTGTGAATGGGCTCCTTGTTCAATGCCTGTGCTGCATATTAAACCACCACTTTTGGGTTCCCAGTAATGTCAACACACACTTCACTAATTAACAAATTTTTGAGATTCAACCAAGTACCTATGATCAGATTTCTTTTTCTACAAGAATCTGACGCCAATTGGATGATAAAGCCTTTGAACCTGTTCCTTTAGCCACTAATCTCCCAGTGTGTGTTTACTTAGACAAATGAGGAGGACATCAGCTCGTCTCCAAATGTGTTGTTTGTTTGACAGGGAAGCTGCCAAAGAATTGATGGCAACTTCATAAAATGGTAACCTCAAGAGTCAGGGTATTGTCAGGGAGCCAGTGTGGTTCGTCCTAGCTTTGTCACATTGCTACCCTGGTGTTTAAGTTACCTGGGAGTAAAGGAACTTTGAAATGAACCTACATGATCAAGCTTGAGAAACGATCACCAAATTGGGCCTAATCACTTAAATAACTTGTGGGAAACCAGTGCACGAGAGAAAGTGATGCAATAATTACGATTTTTCCCATCGTTTTTCAGAAAGCTATGCTTTGGTGCAGTGTTACTATTATGGCTTTTGAACTCTCATGGAAGGATTCAAACAGATAAAATGGTGATGTTTGGCTAGGTCAATATCTAGTTTATGTAGATTGCAGAACCACTTGTGTGGAAATGGGCAACTTACTCTGTCTTGTGGTTTGGCATCTTGTGGGCTTGAGTATCCGGGCCAACTACAGCAAGCTTTGCTCTTCAACAGCTTGCACTGTGGCTGCTGGGTGAAGGTTTGAGTTGGACAACGACTGCTCAGAATGATTGCCCACTGAGTCCTTCACCTGAGTACAAATAGTCACCGTAATTCTTGAGGTTACACTCTCCAAAATGAAGCAATGTCCCACTAGCCTCATTACGATCCCTAAAAATAGCCTTGAGGTTTTCCCAGATTTGTAAGTTTTCCATTAGTGTAAAAGCATTTATTTGCTGATTTCCCAATCATGTCCAACACTTGATTCTAGATTGTGGGCTGCATTGTAAATGGAGCACAAGAATTGATAGTTCAGCCCTGTCTTTGAGTTTAATTTGAAATCCATTGGGTTAGCAGCATCTAAAATACTTGTGCTGGTCTGAGGCAGGCAGGAGCCTAGTCTACAAATTTCAGGAACATGGCAACAGTGGTGCATTGAGTTCTCTATCTGTGGGATGACAAGCAACCTGAACTTTGCCTTCAAAGTTTAAAACAAAAGAGAATGTCCGTTCCAAATCAAGATGCACGTTGTGGGGAATTGTTTACATATGTTAAATAAAGTTGCAAAAGAAAACTCAGAAGAAATTTAAATTTGACTATGTCATTTACTTTGTAATATTTATCAATGTATTCTGCAGAAACTCGTGTGACAGTTTGAGTGATATTGTACCTTTTTCTTAATCAGGGACTTGTAACGTGCAGTATTGTAATTGGTAGCATTTTTACCCAGTTGCTCCAAGTAGCGTAATCGTATGTTTGGGCACAGTTGAAGATCTTTGAGTACTGCAATTTACCAGTACGTTTATGCTATGTACAGATTTGTCTTTTGGTTTTCAGCATCTATGCCGAGAAGCTGTTTTTTGCGGCCAAACTGGGATTCAGGTTGAGGACCGTCCAGCTCATTAATGGCAACATGTAAACATAAATTGTGAAAATAAAGTTTTAAGTTTGTCAGAACTGAAGTTCATTTTATTAAATTGCTTTATTTTGTTCTTCAGTCATAACCCCGCGGATGGAAGCTTTGCACCATTGACTCCTCAGCCGAGGACATACACCGAATGTCCGAACCTGCAGTCCCTCTCGTACTGAGCAGGATTACTACTGCAACAACACATCAGTAGGGTAAAATATAACCTGCCTCACAATGGTCTAAAGCCAGCTAGTTACGACACTGGCTTTAACACAGTCCAGATGAAGGGTCTCGACCCAGAACGTCGACTGTCCATTTTCCACCACGGAAGCTATCTGACCCGCTAAGTTCGTCCAACGGTTCTTTTTGCTCCAGATTCCTGCATCTGCAGTCTCTCGTGTCTCCGCATCACTGGCTTTGACCAGCTTCCAGTTTGTGCTGGATTCTTTTATTCCTCCCAGGCTCGGTAACACAGTTGGGTCCCTTGAGTTCCAAATCCAGCTGAAGTCAACTAATTCAGTGGAAACCAGCACTTGGATCTAATCTATAGGTTAGTGCCATGACGTAAGAGCTTTTACCCCCCGTGTGCCCTAACATTTAACTGGTAATTATGAGACTCTTGTGTGCAAATTGGCTGTGGATTTGCCTGTAAATTATAAGTAACTGCACGTTTAAAGTACAATTCCCACTGTTTATGTGCAATAAATGTTAAACAAATTATCCTCTTAGCCTATTGAAGACACAACACCACAAGAAAATAGGAGTAGGCCACTCACTTGCTCAAGCCTGACCCACCATTCAAAATGATCATGTCTGATCTAAGGCTTCAACTCCTCTTCTGTGTTCATTTCCTGAACATCCATCTCCTTTAAGTACCTCCAATGATCTAGCCTCTACCCCACTGGGGTTGAGAATTGCAAAGATTCACTATCCTCAAAAATTTCATGTGCATCTCAATTTTAAATCACCATCCCTTATCTTTTAAGTATGTCCCTTGTCGAGACTCACCCACTAGCGGAGGCCTCTCAATATCCACCTTGTTATGCCCCCTTGGGATCTTCTGTTTCAATAAGATCACCTCTCATTCTTCTGAGTGCCAAAGAATTTGGCACTGCTGGTTTGTTGCTTCCTCACAGCTCTAGTGACACTGCTTCAGTCCTGGCCCCCGGTACTGTCTGTGTGGAGTTTGCACATTCTCCCTATCTCTGACCGGGAGTCCTGGTTGCTCTGCAGTTTGGTAGATTAATTGGCCAATTTCCCCTGGTATGTAAGTGAGTGGGGAACAAAAAGCACAACTTATTTAACTGCTTGTGATAAGATAACATTCTCATCCTGTGAATTAGCTCTTCTGGACTGCTTCCAATGCTGGTATATCCCTTAAGTAAGGGGGCCAAAACTGTGCAGAGTACTTCAGAGGTAGGCTCACCAACACCCTACACAATTGTAATGATACTTTCCTATTTCTAAACTTGCAATAAAGGCCAATATTGGAGCAACAGAGGGATCTTGGGGTCCATGTCCATAGATCCTTCACGGTTGCTGCGCAGGTCGATAGGGTTGTTAAGAAGGCGTATGGTGTGTTGGCCTTCATTAGTCGGGGTATTGCAATCAAGAGCCGCGAGATAATGTTGCAGCTCTATAGAACTCTGGTTAGACCACACTTATAGTATTGTGTTCAGTTCTGGTTGCTTCATTATTAGGATAATGTGATTCATCAGTGATAGTGTGGGAGGGGGAGTTGAAGTGACTGACAACAGGGAGATGCAGATCGCGGTTATGGACGGAGCGCAGGTGTTCTCTGAAACGGTCACCTAGTCTGTGTTTGGTCTCACCAATGTAGAGGAGGCCACACTTGGAGCACCGAATGCTCTAGATAATATTAAGGGAGGTGCAGGTGAATCTCTGTCTCACCTGAAAGGACTGTTTGGGTCCCTGGATGGAGGTGGTGTAGGGGCAGGTGTTGTACCTATGGCAGGGGGCAGTGGAAAGTTCCCAGGGTGGGAGCAGGATGTTTGGGGGGGGGGAGGGGTGGAGGAATGAACTAGGGAGTCAAGGAGAGAGCGGTCCCTGCGAAAGGCAGAAAGGGGTGGGGAAGGGAGGATATGCTTGGTGGTGGGGTCCCGTTGGAGATGGCGGAAGTGGTGGAGGATGATGTGTTGGATAGGTAGGCTGGTGGGATGAACTGTGAGGACAAGGGGGACCCTATCCCTGTCAGGTCTGGGAGGGGTTGGGGGTGAGAGCGGAGGCGTGGGAAATGGCGGAGTCATGGGTGCGAGCTCTCTCGTCCACAGTCGGGGGGAAGCCACAATCAGAAGAGAAGTTGGACGTCTCGGATAGACCTAGAGTGGAAAGCCTCATCATGGGAGCAGATACAGTGGAGTCGGAGAAATGAGAAAACGGTATAGCATCCTTGCAAGAGATAGGGTGGGATGAGCTGTAATCGAGGTAGCTGTGGGCATCAGTGAGTTTGTAGAAGATGTTTGGATAAGCAATAACCAAACGCAGACTAGGTGACCGTTTCGCAGAACACCTGCTCTCCGTCCGTAACAGCAATCTGCATCTCCCCATTGCCAGTCACTTCAACTCCCCCTCCCACACTATCACTGATATGTCAGTCCTCGGCCTCCTCCACTGCCAGGAGAATTCCAAGCGCAAACTGGAGGAACAGCACCTCATTTTCCATCTTGGAACCCGTGCAGCCTAATGGCATGAACATCGAATTCTCCTACCTTAAGTAATTCCCAGCCCCCTTCCCCAAACCCCTGCCCCCCCCCACCATGCCTCTTCTTTTCTTCCTTTTCCTAGCTACCTCTCTTTTTGTACCACCCCCACCCTCTCCCATTTTTCCTCCTTACCTTTGACCCGTCCCCCAGTGGATCTGCTCTCCCCTCCTCCCCCACACCTGCCTATCACTATCTCTTACCTGCATCTACCTATCACCACCTTGTCCCCACCCCACCTCCCCTCTTCTGCCCACCTATCACTGCTCTGCTTTTCCCTCCTATATATTGGGCTTCCCCTTTTCCTATCATTAGTCCTGAAGAAGGGTCCTGACCCGAAACGTTGACCACCTGCTTTTCTCCACGGATGCTGCCTGGCCTGCTGAGTTCCTCCAGCATCATCGTGTTTTTCATCTAGATTCCAGCGTCTGCAGTCCTTTGTTTCTCTCAATGGGGTATACTGCCTGGATTATTTTCAAATACTATGAGTAGGATTCCTTTTCAAGTAAGCCCAGGCTATTATGCACATTAACTACCTTCTATCCTTTAAAGCGGCAGCTATTCTTAACAATTATCCTCCTCTAACACTTGATTACCTCCCCCTCCCACTATGCTGATAACAGGACATCCTGTATGCACAAAGTTACTTGGGATTTGTAGTCACTATCAGCATTCCTTTCAGTGTATTTAGAAGGTGCCTGGTTGAGAGAAAACTATTTAAAAAAAATCCCTATGCAGTCTGGCATGCATGCATTGCTCAGCCGTGGGTCTTATGGTTTGTAGTGGCCAGTGGTCTTCGGAAGCCTTCTGTGCATAGAAAGACCCCACAAACACCAATGAGATGAATCGCCAGTTGATGTGCATCAGCTGTTGTAGCTGCGTGTAAAATATTGGCTCAGAATGCAGAAGAACTCCATCGCTCATTGACGAATAGTGCCGCGGGATTCGTCATTGGGAATTGCTGTGCTCTTGGAGTGTCCTGGGGTCTCCGGGGATTACAGATGAAGTTCCCAGGTAAACAACCTTTTTATCTGTTGTTTAAATATAAACAACAATCTGCTGCCTCCTTTCCATTGAGGTTCTACTGGATCCCTGACAGTGCTCCTCTAGTCCAGTTGGCGAAGGAATCATTGAATGGTCCAGCCCGAAAGGAGCCATTGGCCCATTAGTACTTGCAGGGGCATTTCCTGATTTCTGCATTGATTACTACTAAATCAGTGGTAGGGTCCCAGTAGGGAGGATCTATGCCACAAGATTCCCAAACATTGAACTATTGTTGGCATTCGTTCCACTGGCCGAGCTCTCAACCCCTACCACCCTGACCCAGCCACATAAGACAAAGGAGCAGAAGTTGGCCATTCAGCCCATCTAATCTGCTCCACCTTTCTATCATGAGCTGATCCATTGTCCCATTTAGCCCCACTCCCCTGCCTTCTCACCATAACCTTTGATGCCCTGGTTACTCAGATACCTATCAATCTCTGCCTTAAATGCACCCAATGACTTTGCCTCCACAGCCGCCCATCGCAACAAGTTCCTCAGATTCACCACTCTCTGGCTAAAGAAATTTTTCTGCGTCTCTGTTCTGAGTGGGTGCCTTTCAATCCTGAAGTCGTGCCCACTTGTACTAGACTCCCCTACCATGGGAAACAACTTTGCCACATCTACTCTGTCCAGGCCTTTTAACATCCAAAATGTTTCTATGAGGTCCCCCCCTCGTTCTTCTGAACTCCAAGGAGTACAGCCCAAGAGCCGTTAAACGTTCCTCATATGTTAACCCTCTCATTCCTGGAATCATTCTAGTGAATCTTCTCTGAATGTGAATCTTCTCACATGTGGCAGTTTGAAGTAGCTGACTGAAGCTGCTTGCTTGTGGATTGGTGTAAGTGCCCCTCTTGTGTATCTGCCTGCATCCCTTCCCCTTTTACTCACACCCTTACCCTATCCTCATGGAATTACTCTTGTCAAAAGAACATGATACAGGGGTCATAGAGCCACACAGCACAGAAATAGGCCCTTCAGCCCAAGATGTCCATGCTGACCATTGAGTAACCATCTCTACCAAACCCAGTTACCAGCACTTGGTCCATAGCCTACAAGGAGTTGGCCATTCGGCCCATTGTGACTGCACTGACATTCAATAAGATCATGGAGATTTTATCTCAGCAGCACTTTCCTGCTTTTTTATTTGTTGCTTATTTCCACGCATGTGAAAGTTATGCATAATTTATGTTAAGTTTATATTAACTTATGTTTGTATTGTACTGTGCTGCTGCTGCATAAAGCTAATTTTCATGGCGTTTATACCGTGTATATGTGCCTATGGCAATAAACTTGAACTCAAAGTGCACCAACCCCACATCCCTTGATTTCTTTAATATTGAATAGATCTCTGTCTTGAATGGCGGGACCTAATATAACTGTCATCTTTTACCAGCAAGCTTCTCTTGGATTCTCTCACGGGTCTTCTTCCTTGCGGTGCCTAGCTGTGTGGATAGTGGTTTATGTAGCTTCCCTCAAAGCTACATAAACCACTATCCACACAGCTGGGCACCGCAAGGAAGGAGACCCGTGCCTCAGCACCGCATCAGTCCTGTGACAAATCCAGCCCTTCCTCAGAACCACACTAAACTGTTGGCCTGGGTTAACCAAAAGTTTCAAATGTTGCAGCGTACAAGACTGAGGGAAATCTTATAGAGGTGCATAAAATCAAGAGGGGCATAGATAGGGTGAATGCGCACAGTCTTTTTCCCAGGGTTGGCGAATCAAGAACTAGAGGGCATAGGTTTAGTGTGAGAAGGGGAAGATTTAATAGGAAGCTGAGGGGCAACCTATTCACCCAGTATGTGGAATGAGCTGCCAAAGGAAGTGGTTGAGACAGGTACAATAACATTTAAAAGGCACTTGGACAGATACATGGATGAGAAAGGTTAGAGGGATATGGGTTAAATGCAGCCAAATGGGACTAGCTGAGATGGTCGGCATGGACCAGTTGGGCTGAAGGGCCTGTTCCCATGCTCTATGACTCATAAAGAGGAACAAAGGAAGGCCTTGTTCTCATCCTTAGCTCTGCCCCCTCCTTCCTTGAATCAAATTGTAGTTTTGAGTTGCCAGATTTGCCCGTATTTCAGGAAGTTTAATCACTCAAGCACTGGCCTGAAAGACCCCACCCCTACACTGTTGGCACCCGGCCCAATCACCACACTAATTGGTGGTACGACACTGAGGGGAAATCTTATAGAGGTGCATAAGATCAAGGGGCATAGATAGGGTGAATGAGCACGGTCTGTTTCCCAGGGTTGGCGAATCAAGAACTAGAGGGCATAGGTTTAGTATGAGAGGGGGAGAGATTTAATAGGAACTTGAGGGGCAACCTTCTCCCAAAGTGGATGTTATCGGTGAAACCACCTTTTTCCTTCCATGTCTTACGCTTGGTGTCAGTAACGTTTATAAAACATTTTATAAGAAGCAATATTTTGTTTCGTGCCCTTGTGTGATTTTTTTCTCTCTCCTGTGCTGGTCAGAGCAGTGGCTTGCAGATTAGTCTTCAGTCCTGGAGGGGTCCTTTTCTCTCTCCTCCTGATCTATCCAGTTCCTCCTACATGAAAGTTCATCACCACCCTTCACCCTGAACACCTCCTCCATCCACCTGCCCATCACGCACACACTCCCCGCACCGGATCCACCCCTACTTTCCCCTCTGCCCACCCCACCTCCCTTTATTTGGTTCCATGCTCCACTTTCCTCTCCTATCAAATCCCACCCTCTGCAGCCCTTTGTTGCCTCCACCTATCAGCTCCCAGCCTCTGTCCCCTCCTCCATCTGGATGTACCTATCACCTGCCAGCTTTTGCTCCACGCCTTCCCCTCACCTCTTTACACCGGCTCTCTCCCTCTATCTTTCAGACAAGATGAAGGGTCTCGACCCGAAACGTCGACTGTCCATTTCCCTCCACAGATGCTGCCTGACCCGCTCAGTTCCTCCAGCAGTTCTTTTTTCTGCTGGAGGTCTGCAATCCTGACGATCTGTACTTCAATCCCATTTTACTTCAGTCCCTAACTCCCAAAAGTAAAACACTGCAGAGGCCAGAAATCTGAAGTAAAAACGTAAAATTCCAAAACACCCTACAGGTCAGGCAGCATCTGTGGAGACCGAAACAGTTGTCATTTCAGGTGGATGACTTTTCATCGGAACTGTTTGCATAAAGAGCCATTGAGCTAAAATTGTTAATTCTGTGCTGTCTGATCAGCTGAATATTTCCAATATTCCCCATTTTCATCTCTCTTGAAACCCCAGCACAACAAATATACGCATCAACCTTGAAAACGTCAACAGTTATCAAGTTTTCCAGGAGTTTATTTGGTGAGAAAGGTGCTTCACACAGGGGCAGAGGGGAAGAGGTCACAGTCCTTTAAGTACAATCTTCCTTTGGTATTGGATACAGTTATTTAATGTCAGTACAAGAGGAAGTCAGCTGTGTTGCAATGACTGGCGCTGTTGTCCGTGTTAGACCATTGTGGAGACACAAGAGACTATAGATGCTGGAATCTGGAGCAACACAAAAAGTGCTGGAGGAACTCAGCAGATCAGGCAGCATCTGCGGAGGGAAATGGACAGTCGACGTTTCGGGTCGAGACCCTTCATCTGGACTGAAAGATAGAGGGGAGAGAGCCGGTGTAAAGAGGTGAGGGGAAGGGCAAGAGGTGGCAGGCCATAGGTGGATCCAAGAAGGGGTGAGAGGCAGATGGAGGAGGGGAGGGTGGACACAGCGACAGAGGCTGGGAGGTGGGAGGTGAGAGGTGGAGGCGACAGAGGGCTGCAGATGGTGGGATCTGATAGGAGAGGAAGGTGGAGCCTGGCACTAAATAGGGGAGGTGGGGACGGCAGATGGGAAAGGGGGAGGGGACCCAGTGGAGGGGTGTGTGGGTGATGGGCAGATGGGGTGGGCGGAGGAGGGCAAATAAACGGTGATGGGGCTGGGGTGGGTGTAGGAAGAACTGGGTAGATGGGGGGGGGGGGGGGAAGAGAGAAAGGGGACAGAGTGGGAGCAGGTTACCTGAAATTTGAGAATTCAATGTTCATGCCATCTAGAAATGCAGCACATAAATCCAGGCTGCTGTTCTGCAGCAACCCTTCTGGGGTGCTGGGGTGTCCGATTTACTATCTTTCATACCTTTCCCGCTTTCTCAGGTAGACCTGATGGAGCTATGTCATGCAAAGCCCAGGGAGGTAATCACTGCCAGCGGTCAGAACAGTTTTTATTCCTCCGGCAACATTTCTGAACAGATGACTGTCATTCCCTTTGGGATCTTGCTGTGTGCAAATGGACTGCAACACCTCCTGCCTTGCAAGAGTTTCAAAGGGACTTGCCTGGCTCTCAAATGCACCAGGAGTGATTTGCTTTAAGACCTACGTTAGTGTGGTGAAAGACTACAGGTCCCAGACTGCATCTAGCGAGGAAGTCAGACCCACTTTGCAGAGGGAGGAAGAGACGCCGGGCTTAGCAAGGGTTCGTTCAAACTAACATTGCATTGCAATTTTGCAAACTTTGTCTTGATTGCACCGGGAATTTCCTTGCATGTGTGTTGGTGGCTGTCAGTCAGATCTAAAATTGCAAACTTTACACATTTCTTTGCGCGTTCCGAGCTGTTTTGTGATCAATTGCACATGTCGGCAACAAATGCCGACCGTTTCATTCAATGCATTAAGAGTGCACTTTGCAGATTCACTTTAGACAGGCAGTCTATTGAGATTTACAACTTGCATAATTCAACCAATTTCTACCGACATTGTTGCATGTGTGTTGCTGGTCCCGTGTGTGTTCAGGCGCTTGGTGCCTGGAATCCGGGCAGATAATGCACAGGAAATGGTGGTATGTTTGCATAATGTTTAGTAGGGGTTGGCTTTGATTTTAGGTATCAGCTGAGGCTAAATGGGGAAAGGCTCTCGCATCTGGTCAGGAGATTATGGGCGCGATCCCTCACTGTGTACATAATGACACTCCAATGCAGGATTGTTGAAGTCTTACCCAGTTCATCGTCATGTGCACAAGTATGGTGAGGTACAGGTACAATGAAAAACTTGTTTGCAGCAGCATCACAGGCACGTTGGTACAGACAACACACAGAATATAAATTATACATAAAATTGTACCATACAGTGAAAAAAACGACTGCAATAAAAAAAAGTGAAGGCAGGTATATGGTTGTGGAAGAGGTGGTCTGCAATGTTCCGTTGCTGAGGTAGGGTTAGGGTTGTGCAGGCCGGTTCAAGAACCTGATGGTTGTTCCTGAATGTGGTGGTGTGTGGCACTGTTGGAAGTGCCATCCTTTGGTCCAGAGATAAATAATCTAAGGCCTCTTGGGTGGGTGTTAACTATCCCATAACATTTGAAGAAGAATGGAGGGGGGGCTTCTTCTCAGTGTCCTGACCAATATTTGACCCTTAGGGGGATTGAGGGCTGTGGGGATCTGGCACAGGGAAGGAGTTGGGGCCTGGGGTAGATCAACTATGATGCTATTGAATGGCGGAGTAGACTTGAGGAGCTGGTGGTTAATTCCTGCCCCTACTTTCTTATGTTCTTCTTGTGACCTCAACTCACATTTGTAAACATTTGAATCCAGAAAATGATGGAATTACTCAGCAGGCCAGACAGCCTCTGTGAAGACAGAAACAGTTAACGGGTTGGTAGATTAACCGGCCACTTTAAATTGTCCCCAGTGTGAGTGGTAGAATCTGGGGGGAGTTGTAGAGAATGTGAGAAGAATAAAAAATGGGGTTAGTGTAGGATTAGTGTAAATGAGTGGTTGGTGGCCAGCACAGACTTGGTGGACTGAAGGGCCTGTTTCCGTGCTGTACCTTTCCATGACTCTTATGCCAGAGGAAACATCAGCTCCACATTCACCCTGTCTTTTTATGACTGACATGGTCCTTGTTTCAGCTGACTGACAAATCAAAAGATTTACAAACGTCTGATCAAAGAAATTTCTCAGTCCTAGATGACCGACCCCTTATCCTGAGACTTTATCTCTTGATTTTAGACCCTCTTTCTAGCATCAACTCTGTGGATCCCTCTCAGTATCCATTTTGTTTTATTCCTAATCTAGGCTGTCCACTAAGATGCCTGAAGGACCTGAGCTTCACTTGGCGAGCAGGTTTGTTAACAAGGTCTGCAGTGGCCTCGTGTTCTCAGGGAGTGTGGAAAAATCTGCCGTGAGCAAAAACTCTGAGGTGCCGTTCCAGTGCGATGCTTACATCATCTCGGCGGTGTCGCGGGGGAAGGAGGTCAAGCTGACCCTGACGCCGATCAAAGAGGAGGACAGGAAGGAGGACGTAAAGCCCCTGGCAACAGAGCCTGGGAGAGAGTCCCCTGGCCCAATGGACATCGTCTTCCGCTTTGGGATGTCTGGCTCGTTTCAAATGACTGCAGAGGAAGAGGTCCCTAAACACGCCCACCTCAGGTTCTTCACCAGAGATGAGCCCAGGAGGGTGTTGTGTTTTGTGGACCCGAGAAGGTTTGGGAGCTGGGAAGTCAACGGGACATGGCAACCGGATAGAGGGCCCTGTGTGATGCTTGAATATGAAAAGTTCAGGTATATCATCGTAGAATCATAGAGCACAAAAATGGGACCTTTTGGCCAACTTTGTCACGCTGACCGTGATGGCTATCTGTCCTAATCCCATTGGCCTTTGTTCGGCCCATATCGCTCCACTCCTTTCCTATACTAGTACCTGTCCAAATGGTAATTGGTTTATTGTTGTCACATGTACTGAGATACAGTGAAAACCTTTTGCAAGCCATCCATACAAATCTTTTAACAGCATAAGTACATTGAGGTAGTACAAGGGAAAAGCAATAACAGAACGCAGAATACAGTGTTACAGTTACAGAGAAAGTGCAGTGCAGGCAGATAATAAGGTGCAAGGTAATGACGAGGTAGATTGTGAAGTCAGGAGTCCATCTTATCCTACAAGAGGTCCATTCAGTAGTCTTATAACAGTGGGATGGAAGCTGTCCTTGAGCCTGGTGGTGTGTGCTTTCAGACTTTTGTATCTTCTGCCTGATGGAAGGGGGGAGAATATCTGGGTGGGAGGGGTCTTTGATTATGTTGGCTGCTTTCCCGAGGCAGCGAGAAGTGTAGACAGAGTCCATGGAGGGGAGGCTGGTTCTGGTGATGGATTGGGCTACATCCACAACTCTCTTCAATTTCTTGCAGTCTTGGGCAGAGCAGTTGCCATACCAAGCTGTGATGCATCCAGATAGGATGCTTTCTGTGGTGCATCTATAAAAATTGATGAGGGTCAACGGGGACATGCCGAATTTTCTTAGCCTTCTGAGGAAGTAGAGGTGCAGGTGCAATTACTTGGCTGTGGCGTCTACGTGGTTGGACCAGGACAAGCTATTGGTGATGTTTACACCTAGGAACTTGAAACTCTCAACCATCTTCACCTCAGCAGCATAGAAGTTGTGGCTGTATCTGCCACGACCACCTCCTCTGGCAGCTTGTTCCAGATACTCAGCACCCTCTGTGTGAGAAACATACCCCCAGGATCTCCTTTAAATTCCACACACCTCTCCCCCTCCCCCCCCCCCCCCCCCCCCCCCCCCCCCCCCCCCCCCCCCCCCCACCTTAAACCTGTCCCCTCTCGTTCTGGACTCCTCTGCCCTGGGAAGAACTGTGCTTCCTCCTACCTCCCATACATTGGAGCTTCTGTGCCAGGACTCTGCGGGAAGATGGGTTTTGTCCTCCTGCCTGATCGTCCAGGATATCAGGGGTACAGCAAAACTCCTTTAATCCGGCAGGCTTGGGAATTTGGCAGTGCTGCACAGGTCAATTTTCCGGACTATCGGATGTTATTCTATTAATCTTTCGTCACCTATTGAATTCACTTTTTCTCTTAATGTTACACAGTAGGTATTTTCCAGTGAACCCTAATGTTAAAGTAACAAGGCCCCAGTAAGTTTAAAGGGAGCATCTTTGTAACTTAAAAATGTGAAATATTAATATCTTTATTAGTCACATGTACATTGGAACCCACAGTGAAATGCATCTTTTGCATGGAGTGCTCTGGGGGCAGCCCGCAAGTGTTGCCACGCTTCCGGCGCCAACATAGCATGCCCACGATCCTTTTTTTTCAATCTTTTTATTAGTTTTCAAATTAATACAGATTAATATATAACATCAGTGTTTGTACATATAACACAAAGAGATCAGGAGAACAATCATGGCATGGATAATCATAAAAGACAATAAAATATAAAAAAATCTGTAGATCCAATGACCTCTTAGTGAATGAATATAATATAAAAGAAAGGAAAGAAAAAGATTTATTATAAAATATAAAAGAAAGAAAAAAAATCCCCAAAACAATAAGAAAAATTATAAACAATATATCAAACCAAACTAAGCTAAAGAAAAAAAAATTTCCAAAAAAAACAAACAGAAAAAAAAACTGGACTAAAATTTCTCAGTAGAAACAGAGCAATATTATGTCGTCAACTCCACTCCTCTAAGTTGAAAGGTTATTACAAGGGGATCTATATCATGTGAAAATATTGAATAAATGGACTCCAAATTTCCTCAAATTTAAGCAAAGGATCAACAGTACCACTCCTAATTTTTTCCAAGTTTAAACATGATACAGTTTGAGAGAACCATTGAAAAGTAGTAGGGGGTATAGGGTCCTTCCATTTAAGCAAAATGGATCATTTGGCCATTAATGTAACAAAGGCAATCATACGGTTAGTGGAGGCAGATAGATGGCCAGACTCTATCCTTGGTAATCCAAAAATGGCAGTGATAGGATGAGGTTGTAAATCAATCTTCAATACATTTGAAATAATGTTAAAAATATCTTTCCAATATTTTTCCAAAAGAGGACAGGACCAAAACGTATGTGTCAAAGAAGCCACATTCAATTACATCTGTCACATATAGGATTTATATGTTGATAAAAACGAGCCAACTTATCTTTTGACATATGGGTCCTGTGAACTACCTTAAACTGTATTAAAGAATGTCTGGCACACATTGAAGATGTATTAACTAAATGAAGAATTTTCTTCCAAGTCTCTGTAGGTATAGATGTCTGGAGTTCACTTTCCTATTCATTCTTAATTTTGTCCAGTGGTTCAGAATGAATTTTCATAATTAGATCATAGATTATTGCTATCAAGCCCTTCTGACAAGGATTAAAACTGAAATTTTTTTCCGTAATTTCAGTTTTGTAAGGTGTCGGAAAAGAGGGTATAGTAGCTTTTAAAAAATTCCTAATCTGCAAATATCGAAAAATGTGTGATCTAGGCAAATTGTATTTGTTAGACAATTAAAAACAGTTGAAAAACAGTTATCAATGAATAAATCACGAAAACATACTATTCCCTTCGTTTTCCATATGGAAAAAGCTGAGTCAACTCTGGATGGATGAAAGAAAAAATTACATTGAATGGGACTTGATAGATTAAATTTATTCAATCCAAAAAATTTACGAAATTGAAACCATGTTCGTTATTGTATGTTTAACAATTGGGTAATCATATGTTTATCTAATTTGGTAAGTGCAAAAGGGAGTGGAGCTCCTAAAATAGAAACTAATGAAAATTCAAGTACTGATTGGGACTCAAAGTGTACCCATTTGGAGCATTGAATTATATCTGAATCTTGTATCCAAAAAATTAAATATCTAATATTGATTGCCCAATAACATAATCTAAAGTTAGGCAAGGCCATACCACCATCCTTTTTTAGTTTTTGTAAATATTTCTTACTTAACCTTGGGTTTTTATTATGCCAAATATATGAAAGAATTTTAGAATCAATAGTGTCAAAAAAGATTTCGGGACAAAAGTTGGAATCGCTTGAAATAAATATAAAAATTTTGGTAAAATATTCATCTTAACCGCATTAATTCGGCCTACCGATGATAGAGACAGTGGGGACTATTTAGTAAATAATTGTTTAACATGGTCAATTAAAGGTAGTAGATTAGCTTTAAATAAGTCCTTATGTCTCTTGGTAATTTTAACACCTAAATACATAAAATAGTTACCAATCTAAAAGGTAATTGGCTATAAATTGGGATTTGCATATTTAATGGAAAAAGTTCGCTCTTATTAAGATTTAATCTATAGCCAGAAAAAACACTAAACTGATCTAATAGTGATAGTACTGCGGGGATAGATTCCTCCGGATTAGAAATATAAAGTAACAGGTCATCTGCGTAAAGAGATATCTTATGAATCTTCTGTCCACGAGTAATGCCACATATATTTGAAGAATCCCGAAGTGCAATAGCCAAAGGTTCTAAAGCAATATCAAATAATAAAGGGCTTAACGGGCAGCCTTGTCTAGTACCTCGAAAAAGCCTAAACAAAGGAGATCTTTGATTATTAGTAAGTATTGAAGCCATAGGTGCATAATAAATCATTTTAATAGCAGATATAAATTTAGGGCTAAAATTAAATTTTTGAACAACTTCCTAACCAGTACGTCTTTGGAATGTGGGAGGAAACCGGAGCACCCGGAGGAAACCCCACGCAAACATGGGGAGAACGTTCAAACCCCTTACAGACAGCGGTCGGAATTGAACCCGGGTCACCGGCGCTGTAATAGCATTACGCTAACTGCCACACTACTGTGCCTGTAACCAGTGAGTTTCAAAGGAGCAAAGCCAGCAGGACCAGATGTGTTTAAAGAGAGCACAGGAATTGGGGCCCCTGGTGACTGGTTGGGGAGTGTAGGAACCCTGGCTCCGGTGACTGGAAGGGACTGCTGCAGACATCACCTGGGGAATGATAGGTGATCAATCAATGGGGCCTTTTAAGATGCATTAGTTTAGGCAGCTGCACCTGTTCATTTGATTCTTTCCTTTCTTTCACTGGAACCAGACAGTGAACCATGGGGACTTACAAAAAATCAGATAGCAGATTATCAGAGTTTTATTGAAAATGTTCAAAGTTTTGCTACAAGCTCTTTTTGGCCTTCCTTGAAAGGACCTGCTCTACGCTCCTGGGGTGTCAGCCTAGATTTTTGTGTTCGGGTCACCAGAGTGGGAATTGAACCCCGAACCTTCTGACTCGAGAGGTGGGAGTGGTTTTGCCTGTGATCGAACCGACTGCTTAATTTTTAACTGTGCCTCTCTTGCTAACCTACACAGGCAGAATGTGTTGTCGAATCTGTCCAACACAGCCTTTGACAAGCCGATCTGTGAGGCGCTATTAAATCAAAAATACTTCAATGGAATTGGGAATTATCTTCGGGCGGAGATTCTCTTCAGGTGAGCGAGGCTTCCCATTTTGTTCCAATTCTTCCCCCTATTTCACTGCCCCGCTGCTGGGGTTAAGTAGACGAGAGAATCCAGCCTTGTATACCTCCCCACAACCACTGCGGAAACACCATTGATGTTCCATCGTTGCAGGATGGGGGCACACCATTATGCTCTAAACCTCATCACAGCTCAGGTACAACAAGTTGATTTCCAGAGTTGAGGTTAGGAGTACCTTCAAGGCAGCTTTTGACTGGGTTGGCATCAAGGAGCTATTGTAGAACTGAAGTTAATGGGCATCAAGGGGAAAATACACCAGTGGTTGGAACCTTGCCTCACACAGAGGATGGTTGTGCTTGTTGGAGGTCAATCACCAGGTCCCAGGACATCATTGTGGGGATTCCTCAGGGCAGTGTCCTAGGTCCAACCCTCTTCAGCTGCTTCATCAATGATCTTCCTTCCGTTACAAGGCCAAAGCCAAAATGTTGAATTCCATTTGTAACTCTTCAGCAAATGAAGACGAGAGCCTAATCACCTACTCCTGGCATTCGGTGGCATTAACGTTATCGAGTCCCCTGCCATCAATATCCTCAAGTCGCCATTGACTAGAAACTCAACTAGACCAGCCACGTTGCTTGTGGATAACTAGTACAGACATGATGCGTTGTAGGGCCTGTGTCCCTGCTCTTTGACGACCATAACATGGCTACAGAGGCAGGTCAGAGGCTGGGTATCCTGCAACTCCAGAGTCTTTCCATTATCTACAGACGTGTGTCATAGAGTCCTAGAGCATGGAAACAGGCCCTTCAGCCCAACTGGTCCAAGCTGACCAAGATTCCCATCTAAACCAGTCCCTTTTGCCCGTGTTTGGCCCTTATCTCTCTAAACCTTTCCTATCCATGTACTTGTCTGAGTATCTTTTAAATGTTGTTAATGTATCTGCCCCAGCCACTTCCTCTGGCAGCTCATTTCAGTAACTGACTACCCTCACAATTTCATTAGATTTAAAGCAATTGTTTTACGTTTTCCTTTGCCAGTGATGTTCATTAGAGGACCATTCGGTCCATTGAGTCTGCTCAGCCATTCAATCGTGGCTGATTTTTTTTTCAACCCCAGACTCCCCTACTAATAGCAACATCCTCTCCATGTCCACTCTATCCAGGTCTTTCAGTATTCCATAGTTTTTAATGAGATCCCCTTTCTCCTTCTAAACCCCATCGAGTACAGGCCCAGAGCCATCAAACGCTCCTCATGCGTTAAGCATTTCATTCTTAGGACCATTCTTGTGAACCTCCTCTGGAGCCTCTCCAGGACCAACACATCTTTCTTTAGATACAGGCCCAAAATTACTCAAAATATTCCAAATGTCCATATCTCATGAACGAATAATTAAACATAAATGAATCTCCCTTTATCTTTAGGTTGAAAGTTCCTCCATTTGAGAAGGCAAGGACAGTGTTGGAAGCTTTACTTCTTAAGGAGACGGTAAGATTAACCCTCAGGGATTTACAGGGACAAGGTAGGAAAGGATTTGCATTGTCTGAACATTTTCACTATACAGGGAAGCACAGCGGAACATGAAGACAGAATGTTGTGATGTACAACTCCGGGAATCTATGGAATATTGTAAAGTGTCCTTTGCCCAGAAGCATTGTGTTGTTGGACCACTTGCATTCCATAGATTTTTGTTTCTATGACCATCCCCTCCTATGCAGATAAACAGTTTCTTTGTCACATACAATAAATATCCACATCTTAGCAGCTAAGCTCAGTCTATTTAAATACCTACACTCTCCTAAAGTTTTTCTTTATGATCTGTGTTCCATTGGACATTCTCATGACTGTGTGGTTAAGCACAGCTCAAATGCCATCTATAAATTCGCCGCTGATACTGTTGCTGCTAGAATCTCAGACGGCGATGAGGAGGCGTACAGGAGTGAGATAGATCGGCTGGATGGAGTGGTGTCACAACAGCAACATTGCACTCAATGTCAGCAAGACCAAGGATTGATTGTGGACTTCAGGAAGGGGAAGTCGGGAGAACACACACCAGTCCCTCATTGAGGGGTCAGCAGTGGAAAGGTGTGAGCAGCTTCAAGTTCCTGGGCGTCAACATAGAGGATCTATCCTGGGCCCAACACATGGATGCAATCACGAATAAGGCACGCCAGTGGCTCTACTTCATTAGGAGTTTGAGGAGATTCGGTATGTCACCGAAGACTCTTGCAAATTTCTATAGATGGGTGGTGCAGAGCATTCTGACTGGTTGCATCACAGCCTGATATGGAGGTTCCAATGCACAGGATCGCAAGAGGTTGCAGAGGGTTGTAGACGGAGTCAACTCCATCATGGGCACAACCCTCCCCCACCATCGAGGACATCTTCAAGAAGCAGTGCCTCAAGAAGGCGGCATCCATCACCAAGGACCCTCACCACCCGGGACATGCCCTCTTCTCATTACTACCATCAGGAGAGGAGGTACAGGAGCCTGAAGAGCCACACTCAACGATTCAGGAACAGCTTCTTCCCTCCACCATCAGATTTCTGATTGGACAAATGAACCCATGAACAAAACCTTGTTATTCCTTTCTCTGCTCTATTTATTTATTTTTTGTAATTTTATAGTAATTTGTGTCTTTGCACTGTACTGCTGCTGCAAAACAACAAATTTCATCTCATATAAGTTAGTGATAATAAATCTGATTCTGGAAACAGAATCAATCAGTGCTTTCAAAAGGACTGGATTGGATTGAATCACATTAAAATGAATTGTATAGGCACCCAAGAAGGAATAATTTGCAGCAATAAACAAGATGTGGAGGAACTCAGCGGGTCAGGCAGCATCCGTGGAGGGAAATGGTGAGTCAACGTTTCAGGTCGAGACCCTTCATCTGGAATAATTTATAGCACTCGGGGGGGCGGGGGGAAAGGCCGGATTTGGGCTGACGAGACTGCTCTTTTAGGAATTGGCCTAGACTCAATGGGTCAAATGACCTTTGTCTGTGATGTGGTGGTTCTATGATATTCAATGCCTCAAGCAAATTTAAAACATCTAAGTAGACAGTGAGGCAGAGTTGATAAAGAGGGTGTGGAATTTTGGGAGAGCTGGATTTGTATCCTTTGTTAATTATTTATTGGCAACGTGATTGCCTTTGCCATTTCTTCTTCTTGACTTCCTGAGCTGTGGAAGTCCTTGCACTAACAGCATTCCCACGACAGTGTTTCAGCGATTGTGAGGGACTAGGTGATGATGTTTCCGTGACATTCCTGCTTGCATGGAATGCCCCGATGCCTGTTCGCTCTCTGCAAGCAGTGGGCATGCACAGCTCTGTCCGACAGCCATAAAACTTCTTGAAGATTTGTAGCCTCAGGCAAAACTCCAGAGACAAAGAATGTGGAGTGTCATGTGGCGCTGCTTTCATGTGGCAAAACTGTTTACAAGCAATTTATTTTTTAACTATTTCCAATATAAAGCAGAATTGAGAAGGAGAAGAAGTATCATAAATTGGAAAAAATTAGTGTAAAAAACATTGTAATAAAGTATTGAGGAGTTCCTATCATGACAGAACATCAAGCGGGTTCTTTGAGCCTGCTCTGCCATTCAAGAGCACCATTCAGGAGACTCAGCCAGTTCCACCACAGATACAGCTCTCCCCACTATCAAGGACATCTACAAGAGGCGATGTCTCAGGAAGGCAGCACCCATCATCCGAGCCATTGCCGTCTTTACAATGCTGCCATCAGGCAGGAGGTACAGGAGCCTGAAGACCCACACCTCAGGGTTCAACAACAGCTTCTTCCCCACTGCCATCAGGTTCTTGAACCGACTTAAAAAACCCTATTATCTCGCAATAATTGTTTTCCTCTCCTCTCTCAATCTTTCATTAGTGTCATTATGTTTACTTTGTACACATTTAAGTAAGATATAAGATATTTATTTATTAGTCACAGGTACATCGAAACACACAGTGAAATACGTCTTTTTGCGTTACTGAGAATGTGGCTGGGGGCAGCCCGCAAGTGTCGCCACACTTCGGGCGCCAGCATAGCATGCCCACAGCTCCTAACCCTTACGTCTTTGGAACGTGGGGGGAAGCCGGGGCACCCAGAGGAAACCCACGCAGACACATGGGGAAAACGTACAAACTCCTTAACAGACAGCAGTGGGAATTGAACCCCGGGTTGCTGGCATTGTAATAGCGTCACACTAACCGCTACGCTACCGTGAGTTAACATAAACTTAAATTATACATAATTTAACTCATGTTTGTCCTCGCCTTGTACTGTACTGTGCTGCTGCTGCAAAAAGCTAATTTTCATGGCATTTATACCCTGGGTATATATGCCTATAACAACAACAAACTTGAACTTGGCTGATCGGATCGGCTAACTTCCTGCCTGTTCCCCATAACTTTTGATTCCACCGTAGACCAGCAATCTTATCTTGGGCTTGAATCTATTCAGTGACTCCAGTTCCACAGCTCTCTGGCCAAGAGAATTCAAGGATTCACCTCCCTCTGGAGAGGAGAACTTTCTCCTCATTTCCATCTTGTGGGCAACCCTAAATGTTAAAACTTTGCCTTCCCTGGGGGACAAACATAATGAAGAGAAGTTATAAGGTGTTGGTTGAAGCTGTGCAGAGAACAAAATATGAAGTATTTAATTGCTCTGATTTGCATTCATGGCATAGAATCAGATTTGCAGACGCAGGAGGAGGCTGAGATGTATAATTCGCTTGGCACCTCAGATCCTTGCATATGCTTTAGCTTCCCCTTTGCACAGTAGTGTAGGGGCAGGTACAGTAGTGTAGCGGTTAGTGTAACGCTATTACAGCGCCAGCGACCCCGGTTCAATTCCGGCCACTGTCTGTAAGGAGTTTGTACGTTCTCCCAGTGTCTTCGTGGGTTTCCTCCGGGTGCTCCAGTTTCTTCCCACATTCCAAAGACGTGCATGTTAGGAAGTTGTGGGCATGCTATATTGGCACCGGAAGCATGGCGACATTTGCGGGCTGCCCCCAGAACACTCTACGCAAAAGATGCATTTCACTGTGTGTTTCGATGTACATGTGACTAATAAAGAAATCTTATGTGCTGGGTTCCCCATTGTTAAGAATGGGGATATTTGTGGAGCCACTGACTCCAGTGAGTTGTTTAATTGTCTACCACTGTTCACAACTGGATGATACTACTAGTCTTCCCTTTGATTCCCATTGATTTCAGTTTGACCAGGGCTCCTTGATGCCACACAGTCAAATGCTGCCTGGATACGATAAAGAAATGTTGGACAAACTTCATCTGGAGTGGCTGAGGCAAGAACTGATAGATGTTTTTAAGATTATGAGAGGCATAGAGTAGACAGCCGGTATCTTGTTTCTAGGGTCGAAATGTCTAATATAAGAGGCCATGCATTTAAGGTGAGGGGGGAAAAGTTCAAAGGGGATGTGTGGGGTAAGTTTTTTTACACAGAGCATGGTGGGTGCCTGGAATGCGCTGCCAGGGGTGGCGGTGGAGGCAGATATAATAGAGGTGTTTAAGAGGCTCTTAGATAGGCTCATGAATATGCAGAGAATGGAGGAATATGGACCATGTGCAGGCAGAAGGAAATTTGTGTAATTAGGCATCATTAGCTTAATTAGTTTGGCATAACATCATGGGACAAGGGCCTGTTCTGTGCTGTACTGTTCTATGTTCTAAGGGCAGGCACGGTAGTGTAGCGGTTAGCGTAACGCTTTACAGCGCCAGTGACCAGGGTTCAAATCCGGCCACTGTCTGTAAGGAGTTTGTACATCTTCCCAGTGTCTGCGTGGGTTCCTCCGGGTGCTCCGGTTTCCTCCCACATTCCAAAGACGTACAGGTTAGGAAGTTGTGGGGCATGCTGTGTTGGCGCCAGAAGCATGGCGACACTTGTAGGCTGTCCCCCAGAACACTATGCAAAAAAGATATATTTCACTCTGTGTTTTGATGTACATGTGACTAATAAAGATATCTTATATCACTTCCGATCTAATTGAATAGGATCAAGGGACTGAATGGTCAAGTTCAATGTTTTCCATAGCAACACATAGCATAAATGTGAAGAAATATGTGCACCAGTATGTACTGTTAATAACCTGGTGAATGAGAGGCAGGTCACAATCTAACAAGTTAATGTTGTCAATTTTAATTCTTAGGCACATGAATTTTGCAGAGAATGGAGGGATATGGACATTGTGTAGACAGAAGGGATTAGCTTAGTTTGGCGTTTAATTAGTTTGGCACAACATTGTGGGCCGAAGGGCCTGTTCCTGTGCTGTCCTGTTCTATGTTGGTTGTGAAGAGCAGTTGCTCTCTCCTCACCTCTGGAATTCAGCTCTTTGGTCCGTGTTTAGACCAAGGCTGTGATGGGTTGTGGAGCCAAGTGTTCTGGTGAAACCCAAGCAGGACATCAGTGAGCAGATTATTTATGTTGGCACTGCTGACAGCACCTTCTCTCACTTAGCTGATAATTGAAAGTAGACGATTGGGCGATTAATAGTTGAATTGGATTTGTCCTGCTTTTTTTTGTCAACAGGACGTAACTGGATAATTCTCCAAACTTTTGGGTAGATGCCATTGTAACCGTACTGGAGTAGCTTTGCAAGAGGTGTGGACAGATCCAGAGTGCGAGTCTACAGTACTGCAGCCAGGCTGTTACAGGGCCCCATAGCTTTTGCTGTATCCAGTGCCTTGGCTGTTTCTTGATATCTTGTGGAGTGAATCGAATTGGCTGGACTCAGGCTTGTGTGGCAGTGGGGATCTCGGGAGGAAGCCGAGATGGATCCTCCAGTTGGCCTCTGTGTCTGAATATCGCCTCGAATTGCCACGGCGTTGTATTTACCACTAACATCCTGGGCCTTGCTGATGGGGATGCTCTTGGATCAGCTGCCTTCTGTTAAATTTTCCATCACCATTCACGACCAGATGTGGTAGGACAGCAGATCTCTGGGTTGTGAAGTCACTGTATCTATTGCTTGCTGTTTAGCACATGCACTTAGCAGGCTGGCTCTTGTTGTCGGACGCTGCCTGGTTCCGCTCCCAGCAAGCCCTCCTGCACTCCTCATCGTGAACCAAGATTGGTCCTATAGTAATGGTAGGGTGGGGGATATGTTGGGCCACGAGGTCACTGATTGCGATGGTGGACATTTCTGATGCTGCGTCTCATGGATGCCTAGTTTTGAGCTGCCAGATTTTCTGAATCCATCCCATTTAGCATGATGGAGTGTGTCTGTGATGTTAAAACAGGTCTTTGACTCCATCACTTCTCCCAGTGCTTCTACTACAGTTAGAGACAAGGTACACTCGGTTTACCCCTTGTGTTGGTTCACTCGCTACCTGCCCTAGGCTCAATCTGGCTGCTATGTCCTTTAGGACTCAGCTAATGGTCATGTTACCGAGTCACCTTTGGTGATGGGCATTGGTCCCCTCCATTCAGATTAGGTTTTGTGCTCTTCGTACTCGAAGGAACGCGTCATCAGCTGAGGGAGGTCGATGGGTGGTAATCAACAGCAGGATTCCTTGCCAGTATTTGACATGATGGGGTCAGTGGACTCCCAGGACTGCTCCCCCTCTGGTAGACTTGTCCCGCCAGAGAGACAAGATGTACACAGGAGCTGTGATGGAGGAGTCTGGCATGACAAGGTTTAATTCTGTGAGTGGCACTCTGTCGGGCTGCTGGTCTATGGGACAGTTCTCCCAATCTGGATACTATTCCCCTAGATGTTTGTAGGAAGGATTTTGCAAGGTTGGTTCAGATGGGATTGCCTTTACTTGGCCAGAGTCAATGACAAGATCCACTTCTTTCCTTTCTCTGTTTCAAAGTAACAGTTACAATACAAGCGAGTGGTTTGCTAGTCCGTTTCAGAAAGCGTTTAAGAATCAGCCACTTTGAAGTGAGGTACCGAGTTGTTGTGTGATTGGACTCTGGTGTTTGGTCTCTGTAATGGTCTATGTACAGTATATCACCTCTGTAGAAATAACTCATATTCCACAGCAATGCAAATCAAGAGGGCCTTTGATAGGGCAATGCCAGTTGCCGCTGCTGGTTTTTTTTGGTATATTGAACTCTGTAGCAGTGCTGGCTCTATGTAATATTTTGTTATGATGTTGTGAAGTAGGGGTTTGGGAGTGTACTGGTTAAATTACTAAACCAATGGGCAGAGTTTTGGAACTGTTGATCCAGCTTCAAGAATTGGAATCCCATCATGACAGCTGAAGTAAGTTAAACACAATAATTAAATAAATCTGGATTTTAAGAAAAATATAATTTCAGTAACAGTAACCATGAAACCACTGGCTTGTTGTAAATACTCATCTGGTTCACTGGCATCCTTCAGGAAAGAAATCTACTGTCCTTACCCAGTCTGGGTTACATGTGACTCCGGACCCACCAACTTGATTGACTCCTCAGTCCAGTGGTATGGAGGGACGGACAATAAATGCCAGCTATAACCACATCCCACGAGCAAATAAAGACAAAACACTTTCTATTACCTCAGCAGCATTGAACTTTGCATGGTTTAATCACTCGTGTTCATGTTCTGAGGAATTTAATCCCCAGTTTTTTGTGCAGTCCATTGCAAGGGATACTGTGGTGTTAAATTCTTCCCTGTATGGAATGCTGAATGATATCTCCAATGGGTTTTTCTCTTTGAAATAACTTTCCTGATCGTGTATTCAGGTTATGGGACATGACTAGGAACCTAGAGTCCTGGTCAGGAGAACCAAGGTCACCTCAGCTTCTACCTTGGCAGCTGGTGAATCTAAATTTGCTAAATAATCTGGAATGGGGAATTGCCAGTTGAGTTTGACCATGTGCTCCAGAGCCAGGAGGGGGAGGGGCTTGAACTCAACACCTCCTGGGTGATGCCTCCTGAACTAAACTGGCACAATGTCCAGGAAGGCCGAACCCTTCCAGTGTTTCTTGGATGAAGCTCTGTGGAAGAGCAATGATGGAAGAGGAAGAGTCAGCCAGTCCTCTGTGTGAAGGGCCAGGGGCAAGATGAGGTGAGATTGGGACAGAGCAAACGGTTGGATGGGAGCAGAGCTCAAATAGGAAATGGGTCTAAGGGTTGTTAAAGGTCAGTAGCTTTCTTCCAATGCGTGGATATGGACCTATAGCACTGACTGTCCGTCTCTTTATTCTCAAGACAGCTGAGTTGACTCTGAGTAAGAAAATAAAGATGAAGTTGGAGAATCCTGATATTCTTGAGCTGTGTCACTTGCTCCCTATGGAGGTCATTAATTTGGGTAAGTTATTTCTGTCCTTTATACAGTAAAATTCCGATAATCCATTAGTCATCCATTCGGAAGTCCTGATGTTCCAGCTTCTGGTGAGGTTAAGTGCAAGTTAGAGGAACAACACCTCATATTCCTCCTGGACAGTCTCCAACCTGGTAGCATCAACCTCGGGACTCTCAAACTTCTGGTGACCGCTCCCCCCTCTGTCCCTTTTCCCTTTTGTTTTTCGTTTCTCTCTCCTCCTGATCCACCTGGCCCCCATCACCCTATCTCTTGCCCCTCCCTCACTCTCCGTCTGCCCGTCACCCACACACTCCTCTCACTGGTTCCCCTCCCCACCTCCCTCCATTTATTCCACGCTCCACCGCCCTCTCCTATCAGATTCCATCATCTTCAGCCCTTTGTCACTTCCACCTATCACCTCCCAGCTTCTAACATCGTTCCCACCCTCCTTCCCCATCTGCCTATCACCCCTCCTCACCTGGATCCACCTGTTGCCGGCCAGTTCTTTCTCCACCCCTTCCCCCCCACCATTTTATACCAGCTGTCTCCACTCTTTCTTCAGTCCAGATGAAGGGTCTCGACCTGAAACGTTGACGGTCCATTCCCCTCCATGGATGCTGCCTGACCCACTGAGTTCCTCCAAGCGCTTTGTGTGTTGCTCCAGATTCTGGTGATGTTTGCTGTGCTCCCTTTAAACTCGGCAGGGCCCCTGTTCCCCACACTCTCTTTACAATGACCAGGATTAGGGTTAAGCAGTTCCCCGTGCTCCTTTTACACTGTTCACTGTCCCATGATGTCCACTGGCTAATTTATTATAATACTGTGTAACCTCTTAGAAAAGTGTGAATTAAAAAAATGTTGGGGTATTAATAGGGTTAAGATCCAGTACTCGGTAAAATCTGCTGGTCTGGCACCACCTAAGTGCTGAGCGTGCCAATTATTAGAGTTTTACTGTTCTCCATCTCCAGTGCTGTGTGAATACTGAATGAGAAGGCTCCATCTATGCCCAGTCTTTCGGTGTGATAACCAATTCTCGGTCCGGATCGGGTTTCGACTCCATTTGGTTGTCCTGTCATGCCTTCTAGATGTTGCAGTTTAACTTTGATGTGGAGCATAGGGGGACCAGTTAGGGTTTTAAGTCCAGTTCTATCTTATTGGGGATCAACTCACAACTTGCTGCACTTTAGAGTCATACAGCACGGAAACAGGCCCTTCGGCCCATCTGGTCCACCCCGACCAAGGTTCTCATCTAAGCTAGTCCCATTTGTTGGCATTTGGCCCGTATCCCCCTACACCTTTCCTATCCCTGTACCTGTCCAAGTACCTTTTAAATGTTGTTAATGGACCTGCCTCAACTACTTCCTCTGGAAGCTCATTTCAATAACTGACCACCCTCTGAGTGAAAAAGTTGCCCCTTGGGTTCCTATTAAATCTCTCCCCTCTCACCTTAAACCTATGCCCTCGAGTTCTTCATTCCACAACCTTGGAAAGAGACTGAGTGCATTCACCCTATCTACACCCCTCATAATTTTATACACCTCTATCAGATCACCCCTCATTCTCCTACACACCAATGAGAAAAGCCCCAACCCACTCAACCTCTCTCCATAACTCCGTCCCTCGGGTCCCGGCAACATCCTTGTAAATCTCCTCTGCGCTCTTTCCAGTTTCATGCCATCTTTCCTACAGCAAGGTGACCAAAACTGAACACAGTATTCCAAATGCGGCCTCAGTGGAATCCGATTTCGTCTTGTGATGAAGCTTTGGAATTCTCTGTCCCAGCACGTTCAGACGCCAAGTCACAGAGATTTCTGGGTTATACAGGTTGGGTATGAAATGGAATTGAGGCCAGAGATCAGATTGGCCATTGTTGAATGGCAGATAAGGCTCAGGGGATTGCATGATCTATTTCACGTGCTTGTGCTGTACTTCAGTCAAGAGATTTGAGCTCTTGACCTCTGGGTCACTGTGAGAGCACCAGAACACTTTACTGTGTCTGTGGAGGGCAAGTGTGGGTGTATCTGTTGATTAGCTGGAATCTTTCCTTTGGCATTGCACCATTTAAAATTGGTCTTGGCAAGGTGTGGGCTCCAGTGGACAGTTCACGCTCTCAGTCACAGGTACTTGAATGAGCAGGGACATGGAATTAATGCAGGCAAGTGGGATTAGTATGGATAGTCATGGTCGGTATAGACACAGTGGGCCAAAGGGCCAGTTTCCGCATTGTACAACTCTGTGACTCTATCTGCATTCTGGGTCAACACATCCCGTCAGCCTTGTGGAAGGAGGGACAAGTACTAAGGATGCTAGAAACCCCGAAACCAAATCTGGAGATCCCGAAAGACTCGGCATCTGTAGAGAGAGAAACAGTTGACGTTTCCTGATGGTGACCTTTCACCGGCGTCCCAGGGCTGAATATTCCCAGCATCCGTTGTGTGAGGAAGAAGAGCGATGGAATGGCGCTCCATCAGTGCTCATGGATCAGTCTAATCCATCTTACCCAACCACAGGCGGCGAGGGCTACAACTCCGACCGGTCGGACGAATCCTCTGCTTTCACAGCGTGGCTCCGCTGCTATGATGTGGCAGGAATGCAGATACTACGGGATAGCAACGGGAGAACCATTTGGTTCCAGGTAATCGGAGCAGCTTTTACTCTGTGTTTCCATCGTCCCCTGAATGTCCGAGCAAGTAGTTTGCGTTATCTTACGGGAGGAACACAAGGTCAGATGTTTAATGGTTGTGTCTTTCTGTGTGGAATTAGGAAGACAATTTAAAATGAACTTTGTCTTTCTTTTTCAATCTTTTTATTAGTTTTCAAATTAATACAGATTGATATATGGCATCAATATTTATACATGTAATACAGAGAGATCAGGATAACAATCATAGCATATATAATCATAAAGAACAATAAAATATAAAAAAACTGTAGATCCAACGATCTCTTAGTAAATGAATATAATATAAAAGAAAGAAAAAGATTTATTACATAAATTTTAAAAAAACCCAAATCAATAAAAAAAATTATAAACAATATAAACTATAAAAAACTATAAAAAAAAACAAACAACAAAAAAAAAAGAAAAAAAAAATCAGGGCTAAAATTTCTCAGTAGAAACAGAGCAATATTATGTCGTCAAGTCCGTTCCTCCAAGTTGGAAAGTTATTGAAAGGGGATCTACATCATGTGAAAATATTGAATAAATGGACTCCAAATATCTTCAAATTTAAGTGAAGGATCAACAGTACCACTCCTAATTTTTTCCAAGTTTAGACATGATATAGTTTAAAATGAACTTTGACTCACAGGGAGGTGACCAATAGCCAATTACACAGAACCAACTATTTGAATATGCTTTCCAAATAATCCCACTCCACCCCTTTCCCAAAGAGCCCTGCGGATTTCTCTTGTTCGTGTATATCTGTTTATTTTTTGTCCTTTTCTTTCTAATTACTGAAAGGTTATTAACCTGAGACATTGATTCTATGCATCTCGGATCAGGTTAGTTGTCATATACACCAGGGTGCAATGAAATTCCTTGCTCGCATGAAGCTCACAGAGTAAACAGTGTACATGGTAAGAATAAACACAATAAATACAGCGACAATGGAATGATGCAAAGATTGCAGTGCAAAAAGAAATGCTAAAGTGACAGTAATGGAAGAGGTAGACCTAAGAGTCCGAGAACGTGGCAGCACCACCGGGATGGAGATGTGAAAGGTGATTGGTTCAGGAGTCTGACAGCAGTGGGGGAGAAGCTGTTCTTGCCATCTGGTCGTACAGGCTTTCAAGCTCCTGAAAGCATCCCCACAGATGCTGCTTGACCTGCTGAGTATTTCCAGCAATTCCTGTCTTTGTTCATGAATACCGACTTTGTTGCATTGGCATGGAGACCCAAAGCATTGAAACAGCCCCTTGCGCCCTTCATCCCGGGCTGACTGTCAACCCCACATTTACACTGATCTGCATTAATCCTCCACACATTCTCATCAGTGGAGATGTGTTTCAGATGAAATATTAAACCAAAGAATCAGTTTCAGAATGAGGTTTATTATCTCTGACCTATGTCATGACGCCCCCCCCCTCCGCTCCCCCCCCCCGGTACTATTTCGAGAAGAAGCAACGGACCTCCCTTCCTCAATATATTCCTAAATAGATATCACTTGAAAATAAACTGCTTATAGTTGGAGTCATAGTGAGATACAGCAGGGAAGCAGGCCATTCGGCCCACCAAGTCCGTGCCAACCATCAGCCACCCATTCACACTAATCCTACATTAATTCTATTTCTTTTATTCTCCCCTCATTTTCATCAGCTTAACCAGACTCTACCCATCACCTACACACTGGCGACAATTTACAGTGGGCCAGTCAACCTACCGACCCACATATCTGGGATGCGGGAGGAAATCGGAGCCCCCGTAGGAAAGCCACGCAGTCACGGAGAATGTGCAGCTCCAAAAAGAAGTCAAGGTTGAAGTCAAAGTTGAGTTTACCGTTATATGCGCAAGTCCATGTGCGCACAGGTGCAATGGAAAAACTTACTTGCAGCAGCATCACAGGTACATAGCGTTGAAGACACAACATTCACAAGAAAAAACATAAATTATACAAGAAAGAACACAATTAGAACAAAAAAAAATCCTTTGTAGTGCAAAGAGTGTTGCTGTACTGACTGGAGGTCAGGACTGAACCTGGGTCTCTGGAGCTGTGAGGCAGTAGCCCTACCAGCTGCACCACTGCGCTGCCCAATTACTGTGAGCAGTTTCTGCACCGAGCTGGTTAATCATTGACTGGAGCTGTAGTCACTGTTTAGTCACTGACCGATGCACAGAGCTGGATGAGAAGCAGAAGCAGCTCATTCAGCTCTCGTGCCTGTTCTATCCACTGACATCATGGGTGGTCCTTTTACCTCAGCAGTCGGCCACAATATCAGTGACTGGTGAAACAGGCACGATGGATTAAATAGCCTAATATTGCTACGTATGCAAGTCCTGCTTCAGTCAGTGGTGTGAGTTGATAGAATGCCTCTGTGGATCAAATCCTGGTTGCTTGACTGGACAAGTATTTTAAACAGCATAAAAATTGGGAGAAAACGGCTGATATACCCAACCAACCATCCTCTCCCCCTAAGGGTGAAGCCATATATCTGTATCTTGTTGGAACTGTTGATGTGTGGCTCCCTGTGCACATTCACAAAGTGAGATGGCAGCTCTGCCAAGCCACAGAAAAGCAAAAATCCGCAATAAAACAAAATGCTGGAAACACTCAGCAGATCAAGCAGCATCTGTGGTGAAAGAAACAGAGATAATGTTTCAGGCGAATAACCCTCCTTCAGAGAGAGAACTTGGATAGGAGTTCATTGACCTGAAACGTTAGTTCTATTTCTTTCTTCACAGATGCTGCCTGGCCTGCTGAGTATACCCAGCATTATCTGTTTTTTTTTATCATCCTAGTTAAACTTTTGTCACATCCGATGGATAAAGCTTGCATTTTATCTCGTCGTTACGCCATCTCAGCACGTCCCAAAACACTTTGCAAACAGTGAAGTGCTTTTTTTCACCTACCAGTCCCTGTTGCACCCCTCCTCCTCACCTCTTTATACTGGTGACCTTCCCTCCACACCCTCAGTCCTGAGGCAGGGTCAAGACCCGAAACGTCGACCATCCCTTTGCCTCTGCAGATGCTGTTTAACCCACTGACTTCCTCCAGCAGTTTGCTTTTTGCTCCAGATTCCAGCATCTGCAGTCTCGTCTCTGCAGTCTCGTCAGGTAGGAAATGCAAATTTCAGCAGCAAGTTCCAAAGAATAGTCATATAATTTTTCTGAAACATTTTTGCTATTGATGTTCTGGGATTAGTATTGGTCAGGATTCTGGGAAGAATCCAACCTCTGCTGCTCTACAGCACACAGTGCTGGAGTGTTTCTCTTCACTCAAGGAGACGGCTGATCTAGCACCACTCAGTCACCCTGGAGTTTGTGCTTCTTTCTCTGGAGTGGGACATGACCTTCTGACTCAGAGGCAAGAGTGATACCCTCCGAACCACAGCCGAAAGTGACTTTCTTTGGGTTGGAGAGTGAATGATAAAACGTGTGCATCTGAAGTACTTATGCAAAATGCACTGGCTGTCTTATTGAGACAATATTGGATCACTTTATGGAGTCTTTCCGTTCAGTCTACAAGGAAGCCCCTCAGCATTCCTGTCTCACTGTGTTTGTTCTTGACCTTCCACGCTGATCTAACAAAGCTCAACGGAAGTCCAGGGTCTAATTAGAGGCAGACTCCTATGGTGATGAGGATGTATGGTGGCTCATTTCCGTCTTGCCTTGCCTGTGGTGTTATATAGAGTCCTGCAGCATGGAAACAGGCCCTCTGATCCAACTGGTCCACGCCGACCAAGGTGCCCATCTAAGCTAGTCCCAGTTGCATGTGTTTAGCCCATATCCTTCTAAACATTTCCTATCTTCTACTTTCAAATCCACAGGGACCACACCACAATCCAGAGATTTCTGGAATATTACAACCAATCCAACCACTTCTGGTGAAGCCATCTACTATGAAAGCCAGCTGGTCATGGAAATTTATCCTTCATTGTCATCATTTTCTCTCTTATGGTTTCTCTGGTCCTTCACCGTCATCGGACTCTTGGTTCTCCTTCATTCTGCTTTGTATTTTGTCTTCTTTGAACACGAATGCAAAATATTTGCATAATGTCGCAACCATTTCTTTATCCCCCGTTACAGCATCTTCACAGTAACTCGATGGCCTCGTTACGCCTCTGATCAGACAGCCTAAGTTTCAGATTGAGTCCTTCCTAAGGCTGGGTTCTATCAAATGGCTGCTCAGAGCTGTCACTGTTTCAGGGAGGTCTGCAGGGACACTGAGCTGCTGTCTGGGCTTTGCTCTGTGGTCCATCACAGTGAGACCTTGCAGAAGGGGTTCAGTCAGGTCGGGATTTTAGAACCCTGTTACCATAGCAATAAGAGGTACAACCACTTGTGACGGGCCACTCCTGAGCGGTAGGCAGCTTTTATAAAAGGCATTGCATTAATATAACAGTGGCACAGTGAGTAGAGCTGCTGCCTCATAGTGCCACAGACCTAAGTTCAATCCCGACCTCTGGTGCTGTCTGTGTGGAGTTTGCACGTTCTCCCTGTGGTGTCCTCCAAGTGCTCTAGTTTACTCCCACATCCCAAAGACATGTGGTTCGGTAGGTTAGTTAGCCACATAAATTGCTTTCGTGTTTAGGTGGGGGAGTTGATGAGGATTGTGAGAAAAATTAATGGGCGAGTGGGATTGCTCAGGGAGCCTGCAGTGTCTCAGTGGGCCGAATGGCCATCTTCAATGTTGTAAGGAAATATAGCCATTTTCACAATATTAGCATTAGTGTAAATGGATGGTTGATGTCAGTGCAGACCTTTTTTCTTTGCTATATCGGTGCAGAGATTTACCAGGATGCTGCCTGGATCGGAAAGCATGTCTTATGAGGATAGGCTGAGCGAGTTAGGGCTTTTCTCTTTGGAGAGAAGGAGGATGAGAGGAGACTTGATAGAGGTGCACAAGGTGATAAGGGGCATAGATTGAGTGGACAGTCAGAGACTTTTTCCCAGGGCAACAATGGCTAACACGAAGGGACATAATTTTAAGGTGATTGGAGGAAGGTATAAGGGGGATGTCAGGGGTAAGTTTTTCACACAGAGAGTGGTGGGTGTGTGGAACGCACTGCTGGCAGAGGTTGTGGGGGCAGGAACATTAGGGACATTTAAGAGACCCTTAGATAGCCACATTAATGATAGAGAAATAGAGGGCTATGTGGGAGGAAAGGGTTAGATAGATCTTAGAGCAGGATAAAATGTCGGCACAACATCGTGGGCTGAAGGGCCTGTACTGTGCTGTAATGTTCTATATCTCTCTATGACTCTTTATAATTAAATCCTTGGAGTCAGTCATCATTGTTTAAACCTCAGCTACAAATCCCTCAAGGTGAATATACTCTTCATCCTTGCATTTCATAGTTGTGTATTTGGTTTTATTCCAGGGTAACCCAGGACCAATGGCTCCGAAAGGTAAGTATGATTTTAGTTTAATGTTTGATTTTGGTTTCCCTTGTGTTTTACACCATTATTATTTAAAATAAAAAGTTCACACTTCAGCTGTTCTAAACCGACTGGTGAGACTATAAACGATCCCCTGCAGATCTGGAGGTATTTTGGCCTCTGTAGTATTACATCTGTATTCTACAAACTCATTTTTTCTCCCCCTGAAAGGTTCCAAAACTCCCAAAGCCAAGTCTCGGAGGAAAAAGACAACAGATAAGGATGACAACCAAACAGGAACACCCGAGGTGAGTGAAAAATCAGATGCTGGAAGCTGTCATCAGCCTGTAATGTGAACTCTGTTTCTCTCTCCACAGATGCTGCCTGACCTGCTGAGTGTTTCCAGCATGTTTTTATATCAGATTTCCAGCATCTGCAGTCTTTTACTTTCCATGGTTGCTCTGATTGGTGGCAGCTCTATTTCTTTCCAGTTCCCCATTGTCCACGACTCCCCTATGGACCAAAAATCTGTCCCTTACTCTGAAACTATGCCCTCCCCAGTTCTGGATTCCCCCAGAGTTGGTGGGACAGTGGTGCAGCTAGTAGAGCCACTGCCTCACTGCTCAAGTGGGACAAGTTCGTTCCTGACCTCCGGTGCTGTCTGCGTGGAGTTTGTATATCCTCTCTGTGACTGGGTGGGTTTCCCTCAGGTGCTCCAGTTTCTTCCCATGTCCCCAAGACGTGTGGATTGCTGGGTTAATAGGCCGCTGTAAATTGCTCCTGGCAACAGTGGGTGGTGGAGCTGGGAATATGGGAAGAAGAGGTTACAGGGAAAATTAGTGGGGAATGGCATTGCTCTGCATGCCATCATGGACTCGATAGGTTGAATGGCTTCTCCCTGTGTTGAACTATGGAAATTCACCACTGCTTTCGTGAGGACTGCTTCAGATGGGAGTTACGCGTTGCGAACAGGATGCTCCGGTTTCATCCCACGTCCAAAGGCGTGTGGTTTGGTAGGTTAATTGGCCCCTGGTGTGTCGGTGAGTTGTAGAATCTTGGGGGGGGTGCGAGTTGTTGAGAAAGTGGGGAGAATAAAGTGGAACGAGTGTAGGATTGGTGTAAATGGGTGGGGGTGAGTTGAAGAGCCTGAATCCATGCTGTATGACTGTTCTAAGAGGAATCATCCTCTTAGTGCCCCTGTTATCAAAGCCCTTTAGAATATTATACATTTCAATAAGATATCTTATTGGTAATTGGTTTATTATTGTCACAAGTACCAAGAGACAGTGAAAAGCTTTTGCTTGCATACCATCCAGACAGATCATGCCGTACATATGTACATTGAGGTAGTTAAAAAGAAAACAAAATGCAGAATATAGTGTTGCTTTTACAGAGAAAGTGCAGGGAGACAAATAAGGTGCCTAACCTGCTAAACCCTTCGACAGTACAATCCCTACTTCCCAGGAATAACCCAGTGAACTTGTGCTGCACGGTCTCCAGTACATATACCCTGAATAAAAGCAGAAAGTGGTAGAAAATCTCAGCAGACCAGGCAGCATCTGTGGGGAGAGAAACAGAGTGAATGTTTCAGGTTGGAGACACAAGAGACTGCAAATGCTGGAATCTGGAGCAACACGTTGGTAGCTTTTGTGTGGTCACCCCAATCCTGATGAAGGGTCTTGACCCGAAACGTTGACTGTTTATTTCCCTCCATGGATGCTGCCTGACCTGCCGAGTTCCTCCAGCACTGTGTGTGTTGCTCCAGATTCCAGCATCTGCAGAAGCTCTTGTGACACTGGTAGCTTTTGTGTTCTTGCTTATCACCCACCTCGCTGTCTCCTACCTTCACCCTCCCCTCACCCCTACCTGGTTCCATGTTTGCCTCCATCTAACATCCACCTGCCTCTGTCTCCCAACTCCACCCCTCCCCCTCCCCAGCCTGGCTCGATCTGCCCATCCTTCACCTGTCCGGGGTCCACCAATCACCCACTGGCCCCTATCACACCACTCCCCCTTCCCACTTTACTAGGGATGGGCAATTAAATGTTGTCTCAGCCCGCGAAACCCACATCCCTTGAATAATAATAAAAGAGCACAGACAGTTAAGAGGAGATTTACTGGAGGTGTAGATCGTACGGGAGAAAGTAATTCCATCGCCAGAAGGATCAGTAACCAGAGGATGCAGATTTAAGATGATTGGCAAGTGAGGCCACAGGAGGGAACATTTTCTTACCGTGCAATGTGGAATGCAGTGCCTGGTAGAAGCAAATTCAATTGTGATTTTGAAAAAGATATTGAAAGGAGAAAAAAATTACAGAACTTTGAGGTAGTAGGCACGGTAGTATAGCCGTTAGCATAATGCTTTACAGCGCCAGCGACCTGGGTTCAATTCCCACTGCTGTCTGTAAGGAGTTTGTACGTTCTCCCCGTGTCTGCGTGGGTTTCCTCCGGGTGCTCCGGTTTCCTCCCACATTCCAAAGACGTACGGGTTAGGAAGTTGAGGGCATGCTACGTTGGTGCCGGAAGCGTGGCGACACTTGCGGGCTGCCCACAGAACACTCTCAGTAATGCAAAACAATGCATTTCACTGTGTGTTTCGATGTACATGTGACTAATAAATATCTTACAGTCTCCACGGTAACATAAGTGAACATGTAGGTGTTGAAGGTGCTTCCACAGTGCCAGTACTCAGGCCGATGTAGAGTTTTGACCCATGGCCAAGGAAGGAAATGAGGACATACATTGTGAGATCACTGTGTGCAGTTTGGCTAGTGTGCTTCCGCTGTTATAAACAGCAGCGGTGTAATTCATTCTCCCCAAGAGCACTTCAAGATGTCCTGGGTACGAATGCCTTGGAGTATTCGAAAATACTTTCACCAGTGAACTAAACCTTCAATGCCCTCAGCTGTTCATCATACGGTTTTCATTTGTTGATAGGGTCACCCAGCCAGAAAGAGGAAGGGGAAATCAGAGCTGCAGACATCCCCAGAGGTCTCAAAGGATCTTCCCCGGAAGATCCCACGGGGAACCAGGGCAGCCGGGAAGCAGGCGGAGGAGATGTCGGAGGTGGGTGAGAAAACCAAGAGGAGATCCAAGCGCAGCAAGAGGAAGTCAGTAGGAATATCTTCATCTCTTCCAGAGGCTCCAGCAGGTAACTAGTTCATTCTGCGTCCAGCAGGTATCTCATTACATATCCCGCAGTTAACTAACTCCATAGGTTATAGGAAAGATGTTATTAAACTAGAAAGAGTACAGAAAAGATTTACCAGGATGTTGCCTGGACTTGGGGGCCTGAGTTACAAGGAGAGGTTGCATAGACTATGACTCTATTCCCTGGAATGTAGGAGATTGAGGGGTGACTGGATAGAGGGATAGAAGATCATGAGGGGCATAGACAGGGTGAAAGCACATAGTCTTTTTCCCAGGGAGAGAGTGCTAAAACAAGAGGGCGTAGGTTTAAGATCAGAGGCGAGAGATTTAAAAGGGACATCAGGGCAGCTTCCTCACGTAAAGGGTGGTGCGTATTTGGAATGAGCTGCCAGAAATAGTGGTTGAGGCAGGCACGTTAGCAACATATAAAAGCCATCTAGATAAGTACATGGATGGGAGAGGTTTAGAGGGCTATGGGCCAAACGTGGGCAGATGGGTCTAGCTTGCTGGGCAACACAGTTGGCATGGATGAGTTGGGCCGAAGGGCCTGTCTCCATGCTGTATGACTCTATAACTCATTCCATCTACAGCAGGTAACTCATTCTGTGTCAGAACCCTAGCCAGAGACAGCAGGTACTTTGACAGGTGACTGTGTTGTCATTGAAAATTTCAGCAAGTCAACACCAGAACGCTAAATCTTAACCCTTGCTTAAAGGTCAAATTTGCCTAAAGTGGACAATCATCTTTAAAAATTCCCAAGGTGGCTCGAGCCTCATGGAGTTGCTAAACAACACTGACCTTCGGTTTTAAAACTCTTAGCCTTGGTTCCAGATCACTCCATGGCCTCGTCTATCTCTAGGATAGGGTGACCTCCGTTGCATGTTCCTGTGTTTTCACCTCCCACTAAGCCAAGACGGAATGCCCCATTTCTCAGGGTCATAGACTCGTACAGCACAGAAACAGGCCCTTCAGCCCATCACCCCCATTGTACCCATCTATCCTAATCCCATTTACTTACATCAGCTTTCTATGCCTTGGCGATTCAATTACTTGATATCCAATGTAATTCCATGCCGTGTTGGACACTGGGAGCATTCCTGCTCTTTGGGTGGAATTGTGGATCGTTTATCGATCACCAGATTACATAAATTTATCCATCCCTGCTTTTGTTTCATTGGCGTCAAGAAGATCTGTTCAGTAACTGGTTGGTCATCTGTTGCTCCGTTAAAGAAAGGAAAATCATAGAAGATGTATAGCAAGCAATGGTCCAATATCCATGTGCTGCCTCTATTTAAAATTGCCTCTGATCTGTCAAATCCTCGGAGCGGACCCTACTCAAACAAGCAAGAGGGCAACAGAGCCAAGATGGTGGACAATTGATTAAATGGGAAGAATGAAATCAGTTTGATGTCCACATTGTTGCCTATTTCAGAACCACAGCTTCTTTACCCACCTTATAGAAGGATGTTAGACAGACTGCCCTTCAGTCCACTGCCTCCACTGCTCTGGAATATCCCCCACCTCTCTTGGGGAGGGGGGAAGCTTGGAGTACTATACTGATGATGTATGGCTTCGGATGTTACTCCTCTCTTTCTCTCTCAATCCACAGAATCTGAAGCACCAAAGACTCAATCCAAGAAATCCAGGAAGAAGTAGTGAAGTGGGCCATTTTAATGTTGGGAAACAAGCCCAAGAGGATCTTTGGATTAAAGCAGCTTTATTAAGCTGCGGGCAAGGAAGAGGTGGATTCTGGACAGGTAGTGTGGTAGGAGGGTGGCATCAAGCAGTTAAGGAGCTCTGTGGTTTATCGTGTCTACTGGATTAAATCCCCACCTGTCCTGAAACTTCATCTCCCTTGCACCTTTTAAATGATCATTTGAAATGTATCGAATAAGAAAAAAATCCAAAATTATTATTTTTAGGTGCTTTCTACTTTTTAACTGTAGTCTAACGTTTTTACCATTGAAATAAAATCTGACATTTTAATGAAGGAATTTGTTCTGTGTTTGATATGAATGGTCAAATACCACCAAGGAAGCACACTAGCGCCTCCAGTTCCTCAGCTGGCTGAGGAAATTCAGCATGTCACCGATAAACTTCACCAATTTTTACAGATGCATCATAGAAAGCATCTTATCTGGATGCATCTCAGCATGGTAGGGCAACTGCTCTGCCCAAGACCGCAAGAAGTTGCAGAGAGTTGTGGACACAGCCATCACGAAAACCAGCCTCCCCTTCATGGACTCCGTCTACACTTCCCACTGCCTCGGGAAAGCAGCCAACGTAATCGAGGACCCCTCACACCCCGGTCATTCCATCTTCTTCCCCCTTCCAAAAAAGCTTACTCACATCCTTCCTATAGTACAGCAGCCAGAACTTCACCCAATATTCCATGTCCATCAATATCTTGTAGAGCTAATTCATGACATCCCAACTCTTGTACTCAATGCCCTGAAGGATGAAGGCAAGCGTGCTATACACCTGTAAAGAACTTGCCCCACACATCTCCTTTGAACTTACCCCTCTCACCTAATGCATGTCCTCTGGTATTGGACATTTCTACGCAGGGAAAAAGATTCTGGCTGTCTTACTCTATCTACACTTCTTATAATCTTATAAACTTCTATCAGGTCTTCTCTCAGCCTCCACTGCTCCAGAGAAAACAACCTAAGTTTGTCCAACCTCTTCTCATAGCACACGCCCTCTAATCCAGGTAGTATCCCGGTAAACCTCTTCTGCACCCTCTTCAAAGCCTCCACATCCTTCCTGTAATGGGACAACCAGAATTGAATGCATTACTTCAGATGAGTTTTATAAAGCTGCAATGTAATTTCCTGACTCTTGAACTCAGTGCCTTGACTAATAAAGTCAAGCATGCCATACGCTTTCTTTACAACCCTATGAACGTGTGCGAAGGGACTTTCCGTTTCAGGGATGTATGAAAGGTTACCTTTACCAAAATGGCAGCATGGTTTACGAATGGGCAGAGAACATGTGGAAAATTATGTTCATTTGGCCCTGTTTAATGTCTGATAAGCAGATGTGGGTTGGGGACCACGTTCTCTTCTGTTGGACAGCAGTTCAATGCAGAGCAGATACTTAAACATAACCAGGCAGGGGATGTTTCTTGAAGCAGTAGGATATGCAGTCAATTGGGCCTTGTAGCACAGCTGTATGACTTGAAATAAGCAAACTTTATGTGTGAATAATATCCCTATGTTGAAGACAGGAAATCATACTATGATAGGTTAAAGATAATGGACATCTGGTTATGTCAAACAAAGTGAACAGTGGAATATTGGCTGACACTTCAGCATGGAACTGAGGGAGGTGCTTCACACTCTATTGGAGGGGCCATTGTGTTAAGGCACTGTAGTTCCTCATCAGTGGGTGTTAAAGATCCCTTGACTACTCTTACAAAGAGGAGTAGGGAATTTGATGCCAGTGTCCTAACCAATGAATCCCAACCCCTCAGACAAGGAGCAGATTATCTTGCCATGTTTCATTGCTGTGTGTGTGTATCCCTCTTGTACAGACAACATATCACCCACAACGCACGCTGCCCTTGGGACGGAAGAGACAGTCATCCACCTCTTTGCAGACTGGATTTGCAAAGAAGGCGTGGAGACAGATGCAAGGGTCCATGTCCTGGTTCATCCCCAGCAGCTGCGTAACAGAGGACTCTCTGATCTATGGGCTGTTCCCGGGGACACACACCGAGACAGACACCAAGTGCTGCTGGAAAGTCATCGACTCGGTGAAAGACGCCCTTCGGTTTGCCCGAAATTTGTTGATCTTCCAGCACAGTGAGATGTCCGTAAGGGAAAGCTGCTGACTGGCACATTCCAGGCTGCAGGAGTCCGCGCTGAGGGACGCACTGAAGCTCGGTGCAGCCAATGCAAAGGCTCTGTGGGGAAGGACCACAGTCTAGGGTCTCTCCACCACCGCACACGGAGGGGCTGAGTTAGATGGGGAAGCCCCTCAAACATTGAAAGGTGTATCACTCCAGGGGGACACATGGGTGACAATGGTTTTAAAAAATATTTACACTACTGAAGGTAATGACCATGAATGTAAAAATTTTGCACTGTTTATTCTTTTGTATATATTTTTTCTTATGAATAAAGTTTATTTTTGAAATATAAAAGAATGCTGTTTGTGGGAGCTTGCTGTGTGCAATTTGGTTGCCTCATTTCAATGTTGAAGCAATTTATCAGCTTTGAAATACTTTGGACACATCCTGAGGCTGTAAAAGTGCAAGGCTTTTCCATTGAAAACTTCTTCCATAACTTGGGCCAAAACACCTGGCAATTATTATCTTAGAATGGAGAAGTTCTCCATTTTCTCCAGGCATCCCTAAGGGCTTTATAGCCAACAGTTAGATTTTGAAATGGATTCACTTTACAGGGAAATGCAGGAAAAAATAAGGTCTAGCAATTGACAGTGGAGACAATTAAGCTCTTCGTCTTTTGAAATGGGGTACAAGTCCATAGCTCCCTCAATGTGCCAACACAAATGGATAAAGTGGTAAAGAAGGCGTACGGAATACTTGCCTTCATCGATTGGGATGTTAACTATAAAGGTCGGGTAATCATGTTGCAGCTGTAGGAAACTTCTGTCGGAACTCATTTGTGTACAGTTCTGGTTACCCCATTACAGGAAGGATGTTGAGGGTTTGGAGACGGTGCAGAAGAGGTTCACCAGGATGTTGCCTGGATTAGAGAGTATTAGCTGTAAGGAGAGGTTGGACAAATTTGGATTGTTTCCTCTGGAGTGTCAGACACTGAAGGGACACCTGATGGTCATATATAAAATGATGAGAGGGATAGATGGGGCAGACTGTCCTTTACCCCAGGGTAGAAATGTCAAATGCTGGAGGGTATAGGTTTATTGTGAGAGGTGGAAAGTTTAAAGGAGATTCATGAGGCAAGTCACTTTACACAGAAAGTGGTGGGTCCTGGAATGCGCTGCCAGGGGAAGTGGTGGAAGCAGATACAATAGCAATTTTTAAGAGGCATTTAGACAGGCAGATGAACAGGCAGGGAATTGAGGGATATAAACTATGTGCAGGCAGGTGGGATTAGTTTCGATTGGCATCATGGTTGGCACAAACACTGTGTGCTGAAGGGCCTGTTCCTGTGATGTACGATTCTATGTTCCACGTTCTGTGAAATGTAGACTGTCTCATGCCTTCAAGAGGGGCTTGTTCCATCTCAGCCAAAGCATGAGATACACGAGGTGAAGACCTAGTGCTGCTCTTATGATAGCTCAAGCCTTGTACTTGGACTTGATATAGGTCTGCACTGCATTGAAAGAGTGTTACATTACCTGAGGTACCACACATCAGGCTGAAGTCTGAGAGTTCAGATGGTGTTAATCTTCCAATGTCCCGGCCAACTCTTTGGCCTTGTAGGAGCTGGTGATCAAATTTTCCCAGAGACAAATGTCATAGAGTCATACAGCACGGAAACAGGCCTTTTGGCCCACCAAGTCTGTACTGACCATCAAGTGCTCATTCACACTAATCCTACACTAATCCCATTTTATTCTCCCCACGTTCCCATCAACACCACTCAGATTCCTCCACTCACCTGTACACTAGAGGCCAATTTACAGCAGCTAATTAATCTACCGACCTGTGCATTTTTGGGATGTGGGAAGAAACTGGAGCACCCGGAGGAAACCCACACATTCACAGGGAGAACTCCACACAGGCAGAACCGGAGGTCAGGATTGAACCCCCATCGCGGAGCTGTGAGGCAGCAATTCTACTAGCTGTGGCACGTTGCAGTCCAAACTCCTCTACTCTCTCTGCATGACTTTGGCAACATGTCCCTGGTATAATGCTGGTGAATTGCCAAGGCTTTTGACTTCCTTTCCAAAGTGTACATGCCCTCAATTGGAACAATGTTCCTCCTGAGGCCTAACCAGTGACTTACAAAGCTTTGCGAAAATAATCTAGATTCCATAGGTGTATTTATAGAAAGCTTCACATCCCCTATTGCTACTTCCCATCAAAGAGAAGCTCAACGTGACCTAAGTTATGAGGAAAGGAATCTCTTACCACTGAATTTTCTCTCTGACGAGTTCAGTGGTTGAACAAACTTGGAAAGGCAAATTCTGGATTTGGAAATCAAGCTTTATAGATACCTTGATGTCAAAGTTTAGCTCCTCTGCAGGGCCTAACTTGTGGAAGGGACTAGGAGCAGGATAAAATATTGGGTAACGTACCATCTGTAAACTGGATGTGAACCCAACAAGGTTGGTTGCATTCAATTTTGCTAACCAGCTGTACATTTTAAATGAAGTAAATTTGGCGAGTTTAGATCTAATCCCCAAAATTCTACATACAAAAAAAATAAATTTCTCACAACTTGGCTCCAACTAGTAAAAAAAGCAATGCCTGTAGCAGTTCTGACGTAGGATCTTCAAATTGTAAAATTAATTCTGGGGGTTCGCTTTCCACAGATACTGCCTGACCTGCTGAGAGCTTTCAGCACCTTTGTTTTTACTTCAGATTTCCAGCATCTGCAGGTTTTTGATTTTCACTTCCCGCAGCCATTGAAAATATAAGAAAGATTGGCAAGGAGTGGTTGACTAATCTAGCAAGACTCCCTTTGGGCCTTGGCCCATAACATTGTCGGGGCAGGCACAGTAGTGTAGCGGTTAGCGTAATGCTAATATAGCGCCAGTGACCCAGGTTCAATTCCCGCCGCTGTCTGTAAGGAGTTTGTACGTTCTCCCCGTGTCTGTGTGGGTTTCCTCCAGGTGCTCCGGTTTCCTTCCACATTCCAAAGACGTGCTATGTTGGCACCGGAAGTATGGCGACACTTGCGGGCTGCCCCCAGAACACTCCACGCAAAAGATGCATTTCACTGTGCGTTTCAATGTACATGTGACTAATAAAGATATCTGATGTTATCTATGTTTCCGTCTAAATTTTAATGTACTTGTAGGATGTGGGCATCAGGTAATGCCAGCATTTATTGCACATCACCACTGCCCTTGACGCGACTTTGGTGAACCACCTTTATGGATTGCTGTAGAGGATGTTCCCATTGGGATTTTGACTCAGTGGCGATAATGGACCACCAAGGTGGGTTGGTGTGACATGGGCAGACACTTAGAGTTGTTGGTGTTCCCATATTCTCGCTGCCCTTGTGTTTGGGAGGTACTTCTGAAGAAATGAGGCCAGATATTCTAATGTATCCAGAAATTCAGGATTAAACATCAATAGCGTTGGTGAAGGTGTTGCTTGGTTTGGCTTCTTCACTTATCCCTTCCCCTCCTTTCTCTGCATCTTATAACCAGTATATTTCTAACCTTTCCCAGTTCGGATGAAAGGCCATGGTCCTGAACAGTTAATTCCCTTTCTCTTCCCACAGATGCTGCCTGACCCACTGAGTATACCCATTACTGGCCTGTTTTTATTTCAGATTTTCAACATCTGTGGTATTTGTTTTCTGTGCCAATTTGGCAGAACAAGAAGTGTAGGGCATTTCGAACTGCTCCACACTTGTCAGATCGGATAACTTGTGAACTGCATTTGTTTCAGCTTCATATCTGTTTACGATTAAGTGATAACCATGGAAATAAATCAACTTTAGCTAAAAAAGACAAATAACAAGGCTCCCATCCACCACTGTCAGATGAAATGATCTGTGAAACAAATTGATTCTGATGGACACTGTGGAAAAAAGCATGACTTTAATCCGTATGTTCTGCCTCGGTGCATAATGCAATATATGGATGAGAGTGCACAGATAGAGATGCTATCAGAATAAGTTGTGGGAAAATATTCTGCATTGTGTTTTGGTTTTCCTTTTGTATTACCTCAATGTTCTTATGTTTATAAGATTGTAAGAGGCATAGATAGACAGCCAGTATCTCTTTCCCAGGGTCAAGATGTCTAATACTAGAGGGCATGCATTTAATGGGAGGGGGGTAAGCTCAAGGGGGATGTGCGGGGCAAGTTTTTTTTACACAGACAGTTTTTTGTGGGAAGGGGTTGGGATCCTAAACGGAGGAAGTTTTTATTGAGTAGACCTTTACTCAGATCCCAGTCACGAGACTGCATTCATTTTGAGGGTCTGCACCTCAGTCTGCACTGGGTGGCAGTGTGGCACAGCTAGTAGTCACCTCCTCACAGCACCAGAGACCTGGGTTCAATCCTGACCTTGGGTGTTGTCTGTGTGGAGTTTGCACGTTCTCCCTTTGACCGCGCGGGTTTCCTCTGGATGCTCTGGTTTCCTCCCACATCCCAAAGATGTGTGGATTGGTAGGCTAATTGCCTGCTGTAAAATGTCCCGAGTGTGTAGGTGAGGGGTAGAATCTAGGGGGAGTTGATGAAAATTTTGGAAGAATAAAAAATGGGATTGGTGTAAATGGGTGGTTGATGGTCGGCATGGACTTGGTGGGCTGAAGGGCCTGTTGTATCTCTCTATGACTTTGGAGATGACACAGAAGGGGTTTACGGAGATGCTACCTGGATTCGAAGGCAATATGCTTTAAGAAGAGGTTGGACAAACTAGGGTTGTTTTCATTGGAGCAGAGGAGGCTGAGGGGAGACTTGATAGAAGTTTATAAAATTATGAGAGGCATAGATAGGGTAGACAGCCGGTATCTTTTTCCCAGGGTCAAAATAGCTAATACTAGAGGGCATGCATTTAAGGTGAGAGGGGGGAAGTTCAAAGGAGATGTGCGGGGCCGTTGTTTTTATGCAGAGAGTGGTGGGTGCCTGGAATGTGCTGCCAGGGGTGTTAGCGGAAGAAGGTATGATAGAATTGTTATTGGTATTGGTATTGGTTTATTATTGTCACTTGTACTGAGGTACAGTGAAAAACTTGTCTTGCATACTGTTCATTACACGGTACATTGAGGTACAGAGTGCATTGAGGTAGTACAGGTTAAAAACAATAACAGAATACAGAATAAAGTGTCACAGCTACAGAGAAGTGCACTGCAGGCAGACAATAAGGTGCAAGATCATAACAAGGTAGATTGTGAGGTCAAGAGTCCATCTCATTGTATAAGGGAACCGTTCAATAGTCTTATCACAATGGGATAGGAGCTGACCTTGAGCCTGGTGGTACGTGCCCTCAGGCACCTGTATCTTCTACCTGATGGAAGAGGAGAGAAGAGAGAATGACCTGAGTGGGTGGGGTCTTTGATTATGCTGGCTGCTTCACCAAGGCAGCGAGAGGTATAGACAGAGTCCATGGACGGGAGGCTGGTTTCCGTGATGCGCTGGTTTGTGTCCACGACCCTCTGCAGTTTCTTGCGATCCTGGGCAGAGCAGTTGCCATACCAAGCTGTGATGCATCCAGGTAGGATGCTTTCTATGGTGCATCGATAAAAGTTGGTGAGGCGTTTAAGAGGCTCTTAGATAGGCATATGAATGCGCAGAGAAGGGTATGGACTACGTGCAGGCAGAAGGGATTAGTATAATTAGGCATGATAAACTGAATTAGTTCAGCACAACATTGTGGGACAACAGCCCGTTCCTGTGCTGTGAAGTTCTATGTTTTAAATCACTTCTGATCTAAGTGAATAGGATCAAGGGGCTGAACGGCCAAGTTCAATATTTCCATAGCAACACACAGCAAAAATGTGAAGGAATGTGCGCACAAGTATACACTATTAATAACCTGGTGGATGAGACTCAGGTTATTGCTGTCTATTTTAATTCTTAGATGCAATTTCTACCAACATCATCTGCTCTCAATTTCTTTGTCAAGATTTCCCAGGGTCTGGCCTCCAGGTTATTCCTTGGAGCGCGCTTCTTCTCCGATTGTCAGCAGATCACAGACAATCTACTGTGGATGATGTTAGTTTTACCCGTTCCTGCCTTATCAGGTACAGGTCATTCCAAATATTTCCCGCAACTGTTCTTCAGCAGGACCACAGGCAGCTTCGCAGACATGAGAAGCCATCTTCAGGTGAGCTGGTCTTCATTTGTAAAATGGTAAGGGTGTACTCAAGCTGGTCTCAATCAGGAATGGGTGTTGGGGTGTTCGAGTCTCTGGCAGGTTGTGAAATGGAGACAAAGGGGCACATGTTCACAGGAAGTAATTAGGAAAGGTGACTGCATTTCTTTACCGGTGGGATATAGCTTCCAAGTGCTGAAAATTGCAGATGTTGGATCTGGTTTTAAACACTCCTAATTGCTAAGCAAACTTACAAATTAGAGTAGTTAGTGCGTTCGTCATTTGAAGGCTAAGGATAAATGTCTCCAATCAGAGATGGTCTGTTCATTTTGCCTGCCACTGGTGGCACAGAGATGCAGCAAGTAGGGCCGCTGCCTCATAGCGCTAGAGACGTGGGTTCAATCCTGACCTCCGGCGCTGTCTGTGGGGAGTTTGCACGTTCTTCCTGTTACTGTGTGGGTTTCCTCTGGGTGTTCCTATTTCCTCCCACATCCCAAAAATGTGTAGATTGGTGCGTAACTGTAAATGCCCCCCAGTGGTAGAATTTTGGCAGGAGTTGATTGGAATGTGGGGAAAAATTTAAAAAATGGGATTAGTGTAGAATTAATGTATATGAATAGTTGATAGTCAGTGTGGACTCAGTGGGCAGAAGGGCCTGTTTGATGCTGTATCTCTCTGTGACTCTATGACAGTTCCCCATGCCCTTAAAATTGATACCTGTCATAAGTCAAAGGTAGAAGTTGGAATGATAATATTGTTGCTAATTGGTTTCTGGGAACCGTAGCAATGAACTGACCCTGAGACAACAGTCTCCACTGAGAGTCCATAAGGATGGGCATTATCACCCTTATCTACGAGCAGTGTAGCCACTGCAAAGGCTCTGTCCATCCTCTTTACTATGTGGGTTGAAGCTTGGAGTGGACTCAGTGACCAAGGGGCCTGCTTCGATGCTGTATCTCTCTATAGTGAAGAAACTTGTAATGCAGTGGAGTATTCTGAATGCCAGACACAGTTATCCCTTAGTTTATGAATGCACAATCTACAGATTTGCACTGTAACACCATTGACTCTTGGATTAACAAAGCTATTTTTTTGCTGTAATGAATAACACTTCACTCTCCACGTGTAGGCACACACTGTACCAAGGTACCCGTGATACATTTCACCCAGTCTTTTCAATGAAGAAAACTCCATTTCATGCAATTTATCTGCTTCATAAACGCTAAACACGTGCTCTGCTGTGGAAATCTAGTTGCATTGCCTTGCATTGGAATTTCAGAAACAGAGAATAATTAACAGTGAGTGCTTGAAAACTCACAGTGCTCACGGTGGTGAGACAGACTAGGACGCATTATAAGACACATAATACAAATTAAAATATACGTTCCAATTTATGTCATCATACAAATTGGAATATATATTTAGCAACATTTTCTTTAGTGAATACTAACCTCTCTTAATGTCTAATCAATGGTTAAGTGGTTACTGGACATTGTCTCAACCAGGGAATGCTGCAGCTGAACATTGCCCTGATAGGAATCTGCATGGATCAGTATTTTGCGGGTGAACTTGGCCTTCCTAATGAATGGGTGTGAACTGCACAAATGATCCTTTGCTGACATGTCATGCATTTTATCTATCTACCTGCTGGTCCCTCATCTTAAGTGAGTGAACTGTCCCTGTCCAAAAGATTCCCAACTTGCCAAGGTTCCTGCTCTGAAGCTAACCTGTAAAGGCTCCCATCTCACAGCAAGTCAAGTCATCGTTGAGTTTACCGTCATGTGCGTAAGTACAGTGAGGTACAATGAAAGGCTTGCTTGCAGCAGCGTCACAGGCAGGTAAGTACAGACAGCACACAGAGTATAAATTATACAAGAGTGAAGAGAAAGAGAAAAGAAGACTGTGTAGAAGCAGGGTCTTAGTGCAAAAAAACAAAGGCACCATCAGAGACAAGTCCATGGCAGTGCAAGAGGTGGTCCGTAGTGTTCCGTTGCTGACGTAGGGTTAGGGTTGTGCAGGTCGGTTCAAGAACCAGCACCAGGTTATTCAGGAGTTTGCCTGGAGGAGGTGTGGCTGTTATAGGAGCACAATGGCCACCAATTCTAACTTGGCAACATAGATTCAGGATGTGGAACAATGTCAGTGCTTGTGATGCTCCTTGAGAAGATGCAAGGACCATCCCATTCTGTGAGACTGGGAAGCCTAGCACTTAGAAAGCTGTGACCATGTTGTACAAGCCTTGCATGTGTCCATGTTACTCTATTCTGTGCTCTTCCAACCATCTCCCTGGGATTAGAGAAGTAGAGTCACACCACACAGAAACAGGCCCTTTGGCCTACCACATTCACGTCAACCAGTGGGCACCCATTTGTATTTCCATCTTCCGGCACTTGCCCTGTAACCTCGGCAATTCTGCACGGTAGAGTAGCGGTTAGCGTAACGCTGTTACAGCGCCAGTGACCCAGGTTCAATTCCAGCCGCTGTCTGTAAGGAGTTTGTACATTCTCCCCGTGTCTGTGTGGGTTTCCTCCGGGTGCTCCAGTTTCCTCCCACATTCCAAAGACGTACGGGTTAGGAAGTTGTTGTCATGCTACGTTGGTGCCGGAAGCGTGGCGACACTTGTGGGCTGCCCCCAGAGCACTCTACGCAAAAGATGCATTTCACTGTGTGTTTCGATGTATATGTGACTAATAAAGATATCTTATTTTATCTTATCAATTCAAGTTCTCCTCTAAATGCTGTTGTTGGGGATTATTCTGGAGTTATGAAATCATGGATAGCATAATTATGGATTAATTAAAGTGAGAGCCAGTCTTCAGGAAATAAAAACTGTTCACAATTTAACTTCAACTGATAATTTAATGCCATTGAAACTAACCAGTGGGTGTGGGACATTTTGATTCTGTCCCATTGAAACTACACAGGGGAAGACAATAGGTGAATGTTAGTGTTAATTGGTGCTCATTGTAAACTTCAGGGTGAGATCAGGGAAGATATTAAGTGGCCATCTCCTGTATTCGCACATTGTTAAAGGCATATCCCTGCTACTTAATGCACAGTTCAGGACAGGTCTGTTTTGTCACTTAATATTCTGGCTAGTTGTATATACATGGAGCCCTCCCTCAACACTGTGACAAAAGGGGTATATGTTGTGTGTCTGGAGTGTGTGCTCAGAAGCTTTCAGAACAGACACCAGGACGGAATATTCAAAGACGCTCTGCTAGTTGGGATGTGCTCCCATTGTAACTATGTAATTCTTCAAATGTACCTGACATTCAAAATGTTAAAGTTAAGTAGGTGATTATAGCCAATGAAACTGTAGTTAATCATTTATTGTTAACTTTGTGTTTAAACAGTATAAAATATTGTGTCAGGAGAGTGAGATTCTCTTAGACTCTCTCCAGAAGAAAAACACAATGATGCTGGAAGAACTCAGCAGGCCAGGCAGCATCGGTGGGGAAAAGCAGGCGGTCAATGTTTTGGGTCAGGACCCTTCTTCAGGACTGAAGATAGGAAAAGGGGAAGCCCAATATATAGGAGGGAAAAGCAGAGCAGTGAGAGATGGACAAAAGAGGGGAGGCGGGGTGGGCACAGGGTGGCGATAGGTAGATGCAGGTAAGAGATAGTGATAGGCAGGTGCGGGGGAGGAGGGGAGAGCAGATCCCCCGGGGGATGGGTCAAAGGTAAGGAGGAAAAAAAGGGTAGAAAAAGAGAGAGAGGCTCGGAAAGGGAAGTTCAAGGATGCCCACTTTGAAGAAGTTTTCTTCCAGTTCTTTGATTCTCTCTCCAGAAGATGTGTTTTGTGAATAAAGACATCTATATCTCCCAGTTACAGCTTCTGTGTGGCTCAGTTTAGTCAGTCACAACAGCTGTTAACATCTCTGGCCCCACCACTCTCTCTGGTAGTGCATTCCAGGTACTCACCACTCTCTGGGTGATAACAGTCCCCTTCAGATCCCCTCGAAGTCTCTCGCCCCGTCCTAACCTTCTAGACCAGTCTCCCCGCAGGACCTTGTCAAAGGTCTTACTGAAGTCCAGGTAAACCTTATCTACGGCACTGCCCTCATCAATAAACTTTGTTACCTCCTCAAAAAATTAGAACATTACAGCACAGTACAGGCCCTTTGGCCCACAATGTTTTGCCGACATTTTATCCTGCTCTAAGATCTATCTAACCCTTCCCTCCCACGTAGCCCTTCATTTTTCTATCATTCATGTGTCTATCTAAGAGTCTCTTAAATGTCCCTAATGTATCTGCCTCCACCACCCCTGCTGGCAGTGTGTTCCACACACCCACCACTCTATGTAAAAAAAACTTACCTCTGACATCCCCCTTATACCTTCCTCCAATCACCTTAAAATTATGCCTCCTCATGTGAGCCATTGTCGCCCTGGGAAAAGGTCTCTGACTGTCTACTCGATCTTTGCCTCTTATCATCTTGTACACCTCTATCAAGTCTCCTCTCATCCTCCTTCTCTCCAAAGAGAAAAGCCCTAGCTCACTCAACCTATCCTCATAAGACATGCTCTCCAATCCAGGCAGCATCTTGGTAAATCTCCTCTGCACCCTCTCTAAAGCTTTTACATCCTTCCTATAATGAGGCGACCAGAACTGAACACAATACTCCAAGTGTGGTCTAACCAGTTCCAATAATTCAGTTGGAATTATTTTTATTTGAAAAATAAACTTTATTCATTAAAAATATCTACAAAGAATACAAACAGAGTGCAAGGCTTTTTTAATATTGGTAGTTTTTCTGAGGCTATACATTCATACTGTTGGCAGTCCTATATACATGCTGTAGCAACACACACAAAATGCTGGAGGAACTCAGCGGGTCAGGCAGCATCTATGGAGGGAAGTGGACAGTTGACGTTTCGGGTCGAGACCCTTCACGAGGACTGGAAAGAAAGAGGGGAGTAGCCAGAATAAAGGGGTGGGGGTGTGGGAGGAGCATGGGCTGGCGGGTGATAGGGGAGTCCAGGTGAGGGGGGGAGGGGTAGGTGGGTGGGGGAGGAGGGGTGGGAATGATGTGAGAAGCCGGGAGGTGATGGGTGGAAGAGGCAAAAGGGCTGAAGAGGATGGAATCTGACAGGAGAGGACAGTGGACCATGGAATATAGGGAAGGAGGTAGGGAACCAGAGGGAGGAAGGTGTGGGTGAGGGGCAGGTTGTGAGGGGGGAGGGGTGGGGAAAGAGAAGGGGTAAAGGGGCCAGAGGGGTAAAGGATAAACAAAAGATTGGGGTGGGGGGGGGGATAAACAGTGAGAGTGGTTACCGGAAGTTAAAGAAATCGACGTTGATGCCATCAGGTTGGAGACTACCAAGAGGGAATATGAGGTGTTGCTCCTCCAACATGCGTCTGGCCTCGACGTGGCAGTAGAAGAGGCCGTGGGCAGACACGTCAGTGTGGGAATGGGAAGTGGAATTAAAATGGCTGGTCACCGGGAGATTTGCTGTAATCAAGTCAGTACATTCTATATGTAAAGCAACTATGCCATTCATGTGGTCTGTTTGAACGACACTCCCTTCAAGTGTTTGTGGGGCTGTTACACAAGACCCAGCCCCTCTGTGTCGAGTAGCAGCAGGACCTAGAGTCAATGGGTGCTTGATGGTCAGTGTGGACTTGCTGGGCCAAAGAACCTGTTTCCATGGCCCTCTGACTCCCATAATATATACAATGACTCCGCTCTGAAAACCAACGTCACTTTCGTGTCACTGTGAGTAAAATTACTGAAAATCCCTCATTCCACTTACAATGGAAAATCCTGTTTGAATTCCCAGTGCATAAGGCTGTGGTAGCCAGGAGTGCAAATGTAAGATCTATCCCTCTGTAGGTATATGGTCCATAACATTTGTGGAATAAAAAGGTTCAGCAAACCAACTCATTGTATTTTAATGGGGAGGGCAATGCGTTCTCATCTTTTTGACAAAATAAGAGTTAGTTTTGTGACATTACACACCATTTAATATCCTGAAAGTGACTTGAAGAGATTTCGTGATTCTGATGTTCAGCTCCCTCTACTGGTCACATGGCAAAACAGAAATAAAAAGGCTTCACAAGTGTACCCACACACCGATACACACCCACACACACCAATACACACCCACACACACCGATACACACCCACACACACCAATACACACCCACACACACCGATACACACCCACACACACCAATACACACCGATACACAACCCCACACACACCGATGCACACCCACACACACCAATACACACCCACACACACCGATACACAACCCCACACACAACAATACACACCCACACACACCGATACACAACCCCACACACACCGATGCACACCCACACACACCAATACACACCCCCCCACACACCGATACACACCCCCATACACACCCACACACACCAATACACACCCACACACACACCGATACACACCCCCATACACACCCACACACACCAATACACACCCACACACACACCGATACACACCAGTACACACCGATACACACCAACACACACCAATACACACCCCCACACACACCGATACACACCAACACACACCGATACACACCCCCACAAACACCCACACACACTGATACACACCAACACACACCGATACACACCCCCACACACACCCACACACACCAACACACACCGATACACACCCCCACACACACCCACACACACCTATACACACCCACACACATACTCACACACACCCACACACACCGATACACACCCACACACACCAATACACACTGATACGCACCCACACACGATACACACCCCACACACTGATACACATTCACACACACACACCAATACACACCCACACACATTCACACACACAACAATGCATACCCACACAGCGATACACACCCACACACACATACACACTCACACACACACTGATAAACACACACAAATACACATATACACACTGCACATGGATAGTACACACACATGCTACAGAGATTCACACACACACACACGCACATGCAACTGAATGCTGCCGTATGAAATTCTATGAATGTCCTCAGCTCTTTGTAGGTAATTCTGTAGATGACCCTTTAGGTAAGGAGATTTTCCAGATTGGAGTTCTTATTGGCCAATCCATTACACAGAGATTGTTTTCTTCAGCCTGAGGAATGTCTGCCCTGTGAATGCCCCTTAGGATCATGTATCTCAATGAGATCACCCCTCATCCATCCAACCACCAGAAATATAGTTCAATCTTATTCAAACTCTCCTCACTGGGGAAGTCCCTCACCCCAGGAGCAATCCCACTAATAAGGAGACACAAGAGACTGCAGGTGCTGAAATCTGGAGCAACACACAAAAAGCTGGAGGAACTCAGCGGGTCAGGCAGCATCTATGGAGGGAAATGGACAGCCGACGTTTCAGGTCGAGACCATCCACACTGTAGTCTCTTGCAGTCCAGATGAAGGGTCTCAACCCAAAACATTGACTGTCCATTTCCCTCCATAGATGCTGCCTGACCCGCTGAGTTCCTTTTTGTGTGCTGCCCCACCAGTAAGGATGTCAATAAAGGTGGCAAAGCATAAATATCATCAACCTCATGGTGCCTCTTAAAGCTGGGACAGATCTTCATAAAAACAGAAGATCAGAAGAAATGGGAGATGCAGTTGGCCAGCTGGCCCCTCAGACCTGCTCTGCCATTCTGCAACGTCATGACTGATCCAATATTGGCCTCACCACCAACTTTCTGCTCCCTCCTTACCTCCGACTCCCTTGAAGTTCAAATGGTTGTCAATCTCAAATTGGAGGCGGTGCTGAACTGTAAACGCCTGGATAACTCGGTGACACGCTAAGCCACTTTACAGGACTTAGGTAGTCAATGGGTTTGGACAGTGTGCCATTAAAAGGTAGAGAAGATGAAGCCTATTGAACAGGGCCCAAAGAGAAAGAAAAATGGAGCTAACTTAGATAGTCGTCTTAGTTGGCATGGGTGAGTTGGGCTGAAGGGCCTGTTTCCGTGTTGTATAAGTCTATGACTCTATAACTAGATAATAGTCATGGAGGGATACAACACAGAAACAGGCCCTTCGGCCCATCAAGTCCACACTGACTAGGAACAGAATCAGGTTTATTATCATTGTCTTATATGATGTGGAATTTGTTGTTTTGTGGCAGCAGTACAGTGCAAAGGCATAAAATTACTATAAACTACAAAGTAAATAAATAGTGCAAAATAAATGGAATAATGAGGTAGTGTTCATGGGTTCATGGACCGTTCAGAAATCTGATGGCGGAGGGGAAGAAGCTGTTCTTAAATCATTGAGTGTGGGTCTTCAGGCTCCTGTACCTCCTCCCTGATGGTAGTAATGAGAAGAGGGCATGTCCCGGACGGTGAGGGTCCTCAGTGATGGATGCCGCCTTCTTGAGACACCGCCTCTTGAAGATATCCTCGACGGTGGGAAGAGTTGTGCTGGTGATAAAGCTGGCCGAGTCTATAACCCTTTGCAGCCTCTTTCCATCCTCCATACCAGGTGGTGATGCAACCAGTCAGAATGCTCTCCACCGTACATTTGTAGAAACTTGAAAGAGTCTTTGGTGACAGACCAAATCTCCTCAAACTCCTAACGAGGTAGAACTGGTGGCGTGCCTTCTTTGTGATTGCATCAGTGTTGGGCCCAGGATAGATCCTCTGAGATGTTGACGTTCAGGAACTTGAAGCTGCTCACCCTTTCCACCGCTGACCCCTCAATGAGACTCCCGACTTCCCCTTCCTGAAGTCCACAGTCAATTCCTTGGTCTTGCTGACGCTGAGTGCGAGGTTGTTGTTGTGACACCATTGAACCGGCCGATCTATCTCACTCCGGTACGCCTCCTCGTTGCCATCTGGGCAGCCGCCCATTTTACATCAATCCTACATTCATTCCATTTTATATTCTCCCAACCTTCTCATCAACTCCCTCCAGATTCTACCACTCACCTACACACACTAGGGGCAATTTACAGCCAATTAATCCACCAATCTGCACATCTTTGGTTTGTGGGAAGAAACTGGAGCACCCGAAGAAACCAACTCAGTCACATCACATGCAAACTCCACACAGACAACACCAGAGGCTGGGATTGAACCCGGGTCTCTGCGCCGTGAGGCAGCGACTCTACCAGCCATGCCACTCTGTCACCCAGTGTCACCGGAGTGCTCGTCGCCAGGTGATGGCAAATTCTCTGAAGTATGTTTGTTTCCTCTCAGGACATAGGCAGTGTGAGGTACACAAGAACTCAAGAATGTAGGAACAGGAGTGGGCCACTCGTACCCTCAAGCCTGCCCCACCACTCAATAGGATCCTGGCTGATCTGCCCCAGGCTGCACTGATTGGCCAACTCCCATCCCTCTATTGGCAGTGGTCCTTCACTTTTGCCTCAAGATCTGAGTTCTAGTCCGGCTGAAGGCTCCTGAGCCAACTTCTACACCAACAAAGCAGGTGTGGCAGAGTTATTCTCTCAAGGAATCAAATGCATTTTTCCCCTTCCGGTGGAGGAAGATTATTTTTTCCCGGGTAACCTGTGCAATATATATCTAGCATCCACCACAAAACAAATTACCTGGCATCATCGCATTACTGTGTCTGGGATCTTACAGTGCACACTTTGGCAGCTGCATTTTCCACATTGCAACAGTGACTTCATTTCCAAAGTACCTCTTTGGCAGTAAAGGACATTCAAGCATCCTGAGATTGCAGAAGGTTTATTGAAGGCAACTCCCTCTTTAATGGCTTGGGTAAATAGATGATTTAATTCAGGATCTGGTAAGCGACGGCTTGCTGGCAGCAAAGTTTCTCTTCACATAAACTTTAAATACTCTTTCCAAAGCAAAACATTAACAGATGGTGCTGAACGTTAACTTTTCCAAGAATGCTATAAATCTACAGAGAATAGATTGCAGGATGTGGCAAAGTAGCTGGGGAATAGAATTGACAGGCTAGATCTATTAGGAGCTAGCATGGATTAAATGGTCCGAATGGTTTCATTCTATGCTGCTGCAATTCTACAGATTCTGTGAAATTTAAGGCCAGTAAAGATGCAATAAAAATGACAGTGTTATGCAGATGCATTACTCAAATGATTTAAATTACAACTCAGATAAGCTGATCCCAAACTAAGCTGTCTCCTTAATGGAGACGGTATTTGCTGGTCAGATGAAGCCACATTTTGCTTCTTGTGGCATTTAGGCTTTGGCCGGTTCAGTCACCTTCAAAGTGAAAGCTGTCACTCATAATCAGGAGCAATACACAAAAAGTGCTGGAGGAACTCAGCAGGTCAGGCAGCATCCATGGAGGGAAATGAACAGTCGACATTTCGGGCCGAGACCCTTCATCAGGACTGGAAAGGAAGAGGGCAGAAGCCAGAATAATAATCAGGATGTTTGAAGGACAACGTCAAAGTTCACAGGCAGTCCCACTGCAACTTTAAAAGTGGCAGGTGAAAGGAACTGCAGAAGGTGAGAATCTGTGCTCTTTCAAATCAGTGCGTTTACCTTTTAAAAGAAAAATATACTTCATTGCTGCAGATTACATGGAGAGATAAAGGACCAATGGAGTTAACTCTGGTGTCAAATTATTCCAACTGTTTTTAAAGAATAGTTAGAATAATTTGACACCAGGACGCATAATTATACACTTTATTATACACCAAATTGTATTCCTTATATACCAACAAGGACTGGCAATGTATCTTCTTGTCAGATGCACTCCAAATGCAGCTTTGATGCATTGAACAATGATTCTCAAATTCATCTCCATTCACGTTGTGGAACTGAAGGTCAGAAGTAGATTAAAATGCACACACGCTATTGTATTTTACCTCTGGCCTAGGCAGCTTCTGATGAATGTCTCAAACTTAGCGGAAAGTTCCTGGGGAAGGTTACGTGCAGATGCCTACTGGACTGACTTAGTTTTCCTTCCCTTTTTTTTTATCCATTCAAGGGACGTGGGCTTCGCAGGCTGAGCCAACATTTAATTACTCATCTCTCATTGCCCTTGAGAAGGTGGTGGTGAGCTGCCTTCTTGAACCGCTGCAGTGGTTGAGGTGTGGGTGTACCCACAACAGCAAGGGAGTTCCAGGATTTTGACTGAGTGACGGTGAAGGAACGGCGATATATTTCCAAGTCAGGATGGTGCGTGGCTTGGAGGGGCAACTATGGTGATGTACCCATGCTTTTGCTGCCCTTGTCCTTTGAGCTGGGTTTGGAAGGTGCCTAAGGAGTCTTGGTGAGTTGCTACAGTGCATCCTGTAGATGGTACAACTTGCTGCTTCTGTGCGTCGGAGGTGGAGTGTGGATGGTGTGCCTATCAAGCGGGCTGCTATGTCCTGTATGGTGTCGAGCTTCTTGAGTGTTGTTGAAGCTCTGACCCACATTCAACACCGGAACCATTCTAATCAACCTCTCAGCCTTTGCTCAAGTTAAGAGATCTCTTCCCTGGTGCCGAGAATTGAACACCATACTGCGTCTAAATCTTAAACAATGTTTCATAGAGGTGACACAAGAAATTCTGCAGATGTTGGAATCTGGAGTAATACACAAAAAGTGCTGGAGGGACTCAGCAGGTCAGGCAGCATCCATGGAGGGAAATAAACAGTTGACGTTTCGGGCCGAGACCCTTTATCGGGACTGGAAAGGAAGAGGGCAGAAGCCAGAATAAGAAGGTGGGGGGAGGGGGAGGAGCACACGCAGGCAGGGGAGAGGTGAGTTCAGGTGATAGGCAAGTCCAGGTGAGGGGGGAAGGTAGGTGTGTGGGGGAAGGGGGGAACATGCAATAAGCTGAGAGGTGCTGGGTAGAAGAGGCCAAGGGTTGAAGAAGGAGGAATCCGGTAGGAGAGGGCAGTGGACCATGGAATAAAGGATGGGGGAAGGGAGGAGAGGAGATGGGCAGGTCATCAAATCGGGGGAAGGGAGCCACAAGAATAAGGGAAGACAAAGGGGTGGTGGGGGGGAAGTTAGAGAAATCGATGTTGAGGCCGTCAGGTTGGAGACTCCCAAGGCGGAATATGAGGTGTTGTTCCTCCAACCTGCGTCTGGCCTCAACGTGGCAGTAGAGGAGGCCTCTCCCACAACTCTACATCCACTCTTTGTCCCATTCCCTGACTAAATTAATTTATGCCCTCGCCAACAGCATGATCAAATCTCCCTGCAAGGATGTCGGGCCTGTTGTGGTTCAGGTGAATCCTACCCTGCCTGCACAAGTCCCACCTTCCCCAGAAATGGTCCCATTGATCAAGAAGTTTAAAACACTCCCTCCTACACGATCCCTTCAGCTACAAATTCATCTGACTTTTGTCTTCAGTTCCTATACTCACCAGCACATGGACTGAAAGTAATCCAGAGATTACAACCTGAGAGATCCTGCTCCTTAATCTAGGACCTAGTTCTCTACATACGTGTTGTAGGACCTCAAACCTCTTTTACCCATGTCGTTATTACCATTGTGGACCAGGACCTCTGGCTTCTTACACCCCTTTTTAGAATGTCCTGTGATATCCCTGACCCTGGCACCAGGGAGGCAACACACTACTTAAGAATCTTATTTGAGTTCATAGAAATATCCATCTGCTGGCCTTACAATTGAACCTCAATGGCTGTCCAAGCCTTTACCCCATGCTCCTATTGTAACAGAGCCAGTGGTAGTGCCACAAACTTGGTTGATACTGCTGACATGGGATATCTGTGGGGGATGGCCATAGGGGACTCCTGCACCCACAGCTCTGTTTGATGGTCACCCAATGATCTTCTGCCTATGTCTAGCCAATAAATGTGGGGTGACCAGCTCACGGAACGCTCTGTCCACAAAGTCCTCAGCATCACGGATGCTCCATGGTGAGTCCATCCACATCTCCAGCTGTGCAATACCGTCAGTCAGGAGCTGCAGCTGGATACGTGTTCGACAGGGACACTGGAAGTGAGAGAGACAGAGACCGACAGAATTTTATATTAATAGAATCAATGGATATTGGGCTAGTGCTGAGGTAACAGATCGGCCATGATCTTATACAATGGTAGGCAAGGCATGCATGGTAAAATGGCCAACTCTTGCTTCTAATTCCAATAAACATGTTCTTACATTTACAGATAGTCGACTTAGTGGTAACAATGTTGGTTTAGCTTTATCCTTGACATGCCTTTAAACCAGAAGCAAACATTTTAGCTTAACCACTTGGACAGGGTTCTGGTGTCTATAAATAAATTAATCAATAGTGACCTTCCCCAGAAACTTCTACTTGGTTTTAGACATTCATCGACAGCTGACTGGACTAGACATAAAATATATGCTTCACTAATGCATGTGGAGTGTGTCTGATGAGAGGAGAGAGTGCTACTCCTTTCTAGAGACCTTTTGATTAAAAATAGCACAATTCTGGCACGTTTGGGTCAGATAAATCTGGCACACCTCTTGCAAAGTTACACTCCAAGGTCGAGAGGGTTGGAACATAAGATAAGGTATCTTTATTAGTCACATGTACATCGAAACACACAATGAAGTGCATCTTTTTGCATAGACTGTTCTGAGGGCAGCCCACAAGTGTCGCCACACTTCCGGCACCAGCATAGCGTGCCCACAACTTCCTAACCCGTACGTCTTTGGAATGTGGGAGGAAACCGGAGCACCCAGAGGAAACCCACGCAGACACAGGGAGAACGTACAAACTCCTTACAGACAGCGGCCGGAATTGAACCTGTGTCGCTGGTGCTGTAATAGCGTTATGCTAACCACCACACTACCGTGCCTGCCCTTAAAAACATGGACTGGCTTCTTGAGTTTGCTGACTTCTGCTCCCTGCTAGTCCATTCCCCCAGAGGGATTAGGCTTCTTTTATTTCAAAAATGAATAAAGTTATGAATAAAATATGTATACAAAAGGAATAAACAATGAGAAACTCTTCACATCCTTAATGTTATTTGGTCAATATATACAGTGGTGTTAACATATTTTTTACTCAGCACCATTGCCACTCACTTGTGGCCCCCTTGGGTGATACACCCTTACATTGTTTGAGGCAAATCCCCACCGGACTCAGCCCCTCTTTGTCCAATAGCAGAAGGACCCTAGACTGTGATCCTTCCCCATAGAACTTTTGCGTTGGCTGCACCGAGCTTCAGTGCGTCCCTCAGCGCGGACTCCTGCAGCCTGGAAGGTGCCAGTCGGCAGCTTTCCCTTACGGACATCTCGCTGTGCTGGAAGACCGACAAGTTTCAGGCAGACCATAAGGTGCATCTTTTCACCGAGTTGGTCATTCACTAGTAGTACTTGATGTCCGTCTCTGCGTGTGTCCCTGGGAACAGCCCGTAGATCAGAGAGTCCTCAGGTTTAGAAGCTGCGGAAATTAGGCCAACCCTGTTAATTCAGAGGAAGTGAGCTATACCCACTTGAAGGTCAAAATGCCTTTGCTGTGCACAGCACTGGTATTGTAGTCTGCATGACTGAAGCTTCACCTTATCTCTCTGCATTCCGAGCCTCTTGAGACAATGGCCAATGTTCCATTAACTGCTTTCTGTACACAAACACCTAAATCCCTGTGCTCCTCCATCGTTTTGAGTGTCGCCTCCATTAGGGAATGACCTCACACTTTCTCAAACTGTATGCTCTCTGCTGGAGATTTGCTCCCTCACCAAGTGTGCCTGGTTTTGCAAATTCCTTTTCCCATCTCTGCGATTTACCCCAGTTCACCTCCCTGTGTTGACGACGCTCAGTGTGAATAGCTGATGCCCCCTTCCCAATCTGGAGAGGCATCGGAGCAGGAGGGGACTACTCCAATCCCCGAGGCTGTCCGACCAATCAATGGGATCACAGCTAATCTGTGGCCTTGTTCCTACTTTTCGCGGATTCCTGAATAATTTGGGTAATCAACATACCATCCATCTCAAATTTAGATTCAGCCGTTGACCCACCATCAATTGCCCTTTGGGAAGAGAGTTCCAGCTTCCTCACAGAGGTGTTGAGGACAAGATCCAAGTCCCTCCACCCCTCTTTCCATATCCCCATCACCCACACACACCTCCCACTGGTTCCCCTCCCCCCATTACTCCCCTCTGCCCTCCCCACGGCCCTCCCCACGTCCCTCCATTTATTCCAGGCTCCACCAATCAGATTCTATCATCTTCAGCCCTTTGTCACTTCCACCTATCACCTCCCAGCTTCTGGCGCCATTCCCACTCTCCCCTCCCTTTTCTACCTATCAACCCCCACACCACCCCGCCACCATCTCACCTCAAAGGATACGTGCTTAGCCCACTGCTCTATTCTCTCTACACTCATGACTGTGTGGCTAAGCACAGCTTAAACACCAGCAATAAATTCGCCGATGACACCACTGTTGTTGGTAGAATCTCAGATGGCGATGAGGAAGCGTACAGGAGTGCGAGAGATCGGCTGGTTGAGTGGTGTCGCAACAACAACCTCGCATTCAACGCCTGTAAGACCAAGGAACTGACTGTGGACTTCAGGAAGGGGAAGTCGGGAGAACACACACCAGTCCTCAATGAGGGGTCAGCAGTGGAAAGGGTGAGCAGCTTCAAGTTCCTGGGCGTCAACATCTCGGAGGATCTATCCTGGGCCCAACACATTGCTGCAATCATGAAGAAGGCACGCCAGTGGTTCTACTTTGTTAGGAATCTGAGGAGATTCGATATGTCACCAAAGGCTCTTACAAATTTCTATAGTTATTCGGTGGAGAGCATCCTGATTGGTTGCATCACAGCCTGGTATGCAGCCTCCAATGCATAGGATTGCAAGAAGCTGCAGAGGGTTGTAGTCTCAGCCAGCTCCATCACGGCCAAAACCCCTTCCCACCATCGAGGACATCTTAAAGAGACAGTGCCTCAAGAAGGCTCCACCTTCCAGGACACTCCTTCTTCCCGTTACTACCATTGGGGAAGAGGTACAGGAGCCTGAAGACCCAAACTCAACGATTCAGGAACAGCTTCTTCCCCTCCACCATCAGATTCCTGAATGGTCCATGAACCCATGAACCTCGTTATTCCTTTTTTTTTGCACTATTTATTTATTTTTGTAATTTATAGATTTTATGTCATTGCACTGTACTGCTGCCGCAAAACAACAAATTTCACGTCCTATGTCAGTGAGAAAAAATCTGATTGTAATTCTGATTCCTGGATCCCTGGATCCACCTATCCCCTGCCACCACTTGCTCCATCCCATCCCCCCACATCCTTTTAAGTGGCCATCTCCCCTCTATCTTTCAGTTCAGATGAAGGCTCTTGACCCAAAATGTTGACTGTCCATTTCCATCCACAGATATTGCCTGACCCACTGAGTTCTTCCAGCATCTAGTGTGTTGCTCCAGATTCCAGCATCTGCAGTCCCTTGTGTCTCCGAGGGCCCGCTTATCTCTGGTGTTAGTCACAGCTCAGTACCAGCACACTTGCTCTGAGATGGAAGTTATGGGTTCAAGTTCCGCTCTAGACAAACGTCTGATACCCAATGCCAAAACAAAAACCAGACTACTGGTTTACAATGATGCCGCTGATTGTGGGAGTGTGCTGCATACAGATTGCCTCTCATGTTTCCTCCATTTCAGCAGTGACCAAATTCAAAAGCATTTCAAAATCAAAAACTGCAGATGTTGAAAACCCGAAGTACAGTTATACAGCGTGGAAACACGCCCTTCACCACAACTCGTCCAAGGTGCCTACCTGGGTTAGTCCCATCTGTCTGTGTTTGGCCCATATCCCTTGAAACCTTTCCTATCCATGTACCTGCTGAGACAACTTCTAAACAACCTCAGTTCCTTTGGCAGCTTGTTCCATATACCCATCACCCTCTGTGTGAAAAAGTTATCCCTCAGATACCCTTTAAATATTTCCCCTCTCACCTTCAACCTATGCCCTCTAGTTTTCGACTCCCCTACCCTGGGGTAGGAAACACCTTAGCTGTGCCCCTCGTGATTTTATAAACCTCTATATTGTCATCCCTCAGCCTAATATACTCCAAGGAATAAAGTCTCAGCCTATCCAGCTCTTCTTATGGCTCTTGGTAATATATTCGTGAATCTCTTTTGCTCCCTTTCTAGCTTAATCACATCCTTCCTCTAGCTGGGCTGAAAGTGCTGGAAATACTCAGAATCTGACGGAGGCAGATACTGTCATGAACATCTGGACTCACATTTGAATTGCCAAGGCAAAGAAGGCTACAGATAAGGGTAAATGGGATGAGCATATTGTTTTTACCTTGTACTACCTCAATGCACTGTGTAATGAATTGATCTGTACAATCGGTATGCAAGACAAGTTTTTCACTGTACCTCAGTACAAGTGACAATAATAAACCAGTTCCTATACCAATACCATAGATAATTACGATTGTTGGTATGGACATGGCGGGCCAAAGGGCCATACATTTTTGTGCTGTATGACTCTATGACTTTATGGCTTACCCAGAAAAAGCAAGTATTCATTTTATCTTCTTAACCATCCTGGCCACCTGTCCAATTCCCTGCAGGGATCTGTGGATTTGCACTCCAAGATCCCTCTGTTTCTCCTTGCCATTTATCACCTTGCCTTATTTGTTCATCGCGAATGCATTACCTCACAGATTCTGATTAGTTTATTGTCATATACACCAGGGTGTTATGAAATTCCTTGCTCACGTGAAGCTCACAGAGTAAACAGTGTACATGGTAATGGTATATACAACAATAAATACAACAATGAGTGCAAAACAGCAGAATGGTGCAAAGTGTAGCAGGGCGATCTAAGGTAGTGCAAAGAGAAATACTAAAGTGATAATAATGGAAGAAGTAGGCTTAAGGGTCTGAGAACGTGGCAGCGCCACTGGGAAGGGGTTGTGAAAGGTGTTTGGTTCAGGAGTGGGGAAGAAGCTGTTCTTGAGTCTGGTCGTCCGGGCTTTCAAGCTCCTGTATCTTCTCCCTGAAGGTAGAAGGGAGAAAAGGGAATAGACAGATAGATAGATATCTTTATTAGTCACATGTACATTGAAACACACAGTGAAATGCATCCTTTGCGTAGAGTGTTCTGGGGGCAGCCCGCAAGTGTCACCATGTTTCCGGCGCCAACATAGCACGCCCACAACTTCCTAACCCATATGTCTTTGGAGTGTGAGGGGAAACCGGAGCACCCGGAGGAAGCCCACGCAGACACGCGAGGAGAATGTACAAACTCCTTACAGACAGCAGCCAGAATTGAACCCCGGTCGCTGGCGCTGTAATGGAGTTACGTTAACCACTACGCTACCATGCCCGCCAGGGTAGCCAGGGTCAGGGTGTCAGGCCATGGTGTCAGGCATCCTTGAAGATACTGTTAGCCTACTGTGAAGATGGACTGGAAGGGAGTGACAAACCGGAGACAGACTGGGCTGTGTTTACGACTCTCTGCAGGTTCTGACAGTCCAGAGCAGAGCAGTTGCCATACCAGGCTGAGATGCAACCAGTCAAGATCTTTCTATAGTGCAAGATTAACTTCTCCAGATTAAATTCCATTTGCCATTTTTCCGCTCAGATTACACCTTCCTGCTGTCAACAGCTCCCTCAGTTACTATCAGCTCCACAGCCCATTTGTGCATCTTCTGCAGGCTTGAGCTTGACAGCTTCCACCTGAAGGTGGCTCCACTCCCCCAGGCTGATGAAACAAGCCCTTCTCCTCCCATGCATCAGCACTTCATGGACATGGGATTGCTTTGTGCACAATAGTGCACAATGCACTTAATACACACGTGGGATGCAGAGTAAAACACATGCATAAATGATAGTAACAAATTTAGATACGTTCCTAATTCCAGGAGACAGCTGGCTCTTACTTGCACCTCTTGACTGTGATGGAACCTGACAGTGTGTGCAAAGTAACCGCACATGTTTCATCAGGCACCTTAATTAGGCAGCCTTATTCTAGAGGGAGGCTAGGAGTCAGCGAGCAGAGTTTCAGCTCCAGTGAGCAAGAATGTTTTTGAGTTGCAAAGGGCAATTCATACCAGTCAGATCTCCATTAAAGCTGGGCGATCAAGCAATAATTATCGGAATGTTTAAATAATAATCAACCCCAAAATCACTTAATGATTAATTTTTGCTTAAAGTGCATCTTGTGTGCGTTGCAAGCTATTTCCCCAGTGGTTTTGCGTAGGTAGCCAATATGGATTAAAATCAGCTCCTTTTGCAAGTTGGGGTTTGGAAAGATTTTGTTTTAAACTCATGACTCCTCAATGGGTACTCTCTGTTGAAATGGCTGAAGGGTTTGTGTAAACTGCTGGGGTGTAATTTCAAGGTTAGGTCTTGGAAGAGGAAAATCTAGTTGACAGTCTAACTGTTGAAATTATTCATATAATCACATGAATTAGGGGCAGGTGTGGGCCACAGCTTCTTGTCTGCTCCACCATTCAACACCATCACAGGTCACCCTTATGTTACAGCGGCTCAGGTAAAAGAAATCTGCCCGTATAGAGTTCACAATTCACTACTAAAACATCTGAGATTCTGAATAAAAATTCTCTGTCACAGAATTTATGTGTCAATTTTTATTTTATTTTCTGCTTGCGTTTCTTGATGCACGCGCAGATGATGTGTTTTTGCGTTATGGAAAGTCGCAATATTGGTAAATTGGTGTATTATTCTCACATGTACGGAGGTACAGTGAAAAACTTTGTTTTGCCTGTTGTCAATACAGATCGTTTCGTTACTACAGTGCTTTGAGGTAGTACAAGGGAAAACAATAACAGAATGCTGAATAAAATGTTACAGTTACAAAGAGCAGTGCAGGTATGTAGACCTCTCAGTGATGTGGGGGTCACCTGTATTCACTACAATGTGTGATTTATAACATTAACTGTGCAGTTTTTACCATTATAAATACAGCCAGCTCTCGGGTTACTTAAGTTTCTGTTCCTGAGAACTTCCCATACGTTGATTTCTCCGTAAGTCAGAAACACCCATTTTCAAATAGTAGCCTATATCGTATCGCTCCACATAATTACTTTACTTCATCAAACATTGACCCTAACACTACCCATAATTAAACAAATGGAATATATACTGTATCCAGTCTTTAATGAATACCATGACAAATTTTATTATTATTATTACTATCTTGAAAAAGGCATTAAAAACATATGGGAGAATTTGTGGTGGATTTCCCTAAGTCAGGTCTTCCATTATTCTGGGAGCCCCTGTACTTAAAGCTGTGTTTGTAGTGGAAGCTACTTATGTAAACTTCTTGTGCTGTAATAGCATCGTTTCCCCTAATGGAGGAAGTGTAGTTTACACAGGCAGTTTCTCATTACAACAGCAACATCAAAGTCAAAGTCAAACTCGAGTTGATTGTCAGATACACAAGTACATGTGTGCACAAGTGCAATGAAAATCTTACTTGCAGCAGCATCACAGGCACATAGCATCAGATAAGCAGCATTCACAAGAAGAACATAAACTAAACATAAATTACACCCATTTTTTACAAGAAAGAATACAATTAGAACAAAAGAAAACATAAAGTCCATTTTAGTGCAAAGTGGTCATAGTGTTGTAGCGATTAGGGTTGTGCCGGTTGGTTCAAGAACCAAATGGTTGAAGGGAAGTAGCTGTTCTTGAACCTGGTGGTGTGGGACTTCAGGCTTCTGTGCCTCCTGCCTGATGGTAGCTGCGAGAAGATGGCATGGCCTGGATGGTGGGGATCTTTGATGATGGATGTTATCTTCTTGAGGCAGCGCCTCATGTAGATACTTTCAATGGTGGGAAGGGATGTGCAGTGATGTATTGGGCAGAGTCCACTACTCTCTGCAGCTTCTTACGTTCCTGTGCATTTGAATTGCCGTACCAGACCACGATGCAACCAGACAGGATACTTTCAACAGTACATCTTTAGAAGTTCGGTGACAAGCTAAACCTCCCTAACCTTCTTACAAAGTACAGACGCTGGCACACCTTCCTTGCGATTGCACAAAAAAAAGGACAGGATTCGTGACTTTACAACATTAATTAAATTTCATCTGTGGCACTTGGTTAAAACCCCTTATTATCTCCAAGTACATCCAGCATCATTGTGTTTTTCATCTAGATTCCGGCATCTGCAGTCCTTTGTTTCTCTACCCCTTATTGTCTGATGATTATATTAAATTTTGACTCACTTTGTATGATGACATGAGAAATAGACCAGCAACATAAACTTCCAGCAGAATTTGGCCTGGGCATTGGACGATCTGGTACTTTTTTTTCCAGCCAATATATGGGTTATGAAAACCTCATATAGGGCAGTACAGTGGTGCAGGTAGTAGAGCCATTTCCTCCCAGTGCCAGACACCAGGGTTCAATCCCGACCTCCGGTGCTGTCTGTGTGGAGTTCCAGTTTCTTCCCAGGTCCCACAGACGTGCAATTGCTCCTGGTGTGTGTGTGAGTGGTAGAAGCTGGGGGATGTTAATGGCAATGTGGGGAGAATAATTCAAGTTCAAGTTCATTGTCATCATAGGCATACATACTGGTATATTTCAAGTAGGGTTAGTGTAAATGGCTGGTTGATGGTCGGCACAGATCCAGTGGGCCTAAGGACCTGTTTCCATGCTGTACCTCTCTATGACTCCATATAAATGCACGCTGTTCCCAGACAGTTGCCAGAGCTTTGTGGAGTGAAGTATCAACATTAACAGGACAAAAGCTGAGATAATACAGCATTCATTTTCATATTTCCTGATGAAGGCGGTCACCAGTACAAGTAGCGTTCAATAAAATATGAACATACATAAAATACAATGAGTAGAGATTTGAAAAATAACGTTGAATTCTACCAAGTCTAATGCCAGTTCTCAGAACAATCCCATCTGTCCCATTCCCCCATTTATTTCCCTGTAACCTATTCCATCTCATATTCCCTTCTATTCCTGATTCTCCTATCACCCACATACATTGAGGGCAATTTACAGCGGCAGGCATGGTAGTGTAGTGGTTAGCGTAACGTTATTAGAGCGGCAATGACCCGGGTTCAATTCCAGCCGCTGTCTGTAAGGAGTTTGTACGTTCTCCCTGTGACTGTGTGGGTTTCCTCCGGGTGCCCCGGTTTCCTTCCACATTCCAAAGAAGTACGAGTTAGGAAGTTGTGGGCATGCTATGTTGGCGCTGGAAGCGTGGCGACACTTGTGAGCTGCCCCCAGAACACTCTACGCAAAAGATGCATTTCACTGTGTGTTTCAATGTACATGTGACTAATAAAGAAATCTTATTTTTTATTCTTATTCAGTACCTTTGTGGGATGTGGGAGGAAACAAGACCACCTGGGGGAAATACATGTGCTCACAGGGCAAACCGGTAAGCTCCACGCAGATAGCACTGGAGGTCAGGATCGAACCTGGAGCTATAAAGCAGCAGAATTAACTGCTGCCTCACCATGTTGGCCTTGACTTCAGTAATATTGCCTCACCATGGTATTTTATAGTTGTGATCATGTGTACCTTATCGGAGGAGGCCTGATTGCAGCATATTAAGTTATCATAGTCATACATACTAGTAAAATTAATGTAAGATTATTATAAATGGGTTTTTGATGATCGGTACAGACTAGGTGGGCCGAAGGGTCTGTTTCTGTGCTGTATGTCTCTATGACTCTATTCACAACCTATATCTGAGAGGATTAACTACCATAGTTTACTGATGACACAAAACTAAGTGAGAATGTGCCATAGCTCGCTATGACTCCAGACAGAGAAGATAAGGCCTCTGGAGCAACACATGAAGAGCTTGGAGGAGCTTCATCGGGTCAGGCAGCATCTATGGAGGGAAATGGACAGTCACCGTTTCAGGTCGAGACCCTTTATCAGGACTGAAAGAAAGAGGGGAGATAACCAGCATAAAAAGGGGTGGAGCAGGAGCTGGTGGGTGATAAGTGGGTCCGGGTGAGGGGGGTGGTAGGCAGATGGGGGAGGGGCGAGAGTGGGGACGATGTCAGAAGCTGGGAGGTGATAGGTGGAAGGGGCTGAAGATGATGGAATCTGATAGGAGAGGACGGCGGAGCGTGGAATAAAGGGAGGGAGGTGGGGAGGGGAACCGGTGGGAGGAGTGTGTGGGTGACGGGCAGGTGGAGAGAGTGACGGTGGAGAAAGAGATAGGGTGATGGGGGCCAGTTGGATCAAGAGGAGAGAGAGAGACAAAAAGGGGAAAGGGACGGAGGAGGAGTGGTTACCAGAAGTTGGAGAATTTGATGTTCATGCCACTAGGTTGGAGACTACCCAGGCGAAACATGAGGTGTTGTTCCTCTTGTGCTACAGCTGCCATTTTGGAAAAGACAGGAGAAGGAGATGCACCTTCTCTTGCACCTGCAGCAAGTATCATCCTCTGGATGTACAGGTGGAGAGTCTAGCAACTGTTGGAAGTCCCTGCCGAAAATCCGCTTCCTCAGCTACCATCCTGAATGATGCGTCCTAACCCTTTGTTTATCCCATGCACACTGAAACCTTGATGAGTCTACAACGATCAGAGGCACCACTAGAGAGATTGTAAGCCAGCTGTTGTGTATGAGCAAGCAACTCTTATTTATTTATTAAAGATCACCAAAGCCAGATATTGCTGGAAAAGCTTCAAAGCTTGTTTGCAATGTTTCCTACCCAAGGGGTTGGCCGAACAAACATAACATAGTCCGGGATTTAAAGGCCAAGTAACTCAGATTGACAGCTTACTGCATTTGACATTTCTTCTGTTATTTTGTAAGAATTCCTTATCTTTTGTTTAAAGTCTCCAAACTTCTACAGTATACTGTTGAAAGTATCCTGACTGGTTGTGTCATGGTCTGGTATGGCAATTCAAATGTGCAGGAACATAAGAAGCTGCAGAGAGTAGTGGACCCTGCCCAATACATCATGGGCACATCCCTCCCCACCATCAGTAGTATCTACAGGAAGCATTGCCTCAAGAAGGCAACATCTATCATCAAAGATCCCCACCATCCAGGCCATGCCATCTTCTCGTAGCTACCATCAGGCAGGGGTTACAGAAGCCTGAAGTCCCACACCACCAGGTTCAAGAACAGCTACTTCCCTTCAACCATTTGGTTCTTGAACCAACCAGCACACCCTAATCACTGCAACACTATGACCACTTTGCACTAAAATGGACTTGGTGTTTTTTTTTGTTCTAATTGTATTCTTTCTTGTAAAAATTGGGTATAATTTATGTTTAGTTTATGTTCTTCTTGTGAATGCTGCTTATATGATGCTTTGTGCCTGTGAGGCTGTTGCAAGTAAGTTTTTCATTGCACCTGTGCACACATGTACTTGTGCATATAACAATAAACTCAACTTTGACAGAGAGGCAGAAACTGATGTCAGCACATTCTTCCATTCAGTTATAACACATCTCTTGAAGAACCCAGAATATTTGGGCATAAAGCACATTTACGCAATTTTGTTTTAATCAGGCCTTCTCCCTTGACTAAAGGAAATTGGTTTCCTTCAGTAACTCTTCCAATTTTCCTTTCAAGTAACCTCTAAAATACGGCAGTTTGTACTTACTAGTTGAACATTAAAAGCCGAACTTAACTGATGAGTTAATCAGGTGCACGGGGCTTTTAGAGAATTGGTTCCCAGAGCAGTTTGAGACCATCGTCATGCGATTGAAGTTTGTTACTGGAGTGATTAATGTGGAACAATTTAATAGGCGCAAATGGTCTTCTAGATCACTTTTAGATCACATGGGTGCGCTGAAGCTGAAATTCAGAATGAGAAGCATTATACTCTCTGGTTATGAAGTTAGCGAGTTGCATGTTAGGATTAAATTTGGGATTAAGTGGACCTTTAGGGTTCCGTAACTTTCTCCCCCCTTGGTGGAACCACAGGAAGGAACGAACTGAAAGCAAACACAGGCTGAAACACAATCCAATGTGTGTAAGACGGTTCCGGTTTCCGAAGGTTGGCACCATGCCTGCAGAAGCTAAACATGTGTGCTCCACCACTTGTGTACCTTAGCCTGACTCTGGGGTTGTTGAGAGATGGTCTGTAAACAAGCAGGTGACAGATGAGTAACATGAAAGGTGCATTCACTGTCCCCGTCCCTTCTTGGGAGATCTGCAGAGCGGCAAACATACTTGATCGACAGCTCAAACCTCCGGTGAGAGGGACTCAGACTGTGCTGTGCCTTTCCTTCTTCCCCCTCATTCCAGCCTGGTGTCTGTTTAGTCTCATGTATCACATTGCAGTTATTCCCCTGTTTATAAAATCTCTGATTGTGATCTCACACTGGAATGTCTTCTGAGGTTACAGAAAACATTCCAAGAGCCTGCTTGTCTCTGGTGTTAGTCACAGCTCAGTACCAGCAGACTTGCTCCAAGATGGAGGTTATGGGTTCAAGTTCTGCTCTGGACATAAGTCCAATACCCATTGCCAGAAAACAGACTACTGGTTGATGATGATGATGATTGTGGGAGTGTGCTGTGTGCAAATTGGGTCACATGTGTCCTCCTTTTCAACGGTGACCAGAAGCATTTAAAAATCAAAGATGCTGGAAACACTCAGCAGGTCAGGCAGCATCTGTGGAGGAAGAAACAAAGTTAACATTTCAGATCAATAACCCTTCACTAGAGCTGTGACAGCAAGATAACTAGTTAGTTCTAAGTTGCAGAGAGGGTGGAGAGGGGTGTATAGGAGAAAGAGAATCTTTTGGAAATGGTGGTGCCAGGATTCTGTAAGGATACGTTGTTAGTAAAGCAACATCCATCATCAAAGATCCCCACCATCCAGGCCATGCTATCTTCTCACAGCTACCATCGGGCAGGAGGTACAGAAGCCTGAAGTCCCTCACCACCAGGTTCAAGAACAGTTACTTCCCTTCAACCATTCGGTTCTTGAACCAACCTGCACAACACTAATCACTGCAGTTTAGCAACAGTATGACCACTTTGATCACTTTGCACTGAAATAGACTTCATTGTTTTTTGTTCTAATTGTATTCTTTCTTATAAAAAATGTGTATAATTTATGTTTAATTTATGTTTTTCTTGTGGATGCTGTTTCTATGATGCTATGTGCCTGTGATGCTGCTGCAAGTAAGTTTTTTATTGCACCTGTGTACACACGTACTTGTGCAGATGACAGTAAACTCGACTTTGACTTTGTTGACAGGTTAATGAGGACTGTTAGAGAGAGATAAAACAAACAACAGGTTATGTAAATCTGTGAAATGCAGTTTGTACAAAATAATCTTGTGTGAATAGGGAAAGCAAGTTATCTGATATTGTTGAATTTGATATTGAGTCTGGAAGGCTGCAATATGTCCAGACAGAAGATGAGGTGCTGTTCTTCAAGTTTACATTGAGCTTTGTTGGAAAAGTGCACAGAGGGTGAAGAACTGAAAATGCTGGAAAAACTCAGCAGGTCAGGCAGCATCTGTGGAGAAAGAAACAGGGTTATTGTTTCAGATCAAAGACCCTTTGTCAGAGCTTGTTAGTTTAAAGTTTGTTAGTTTAAAGTTGCAGAGAGAATGGGGGAGAGATGGATCATGGAATCTTTCTCACCATGGTAACCCTTTCAGAGATATTCCCTTTGTCCGATCCATCCCTCCGCCACCTTCTCTCTGACTTAGAACAAACGTGTTCTCTCTTTCCCAGTTCTGATGAAGAGTCTTCACCCTGAAGTGTTAACTCTGTTTCTCTCTCCACAGGTGCTGCCACACCAACTGAGTATCTGTCCGGAGCATTTTCTGCTTTTATTTCATAAATGTTTTGTTGACTTTGATAAGATAAGATATCTTTATTAGTCACAGGTACATCAAAACACACAGTGAAATGCACCTTTTGCGTAGAGTGTTCTGGGGGTAGCTCACAAGTGTCGCCACGCTTCCGGCGCCAACATAGCATGCCCACAACTTCCTAACCTGTACATCTTTGTAATGTGGGAGGAAACTGGAGCACCCGGAAGAAACCCACTCAGACACGGGGAGAACGCACAAACTCCTTACAGACAGTGGCAGGAAATGAACCCGGGTTGCTGGGGCTGTAATAGCGTTACGCTAACCGCCACACTACCGTGCCAAGCACTTTGGAAGGAATTGAGGTCCTGAAAGAGTTGTATAAATGCAAATCCTTATGGGGAGTCGCATAATAGTACTCCTGATTGGACTGGATTATATTTAAATAAAATTGAATCAGGATTAATTCAGGAAAATAATTTCCTCCCACTCTGTTCTCTGATGACAGGCCTCTCTGGTTCATTCCTAGAATAGGCCCCACTAACCCTTTAAACTCTCTTGAGGCCCCGTTCCCATGCTCCATTTAAACTCACCCAGTTCACTGGAAAACACCACTGTGTATGATCTAAAAAGGTCATCCCTCTGGAAAATCCCGCCGTAACATCCCTTTGGAAAATCTGCCTGACCGACGCCACCAAAGTCTCCGTCGGAGTTTCAGAGTACAGACCTTTTTACAATGCACGCCACAGATTCAGCCAAGTGAACCAGGGGTAAAAGGGGCAAATGATGACATCAATTTGCAGAAAAAAGTCAAATTGAGAGTGATCCATCTAAAGTCTTTAAAGAGACTTGATGGGCTGAATGCCAAGAAATCATTCCCAATGCAAGGAAGCAAGTGTTGAAAGCTTAAACTGTTGAAGACTGAGAACCAGGGCCATTTCTTCCCGGAAAACAAGCACAATGTAACAATGGTGTTACATTGTTCTTGTTTTCCGGAGTATTACTGGTTAACCAGACTTCAGATCTGTAGGTTCACAAGGTGCTGAGACTTCAAGCTCCCTGCCTGGCTGAGTGATACATTGAGTTTTCTTTTGTTGTGACTTTGAACAAGCCACACAGAGACCAGCGTTGTAGATGTGGCAGATCTTTATTCAACACAAGCAGACACACAGGGGAGATCTGGTGGGAGAATCTCTTGGTAGAATCTCTCTGAACTGAGAGTACGTTGAGTTTTTATACTCTTTAAGAACAAAGATAACAGCAGGTGATTGGATACAATTTCTATAGCTACAATTACATAGTTTACTTCAATACTTTGGGTTTAGACAAATAGTTCTATAGAATTACATATTTACAATGGGAGCACATAAACTGACAAGCCCAGCTCCGAATATTCAAACACCGTTGTTGGGAATCCAGACACCGGAAGCATCCTTCTTTGAACACAGTATTGTGAGGCTGACGCTCCATTGTTGGGAATCCAGATACCGGAAGCATCCTTCTTTGAACACAGTATTGTGAGGCTGACGCTCTGGATATGCAAACTCCCCCTCCGGCACCCCCCCCCCCCCCCCCCCCCCCCCCCCCCCCCAGGTATTGATTGACAGAACAAATATGTCCGCAACCATGTTTAAGGTGCCAAGTTGCAAAACCATCAGTCTGGAAACGTCCTCGATCTCTGTGATAATGGTGCAAAGCATCTTAGATCAAGATGTTGGATGCATGGTCCCACATAGCCCTGTTGTTGGTATGTTTGGTCAATGCGTACAAAAATGTCTCATAGTCATGTCAGCATGTCAGTAAGCTCAACCACGTAGACGCCACAGACAAGAAAGCTCACCAACGCCTCTACTTCTTCAGGAGGCTAAAGAAATTTGGCATGTCCCCTTTGACACTCACCAACTTTTATTGATGCACATAGAAAGCATCCTATGTGGATGCATCACGGCTTGGTACGGCAACTGCTCTGCCTGGGACCGCAAGAAACTGCAGAGAGTTGTGGACACAGCCCAGCACGTCACGGAAACCAGCCTCCCCTCCATGGTCTTGCTGCCTTGGTGAAGCAGCCGGCATAACCAAAGACCCCACCCACCCGGGTCATTCTCTCTTCTCTCCTCTCCCATCAGGCAGAAGATACAGGAGCCTGAGGGCACGTACCACCAGGCTCAAGGACAGATTCTACCCCGCTGTGATAAGACTATTGAACGGTTCTCTTATACAATGAGATGGATTCTTGACCTCACAATCTACCTGGTTATGACCTTGCTCATTGTCCACCTGAAATGCACTTCCTCTGTAGCTATGACACTTTACTCTGTATTCTGTTATTGTTTGTACCCTGTACTACCTCAATGCACTCTGTACTACCTCAATGCACTGTGTAATGAATTAATCCATATGAATGGTATGCAAGACAAGTTTTTCACTGTACCTCAGTACAAGTGACAATAATAAACCAGTACCAATGTATCTTATAGGGAAGAAGTTGTTGGTCTAAGGGATAGAGTGCGGGACCAGTTAGATTGCTCCCACACTGTGCCGGTAGCCAGCTCTCTTTATTTATGTAGTTGTCCTTGTAATTTCAACACAGAGTACTTCTTATGGTTATATTTGGAACAGTTTGAAGGCTAGTACTTATTTGTATTAATGGCTACTATACCACAACCCCTGATTATTGCCGCTTCTCTCTAACACTTTATACTGAATACAGTAAAACTCTGATAATCTATTATCTGACCATTCAGAGATCCTGGTGGTACCACATCTGGTTCACCAGGTGATGTTTGCTGCATGCCCCATTCAGTCACCTGGGCCCCTACCTCCTGAGCTCCCCATCCACTCCCCGGGGCCCCTGATTCCCACACTCCATTTCCATTCCCCAGGTCCAAGCTCTCTTTAAGCTCATTTGATTCTGTTGGCTGCCTTCCCTTGAAACTTACTGGGTTCACTGAAATGTTACTACATATAAAATCATAAAAAAAGAATTAAAAATGTGTTGGACTATTAAAAGCAAGAGCCTGGAAAATCTGCGTCTGATACCATCAAAGCGCTGAACATGCTGGGTCAACGGAATTTTACTGGAGAGTGTACCAAAATGACACGGGCAGTATAAAGTGGTACGCATATGTTTAGCAATATTGCTCTTCATCTGTTCCTAAAATATGTAACACTCAGGGCCATGGATATAATTATCTCCAAAAGGCAGTGAATTTCAGTGTTCAATTGACATTTTCATGACTTATATCAATAGGCAAATAAGGTAACGAAGTAATGGCAGATTAGCTGTCACTGCATTGAACTGCAGAACAGAGAAAAATGAAGGATGCCACTTCTGCCCTGATGTAGATAACGTTATCTTTTTGAAATGTGCTGGTGTTAGACTGATTATGAAACGTGCAGCAGCTTCAAAGCTGCTTTCGGCGTTCATAGAAGCTTTTAGATCTCGGTTTCTTGAGTTGGAAAACACAGAAGTACAGAAGATAGACCCCTTAACAGCATGTGACACAACGTGGTTGTGGTGATTCTCGGAGCTGGCACCACACCAACGCCTTCCTTGAAGTATCACCTGTGATGCACAGCAAGTCAACTCACCTCAGGTAGAATGGTGGAGGATTGGTGTGGCTCCGAAGGTGTGCAGTGATCACAGCAACCTCAGGACTGAGTGGATGTGACAAGTTATAGTAATGGGTGCTTGGTAATTGTCAGTATTAAGAAGATTTAGAATTTCTTAACTAAGAATGGAGCCAATAAGTACCAAATAATCACAATAGATTTATTCAATTCTTTCCACCTTAATGACATCCTTCTGCATTGAACAATGAATTGACATCAATGGCGCGTTGAATTGAATAAATCTATTGTGATTATTTAGTACTTATTGGCTCACGAGGATGTTGCCAGGACTGGAGGGCTTGAGTTATAAGAGGAGGCTGGATAGGCTGGAGCTGTTTTCCCTGGAGTGTAGGAGGATGAGGGGTGACCTTATAGAGGTTTCTAAAAATCATGAGGGGCATAGATGAGGTGAATGGTCACAGTATTTTTTCCCATGGTAGGGGAGTCTAAAACTAGATTTAAGATAGGTTTAGGTGAAACGGGATATATTTAAAAGAGACCTGAGAGGCAACTTTTTCACACAGAGGGTGACGGGTATATGGAATTAGCTGCCAAAAGAGGCAAGTACAATTATGTTTAAAAGCCATTTCATTTGGACAGGTACACGGATAGGAAAGGTGTAGAGGGTTATGAGCCAAAGCCAGGCAAATGGGACTAGCTCAGGTAGGCACCTTGGTCAGCATGGACAAGTTGGGCCGAAGGTCCTGTTTCTGTGCTGTATAACTCTATGACTCTGTGACTGCCAGCTGTCTCTCAGCTGGATGGGGTGACTGATGAACAAATGGTAATAAAGAACTTCTCCAAGATGTGACTGGTGTAAAATATAGATGAAGGACGAGAGAGAGAGAGTGAGAGAGACAGTGTGTGTGAGAGAGAGAGAAAGATGTGACTGGTGTAAGATTATATGAGAAAGAGAGTGAGTGAGTGAGAGAGAGTGTGAGTGACTGTGAGAGAGAGAGAGAATGAGAGAGAGGGAGAGAGAGAGCATCTTGGCTAGGGTGAACTCATTTAGATGATTTTTATTCAGTATCATATATTTCTTTGAACAAAAAGCAACAATGGACTTTTCTTGTAAATATAATATTGTGTTCAAGTCTCAGCAGGAGTCCTGAACCAGCAACTTAGACATGAGAGTGCTCCACCTTCTTATGTCCTGGCACAAGGACAATGGGCCAAATGGCCATCTTCTGCAACAATCAATAAGAACATTTAGTTTTTGTGGAATTATCTCAAAAGCATGATCTACTCTCAATGCAGTCAATTCATTTGAGAAACTGGATAATTCAAGAATTTCTGTGTCAAATCCCACCATTTAATTTTAATTATTTGACAATTTGATGTCTATTAGATGTGTTGTTGTTTACTTGTGTGAGGTTGTCCTTGTAAACACTCTCTGTTATTAACTTTAAGGACTACATGGCTTTAGTTGTTGGGTGTCAGTAGGTTGAAGGAGAATAGCTTGGACAGTGGCAAAAAGCAAGGAAATGAGGCCAATGGGATTGCTGTAGTTGAGGCCGGCATAGACTTGATGGGTAGAATGACCTCCTTTGCGCCACAACAATTCTATCCTCCTCTGATTCCATTGTACTGCTCAGCCACTGTCTGGAAACTTGAGCACATGATCTCCACTGAAGGAGTGCTGTACTACAGAGTCATAGAGTTATACAGCATGGAAACAGGCCAATCGGCCCCTCTCATCCATGCTGACCAGGATGTCTATCTGAGCTAGTCCCATTGGCCTATATCCCTCTAAACCTTTCCCATCCATGTACCTGACCAAATGTCTTTTAAGCATTGTAATTGTACCCACCTCTAACACTTCCTCTGGCAGCTCGTTCCATATACCCACCACCACCTGTGTGGTAAAATTGCCCTCCCAATCTCTTTTAAATCTTTCCCCTCTCACCTTAAATCTGTGCCCTCTAGCTTTAGACTCCCTTACCTGGGAAAATTCCACCTTATCTACTCTCCTCGTGATTTTATATACCTCTAAAATGTCACCCCTCAGCCTCCTACGCTCCAGGAAAAAGTCTCAGATTATCCAACTCTCCTTATAACTTAAGCCCTCCAGTCCCAGAAACATCCTTGTGAATCTTTTCTACACCCTTTCCAGCTTAATGACATCCTTCCTATAACTGGGCGAGCACAAGAGCACACAATAGTCCAAGTGCAATCTCACCAACAACTTATATAGTTATAACATGGAATCCCAACTCCTATACTCAACACCCTGACTGATGAAGGCAAGCATGCCAAATGCCGTCTTCACCACCCTGTCTACTTGTATCGCCACTTTCAGGGAACTATGTAACTATACCCCTCGGTCTCCCTGTCCTATCTCACTCCCCCAGGGTCTTACCATTTACCATATGTCCTGGTATTGGTATTGGTATTGGTTTATTATTGTTACTTGTACCGAGGTACAGTGAAAAACTTGTCTTGCGTACCGATCATACAGGCCAATTCATTACACAGTGCAGTTACATTGGGTTAGTACAGAGTGCATTGATGTAGTACAGGTAAAAACAACAACAGTACAGAGTAAGTGTCACAGCTACAGACAAAGTGCCAGAGCAATAAGGTGCAAGGTCACAACAAGGTAGATCATGAGGTCATAGTCCATCTCATTGTATAAGGGAACCATTCAATAGTCTTATCACAGTGGGGTAGAAGCTGTCCTTAAGTCTGGTGGTACGCGCCCTCAGGCACCTGTATCTTCTGCCTGATGGAAGAGGAGAGAAGAGAGAATGACCTGGGTGGGTGGGTCTTTGATTATGCTGGCTGCTTCGCCAAGGCAGCGAGAAGTAAAGACAGAGTCCAAGGAGGGGAGGCTGGTGTCCGTAGGAGGGGAGGCTGGTGTCCTGCCCTGGTTTAACTGACTAAAGGCAACACTTTGCACTTGTCCAAATTAAATTCCATCTGCCACTCCTTGGCCCACTTCCCCAATTCATCTAGATCCAGTTGTAACAATTCCAGCAATTTTCAGATGATATCAAAGCCTCTCAGATGGACCTAAAAGATTCACGGCACCATTTGGAAAAGAGGAGTGGATTTTCCCTGTGCCCTGGCTGACATTTATCCCCTAAACATTGATACAAAATGATTACCTGCTCATTCATCCAATTGCTATTTATAGGATCTTGTACACATATTCACAGCTGTGTTTCCTACATTACAATAACTATTATACTTTAAAAGTACTTCATTGGCCATAAAGCATGTTGGAATGATTGAAGGTGTTATATGGCTGCAAACCTTTCTTCCCTGGAGCATCTTTCATGATGAAAAGAATGTATTGATCTAAAATCCTTTATCACAGCTTAACAATGCTGAGTATAAAATGATGCAGAATCTTGCCTTTGACAGTGACGGCCCAGAGAGACACTTATAGGTCATCAGCATCCTGCGGAATATGTAACAGTAACTGTCAGGGAGTTGTGACTGCAGGGTCAGGATCTCACAGGACTTCCTGCAATAAATAATGGTTTCATTTGCGATTCTGCATCTGTTCTTTATTACCAATGTCAAAACCTAAACAAGAGTGGTTTCTACGTCTGTCTTCAAACAGTTTGTTCTAACATATAAGCCTGACAAATGTCAGCTGCTTGTGCGCTAAATGCTGATTTATCTTGCTATATTTATAATGACTCAGAGAGAGTCCATTCACTCCATCAGTTCAAGCCAGCTCTCAGGGAAGTAAAGCCACCCATGTTATTTCTCCCCTCCTTATTTCTCTGTATCCCTGGAACTCATTCTCTCCCTCACACAGCTCCCCTTTGATTCTTCTGCCACTTACCTACACTAAGGGTAGTCAATGCTCAGGCACGGTAGCGTAGTTGTTAGTGCAACACTATTACAGCACCAGCGACCCGGGTTCAATTCTGGCTGCTGTCTGTAAGGAGTTTGTACGTTCTCCCCGTGTCTGCGTGGGTTTCCTCCGGGTGCTCCGGTTTCCTCCCACATTCCAAAGACGTACGGGTTAGGAAGTTGTGGGCGTGCTATGTTAGCGCCGAAAGCGTGGCGACACTTGCGGGCTGCCCCCAGAACACTCTACGCAAAAGGTGCGTTTCACTCTGTGTTTCAATGTACATGTGACTAATAAAGATCTTATCTTATTTTACTAGCATACAAAAGCCTGACAGTACATACCACCAAGCTCAAGGACAGCTTCTACCCCACTTTTATAAGGTCCCCTAGTACAATATGATGGAATCTTGACCTCACAGTCTACCTCGTTATGGCCTTGCACCTTATTGTCTACCTGCACTGCACTTCTCTGTAATCTGTAACACTTTATTCTTCATTCTGTTCTTGTTTTCCCTTGTGCTACCTCAATGCACTGATGTAATGAAATGATCTGTATGGATGGAATGCAAACAAGTTTTTCACTGTACCTTGGCACATGTGACAATAATAATAAACCAATTTACCTAACCAATTTGGGAAACCAGGCACCTCAGGAGGAACCTGCAGACTCCACACAGACAGCACCAGAAGTCAGGACTGAACCTAAGTCCCTGAAGCTGTGAAGTAGCAGCACTAACTGCTGCTTCACCATGCAGCACAGTGACACAGCTGGTAGAGCTGCTGCCTCACAGCTCCAGTGACCCGGGTTCGCTCCTGACCTCTGGTGCAGCCTCTGTGGAGATTGCATGTTCTCCCTGCAACTGCATGAGTTTTCTCCCACATCCCAAAGATGTGCAGGTCAGCTGGTCAATTGGCTGCTGTAAATTGTCCTAGTGTACAGGTAGAACCTGGAGAGGATGGGAATGTGGGGAGAACACCCTGGGATTAGCATAGTTGAGTGATTGATGATTGGCATGGACTCAATGGACCAAAAGGCCTGTTTCCTTGCTTCATGACTACATGACTCTACGAGGCTCTTGGACTTGCTCCTAGACTGTGCAAATGTCTGATCTTGTGGCTCAGGAGGTTAATATCTCTGGCAAGTTCAGAGAGTGAATTCCAGGGCACTGCGTTTCCAGAGACGAGTCTGGAGAGAATGCAGGAACTTTCAAGGGTTGACTGATTGTATGGGCAAGAACCAGGGTTGAGCTAACTGATGCATTTACGGTGAAGAAGGACTTGAGGGAGTTAATAATGCTGGTGGGACCCAGAGCAATACGGTGTTGATCTTCAATTTAAAGGACATTCAAAGAGGCAATAAATGCCCTCTAAATTGGTCCACCCCTGTGAGGGCTGGAGAAATGATGGAACTCTCTCTCCCAGTTGGAGTCAAGTCAAAATGTTGAAACTTTGACACGTTGTCCAGGAACCTGAGCAAAATGGTAAATGCAGCCAGACCACAAATCAGATGTGATCTAACTGAATAGTGGAATGGGCTTGAGGAGCGGAATAGCCTTGACTTGCTTCTCTGGGTTAGTTACACTGCTACGCATCTGGCCCAGGGTATGAGGCAAAGGGTTGTTGCAAGTGACCTCAGGAAGCGAGTCACCACCAAGGGTTTTACATCCTTTCTGACACATCTGTGAATGTGAATGTTGGCCAAACTCATTGTCAGGGTCAGAATGGTTTCCATGGGAACGAGGTATCACGTCAACATCCACATTCTTGGGTAACGGGTAAAGAATGGCTGATTAGATTAGATTCAATATAAGAAGCAGGAAAAGGCCATTCAGCCCTTCCAGACTGCTGCTTACTGATCAGATTATGGCTGATTCTGTACCTCAGATCTACCCTCCCACTCAATGTCCATGTCATGTGATCTATCGCACAGACTTTGAATATATTCATAGACTTAGCATTTGGGGTACACTCTAAAGATTTATGACTTGCTGAGTAAAGGAATCAGAGTCATAGTATTACACAATGCAGGCAAATGGTACTAGTTCAGGTAGGAACTTGGTCAGCATGGATGAGTTGGGCCTGTTTCTGTGACTCTATGACTCCATGACTCTAAACAGGCTCTTCAGCCCTCCAAGCCTACACCGACATGACATTAATTCTACGTGGGAGAGAGAGTTCCATCATTACTCCAGACTTCACAGTTGTTGACCAATTCAGAGGGCGTTAATTGCCTCTGAATGCTCTCTAAATTGAAGGTTTAATAGTTAGAACCTATTGCTCTGGACCCCACCAGCTTTATAAACCCTCTGAAGTCTTTCCTCACCATAGCTTCATCAGTTAGCTTAGCCCTTGATCCTGACCATTTTGGAAATGCAATATGTCAAACCTTCACTAATTCTACACAGATCCCACTTTATCCTTCCCACACTCCCATGAATTCTTCCCAGATTCTACCACTCACCTACACATTATGGCCAACTTACAGTGGACAATTAACCTACCAAGCCCCACGCCTTTGGAATGTGGGGGGAAACCAGATCACCCGGAGGAAAGTCATCGGGAGAAGAGGCAGTCTCCACACATTGCATCATCTTCAGCCATTTTGTCACTTCCACCTATCAACTCTCAGCTTCTGACGTCAGTCCTGCCCTCATCCGCCTATTACCCCCCTCACCTGGATCCATCTATCACCTGCCAGCTCTTGCTCCACCCCTTCCCTCCATCTTTTTATGCTGGCTATCTCTCCCTTTCTTTCCAGTCCAGATGAAGGGTCCCAGCCGAAACGTTGACTGTCCATTCCCCTCCACAGATGCTGCCTGACCTGCTGAGTTCCTGCAGCGCCTTTTGTGTTGCTCCAGATTCCAGCATCTGCAGTCTCTTGTGTCTCCATCTTCACACCGGCAGCACCAGAGGTCAGGACTAATACCGGGTCGCTAGAGTAGTGAGGCAGCAGCTCTATGAACTGCAGCACCGTACTACCCTAATCACATCTCAGCTCAAAGTAGCTGACACTTATCTTGACCATACCTCCTGGTTCCATCCCAGAGAAAACAGCCTCTTGGAATTCACCCTGTCAATCTCCCTGAAAATTTTCAGTGTGTCAATGAGATCACCATACATTCATCTAAACTCTGGGGATTAAAGGCCACTCTTACTCTCTTTTCATAGGACAAATCCTTGGAATTAAGGCAGCTCCAAGACTCACAAATCCTTCCTTACATATGGAGACAGAATTTGGTAATCTAGGATTACCAAACATGTATTTGCAATATATTGCTGGTGACGTAGGTTCAAACTATTAAACCTTCAATTTGGAGAGCATTCAGAGGCGATTAACACCCTCTGAATTGGTCATCAGCTGTGAACTTTTGTAAACCAGAGCTCTCTAATTTCTTATCATTTCAAAAATATTTTCCTAGAAATTGGGATTCACCCTCCTTTGGAGCACGAGATACAAGCAGCATAACGATTTTGATCACAAAATGGTAGTGGAACAAGGGACCCCCATTTCCAAGAAAAGTCAATGTTCAGCATTTCTTAAAGCTTAGAATGAAGATTTAAGAAATGCTTGCCTCATCAGTCAGGGCATTGTGTACAGGAGCTGGGACGTCATGATACAACTGTACAAGATATTCATGAGACCGCGCCTGAAGTATTGTGTGCAGTTCTGGTCGCCTAGTTATAGAAAGGATGTCATTAAGCTGGAGAGGATGCAGAAAGGATTCATGAGGATGTTACCGGGACTGGAGGGATTGAGTTATAAGGAGAGACTGTATAGGCTGGGGCTTTTTCCCCTGGAGAGTAGGAGCCTGAGGGGTGACCTTATAGAGGTTTATAAAATCATGAGGGACATAGATAAATGAATGTCACAGTCTTTTTCCCAGGATAGGGGAGCATAGAACTAGATTTAAGGTGAGAGGGGACAGACTTACTAAGGGGCAAGTTTTTACACAGAGTGTGGTGGGCAAGTGAAATGAGCTGCCAGCGGAAGTGGTGGAGGCAGGTAAAATTACAATGTCTAAAAGACATTTGGACAAGTAGTCAAGTCAAGTCAAGTCAACTTTATTGTCATAGGCACAAGTACAGGTACAATGGAAAACTTGCTTGCAGCAGCATCACAGGCACATAGGTTACATGGATAGGAAAGGTTTAGAGGGATATACACCAAACACAGGCAAATGGGACTAGCTCAAGTAGGCACCCTGGTCGGCATGGATGAGTTGGGCCGGGTGGCCTGCGTCCGTGCGGTATTATAGTGTATTGTAGCAGGCAGGCACAGTAGTGTGGCGGTTAGCGTAACGCTATTACAGCGCCAGCAACCTGGGTTCAATTCTGGCCACTGTCTGTAAGGAGTTTGTACGTTCTCCCCGTGTCTGTGTGGGTTTCCTCCGGGTGCTCCAGTTTCCTCCCACCTTCCAAAGAAGTAGGGGTTAGGAAGTTGTGGGCATGCTATGTTGGCGCCGGAAATGTGGCGACACTTGCGGGCTGCCCCCAGAACACTCTACGCAAAAAAGATTACTTCACTGTGTGTTTCGATGTACATGTGACTAATAAAGACATCTTATCTTATTTTATCTTATCTTTCTTTTCTTTTCTTTTCTTATCTTATCTTATCTTATCTTATCTTATCTTATCTTATCTTATCTTATCTTATCTTATCTTATCTTATCTCTCCATGACTGCATAATGAAATCTTCCATCACATTTTGACAGGAGACACTGCAGTGCCAGAATATCAGCTCCAGAATGGGCAGCAGCAAGCTTCTGCTTCCTAACACCCCATGTGCCTCGGTGTGAAATTTTGCTTGGTACCATTCTGGGCAAGCAACAATTAGTCAGAAGCCTTAAATTTGAAAGCAAGTGAACCGATATCAGAGACCCAAGAAATGAGCAGGAACTTTATCATTTATAACACTGAAGAAAAGGAAGAACAAAGGTAGCAGAGGAACGGATGGAAAGAATGAGCGAAGACAGAAAGTGCAACAATGAGAGAGAAGGGGAGAAGGAAGAAATGGAGGAAGTGAAAAGGGGAGAAGAATGAATCAGAATCATAGAACATAGAACAGTACAGCCCAGAACAGGCCCTTCAGCCCACAATGTTGTGCCGACATAGCTATTCCCTCCTACCTACAGAATACCCATATCCCTCCATTTTCCTCTCATTCATGTGCCCATCCAAGTAAAAGCCCCCAATGAACTTGCCTCCACCACCCTATCAGGCAACGCATTCCAGGCATCCACCGCTCTCTCAATAAAAAACTTACTCCTCATGTCTGTTCTGAACCTACCCCATCTCTCACCTTAAGTGCGTGCCCTCTGGCATTGGATCGCCCAAAAATGGGAAAAAGATATTGCTTGTCCACCCTATCTATGCCCCTCATAATTTTATACACTTCCAACAGATCACCCCTCAGCCTCCGCTGCACCAGAGAAAAGAGCCCAAGTTTGTCCAGCCTCTCCTGATAGCACATGCCCTCTAATCCAGGCAGCGTCCTAGTAAACCTCCTCTGCACCCTCTCTAAAGCCTCCACATCCTTCCTGTAGTGAGGTGACCAGATGTATAATCAGTGACATATGACGTGAAATTTGTCGTTTTGCGGCTGCAGTACAGTGCAAAGATATAAAATCTATAAATTACAAAAATAAATAAATAGTGCAAAACAAAAAGGAATAACGAGGTCGTGTTCACGGGTTCACAGACCATTCAGAAACCTGACGGCGGAGGGGAAGAAGCTGTTCCTGACTCGTAGAGCGCGGGTCTTCAGGCTCCTGTACCTCCTCCCCGATGGTAGTCACGAGAAGAGGGCATGCCCTGGGCGGTGAGGGTCCTTAGAGATGGATGCCGCCTTCTTGAGGCACCACCTTGTCCTCAATGGCGGGGAGGGTTGTGCCCGTAGGTTGTGGGTTGTGGGGAGGGTTGGTGAGGGTTGAATGAGTGAAAGAGAGAAGGAAAAGAGAAGGAAGAGAAAAGAAGGAGCAAATTACAAGAGAGAAAGGAAGAGGGAGCGAGGAAGGAAGGGAGGTTAGAAGGGAGCCGGCAAGATGCATTGGAATGATGCCTTTTATGAGCCCAGGATGTCCTCAAGGACTTGACAAACAATGAAAATCTCTTAAAGTGTAACCAATGTTTCTACACAGGAAGCGCAGCAGCCAAGCGAAGTGATGTTGGTTGAGGGGGTGTATATTGTTCAGGACACCAAGGACAACTCCCCTGAGTATTTTACTGAAGGAGTGATGAATCCACCAAACACAATAATGGAGAAGAAAGCCATAGAAGTGTTGAGCGTGAGGCTCGGTCACTGAAAACAGGGAGTCTGATAGGTCAAACGGCTTTTCCTAATAGTGGACGCCTCTTGTCTGTTGTATATTTCACTGATCACTCTTATTTAGTAACTTATTTTGGTCCGTTGGTCTGTAAATTCACATAATACAGAGAAATCTCTTGAAGTGTAACCAATATTTCTACACAGGAAACGCAGCAGCCAAGCGAAGTGATGTTGGTTGAGGGGATGTATATTGTTCAGGACACCAAGGACAACTCCCCTGAGTATTTTACTGAAGGAGTGATGAATCCACCAGACACAATAATGGAGAAGAAAGCCATAGAAGTGTTGAGCGTGAGGCTCGGTCACTGAAAGCAGGGAGTCTGATAGGTCAAACGGCTTTTCCTAATAGTGGACGCCTCTTGTCTGTTGTATATTTCGCTGATCACTCTTATTTAGTAACTTATTTTGGTCCGTTGGTCTGTAAATTCACGTAATACAGAGGAACAGCCAAGATTTCAACATTGCTTAAGTATTTGTAGTGCCTATGTTCTCATTAAAACCAACAATGACAGCATAACAATCACTTGTCTATTCAGTGTTGACATTAAACACTCCCGGGTCAATTATAACATGGATTAGCTTTAGAGTAAATCTGTTACAACAGTAAGGCCTCTGTACGACACTGTCAACTCTGTATTGAATTAGTGCAGGTAAATTTTGTACTATGGACCCATTCCTGCTGGACTAACATTGAAACAAATTCCTTTTACTTCAATCTGTACAGTTATAGGGGAGAGGGGACTTCTATTCCTGTGGGCTGTGTAGGATTTAAACTAAATTCTTACAGATGAAAGGATAACGTTGCACTGAAATCTCTCTCGCTGTAATGAAAAAGGGATAACTTTTATTTGCAAGTACAGAAATTGACCTAGAAGCACGAATGTGCACATTAACCCTTCCCAATCCAGAGTAACTAATAGCTTCAATGATCACAGTGCTCTCTGATACTCATTGGCTTCCAGTCTCCTTAATTATAACATCCTTAAGTCCCTCAAAGCTCTCAGTTCTTCCTCCCTCTGCAACGTCCCTCCACCCACCTCCCCCCATACCCCTCAATCTCAATTTTTGGCCTCATCTACATTGCAGTGTTTAATCATTCAATCACCACAGGCCATCCATCAGCTAAGATGTGGAATTCCCTCCTCAACCTCTCTGCTTCCCCACCACTCTCCCCTGCTTTAGGAAGCTCTTTACAAGCTACATCATCAATCCCATTACCTCTTGTGCCTCAGTGCCAAATTTTGCTCCACAGCATGCAAAATTCTTGTCCAAAGGGTGAAGCCTAATTGCAAGTTGTTGTAGCTCACCTCAGTAGATTCCTTCTCAGTCACGGTGCAAACACAGCTGAGTTAAAATGTTGCTCCTCCAACAGCCGATCACACCCACCTTTCCTTTTGGGGATAGCTGGGACCTTGTTTCATGGGCAGCTCCTCCCTCACCTGAGCCCCTAGAGCTTACCTGCAGAACCAAGGTTAACCTGTCACCAGCAATGTGCTGTCTCCTGCAACACATTGATCCCTCAACAACTTCTGCTCAGCTCATTTGTTAAAGTTCTGTTTTGGCTCCATGCCCTCAGTGAATCACCCACTCCTATAATAACACAGAAGAAGGCCATTCAGCCAATTGAATCCATGATGGCCCCAGAGTGGATCTTCTCAGCCACATTCCCTCTCTCCCTGTATCTCTACAACTTATTCTCTCTCACACATTCCCATCAACTCCCTGATGTTTTTTTTTGCCATTACTCTGCACTAAGAGGTAATTTACAATGGCCAATTAACCCATCAGCACATCTTTGGGATGTGGAAGGAAACTGGACCCACGTGATCCTGGAGAGAATGTGCAAACTGCGCACAGACAGCATCAGGATTGAACCCTGGTTTCTGGAGCTGTGAGGCAGCAGCACTAACTGCTGTGGCACAATGCCAAAACACGCCAAAAACCATTCAACCTGATCATTCTCACATTGCTGTGAGTGGGAGTTTGCTGTCTGCAAGTTGGTTACCTCATCTACTGTATTACAAAAGCTTATTTCAAAATCATTTTGGAATACAGTAAAATTCCGATAATCACTGTCTGACCATTTGGAAGTCCCAGTGGTTCAGTATCTGGCTCACCAGGTAATGTTTGTTGCGTCTGAACCACCGGAGCCCAGCTTTCTGACCAGCTAGGGCCCCAGTTCCTGTGTACCCTTCCACTCACTGCACCCTGGCTTGTGGTGTTCCCTTTTAACTCACTGGGGCTTGTCTCTTACACTGTCCTTAAACTGACCAGAGTCTCGTTTCCCACACTGTCCTTAAGCAGACCATCGTCCTGTTTCCCACACTGTCCTTAAATTGACCAGGGTCTCATTTCCTACATTGTCTTTAAACTGACCAGGGTCCCATTTCCTGTGATCTCTTTAAAGCTACTGGGTTCACTGGAAAATCTATTATAATGCCATGTAACATCTAAAAAAAAAGTGGATTAAATGGTTTTGCTGGGGTATAAATAGGAATAAATTTCCAATGTTCTGGAAAATCTACTAGTTCAGTGCCACTAAGGTCTGGGGCATAGCGGATTCTCTGAGTTTTATGCCCTATAACTTTTTGTGTTTTATGTGAATAAGGGCACCTAATTCGTCTCATATTAATTCTGTTGCCCACCTCCATTTTGTGCCACCTCTGTAGGCTGCCATTCCATGATATCACCTGTGGGTATAGAGACAGGTCCTGTGCTTAGATTAACAAAGTTATCCTCCAGGTACAGTCTCCGCACCAAAAGCACAACATGCAGTCTAACAGCATGACCTGCATCAACACAGGTTAGGGAACCTGATTGCTTTGAAACAACCCCAGGTGCTTGAAAGGAAAACACTCATCCAGATGGTTCTGTGTTACAACAAAGACATGCATCTACCATACAGGAGGCCTGTTAAACTTGTTGAAAACCTTCAAGCCAAAAACCTTCAACCTTCAAGACATCAAGCCAAAAGTGAGCCCCTCTTATCTTTCTGTCATCTTAGTATCATCTTCCAAAGCTGCTACACAGAGCACTCAGATCTTGTTGAGACTTTGATGTTTCCCTTGGGTTCTCAGACATGGAAGTGTGCCTTTGATGTTCATGTGCATCTCCAGGCAATGAAGGAAGCTCATGTGGTGATTAAACATTGTTGTACAATTGTCATTTTGCATTGCTGATGCGATGAGATTTGGGGCTGCAAAGCAGTGGTTTTGCAGTGTGTTTGACATAGCAGAGGGCTAGTTTCACACACTGAACATCTACTGCAGTTCAGGATAGCTAAATGGTCTGCATTAATTTTGGTTCAGTGGAGAGTCTTACATTGTCAGCTTTCAAAGAGCTAGGCAGGAGGGTGACTCTTCATTTGCCTGGATGAGTGCAGCTCCAGCAACAAGCACATCAACGTATGTTCTTTCTTCGGCGTCTGAGAAGATTCGGCTTTTCCATGACGATTCTCTCGAACTCCTACAGGTGCAGTATAGAAAGTACCCTGACGGTTGCATTTCAGTCTGGTATGACAACTGCAATGCTCTGGTCCATCGGAACCTGCAGAGAGTGGTAAATACTGGCCAGTCCATCGCAGGCTCGTCACATCCTTCCATCCTGTGCACCTTCCAGTGCATTGCTTCAGGAAGGCTAACAGTATTGACAAGGATGCCTGCCACCCTGGCCCTTCCCTTTTCTCTCTTCTACCTACTGGGAGAAGATACAGGAGCTTGAAAGCCCGGGTAACCAGACTTAAGAATAGACGAGCATCACTAGCCTCAAGGACAGTTTCTATCCTGTTGTTATAAGACTCTTGAATGGACCTCTTTTACAATCAAGATAAACTCTTAACCTTGAAATCTACCTCGTCGTGGCCCTTGCACCTTATTGTCGACCTGCACTGCACTTTCTCTGTAACTGTGACACTATAATCTGCATTTTGCTATTGGTATTGGTATTGGTTTATTATTGTCACTTGTACCAAGGTACAGTGAAAAGCTTGTCTTACAAACTGGTCGTACAGGTCAATTCATTACACAATGCAGTTACATTGAGTCAGTACGGAGTGCATTGATGTAGTGCAGGTTAAAACAATAATAGTACAGAGTAAAGTGTCACAGCTACAGAGAAAGTGCAGTGTAATAAGGTGCAAGCTCACAACAAGGTAGATCGTGAGGTCAGAGTCCATCTCATCGTATAAGGGAACCGTTCAATAGTTTCATCACTATTATCATCAAAAGCTATTGCTTTTCCCTTTGTATATTTGTCTGGATGGCACATCAAACAAAGTTGGCCACTGTATCTCGGTTCAGATGATAGTAATAAACCAATTACCAATTATTACCAATAAAAGGACAACGGAGAGCAGATGTGTGGGAACACCCTCACCCAAGCTGCCCACTACCTTGGAAGTGTGTCTCTATTCCTTCAACATCACTGGGGATAAACCCTGGAATCCCAGCTGCAGTGTAGGGGTACCGGAAATCACTGCAGCTGGTCACAAAGGTGGCTTATCACCACATTCTCATGAGCGATTCAGGATGGGCAATAAATGCTGACTTTCATACTGACTGAAAAATGAGTAAACACATTTTAATGTTTTTAATCAATTTTATGCTTCAGATTAAAAATCCACTTGGAATATTTTCTTATTGTTGTATATCACAGATATTTTACATCCTCCATTTGCATATGTCATTGATTTTACAAGATGACAAGACAAAGGAGCAGAAGTAGGCCATTCAGCCCATCGAATCTGCTTCACCACTTCACCATGAGCTAAACTATTGTCTCATCTAGCCCCAATTCCTGGCTTTTTCCCCATATCCCTTGATACCCTGACTAATTAGATACTGATCAGTCTTCGCCTTAAACACCCCAATGATCGGGCCTCCACAGCTGTATGTGGCAACAAATTCCATAAATCCATGACCCTCCGGCTAATGAAATTTCTCCACATCTCTGTTCTAAATGGGTACCTTCTAATTCTAAGACCGTGCCCTCTTGTCCTGGACTTACCCACCATGGAAAACAATTTAGCCACATCTACTCTGTCCAGTCCTTTCAACATTCAAAATGTTTCTACAAGGTCCTCTCTCATTCTTCTGTACTCCAATGCATACAGTCCAAGAACCGACAAATGCTCCTCATATGTCAGCCCTTTCATTCCAGGAATCATCTTTGTAAATCTTCTCTGAACCATCTCCAATTATGAAAGAGTAACACATTTAATCATCTTTAGCATGTAGGCGGCAGAGTGGCGCAGCTGGTAGAGCTGCTGCCTCTCAGCTCGAGCGACCCGGGTTCAATCCTGACCTCGGGTGTTGTAGGTGTAGAGATTGTATGTTCTCCCTGTGACAACAAGGGTTTCATCCAAGTGCTCCAGTTTCCTCTAAAGACTTGTGGGTTGGCAGATTAATTGCTGCTGTAAATTGCTACTGATGTCTGGGTGAGTGGTAGAATCTGGGGGGTGGTTGACATAAATAAAATGGGATTAGTATTGGATTGATAACAATGCTTGTTGTATGACTGTGACTCCAAGTAACAAAACACACGCCACGAGAACCTGCATGTTAAATAGACAGTGACCAGAGAGTGAGAGATGGGAAAGGTCAGAAAGATGGGAGTGGGGGTTTTATAGGCAGGGGGAGGTTTGTGTGGGAGGCAGTTCTGGTGGGGATTTGAGATGAGATGGTCATGGAGTACATGGAAAGTTGGAGTTGGTGCAAGGAATGGAGCCTTCAAGCAGATTTTGGGTACAGGGCCAAATCATGGATCTATAAATGGGAAAATAATTAAATTCAACTTTGAGAGAGGGTGCAAAATATTGAGAAGGGTGTGGAAGAGCAAATTATGTTGCTCTGCATTTTTATTTCCATTAAAATCATGGACTGATGCAGTACTGAAGGAGGATATTTGGCCCGTCGTGTCCTTCCCGTTTCTTTGATAGACCTATCCAAAACCCTTGTTATTACCAGTTCTTTCTCCTGACCTTTTCATGCTGGACCCTTTTGTGTGACTCATCAGCCAAGGGGTGGAGCATAGACGGGCATCTTGTGGGGGTTGGGGGGGGCGGATCTGAGGGTCAGGGGTCACAGTTTGAGTTAACTGGATTGGAGGGTAGGGTTAAGGATGTTGGGTTTCGGGACAACTAGTGGGTCGGGGCAGGAGGTAGGTGAGTGTTCATCAGTTAAGATGGGTGATCATCAGTCAAGGGGAAGGATGTATGGGGCAGGAGATGGGTTGGTGTTCATCATTCAAGGTTCCTCAATTAGAACAATTGTTGCCTAGGAACTAGATTGCATACAATTATTTATTTCAGATTCGTGCATTGAAAATGTACTTACCAGTGTGTGACATATGGTTCTGACCATTTCCAGGTCATTTCATGTCAATCCAGGAATTGGGCTAGGTGCTTCCAGGCACTGGATAAAACTCAGATGACATTATCCCCGTGCAAGTATTTTGAGGGAAAGTAGACCGTTCTTCTTCGACAGCACAGATATGGTGGGCTGAAGGGCCTGTTTCCATGCTGTACCACTCGATGACTATGACTGTGATTGACACGTCCAAGACAGCAAGCAGCACAATGGCTCAGTTGGTAGAGCAGCTACCTCCTTGCTCCAACAACACAGGTTCGATCCTGACCTCTGGTATTATCTGTGTGGAGTTTGTACATTCTACCTGTTTCCTCCGGGCGCTCCGGTTTCCTCCCACATCCCAAAGGTGTGCAGGTTGGTAGGTTAATTGGCCACTGTGAATTACCCCTGAAGTGTGGGGTGAGTGGTAAAATCAGGGGGGAGTTGATGGTCTTGTGAGAGAGAATATATTATAGTGAAATAAATGGGGGAATGGGACTGATAAGTTGTTCTGAGAGCTGGCATAGACTTGATGGGATGAATGGACTCCTTCTACGCTGTAAGTATACATGAAAATATGAGAAACTTGGGTTTCTTTGCAGTTTTGTGTCCAGTTCTGACAGCCACAATTTAGGAAGGAGGTAAAGGCTTGAGAAGGAGTGCAGAAGAAGTTCACTAAATTGGTTCCAGGGATGAGGGATCTAAGATAAGATTTCTTTATTCGTCACACGTACATCGAAACACACAGTGAAATACATCTTTTGTGTAGAGTGTTCTGGGGGCAGCCCGCATGTGTCACCACACTTCCGGCGCCAACATAGCATGCCCACAACTTCCCAACCTCTACATCTTTGGAATGTGGGAGGAAACCAGAGCACCCAGAGGAAACCCACACAGACACGGGGAGAACATACAAACTCCTTACAGACAGTGGCCGGAATTGAACCTGGGTCGCTGGCACTGTAAAGCGTTATGCTAACCAGAGAAGTTGGTGTTGTTCTCCTTGGGACAAAAAGGTAATAATGGGATCTGAGAGAGGCATATACTGTAAGAGTATGTAGCATAAGGAGAGAAACTGTTCCCATTGGTCAAGAGGTTCAGGACTAAGGGACATAGAATAAAGGCGATTAGCAAAATAATGACCTGAGGAAAATTATATCAGCTGTTTGGGTGACCGATTGGCTGATCATTTGTGGAGCACCTGCATTCAGTCCGCAGGGCTGTACCTGAGCTTCCCATTGCCTGCCACTTCAATTCTCCATCCTACTCCCTCCCTGTGGTCTCCTCCACTGTTTACAATGAGGCCCAATCCCATCTTAAGGGCAGTACCAGCACCTCATCTTCTGTCTGGGCATGTTGCAATATAGAACTCTACAACTTCAGGTAATTTGATTTCTCAGACTGTATCAGTTGTCTGTCTGTGATATTGACTCTGATTGTTTGTTCTCTTTTCTCTGCTTCTCTTCCCACACATGAATGATAAGGAAATGGAGGGCTATGTGGGAGGGAAGGGTTAGATAGATGGTAGAACAGGATAAGATATTGGCACAACATTGTGGGCTGAAGGGCCTGTACTGTGCTATAATATTCTATGTTCTATGTAGATGCAACCTGATCTGCTGAGTATTTACAGCATCTTCTGTTTTACTTTAGATAAGATAAGATAAGATTTCTTTATTAGTCACATGTACATCGAAACACACAGTGAAATGCATCTTTTGCGTAGTGTTCTGGGGCAGCCCGCAATTGTCACCACACTTCCAGCGTCAACATTGCATGCCCACAACATCCTAACCCATACGTCTTTGGAATGTGGGAGGAAACCAGAGCACCCAGAGGAAACCCACGCAGACACGGGTAGAACATACAAACTCCTTACAGACAGTGGCCAGATTTGAACCCAGGTCACTGGCGCTGTAAAGCGTTATGCTAACCGCTACACTACCGGCCCAACATTTGCCATTATTCTGCCATTGACTTCCCTCTGGCCAATGAGTTCACCATAATAAGATTTTAGGAAAATCATTCATTCACTTTGACTTCAAGGTTCCAGATCAGAAGTCAATAGTTTTACCTAGCAGCGAGCAGAAAGCCTGTGTCCATCTGGCCCCAAGCTATGATGAACTCGATTTTGCTAATTAGGTTGACATCATCTGAAGTAGCTTCAAGAAGAAGAAATATTACACATCAAAGTGCAACAGGATCTTCTGTAAGTGTTTCCACAGAGGTGGGGAGGAGGGGAAGGATGTATGGAGCTGGTCTCTGGTCACACAGGGGTCAGCTCTGGGTGTTTAAACACCTTCAGGTTAACTGCATGCTGAACCCAGCTGCAATCATTTGCAAAAGAGTGCCCGTCATAATTTGGCTGCGATCTCAACACATTCTAATTGAGTTGGAATTGTGACACGATTCAGACCCACCTCGCCTTTGCACAAGAGGAGGGAGGAGGGGTCGAGTTTGTGAAAATATCAGCAGGAGAGTCATCCTGTGCAAATTGGTGTGCTTGTGATGGAGACAGAAGCTTGACTAACACACAGGTTGAGTCTGATGGCACCATTTATGGCAGAGTAGTGGCTAATTTAATGAACCAACGGCCAAAGTTCTGCACCACTGACCCTGAGACAGAAGTTCAAATCCCACCATGATAGCTGGAGAATTTAATTTCAAGTAATTAAATTCAGGGAATCTAATTTGAAGTAATAAAAGAATTAGCTCAGTATTCGTGACCTTGAAACTCCCAGATTGTTTTAAAATCCCATCTGGTTCACATCTGTCCTTCGAGGAGGGGATGGATGATATCTGCAGTCATTACCTGGTCTCTCTGTGACTCCAGTGCCACCATTACAGTTGACTCCTAACCTCCTCAGTTCAGAGGCAATTAAGGATGGACAATAACTGCTGGCAAACATTCAGTGACATCCATCTCTTGGAAAAGGATGAATGAAAAGAATTTTAATCACTAGGGAAAACCTGCCTCAAGCATCGACAGAACTGGGAAGGAAAATTATTAAGTGGTTCCTTTGGGAAGCCATGCTCCCATGCTTTCTCCTTGCTTGGTGGGCACTCATCAGAGGCTTCCTGTTGTACTTGCTTGCCTCCCACTCCTTAGGTCCTACACTGGACTCTGATGTGGGATTAGAGTATGCAGAAACACAGTGCGTTATAAGCAGCTCTTCACCAACTCGTACCATGGCCGAAACAGTCTCCTATGCCCTTGTAATGAAGTTGAGAGACATCGTCAGATGCATACTAGGAATTTGAAGGTGCAGAACTGGCTGATTTTCCGTACTATTGGATGTTATTCCAATGAATACTTCAACACTCTTTTAATTCTTTTTTTTAAGACGTTATGCTGTACAACTTCCAGTGAACCTGTCAAGTTTCAATGGAGAGCAGGAAGCAGAATCAGGGAATTGGGACCCCGGTAACTTTCAAGGGAGTTGGGGAAATCAGCACCCAGTGAGCCAGTTGCTGAATCACTGAGCTTTTCAAAAAATTCAATAGCCAATTATCAGAGTTTTGCCACTGTTAATATAGGAGCTATTGATATAAACTAGAACTGAAAACCCAAGTGGGCGATGTCCGGCCTATGGAAGGAAGTGAATCCTCCCGGAAAGGCCATTCGAGGGTTAACTGATGCATCTTTGCAGCTGACGTCTCAGGGATGAACAAGATTAGGAGATCGATTAAAATTATAATAACTTGAATTTACAACTGGGTACTGTACACATTTGTAAATATTTAACCCATTAAATAATTTCACATGTAAATAGTTGAAGGTTTGTATGAGTTTATTTGCTTTATAAGGAGAAGTAGTGCAGTGTATATAATTGTCAGGGTATCTTTTGGTGTTGGGTGCACTACAGGTTATGACTGTGATAAATCATTGCAAGAGACACTGCCATTTAGCTAAGAGCTGTTGCTTTCAATGAAGGACATTCTATTTCTACACCACCCCTGTCTAATGGTCAACACAGAGAAACCCACAGACACCACATAAATCACGTTACAAGATCTTGTATCTGTAGTCTCCCACCTCCCCAGACTGGTCACAGAGTCATAGAGGGATACAGCATGGAAACAGGCCCTTTGGCCCACCAAGTCTGTACAAGCCATCAAGCACCCATTTACACTGATTCTACATTAAAATCACATTTTCATCAACTCCCTCGAGATTCTACACACTAAGGGCCATTTACAACAGCCAATCAAACCCTCACATGCCTGGGAGGAAACTGGAGCATCCAGGAAAACCCACTTGGTCACAGGAAGAATGTGAAAACTCCACACAGACAGCACCGGAGGTCAGGACTGAACCCCGGGTCTCTGGTACTGTGTGGCAGCGACACTACCAGCTGTGCCACTGTGCCAACCACTGCTAAGGAGTGTTATTTTCTCTCCATTCTGAGTTGTCCTCTCAATTTTATATACATCAGCTAAATTGTCACAGTAAACTTCACTAGTCCCGGCAATATCCCCGTACCGATCGCGAGATGTCACACACCCTGCTGTTGTATGGTGACCTGAACTTCACACAGTACCCTCACTGCAGCCTAACAAATGCTTACATTGAATAACCCTACAGCATAACCTTACTGCTCTTCTATTCTATGCCAAGAGCAATAGAAGCAGATATCCAGTCGGCCACCTTAAATGTGGGTCCTGCTGCATTTGGAATCAATAGACATGCAATCCAAGACCCCTCTGTTTCTCTAAACTTCTGAGGATTTGGCTGTTAATTGTATATTCCCTCATCTTGTCTTGTCTTCCAAAATGCATTACGTCAAACTTCCCTGTGCTCATAAGTGCATTACCTCACACTTCCCTGTTCCCACAAATGCATTACCTCACACTTCTCCACTACCCACAAATCCGTTACCTCACACTTCTCCACTACCCACAAATCCGTTACCTCGCACTTCTCCACTACACACAAATCCGTTACCTCACACTTCTCCACTACACACAAATCCGTTACCTCACACTTCCCTGTTCCCACAAATGCATTACCTCACACTTCTCCACTACACACAAATCCGTTACCTCACACTTCTCCACTACACACAAATCTATTACCTCACACTTCTCTGTACAAAACTCAGCTTTCTCTGTACTGGAATCCATTTGCCATTTTACGTCCATTTATCTAGTCCACTGACGTCGTACTGAAGTCTGCTGCTTTCTTTCTGTTACTTACATTTTGGAGAAACTATTCCCTGCATGTTTTTTGTAAACACTGAGATAAGCTGTTATGTTACTCAGACATCATTGTCTGCAAACAATCTCCATCTTGGAAACAGTGAGATAAACAGCGGCTTATGATGGACAAAAGTTGGATACTTTTATCTTAGGAGGTGGTCCGCCTAGGTTAATCATTGGCCTCCACAGCTGACTCATGCTTTAGTTCAGTATACCACGACCACTGGTTCAGTCAGTGACTGTTGGTGGCAAGATAATATTTAAATCTCACTGTCATGGTAACCAACCAAAAACAAGTAGGTTTTTAAAGCTGGTCGCACTTTCAAATAAGGCCTCGATTTTAAAATAAACTTGAGTTCAATTCCCTTATGTTCCAGATTCTTCACCTTTCGAACTTTCTCCAGCTTATAAAAAATTCCCTGCACTTCGTCATCTTGCTCATCGGCCCAATATTCGTCTTCAACTGCCAAGGCCCAAGCTCGGGAATTTATTCTCAAAATCCTCTCAATGTGCTCTTTAAAAATCAAAATGCTCGCTAAAGGTTCGGCTACTTGGCTTCAGTAAAAAAAAAGGAAATGCTGGAGATGGTTAGCTGGTCAGACAGCACCTGTGGGGAGAGAAACTTGGTCAACCGTTCCACTCGAAGACTTTTCATCAGAACTGGAAATAGAGATGAACGAGGTGTTTAGGAGCAGGGGATGGTATTGGTATTGGTTAATATTGTTATGTGTACCAAGATATAATGAGAAACTTTGCATACATCGAGGTCATAGAGTCATCGAGTCATAGAGTTATATGCCCTTCAGCCCAACTGGTCCATGCCAACCAAAATGCCCCATCCAAGCTAATCCCATTTTAGAATCAGAATCAGAACCAGATTTGTTATCACTGACATAAGATGTGAAATTTGTTGCTTAGCAGCAGTACAGTGCAAAGACATAAAAATCTATAAATTACAAAAATAAATAAATAGTGCAAAGAAAAGAATAACGAGGTAGTGTTCATGGGTTCACAGACCGTTCAGAAATCTGATGGCGGAGGGGAAGAAGCTGTTCCTGAATCATTGATTATGGGTCTTCAGGTTCCTGTACCTCCTCCTTGATGGTAGTAACAAGAAGAGGGCATGTTCAGAATAGTGAGGGTCCTTAATGATGGATGCTGCCTTCTTGAGGCATTGCCTCTTGAACATGTCGTCAATGGTGGGGAGGCTGAGTCTACAACCCTCTGCAGCCTATTTCGATCCTGCACAATGGAGCCTCCATATCAGACTGTGATGCAACCAGTCAGAATGTTCTCACTATACATCTGTAGAAATTTGTAAGACTCTTTGGTGGCATACCAAATCTCCTCAAACTCCTAACGAAGTAGAGCTGCTGGATTATGAACACTACCACGTTATGTTGTTGGGCCCAGGATAGCTCCTCTGAGATGCTGATGCCCAGGAACTTGAAGCTGCTCACCCTTTCCACTGCTGACCCCTCAATGAGGACTTCCCCTTCCTAAAGTCCACAATCTGTTCCTTGGTCTTTCTGACATTGAGTGTGAGGTTGTTGTTGCAACACCACTCAACCAGCTGATCTACCTCACTCCTGGATGCCTCCTCATCAACATCTGAGATTCTACCAACAACAGTGGTGTCATCGGTGAATTTATAGATGGTGTTTGAACTGTGCTTAGCCACACAGTCATGAGTGTAGAGACAGTAGACCAGTAGGCTAAACACGCATTCATGAGGTATGCCTTAGTTGGTTGTCAGCAAGGACGAGATGTTATTACCAACCTGCACCGACTGTGGTCTCCCGACCAGGAAGTCAAGGATTGAGTTGCAGAGGGAGGTACAGAGGCCCAGGTTTTGAAGCTTGGTTATTAGCCCTGAGGGAGCGATGGTGTTGAACGCTGAGTTGTAATCGATAAACAGTAGCTTGATGTCTGTTTTGCAGTCATCTAGGTGCTCCAAAGCTGAGTGGAGAGCCAGTGAGATTGCGTCCTCTGTAGACCTGTTATGGTGGTCGGCAAATTGCAGCGGGTCCAGCTCTTTGCTCAGGCAGGAGTTAATTCTAGCCATGACCAACCTCTCAAAGTACTTCATTATGGTAGATGTGAGTGCTGCTGGGCGATAGTCATTGAGGCAGCACACTCTGCCCTTCTTGGGCACCAGTATGATTGCTGCCCTTTTGAAGCAGGTGGGAACCTCAGCCTGCAGCAGTGAGAGGTTGAAGATGTCCTTGAACACACCAGCCAGTTGGTTGGCACAGATTTTCAGTACCCGGCCAGATACGCCATCAGGGCCTGACGACTTGCGAGGGTTTACCCTCTTGAAGGATATTCGGACATTGGCATTCAAGACAAAGACCACAGGGTCACCAGATGCTTTTTAAAAAAATTTTATTTACAGCGTGGTAACAGGCCCTTCCAGCGCAACGAGTCCGCGCCGCCCATTTTTTAAACCCAAGTTAACCTACCTGTGCGTCTTTGCAATGTGGGAGGAAACCGGAGCACCCGGAGGAAACCCACGCAGACACGGGAGAACGTACAAACTCCTTACAGACAGCGACGGGAATTGAACCCCGATCGCTGGCGCTGTAATAGCATCGCGCTAACCGCTACGCTACTGTGCGGTACTGTGGGGATTCGCACAGGTGTAGTGTTATTCTCCCTTTCAAAGCGTGCATAAAAGGCTTTGAGCTCATCGAGGGGTGAAACATCACTCCCATTTATGCTGTCCTTTCCCATCCATGTACCTGTCCTTTTAAAAGTTGTTATTGTACCACCCTTTGTGTAAAAAGGCTGCCCTCTTAAATCTTTCCCCTCTCACCTTAAGTCTATGCCCTCTAGTTCTTGATTCCTCTGCTCTTGGAAACAGGCTGAGTGCATTCACCCTATCTATACCCCTCATGATTTTATACACCTCTATAAGATCACCTCAGTCTCCTACGCTCTAAGGACTAAAGTCCTAGCCTGTCCAACCTCTCCTCAGTCCCTCAAGTCCTATCAATCCTGGCAGAGGTAGTAATAAGAAAACAGAATGCAGAATATAGTGTTACAGCTACAGAGTAAGTGCAGTGCAGGTAGACAAATAAAGTGCAACGCCCACAATGAGATAGACTGAGAGATCAAGAGTTCACCTTTAGCGTATGAGAGGTCCGTTCAAGAGTCTGGTAACAGTGGGATAGAAGCAGCCCTTGAGTTTGGTGGTACGTGTTTTCAAGCCTTTGTATCTGATTTTGGCGTGACAGATCATGATTGCAAAACCATAAGTAATTTGGGTTGAGCTAAGAGATAGGAAAGGGCAGGAGTTATTTATAATCTGATGGGGGAAGGAGCAGAGGAAACAAAAAGAGAAAGTTGTTTTAGGTCAGAGGACAGGAGAGAGTAAATAAACAAGAGCAGTGGTAGAACAGGGTGAATCCTCTACCCTGTAGGGACTCAGTCATCAATTGCATTCCAAAGTGAGATGGATAGATTTCTGGATATTGGGACAGGGCAGGAAAATGGTGATCGTGTTGATTGGCAGAATAGACTTGAGGGGCTGAATGGCCCATTCCTGTTACAATTTCCAAGGTCTGAAAGAGTTGTAAGGAGAAGGTGAATAAATGTGAAATTACCAGAAGGAAATAGAGGGAGGAAATAACAGGAGGAACTGGTATTGGGATTGGTTTATTATTGTCACTTGTACCAAGGTACAGTGAAAAACTTGTCTTACAAACCGATCGTACAGGTCAATTCATTACACAGTGCAGTTACATTGAGTTAGTACAGAGTGCATTGATGTAGTACAAAAACTGTGAATGCAGAAGATGTAACGTACAAGAGCTTCAATGGCCAAAGTTTTCTTTGGTTAATGGCCAACTCTTTCCTGATAACAAACAATCTGCTGGAGGAACTCAACGGGTCAAGCAGCATTTGTGGGAGGAAAGGAATTGTCAATGCTTTGGGTTGAAACCATGTATCAGGACTCTTATCTGACAACACTCCTGTGAAGTCTCTTGAAGCAATTTATTGCCTTAAAGACACTGAAGGGAGAGCACCATGGCATATCCAGTAGAGCCATTGCCTCACAGCTCCAGTGCCCCGGGTTCAATCCTGAGTTTAGGTGCTACCCGCATGGTGTTTACATGTTCTCCCAGTGACTGTGTACATTCCCCCAGGTGGTCCTGTTTCTTCCCACATCCCAAAAGCATGCAGACTGGTAGGTTAATTGGCCACTGTATATTGCCCCCAGTGTGTAGGTGAGTGGTAGAATCTGGGGGCAGTTTATGGGAATATGGGGAAAATAAAATGTAGGCCTGATGTAGGGTTAGTGTAAATAGAAGGTTGATGGTCGTCACAGATTCAGTGGGCTGAAGGGCCTGTTTCCATGCTGTACTTTTCTATGACTCTATGTAAATGAAAGCTATTCCCAGTCGGTTGACAGAGCTTTGTGGAGTGAAAAATTATCAACACGATTATATTAATAGAACAGGAGCTGGCATAATACAGCATTAATTTTCATATTTCCCCATGAAGGTGGTCATTGGTTCAGGTAGGTACATACATAAAAATGCAATAAGTAGCGATTTGAAAAATAACATTGAATTCTACCAAGTCTAATGCCGGTTCTCAGAACAATCCCATCTGTCCCATTCCCTCATTTATTTCCCTGTAACCTATTCCCTCTCACATTCCCTTCTATTCCTGATTCTCCTATCACCCACATACATTGGGGGCAATTTATAGCGGCCAATTAACCTACCAGTACGTCTGTGGGATGTGGGAGGAAACCAGAGCACCCGGTGGAAACATATGTGGTCACAGAGAGAAAGTGCAAACTCCACACGGACAGCACCTGAGGTCAGGATCGAACCCGGCTGGCTGGAGCTATAAAGCAGTAGAACTAACTGCTGCCTTGCTGTGTTGGTCTTGAATTAAGTAACATTGCCTCACCACGGTAGTTTAATAGTTATGATCATGTGCATCATAGGGGGAGGCCTGATTGCAGCAAGTTTCATGAGAAAACCATCAGGTTTATCCAAGTCACATAATGCTCTGATTTGGACCTGCTTTAAAAGCCCTCTCTCCTTTTGAGGTCTTCGATTTTAAGGAAACATCCCAGATCTGATAAAACGTCTTCGACCAACAATGGAAAATCTGTTTCTCTTTCTGCAGATGCTGCCTGTCCTGCTAAGTACTCCCAACATTGTTTTTACTTCAGATTCCCAGCATCTGCAGCTTATTTGATTTCCATTTAGGAAAACATGTTTCTTGAGTTTAAGACATATTTGGCTTTTGTCTAAAAGCCCTAGGTCAATACTGGGAGTAAAGGAAATCAATTCAAGTTATGAAAGCCTCTGTATTCCACTATCGATGTTATGGTTTGCACTTTTGTTGGTTCAAGTAGAGTTTAGTAAAATATGAACATAAAAATTCAACAAGTAGTTATTTGAAAAATACATGGAATGCTACCAAGTCTAATTTTATTAGACACGCACACATTGCGTAAATCTCTTCGGTTACTATTCCCCGTGGATTGAAACATGTAAGATCTTGTGGGGTCTTGACAGCGTGGGTGTGGGGAAACTAGAGCTAGAGGTCCCTGTTTAAAAATAAGGAGTTGTCCACTTAAGACAGATGAGGAAATTTATTTTCTCTCAGAGGGCTGTGAGTCCTTGGAGCTCTCATCCTTAAAGAGCAGTGGAAGCGGAAAGTTTGACTATTTTTAAGGTGGAAGTTAGTACCAGTAGGTTGTGAGCGGTAGAATTTGGAGAGTTGATGGCAATGGGGGGTGGCACGGGGGAGAACAAAATAGGACTAGGGTAGGGTCTGTGTGAATATGGGTGCTTTTATGGTCAGCCTAGACTTGCTAGGCTGAAGGGCTTGTTTCATTGCTGTATCTCCGTGCGACTCAAAAGCAGAGAAAGAGCTGACACTGGATTTCCCCAATCTGTCCACTATGCGATTGTGAAACCCCTCTGGGAACGTGAGATTGCAAAATCAAATGGAAAATCTTCTGGAATATTTGAAATCAAGAGGAGAGGAAGTGGGGGGTGAGCTTCTGTTTCTTTTTTGCTGGCAATGCATTGAAAGGTTAAATGTGTGAATTGGAATTGGAATTGGTTTATTATTGTCATGTATACCAAAGTACAATGAAAAGCTTGTCTTGCATACTGTTCATACAGATCAATTCATTACACAGTGCATTGAGGTAGAACAAGGTAAAACAACACAGAATGCAGAGTAAAGTGTCACAGCTACAGAGAAAGTGCAGTGCAGGCAGACAATAAGGTGAAGGATCATAATAAGGTAGATTGTGAGATCAAGAGTCCATCTTATCGTACTAGGGAACCGTTCAATAGTCTTATAACAACAGGATAAAAGCTGTCCTTGAGCCTGGTGGTACGTGCTTTCAAGCTTTTGTACCTTCTGTCCGATGGGAGGGAGGAGAAGAGAGAATGTCCGGGGTGGGAGGGGCCTTTGATTATGTTGGCTTCTTTACCGAGGCAGCCAGAAGTATAGAAAAAGTCCATGGAGGGGAGGCTGGTTTCCGTGATGTGCTGAGCTGTGTCCACAACTCTCTGCAGTTTCTTGGGGTCCCGGGCAGAGCAGTTGCCATACCCAGCTGTGATGCATCCAGATAAGATGTTTTCTCTGGCGCATCAATAAAAGTTGGTGAGTGTCAAAGGGGACATGCCAAATTTCTTTAGCCTCCTGAAGAAGTAGAGGTGCTGGTGAGCTTTCTTGGCCGTGGAGTCTACGTGGTTAGACCAGGACAGGCTGTTGGTGATGTTCACTCCTAGGAACTTGGAGCTCTCAACCCTCTTGACCTCAGCACTGTTGATGTAGACAGGAGCATGTGCACTGCCCCGCTTCCTGAAGTCAATGATTAGCTTCTCTGTTTTGCTGACATTGACCCACCACCTACACATTTGAGGCAATTTGCAGTAGCTAATTAAACTACCAACCTGCACATCTGTGGGATGTGGGAGGAAGCCAATGCACCCGGAGGAAGCCCATGTGGTCACTGGGACAACGTGCTAACTCCATACAGACAGCATCAGGACTGAACCTGTGTTGCTGGAGCAGTGAGGCAGTGGCTCTGCTAGCTGCACAGCTGTGGCACCCATGTATTGGTTCTAGACTCCATTCTTGTGAGATCAGTATAGCCACGGTTCACAGGAGCAAGCAACGAGCTGGTAGAGGAACTCAGTGGCTCAGGCAGCATCTGTGGAGGCAAATGGACAGTTTATTATATGTTTATTATATTTATTACATTTTACATTACATTTATTATATAAATTTTAGTTATATATAACATATAAAGTTTATTATATAAATGGACAGAAATTAGACAGGAAATGGACTGTAACACTGTGTACCGTGAAGTACAGTAATATTGTATTAATGTGATTCTGTAATCATTGAATAAACAGCCTTTGGAAACAGAAAACAAAAATGGAAAAAAATTTTAAAAACTAAATCTTAATTTAACTGGCAGTATAGGAATAGTCAAATATTGTTTGATAATCCCTCTTATGAGGTGCCTTGGAATGTTTTCCAATGTTAAATGTGCAACATACGTTCCTGCTGTTACCAACAAGCTGTTTTCTATCCTGAAGATGCTGAAATTTGGAGCAAAAGAAATGAGCTGCTAGAGGAAATGCGGATGCTGGAAATCCAAAATAAAAACAGAAAATGCTGGAAACACTCAGCATCTGTGGAGAGGGAAGTGGACTTAACTGAAGTGTCTTCTTCTGAAGGGTCTTCAACCTGAAAAGTAAACTCTATTTCTCGTTCCACAGAAGCTGCCTGACTTGCTGAGCGTTTGCGGTATTTTCTGTTTCTATTCCAGATACGAAAGGTCTTGACCCGAAATGTCGACTGTCCATTTCCCTCTACAGATGCTGCCTGATCCTTTGAGTTCCTCCAGCAACTCGTTTCTTGCTCCTGTGAACTGTGGCTGTACTAATTTCATGAGAATAGAGTCTGGAACCAATACATAGGTGGCATAGTAGTGCAGCCAGTAGAACTACTCCTCACAGCTCTACAACCTGCACCACTGACTTGAGCTTGTCAAGTGTGGTTGATGTTGCACCCCTTCAGAGCAATGGGGAGTGTTCCTTCATACTGCCAACTAAAGCCTTGAAAGAAGTGCATAGGCTTTGTAGGATGGGGCAAGGTCACTCATTATAGACAGTCCAGAAATTTGCCTGAAAATCAAAAAAACTGCACATGCTAGAATTCTGAAATAAAAACAGAAAGTGCTGGAAGCACTCAGTATCTGTGGAGACTTAATTAAACTGCCTTCTTCTGAAGGGTCTTATACCTTCCTTCCATCCAGTCCATCTCCACGATGCGTTGCATCAGGAAGGCTAACAGTCTCGTCAAGGATGCCTGCCACCCTGGCCATCCCCTTTTCTCCTTTCTACCTTCTAGGAGAAGATACAGGAGCTTGAAGGCCCAGGCAACCAAATTCAAGAACAGCTTCTCCCCCACTGCTACCAGGTTCCTGAACCGATCACCTCTTTCACCTCCACTTCCCGGTGGTGCTGCCATGTTCTCAAACCCTTAACCCTCCCTCCTCTGTTATTATCATTTTAACGTTTCTTTTTGCACTACTTCAGATTGCACTGCAATCTTTGCACCGTTCCATTGTTCTCGTCACTCTATTTATTGTTGTATTTATTATTCTGTTTATTCTGTGGGCTTCACACAAGCGAGGAATTTCATTAGACCCTGGTGTAAGTGGCAATAAAGTTATCTGAATCTTAATCTGAATCTGAAATGTAAACTCTATCTCTCTTTCCACAGTCTCTGCATGACTTGCTTAACATTTGCGGAATTTTCTGTCCTTGTTCTAGAGATCCACCTGACATTTATAGCCACCGTATCCATAGCCACTGCTGGCCTTGTCAATTTCCTGCTCAATGGTATCACGAGAGATGTCAGTGAGGGGATCTCGGCAATGGGACTACTGCACCTGAGGAGAAAATGGTTGGGCTTCCCTTGATTTGAATGTGCATTTCAGTCAAATATCAAAAGATAACCTTAACTAATACATCCCTCAATACACATCACTAAACCAATCAGGGCATTGCTCTTTTTGGGATCTTGCTGAATTTCAGAACTACTTAATTGGTTGTAAGATGCATTGAAGAACTTTGTTTCTCCTTGCAAATATTACCTCCCACTTCTCTGTCATATAGACTGTCATGATCTACCTAATTATCCAAAGGACTCAGAATGGAGAAACAAGTGAACACCCTACTGTTGACTTTTCGATAGAAGAGGACCATCTATGAGGTAGATGAAGATGTTTAGGCCAGAGGTGATTCCCCAAACACTCCTGCAAGGATGTAATGGGTGTTTGCCCTGCGATGATCACTACCACCTTTTTGTTGGATATGACTCAAGCTAATGCAGAGTTCTCCAATTAAACTTCCCCCACTGATCCCCGTAGCACGATGTGGCACATTGATGTCAAAGACAGCTGCTCTGATCTGCCCTAAACCATTCAGACTTAGGTCTATGTCTGAACTTAAATAAAGCAACAAATTCATGGTGTCAACTATATGGGTGCAACTGGTGAATTAAGTGGAACAGAAGAAACAAAGGACTGCAGATGCTGGAATCTAGATGAACAACACTATGATGCTGGAGGGACTCAGCAGGCCAGGCAGCATCCGTGGAGAAAAGCAGGCGGTCAACGTTTCGGGCCAGGATGGAAGATAGGAAAAGGGGAAGCCCAATGTATGGGAAAGCAGAGCAGTGATAGGTGGACAAAAGAGGGGAGGTGGGGTGGGCACAGGGTGGTGATAGATAGATGCAGGTAAGAAATAGTGAGAGGCGGGTGTGGGGGAGGAGGGGAGGGCACATCCACCGGGGGATGGGTCAAAGGTAAGGAGAGGGAAAAAAAGGGCTAGAAAAAAGAGAGAAAGGCTAAAAGAGAAAAATAAAAGAGAGAAAGGGAAGAAAAGAAGAGGCATGGTGTTGGGGGCAAGGGAGGTGGGGATTATTTAAAGTGGGAGAATTCAATGTTCATGCCATTAGGCTGCAAGGTGGTGTACTTGGCTAATATTTGCTGTACTTTGCAGCTCAAAAATATCAATGGGCTTGATCTTGCTGGAAGTGTAACCTGATAATAGCACCACCAGGGCATTGAGATGTTTGCAACCATAATGGACAACCGAACCAACTGTGTATCTCCAGAACCAATGGGACTTAAAAGATTGAGGCATAAACAAAGGAAGGATTATGAAGGAGGAAGAACTGGAGTCAAATCAGATAAAGATTGAGAAACAAAGGGGGAAAGAAAGATTGATTGAGAGAGAGAAAGAGAGAGAGAGAGAGAGTGAGAGAGAGAGTGAGAGAGAGAGAGTGAGGTAAAAACTGGACAGAAAGGAAAAATAAGGAGTGTGGTAATTTGCAATACACAATTTACTGGCCAGTCTACACAAGGTTAACCGTGCTTGGATGCAGCTTCAGAAAAGTTCTAGCCCCGTGTTACCAAAGAACTGAAGAGGGTAAAAACGGTGCTAGAACCTGTTCACTCCCATGCCCAGCACTCAGTTTATGAATAAATTATTAAAATTGTCAAACTGTTAAAGAAATATATAGGGCTGCTTAATTAAACACTTGTTCAGCATTTAAGTGAATCATTTACCATATAGAAGTTTAACTATTGGAAAAACACCTCGTGTTATGTTTTGGTGCTCACTGTCTATAACTACGTACAATGTGCCTTTTCCTCCATGTTAAGGTCACAGTTAGAAGGTTCACTAATGATTCCAATTCCACTCTTGCACAACCTCAATTTCAATTGCTTCACTTTTGGCAGTCACGATTGTTGAACTGAGAACTCTTGAATAGATGCAGAAAACAAATAAACTAGTGGAACGGTGACCGTTATGTCTACAAGGTGAGGAAGGCAGTGGTTTTGCTACAGATATGCAGAATTCTGGTTAGACAATGCCTGGAGACTGTGACCGACTCTGGTACCACTGCTTAGAAAGTGTCACAGGGTCATAAGACATAGGAGCAGAATTAGGCCATTTGGCCCATCGAGTCTGCTCTGCCATTCAATCACATCTGATTCTTTTCTCAACCCCATTCTCCTGCCTTCTCCCCACAACACTTACCAATCAAGAACCTATCAATCTCTGCCTTAAATACACCTTATGACTTGGCCTCCACAGCCCTCTGTGGCAATGACTTTCACAGATTCACCACCTTCTGGCTGAAGGAATTCCTCCTCATCTTAGTTTTAAAGGGATGTCCCTTTATTCTGAGGCTGTGCCCTCGGATCCTAGACTCTCCTACTAGAACATAGAACACTACAGCACAGGACAGGCCTCTGCATATCTGTAGCATAACCACTGCCTTCGTCACCTTGTAGACATAAAGGTCGGCGTCCCACTAGTTTATTTGTTTTCTGCATCTATTCAAGATTTCTTAATTCAACAATCGTGACTGCCAAAAATGAAGCAATTGAAATTGAGGTTGTGCAAGAGTGGAATTGGAATCATTAGTGAACCTTCTAACTGTGACCTTAACTTGGAGGAAAAGTTACTTTGTATGTAATTATAGACAGTGAACACCAAAACATTTTATACTAATGGAAACATCCTCTCCATATCTACTCTATCCAGGCCTTTCAGTATTTGGTAGGGTTCAATAAGATTCCCCCTCATCCTTCTGAACTCCGTTGAGTTCAGGACCAGAGACATCAAACGCACTTCATATGTTAAGCCTTTCATTCCTGGGATCATTCTTGTGAACCTTCTCTGGACACTCTCCAGGGCCAGTCCATCTTTCCTTAGATACGGGGCCCAAAATTGCTCACGAAATATCAGATATATCAGCCTTGGAAAAACTACAGAGTACATTTGAAAAAATGCTATTATGATGAGAGAGATTACACAAACTAGGCATCTGTTCCACTAATATTAGAAAATTAAAGGGTGATTTTATTTAAGTTTAAAAAGAACCAATAGGGTGGAAAGAGCAAAGCAACGTATGTTACTTGAATTTTTTTTGTACTGAGGAGCATGGTCTAAAAATTGAAACCAGACCTTTCAGGAATGAAATTAGGAGATGCTTCTACACATAGAAATTTGAAACCCTCACTCAAAAATACAACTAACCTTAGGGTCAATTTCTCATTTTGAATCTGGGATTGTAGATTTTTGTTAAGCAGGAGGACGAAAGGATATGGAGAATAGGTGGCTGGTTTTATTATTGTCACATGTACTGAGGTACAACGAAAAGTTTCTTGCATGTCATCTAGACAGATCATTCCATACATAGGTACATCGCGGTAGTAAAAAGAAAAGCAGAATGCAGAATATAGTGTTGTAGCTACAGAGAAAGTGCAGTGCAGGTAAACAAATAAAGTGCAAGGGCCACGATGAGGTAGAGTGGGAGATTGAGTTCATCTTTAGTGCATGAGAGGTATCTACATAGTTAGGTCACAGATCAGTCCTGATCTCCAAACAGGTTTGAGAGGCTGAATAATAGACTCTTGTTCCAATGTTCCTGGCTTCTAATCTCAGGAACTGCCTCCCTAAAGCACTCTGTCTCTCTATCTCTCCTCCTGCCTTTAAGAAGCCACCACTTTGACCAGTTTTTTGACATCTACCCATTCAACTTCTTTGGTGCTTATGTGACATGTCTCATCTGACAGCACTCCTGTGAAGAAACTTGGATGTTTCTCCTTGTTAAGACACTTTATAAATGCATATTTTTGTAGTTTGTACCATTTTATGGATAATTTATCTTTTCCCTTTCTGATGGCAATATTGGCAAGGGTACACTTTCCAGTATACCACTGTCGGATCCGGCTATTTTCGAATCCGCAGGTTCTTTCAGAAGTCCAGGAATGAGTTGAAAACAACTTGGTGGTTCACAAAGTTTTACTGGAAAAGTTTAAAACAAAGAAACAGTCACAGAGTACATGGCACCAGCTTTACTTCTAGGAGACGAGCCGAGACAAAGGAACTGAAGATGAGCTGGGGTCGGCGGGGGAGAGGGGGTGGGTTGGGTGGAGGGGGGGAAGAGAGCAAGAGAGAGATAGAGCAAGATAAGCAAGAGAGAGAGATAAACTAGAGAGCGATTAACAAAAAGCGACACCTTTTATACCTGAGGTAAGAGGTACTCCTTAGCTAACAATAGTCCAATCAGAAAACCTGTGGCCAAACCAACCAATGAGAAAATACATATTCAGCTGATGGACGAACCAATAAGCTAGGAAGCGGCCATTCCTTGTGCAGCCACTTGACATGTGTTAAACACTATACGTGTTAAAAAACTACTTAAAACAGTCGAGTCCAACACCACGGAATGTGCTGGTGGCCTGTTTTATTGGACCGCTGTGGACAAGCAGAGCTGACTTTCTTTTTAGGCAGTCCCAGGCACAGGGATCAGGGATGACTTACTCCGATTCCGGTTGGGAGGAGGGTAAGATGCTTGTGTGTGAATTCTTTTATCATGGGGCAGCCGTTACTCGCCAGTTACCACATGGACAAACCGAGCGAGGTCTTGGTCCAAAGGCAAGGAGATCCAAGATACCTGGTGACCAGACTCTGCTACAATGACTAAGCAAGCGCACGCGCGCATGCACACACACACACACACACACACACACACACACACACACACACACACACACACACACACACACACACACACACACACACACACTGTCCTGTTTTGGGTGAAGAACCTTGAGACGAAGGGTCTCAAGCCGAAACATCAACTGTCCATTTCCCTCCACAGATGCTGCCTGACCCACTAAATTCTTCCAGCATCTTGTTTGTTGCTCCAACTTCCAGCTTCTGCGGTCTCTCGTGTCTACACAGAATGTCTTGATGTCTTGTCCAGACCCTCTTCCTCACTTTCCCTTTCTTTGTCTCCCTATACCAGTCCCCTCCACCCCCTCCCCAATTGCCTCCCTCATTCTCCCTCGGATCGCTTTTCAGTCCTTCCCCTTCCATTTATCCCTCTCTCTCAGCTCCCTCCCCAACTCTCAGCCCCTTCCCTTCCCTCTCCATCCCCCTTTTCTCTTCCCTTCTCCCACTACCCTGCCTCTCGGCCATTTGTTGTCTCCCAGGGTAAGGCTGCCCCTCTGAGCCCTGCCACTCACTCTCTCCGCGGACACCCCCTGACCGCTGACCACTTTCCCTGCTCTTGATCCCTGCAGCTGCATCACCCAAAGCCTGCATCCTAGCCCAAACCTCAGGAGGACCTTCAGGTACCTGCCTGGTGCTGCCTAGTGAACAGATCCACCACGGAAAGCATCCACAGCAGGCGCTGCCTCAAGAAGGCGGCGTCTATCATCAAGGGTCCCCACCATCCGGGTCATGCCCTCTTCTCGCTGCTACCATTGGGCAGGAGGTACAGAAGCCTGAAGTCCCACACCACCAGGTTAAAGAACAGCTACTTTCCTACAACCATCAGGTTCTTGAACTGACCTGCACAACCCTAACCCTACCTCAGCGACGGAACACGATATGGACTGCCATGGACGTCTCTGTTTGTATTTTTTTTTGCACTAACGTCTTGTTTTGCACAGCTTTTTTTCAATGTCTGGTTTAATTTATGTACAATTTATGTGCTCTGTGTGTTGCTGTCTGTACCTACGTGCCTGAGGTGCTGCTGCAGGCAAGTTTTTCATTGTACCTGTACCTCATTTTTCTTTGTACCGTACTTGTGCACATGACAATAAACTCGACGACTTGATCCTGGTCTCCTGGAACTGCGCAATTGGTTGGTCCTGGCATGTTATTTTCCAGCCAATGGAGATGACCTACTTCCAGCCTGGGGTCAGGTAAGAAACTCTTTGATCCAATGACCCTGAAGGAACGGAGATGGATGTGCAGGCAGGGTGAATTGAGGAGAACTGATAGACGAACTCCAGACAACTCTGGGCCTCCTGAGTGTTGGAAGGAGTTGGGACGGAGACAATGATCAAATAACAAGCTTCTTCTTTGTACCCCATAGATAAACGGATTGAGTAGATAGAGTCATACAGCACAGACAAAGGCCCTCCAGCCTGCTATATCCATGCCAACCATCACTCTGGGTAATTTCAATGTGATTCCACATGCAATATCAGGAAGGAGTGAATCTATGCAGCATGAGATTTTTCTGGCTACATCTCATCATCCTAGGGGAAGAGGGAGCCAAGTCCTTGGCTAAACTCTGGTCTGGGAAATCAGGATTCATACTGCAGGTCACCACTCCATTTTGGAAAAAGCCCAGGGGCAGAAATCACTTCCATCCCTGCAACCGACCTCAGTAAAACAAATAATCCCATTGTTGTTTGTAGGATGGTGCAGTGTGCAGAACTGGCAGCCCCATTTATGCATGGTATACTGCACAGAAAGAGGCCATTCAATCCAACTGGCCATGGAAGAACTTCTACTCCACTCATTCCACATCCCGAATAACAATGCATTTTATTGGATGCAAAGGTCATTGAGAAGTCAGGAGTCTTGGTTTATAAGTTCAAATGCATTTCCAATTCTTTATTATTAATAGAGGCTGATAAGAGATTCCTTTGGTGAAATGGATAACTTTGAAGATCTTGCAACTAGTAGACTGATTAATCATTAACCATTGCTCAAACCTGGCACTTGATCAATGATTTATGCACATCTCATCATGGGCTGCATCAGTTACCCTTGCTCACGAGTCAAGATTCAGCTGAAACTAGGGAGTGAGCTCACTTTTAATTTCGACAGAATTCTTAGTTTTTGAAGAGCTCCACATTAATGAAGGCGCTGGATAATTGTGAAGTACTGAAGGACAAAGAGTCATTATCTCAGCGTAGGGTCCCCATCACTAATGTAGCTGGGTGCACATACATGAATCATTTTGGGTTGGAGGGGTCAGTAGATCATGTTAGAAAGGAAGAGACACAAGCTATAGAAGAAGTTCCCTTGGGATTTGATGAGGTTTTTGTGAGGAGCTATTTTTCATACAATCATTTATCAAACCAGCAAAGTTACCCATCCTTATTTTAGCAAAGGACTTCAAAAGGAAGTATTCAATCATACAGCCATTTGGTCCATCGTTCTTGTACTAGGTCTTAGAAAGGACTGCAGGCAAACCCCTGGGTTACAGAAGGGTTGCGTTCCTAGAAAAACATCAATATCACAATTTTCTGTAGCACGAAACCATACTTTCCCTGTGAAAAGTAGAGATACGTCGGTGCAGGATATTTTTCTCTCAACAGTTGCTGGTACACCACAGGGAGCCACTTAGGTGATTGCCTTGTCAGTTTCCAAAGCAAATCTCTTCAGTGGGCAGCAGTTGCCTTTGGAGACACAAGGGACTGCAGATGCTGTAACCTGGAGCATATAACAAACTAAAGGCTGGAAAATGATGGTGATGGGCAAAGGCAGATAAGGAGTGAGGAAAAAATGGCAGATGGGGAGGGTCAGGGGGTGGGGTGTGGAAGAGAGGGTAGATGTAAGTGAGCCTCTTTTGTCTCCACTTATCACATTCCAGCCTTCAGTTTGAATGGAAACACACAATGTTATATACAGTATATATCAAATATAGGTAAGATAGTTTAATGATATAACTCATAACAAATAACAGTGGTTATTTAGATTGCACTTAAACTTGCTGGCCCTGTTTCAGACATCCTGAAGGTAAATGATATGGAAAACTCTTGAAAAAAACTGCAAGACGGCTGGATGAACCCACCGCGCTGAAGAAATCCCACCACATCTGCATGCGTCAAGAAATGCAAGTTGAAAAAAATTGAAAAAGGACAAAATTTGTTGTTACTTCTGCATTTGTTATTTTTTCTGTAATTTTTTCCTCACATAAATTCCACAAGAGTGAATTTTATTCCATATCTTGGATTTTTGGATGGTGATTTGTGAATTCTGTAAGGGCGAATTTCTGTAAACCGAATGGCCTTACACAGGGGCCACCTGTATACGGTCAGTGCCATCCCTTTGCTCTTGCCCTGGATTTTTTTTTTCTGAATCTATGTCCAATCCCCTTGGGGAAATCACGATTGAATCTCCTATCACCACCTTTGCGGGCAGTGTACGCCACTGGGGAGATGGACCGAATCACAATTGAAGTGCTAAGCTTGTGGGTAGATGTCTGACCCGTTAACCTGGAGACATTTCAATTCCCACCACACAAGCTGTGGGGTTGAAATTTAGGAAAGGACAACCACGAAATCACCGCATTGCTGTTTTCAAAAATAATTTTCAGTTTTCTTCAGTGAGCAGAAATTTGCCATCCTTGAGGTCTTTACACATCTGGTCTATACATGACTCTCTTCTCATCAACACCATTGACTCCTAACTGCCCTCTGCAGTGGCCTGGCAAACATTCAATTCTGGGAGCAATGAAGAAAGAACAATAAATATGAGTTTTGTCAGTGACAGCCATATCCTGTACAAATAAATGGCAGAAAAAAACATCACAGGGTGAAATGTTACTGTGCTGCCTAGACCTCATGAATTAATAGCGTTAATACATGTATTTCTGTCCCATAGTAAACATAACAAATAGAACCAGGAGTGGGCCATCTGGTCATTGAGTCTGCTCAAGATCATAGTTGATCTTTTACCTCAGTGACATTTTCCTACTCTATCTCACATTTCTCAAACACAGCTTTATAAAACATTGGTGAGGTAACATTTGGAACATCATGTGCTGCTATGGTCGTTGGTGTTATGGTCGGGAGGAGATTCACCAGGGATGTTGCCTGGGATGGTGTGTCTCAGTTATGAGGAGAGACTGGAGAGGCTGGGCCCACATTCCTATCAGCTCCCACCAGATTCTACAACTCAGCTCCATACTAGGCCAATTTACAGCGGCTAATTCACCTACCAGCCCGCAAATCTTTGGGATGTGGGAAATATTGACTTATCGTCAATATTTACGCAAGTGTAGAGATACGTTTGGTAGATTGAATAGCGACAATACAAGGTCGCACATTGTACAACTGTATACTTAATGAATAAAGTATATTTTTGGGAAAAACATCCCCTGAAACCTGAGTATAAATCCAATTTATCTGCACACTATTCTTACTGCTTAAAGTTATCCTCAGTCAATTATTGAAATGATGTGTCTATTAATATAGGATCATTGGTTAAAGATATTTCTTTGGCGATAACGCCTTTCGAAGATCATGAGATGCTACAAGGCAGCAAATTAAAGTAGGTCATTCTTTTCTTTTTAACATGGCGTCACAGATAGACAGGGTGGTGAAGAAGGTGATTAGCAGGCTGGCCTTCATCAGTCAGGGCATTGAGTACAGGAGTTGGGACATTATGTTGCAGTTGTATAAGTCGTTGGTGAGGCCACTCTTGGAGTACTGTGTACAGTTTTGGTCACTGTGTTATAGGAAAGAGGTGGTTAAACTGGAAAGAGTGCAGAAAAGATTTATGAGGATGTTGCCAGGACTAGAGGTCCTGAATTATAGGGAGAGGTTGGCCAGGCTAGGTCTTTATTCCTTGGAGATTCCTAGGAGATTGAGGGGTGATCTTATAGAGGTTTATAAAATCATGAGGGGCGGGGCTTAGAGGGAAATGGGCCAAACACAGGATATTGGGACTAGCTGGGTGGGCACCGTGGTTGGCATGGACTGGTTGGGCCAAAGGGCCTGTGTCTGTGCTATATTGCTCTTTAACTCTATGGCCGACAACAGGACTCCCTCCAATTTAATCCACACCAACATTAATTCATCCACAAACTACTGACAAAATCATGTGACAATTTATCAGCTTCTCAAGTGATAATATCAACAAAAAATTAGATTTATTTCTGTTAACATTAGATCATTTAGAATTCTCTTGATGCTTGGCTTATGTGAGTGTTTCCTTGGAAACTATGCGATTTAAGAGCAGTTTAGTGTAGGTTTAGCCCATTATTCTTAATGCTTTATGCCACATTCATAGTGTTGAACAGATCCAGGGCTGCTCACAAAGTATGTTTTAATCTCAAAAGTAAAAAGTATTCATAAAAATATACAAATAGGAAATACAATGCAATCAGTATATAACTTCCTGAACATTCAGAGAATCATCAAATCAATATACATGTGCTGTCAAATCAACATATTCTAAATACAAAGCACCACTGCCATTCGTGGCCTATTTGAACAAGATATACTTCAAGTGTTTGTGGGGCTGTTACCGGGGGTAGATAGCACCCAGACTGTGGCCCTTCCCCACACAGCCTTTGCACTGGCTGCACTGAGCTTCAGTAAGTCCCTCAGCACGTACTCCTGCACCTCACAATGTTTACCAAAATCCCTGATCTCCTGATTAAATGATCAATTTTTAGTATAAGAACATTTTCCGCTGTTATATGACACTTTCACAGTTATTTGTGATGACTTTAATTAAATAGGTCAGCGATGGTGAGCACGTCGCATCCACTCAAACTGAGCTATGATCTGTTGTTCTTTTATTTGGATCTGAAATATGATCTTCCCATAACAAAGTATAAATAGTATGAACACGTGGCATGCATGTGTGCATACATACATGTGTACATCTGTGTGCATACATACATGTGTATATCTGTGTGCATGCACACCCACTGCTATTTATGGGCATGGTGGTAATGCATCATAGAACAGCACAGGAACAGGCCCTTCAGCCCATGGTGTCTGTGCTGACCATGATGCCAAATTAAACTAATCCCAAGTGCCTGCACATGATCCATATCCGCCCATTCCCTGCCTGTTAATGTGCCTGTCTAAATGCCTCTTAAACATTACTATTGTATTTGCTTCCACCATTACCCCTGGCAGCTCATTCCAGGCACCCACACTCTCTGTGTAAAAAACTTGCCCTGCACATCTCCTTTAAACTTCCCCCCTCTCACCTTAAAGCTATGCCCTCTAGTATTTGATATTTCCACCCTGGGGAAAAGACTCTGACTGTATTTATTCCTCTCATAATTTTATAAACTTTTATCAGATCTCCCCTCGGCCTCCAGCTCTTCAGAACTCTCCAGCTCATACCCTCTAATCCAGGCAACATCCTCGTGAACCTCTTCTGCACCCTCTCCTAAGCCTTAACTTCTTGCCTGTAATGGGAGCAACTAGAACTGTACACAATACTCCAAATGTGGCCTAACCAAAGTTTTATACAGCTGCAACTTGACTTCCCGACTCTTATACTCAATGCCCCAACTGATAAAGGCAAGCATGCCATAAGCCTTCTTTACCACCCTGTCTACTTTTGTGCCACTTTCAGGGAGTTATGGACTTGCATCCCAAGGTCCCTCTATACATCAATACTCTGAAGGGTCCTCTTACATTTGACCTTACATCATTCTCTTCCCAAACACCAGGGGTTGTTGTCTAAATTGGGAAAGATGTCCTACAAATTAACTTAATTATAGTTAGACTCACAAAATCATACCTTACAATGTGCCAGGCTCCTCCCTCACAAAAACTGAGTACATTCTGTTCCGCCAGCAAGTCACACCCACCAGAGGTGGCAGGACAGTGTTATATAGGCAGGAGAGAGTAGTCCTTGGAATCTTCAGCGTTGACTCTAGACCACATGAAGTCTCAGAGCTTCAGGTCAAACCTGGGTATGGAAAACCCTTGCTGATTATTACCAACTGTCCTCCTTCAGCTGATGAATAAGGAGTCTTCCGTGTTAAACAACACAATGTAAGGTCAAATGCAAACGGAAAGTATAAACTAAATGGAGGATTGATGTATAGAGGGACCTTGGGATGCAAGTCCATAACTCCCTGAAAGTGGCACAAAAGTAGACAGAAGGCATATGGCATGCCTGCCTTCATCAGTTGGGGCATTGAGTATAAAGTTGGGAAGTCAAGTTGCAGCTGTATAAAACTTTGGAAGTAGCAAGGGTGCAGAATGTACTCTGGGTGGGGCACTTCAATATCCATCACCAAGGGTGGTGTGGTAGAGCCACTAATGATCAAGCTGGCTACATCCTGAGGGACAGAACCACCAGACTGGTTCTGCAGCAGATAGTGAGTGAACCACTACAACAGTTAAGCCTACTTGATCTCGTCCTCACAGACTTACCTGTGGCAGAAGAATTCATCCATGACAACATTGGTGGGAGGAACACCTGCGCAGACTTGGTGGAGACAAAGTCCAGTGTTCGTGCTGATGGCGATGGTGAATTTCATCACTGATGTATTGAAAGGTGCTCCTGAGCTATTGGCAAACAGGTCACACTTTCCAGCATCTCTTCAGGAACTTTTATTTTTGGAGGATGATGTTGTAGAGGGGGATCAGGTTAACTGAGGGTCTTCCTTTTATGGATGTTGAGTGTAAGGCCCATTTGATTGTATGCTTAACAAATGAACTACAGTCATAGAGTCATAGGGTAATACAGCACGGAAACAGGCCCTTCAGCCCAACTCATCCATGCCGACCAAGGTGCCCACCTAAGCTGGTCGTATATGCATGCATTTGACCTCTAAACCCTTGCTATCCATGTACTTATCCAAATGTCTTTTAAATGTTGTTAATGCATCTGCTTCAACTAAGATAAGATATCTTTATTAGTCACATGTACATCGAAACACACAGTGAAATACATCTTTGCGTAGAGTGTTCTGAGGGCAACCCGCAAGTGTCGCCACGTTTCCAGCGCCAACATAGCATGCCCACAACTTCCTACTCTGTACGTCTTTGGAATGTGGGAAGAAACCGGAGCACCCGGAGGAAACCCATGCAGACACGGGGAGAATGTACAAAATCCTTACATACAGCGGTGGGAATTGAACCCGGGTCGCTGGCGCTGTAATAGCGTTATGCTAACCGCTACAGTACTGTGCCTACTTTCTCTGGCAGCTTGTAATATATACGCATCACCCTCTGCATGAAGAAGTTGCTCCTCAGGTCCCTTACAAATCTTTCCCCTCTCACCTTAAACCTATACCCTCTAGTTTTTGGTTCCCTTTCACTTTGAAAGATACATTCATCCATTCTGTCTCCTCACGACTTTACACAGCTCTGTAAGGCCACCCCTCAGTCTCCTGTGTTCCAAGGAACAAAGTCCTAGCCTATCCAACCTCTGCCTATAACTCAGGTCCTCGAATCCTGGCAACATTTTTGTAAATCTTCTTTGCACTCTTTCCAGCTTAATGGTGTCTTTCCTATAATAGGGCGACCAGAACTGCACACAATACTCAAAGTGCGGTCTCACCAATGATTTGTAGTTGTAACATGACGTCCTAACTCCTGTACTCAATTCCAAGGACAACTTCAACCTCTCACTGCTGTGGTCTGAGGTTCCCACCTGCTTCAAAAGGGCAGCAATCATACCGGTGCCCAAGAAGAGCGGGGTGAGCTGCCTCAACAACTATCACCCGGTAGCACTCACAGCTTCTGTGATGAAATGCTTTGAGGGGTTGGTCAAGGCTAGAATTAACTCCTGCCTGAGCAAGGACCTGGACCCGCTGCAATTTGCCTCCCACCACAACAGGTCTACAGCAGATGCAATCTCACTGGCTCTCCACTCTGCCTTGGAGCACCTAGACAACAGCAAAACATACGTCAGGCTGCTGTTTATCAATTACAGCTCGGCATTCAACACCATCATCCCCTCAGTATTCATCAATAAGCTTCAAAACCTGGGCCTCTGTACCTCCCTCTGCGAAAGGATCGTCGCTCTTACTTCATCAGCATAAGCTTCTAACCCCTCGCATTGCACAGCTTCTCTTTTAACCCCTTTTTGCTGCTCATCTCACCCTCTGTGACTGTGATTGAACGACACAGACTGGAGATGTAGATGCAAAACGTCTTTATTCAGCACCACAAAGCAGATATTCGGAAGAACTTCTCTTGAACTCAAGGCTTATCAAGGTTTTGTAATCTTTAAGCACAAAGATAACAGTAGGTGATTAAGTACAATTTCAACTGTTATATTTATACAGTGTTCTTCAACTCTTTGGGTGTAGACAACTAACTTTGTAGAGTTACATATTTAGAATGGGAACACACCTCAGCTACCAAATCCCCTTTGAAAGTTGAACGTTGAAAAAGTCGAAAGTTGAGTTTATTGTCAGATGCACAAGTCCATGTGTGCACAGGTGCAATGAAAAACTTACTTGCAGCAGCATCACAAGCACATAGCATCAGATACACAACATTCACAAGAAAAACATAAATTATACTCAATTTTTACAAGATAGGACACAATCAGAAAAAAAAATCAAAGTCCGTTGTGGTGCAAAGTGGTCACAGCGTTGGTATACTGAGATAGTGATAATTCAATTGAGGTAGTGTTTGAATATTCAAACACTGGTGGATGGTCTGAATGCTACTGAGCACAAAACCCTGGTCACTCAAAATATAGCTCTTTTATCTCCCTGGATACAGAAAAACCCTAAATATTGATTGACAGAACAAATATGTCTTTAGCTATCCGTTAAGCCACTTAATCCCTTCCCTTATCTCATCTGAGAGTGTCAATACGGACTGATTAACTTTGTTACGTACCAGCAACAACAGAAACACACCAAGTCACGTACAAGTGTCAAAAACTATTTTATTAATAACTACTTGTAATAATAAGAAAAATAAAAATGTTAGATATCAAACATAATCCCCAAAACTAAACTCAAAGTGTGTGTGTGGCAAATTCTCAAAGCCCCCAAGTCTAGGAATAGTTCTCAAAGTTCAGTTCAGCAAGTCATCAGGTGAAACGTGAGCAAAGGCTTTTGCAAAACCACTGTTGACTGAAGAGAAAATGTAGAGAGAATGTAGAGGGAAATTACGAAATCCAAATGTTCAACGATGGAACGCATACGACACCTCAATCACCGATGATCTCCACTGCTTTGTTCCGAAGTATCTGCCACCCCAAAGGCATTCAATACGTGGCCGCCCACAGAAATACTTGTTTCCCTCTACAGGTTAACGACAGTGGACTCCACTTGTTTTCTCTCTCTTTCTCTCTCTCTCTCTCTCCCTCCCTCCCCTTTCTCTCTCTCGCTCCTCCACTCACTGCGACTCACTGAGTAAAACAGCCAGTGTTATCTTCTTGCTGTCTTGATGACACCACACACACACACTACTACTCTACTGTCCAGGTGCCTTAAAGGGACCTTCACCAAATAGCAACCTGACTCATAACAACATAAACATACATCTATTGTTTTGCTGTGCACAAGTGCACAAACAGTATGCTCCATGTACAGTGACTGGCTTCAATGTCCTTAATGTATTGATGGATGTTACAATACTTAATAATGTATCTGTATGAGTGTAAAAAGAAAAGCTTGCCTTGTCAGTTTCCTAGGTATATAGAAGTGGTCTCCCACTGTGAACCAGTAGTTTGCGATCTATGTAGACAATGGTGCATGTTTGATTACTGCTTGGAAGTTACATGTGAACAGGTTTTTTTGAAGGCTGATTCTTGTTTGTATTAATGGCTGCTATCTACATAATTCCTGATTAAAGTTGAAATTCAGTCCCTAACATACTACATGGGTTAATCTATATGTTGCATTATCTACACATGGAATGGGACAGGATGTCTATGTCTGTTTTAATGCGTGTTTGTCCATGCGTGTCTGTCAACACTTACTTGTGTCCCTTTCTTTGTGTGTGTGTGTGTGTGTGTGTGTGTGTGTGTGCACGTGCATGCATGTGTGTACGTGTGTGCATGTGTATGTAAATAATGTGTTTGGTGTGTGCTTTAATCCAGTGTGTGTATCTGTGCATGAGTGTGCTAATGATGTGTGCGCTTGGGGTGCATGTTAAGGAGGTGTGTACACAAGGGACTACAGCTGCTGGAATATGGAGCAAAAGTCAAAGAAAGAACAAAAAACAAACTCCTGATTTGTATATGTGTTTTGCAGGTGTGTATATGTGTTTATCTGTGTTGTGTCTGTATGTTAGTGATGTGTTTGTGGTGTACGTTAATGAGATGTATTTGTATCAGTATGTGTGCATTTTGTGTGTGTATCTGTGTGTGTGTGCGTGGCATGTGTCTATCTTTGTATGTATGCATGCGTTTGTGTTTGTGAGTGTGTACATGTGTGTGCGTGTTTGTGTGTGTCTGTATATATGTGTGTGTGTTTGTGTGTGTGTGTGTGTGTGTGTGTGTTCATGTCTCCTGGTATCCATGAAGCGCATGAAGATTTTCTATTTTGCTGAAAAAAGAAAACATTTTTTAAATGTTCAAAGACATTTGTCGAGGGAATGAAATAGTTAAGTTTCTGATATCAGACGCTGAGAGACCAGCTCTCAGTTCAATCCAAGTTTCAAGACACAACAGTTCTCCATAACACAGATTTCACTTACGCTGCCTCTCAGTCATTTGATTAGTGAGAGTGGAAGTGTTATACACTGAATTGACACCCACAATCATCAAATTTCACCAGGGACAATGTTCAGTTTGGAAAACTCTTCAAGCCACGTTGGAATACTCACTGCCAGGACAGGACGTTAAATCCAGCCGCACTCTGCCAGGCTTATCTCAGCCAGTTTAAACAGATACCTGCAGATTTATGCACCCATAGTCATCTGTTCCGCTTATCTGATCTATTTATTCTAAAGTTCTGTCAAACTTGCCTGTTGCTGTCTTTTCTCTTCAGCTCTTACTTAAAGACAGTTTACTCAGATGCTGTTATGGGACTCACTTGATGCAATCATTCATATGTAGCCTGCCACTCTCCCTTACAACCCCCTCAAGGCTCTTTTAAAAATACTTCTGACTTTTTCCAGTGTTAATTAGTTTCTTTTCTCCCAAGGCTGCTGCTGAAAGGTATCTCTCTTAAACACATCAGTCTTTGTGGATTCTTTTCCAACCAAAGTGCTAATGAAATGTTTTAGAGTTGGGTGGCATGGTGTGGCAATTGGATCTGGGTTTGACTTTATCTTGAATGCTGTCTGCATGGAGTTCGCAGGTTCTCCCTGTGATCATGCGGGGTGCCTCTCAGGTGCTCCGATTTCTTCATGGATCTCACAGATGTGCTGGGGGATTAATTGGCTACTGTAAATTACCCCTTAGTGTTGATAAGTTCAAAAGAATCAAAGGGGAATTGATGGGTGTATGAGAGAGAGCAGAGTGTAGAGGTGGAGGGAAGTAAGGACAGACTGATGGGATTCCTCTGTTGGGAACCAGCATGGATCTGCAGGGCCAGTCGGCCTCGATTCGCTTTGTAAGAAGTAATTCATTGTTATTGGTATTGGTTTATTATTATCACTTGTACCGAGGTACAGTGGAAAACTTGTCTTGCATACTGATCGTACAGGTCAATTCATTACACAGTGCAGTTACATTGGGTTAGTACAGAGTGCATTGATGTAGTACAGGTAAAAACAATAACAGTACAAAGTGTCACAGCTACAGAGAAAGTGCAGTGCAATAAGGTGCAAGGTCACAACAAGGTAGATTGTGAAGTCATAGTCCATCTCATTGTATAAGGGAACCGTTCAATAATCTTATCACAGTGGGGTAGAAGCTGTCCTTAAGTCTGGTGGTACGTGCGCTCAGGCTCTTGTATCTTCTACCTGATGGAAGAGGAGAGAAGAGAGAATGTCCTGGGTGGGTGGGGTTTTTGATTATGTATACTGGCTGCTTCACCAAGACAACGAGAGGTAAAGACAGAGTCCAAGGAGGGGAGGTTGATGTCCATGAAGCAACTCATCTACAAATGAGTTGGCACATTGGCTAGTTCACCCACTGCCTCTCAGTGCAAGAGACCAGAGTTTAATCCTGACCTCAGGTGCTGTCCATGTGGAGTTTGCACGTTCTCCCTGTGACTGCGCGGGTTTCCTCTGGGAGCTCCGGTTTCCTCCCACTTCCCAAAAACATGTGGGTTGGTAGGTTAATTGGCCAATATAAGTTGCCCCCGGTTTGTAGGTGAGGGGTAGAATCGGGGGGAGTTGATGAGAATGTGCGAAGAATAAAAATAACTGGGGTTAATGCAGGATTAGTATAAATGGGTGGTTGATGGTCTGCATGGACTAGATGGACTGAAGGGCCTGTTTCCGCGCTGTATCTTTCTATGACTCTGTGATACATAATACGCAGCTTCATCCTGCCTGAAGGTCACAGCTCTTCAAATGCACACCCAAGTACAGGGGAGCTTTTCTACTTCCATCACCCTTTCAGGCACTGTGATCTAGACCCCTGTTAATCTCCTAACATAAGAACAAAATATTAAAAAAATATATTAAAATAATATATTACTATTTATTAATATGGTAGCTCTTGTCCCTTGACAAGCAGTCCCTTGTCTCCAGGATCCACCCCTCCCCCTCACAAATAAGACACACCCCCCCCAACAATTTACACTTTAAAAGCAGAGAACCCAGTTAGTTATGTTGCACCCTCTACTCCTTGTTCCAAAGCTGCATGCCACTACCATGAAATGGTGTACGAGAATAAATCAGGGCTGTTTGCTCTCTGCTTTATGTCTCTGTTTGTTCATGTTCTCGAGATAATTAGTCTAATTTTAAATAAAGTATTTCTACTTGTGTATATTATCTCTCTGCCATATTTCAATCCCATTGCAATAAAACTCTGTGCCATGAGCAACAAAGAGCTCTGAATGGATTTTTCTCCCCTTTGCTCCATATGTCTCCAGCTATGAAGCTGTGGTGTTGTGAAATACGTAAAAGGACAATATAAATCCCATAGACAAGGACCACACACACACACACACACACACACACACACATATAAACACACAGATACACACAAACACATACAGACACACACACACGCACACAAACACATACACACACAAACACATACAGACACACACACTCACATACACACACACGCACACAAACATTCACACACACAAACACATAACACACACAGACACACAAACATACAAACACACAAATACACATACACAAACACACACACAAACATTCACACACACACATGCACAAGCACAGAGACACAAACACACACGAGCACACAGACACATGCACACAGATACACACACACACAAACACACACACACACACACACACACAGGCACACACACACAAACACATTGACACATACATACACATGCGCACATACACACACACACACACACACAGTGACACATACGTGCGGGCGCACGCGCGCGCACACACACACACACACACACACACAAACAACACACACAAACAAAATCTAGGTTTTAAAAATGACTGTTTATGTATCCCACAGGATAAACTTGGTGTAAGAAGTTAGATATCAACAAAATGAGTTAAATTACTGGAGTATTGGATGGGGTCCTTTCTGTCGCACTTTTCTAATATTCAGAGGAAGGCTTGTGAGAGAATTTATTTTTCCTCATGAGGGAATCTAAAACCAAGGGTATAGTTCCAGAGTAAGGAATGTCTAAGTAAGACAAAGAGGAGGAATTTCTTCTCTTAGAGAGTTGTGAACGTTTGGTATTTCAACCCCAAGAGCTGTGGGAGTGAAGTTACTGAATACATTCACGGCAGGGATGTACCATGTCCTCGTTATCCATGAGGGTGAGCCGCATCAAATTCTGGTGGATAATGAAAACCATGGATACCACCAAGGCTTTTTCCTTTGCATCCAACCCAACTCCGTGTGAACATAAATATGCCCTTTAATGTTTTAAAAGCATTAACATGAATTATAAACACAATGAAATGTTTTAATACCTGAAAGGAAATGATATTAACTAACAAACTACTTTCATTGAATATATTGATACTTACAAGCAGCGGTAGGTTTTGAAATCACAAGCAAGGAGCCACTTCACACAAGTGATCTGGAAACTGATCATCCTATTTAAGCAACGATTGGTTCTTCAAAGTGTACATCTATAGATATATTCGTTTAAGGGAGTTTTGTGGCAAGTTTGTTACACAGAGAGTGGCGGGTGCCTGGAATGCACTGCCAGGGATGGTGGTGGAGGCAGATACGATAGAGGTGTTTAAGAGGCTTTTAGATAGACACATGAATATGCAGGGAATGGAGGAATATGGATCATGAGGACATGTCTTATGAGGAATGGTTGAGTGATTAACGGCTTTTCTCTTTGGAGCGACTCAGGAGGAGAGGCAACTTGATAGAGGTGCATAAGATTATGCGGGGCATAGACAGAGTGGACAGCAAGCACCTTTTCCCCAGGGCAGCAATGGCCAATACCAGAGGACATCCAATTAAGGTCGGTGGGGAGATGTCAGAGATGGGTTTTTTACACAGAGAGTGGTGGGTGCCTGGAATGCACTGCCAGGGGTGGTGGTGGAGGCTGATACAATAGGAACATTTAAAAGACTCTTAGGTAGGCCCATGGATGTAAGAAAAATGGAGGGTTATGGGCTGTGCAGGAGGGAAGGGTTAGATTGATCATGGAATATGTTTATATAGGTCGGCACAACATCGTGTTCTATGTTCTATGGGCAGGCAGAAGGGATTAGTTTAATTTGGCATCATGCTCACAGAGATATTGTGGGCCGAAGGGCCTGTTCCTTTTCTATGTTCTATCCCTCGACTAGCTTTCAAAGTGACATAAGAGCATGAAACAAAAACAAAAAATGCTGGAAACATTCAGCAAGTCATGAAGAGCCCTTGATCCAAGGGTACAGTACTGGTGGGGACAGGTCTGTCACTATATAACACTGGGGGACAGCACTGGTGGGGACAGGTCTACCACTATGTAACGCTGGGGTACAGTACTCATGGGGACATCTGTCGCTGTATAACACTGGGGTGCAGTACTGGTAGGGATGGGTCTGTCACTGTGTGACACTGGGGTACAGTACTCATGGGGACATCTGTCGCTGTATAACACTGGGATGCAGTACTGGTAGGGATGGGTCTGTCACTGTGTGACACTGGGGTACAGTACTCATGGGGACATCTGTCGCTGTATAACACTGGGATGCAGTACTGGTAGGGATGGGTCTGTCACTGTGTGACACTGGGGTACAGTACTGGTGGGGACAAGTCTACCACTGTGTAACACTAGGGCACTACACTGATGAGCTTTAATTGCAGTTTCAAAGACATTTTCTAAATATTATCACAGGCATTATGGGATGCTTTAAATTTCCTTCTGTCCCATAGCCTCTATGCCAGGTTTTACTTTCATTGGCCCCAAGCACATGCACAGTTTCCTGAGGGATTCACAGATAAAACTGACAGGTGATATTGAGTGTTTTTTGATGGTGGAAAGAAAGACAATGTGTCCAGCTTCCTCGCTTAGAGATCAGAAATATTTACCCTCAGGGAGGAAGGCGGAAGGTGTGAACGCTTAGCTTTAAGTATTTTTTTCTTAATGGCTTACAGTGTTGCCTTAGAGTTTTCCTCTGAATACATTAGCACCCACTTTGAGGACCGCAGTGCTTTTGAAAAAGGGTCAGATTTCAGGAACAGGTGCCTGCCAGATCCTTCATTATGTTTTCTTTTGCCTTTCTCCCTTATTTGGTATCATTTCATGCAGTATTCAGAGCAGACTGTTCGGCCCATTAAGCCTATGCAGCTCCTTGGAACTTCTGTTGTACAATAATGTGCAAGAAAACAAGCTGTTGGAGGAACTCAGTGGGTCGGGCAGCACCTGTGGAGGCAAAGATAGGTCAAAACCCTGCATCAGGACTCTGGTCCTCACATCTATGCCCTCTTGTGTCTCCACTTATTCTATTTACTCATTGGGGAATCAAGAAATAGAGGACATAGATTTAAGGTGAGAGGGGAAAAATTTAATAGGAGCTTGAGGGGCAATTTTTTTTACGGAAGGTGGTCCGTATATGGAATGAGCTGCCAGAGGGAGTGGTTGAGGCAGGTACAATAACAACTTTTAAAAGCCAGTTGGACAGTTATATGGATAGGAAAGGTTTAGAAGTTCATGGGCTAAATGCTGGCAAAGGGCACTAGCTTGGACGGGCACCTTGGTCAGCATGGATTAGTTGTGCTGCAGGGTCTATTTCCGTGCTATATGACCCCTTTATACTGGCTCTGTCCCCTTTTCATTCTCAGTCCTGATGTAGGGGCTTGACCCGAAACATTGACCATCCATTTCCCTCTACAGATGCTGCCTGACCTGCTATGTTCCTCTAGCAGTTTGTTTTTTGCTCCAGATTCCAGCATCCTGTCTACAATAAGGTGTGCTGTGGTCCCACCGATACCAAACCCCACCCACAGTTGGATATGATGGATCTCCAACTTTCATTTTACCCTGGGCTCAAATAGATTTTATTCTGCCACTGGGAGAACAATTTATATGATAGGGGATCATTGGCCAATCACGTAACAGATAACATGGTTTAAAATGGGACTTTGAAGGTCAGCATGGAGTTGTTGGGCCGAAGGACCTGTTTCCATGCTGAATCTCACTACGACTTTATGGTACAGAGACACAAGAGACTGCAGGTGCTGAAATCTGGAGCAACACGCAAGATGCTGGACTGGAGGAACTCAGCGGGTCAGGTAGCGGCTGTGGAGGGAAAGGGCCCCACCCCTTCCCCTCACCTCTTTACACCGGCTATCTCCCCTCTACCTTTCAGTCCAGATGAAAGGTCTCGACCCAAAACGTCGACTGTCCTTTTGCCTCCACAGATGCTCCCTGACCCGTTGAGTTCCTCCAGCATCTTGGTTGTTATGGTTTAGAGAGTTCTGAAAGTCTCAGTTTAAAAAAAATCAACCTTAAAAGGATACACGTGCGTGAAAGAAGAATTTCAAACATTGGGTCTGAGGAGCAGATTTGCAACATACATGCTTGAAATACATAAACCATAAATAGTCAGCCCACATGCATGGTTCTCAATAATCTACACCCTTCGGGCAAGTAAGTTTATTCTTTGATTACAGTGGCGATTTGGACCATTTTCTAGAATGATCTTTCATGCGATTTCAGGGCTGCAGGGAGGAAGAGGAGAAAATATCCCTCACCCTTCCTGGAATAGGGGTGAGGACACTTTCTGTGCTGGGTACCAGTGTGGTGTCAGAGAGCCCACGTTGCCTGGAGTTACCTACCTTGGCGACTGGTGCAGATTGAAATTCTGTTCCATAAAATCTCTAGTCCAATTTATACTGAAACGGTTAATTCATTCCTCACAGACGTTCTGGGTTACAGTGCAGCCTGATTGGCCGAGGTTACTTTGTAGCCACAGGAACATTATGTCTCAGCTTCCAAAGTGATGATATCATCAGAGGAAAACAAATTGCTCATGGCTCTGATATCTGTTTATCTGCTGATTATAGGTTAATGAGGATTTGTCTGACAAGGGTATGATAATAGCCATCTGGTATTTGTTCCCCACACTCTGTTTACACTACATTGCAAAGGCTCTGAGCTTTAAAGTCACTGGCCTACAGTGTCTGGGGCCCATTTCAGATTCTTATTTGCCATCTTTTATATCCCAGGATTAATTTACATTGAGCTGGAGCCAGGCTCTGCTTTAGCGGTTAACATTCCTGCCTCTGCTTCTGAAGGTGTTGTGTTCAGACTGTCTCAGTGGCTGGAGGTGAGAGGTCTGGCATCAGATTCTGGAGGTGAGAGGTCTGGCATCACATAGTGAGTGATACACTTAATTGGGGTGGGTCACCCACCCCCTAATGAGTTTTTTTGACACACAAGAGACTACAGATGCTGGAATCTGGAGCAAAAACAAGATGCTAGAGGAACTCAGTGGGTCGGGCAGCATCTATGGAGGGAATAGACAGTCGAGACCTTTCAGTCCAGATGAAGGGTCTCAACCTGAATCAGAATCAGGTTTATTATCACTGATGTATGTCGTGAAGTTTATTGTTTTGTGGCAGCAGTACAGTGCAAGACACAAACACATAAAAATTATTATAAGTTACAAAAATAAATAGTGCAGAAGAGGAATAACGAGATAGTGTTCATGGGTTCATGGACTGTTCAGGAATCTGATGGCAGAGGGGAAGAAGCTGTTCCTGAAACATTGAGTGTGGGTCTTCAGGCTCCTGTACCTGAAACGTTGACTGCCAATTTCCCTCCACAGATGCTGTCTGATCTACTGAGTTCCTCCAGCAGCTTGGTTCTTTTTAATGGTTTAAAGAAACAATGGCAGGAAGCAATGGGGTTAAGGTTGCATTTTGGGGACTGATAGTAGGTGACTTGCTCTAGTTTTTTTGTTCAGGACAGGAGGTTGTGATGGGGCTCACTAACTACCCTTCGCTCATGCAGAACTTGGCAAGTCCCTGATACCCCATTTAGAGTCACAGCGAGATACAGGCGGAAACAGGTCCTTCCGTCCTCTGAGTCCGCACTGACATCCAAACACCCTTCAAACTCTCCTTGCAGAAATTAAGGGGTTGTTCAATGATTGAGCACACCATCCTTGTGATGTGATCAAACACCGTCAAATATTTAGCACTTTAGGCAGGAACATAACAGCTCAACTGTCTTGCTGGATGCTATTTGTTGCACCAACCAATGACCTTCTGTGCTTTGCGGAGCTCCTACACCCAGTCCACAGGAATGATCCTGAGCTTCCAGCTGCCTGCCACTATAATTCTCACTCCCGCTCCCACTCAGACCCCCGCCATAGTGAGGCCCAATGTTTTTTACTCAGAGAGTGGTGGATGACTGGAATGCGTTGCCTGATAGGGTGGTGGAGGCAAATTCATTGGGGGCTTTTAAGAGGGGCTTGGATGGGCACACAAATGAGAGGAAAGTGGAGGGATAGGGACATTCTACAGGTAGGATGGATTAGCTATGTTGGCACAACGTTGTGGGCCGAAGGGCCTGTTCTGTGCTGTACTGTTCTATGTTCTATGTAACATAAGCTGGAAGAACAACATCTTACCTTCCATCTGGGCACTTCACAAGCTTCAGGAATGAACACTGAATTTTCCAACTTCAGATAAACTGCTCGGTCATTGTATCCCATTATCATACTTATGTCCCTTTTCTCACTTATTTCTTTGAAACAACGGTCAGCAATCATGCTCCTTGTCACCTGATCTGTCTCAACCAATCTCCATATAAGCAGCTCTTCACCAACTCGTACCATGGCCGAAACAGTCTCCTATGCCCTTGTAATGAAGTTGAGAGACATAGTCAGATGCATACTAGGAATTTGAAGGTGCAGAACTGGCTGATTTTCTGGACTATTGGATGTCTTTTGTCTTATGCTCCACTCCTCCATAGCTCTGTTCTGAAGACTGACACCCCTCCATTCTTCAATGGGAGATGTTCAATCGACGTTTCGGGTTAAGACCCTTCACCTGGAAATGTTCATATGAAGGGTCTCCACCCGAAACATCTACTGTCTATTTCCCTCCACAGATGCTGCCTGCCCTGCTGAGTTCCTCCAGCATCTTGTGCGTTGCTTCAGATTCCAGCATCTGCAGTCTCTTGTGACCCCTCCACTCTTTCCCCACTTCCGAGGAAGGGTCCCTGACCCGCTGGTTTCTCTTTCCACAAATGCTGCTTGACTGGCCGAGTTCTCCAAGTATTTCTGATATGGTTTCGGATTCCAACATCTGTGGTTTTATTTGTTTTTCAGTAGCTTTCTGTAGTCCAGACTGGTTGGCCAAGGGATGTTGGTTTAATTCCCTACTTCGTGGTAACTGGGTGATATCCCCTCATAGTTGGTTCAGAATTAGTCAGGATCTTCCCATGGGTGGTCAACTTCCTTTGCACTGTAATTGATAACACCCACCAGTGTGGAAGTGGTGCAGATTGTCAAGCTCTGCTTCTAACCCACGTGACAGTGTTGTCAACACGTCAAGTGGTTGTAGCCATGAAAGGAGTCTTGAGACCACAGGCTAGCAATCAACAAACTGGAGGAACTCAGTGGGTCGGGCAGCATCTGTGGAGGGAAATAGACAGCCAACATTTCGGGTTGACACCCTTCATCTGGACTGAAAGGGAAGAGGGGTGATAGGCCGTATAAAGAGGTGAGGGGGAGAGGAGACAAGTGATAGGTGCCATCATCTGCAGCCCTTTGCTGCCTCCACCTATCACCTCCCAGCCTCTGTCGCTATCTCCACCCTTCCCTTCTCCATCTGCCAATCACCCCCCCCCCCCCCACCTGGATCCACCTATTGGTTGCCCACTCTTGCTCCACCCCTTTCCCATATTGAGTGTAAGGCCCGTAGAGTCACAGAGTAATACAGCACGGAAACAGGCCCTTCCACCCAACTTGTCCATGCCGGCCAACATTCCCATCTAAGCTAGTCCCGTTTGCCCACGTTTGGCCCATATCCCTCTAAACCTTTCCTATCCGTGTATTTTTTCTCTTTTTCTTTGCAAATCCAACATGTTTTTTATCTACACAATGAAAAACATGAATTTATAAAGACAAGGTACTCAAATCATAAATTTCTATTAAAAAAAGTCTTAGGTGGCACTTCACCATTTATGCTAAATAAAACTGGTTGTATTATAGAATATACTGAAAAGAAGAACTTCTAGCTGGGCATCAACGTTGTGCAAACTATAGGAAAGAAAGTTGCTTTTTTGTACAATCAGTGATTACAGCTAACAAGAAACAATGAAGAAATTCTACAGGTGATCGGGATTCTTATACAGTTACAAGCAGTTAGGCTCTCAACCACCTTCCCGTCGGTTCCTGATATACCTCAACCACATCTTCATCCTCCATAATGTCTTTGGGTGTTGGCTGATCTGTGATCCATTGACCTTCAAACAAAAATCAAGGTGAATCTGGGGGAACACCCTTTAGCTGACGGTAGGATTCCTTCAGATTTCTTAGCCGTGTGGTCATTTTCACTTTGAAATGGATCTTACAATTGCCTTGACCTATAAATTTTAATTTAATACATTCTCCATATTTCTTTTCTCTCGATTGGCTGGAAGATTTTGCCTGTTAATCAGACATCTCAATGCCGGACAGATGTATTTTTGAATGTATCAACAATGTCTTGGAGCTCAGACCGAGCGTGTGCAAAAACACAAGAATCGTCCCAGTAGTGTAGCGGTTAGCGTAACGCTATTACAGCGCCAGCGACCCCGGTTCAATTCCGGCCGCTGTCTGTAAGGAGTTTGTACGTTCTCCTTGTGTCTGCGTGGGTTTCCTCCGGGTGCTCCAGTTTCCTCCCACATTCCAAAGACGTACAGGTTAGGATGTTGTGGGCGTGCTATGTTGGCGCCGGAAGCGTGGCGACACTTGCGGGCTGCCCCCAGAACACTCTACGCAAAAGATGCCTTTCACTGTGTGTTTCGATGTACATGTGACTAATAAAGAAATCTTCTCTTATCTTATACTCCACCTCAACTACCGTTGTGGAGTATAGCCATCGTGAGCTGAACATTTCTCCCATTTGTTCCGCTGATTATCTCCACACCCATTGGAAGTTCGTTGGAGGTGAGATGCATCATTCCAAAGAGGAAGATTGAAAATCTGAGAAGAAGAAGATGGTTGAGGATGAGAAAAGCATCAGGGCAACGATGCAGCCTTGTTTGACACCAGTCTTCACACATACATGAAATTGCACATGTATAAACCCACAAACACACACACACACACACAAACAGGGATGGCAGAGTGGTGCAGTGGTAGAGCCGCTGCCTCACAGCTCTTGGGACCCGGATTCAATCCTGATCTCCGGTTCCGTCTATGTGGAGTTTGCACGTCCTCCCTGTGACTGCGTGGGTCTCCTCTAGTTGCTCCGGTTTCCACCCACATCCCAAAGACATGCGGGTTGGTAGGTCAATTGGCCGCTGTAAATTGCCCCTGGTGTGTAGGTGAGGGGTAGAATGTGGCAGGAGTTAATGGGAATGTGGGAAGAGTAAAAGAATGGGATCGGTGCAGGATTAGTGCAAGTGGGTGATTAACAGGCAGCATGGACTCAGTGCACTGAACGGCCTGATTCTGTGCTGTATGAATCTATGACTCTATCACACAAAGGGTGGTGGGTATGTGGAACAAGCTGCCAAAGGGAGCTGTTGAAGTGGCCACACTTATGATGGTTAAAATACATTTGGACGGGTACATGGACAGACAAAGCCGAGAGGGATATGGACAACACACAGGCAAATGGGACTACCTCAGATAGACACCTTGGTTGGCATGGAAGTGTTGGGCCGAAGGCCCTGCTTCCATGCTGTATAACTCTATGACTCTATGACAAACCAGGGAAACTTTACTACTCGGGGTGAAGTGATGAGATGAGATGATGAGATATCTTTATTAGTCACATGTACATCGAAACACACAGTGAAAGGCATCTTTTGCGTAGAGTGTTCTGGGGGCAGCCCACAAGCGTCGCCACGCTTCTGGCGCCAACATAGCACGCCCACAACTTCCTAACCCATACGTCTTTGGAATGTGGGACGAAACCAGAGCACCCGGAGAAAACCCACGCAGACATGGGGAGAACGTACAAACAGTGGCCGGAATTGAACCCGGGTCACTGGCGCTGTAAAGCGTTACACTAACCACTACACTACCGTGTGGCGTGGGAACCTCTGCCTGTGGGCCAATGATCAGCAGTAATGCAGCCTAAACTCTGCCTCATTAATTGGGGTGAGCACTGGACCAAGTTGGGTGAGTTGAGATTCTTTTATACTATCGGAATTATTATCTTCCAACAGGCCACACAGTGCCATCTGGCTCACGTACAGCTGAGAGCAATTAGGGATTACAACAAACACACGGCAGCTTTCCACAAACGCGTTACAAGACAGGAGCCTCTTGTGTGCTCCTGAGAAGGGCAGTAAGTGCAGGGGACTTACAAGAGTAATGGGTTAGTCTATTTCTCACTATCCTCCTTGGGTCAAGGTCAGTCTCCAGGGTATAGTTTATAACCTGCCTCATAAATTCTCCCTCCAGTTTGTGCTTTTACTTTAATCGGTTACCACCACATAATAGTAACTCAAATTTGCACATACAAAGAAGCAAAATATGAGTCACTCAAACCTATATTAGTAATAATTTAGTTTATCTGATTTTAATCCCAACTCTGCATTCCCACCATACCTGATAACATTTCATCCCCTTTCTTATTAAGAATCTTCCTCCCTCTGCCTTACAAGTATTCTCTGCCTCTACAGTCCCTTGAGGAAGAGAGTTCTGAGGCTCACAACCTCTTGAGAGAAAAAAAATCTCCTCATCTCATAACTGGACAACCTTTTATTTTTAAATGGTGAACCCTTGTTCAAATTTCTCCCACAAGACGAAACATCCTCTCCGCAGCCAAGACCCCTCAGGATCCTTTATGTTTCAATCGAGTGCTCTTTCAGTCTTCCACCCACCGCAGAGACAAGTCTAACCCGTCCAAGTTAACCCCCCCACTGCAGCCATTCCAGAACCCATTAACCTCTGCCTTTAACGTGGGGAAACATCCGACAACACTTCACAGTACACGATTTGGCACTGAGTCGCTAAGCTATGTTTTTAACTTCAAGGTACTTTCGGGTGGATGGTGGGTACTAATTACATCTTACAAAGCCATTCAGTCCGTCAGGTCCATGCCAGCTCCCAGAGGAGCAATCCCATTGGTTTTGTACTCCCTCATATTCCACTTGGGTAGTCTACAACCCAATGGCACAAACATTGAATTCTCAAATTTCAGGTAATGTGCTCTCCCTCTGCCCCTTTTCTCTCTCCAGGTCCTTCCATACATGCCCTTCTTTCCAAGCCCTTCCCCCCCCAGCCCCCAGTCCCCCATCACCATTTCTTTCCCCTCCTCCACCCACTCTATCTGCCCATCACCCACAAACCCCTCCCACCGGGTCCCCTCCCCCCCCACTCTTCCCATCCGCCCTCCCCACCTCCCTTATTTGGTCCCACGCTCCACCTTCCTCTCCCGTCAGATCCCACCATCTGCAGCCCTCTGTTACCTCCACCTCTCACCTCCCGGCCTGTCGCTATCTCCACCTTTCCCTCCCTCACCTGACTCGTCAGCTGATCAAAGTCAAAGTCAGACTCGAGTCTATTGTACATAGGTGCACAGATGCAATGAAAAACTTACTTGCAGCAACATCACAAGCACATAGCATCAGAGACACAGCACTCACAAGAAAAACATAAATTAAACATAAATTATACAATCAACACCTCCACCAATCTCTTGCCAGCTCTTGCTCCACCCTTTCCACTTACCTCTTGATATGGGCTCTCTCCCCTCTACTCTTTCAGTCCAGATGAAAGGTCTTGACCTGAAACGTCGACTGTCCATTTCCCTCCACAGATGCTGCCTGACTTGCCGAGTTCCTCCAGCAGCTCGTTTTTTGCTTTTAGTCATCTCCTCCTTGTTTCCTTGCTACTCTTTCTCACACGCTCATCAACTCCCCCTCTGATTCGTTTTGCCATTAGGAGTAATTTATAGCAGACAATTGATCAACCAGAACGTCTTTGTCATGTGGGAGGAAACTGGAGCACCCAGAGTAAATCCATGTGGTCACAGGCAGAACAATGCAAACTCCACATAGACAGCAGCCGGGTTCTGAGGCACTTCACCTTTGACCTGAAACTTTAAGTCTGTTTCCTTCTTCACAGATACTGCCTGACCTGCTGAGTGTTTCCAGCATTTTCGTTTTTGTAGGGGGGCTTTGGTTAGTTTACGGTCTTGCCTGACTATCCCCCCAGCAGTATAGCTCTGCCAGAGACCTGACAGCCTAGATTTTGTACCCACAACCTGATGAGTCAGAGGTGAGCGTGCCTACTGTATGAGTTGAGAAAGAGCAGGAAAACTTTACGTGTGGCACAGTGATGCAGCCAGTAGTGCTGCTGCCTCACAGGTCCAGAGACCCAGGTTCATTCCTGGCCTCTAATACTGTGTGGAATTTGCAAGTTCTCCCTGTGACTGTATGGGTTTCCCTTGGGTCTTCCAGTTTCCTCCCACATCCCAAAGACATGTGGGTTGGTGGGTTAAATTGGCCATTGTGAAATTGCCCCTAGTACGTAGGTTAGTGGTAGAACCTGGGGGGAGTGTTGTGACTGTGAACTAAGTCATTGGAGACACTGAAGCTGGTAGATATAAAGGTCTCATTGTGACAAACAGACATTCTCTTGGAGACCCTTTTAGTAGAATCTCCCTGAACTCAAAGTACATCAAGTCTTTATACTCTAAAGAACAAAGGTAATAGCACGTGATTTAATACAAATTCAATAGCTGCTATGACATTGTTTACTTCAGTATTTTGAATCTGACAAATGGTTCCATTGAGTTATATATTTACAATGGGAGCACACTGTAACTGACAAGACACCTCTGAATGTTCAATACACACAAAATGCTGGAGGAACTCAGCAGGTCAGGCAGCATCTGTGGAGGGAAATAAACAGTCGACGTTTCGGGTTGAGACCCTTCATCAAGACTCAAAACATCTCGACCCGAAATGTTGACTATTTATTTCCCTGACCTGCTGACCTGCTGAGTTCCTCCAGCATTTTGTGTGTGTTGCTCGAGATTCCAGCATCTGCGGAATCTCTTGTGTCTCTGAACGTTGAAACACCTTTACTGGGACAAACTAATTTACAAGGATGGTCTAAAAGCTTCTGAGGACAGAGAAACCAGACACCCAAAATTAGTGTTGTGAGGGCTGACTCCCTGAGTACACAAGTATCCAAACTATTGTTAAGAGCAAACATGCCTATGACCTTGCTTGATGTGCTAAGTGACAAAATAACTTAACTGGTGACTGATGCATGGTTTGATGCAGGCCAATTAACATACACTATTGTCTTATGTTTGGCTAATGCAGCCGAGAACGTCTCATGGTCACATCAGTTTGCAAACCTCTCTTAATAGCCTCCTGTTGTGGGCCAGTGTTCTGTGGACAGTACTGTTTGTTTACTAAACTGTCCCTTAAACTTCAAACTGACTATTGCTTGCAGTTTACATTAGAACCAGTTTTCCTGAAGACTGTTTTTTGTTTGAAGTAATGCCTGCTATATCCACATAATTCTGTGACTCCTGAATCTCTAACAGGGAGTTGATGGGAATGTGGGGAGAATAAAATGGGATTAGCGTAGGTTCAGTGCGAAAGTGAGTGGTGGGTGGTCAGTGTGGACTCAATGGGCCAAAGCGCCTTCTTTAAAGTTAAGGTTAAAGTCGAGTTTATTGTCAGATGCACAAGTCCATGTGTGCACAGGTACAATGAAAAACTTACTCGCAGCAGCATCACAGGCACACAGCATTAGATAAGCAGCATTCACAAGAAAAACATACACTAAACATAAATTACACACAATTTTGACAAGAAAGAACATAATTAGAACAAAAACAAAGTCCATTTTGGTGCAAAGTGATCAAAGTGGTCATGGTGTTGCTAAACTGTAGTGATTAGGGTTGTGCCGGTTGGTTCAAGAACCGAATGGTTGAAGGGAAGTAGCTGTTCTTGAACCTGGTGGTGTGGGACTTCAGGCTTCTGCTGTCTGATTCTATGACTTCAAACCTAGTGAACAAGTAGATCCAGAAGATCTTGACATAGACATGGAGACAGAAAGTGAGCTCCCTGGGCATGCATTTACTTCCTTCAGGACCAGATAAGATTCGGCACGTCACCAAAGACTCTTACAGATTTCTACAGATGTACGGTGGAGACCATTCTGACTGGTTGCTTCACAGCCTGATACGGAGGCCCCAATGCACAAGATCGCAAGAGGCTGCAGAGGGTCGTAGACTCAGCCAGCTCCATCACGGGCACAACCCTCCCCACCATCGAGGACATCTTCAACAGTTAGTGCCTCAAGAGGGTGGCATCTATCATTAAGGACCCTCACCATCCGGGACATGCTACCAACGGGGCGGAGGTACAGGAGCCTGAAGACCCAGACTCAATGTTTCAGGAACAGCTTCTCCAGTCCATGAGTGGTCCATGAACCCATGAACACTACCTCATTATTCCTTTTTTTTTGTACTATTTATTTATTTTTGTAATTTATAGTAATTTTTATGTCCTTTGCACAGTACTGCTGCCGCAATGCAGCAAAATTTCACATCGTATAAGTCAGTGATAATAAACCTGATCCTGATTCCAATTATCACATTCCTTACTGACCAGATTCCAGCAGCTGCAGCCTCTTGTATCTCCACTCATCACCATCCATGCTCCGTCTTCCCGCTCCCCCCCAACCTGGCTTCATCTGCCCCCTTTTTGTTTCTCTCCTTACCCCTCTCTACCTATCATGCGTCAGCCACAGTCTCCTTCTCCTCCTCCCGCACTTGGCTCCACCTGCCCATCCTCTCCCTCCTCACCTGGATCCACCTATCGCCTGCCAGTCCCTGCCTCACCCCTCCCTCTCACCTCTTTTTACTGGTTATCTCCCCTCTTGATGAAGAGTCTCGGCCCGAAATGTCAACCAGCCCTTTCCCCCCACAGGTGCTGCTCGACCCGGTGAATTCTTCAAGCAGTTTGTTTCTTGCTCCAGCTTCCAGCATCTGCGGTCTCTTGTGCCTCTAACTTGCTTTCTCTCTTTCTCAGTTCTGACAAAGGTTCTTCGAGCTGCGAACTTCCACAGATGCTGCCTGAGTTGCAGAGTGTTTGCAACATATTCTGTTTTTATTTATAATTTGCTCAAACTCGTTCTTGAGCGGTGGTGTGCCATTGAAAATCTTTCCTTCCACTTTACCTCAAACGCCTGGGTTTGGGTTGGGGATGGAAAACATTTCAAACCCTTGGGCTCAGTTATAAAATCACTGGAGTGACCTCGTCTTTGGAGAGACAAGGTGAAGCTTGTCAAAAAAGCCTAGAGGAGCCCTAAGGCAATGGCTGAAAGCAGCTCCTGAAGGACAGGCCACCAGAGAATAAAGCCCTCAGTTATAAGAACAACTCGCACTGTCAACTGAAATAATGCAGCAAGCTAACAGGCCTAATCTGAAAGAAAGGAGAGATTGTGCTTCATGTGGTTACGATATGCCCAGGTCCAGCTGTACAGTAATGGTCTGACCATTGATTTTGGTGGAATGCCCAAGGTGAATGGAGGTATGCGTGTATTTTTTAAAAAATGTGTATTTTTTTCCCTCCTATATATTGGGCTTCCCCTTTTCCTATCTTCAGTCCTGAAGAAGGGTCCTGACCCGAAACGTTGACCACCTGCTTTTCTCCACGGATGCTGCCCGGCCTGCTGAGTTCCTCCAGCATCATTGTGTTTTTCACCTAGATTCCAGCATCTGCAGTCCTTTGTTTCTCTAATGTAGCCATTCAATTACGCAAGGCCCATGTAATGGCCACATTAGTTCACCCTAGTACGGACAGGTCCGACACAAACCTACATGTTTTAGCGGAATGTACTCCCGACTCCACCTAGACCCAGAAAGCCAGACCCTTGCGGGTGTAGGAGGGAGAGGCAGGTCCTAACCTGAAGGCAGATACTTTGCTATTTACCTCCCCTCATTCTGCCCTGGGGGATGCTCATTGGGCAGTCTGGAAATGACACAGAATTTCCAGACATCGAGATACAGCATGGAAACAGGCCTTTCAGCCCATCGAGTCCGCACCATCGACAACCCATTTGCACATCCTACTTTAATCCCAGTTTTATTCTCCCCACCAACTCCCTCTGGATTCTACCATTCACCTGCACAGCAGGGGCAATTTACAGCAGCCAATTACCCTGCCGACCCGCATGTCTTTGGAATGTGGGGGGAAACTGGAGAACCCACCTCGGTCACAGGGAGAACGTGCAAACTCCACACAGACAGTACCTGAGGTCAGGATTGAACCTGGGTCACTGGAGCTGTGAGGCAGCGGCTCTACCAGCAGTGCCATAGTGTTACCCTGTCACTTAGCACATTAGATAAGAGAGAACTAGCAAGTAGATTGATATGTATTTTTTTTAAAGATTCCTTCCTCGGGTTTTCAAACTGAACAGGATTTCGACCTAACCCTAAGTAGATGAGCACTGGCATGGTTCCCTGAATAGGCAACTGGCTGAATCCAGCAGGCTGTAGTCAATGGTTCCAAGGGAAAGCTTCAGACTCATGGCAATCTGCGTCTGTCCTCTCTATCCTTAGACACCATGTGGAGTCAAACAAATGTGCTAAGGGCTCCGGCATTATGCTACTGGGGAATGCACTGCTGGGAGTGCACCTCAGGGGAATGCATTACCTTTTTTAATTTCAAAAATAAACTTTATTCATAATAAAAGAAGAAACAGCGTAAAGCTTTTACATCCACGGTCATTACATTCAGTAGTGTCAACTTTTTTTTAAACCATAGCACCATAACCGCTCATGTGGCCCCCTGGGGTGATGCACCCTTTCGTTGTTGAGGGGCTTCCTCACTGGACTCAGCCCCTCCAGGTGCCATAGTGGAAGGATTCTAGACTGTGGTCCTTCCCCACACAGCCTTCACATTGGCTGCACTGAGCTTCAGTGTGTCCCTCATCACGTACTCCTGCAGCCTGCAGTGTGCCATTCGGCAGCATTCCCTTACGGACATCTCGCTGTGCTGGAAGGCCAAGTTTTGGGCAGACTGAAGGGCGTTTTCCACCGAGTTGATGACCTTCCAGCAGCACTTGATGTCTGTCTTGGTGTGTGTCCCCGGGAACAGCCTGGAGATCAGAGGGTCCTCTGTTACGCAGCTGCTGGGGATGAACCTTACATCCTTCTCCACACCCTCTCAGCAAATCCACAGTCTGCAAAGAGGTGGGTAATTGTCTCTTCCCCATTACAGCTGTCCCGAGGACAGAGTGCGTTGGGGGTGATATGTCATCTGTACAGGAAGGATCTGACTGTGAAGGTCCCTCTCACCTCCAGTTAAGCGAGGTCTTGGTGTTTGTTGGTGAGTTCTGGGCATGAGGTGTTCTGCCAGATGGTTTGGGCAGTTTGCTCAGGGAACCACCCCACCCTATCCATAGTGTCCCTGTCCCACAGTGCCTGCAGGATGTTCTGTGCTGACCACCGCCTGATGGACTTGTAGTCAAAGGTGTTTACTTGGAAGAAATCTTCCACAAAGGACAGGTAGTGCGGCAAATGACAATGCGTTGCTGGGAATTGCATGGCTCAGGAGTGTTCCTCTGGGGACCGCTAATGTGAGGAATGCAGTTCTGGGGAATACACCCTGACAAATGGATACATGCACGGCTGGGGTTTGTTCCAATGGGGAATGCACCACTGGGGAATGTGGTACTGGGGAATGAACCTTTAACAAATGAATAAATGCACTGCTGGAGAACGTTCCAATGGGAAATGCACTGCTGAGGAATGCCTCCACAAATGCTGCCTGACTCACTAAGTTCCTCCAGCTGTTTGCTTTTTGCTCCAGATTCCAACATCTGTAGTCCGACCCGAAACTTCAACTGCCCCTTTCCCTCCACGGATGCTGCCTGACCTGCTGAGTTCCTCCAGCAGTTTCTCGCTCCACTCCAGTTCCGTGGGTTCGGAAGTGGCTGATGAGGCCAATGTGGGAACCATTGGCTCTTCCACAGGTGAGATAAGAAGTGCTCGATGTGAGTAGTCACCGACATGGTCTACTCCTTTCACACGCCCTCTTAATTGCATGCTCCTTCTCTGCTCTGAGTGAGCATGGGCCAGAGATTTAGTCAGTGAGGTTTTGCACATAGTAACTATAGAGCAACAGTCTCCTTCTACTCTCATGGTCACTGTGAGTTGTATTTACAGACCATCCCTGGGTTATGAATGGCTGACTTATGGACACTCATACCCATGATCGGGACCCCATAATATTATTAAATTCAAAAGTACGAAGTAGACGCATACATGGGTTTCTACAAACTGCAGAACTAGATTCCCCCCTCTCTCCACTTTAAATTGTTCTTTATTAGCAGTCTTATCTTTTGATGGCATTCATTACAATACTGTGGAGGTACGGTTACCATTTTTGTGTATTTTCCAACTTACGGACAAAATTGACTTAAGGACGTCTGAAAGAACAGAACCCATTGATTACACAGGGATGGCCAGTAAATGTTAATGGTGTTAAATTTATATATGATGGAATATTTGGCTAGATAGACAAAACCCATTAGCCCAGCCCTTACAAGGTGCAAGGGGTCCTGAAATTGGAGAATTCAAAGTCCATGCCTTCAGGTTGTAGACTATCCAAGCGGAATATGAGGTGCTGTTCCTCTTGTTTGCATTTGGCCTTATCCTGGGAGTGGTGGAGGACAAGGACAGACTCAAAAATAAATAAAACAACTCTCAATCCCACCCAGGGACAGCTGCGATAGGTGAGAGACTCTTAAACATGTGAACACACTTCCCATTAAATCATCAGACCACTCAACAGTCCCAAGATTGGGGCAGAGTGACTAAGAAAGTCTGTCTGCGTATTATGTGGCACTTCAAACTTTAACCTATTAAAAAGAAAGGAAACTTAGGAAGAAATCAGTGGATGGGAAAGAACCAAAATGTGGAAATGCCACATCGTGGATTCAGCTGAAAAGCAAGTGTATTTCACTTTTATTTGTGTGTCATTGGAAATTGGTCACGTATATACAGCTAATGTTTCCTGCACTCGAGAGATAGCATTCATTCTCTCTGACAAATGCAACCAGACAAGGGTGTAATTGTGCTTTTATGAGGCATCTCATGTAGAAGAAATGTAGCTGGCCTGCATAAATTGACTGGACCGGCTAGGAATCTTTGACCCTTGGGGTCTGGGTTGTGAAGGAGTATCTTTGTCACCCGTTGCCAACTCTTCCACAAGGTGGAAAAGACAAAGTCAGAAAGGGCAGGAGCAAGGAAGTTGTTTGCAATCCAAGTATAAACTTCAGGAAGACACTTTTTATTCACAGGCACCCTTGCAGCCAAGATTAACACAGAGATGGCAGGAAAGAAATCTCAACACTTAAGATGACAATACTTCACAAATTCTGTGGCTTAATTGAAATATTGCAGCAATATTACATTCACGCAGTGCAGGAAAGGCTATGGAACTATCATCAAAGCCTGGCTGATCTGTCTTCTTCTCAGATTCTACCTATATTAACATAGAACAATGCAGCACAGCCCAAAATGTCTGTGCCGAACACAATGCCAAATTAAACTAAATCTCTTTTGTGTACACGTGATCCATATCCCTCCATCCCTGCATATTCATGTGTCTATCTAAAAGCCTCTTAAACACCACTATCATATCTGCTCCCACCACCACCCCTGGCAGCCCGTTCCAGGCACCCACCACTCTCTGTGTAAAAAAACTTGCCCCGCACATCTCCTTTCCCTCTCTCATTTTAAATGCATGTGCTCTTGTATTTGACATTTCTACCCTGGGAAAAAGATTCTGACTGCCTGCCCTATCAATGCCTCCCATAATTTCATGAACTTCTATCAGGTCTCCCCTCAGCCTATTTTGATTTGTAAATGCCAGTGTTTACTAGTGGCCAATTTTGTTAGTTTATTCACAGGCAAACATCCTAAGCTAAATCACATGTGTCAGGATGACATAGAGTGCTCTATTCCTCCATGCATTGTGGCAGAATAACATCAGTTTGCCTCGCTAAATTCCATCAAAAGTAGTCTATACAGCATGGAACCGGACCCTCCATCCCAACTCATCCATGTCGACCAAGATTCCCATCTAAGCTAGTCCCATTTGCCCACATTTGATCCATATCCCTCTAAACCTTTCCTAAACCCGGCACAGTAGTGTAGCGGTTAGCGTAACGCTATTACAGCGCCAGTGGCCCAGGTTCAATTCCGGCCACTGTCTGTAAGGAGTTTGTATGTCCTCCCCATGTCTGCGTGGGTTTCCTCCGGGTGCTCCGGTTTTCTCCCACATTCCAAAGACGTACGGGTTAGGAAGTTGTGGGCATGCTACGTTGGCACCGGAAGCATGGTGACACTTGCGGGCTGCCCCCCAGAACACTCTGCACAAAAGATGTATTTCACTGTGTGTTTCGATGTACATGCGACTAATAAAGATATCTTATCTTTTCCATGTACCTGTCCAAATGCCTTTTAAATGTTGTTAATGTACCTGCCTCAACCACTTCCTCTGGCAGCTCGTTACACATATGCTCCACCCTCTAGGTGAAATAGTTTCCCCTCAAGGTTCCTATTAAATCTCTCCCCTCTCATCGTAAGCCTATGCCCTCTCGTTCTTGATTCCCCAACCCTGGGAAAAAGACAGCATGCATTCTCCCTATCTATGCCCCTCATGATTTTATACACCTCTGTAAGATCACTCCTCAGTTTCTTATGCTCCAAGGAATACAGTCCTGGACTCAGTCCCTCAAGTCCCAGCAGCATCCTCACAAATCTTTTCTGTACTCTTTCCAGCTTAATGGCATCTTTCCTGTGGCAGGGTGACCAAAACTGAACACATTACTCCAAGTGCGGCCTCACCAATGTCACGTCCAACTGCAACAGAACATCCCAACTTCTGCCCTGACTGATGAAGGCCAGCATGCCAAATGCCTTCTCCACCACCCTGTTTCCCTGTGACGCCATTTTCAGTGGAGTGATACCACCAATGCTGTCCCTACAAAATTTTGGCTAGATAAGTCAATTAATATGTGTACTGCCCAACATTCCTGAGTACATTCAACTGGCTCCATTGGGCTGACTACATCATTCATATGCCTGATACCAGACTCCTGATAATAGGCTCCCTTTGAGTTCCATCATGGTAGGAGATTATTCAAGGATGTTCCCAAAAACTCCTTGAAACAGGACCTGTTGGAATCCCTGCTTGTGAACGGTGAAGGAGCATCTGACATGGATGCGAAAAGGTTAGGCCCAGATACAACTATACACACCACTCCCCAAACTGCAAGCCCATTCCTGCAAGTACCACCTGTCCCAATTGCGGCAGAGTTTGATGATCCCACATTAGCATCATCGGGTAGTTCAGAATTCAGAGAACTGGAGTCTCACTCAACCCAAAGGACTATCTAAGAAGAAAGAAGCTAAAGCAGTCCAGAACAGTTTAGAATTGGATGAAGTATCCAATTTTACTTTGATTCAATCTAAAACACAGATTTTTAAGTTAACTATCCTTCAGGGGTTAAGTCCAACACCTGTTCTGAAGCTCGCACCCAATTTTATGCTGCATCTTGTGACACGGTTGTACAGTCTAGACCTGCCCCCATACCTGCCCAAGAGTCAGGTTATTGGTAATTGGTTTATTATTGTCACATGTACTGAGATACAGTGGAAAGCTTTTGTTTGTGTGCCGTCCATACAGACCATTCCATACATAAGTACATTGAGGTAGTACAAAAGGAAAAACGATAGCAGAGTGTCACAGTTACAGAGAAAGTGCAGTGCAGGTAGACAAATAAGACGTAAGGGCCATGATGAGATAGATTGAGAGATCATCTTCATCCTACAAGCGGTCTGTTGAAGAGTCTGAAAACAGCGGGATAGAAGCTGTTCTTGAGCCTGGTGGTGTGTGTTCTCAAGCTTTTGTATCTTTTGCCTGTTGGAAGGGGGGAGAAGAGAGAATGCCTGGAGTTGGAGGGTATAATATTGAGTTTATCAAAGGTGTAAGGAAAGAGTTTCAGCAGCCATCTGAACCTTTAAGCAAATTACAGTTCTCAGTCAATTAAGTAAGTTCTATTCTCATGGGCACCATTGATTTCTTCATGAAATATGTCCTCACACTTCCATTTTGATGATTCTCTGGTTGTGTGTTACACCACACTTAGCAGCAACAGAAACATCTGTGATTTATTTCAGGAAACTTACACTGCAGGCATATGTGCAATAAAGTGATTATATTAATCCCTCATCATGAAAATACAGCATAAGGTATCTCTCTTACTTTTACTCATAATAAGCAGTTCACAAAGACCGAGGTTCTTAAAATGTGCAAAGACCTAACAGTTAATGAAAACAGGCAGCTCTAATTAATTGTAAAACATCTTGGCTGCTCTGCGCTAAAGTGTAATTAAATCTTAGATCATTCCTGTTTTTAACTTGGCCACGAGCTCTCTGCCAGTGGTTTGGTGATGTTTCTCGGTATCATGCTTTTCCGTTTCAAATCCATAAACCACCAGTTAGTCTACAATTGGTGAACATAGTTGTTGGTAAATATTGGCAGGGGCAATGGGAGAATTGAGAATCACGGCTTTCAAGACAATAGAAGATCATTATCTGTGATAACTCTTTCCAAAAGCAATCCAATTAGTCCCATGTCCTACCATGTTACAAATGGTTCCCTTTCAACTACACATTCTATTCCCTTTATACTGTTACTATGGAATCTGCTTCTCCCACTTTTTCTTGCAGTGATTTCTAGATCATAAACCGTAAATCAAAAAAAACACAACTTTGCGTGAACAAGAGCAGGAGAATTCTACCAGCAACTGAGTCCAGATGACGGGTCTTGACTCAAAACAACGATTGTCCATTTCTCTCTGTAGATAATGCCTGACCTGCTGAGTTCCTCCAGTGCTTTATGTGTTGCCCCAGATTCCAACATCTGCAGTCTCTTGTGTCTGCAGAATTCTGCCAGGGTGATTAATCGTGATTCATCGCCTGGCCAACATTTCCGTAGAAAACAGATTGTCTGCCGATCATCGCATCACTTCTTGTGGGATCTTGCTGTACCCACATTAGCTGCTGTGTCCTTACATCTTGGAAAGTATTTCATTGACTGTGAAGCAACTTGGAAAATCCTGAGGTTTATATAGATGTAAATTGTGGTTTTAATAGATCTGAGGCTCGATCTTTCCACATCAGCCATAATCATGTTTTCATTGAGTTACACAGGACAGAAACAGGCCCTTCAACCCACTCATGCTGCTTATCTATGATAATCCCATTTGCCCGCGTTTGGCCCACGTCCTTCTAAACCTTTTCTATCCCTGTACCTATCCAAATGTCTTTTAAATGTTGTAATTGTATCTGCTTCTACCATCTCCTCTGGCAGCTTGTTCCATATACCCACCACCCTCTGTGTGAAAAACCTACCTCTCAGATCCCGTTTAAATCTTTCCCCCAGTCACAACTTGAGTTGTCCCAAACAGCGTTTGCATTACAAACTTACAGAATGGGTAAAATCTCTTCAGCAGTGCTCAAGTTTGTCAGTTCTGGATTCCAGGAGATTTGGTCACATGTCCACATTGTTTCCTCCCCACCCCACAGCTGCACCCCTCCACAGCAATTGGTCCTGCAACATGGACTTCCTACTGCTCATTGCCAATTAGAAAGCAAACTGACTCTTCCACATGTGATTGGCTGATTCAGGGCTGCCAGTCAAGTAGTCTTTACACCTTACTGCCAACCAGCATATCCAAAATTTTTATGAATGGGAATATTCTATACAGCAACATCCAAGAGTTTAATCCCTATTGCCTGAGCAATCTGGCAGTGTTGGCAGTCCTAACAATGTGACCCACATGGTCTAATTAAATGCTTGACATTTCAGATTGTGTAATTCTATGCTTGCCTCATCTCAATGGAAGAAAAGGTACAGCTGCCCCTGGGAAATAAACTCTTGATCTTGGTTAATCATTTTGAGGAGGGAGGATGGATGGTGAAATCAATCAGAACGGGTACAATGGTTGCATTTTGCAAGATGCTCAAACCTCCCCAGTCCTGTACAATGTGTCAAACCACTACGCCGGCCTTGGGTTACCCTTGAATGCTCCCATCTTTCTTCTGTGTATTCAATATGGGGTTAATTACAGTAAAACTCTGATAATCCACCATCTGACTGTCCAAAAATTCCGATGGTTCAGCATCTGGCTCACCGGGTGATGTCTGCCGCATTCCCTTTCCATTCACCAGGGCCCCAGTTCCTGCACTCCCTTTAAACTTATCTAGTTCACAGGAAAATTTATTATAATAGTGTGTAACATCTAAAAAAAAGTGAATTAAAAGTATGATGGGGTATTAATAGAAATAACATCCAATGGTCCTGAAAATTGTCTCCAAAATCCTGATAAGATATCTTTATTAGTCACGTGTACATCGAAACACAGAGTGAAGTGCATCTTTTGTGTAGAGTGTTCTGGGGGCAGCCCGCAAGTGTCGCCACGCTTCCGGTGCCAACATAGCGTGCCCACAACTTCCTGACCAGAATGTCTTTGGAAACCAGGGCACCCGGAGGAAACCCACGCAGACACGGGGAGAACGTACAAACTCCTTACAGACAGCGGCGGGAATTGAACCCGGGGTCGCTGGCGCTGTAATAGCGTTACGCTAACCTCTACACTACCCTGCCTGCCGGATTATCGGCGCTGCCTGAACTGCTGAGTGCCTCCAGCATTTTGTTTGTAGGTGCAGTATTTTGCTCTTCATTTACTATGTACAAAGTGACACCCCTATTCCCCTACAAAGCAAAATGACTACAATCCAAAAGTAAATGATTAGCATTGAAGAAACTTAGGACATCCTGGGAAGATAAAAGGTGCTATATAAATGCAACATTTTTCTTTATCACTGGAATTTCTTTGCTCTTTGCAACTACAGCAATTACCAGTGGATGCATTAGTAATAATCTGGTGGAGCATCCACATTAATAACCTGAGTAGTAATGTTCTAATTGTGTTCTTTCTTGTAAAAATTGTGTTTAATTTACGTTTTTCTTGTGAATGCTGCTTATCTGATGCTATGTGCCTGTGATGCTGCTGCAAGTAAGTTTTTCATTGCACCTGTGCATACATGTACTTGTGCAGATGACAATAAACCTGACTTTGACTTTTATTATTAAAATAAACATCTGGTTCACTCATTAGGGAAGGTTTGCAGCTATATTAAGCATAGACAATAAATCTTGCGCACAAATAGAAAACATCATACTTGAGTCATTTTACAAAGAAAAAGCTTGCTTCTACATTGAGTCTACCTTGGAACAAAAGGTAGTGCCCCTTTCGTATGGACATTACGCTTCATGTAGCGCTATCTCAAAGAAAAGCAAGAGAATGCATGAAAATAGCAGGAGTAGGCCATTTGGCCTCTCAAGCTTGCCCCACCATTCAATATGATCATGGCTGTTAATTTCCTGATTCCCCAGGTCTCATCGCCTTTTCTGTTTCAAATCCTCATAGCTGTTAATTTCCTGATCTTTCAAAAATTTATTTACCTCCACTATCAATAGAAGCATCTTGGTCATTGTTTATCTTTCATTCAACATCACTTAAACAGGTTGTCTTGTCATTATTGAGACACAAGAGAAACTGCTGATGCTGGAAATCTGGAGCAATGAACACAAAATGCTGGAGGTACTCAGTAGGTCAGGCAGCATCTATGGAGGGAAATGAACAGTCGACATTTGGGGTCAAGACCCTTCATCAGGACTGGACAGAACTTGTTATTATTGCTTTTGGTCCAGAAATTGACTGCCACGTTTTTCTTTATTTATGGTTACACACCAAGGTTACTTTAACGATTGTAAATCGTTTGCAGAGTTCCTGAAAGGGATGGGAAAGGTGCTGTAGAAATGCAAGTCTGATTTTCCTTCATCACCATAATTCACTATCACATAGCGAATGGGAATATATGTACACATGAACGTACATAATGAGCATATGAATTAGGAACAGGAGAAACCACACAGCTTGATATCTTATCTTATCCTTGAACCCGCTATTTAATAAGATCATAGAGAGATAGAGTATACAGCACAGAAACAGGTCCTTCAGTCCCACTTCTCCATGCCAACCAAGATACCATCTAAGCTGGTCCCATTTGCCTGCATTTGACTCAAATCCCTCTAAAACTTTCCCATCCATGTACCTGTCCAAATGTCTCTTAAATGTAGTTATGATACCTGCCTCAACCACTTCCTCTGGCAGCTCGTTCCATATACGGACCATCATCACAGTTAATCTGATTGTAACCTCGGCTTTACATTCTCAACTCTCAGACTTTCATCCCTTTGTTTCTCAAGAATATATCTAACTCTACCTTAATAACTTTGAAAGATTCTGCTTACTTCCACCTCACTTTGTGAAAGAGAGTTCCAAAGACCCACAATCCTCTGACAGAATTTTCATCAGCTGGATCACAGGAAGTCCAACATCAAAGTTTAGGATTGCAAGCGGGACATTAAAGGTCTAGCAGTATTAAATGAGAAAACTGTCCAAGATTTTCCGCATTTTGTAATGGCCGTAAGCTTGAGATTAATAAATATTTAAATAAACAGTCTTGCATAATAGATTCAATACAGCTACATTTTAAATAAAGGGAACTCTGAGATATTAAATAAATCAAAATGCTCCTAGTAATGATTTAATGAACTTTGAAGTGAAAAATTATTTCATTAATAAGAAATGGTTTGCTGAATTATATCTCAGACAATATGATCTGATAATGCATTTCCCATGTAAAGGGATTCATAAAGACATGTTCTAAATCAGCCTCATATTTTCGAGGAAATAACATCTTTGTTTTTACTGCCTGCCATTTCTTTCTCTGCTTCTTTTCTCTTGAGGGAAATGGCTCTGTTAGCCGCGAGCCACAGATAGCATAAAGTATAGTAACCATTAATACAAGCAAGAACCACCCTTCAAACTACTTCCAAATGTATCTAACAATCAGTCTTGAAACTTCAAGGACAGCTGGAGAAAGAACCACATGTGAATGGTCACAGTGGGACGCCATTAAAGAGAAACTAACAAGAGCTGTACAAGACATTGGTGAGGCCGCACCTGGAGTATTGTGTATAGTTTTGGTCATCCTAGTATAAAAAAGCCATCACTAAGCTGGAAAGAGTGCAAAGAAGATTTACGAAAATGCTTCTGGGACTTAAGGGCCTGAGTTGTAGGGAGAAGTTGAACAGGCTAGGGCTTTATTCCATGGAGCGTGGGAGATGGAGGGGTGACCTTACAGAGGTGTATAGACAGGGTGGATGTACACAGTCTTTTTCATACGGAAAGGAAATCAAAAACAAGAGGGCATAGGTTTAAAGTGAGAAGGTAAAAATTTAAAAGGGACCTGAGAGGCAACTTCTTCATGCAAAGAGTGCTGCGTATATGGAACGAGCTGCCAGCAGAAGTGATTGAGGCTGGTACGATAACATTTGAAAGATATTTGGACAGGTACATGGATAAGAAAAATTTAGAGGGATATGGGCGATTCACAGGCAAATGGACTAGTTTGGATGGGCATCTTGGTTGGCATGGACGAGTTGGGCTGAAGGGCCTGTTTCCACGTTGTATTACTCTATGACTCTAGACTCTAAGGTAATACTCTCAATAGATACCTGCGTAAAGATATCTGCTAAATACTGGGACAAAGCAAATGAGACATTCTCATAAGCATTGGCCAAAGGTACAGACAACAGGGCTAGGTTAATTGGATCATAATAAGACCCCAACCATGACTTCCTTCAGAAGGAATTGTGACATCCATCAATAATAAGAAGCAAAAGATGAAGTCATCTGCTTTAAAACCAGGCATTGGAAGTGAGGCATCCTGAACTTTGCACCTGTTTTGTTCCATTGTAACACAGACAGGAGGGTACAACAGATAATGGAGATCCAGTGTCTCCAAAGCGGGACTGAGACCATGGGAAGCTTCAAACTGTCTACTTAGCACTTCAAACATGTCATACTTGTTCTGTAACGCAATATCTGGGTTATAAGGGTCTCCACCCCTCCCAACACAAAGCATACGAAGGATGTTTTGAGTGTCAGGATTGTGTCCCCAGAAGCTTTAGGATATCGATGGGAACTACCTTGTCCCAAGAAAGGTGTTTGAATATTCAGAGTTTGCCTTGCCAGTTAACATACGCTCCCATTGTAAATGGTCAATTCTATGGAACCATTTGTCCCTACAGAAAATATTGAGGGAAACTACACATTGTAACTATTGGAATTAGATTCAATCACCTATTATTATCTTTCTACATGACATCCTCTCTTCTCCTCCCTTGGGCAGAACATACAAAAGCCTGAAAGCACATACCACCAGGCTCAAGGATAGCTTTTATCCCACTGTTATAAGACTATTGAATGGTTCCCTAGTACTATAAAATGGACTCTTAACCTCACAATCTACCTCGTTATGACCTTGCACCTTATTGTCTGCCTGCACTGCACCTTCTCCGTAACTATAACACTTTATTCTGCATTCTGTTGTTGTTTTCCCTTGTATTACCTCAATGCACTGTTGTAATGAAGTGATCGGTATGGATGGCATGCAACAGTTTTTTACTGCACCTCGGTACAGGTGACAATAATAAACCAATTTATGAATTTAATTTATCGACTTACCTGAAAGATGTAAACTCTCGACGTATTTTGAGTTTGGGGAGATTCTTCCATCAGATCTCCCCAGTGTGTTTGCTTGTGCTAAATGAAGACCTGTTACACCCACACTCCAAACGACTCAATACAATCTACATCCTTACATAGAAACACAACCCAAGGTACTTCAGGGTGGTGTGAGGATTGTGTAAATTCAGTTCCACATACCTGTTAAACAAGTGACCTAAAGAAGCACCCAACCCAGGTAAAATATGAACCTTGATTATAAGTTTCCTGGAGAATTTGCTCAAAATAGATTAGGACTGAGAAAATATATCCGTGATCAAACAGGGTTAAGTATAAATCAACACACACAGTATACATTGTTGGCCTAAACTTGATTAACGAGAGAATCATAAAAGGGAGAGGATTGCTTTAGAGAGGGAATTTCACAGCATGGAATCCACAAACTAATTTGTAGAATCAAAGAATCATACAATTGTTACAACACAAAGGGCCATTCAATTATTCAGTCAATGTTAGCATTTTGTAAAAGCAATCCAGATAATTCCATTCTCTGGCTCTTTCTCCCTGGCCTTGAAATTCCTTCACGTGCTTACCTAATTTATTTTTGAAGCCCTCACAATGAGTTCACTTCCGCTGTCCTTTCATTTCGGAACAAGTTTACTCTCTGTGTGAAAAAGCTTTTCCTCATTTCACCATTGCTTCTTTTGACAGTGACCTTGAGAGTTTACATCCTCTGGTTCTTGACCTACACCCCTCCCCCTCCAACTGTACTTTGTACTTAAACCCTACTCTAAACTCTGTGATCTTCAATATTTTTTATCAATTTCCTTTCAGCTTGATCTCAGGTGCTTTCTGGATGGAGCTTGTTCTCCCCATGTTCTCTGCATGAACCCAAGGTATCTTGTTTCTCCCACATCCTAAAGGTGTGTGGGTAGATTAATTGGTGACTGTAAATTACCCCTTTGGGAAGTAAGTGAAAAGAATGAAAGGGGAGTTGATGGGCATGTGTGGGAGAGAATAAATTGCAGGGTTACAGGGGAATAAGGACAGGGGGAAGGGAACAATTTAGAAGGGACCTAAGGGGGAACTTTTTTCACACAGAGGGTCGTGGGCATATGAAATGAGTTGCCAGAGGAAGTGTTAGAGGTGAGTACAATTACAACGTTTAAAGGACACTGAGACAAGTACATGGGTAGGAAAGGTTTGGAGGGATATGGGCCAAATGCAGGCAAATGAGACTGGCTCAGGTAGACAACTGGTTCAGCGTGAACGAGTTGAGCTGAAGGGCCTGTTTGCGTACTGTATAACTCTATGAATTTATGTTCCATGAATCTATGTTGCAGCTGTATAAAACTTTGGTTAGGCCATATTAAGAGTATTATGTGCAGTTCTGGTTGCCGCATTACAGGAAGGATGTGGAGGCTTTGGAGAGGGTGCAGAAGAGATTCACCAGGATGTTCCTTGGATTAGAGAGCATTAGCTATCAGGGGAGGTTGGACAAACTTGGATTGTTTTCTCTGAAGCATCAGATGCTGAGGGGGCGACCTGATAGAAGTTTATAAATCTATCAGAGGCATAGATAGGGTAGATAGTCAGAGTTTTTTTCCTACAAGGTGGAAATCTCCAATTGGCTTGGGTTGTATAGTGAGAGGAGGAATGTTTAAAGGAGATGTGCGAGGTAAGTATTTTTACACAGAGAGTGGTAGGTACCTGGAACGGGCTGCCAGGGGAGGTGGTGGAAGCAGATACGATAGTAGTGTTTAAGAGGCATTTAGACAGACATATGAACAAGTGGGAAATGGAGGGATATGGATCATGCGCAGACAGATCGGGTTAGTTTAATTTGGCATCGTAGTCAGCACAGACATTGTGGGCCAAAGGGCCTGTTCCTATGCCGTATTGCTCTATGTTCTACATTGTTCTAATTCAAACCTTAGTCTCTTATCTACAGCCAGTTCTAGGTAATTGTGAAGACAATGTCCCTGAGAAGCAAAGGTAGTGTCAATAGAACATTCAGTGTTGGGGTGGTGAGTGTTGGCGGCTTCTAATCATAATCATTAAATTCCACAATTTAGGAGGAGACATTCTGCTTACGAGGCTAAGAAAGAATTATTTAAGCTAATCTGAGTTCAGAACTCCTGGTTCATAGCTTAAACGGTCATAATACCTCAAGTTCAGAGCCAATACTTTTTAAAATGGGTGATTAAACCTTAAACTACTGGTAACACTCAGCAGTTCAAGTAGTACCTATGGAAGGAGGAACAGAGTTAATACTTCAAGTAAAAGACCCTTCATTAGATGTTTGTTCTGAAACATTAACTCTGCTTCTGTCCCTACAGATGCTGCCTGACCTGCTGAGTGTTTCCAGCATTCTCTGCTCATAGTTCAGATTACCAGCATCTGCATATTTTAACATTTCAACATAAATTGCGAAGACATCCAGAGGCTGTGAAGGATGCTATAGAAATGCAAGACTTAATTTTTGTAAGGTCTTTATACGAGAGCATACAAACTTGAAAATTTCTTGCAAGAAAGGTCATTCAGCCTGCAGGTTACGGATTTCCTTCTGTGTTGTTCAGGTAAGATAAGATAAGATATCTTTATTAGTCACATGTACATTGAAACACACAGTGAAATACATCTTTTGCATAGAATGTTCTGGGGGCAGCCCGCAAGTGTCACCACGCTTCCGGCGCCAACATAGCATGCCCACAACTTCCTAACCCTTACGTCTTTGGAATGTGGGAGGAAACCGGAGCACCCGGAGGAAACCCACGTAGACATGGGGAGAACGTACAAACTCCTTACAGACAGCAACCGGAATTGAACCCAGGTCTCTGGTGCTGTAATAACGTTGTGCTAAACGCTACACTACTGTGTCTGCCCAACTGAGACTGGAGACCTCCTCCTGATAGTTCTTGGCATGTAGTAAAACTGATAATCCAGCCTGTTCCAAACTTTGATGGTCCCAGACCAGCACTTTATTTGTCTACCTGCACTGCACTTTCTCTGTAACTGTAACACCATATTCTACATTCTTTTTTTTCCCCTTTGTACTACCTCGATGTACTTATGTATGGAATGATCTGTCTGGATGGCACACAAGCAATAGCTTTTCACTGTATGTCAGTACATGTGACAATAATAAATCAATTACCAAATTACCAATTCCCATTGATTCCATGCTGCTTATTTAATTGAAAATTGCTTGTGCACACTTTGCTACTTCACTTATAGTGCTAACAAAAGACTGGGCAGTGGGGGGAAGGAATAGATATTGCTCTTTATTCATGAGCACTAATGGGTACAGTGGTTTGGGCTCCCTTTCCGCTTCTTGGTACCATTGAATTTTAATAAAGAACAAATGTCAGAAGTGCAACAGAGAGCCCATTAGCGCCAATTTCAATTTTTTGGCATTGAATTTTCAGGATGTGGTGTTACTGAACACATGAATGATAGAAAAATAGGGGGCTATGTGGGAGGGAAGGGTTAGATCGATCTTGGAGCAGGATAAAATGTCAGCACAACATTGTGGGCCGAAGGGCCTGTACTGTGCTGTAGTGTTCTATGTTCTATGTTCTATGCTGGCCGTGCCAGCATTTATTGCACATCCCTAATTACCCTTAAGAAGGTGGGGCTATCTTGAACTGTGACATGTGACAATTATAAACTAATTCACTAATTTACCATTGAAGGTGCTCTGTTGGGGAGGGAATTCCTGGATTGAGACCCAGCGATGATGAAAGATTGGAGCTATATTTCCAAGTCAGGGTGGTACGTGGCATGGAGGGGAACCTGCGGATGGTGGTGTTCCCTTGTCCCTCCTGTTGGTAGAGCCGTGGATCTAGGAGGTGCTGTTGGAGCAGCGTGGGTAGTAACTCAGAATCAGAATCAGGTTTATTATCATTGACATTGTCATGAAATTTGTTGCTTTGTGGCAGCAGTACAGTGCAAGACATAAAGATTACCAAGTTACAAAAATAAATAAACAGTGCAAAAGAGGAATAACAATGTCATGTTCATGGATTCATGGACCGTTCAGAAATCTGATGGCAGAGGGGAGGAAGCTGTTCCTGAATCGTTGAGTGTGGGTCTTCAGGCTCATGTACCTCCTCCCCAATGGTAGTAACATGAAGAGGGCATGTCCCGAGTGGTGAGGGTCCTTAGTGATGGATGCCATCTTCTTGAGGCACCGCCTCTTGAAGATGTCCTCGATGGCGGGGAGGGTTGTGCCCGTGATGGAGCTGGCTGAGTCTACAACCCTCTGCAGCCTCTTTTGATCCTGCACATTGGAGCCTCCATGCCAGGCGGTGATGCAACCAGTCAGAATGCTCTCCACCGTACATCTGTAGAAATTTGCAAGAGTCTTTGGTGATATACCATATCTCCTTAAAACTCCTTAACTTACTGTCTTACTTTTGTAGATGGTACACACTGTAGCTATTGTACAATGGTGATTGATGGACTGCAAATCAGGCGTGTTGCTTTATTCTGGATGATACTGAACTATTTGAGACTTACAGGCAAGTGGAGAATATTACATCACACTTGTGGAAAGGCTTTGGGGCGTCAGGATGTGAGTTATTTGCTGCAGGATACCTGGCCTATGACCTGCCCTTCTAACCATGGTATTCATATGGTTGATCCAGTGGAACCTCTGGTCAATAGCAACCCCAAGATGTTGACATTGAGAATCTCAGCAATTATAATGTCATTGAATGTCAACAGTAGATGGTTAGACTCTCTCTTGTTGAAGATGTTCATTGCCTTGCAGTTTTGTGCTATGCAAGTTAACTGCCACTTAGCAGCCCCTTCCTGAATGTGGACGAGGTGATGATTCATGCAGGCACTATTTGCTGAAGAGTGGAATTGAACATTGTGCAATTGTGGTGTTACAGTTAGGGCAGGCACCGTAGTGTAGCGGTTAGCACAATGCTATTAAAGCACCAGCGACCTGGGTTCAATTCCCGCTGTTGTCTGTAAAGAGTTCCTATGTTCCCCCCATGGCTACGTGGGCTTCCTCCGGGTGCTCCGGTTTCCTCCCACATTCCAAAGACGTATGGGTTAGGAAGTTGTGGGCATGCTATGTTGGCGCCGGAAGCGTGGCGACACTTGCGGGCTGCCCCCAGAACACTCTATGCAAAAAGGTGTATTTCACTGTGTGTTTTGATGTACAAGTGACTAATAAAGATATCTTTTCTTATCTCTTTATCTTTTCTTATCAGCAAAACTCCCCTCTTCTGCCCTGATGCTGGAAGGAAGTCATCAATAAAGTGGCTGAAGCTGTTTGGGTCTAAATCATTACCCCAAGGAACTCCTGCAGTGATGTCCTAGGGCTGGGATGATTGACTGCTAAGGACTGCAACTATCTTCTTTGTGAGGTAGGAGTCCAACCATTGGAATGCTTTCCCCTTGAGTTCCATTGGCTTCAGTTTTACCAGAGTTCCTTGGTCAAACGCTGCTCTGATGTCAAGGGTAGTTATTCTCACCCCATGTTTTTGATCCATGTTGAAACAAGGCTGTGATGACGTCTGGAGCTGACTGGTCCTGGGAAAGCCCAGACTGGGTGTCAGTGAATGGGTTATTGGTGAATGAGAGCCACCTGATTACACTGTTGATGATATCTTCCATCAGTTTGCTGATGATTGAGTGTAGACTAGGCGGTAACCAGCTGGATTGGATCTGTCCTGCATTTTGTGAACAGGACATATCTGGGAGATTTTTCACAGTGTTTTGACTGTCCTGAAACAGCTTGGTTAGAGGAATAGCTGGTTCTGGAGCAAAGTTCTTCAGTACTACAGCTGGGATGTTGTCTGGTCCCAGAGCCTTTGCTATATCCTGTGCTCTTGTTCATTTGTTGGTTTCCCATGGATGGAATTGCATTGGCTGGAGATGGGCATGTGTGACGGTGGGGATTTCAGGACGGAGCCGGGATGGGTCATCCATTGAACACTTCTGTCTGAACCTGGTTGCAAATGGTTCAGCCTTTCCTTTAGCACTCCCATGCCATTAAGGATGGAGATGTTCCTGGTGCCTCCATGTCCTCTTAGCTGTCTACAGGTCCTCTCCGGTTTACGAGCGCTTGATTTATGTACAGCACGTACATACGAGCGAGCATTTGGGAGACTGGCAGGATGGATTTACTGGCTGCTACAGGGCTGCAGGCATCTTCTGCTGGGTGGGAACTTGGTTCCCGGTCACATTTCCAACTTACGAAATGTTCGGGTTGCAAACGGTTTTCGGGAATGGAACTCTGTTGTAACCTAGGGGAGGACCTGTAATTGTCCACCACCATTCACAACTCAATGTGACATGATTGATCTATTGTTGGTGGGATGACTCAGCTCTGTTAATTGAAGTATGGTCTTTGATGTTTGGCATGCATTTGCAAAACAGCTGTGTTGTAACTTCGCCGGGGTGGAACTTCATTTTCAAGGATAACTGGTGTTGGTCCCCTTCTGCACTCCTAATTGAATCAGATTTGATCCCTTAGCCTGTTAGTAATGGTAGGGTGAGGGGTAGTCAGACCATTGCGGTGGTGTATATTTCTGCAGCTGCTGCTCGTCATCGATGCCCAGTTTGAGCCACCAGATCGACTCAGAGTCTATCCCATTTATAGCTGCCAAATTATTTCATCCACCCTTTGCCACCCCCCCCCACCTTCTCAGCTGCATAGAGTAGCTTGTTTCTCTCTTTCTCAGTTCTGACCTGAAACATTAACTGTTTCTCTTTCCACCGACGCTGCCTGACCTACCGAGTTTACCGGCATTTTCTGTTTTTATTTCAGATTTCCAGTGTCTGTAGTTTTTTTTAGATTTCCATTTAGAACACAAGAGACTGTAGATGCTGGAATCTGGAGCAACACACAAAGTGCTGGAGGAACTCAGCGGGTCAGGCAGCATCTACAGAGGGAAATGGACAGTCGATGTTTCAGGTCAAGACCCTTCATCTGGACTTCCTTGTGAGGTAGGAGTCAAAACATCAACTGTCCATTTCCCTCCATAGATGCTGCCTGACCTGCTGAGTTCCTCCAGTATTTTGTGCGTTGCTCCGCTGAGAGCCTGATTGTAGAGCCAACATAGCATGGCAGAGAGTGTCCTCAGTGTGAAGATGGGACATTCTTTCCACAAAGATTGTGCAGTGGTCACTTTGACAGATGCTATCATGAACAGATTATTCTGCAACTGGTAGATTAGTGAATACGGAGTCAGGTAGGTTGGTTCACTTATTATCTGCTGCAGATCTAGTCTGGCTGCTCTGTCCTTCAGAACTTGGCCAGCTCCTTGTCAGTGGATCTACCAAGCCGCCCTTGGTGATGGATATTGAAATTCCCCACCCAGGAACACACTGCCGGCAGAGGTTGTGGGGGCAGATACATTAGGGACATTTAAGATACTCTTAGATAGACACATGAATGATAGAAAAATAGGGGGCTATGTGAGAGGGAAGCGTTAGATAGATCTTAGAGCAGGATAAAATGTCGGCACAACACTGTGGGCTGAAGGGCCTGTACTGTGCTGTAGTGTTCTATGTTCTATGTTCCATGCTGTGTCCTAGTAAAGGCTATTTAGCCCTTTAAAATGAACAGCAAATTATAACTGAAAGATCTAAGCATATGAAAGCAAACTATGAAATCAAAACTAACATCGTGATTTGCTTTGACATGAAATTAAAACACAACCCAAACCCAACCCAATCACTGGCCAATCTGAATCTGACTGGGCCCAAATAATGATGCTCTATCCAAACCAAACTCAAGGGCAACACTTATAGCTGGGCTCTGTCAAGCTTGGTCTGGTCACTCCAAACCAAGAGGGAACTTTGTCAGCAACTTGCTCCATGTAATTATAAACTATGTCGGAGATTGTGGTTCGGAGGTTCTGCAGGGTTGATAAAAACAAGCCCTCGAGTGGCTTCAATGGGCAGTCGTCACACGAAGGTTCACATTTGTTCCAAGTACATGTCAGGAAATGAATCCCAGACATCACTGGGCTCTGTGTGTCAATTCCTTTCATAGGATGGATGGATTATGCTGGGAACTTACCGATCCAAACTGCTTTGAGCTCCAAACCAGGGTAAAAATGCCCAATAAAATTTACTCCTCTTCCTTGCTTTTGGATTCTTCCTATTTTCTGCTTTTTATCTGATTTAACTTGTTTCCCTTACGGCAGTTATGACAATGGCTTATTTTCTCATACACTTTTAAGTGAGTGACAGAGCTTTTCCACTGGTGAATTTAAATCAATAATGGAAATGATGCTATGTGCCTGTGATGCTGCTGCATGTAAGTTTTTCATTGCACCTGTGCACACACGGACTTGTGCAGAAGACAATGAACTCGACTTTGACCAGTATTTATTGCCTGTTCCTAATACCCCTGAGAACATGGTGTTGACCATTATCTTGAACCACTGTAGTCCTGGTGAAGGTGCTTCTACAGTGGAGGAGGTGGTCCAGAATCTAGACCCAGCAAAGATGAAGAATTAGTGATAGAATTGCCTTCCTGAATCTCTGCATCTCTCAATCTCTGTCCCATCTTTAATAGACTTTTTAAAATCTGCCTCTTCACCTGTCCTAATATGTGTGGTCAAATTTGGTTTGCCGTCTAGCGTTCTGGGATGCTCTGTAACCATTATTATCTTGGTCATATTCAATTAAGTCCTACCACAGAACAGATTGCCCAGTTTTAGGTTTTCCTACTCAATTTATATCCATTTTTCTCATTACTGAGTTGGGAATGCAACCAATTCGTTGTTGAGTGAATGGATATTTACTACTCAAGCTACCAAACCATTCTGTACATCAACAGTTCCTTACACAGAGGCCCTGGGACAAATTTTCAGTTGGTTGACAGACTGAGGGTTAAGTAGGAAATGGAGCTTGTTTCCCTTTGGGCAATTGTGACAATTACTCATTTTCTCATATACTTAAAAGTCCGTGATAAAGCTTTTCCACTGGAGAATTTAAAGCAATAATGGAAATGTTATTGGGTGATGGATTGACTTAGTGAAATGTAAACGACTCACACAAGTCTGCATGAACACAGTACAGCGAAAGACCTAGCAGGAAACTAGAAACGTGGCACCTTTTTCTTCCTTGGTGGTCAACATCCTTTTAGATATGGAACAGATTAATATTTACAATGAAACACCACAGTGACTGCAGTGTGCACTATTCCCAAAGTACCTGGGCTACTTTGACAGTAGTTTCCCATCCCATGACCTCTACCATCAAGGACAAGGGCAGTTGGCACATCAGGACACCACCACCTGCGGGTTCCCCTCCAAGTTGGACAGCCTCCTGATTTGATAGTCGAGGTCATGGGTTTGAGAGCTGCTGTTTGAGTAGCTCAGGTCAGGAGAAACTAAAACCGGGCAATCATCTGCGGTAGGACTTCACTGAATATGACCTCTGGAGTGTCTGTTACACAGTGAAAATCCTAAGGTGCTTGACAGCAAATCAAATTTGACCACACATATTAGGATAGATGCAGGTTTTAACAAGTCTATTAAAGGTGGGACAGAGGTAGAGAGACACAGAGATTCAGGAAGGTAATTGACTCAATAATTCTTCATCTTTGCAGCATTCAACTGCTGGACCTCTTCTTCCATTGTGGGAGCACCTTTATCGGGAATGTAGTGGTTCAAGTAGCCAGCTCACCACCACCTTCTCAGGGGTATTAGGGATGGGCAATAAATGCTGCTCTTGCCAGTGACGTCAAGATTGTGAAAAATGATTAAGTACAAAATATGGATGGTTCAGGCAAATACAGCAAAACTCTGATGATCCACTCTCCGAGGATCCAGAAATTCCTAAGGTTTGGCATCTGGTTCACCAGGTGATGTTTACTGCACTCCTTTCACACTCACTGGGGACCCGATTCCTGAACTCCCTTTAAACTTACTTGGTTCACTTTGAAATTTTAATACTGTGTAACATCTAAAAAATGTGAATTAACAGTGTGTTGGAGAATCAAAAAAATAACTTCCAATAGTCCGGAAAATCTGACAGTCTGGCACACCAAAGTCCGGAGCGTGCTGGATTATCAGAGTTTTACTACATGCCAAGAACTATCAAGAGGAAGTCTCTGGTCTCAGTCGCACCTGACACAGGAACAACACAGAAGGAAATCAGTAATCTTCAGGCTGAATGGCCTCCTTTAATGTGAGAAATTTCCATGTATTTATGTTCACCTTACAAAAATTAGGATTTGCATCTCTATAGCACCCTTCAGAGGCTCTGGATGCTTCAACAATTTATATTGAAAAGATAGAAAAATGCAGATGTTGGAAATCTAAAAAAAAAGAATGCTGGAAACACTCAGCAGGTCAGGCAGCGTCTGTGGAGAGAGGAATGGAATTCCCGCCTTAGGCTGATGACCTTTCATCAATTCAGATGAAAGTTCCAGGACGTGAGCCATCAACTCTGTTTCACTGCAGATGCTGCCTGCTCTGTGGAGTAGCTCAAGCATTTCATGTTAGCTATTTATAGCTGGTTAAGACCTTTGGAAGCGTAGTCACTCATGAGCTAAGGAAATGTGCCAGGCAATTTTCACACAGCAAGATCCCGTGAACAGCAACATAATGATGACCAGATAATCTGCCCTAGTGAACTTGGATGAGGGTCCAAATACCGACCTACACTCAAGGGTGAATTGCTCTTTGAAGTAGGACCAAAGGATATTTTAGATCCATCCACGAAGGCAAATGGACCCATGGCCAACGTCCTCATTTACAGGACTGGTGCCACATTGGAGTGGGACCTCTGACAGCGGTGAGGGAGTCACAACCAGTTTGCAACTGATGCTAGGATATCCTTTTAAAACATTTGCTTGCTGTTTTACCGCAAAAGCCCAGTGTTCCTGAAGTATTTCATAATAAGGTCATTTCAATCATCTGTTGACAATACTCAGGCCTCTGGCACACACTACAGCCTAGAAATTCCTCTGTGTAATAATAGCATAACAAAGTAATGCCTTCATACCGTATTCCTCCATCTGTCTTTTAAGTGCCACCTCACTCTAATATAAACAGGTTAATGCCTCCACTAAACTAGCTGGGCAGCGGAACGTTGAGTGAGCACATTCACTGTCTTATTGACCTGCTTTCAACAAATGAGGAGTTTCATTTTCTCGTTCCTCAGGGATTCCAGTAATATAGAAGAGTTGGAAAAGAAAGTTGACAAAGCTGTGAAAAGCAAACGGCAAACTAAGTATTATAAAGGACCGACGTTGTCCTTTGTCAGCTGACCTGCTGTGGAATTCCTCCTCTGAGCCTTTATTAGTTTAACTTCAACTGCACCAGCTCCTCTGAGATAGTGTCCCACCTTGCAATCTCAGTTCACTCAAACTTCTACTCCTATCCTATCTTGCACCAAGTCCCATTCATCGCTCTACATTTGATCTCAGTCCATCAGCACTATGAACTTATAATTGTCCTTCTTTAGGGCCGATGTAGTGACAAGCTAGTGGCTGCTGCACTGCTCCAGTGACCTGGGTTCAGTCCTGACCTCGGGCGCTGTCTGCGTGAAGTTTGCGTGTTCTCACTGTGGCTATGTGGGTTTTCCCAGCAGCTCCGGTTTCCTGCCACATCCCAAAGACATGCAGGTTGAGGTGCTAATTATCCCAAGTGCATAGATAAGTGGTAGTTGGGGGTGGGTTTATGGGCATGTGAGAGAGAATAGAGTCAAGGAGTGGTACAGCACAGAAAATGGCCCTTCAGCCCATTGTGTCCATGACGCCCATTGTACCTACCTGCACTAATCCCAGTTACTTGCATTAGGCCTGTAACCTTCTGTGCCTTGGCAATTCAAGTACTTGTCAACATGTTTCTTTAATGCCTCCCCCACTCTTACAGGCACTGCATTCCAGACTCCAACCACTCATTGTGTAAATAAATCCCCTCTTATATCCCCTCTGAACTTCAACCTGTGAACTTTTGTCTTTGACACCTCAACCATAGGAAAAGACTTTTACTATCTATCCTATCTATCCCCCCTCATAATTTTATACCCCTCTATCAGGGCACCTCTCAGCCTACCTAGTCTCTCCTTTTTAACTGTAATGGTCTATACAGGCAACATAAATCTCTGCTCCCTCTCCAGTGTATGGGTCCATGTGGAAAATGGCATACACACATTTCTATTTCTTATACTGTTATAGGTGGGAGAATGGTAGTGATGGGTCTGAATGGTGTCCTTCTATGTTGTACAAAAATATGAAATAATTTATAGAGCTGGAATCCACATCCTAATTTGGTATTGGTATTGGTGTTGGTGTATTATTGTCACACGTATTGAGATATAGTGAAAAACTTTGTCTGCCATCCATACAGATCATTCCAAAAACATAGTACTTTGAGGTAGTACAAGGGAAAAGGAATAGCAGAATGCAGAATACAGTGTTACAGTTACAGAGAAAGTGCAGTGCAGGTAGACAATAAGATGCGCGGGCCATGACAAGGTAGGTTGTGAGGTCAAGAGTTCATCTTTTATGTACAAGAGGTCCGTTTGAGGGTTTAATAACAGCGGGATAGAAGCTGTCCTTGAGCCTGGTGGTACCTGTTTTCAAGCTTTTGTCATTTCTGCCCAATGCGAAGGGGGAGAAGAGAGAATGACCGGGCTGGGAGGGGTTCTTGATTATGTTGGCTGCTTTTCCAAGGCAGCGGGAAGTGTAAAAGGAGTCAATGGAGGGGAGACTGGTTTTTGTGATGGACTGGGCTGTGTTCACAACTCTCCACAGTTTCTTACGGTCTTGGGCAGCGCAGTTGCCATATCAAGCCATGATGCATTGGGATAGGATGCTTTCAATGATACATCTATAAAAATTGGTGAGGGTCATTGGGGACATGCTGAATTTCCTTAGCCTTCTGAAGAAGTAGAGGCACTGGTGTGCTTTTTAACTGAGTTAAAAAGCTAGTAGCGATAATGGTTGACCATGCTAGTGTATTGATGTATGAAAAGAGCTCTTTTGGGAAAGATATCTGCTGCATTTTCCTGGTTTTATGTGACCCTTGACTCATAACTATTCTCCTAAATGTCCTATTGCCCACTCAGTTCGAGGGTAACTGAGGGCGAACAACTACTGGTAGCCTTGCCAATACTGGCTGAGAATGGCTGCCTTTTATAGATGTGTTGTTAGTGTCGGATTAGGGTCCACTTGTGTTTTTCCTGATAGTCTTAGCTTTCTTTACGCTTGCTTATACGTTTGTATAATCACCTGCTTGTCTGTAAACTTTTAGTTAAGTCTGTAATTTCCTTGTCTGAAAGCTGAAGAGTGACTCAGACAGTTCCTGTTCACAGGTTTCCTTATCTAAACTGGTTTAAATCGGTTTGCTGTATAAAGAGAGAGCATGTGGTCAAGTTCTTTGTCACTGCTTTACTTGCCTTGCTAGGTGGTAGCTGGCTGACCCTGTCTGACCTGTACTATGCTGAACATCTAATGAAACAGCTGTAATCATAAGATTTTCACCTCATTCTTGACTTCTTAAGAAACTCCTGCACAACATCATCTCCATATCTAACATTAGTTCTGTTCAGTCTGAGCAACCCCCTAATAAATCCATAGGCACTATACTGATGTAGGTTAGGATGCTGCTACTAATGAGAATTGTAACAGGTAAGAGTGTGGCCCATAAACATCCTACTTTCAGCGGTCACATGACCAGACAGTTCCTACCGAACCTGCTTGCAGCATCTATATGACTTGAGGGAGATGTTTAAAGATGTTAACACCACCTCTCCCTCTCCCATCTGTCTCCATCTGCCCATCAACCCACCTCACTTGGATCCACCTATCACTTGCCAGCTCCTGCCTCACCTCTTTATACCGGCTCTCTCCCCTCTACTCTCTCGGTCCAGATGAAGGGTTTCGATCTGAAATGTCAACTATCCCTTTGCCTCCACAGATGCTGCCTGACTCGCTGAGTTTCTCTGGCAGCTTGCTTAAGGTTCTTTGTCTGTGTAATGTGTTGCTGTGGGACATGCCTGACAGGGTGAACCATCCAAGGAGAGGAAAAGTGAAAAAGGAAACACTGACCAAAACAATGGCAGGCACAAATGAACATGTTCTGAACATAGAACATATAACAGTACAGCAAAGGAACAGGCCCTCCGTCCCATGAAGTCTGTGCCAAACATGCTGCCAAATTAAACTAAATCTCTTCTGGCTGTACATACCCCTCCATTTCCTGCATATTCATGGACCTATCTAAAAGCCTCTTAAACACCAATGTTGTATCTGCTTCCACCATTACCCCTGGCAGCTTGTTCCAGGCACCCACCACTCTCTGTGTAAAAAACTTGCCCCGTACATCTCCTTTAAACTTTCTCCTTCTCACTTTAAATGCATGTCGTCTAATATTTGACATTTTTACCCTGGGAAAAAGCCTCTGACTATCTACCCTCTTGATGCCTCACATAATTTTATAAACTTCCATCATGTCTCCCCTCAGCCTCTGCAGCTCCAGAGAAAACAGAATCAGAATCAGGTTTATTATCACTGACTTATATGACGTGAAATTTGTGGCAGCAGTACAGTGCAGTCCAAGTTTGACCAACCTCTCCCTGCAGCACATACCTTTTAATCCCGGCAGTATCGTGGTAAACCTCTTCTGCATCCTTTCCAAAACCTTCACACCCTTTCTATAATGGGGGGGACCAGAACTGCACACAAACAAAACGAAAGAGTGACTTATCTGAAGTCGGAGAATCCAACATCGAGTCCTGCTTGACTGTGTTGTGCCCAAATAAAAGATGAAGTGCTGTTCCTTGAGCTTTCATTGGGCCACACTGTAACAGTGCACGAGGCCACAGACAGAGAGGCCAGAGTGGGAGTGGGATGGTAAATTAAAGTGACAGGCACCCAGAAGCTCAGGGCCACTCCTGCAGACTGAATACAGATGCTCATATCGAACAGTGGGTCAGGCTTGAGGGGCTGAGTGGCTGACTCCTGCTGCTGCTTTCTTCTGACCTTATGTTGGAGAATGCTAAGAGGCAAATAAAGGCTGCTACCACTGAGTTCAGGATTCTTAGCTGCGTGCTAATTTCATTTGCTGTGGTTATCAATTAGTTATCGGAAGGTTTATGTAAACAGTGTACTGCACACATTGTGCTTAAAATTATAGAGATAACTACATTAATGCAACAATTATAGAGAAGAATGCCAGGCCTAATGCTTATAAGACCTACACAAAAGGCTAGTTTATTGGAATCATTAGTTCCTGAAATTGACATTTCAGAGATGTTAAGTACAGTTTATATTGAAGAATCTTTTTGTTTGGAGAACAGGACCAAAAAACTGATTCAATTTAATGTTAAGTAAGCTTTATATAGCAGTAGATAGTTACATAATGGTGTAATTTAATGCATATGGACAGTTTATTGTTTGCGTGTATCTATTACTTTTCAAAGAGTAGAATACATAAGCATGGGAGCATCTAGAAGAACTGAACGAACCATGTTGTATTACCCTGATACATTGTTGCACCAGACTCTGTTGTTTAGTGCAGGAACGGCTGCCTTCAATAAAGGGCACCCGTCACCCACACACTTAACCCACTGGGTCACCTATCCCTTCCCTCACTGGTTCCATCTACCCACCTAAGATAAGATCTCTTTACTAGTCACGTGTACATCAAAACACACAGTGAAATGCATCTTTTTGCGTAGAGTGTTCTGGGGACAGCCCACAAGTGTCACCACACTTCCGGCACCAACTTAGCATGCCCACAACTTTCTAACCCGTACATCCTTGGAATGTGGGAGGAAACCAGAGGAAACCCACGCAGACACGGGGACAACGTACTAACTCCTTACAGACAGCGGCGGGAATTGAACCCGAGTTGCTGGCTTCCCTCTCTTATCTAGTTCTACTTATCACCTTCCCTTATCAGACTCTGGCACCTGCAGCCTCGTGTCTCCAGTTATCATCTTCCAGCCTCTGTCACTACCCTCCAACTTCCCCTCCCCCCTACCTGGCTCCAACTGCCCATCATCCCCCTCGTCACTTGGATCCTACCTATCGCCTGCTAGCCCCTGCCTCACTCCTCCCCCCTCACCCCTTTATACTGGCTATCTCCCCTCTACACTCTCAGTCCTGATGCAGATTCTCGACTTGATATGTTGATCATCCCTCTGCCTCCACAGATGCTGCTCGACCCGCTGAGTTCCTCCAGCAGTTTGTTTGTCATTCCAGATTCCAGCAACTGCAGTCTCTTGTGTTTCCATCTCCTGTTAGTTCGGACTTGTTTGACTTATAGCACAAGTAGCAACATGACAGAAACCCATACAGTACCAACATCCCATTAATCACTTAGAAAATATTTCCTGATTTCTAGATTTGTTCCTCCACAAATTTTCTGGAACAATTTTCTCTAGACTGTGGACCATCTCATCTCCTCCTCCTGGATCCTTGGGTAGTGCTGTGAGCTCCTGGCTATCCATCAAGCCCTATGCCATTAGATTAATTCCATCCTTCCACTGGGCTGTTGAACCAACTCAACTGGCTCTGGTCCAATTATCCCTGGGATCAACCTTTGCAGTTCCCACAATAGCTAATCAGTCATCCCTGAATTTGCTGCCAATACCTGGTTGTTTAACTGTGCACAATTTTGAAATGAATCAGATTAATTTGCCAAGAATTTCTAGATTTTGCCTCTGCTGATTATTTCTGCCACCCTCCCCACACACAAACACCCAAATTAAATGTTCCCATCCTTGAAAATACCCAAATTAAATGTTCCCATTCCAGTAAACAGATGTTTCCAACTTTCCTAGAATTCCCCATTCTAATGTGTGAATGTAGAAAATATGCAAACACTTACCCAGGGAACAAACAGTCCAGTCAAGGCTTGTTTCAGCAATTGACAGTGACAGGTAAGGGAATTAATATTTACTGACTGCATTTTGGAATTAATGAGCCCTGTACTACAATTAGAGAGCTTATCACTTCCAGCTTCCCACTGTCTGGTACCACAGTGAGTTGTAGTTCATTGCAGGATAAAATCATTCTAACGTTATCAACAGCATCTTGTTGCTACAGTTATTGTACATCATCTTCTAAATGGAGCAACTGCATTGTAGAACTTTATTTTAATATTTACACTGTTTTTTTCTGAATTAATTAATTTTGATCTTAAAGGCTGGCTGTAGTCACACAATGAAGTGTCAAGAGAGTTGTGATAGATCTCACACTATTGCAGATTATTCCACTTTTAAAATGCCCCTTCAAGAATATAGATTCACTAATTACAGAAAATGACTAAGACCTTAAAGTTATTGCACCATAGAACGTTTATAGAAGGGATAAGGACCATTTGGCCCACTGGGCCTGTGCTAGTCGAAAAAGAGCCCTTCAACTCAATCCCACCTTCCAGCAGTGGGTCTGGAGACCTGCAGTTCATGATTCTTCAGGTACATATCCAGGCACATTTTTAACTTCAATGGGAAAGTTTTTTGCTTGCACTACCCTTCCAGCTGTGACTCTGCTCCTCTCATACCCTCTGGGTGTAAAGAATTCTTCCCCATTTCTCTCCTAATACTTATACATAACTTAAAATCAATGTCCTTTGGTTTTTGAACCCTCAGGTGAGTGAAATGCTGTCGTGAATCTTTAACATCCACTGAAGATGCAGACGGAACTTTGGTTTAATAACACACCTCCGACAGCAATGCCTTTCCTTAGTATCAGCATGGGTTACATATGACCACAGTAACTGTAACAGGAGTTGACATTGCTGTTCTTGCCCTACTCTGTGGTTTCAATTATGGCTACCACAGCTGCACGATTTCAACAACGCTGAGTTCTTCCAGCATCTTATGTGTTGCTCCAGATTCCAGCACTTGCAGTCTCTTGTGTCTACATATGTATGTCTTTGGAGAGGCTTGAACTCCCAACCTTCAGAGATGTGAGTGCTCCCCATTGCGCACAGCTCCCATAAGGTTCTAAGCACTTCCAGCAGCCTGAGATAAGTATGCTGGAATATTAAGACTGATCAACAATTCTCTTCACGTTGCCAGCAAGATTTGGGAGAAGGGTCCACATTATGGAATATAGTCCCAAGTGCTGGTTGCAAAGTTAAGTAACAAAACACAATTAAAGTTGTTCCCCATGAAGCAGAGGCCATCAGCAAACATTCTGAACATTCTCGCACCTTATTGCAGCACTTTCTCTGTAGATGTGACACTTTACTCTGTACCGTTACTGTTTTTACCTGTACGACATCAATGCACTCTGTACTGACTCAATGTAACTGCACTGTGTAATGAATTGACCTGTACGATCGGGTTTGTAAGACAAGCTTTTCACTGTACCTCGGTACAAGTGACAATAATAAACCAATACCAATACCACCCTGTGATCAGTTCAGAGGGAGAATGTCCTGATGAAGGGTCTCAGACCTGAAATATTAACTGTTCCTTTTTCCATAGATGCCACCTGACTTGCTGTTCTTATTAAGGGAGATTGAACATCAGGAAAAGACCTCCTGGTCATTAGAGCAGCTTTCAAAACCATCAGCAATCTTCTCCTCAGTCTGAATAGATAGGTTAATGCCCGAATTATTGATTTGTTAAGCGGCCACACTGGATTTTGTTTGGAGATGACCAGTAACCTTTGTGAGATCCCTATGCTGAGTATAGATTTTCCGATCGATATATTTCATTGGAATGTGTGTACGGATTACCTTATCTAACATGCAGTAAAACAACGGTCTTAGAGCTGGTGTAAATTGGACTTTTGTTCCCGGAATAGTCGTCCAATATTTGGGCAAGAGAGAATTTTTTATCAATGTTAAACATCTCTTTGTGGAGTGGTGCAGGAGAAAGAAAACTATTAAAGTTGTTCCCCATGAAGCAACTTTAATACCTGGTTATATTTGCTTATATTTGCAATGTACACAACATACAACAACAGTGATGTACAGAAGACCAAGATGTGTAAGCTTTAACTGAATAACCATCAGTTGTTCCTAGGCATGGTTCCTCTGTATGCATAGCTGGAGTGACTAGAACAATAAGCAGAAGGTACTCAGAACCATACAGGGAAGATGGAAGAAGACAAGGGGAGATGGGTTTTCAGCGAGAGGTCACAGTATTTAAGATGCAAAATATAGTAGGTGAGACTTCCTCTCCCAAACCGAGCCACAATTGTAACCACAGAGCAGGGCAAGAACAGCATCGTCAGTGCCTGTCACAGTTACTGTGGCCGTTAACTTTTCTACCTAGGGTTCTTTCGAGGCTTGGGTTGGGGAAACTCTCACATCTCCCGTCACATGCTGTTGTTCAATAGGCTCTCTGGGTTGCATGAATAAAATCTGGCCCAGATTTTCAACATTAACAAACAACTGTTAACTGCTTGGTAATGGTAAAGATCGTTGCAGAAAATAACTGTAGAAAAGTCCACTCAATAAGATTGATAGCAACATTTCCAACCATTTGACATTGTTTATGAAATGTAGACTAACCACAAGCATGCCCTTTCTTTTCATAAAATAAACATGACTCTACAACACTACTTTTCCAAATGATTTGCACATGGGAAACATATAACCAACGTTAACCATGGTCTTCTGCAGTCTGCCAACCAGACGTAAGAAGGATGTCATTATGTTGGAGAGGGTGCAAACAGTGATTCACCAGGATGTTGCCTGGGGTGGAGCGTTTCTGTTATAAGGGGAGACTGGATAGGTTGGGTTTGTTTTCCTTGGAGTGGGGGATGCTGTGGCGAGGCCTGATAGGGTTATCCAAAATTATGAGAGGCATTATGAAGTGTAGATAGTAAGAATTTTTTTTTTCCCCAAAGCAGAATTATTTAAAGTTAGAGGGCTAGGGGCAAGAGGATTAGAAGGGACCAGAGGAAGAACAGTTTCACCAAGAGAGTAGTTGGAATCTTGAATGTACTGCCTGGGTAGGTAATTGAGGCAGGTACTCCCACACCATTAAAGAAGTATCCAGATGAGCACTTCATCACCAAGGATACAGAACAACTGCTGGTAAACTGGATTAGTATAGATAGGTACTTGATGGTCAGCAATGAAACAATGAACTGATGGACCTATTTCTGTGCTGTACAACTCCATGACTCGAAGACAGATGGTAGTGTAATGGGTAAGTGATTTGATTAGCAATCAAATGACCTGGACTATTGAATAACTTGGGATCAAATCCCATCAGTGGAGCTAGGAAATTTAATTTCAGATTGTTAAATAAAATCTGGAATTATAAAGTTAATGTCGATAATGTTGACCATCAAACCACAAAACTGTTGTAAAAAAAAATTGGTTCACTAACATTTGAATAAATACATGGATAAGAAGGGTTTAAGAGGGATATGGGCCAAATGCAGGCAAATGGGATTGGGTTGGTGGGCACCATGGATAAGTTGGGCTGAAGGGCCTGTTTCCATACTGTATTACTCTATGACTCTCTAACCCTTTTGCCATTATTTGGGCTGCCTGTATGCGAGTCCTAACATATTGAGTATTGTGGTTGACTCATCATTACCCTCTGAAATGGCTTGGTCATTCCAAGGATAATTCAGGATATCTCATGTACTGACCTCACCAACAATTGCCATGAGCAATGAATCACCTTCAGGTTCCCCTCCAAGTCACATACCATTTTGATTTAGAAATATGTTGCTATTCCTTCTTCATCACTGGGTCTAGGTCTTGGAACTCCCTTTCCAACAGTACTGTGGGAGTACCTTCACCAGAAGGACAGCAGTGGTTAAAGAAGGGAGCTCACCATGACCTTCTCAAGGGCAGCTAGGGAAGAGCAACAAACTTTGGCCTTGTCAGCAATGCACAGATCCCAAAACTAAAGTTGTTTATGCTGAGTTATGCAAGATAGGTAATAAACATTTCTGCAATACAGCATCGATTAGATAGTGCTAAATGTATTTCTTTGGCTGTTAGGCACTTTGGGATGTCTGGAGATCTTGGAAGACACTATATCAAAGCACAAGTTCTCTGTTCACTGTGTGGACATTGCGTGGTACATTTGTGAGTGTCACATTCCTGCAGGGCAGATTAAGCCAACAATTACATCATAGATCATGATCCACGATTCAAGTGTTGCTGGGTCCCAGAAATGTTGCCCACTATCAACAATTTAGGGAGCACTGTTCTAAAGAGGTTTGTAATTTCTCAGAGATAAACAAAAGATATAACATGTGTTTCCATTGCAAGACTTTTTGGGAGTCATGGTTGTTATATTGGTTCAAAGATGGTAACCAATTAGTACCTTGTTAACTCACGTCTACCCAATGCCCCACTGCAAGTATTCACAGAGTTACACAGCATGGAAACAGGCCCTTCAGACCAACACATCTATGCTACCTGAACTCATCCCAGTTGCCTGTGTTTGGCTCACATTCCTCTAACACTTTTCTATCCAGGAACCTGTCTAAATGCCTTATAAATATCATAATTGAACCTGCCTCTACCACTTTGGCAGCTTGTTCTATATGTCCTCCACCCTTTGCATGAAAAGGTTGCCCCTCAGTTCCCCTTTAAATCTTTCCCCTCTCACCTTAAACCCATGCCCTCTAGTTTTAGACTCCCCTACCCTTGGAAAAGACTGCAACCATCCACCTTATCTATGCCCCTCATGATCTCATAAACCTCCACAAGGTCACCCCTCAGCCAAAAAGACCAAGAAGTGCAACTTACCCGCATTCAGGGAAGTTTACAGTAGCAATTAACCTACCAACGCATTTTTAGCATGTGGGAGGAAACTGAAGTATTTACCAGAAACACACAGAGGGAATGTGCAGATTCCACACTGACAGGACTCAAAGCCAGGATCAAACCTGAATCCCTGAAGCTATGAGGTAGCACTGTGCCATTCCATTGCCAATTACAATGCAGCAGTCTGATTTATGAAGTTCAACATTCCAGCTAATACCCTCTCTTAAGCTAGCACAGAACTGCCTATCAGCACTGTTTAATAGGATCACTCACTAGTTACAGGTTGGTCTTTGATTTGGGTCTTAGACCACGGAAACAGGCCCTTTTGCCCACCAACTTTCGACTGGAACCCACAGCAATTCTGCAGGGTTTAGTGTGACAGGTGATGGAGGACTTTTTTTTTGCACAAAGCAATTGCTTCCAATGAAAGGGGGCATTTGCCCTCGGAGTACAGCACAGCTGCGCGAATGAGCAGAGGACATGCCGAGCAGCACTATCTACTGGAGGGACAAGAGAGTGAGGGGAGAAGGGACTCTTGGCACAAGAGTTAAGTTTCCCCAGAGCATTTGTGGAGCCATTCTCCTCCCATTCCTCCCAGGGGGCCAACGTGTAGGAAATCTGCCTCCCGCGCCATCAACAATTGTAATATAAGAGCAGGGCAAGGGCTGCAATGCCAGTACCGATCAAGTCACTGCAGTTGTGCATTGGACTGCTTTCACAAAGACAGCTGTCTACTTTTCCTTCTTTCTTGCTGGATGGAAGTAGACAAGAGCAAACTTGCAGATTCAAGAGGACTACAGCTGCTTTGGACAATCCACATGGCACTCCCAACACAGATCACAGTCCCTCCATGTCTTCTGGTGTTTAATCCCATAAGAGTACACAGTGAAGTTTGACTGATACTACCCACAGTGCCATCTGCATATGAGTCTCCGTAGCTAGTTCAGCAATTCTGCTGAACAGGCAGCTCCACTTACACCCAATCCTGGCTATAGGACTCTTGAACAGACCTCTCATTAAGAACATTTAAAAGCGTACTTGGACAGGAACTGCGTCGAAGGATATTTAGAACTTAGAAGCAGATTTATTATCACTGACTTATAAGATGTGAATCTGTTATTTTGTGGTGGCAGTACAATGCAAAGAAAATATAAATTATAAAAATAAATAAATAGTGCAAAACAAAAGTAATGACGAGGGCAAGTGCACGTGGGCAAATGGGACTGGCTTAAATGGGAACCTTGGTCGGCATGGACCGGTTGGGCCGAAGGGCCTGTTTCTGTGCTGTATGACTCTTGAATGATAAAGATGAGCTCTTGACCTCTCAGTCTACCTTGTCACGGCCCTTGCACCTTATTTGTCTACCTGCATTGCACTCTCTCTGTAAATGTAACACTATATTCGGCATTCTGGTTTTTTTTGGACTTTCTCGATGTACTATGTATGGAATGATCTGTCTGGATGGCAGCAAACAAAAGCTTTTCACGGTGTCTCGGTACACAAACAATAATAAACCAATTGCCAGCTGTGGATCCAACTCTTCGCTAAACATTACATTATGCAGAGACAGATTCTGAGCTGGGTTCTATGATGGAGTGACCCCACTCTCACTGATTTCTGTATCCCCACTCTCTCTTGTCTTTCTGAAAGAGCAAAGATTCAGTGGCACGGTGGGGGTGAGAGGAGGCATGGGGCAGAGTAAGAGGGGCATGTGAACACCATCTGCATGTTATGGGAAGAGGGGAGGAGGGATTTGGTTGGGGGGGTGGGTGGGAGGAGGAGTTAGAAATGAAAGCACCATCACCTTTAATGGTTTCAGCCTATCCAGCAGGCTCAGGATTGGTGGTGACCAGCTTGATGATGGGATACATCAACTACATCCCTCCCATGTGCATAAGGTGATGCAGCCATGCATACACTCCCCACCCTACAAGTGATGGTCGCTCAGTGGGTCAGGTTAGTGTGACTACTACATTTGTAACACAGGTCATTTACACACTGGGTGGCAGAGTGGTGCAGCTGGTAGAGCCGCTGCCTCACAGCATTGGAGACCCAGGTTCAATTCTGACCTCGGGCGCTGTGTGTGTGTAGTTTGCACTTTCTCCCTTTGACCTTGTGGATTTCTTCAGGGTACTCCGGCTTCCTCCCACATCCCAAAGACGCGCAAGTTTGTAGGTTAATTAGCCACTGTGAATTGCCCCAAGTGAAATCTGAGGGGAGTTGCTTGAGAAAGTGGGAGGAATAAAGAATTGGGATTAATGTAGGACAAGTGTAAATGGGCTGTTGACGGTCAGCACAGATTTGGTGGGCCGAAGTGCCTGTTTCTCGCCGTGACTCCATGTGCGGCAATTTGGGCGTGAGGCTTGCAATTATTGTGCGTGAGGCTGGGGTCAACCCATGGATGGTAAGTGCGAACCACAAGCCGAGAGAGAGAGTGAGAGAGTGAGAGTGAGTGAGACGGTTGAGGGTGAGGATGATGCATCAGTCAGCCTCAGCGTGCAGAGGAGCCACAGGATACAGCACTGCTCGATTCACTGACTTTGACTGCAATGCAAGATCTTTGAGGAATTCATCCAAGTCAAGAGCGCTGGAGGAACTCAGCGGGTCAGGCAGCATATGTGGAGGGAGATGGACAGTTAGCAATTGAGGTTGAGACAGATTCTGAGCTGGATTCCATGATGGAGCGTCCCCACCCTTGCTGATTTCTGTAACCCCCACCCCCCCTCTTGCCTTTCTGAAAGAGGAAAGGCTCAGTCATATGGTGTTGGTGAGAGGAGCTGTGGGGCAGAGTAAGAGGGGCATTCTAACACTGTGGGAAGAGGGGAGGACTGACGAAGGGTCTCAACCAAAAACGTTGACTGCCCATTTCCCTCCACAGATGCTGCCTGACCCGTCGAGTTCCTCCAGCTTTTAGTTTGTTCATCCAATCCAAGGCCCAACTCCTGGGGTTGACCTCTTTGGTCACCTGCATCCACTGTCTTTGGGGAGTGTGTCAACAAGATGGGGGACCCTGTGCAGAATGTCTCTTCAGCAGTCCAGCATCTCTCCCACTATCTACAATTGCCTCTGGTTTTGCAACCTCTCTGCCTGCCTCCAACTCCAGCCACAGGTTGTAAATTATATATAATTTATGTTAATTTAAATTTACGTTAACTTGTTTGTTCTTGTCTTGTAACGTACTGCACTGCTGTTGCAAGAAACTAATTTTCATGCCATTTATACCGTGTGTGTATGTCTATGACAACAGAAAGCTCGACTTGCTTATGTCATTATTCCACCAATGGGTGTTTCCCCAACCAGATGCCAAGGCCTCAAGCACCAAAATTCATTCTGCAAACCTTTCCAACTTTCTACCCCTCTCAAATTCCTTAACAGTGAATTCTTTGATCAAATTTTGGTGATTTTCTCTATTATCTTTTCAACAACCTTGGTGTCCACTTTTCATTAAGCTCCTACTGTGACATTTTATTGCATAAACTCACATTCAGGTGATAGGGGCCACCAAGAGAATCTTTTGCACAGACTTAAAAGATCTAGCTTAATAAAATTCATGTGGTTTCTTGGACAAAGTCCCAAGTTCCCTCTAATTTCTTTGAGATTCTAGAAAGCTTCATATTAAAGATGTCCAAATAAATTAAAAGTGGCAGCAGTCTAGCTTAGAATATGGGATTGAATCAGATAAAGGAATTATGGGGACAGCCAGTATCCATGGGAGGTAGGGGTGAGTCCCAGAGGTTAGTTCTCAAAACATTTTGTTCCTGATGCATGATAATGACATGGAGTATAGTAAATATGTTAAGGAGAGAGAACAATGGAAACCAAATACAGCAGAAGATTTACAGCAGAACTTAAACAGATTATCTAAGGACAGAACAATAAATTCAAAATGGCTCAGTGCATACCATGACACATCATGCAAAAATGCACTTTAAAAATAAGCATTTAAGGAATGGTTCTGAATTAAAGTGAAACACAAAGTGTCCATAATTAGTAGATGATTTATTGCTTTTAATATATTGACAATTTAAAGTAATTTAAAGGCAATTATTTGGTGGCTAACAGTAATATATATAATATTGGGGTTTTACAACATTCTAGATAACCCATATTTACCAAAATCTCCCTTATTTAGCCACCTTTAGCAAGAACTTTTGCATGTTAGAACTGCATGTGATTAACTGGGATCCTTGCCAACATTCTACGAGTTACGACAACCCACAGAAGAATTAACATTGCAGCTGGAGGAAATTCTTAACAGAAGGAGATACTCCCACATTGCCGCTTCATTGAATCAGAGCACAGAGGGTGGCCATTTGGCCCATCATACTTGTGCTTGACTGAGATAGTCATTGAGAGCTGTGGAGATACACAGCATGGAAAATGACCTTTCAGCCCACCGAGTCCTTGCTGACCAGCGACCACCCATTTATACCAATCTTACATTAATCCCTTTCTTTTATTCTCATCAACTCTCCCCAGATTACACCAGTCACAAGTTCACAAGACAAAGGAGCAGAAGTAGGCCATTTGGCCCATCGAGTCTGCTCCACCACTTCACCATAAACTAAACTAATCCATCTAGCCCCAATTCCCAGCTTTCTTCCGGCCCCCCCCCCATATCCCTTGATACCTTGACTAATTACATACCTATCAATCTCCTCCTTAAACACCCCCAAATGATCAGGCCTCCACAGCTGTATGTGGCAACGAATTCCATAAATCCACAACCCTCTGGCTAAAGAAATTTCTCCTCATTTCCGTTCTAAATGGGTATCCTCTAATTCTAAGACTGTGCCCTCTAGTCCTGGACTCACCCACCAAGGGAAACAACTTAGCCATATCTACTCTGTCCAGTCCTTTCAACATTCAAAATGTTTCTATGAGGTCCCCTCACATTCTTCTGTACTCCAATGAGTATAGCACCTTTGCACAGGGGGCCACTTATAGTGGCTGATTAACCTGAAACCCACACATCTTTGGGGAGGAGGAGGAAACTGGAGCACCTAGTGGAAACCCATGCAATCACAGGGAGAACGTACAAACTCCACACAGACGGCACTGGAGGTCAGGATTGAAGCGGGTCACTGCTGCTATGAGGTAGCAGTTCTACTAGCAGCACCAGTCTGCTGAGATTGTCCATTAGTTTGAACCCCTGCTCTAGCTAACCCAAGCTAGAAAGACCGGCAGTGTTTACCAAAAGTAGATTCTAACTATGTTGGACATATTGGAGGGTTATGAACCACAAGTGGAAAATTCTTTGAGCAACAAAACTGTCACCATTTTTTTTAAAACAGATGTACCATAGGAGGCATCCTATCCTGATGCATCACAGCTTGGTACAGCAACTGCTCTGCCCAAGGCAACAAGAAATTGAAGAGTTGTGAACGCAGTCCAGTTCATCATGGAAACCAGCCTCCCCTCCATGGACTCTGTCTACACTTCCCGCTGCTTTGGGAAAACAGCCAACATAATCAAAGACCCTTCCCACCCCAGTCATTCTCTCTTCTACCCTCTCTCATCAGGCAGAAGATACAACAGCTTGGGAGCACGTACCACCAGGACAACTTCGATCCCACCATCATCAGACTCATACCCTAAAGATGAACTCTTAAAACTCTTTATCTCCCAATCTACCTCACCACGGCCCTTGCACTTTACTTGTCTACCTGCACCGCACTCTCTGTAGTGGCATATTCTGCATTGTGTTTTATTTTCACTACATCAATGTAATTATGTATGACATGATCTTTCTGGATGGCACACAAAACAATGTTTTTCACTGTGATAGTGATAAACACACTAATCCCAACATAAATAGAATACCAAGGGATGTTCTGAGCTGTACAAAAACAGGTCACCTTCAGTTTCTGATGTCTTGTTAACTCAGAGAAAATCTTATAAAAATGTTATGACAGTGGGCGGCACTTTGTCACTCAGTACATTGGGTTGAGGCGAGAACTACGTTTGTAAAACAGGTCACGTACAAGCGGCACAAACTTGTGAGCAGAGCAGTGATGCAACTAGTGGTGGTGCTGCCTGACAGCTCTGGCAATCCTGACCTCAGAGGTAGGTGCTGTCTGTGTGGAGTTTGCACGTTCTCCCTGTGAATGCATGGGTTCCCCCTCACATCCCAAAGGCGTGCAGGTTGGTAGGTTACTTGGCTGCTGTAAATTGCCCCTAATGTGTAAATGACAATTTAAATCAATTTAAAGACAATTTTATTGGTGGCTAAGCAGCAAAGAACAGTACAATACTGGGGTGTTACAATATTCCAGGTAACCCATTTTTGCCATTTGTACTTTATTTACCCAGTTAATTGCCCACCTTTAGCAGTGTGTAGGTGATCAGTAGAATCAAGGGGGGTGGGGGTTGACGGGAATGTAGGAAGAATAAATTGGATTAGTGCAGGATCAGTGTAAATACTTGCTTGATAGTTGCCATGGATTTGGTGGGTCATACGATTCTCAATTACTCTACGATAATGGCAACGTCATCCATATTGCAGCTTCAATGGGCATGTTAATAAAGAGTCAAAGGGTTGCACAGCAGAGAAACAGGCCCTTCGGCCCACCGTGTCTGCTCACCATCACACCATTTGCCTGCATTAATTCCATATCCCCTCTATGCCTTGCTCATTCAAGTACTTGTCCAGATGCCTTTTACTTTCAGGCTGCCCCAGCACATTCTCAGACTGCATTGGTTGTTAACGCAAGAAGATGCATTTCACTGTTTTGATGTACATATGACTAATAAGTATTTTGACTGTTCCTGCCTCCATCACCACTTCTGGCAGCTCATTCCAGATACCAACCACTGAAAAAAAATGTACCTCTCAGATCCCCTTTAAACCTCCTCCCTCTTAAACCTTTGCCCTCTAGTTTCAGACATCCCAACCTTGGGAAACAGACTCTCACTGTCCACCCTATGTCTCTCAATTTTATACACCTCTATCACATTCCCTCTCAGACTCCTTCACTCTGGGAGAACCAATATCTTCATTAGTCACATGTACATCAAAACACAATGAAAAGGCATCTTTTGCAGTGTTCTAGAGGCAGCCCACAAGTGTGGCCACGCTTCCAGCACCAACATAGGTTAGGAAGTTGTGGGCATGCTAAGTCTTTGGAATGTGGGTAGAAACTGGAGCACCCAGAGGAAACCAGTCTTTCCTTACAACTCAAGCCCTCCCATTCAGGCAACACCCTTGTGAATCTTAACTGCACCCTCTCCAGCTTAATCACATCCTTCTACAGTGTGGCAGCCACAAATGCACACAATACTCCAAATGCAGCCTAACCAATGCCTTGTACATGAAGCCTCAACATCTATACTAAGTGCCTCAGCTAATGAAGGCAAGCACACCATACACCTTTCTCACCACCCTACTTGTGTGGCCACCTTTGGGGAACTCTGTACCTGTCCCCAAAGGTCTCCCTGTTCAACAATGCTCCCCAGGGCCCTATCATTCACTGTGTATGTCCTGCCCTGGTTCCCAAAATGCACCACTTCACATTTGTCTCAAATTCCTCTGAAGCAGAGGCTTTTTAAATTGCTAGCTTGCTGTGCTGTGGTTAATAGATCCCTCTATACTAGCAGGCTGGTGTCTCTCTCTCTCTCTCTCTCCTCTGACTGACTTCTTCAACAACGTCATTACATCCTTTATCTTTGGTTGACGTAAGCACGCCACACACACACTACTAACTATCTTCCTCATTTCCATCTGGGCCTTCCTTTCCTCTACCTCAGTAGATCCCTCTGTATATTTTACTGTATACTCTTTATACAGTAAAATTTCATCTGCCATTGCCCACTTTCCTCATCTACCTTGTCGTGGCCCTTGCATTTTAAATAGTAACAGTAACTGACTTCACTATTAAAGTTGAATTTAATAGTAAAGTCAGTTAATCTAAAGCTTTGAGAATTTGGTGGTGCCAGACCAGCAGATTTTTTGGATGACCATTTGTTACATTATTAACACTCTGATACATTTTTAATTCACTGTGTAAAAAACATGCCACAGTGACATTCCAGTGAATCCAACAAGTTTAAAGGGAGCATGGGAAACTGAGGGAGGATGGACAACAGAACCAAGTGAGGTACTGAAGCCTGAAGTCCCACACCACCAGGCTCACGAACAGCTATTTCCCTTCAACCATTTGGTTCTTGAAACAACCTGCACAACCCTAATCTCTACATCAGTATAGCAACACTACAACCACATTGCAATACAATGGACTTTGGATTTTTTGTTCTAATTGTGCTTTTCGTGTATAATTATGTTTTTCTTGTGAATGTTGGGTCTCTGATACTGCTGGAAGTTTTTCCATTGTGCCTATGCATACATACAGGTACTGTGTATGTGACAATAAGCTCAACTTTAACTTTGAGTTTAAAGTAGCGTGGGAATTGGGGCTCCGGTGGCTGAAGAGAGTGCAGGAAATCCAAGCCCCAGTGAGTGGCTGGAGTGTGCAGGAACCTGGTGAGTGAAAGGGAACACAAGGACCAGGCCCAGAGTCAGAACGGCAAATGAGGCAGATGCTGAACAGTTGAACAACAGATTATTGGAGTCTTGCTGTCTACAGAGGGACCTATGAGCTACAGCAAGCTAACAGTTAAAGTATCTGCTTCAAAGGATTTTGAGAACAGTTTAATCAGGAAGACGTGCTTCAGAAAGGCATCTTTGAAGTAAACAACTACACCAGTTTATGTAAATGTACTGTTCAAAGGATTCAGGAGCAGAGACATCCTGAAACCTCTGTGACACATACCTTTGATGTACGTAGGAAGAAGCGCAGACTGCCTAGGACCTGAAAGAAAACTGGAAACTGTCCGAAATAGATCGATCTTCTATGCTGCATGGTAATATCATTCTGTATATTCTGTCAAGTGCCTCACATGCACTCAGTGTTGCATTTATAACCAAAGGATGAAGATGGCCTAGAGTGAAGCTCTCCACACACGTAAAGGAAGGCTCCCCTAGCACATTTTAGAATTGCAGCATCATCATTTCAATAGGAGAAGCAGTTTATAGAATAAGGTGCTGGCACATGGGTTCCAGACTCAGAATACACTCATCCTTGCAACCGATATAGAGTTAGAGACATACAGCATAGAAACAGGCCCTTCAGCCCAACTGGCCTATGCTGACCAAGTCCCATTTGCTCACATTTTATATATCCCTCTAAACCTCTCCTACCCATGTATCTATCCAAATGCCTTTGAAATGTTGTCCATGTACCTGCTCTCAACCACTTTCTCTGGCAGCTCATTCCAATATAATCAACCACCTTCTGGGTGAAGGTTGCCCCTCAGGTTCCTATAAAAGCTCTCCCCTCTCATTCTCATGTCTGAAGAACAGTTCTCAGTCCTTACACTATTGTATAAAATGGTTCAGTTGCCTGTAAGTCTGATTTCCACCATTTTTGGAGAACCCCCAGCCCTAAGGCTAGGTGCAGGTTGAAGAATCAAGGATCTAGAGCAGTTCCTCTGGTACCACTGGGAGTTCATCCTGCTGAAACTGCATTATCCCACCATGGAGCATTAACAAGCCATTACAAGGCATTAACCATTTTAAGGTAAAGTGAAGACTTGCTCTCTTCTCTAAAGGTACGTTGACAGGCCAACAGTTTTACAGGGAATGTTTGATTCGATGATTAAGCAACACTTTCCAGAAACACCACAGGCTGGTTATAGTTCAGTTGCCAGTTTACAGAGCACTGAAGGTGGAATAACTTGGGCCCAATCTGCCTCCTTCCAAGCAAGACCCATCAAATTCCCGATGGAAAATACTCTTGCACAAATTGCCCAGTGCCTAACATCAACTATACACAATCTAGATAACATCAGAATCTCAATTTTTTTTAGTGCAAAAAGGTTTATAAATAGGATATTTCCTCAGTGGATTTAAATTAGTGGAGTATAATCTATTTTTGAGAGTAGCCCTCAGCTATCCACCTTTAATACAAGGGAATTGTATCAATAAACAGGAGGAAGCAAAAAAAACCTAATCCATAAAATAGTATTGGCTCATTTCACAGTGATCCAATATAACATTTATACAGCAGCAAAAATAAAAGCTTAGTTGTTTCTCTACTTCAGAGAGACACTGGCTGTAGATTGTCATCTCCTCAAAAGGAAGACCACAGTCATGGGTACAGAAGCAGTCAGAGGCTCTGGGATGTATAAACTTCGACAACTTCACTTTTGTGGCAACCTCCACTGCCAATCCAAAGTTCCAGAGGATGCAGTGTGGCTGAACATTTGGGTGGTGGTGGTGTAGTTTAGGCTCCCAGGTCAAATACACAATTTCAGTCCAATTTCCATTCTAAAAACAGAATACTTGGATGGGATTTAGTTCAAGAATAAAATACCACAATGTGTACATACTTCATTGTTTGAAATCTTTGTATTTGCCAGTTTAAGAATAGTTTTGGGGAGGTAGCTGGTAGATACAGCCTCACAACACCAGCGATCCAGGTTCAATCCTCAACTCTGGCACTGTCTGTGTGGACCATGACCACACAGGTTTCCTCTGGGTTCTTCAGTTCCCTACAGTCCAAAGACATACTGGTTGGAAGGTGAAGTGGCTACTGTAATTTACCCAGTGTGTGTAGATGAGTGGAAGAATCTGGGGTGATCTGATGGGAAGGTGGAGAATAAAATGGGATTAATGTGGATGCTGATATGGACTTGGTGGGCTAAAGTGCCTGGTTCTAGGCTGCAGGACTATGACTTTATATGATTAATGTATATTACTAGAATTGACAATGACACAGCTCAGCATTTCACAGAAACCAGCCTCCCCTCCATGGACTCTGTCTACACTTCTCGCTGTCTCAGTAAAGCAGTCAACATAATCAAAGACTCTACTCACTCTAGACATTCTTTCCCCTCCCATGGGGCAAAAAATACAAAAGGCTGAAAGCATGTACCACCAGGTTCAAGGACCACTTCTATCCTGCTGTTATAAGACTATTGAACAGTCCCCCAGCATGACAAGATGGACTCTTGACCTTACAATCTACCTCTGTATGACCTTGCACATTGTCTGCCTGCACTGCACTCTCTGTAACTATTCTGCTTATTATTGATTTTCCCTTCTACTACCTCAATGTAGGAGATGTGATGAAATGATCCCTATAGATGGCATGCAGAAGTTTTTCCACTGTACTTGTGTATGTTACAATAAACCAATATACTATTGCTATTCAATGATCAGTGCTTTCATACTCCAGATCTTTGCATTCCCACAAATAGATTAAGAAAGTGATGGAAACCAACAACTTTGAGCATCATTGGCCTGAACTGCTATTTACAGCTAAAATAAAATCCCACCTTACACATTCAAGCTAACTGGGAAAGACCTTTACACAACACAAGATAACCAAGTCCCAAAAGTTTGAGCATTAAGCAATAAGATACTACAGTGGGGTGTCATAGTCCCAACTTGGCTGTGATTAGTCCTCCATCCTTAAAGTCAGATTTGTGAAGTGGCTGGTTTGAGGTAAAAGTGAAAGATTATGAAAGTACTTAGCTGGCTATTAGTTTTGTCTTTGAAAGATTTTGCAATGCAAAGTTGAAATACATGGCCATTCTTAAGTTTAATCATTTGTCCCAATGACAAATTATCATTGCACTGGCATTTATTACTCATTACATGCTACTTAAAAACCCAAATGCAATTCCCAGAAGTGAGAGAATCAGTAACACAACTTGCAATATTTTGTTGTTGCCTTCAGCTGGAAATTAAACTGTGCAGGCAAATTTAAACAATTGACCACTTGATATCAACTTTCAAAAACATCCAGATGTATTAAATATTGCATCAGAGGAATCAACTTTCATGATAGGTTTGGAGGTGGTTTCAAATTACAGCCCATTTAACTAGTTTTAAATTAGAAACACTAACTGCATGAAACATTTCAAAGTCCTTTAAGGAAATAGAAACCCATTACACTGCCGGGAGCAGTTAAATACACATCTTCCAGAATGTATTTGACGCCTTCTGGCAAGCCTGTAATCGAACAGAGAGTGGTTAGGCACCATTGAATGGTGAATGTTAATGACCAAGGCATGATAAGAGGTAACAGGGGAAAAAAAAGTAACCTTAAAACTTGGTAGTCCTAATTCCTGCTTTTAGGAGTGAATACAAGGGTGCTACAGGTAATTGAGTACATTAAACTACTGAACAAATTACAACCAACTAGAGAATAATCAGGGCAATCAAGTTTCATTTTTATAAGTCAGGGTGCAAATGAAACCCACCCACATGAATTGGGAATGGCATAAGTGGTCAGTATGAACCAATGGACTGCAGAGCTCAGTTCTGTACTGTATGAACATTAATTATTGCAGTTCATGCAAATCTTTATCTAGTGTGGAGCAGGACCAATTAAAGTTTTCTACATCAAAAAGGGACCCACGGAGCAACTTCTTGCAGAGGGTGGTGGGTACGTGGAATGAGCTGGTGGAGAAAGTGGTTGAGGTCGGTAGAATAATGACATTATGCAAAGGTTTAGAGGGATACAGGCAAATGGGACAAGTTTAGGGAGGGGACTTTGGTCAGTATGGATGAGTGGGGCCAAAGGGCCCATTTCTGTGCTGTTTTATTCTGAGCAGCATCACAAAATGGTGGTCTTGTCTGTGCCTTGGGACTGGGCCAACAATGTTGTAAAGGGGTCTTTGGAAAATCTGGTTCCACTATATTACTCCCAAACTACATGCATCTGACCAAAGCAATTTATAAAGGTAGGTGGGGGGGGGGGGGGGTAAGATATGGCCAAAATAGCACAGGAAATTAGAAGGTAAAGGATGGTCAACACTTAGAAATCACAAATCACAGGAGTAAAGCCCATATAAAGTGGCCCAATGTAGCAGAGGCTGAAATTAGCATTAGATTCAGAAATTTGTGGTGCCCAATTTTCAGACCAAAGCAACTAGAGAGAAGCTTGGAGATGAATGGAAGGAAGGGTTCCTGACAGGTAGGAACAAGACATTTATACAGGGAGAGAAAGGAAATGGCAGATGCGCTTTCTTAAAAAAAAACTTGTCTGCTTCCACAGAAGCAAAAACAGTGCAAATGTAATGAGTGTGGAATTTTTGAGATAAGGGTGAGCTGGATGCTTTGGCTTCAACCTCCTGGAATACTAGCATAAAATGACTGGAAGGTAGCAAATGCTATGATGATAAGTGCTAGCTTCAAATTAAGCAAAAATCATGCAATACGTTAGGGAATTTGGTCAGAGTCCAATACACAAACAGGAAATCATTCACAGGATATGGGGCAAAGGTTATCCAGCTTAACTAGTTTACACTCAAGTCTTCCTTCATCTATCAGCACAAACTTATCCCTTTCTCCTTTGTATGCTTGTCCAAATCCTTTAGATTTGTATTACACATCCCAACCACTCCTGTGGAAACAAGCTCCACATTCTCATTGTACTTTGGTTAAAGCGACTTCCAAATTCCCCATCAGATCCAATTTTGATAGCCACGAGGGTAGAACAAGAGGAACTGAGTGTCGATCCCCCCAGAATAAAAACTCTGGTTGTATTCATGGAAATGGAGTTATATAAAGTGGATTGGAGTTGTCAGTAACAAGCCACTAACCTTTCATCTTTTCCCTTAGCCAGAAGGTACAGAATTTACCCACAGGTTACCTTGCATGTTCCAAGACAGAACTATCGATTAGGGTAATCAAGGGTTAATGCAGGAAAATGGCAGAGCTAAAAGATCACCTGTAATCTTATTGAACAAAACAGCCAGTGCAAGGGGCTGAATAGCCAACTCCTACTTGGTAGGGCAACACCAGCTATCAGCAGCAATTTCCTATATCAAATGCAACATCTGAAACTTACAGAAGTGTGTAAAGGACTCAAAGATATGGGTAGCTTAAGGTAGTGAACAAAACATGGCAGAACATTATAGTGCAAATTATCCACATTCAGAAAACAAAAATTGCTAATCAATAGGAAGGATCTGGACAGCCTGTTATGTGAAGCACTTAACTGCTAAGGGCAACGAATGCATCAGAATGTCATCACCATGTTCCCTGGTCTCACTATTCTGACCTGGCGCTGATGAACAGTCAGGCAATTATCCAAATCCTTGCACTTCCTCCCCACCATCACTGCAGTAGCACTTTCACCAGGACTGCAACAGTTCACCACCAGCTCCAAGGGCAACTATAGACTGGGCATTAAATGTTGATCTTCCCAGTGACACCCGGATCAGGCAATTAAAGACTGGGAAGTTAAAGACAGCAAGTTATTGTTCTGTAACTTCTCAACTAGTAAGCGTTCGGTTTTAGCAAAGGCTATTGTTGCCACACTAGAGAAAACTTAGACCAGGAACAGCTGGTGATTTGAGTGGGTAGAGAAAGGAGATGGTGGGGAAGGGGAGCCATGTACATTAGGCCAATTTCCTGAGGGGGATGTCACCAAATCAAAAATCAAGGGGATTGATAAATTAGATTTCCTGGATGGAATAAAATTAGGCTGCAAATTAAAATGTTGAGCATCTTGGGCCCTATCATTGTCAAACTCACAAAGTGAGAGAATGACAGGTAAATACATCCCAGGCAGATTTATGGATACCTGCAAAATCAAAGTATTACAGTACTGCCATTGCTAGACTAGTCATGACCTTTGGAAGTCCCAAGTAGCTCACTCACACCCATGGTCTATACATGTGCCAAAGATACTTCTCCCATACAAAAAAAAACTTACAATAGCATTACTAGTTGGTTTCCTTATTTAAGTAGTTTGCACAAGCATTGTTTGAAAGTTAATCCAGCAGAGTGTGCACAAGATCTGCACTTCCGAGAGCACCTTAGAATCATACACAACAGCAGAAACTATTTAACATCGTCTTTTATAATCCAGTTTCACATTCTAAAGGATCAGCAACTTGCATCTCAAAGTCTTGCAGTCCTTGTACAAGCATTGCAACCACACTCCTAATACTTTAAGTACTTAACAGCAAAATAAGCAAAAAACACAATACAATTGCACTTTTAAACTACCATTACAGGCTATATTCAGCATTTCCAAACTCAACTGAACTAACATTAAGTTATAATACAGATTACAATTTTAATTGCACAAAAAGTCCTTGATGCATAAATATTCTTCATTACACCAGTACAAAAATACTTGTACTCAATATTGTTCAAAATACTTTTAACAAGAACAGCTGATATTTGGCAAGATGGGTTCTCCAGAGGAGGCAAGTTAACTAGCCAGGGCACTAAAACAGAGGCTGTGAGAACTTCAACATACAGGCAGACATCCCAAAAAAAACAAGTCTTCCAATGGCAATGTCGACAAGGCTCCTTCTCAGAAGAGCACCACAGATTGGGAGGATAATTGCACTTCTTTGAGCCATCTTCATACATTGGATAGTCCTGATCAATAGGAATGTGGAGAGGTGGGGAGGAGGGGCAGGGATGGAGGTAGAAGAACCAGATGGAGGCATTTATGAAAAGAAACATTTTATAAGAGCACCAGCATTCCATGCTGGTCTTTGTACTTCAGTTCCATCAATGTCAACCTTAAATTTTGAAGTTTCACAGCAATGGTGCCATTTTACAGTTGGTCCTTGCACCGGATGGATTGATCAGACTGCCAGTTTACAGGTCCTCCCACTTGAAAGTTCAAAAGTTCTTTAATCCACAGGCCAGTGACTGCTCCAGTGCAGAGGAAGTGAAGCAGTTGTTCAAGATCTCCTTCAACCAACGACCCCCAAAACAAAATCCAGTCTGTCCTTGCATAATCACTCCATGGAGAAATGTTAATTGTTGAATTGGGGTAGTCTGCAGAACAAGCATTTAAAACATACTAAACCATCTCAAACATTTGACCGCCCAAAGCATATTTACATTTTGCAGAAGTGCAAAATAACAAGACAGACATGCAATGTCAAATATTTACAGCAAGTTATGCCAAATTAGAATAGTGTCAATTTCTGAAACTCATTTTTAGAAAGGATGTGGAGGCCTTTAAGATATTAAATAGGATGGTCTGAAGGTTCAGGAATTGTAAGCAGCCTTATCTGCACTATTGGTCTGGGGATAATAATTCTTCCTTTAAATTGTATCACCTCAGAGGAATGTTTCAATGAGGAGTCACAACAGGGCGGGGTGCCTGCAAGTTCTAGGAGGCTGTTGGAAAGAAAGTTGCAAAAAAGCCAGCTGGCTCCAGACCATTTCGTTAAGTATCCAAGCTAATAGTTCAAGTTGCTGACCATTTCTGGTGTTAGGGCATCTCATTCTGCTAAGATACATCAGAAGTGCCAGTTGATGAGAATGGCCAAATTCAATACTAAACATTGGAAATTATCCCTCCCAACTACTATAACAGTTGGACAATGATTAGGGGCAGAGTTGTGAGATTCCATGGAGGGAGCATGCAACAGAACAAACAGCTTATATACTATTATATATACTATTATACTATTGGTTACAAGAGGAAAGAATTGGATCATACAACCCTCAGCCCCAGAGAATATGGATGCATTTTAAGCAGATTTCAGTCCACCCAGAAAGACAACTGTTGACCATTACTGGATCTGTACAACCAGGAGGGAGAATCCTTTGATACTTTAACAGGGCTGTGAATATTAAAACAACTGAAATTTCAGCTGAGCATATCCTTCAAATCTGATGTGGAATCTACAGACCCAGCTCAGGGGGAATGTCTACAAAGCAAGATAATTGACATTAGTTTACACCATTATGCAAAGCTGCAGTAATTTACACAGGTAGACAAAAAGGGCCTCAAAAGGAGTTGCAGGAGGGTCAGCTGATGGGATGTACTTGGCTCCAACAGATATGGAAATGTGCCATTCACAAACAGCTGTTTGCTGAAAATTCCCCAGTTCGAAGAATGTGAACATGGGATGTTATGCCTCAATTACATAGGACATTGGTGAGATTATATCAGGAGCATGGTGTGATGTGTCCAAATCCAATTTAAGATACAAATGCACAGAAAGCAGTTCAGAGAAGCTTTACTAAACTGGAATGGGCAGGTTGTCTTGAGGAAAGGATGCACAATTAAGGCTTGTATCTGCTGGAGTTTATAAGTGCAAGATAAAGTGGTCTTGACAGGGTGGATGTGGAGAGGTTTCATCTTGTAGAAGAATCTACAACTAGGGGGTCACTTTAAAAAGTGGTCACCTTAAGGGGAAAAAAAGATGGTTGCAAATCTTTGCTTTGAAGTGTGGCAAGGACCAAATATTTTTAAGACAGGTAGACTGACATTTGTAAGGAAAGGGGTGAAAAGTCACTAAAGGCAAGGAGGAATGCAGTCAGATCAGTCATGACCTTATTGAATGGTGGAACAGGCCAATTGGGCTAATAATGTGCAAGATCAAAACTATGGATTATTGCTGTTGAAATCCTCCACAGGTTAGAGAATAGATTAAAGGACTTTGTACAGTTCAGGAAAAGGCTTGCATGCTGCCAACACATTAAGCCAAGCCCATCAAGGGCATATTCTAGTTAATACAGCCACTAATACAAGATCAAGGTGGCCACTAAATAAACTATGTAGTGCCTGAAGCAACTGAATCCGACCAGGAAGATTGACAGGTCCTCAAACCATTCAAGGGAATGGAACTGAGTACAAGGAGACCCAAAGTACAAGATAATTGCTTCCAAGCTGCAAAAGGACACAAGACATCTGCAAGTGAAGAGATGTGTGCACAGAGTATCTACAGGTCATGAATGGACAGTGACCATGTGTGGAAAGACCAGACCACAGATCTCAAAAGTGTGGACATTGGCTCAATGGTTGAAGGGCCCAAAACCATGCTGCATAACTCTACAGCTTCATTTCCATCATACCAGGCAGATCTTGGGCAACAGGCAAATCCAGAGTCCAAGACATACAGCACACCAAATCTATGCCACCATCAACCACCCATTTACACTAGCCACGTTAATCCCTTTGCTTTCATCAACCTACATGGTAAAATATGGGTGACAGTTGAATTTTCATAGTCAACTACTTAAAAAGAACCCACTAAGAATACAAGTCTGCAGATGGGAAGGATTGTTTACATGAGCTGCTGGTTAATGTTGTAATAAGGTGCCATGCCAGGAAATTCCAGGAAAAAGGCTTCAGAAAGGACTGATCCCCAGTCTACTCCAAACTCTTGAATAAAGTATTGTTTTTGATAGCTTTGTGCCCATTTTTAGTGTTCTACCAAGTTTAAAAGTCTTAATAATATACAAAGTCCTTGCCACCCTTCAAAGCAAAGATTTGCAACCCTCTTTTCCCCCCCCCCCCCACTTAAGGTGACCACTTATTTTTAAAGTGACCTCCTAGTTGTAGATTCTTCTACAAGAGGAAACCTCCCCACATCCACCCTATCAACTCCTTGACTTTGATATACCTAGAGAAGAGGGCTGCAATACAAGATACTTACAACATGTAACAAGGATGAACCTTTATAAATTATTGGTAGAGCCTCAGCCAGAGTGCACCTCCATTTCCTCCCCAACATTTTGGGAAGGATGCAGAGGTCTTGGGAATACAGGAGATTTACCAGAATAAGAGCCAGAGATTTAGGAAGTCCAATTAAATAGAGAAAATTGTAAACCTTTTGTACTGAGGGGGGAAGATGTTAAAATCCTGAAGGTTTTCCACTGAGCAGTGCAACTAGAATACTGAAGAGAATCAGATTACCACAGAAAGCAGATTCATCAATTCTGCACAAAACTGGATAAGCAAAGGTTTTTGGGGGAGGGGTGGTGGAGGGTCCCACAGACCATAAAGCCTCCTATGTATTACAAATGGTCCTGCGAATAGGGAGTGAACTGTATGCTTAGACAAACACAGCAAATCACATGTTGGAAAAAATATTCCAAATTACAAATGGGAAGCAAACTATTACTCCTTTTGGGGGTGGAGGAATACAATTTTGAGCAGATTTAACATGGAGAAAGCCACTAATTGGAAGGACTTCCCAAAGCTGTCAAGACAAATATTGGCGTTGCATTAATTTGAGCAATTTCAGCCCATTTGTAGGTTCAGGATAGGATGTTAAACTAAACAAGATACTCCTTGACTGTAGGAAGTTGGAGTTAAGGGAGGAGCATTGGCAATGGGGGGGGGGGGGGGGGGGGGGAAGAGAAGAGACAGGAAAAGGGAAAACAGTGTAAGTATACATATCAGGATACTTACTAAATACTTAACAAAACTGACGAGACTTCCATCCTTGTGGAGAAGCTTCAGATGGAGGATACCAACGCATCTGAAACAAAAAATTCACTTCATTGTACTTGCAAACTGCCACAGGGAAGTCTGCACACAGCAGAAAGATCTTGGCTTTCAATTTGCAGACTGATATTCTGTGCACTCTAATGGCACCAATCAGAATTAGGTTTATCATCACTGACTTATGTTGTGAAATTTGTTTTGCAGCAGCACAGCGCAAAGACAAAATTACTATAAATTAGTTAATCTTCAACTATTTATTTTGTAATGTCTGGAGAGTGTCAATGTTTTATTTAGAGCAGCCAACAATGTTGACTACCAGAAAACCATACCAGTTTGCCATTGGCTCGTGAACTTACAAAAGTAAATTAAAAAGTATCTTGGGCAAGCTAAAATTGCCTTTGATTGTATATGTTGGAAAAGTGGTCTAAACTATAATTGGGAGCAAATTACTTGAGGATTAAAAAAAAAATTTGAATGGAATATTTGGGATTTTCCAAAGTAGTCAAGACAAAAGTGGTGTTGCATCAATGTCAGTCTCGAGGCCCTCGTCTGCATTTCACCCACTCTTCTGGGGAAAGCAAGAACCAAGTTTCCCTTGTCCTCACCTATCACTAAGCAGCCTCTGCTTTGAACAGATCACCCTTCACGATTTCAACCACCAGACATCCCCTCTCCAGCAATTTCAAGGGATTGCACCTTTTGAAGCTTGTCAGCTCCTCTATCCCCACCAACTAGTCCCCAATTTACAGGCCTTTCCTATGCAACTGCACAAGATGCAACACTTGCCCTTCCAGCCTCTTCCCTTCCCACCATCAAGAGACCCAAACATTTTTGGGAACTGGCTTTTTCTAGCATTCACTTGTTCTTTATTTGTATTGTCTGGCTTGCTGGGCATGTCCCATATTCTTACTTTGTGTAATGTGATGCCAAGGTATCTGCTCCATTTACTCATCTGGTCTCTTTTCCCCTCCCCCCCCCCCCCAACACCTACTTTGCTGTTAAACTTTGTTATAAGAAAGTGCCCCAGACCTGCAAGACTGTTTCCTTCCTCTGATGCTGCCTGACCTACTGAGTGCTTCCAACATTGCAAGTGACACTATTGGGGAAACCATTTTGTTCATCCCATCTGTTTTTTTTAAAAAACACTCCATCCAACAATTATTGATAGGATCGATTGGTTTGGAGAACAGCTAAAACTGGGCCTGCCCATAGTTAACTAGTTATCATAATAATTCAGATTTGTTGCCAGTTCCCTCACCACTTCCACCTTAAAAACTCTTTCAAATGAAGGAACTCTGCTGTCCTGCAGTCTGGCTTTATGTGATATCAGATCCAATGTGGTTGACTCTCCATTGCCTCAATTCAGGGACTGGCATTGCTGGTGACATCCACATCCCATGAATGAGTAGAAGCTCAGGTGAAAAGTTATGCTATGAGATTTAATTTGCGCATCTAAAGCCAGGATTTTACTGCTTAATCTCCAACCCAAAACAAACTGATGTTTGAAAACTATGAAAGCCAAAAAATCCAAGATTCACAAAACGTCAGGGAGTTTGACCAGAATGTATGAGAAATTACACAAAGTAAACTTCAAGTTTGAGAATCAAGCTTTCATATTAGAATTACACTTGTACATAAAACATCTGATCAAAAAGCACCATAAAGAACACTGGCCAGACCTTATGCCCATTAGGAATGATTGATAAGTGCTGGCTTTGCCAAAGATTATGAAATGAATAAATGTACATTAACAGGCTGAGTATCTTGTTGTAGAATACGATATGTAAAGATTCCCAAATACCTCAGTGAAAGTGGTGTTGGGAGCTCTTGAACCAACCTTGTGCCTATAGTAAGGTTACTAAAATTCCATTTGAAGCTACTTATTCTCCAGAAATGTATGCTGTTTTAGCAATGTGTCCTAACTAGTCTTAAAAGCATATTTAGTCAACTTTCAAATATAGGTACTGTATAGGGTAGGAAGTGGGGTAACTTAGTCAAAGTAATGTGATGTGACCAGATAAATAACCTAGGAAATGGTAAAAACAGCCCCCTAATACTGCCCCAAAACCACCAGGAAACCAATTTAAGGGGAAATCCTTTCATGATACTTTAGGCTGAAATTAACAGCTGGGTAAATGGGACTCTAATCTTGCTTCCAATCACTTAAATGGAGGTCAGGTGCAAATGATCAAATTCTCAACCACAAGAGCCCTGAAGGTTGTGGGAAAGGAAGTCAACATATCCAGACTAGTCTCTTTACTGCAACCACAATCCAAATCAAAATCCAAACCACTGAACAGCCCAAACCAATTTACGAAATGAACACTTCAAAAGTCAAGCCCAGTTTCACACATGTCGCTTACGAATGAAGTGTTGGTCCACAAAAGGAGAAGGAAGTCTTATGGGAGATTTGCTTTTGAAATCAAAAGGACAAATCAGTTCAAGTTAAAGCAACAAATCTCAACTGTTGCTGGCTAGACTGATGAGAAAGGATTCCAACCAGAGGCTTCAGTCAAAAAAAAATCTTGCTAGAGCAAACTTTAAAACCAAATCTGGCACATAAAATTCTAGTTAACAGGTCAAATGAGTTGGAGGGAAGTGTGCAAGACCCCACAGAGCTGCCCTGAATAAAGAGGGAGCATCAGGTTTGGAGATCAGTCAGGAAATCTGGGTTCTGTCTATTGGTCACCGACAGTTCCAGGTAACACAAGTTCAATCCTGACCTCTGGTGCTGTGGAGTTTGCATATTCTCCCCATGATGGAATGGGTTCTTCTCACATCCCAAACATGGACTGGGAGGTTAATTGGCTGCTGCAAGTTACCTGTAGTGTTGGTGAGTAGCAAAAGAAGAATCAAGGGAGAGATGATGGGCACATGAGAAAAAAAACTTTTAGGGGTACAGGGAACACACAATTAGCATGTTAGATGGTTAGCGAGAGCCAAGCATCAAATTTACTGATGAGTTCACATTACAAAATTAGGCAGAATCAGGTAGGACCCTTCCTTCCTTTGAACCAAATAGCTTATCCCCCTCCTTCCCAAATTTGTGGCTAAAGGCTAGGCCAGCATTTCTGCTCATACCCAAATGGTCAAGCAGATGTCATCAGCTGCTGCCTTAACCCACACATTCCCACACTGATGTTAGTTAAAAATTGCTAGGATTTGGATCAGGTGCAGGAATGGTGATAATTCCATCAGGATGGTGTGAGAGACTTGGAGGGGAATGTGCTGGTGGTGTTCCCCTGCACCAATGCCCTTATCTCCTGTTGGTGGTAGAAGGTGTAGGTTTGGGAGATGCTGCACGGTAACTGTTTTGTAGACAACACACATTGATACAATAGAGGTGGAGGAAACATTTAGGTTGAAGTGTGATAACAATTCTGGATCCAACTTCTGAGCACTTGGGAGTTATTTGAGGCAAGCAAATTGTTTCACTCTAGCCTCAATTTTAGATGGCAAATAGGTAGATATAGTACAAAAAAGTCCTTCAGTCCAATGAGACCACCCCGAGCACCCATTTACACTGATCTCATTTTATTCTCCCCCAGATTCTACCATTCAACCACACACACTAGAGGCAATTTAGAATAGCCAGTTAACCTACTGATCAGCAGGTCTTTGGTATGCAGGAGGAAACCAGAGCACTGGGGGGAATGCCACAGGGAGAACAGGCAAATTCCACACAGGCAGCACGAGGTCAGGATCGAACCTGGGCCTCTGGAGCTGAGGCAGCACTCTACTAGCTGTACCACTATGCTGCCTCTTCTTTGTGTGGTGGGAGTGCCATCAGGAGTCACTCCTCACAGGATACCCTTACATTATCATACCCATGGTGTGTTTGGCTCCAGGCTCTTGTCTGTGACAAGCCCAAGGTTGTGATTGTGGGAAAACTCTAGTTATACCATTAAATATCAATGATGGCTAAAAGTTGGACCCAGGTGGCACAGATAGGTGACAATGGTGCATTTGCTTCACCTCCAGGTTCAATGCTTGCCTCTGGTGTCTGTGTGGATTGTACACATTCTCTCTACAGCCACATGGGTTTCCTCTCACATCCCAAAGACATGTCAGTAGGCTAAATGGCTTCTGTACTTTACCTCTTAGTATAGGTTAAAGGCAAGAATCAAAAAGGAAGCTGATGGGCATGCGAGAAAGTACAAGTCGCAGGGGTACACGAAGGGACACGGAATTACTCCAAGAAACCATCATGGATCCAATGGGCCAAGTGACCTTTAAGTGTGAAACAAGGCAAGGTTAATGGAATACTGGTCATTGAATGAATGCTACGGCAACAGAACTATGATTAGATCACACCTGGGGTAGTGTTCTGGGCTCCATGCACCAATCTCCTGAAATGTCAAAGACGATGAGCCCAGTTACAATGAAAGATTACACCATTTAATTCCCTTGAATTCAGTGTTGGGGGGTGTGGAGACTGAAGATAGATTAGTACCCCATTTAATTCCATCCCCAGACCAATTTGTTATGGTGCTCTTTGTCTTGGATTCCAAACTGTTACAAGTAGCTACCCCTGTAGTTAAGGTGCTTGCTGCAGCTGTTCTCTGCTGTATCAGGAACCTGACAAGAATAGGTTCCCAAAGCAAAAATTACCCATGGCTTAGTATGGTCTCAGAGGGCCAGGATATGCAGTTCAGCCAATCAGTATTGAGATGCGAGGCTTGGGGCCGCACCCCCGTGTTGGCCATTGCTGGGGACTGGACTGGCGCCATGTACTGACAGGCCACCTAGATCCATGGTCTCCCTCATCAGCTCCTGGTGGATGTGGCAGAAATTGCCACTGCCCCCAACCCAGACACTTCTACAGGATCAAGCTCAGCACTGGGTACTGGCCGTTGAGCCAGTAACCAGAGGGAAGTCTTCGTATTGGAGTGCTGCACAGCCAGGTGGGGTCAGCAGCTTCCATCACCATCAGGGGGTGATAAGGGAGACTAGAGGGTTCAGGCAGTCTGCCAACAAATGGAGCTACAAGTCCCTGGTAATGGCCCACACTCACTGTGCAGTCAAGCCCCACATCTCAGTGCTGATTAGCTCAACTCACAAGTAGCACCTCTACAGTGAACTGTGGGCAAGTGCCAGGTGAGTTTGTGCTAGATTCCTGGCAAAGTACTGTCAGTTATGCACCTCCACATGCTACAATGAACCATTTTAGCACAGTCTATAAGCACATTCCTGGGAACACATTCCAAGCACTAAACAAGGTGCATGCTCAAAAAGGGAATTTTGTGAATGGATACAAATACTTAACCTGATATACAAGATTATGAGAGGCATAGATAGGGAAAAGATTGATTTGCCCTATGTGGGCATCAAAAGCTTGTGCCCTCTTGATCAAGGAGAAGGGAGTTCTAAAAAAAAGGGGGGGGTGGTGTGAAGGGCAAGTTAGGCACACAAATGTACAGTAGTTGATACTTGGACTGCACTAGAGGTGGAAGAATCAGATACAATAGAGGTACTTAAGAGGACAGACCTAACGTGGGCAAAATTCGATCAGTGTAGATTGGGACAAAAGGTCAGCATAGATAATGGTGGGTGAAAGGGCCTACTACTGTACAACTACAATCAAAAAGTGCAGGGCCAGTGAACCAAGCCTAAACACAAGATTCAGGCATTTAAGAAAAAGCTTTTCAGACAAAGTATAGAAGTTGTTTGAAATATTTCCATTAAGGGCAATGGGTTCCAATTCTAGATCAATTAATTTTGATTACTAATCTCAGAAGGTATATGGAGTTGGGTTACAAGTCACTCACTGAATGGCAGAGGGACTCATTGGCATTCTTTCTGCAGATGAGGCATTGGGAAGGACCCACACCTTGCATACTCAAACATTGTAAAAAAAAGGTACAGCAGCTTAAAGACCAAAAAAATTATGCATCCAAGGGTCGTCTCTCCAGCAGTTTGTCGTCTCAATTCTGAAGCAGTTTGTGAAGTGTATAGGCATCTGGTGGACCTTCACTTGATTTGAGAATCAACATTACTGTGGTGTCCTTTTTGGATATTTCATTATGGCAATATCTGAAGCAAAGTGGAAAGTTCCCTCAATTTTTAAAAACAGAGCACAAGGCAAACAGAAGATTAGACCAAGAATAGGGAAGCTTCCTTAAAATACAACATTACAGCCTTGATTTAAAAAATAGCATGTGACAGACTGCTTAAAGTGCTAAAACTGGGCAAAGATGGTTAGAACTCTTAAGTTTCATTTAGGATTTGATTTTGAAGCCAGTCAACCATAAGTACAATTAACCACAGTGTCTATGAGAAGTAATTTCAGTTAGAATTAAAACTGGACATTCTAATTTGGAGAAGGCTTCATGCATTTTAATTACAAGGTGAAGTAACCTTACAGTCCAAGCTGGTAGGAACAGCCAATATTAGCATGTGCAGTTAAATAATTAGTGCCTACAAGCAGTTGTGCAAACCCCCAAGGGCCAATATGAATGGTGCATCTTATAGTGGAAGACAAGGGAAACAGCAAAAGGCATGGATGTTAACAATGGATCAACATAGGCCTCATTATCTGTACAAACCAACTAGCTAGACCTATGGAGCAGAAGAGAACAAGTGACAAAGCTCAAAGTCCATGGTTAATAAGTTATCCTTGCTGCCCCAAGCATATTTAGGTCATTTATAATTTACTAGTAGCAATGTCAACTAGCAGCTAGTCACATTAAATATCACCCTTTAAGGACTGTTTAGAAGAACAAATCATTGTCCATAGATATTACCATGATATTTGTTATATCCTTAATGGTCAACAAACAATTGCATCAAAGGAAGAGATAAAAGATGCAAGTTTCCTGGAAGGAAATGTTGGGAGACACCTAAAAAGGGTGATTGGATCTGCAGACAATTCCTGGCTAAAACAAATTTAGATTCTTGGGGGCATCAACTGTGTTTTGGTGGGGGGGGGGGGCTGTGTGGTGGAGGAGATAGGATGGAAGTATTTAAGGATTTATGCAAAAATCACAACAAATGCATTCCTGATGACATGCAGCAGCTCAAGACTAGAGTTAGGAGTCCCTCATCACATTCCTCTTACCACCACCTCCCCACATAGGAAACCTACACCAAATCAAGACCCCAAGGGAGCTAATCACTGCCAGTAGATCAGGTGAAAATTTCTCAAATCAAAACCAGCTGACTTTGAACAGATCCAGCAACTGCTTTTAATCATCTCCAATGCCAAGGAGACAGGCTCATCTGGAAGCATTCTAGCAAATCTCCGCACCCCCAGTTTACGTGCAGTGCTCATGGGAAAAAAAATAGCGAAGACAAGACCTACCAACAATCCCAGGATTTCAGAACAGTTAACCAAGGCAGAATAAGGTACCAGTTCCAGTCTTAAAAATAATTGCTTTTAACTGCCATGGCAACTAGTTTCACCATTATTCAACTAAGCCTCTTTTTTTGAAGCTTCAATGCAACAGATTAAAAATGTGTTTAGTCCAAGACTTAAGAATGTGATTTGCTTCAAGACCCCAGTGCCATTAGTGGACAAGTGTGTTTGGAGAGACATGCAAGAGTCCAGTGGAATGATTCAGCCTGCAGAAGATCCTACCGCTGATCTAAAGTCATGGTTCTTTGGGAGAGATAGACTACAAGTGTTACAACTAACAAGATGCTGGAGGAACTCAGGCAGCATCTGAGGGTGGAAATGGACAGTCAATGTTTCAGGTCAAGACTATTCATCAGTCCAGATGAAGGGTCTTGACCCAAAACAGTGACTGTCCATTCTCCTCCACAGATGCTGCCTGACCCACTGACTTCCTCCAGCAATTTTCTTTTCTCCATGGTTCTTGCGTATACTGAAAACACTGGTTCTGCAATCTCCTTGCCACACTTCAAATAAGATGGGAACATGGTTCCCCCCACCCCAACTCATACCCACCCCAACATGCTTTCTTTGCCTGTGGTCAGTGGCCCTTTGCCCAGATATGGAGGGTCCACCTGAATGGCCCAAAGCATCTTATTCATGTAATCCAAGTAGCTTTGGTAGCGTGGAGAAGCAGTCTCAAAGGCAAGCTCCTATCTCCTGCTTTACAGGTAGTTGGTGCCATTAGAAATTTAGTTTACATCTGACAGGTGGCATTTAAGGCAATTTCCCCTAGAGAAAACAAAAATATGCCAAGACATTAAGAGTGAATTGTTTCTTTGCCTCAACCTGCAGCTCACCTCTGGGCCCTGCACCGGGTCTAACTTGGAGGATCAGGGCAAGATTCCCCAGGTCAAACTCTAGGGAAACTCTACAATGGGCTTTACAGCCAGAACCCCGATGGGGGTCCAGGGTTAGAACATAGATATGATGAATTTTGCATTACAAGTCTTACAAGACCAGCAATATTCAACAGGTCAACCAAGGTGGCTACCATCAAGCCTCTAGAACTGGGTTATGTGCAAATCAAAAAAAATTACACTTCAAAATCTAATCTAACCAAGTGGGGAGTCCCTCAATTACATGTCAATTCAAGTCCAATTATGCATTCAACACAAGATTTGTGAAGTTGGTTTATGCAGAACAGGTAAACAAGTTCTAGATTTTGGGAGGGGGTGGGGAAGAGAAAAGTGCAGAAGCTGAACATCCAAAACAAAAATGCTGGAAACACTCAGGCCAAGCAGCATCTGTGGAGAGAGGAACACTTAATGCTTCAGATCCAAAACAAACTCTCCACATACACTGCCTGAAAAAGTGCTTCAACATTGTTTTTAGTTCGTATGTATTAAAATATTATACATGGAAATGCTACTGAATGAGGATTTAAGTGCTTGAGGAAACCCTGGCAGAAGTAAAATATGTTGAAGCAAAATATTTTAAAAGCAGATCTCTGAACATATTCCATAGAATTCTGTGTTTCAATTCATGAAGCATTGACCAGCTGACAGGACTAGATTTTCAATAGCACTGCTCTGGCGGTGATTAGCTCCTTGGTTTTAAAAGGCAGACATTCTATCATCTATTCTCCAATAGTTTTCTTTCTTCATTCTGCCCATAAAACACTTTCCAAAGTCTCCATGAGAAATTTAAAACTTGGGTTGGTAAGAGATGATCCCACCATTCTGGCAAATTTAACATCCAGGAGTGACTGGTATTGTACTATACATGCATCAAATTTAATGGGCACATTAAGCCACCAATGCTCTAACTTGTGCACATCGACATCCCGCAACATTTCCTACTTTTGATCCATAGCAGATATTGAGTCAGATTGATTCTAAAGTACATAAGAATGGAATGGAATACAGGGAGCTGAGAAAATCTAGAGCCAGTAACACAGGTACTAAGATTAGCATCCAAGACATTTGACAGCATTTCCCCACTCAGAGGTATTCAATGCAAAAGCTTTGGACAAAGGGATTAGTCTACTGCAAGAGCTCCCAACAATTTAGGATTATTACACACTTGAATGAAACAAAAAGCTTGACCCAGATCCTTTCCATTAGGGTTCTGATTAGCATCAGATGCAAAAATATTCAGACAGTAGGCCACCCAGTCTCTCGCACCTGTTTTAACATTCATAGTGGGTAGTGTAACTTGGTATTTTTCCTGCACTAGCCTATAGTCCATTAACCCTTCATAAAAAATAAACTGGTCTTGAATGCACTTGGCAACTGACCCTTTTTGGTTAGATTCACCTGCCTCTGAAGTTTCTTCATCTCAGCTTTGAATGGCTAGCTCCTTATTTTAAGGCCAACCTCTGGTCCTAGATACCCAGCCTGAGGAAGCATGCCACATCTACCCTGTGCAAAATTCTTCCAAGGCTTGACATTTCAGTGAGATCTTCCTTCATGTTTCTAAGCTCGGGTGTCTAGATCTGGTCTGCTAAGCCTCTCATATAAACTCACCACTCTGGAATCTATCTGGAAACTTCACTGCATTCCCAGAAATACATCATTGCTCAGGTTGGAAGACCAGATCTGTACACAGTATCCAATCTGAAGTCTTACCCAGGCTGTATGTAATTGGATCAAGCAATCTCCTGCACTCAAATCCTCTTGCAAGGATGGACAAACTTTTCCTAAATGTGCTTTGTGCCTGCATAATCAGATTAGTGCACACTAACAACCAAGACCTCAACTTTCATCTCTCACCATTTAAAAATTAATTTTTCCACATCTTCTTGCCTAACCTGTCTACAGACCCTTAAAAGTTGACCTGCAAATCCCTCAGCCCACACTGCCACCTAGATTTATTTCAGCAAACCTGATTACTACAATTTATCCTATCACCCAAACAGTTAATGTACATGGGAACAGCTGGGACCTAACACCAATACTTAGGGTATCTTACAGTCATCTTCAGTTTGATGTTGCCTTTTGATTCCTGTTTGCTTGCTAATACTCAGTCCAATCACCCATAATACACTAAGTTTTAATTGTCTTGTGTGGATCCTTAAAGACCTCCTGGACACCCAACACCACCACCAACTGGTTCACCATAACCTCTTCTACTTAATGTCTGAGCCAACAATCACTGTGGGAGAGCAGAAGCATAGTTAGCAGTTGCTTTGACTCCAGGGACCCAGGTTCAATCCCAGTCTTGGATGCTGTGTGTGGACACTGAACCTTCCCTGTAACTGAGGGTTTCATTCAGGTGCTCTGGTTTCCTCCCATACCCCAAATACATGCTGGTAGGTTCACTGGCTATTACAGATTATGCTTTAGTGCAAATGGCAAAAGAACCAAACAAAAAATGGAAATCTTTGAGCAGGAGAGGGAACATATAGATGGGGTACAGGGGAATTGATAGGATTGTTCCATTGGGAGCCAGCATGGACTTAGGCTTAATGGCCTCCTCCTGAGCTATTGTTGACTCTAGCCAATTCCATTTTCCATGCACTGTTACCACTTAATAAATTCCAGCATGTTGATTACTAGTGTTTAGCTAGTTCCAATTTTTCCTCCCTTCATGGTTACATTTACTACCTTCCAATCCTGTGGGAACTATTCAAGATGCCATTAAACTGGAAGTGCAGGAGGTTTACAAGGATGTTGCTGGGACCCAAGGGACTGAGTTATGGAGAGAGGTTGAGATTTGTTTTTCCCCTATTGGAGAATGAGGGGAAATCTTAGTGGTGTACAAAATCATAAGGGGCATAGAAAGGGTGAATGCACTCAGTCTCCTCCTTGCGCCCCCCCCCCCCAGGATTGGGGAATGAAGAACTAGAGCACATAGGTTTAGAACCCGAGGGGTAAACTTTTCATCCAGAGAGTGGTCAGTATATGGAATGAGCTACCAGAGGAAGTGGTTGAGGCAGGTATATTAACATTTAAAAAAGGGTTCTTGGACAGGTACAGGGATAGGAAAGGTTTAGAGAGAGATGGGCTAAATGCAGGTGAATGGGACTAGCTTACATGAGAATCTTGGTTTGCATGGATCAGTTGGGCTGAAGGGCCTATTTCCATATTGCATGACTATAATCCATGGAATTTTGCATAACAACCAGTGAATCCAGTCTCCATAGCAATATTCAAATTGTAGAATGTAGGCCATCAGGTCCCAGTAATTTATTGGCCTTCAAGCAAACAAGAATGAGCTTATTTGCTCTTGACCTGTAGTCTGCAACTGTCATAGAAGAGCACATGCTAATTCTCCTTTGCAGAGCAGTTTATGCACAACATCAGTGGAAGGAATCCAAGCCCTTATCAGGGAGCTCAATTTCTATTCTTTGGACTTCAACAGTCCAAAATTGCATTTAAAACTTGGAGGCAACTAATGCAAAGAGAATCACTGGAGTGTTAAATTTAACCCAGCAAAATTAAAATGATATTCAAAATGGGAATCTCTTGATCAAGAACAAGATTGTCTCAGGCTCCATCAGAATGCACAGCAACCAGTGAACAGAAAGAACTAAACTGCAGGAGCAAAGATCTAGTGTTGCAAGGCTGGAGCAGTTACCAAGATGGAGAGATTTGAGATAACAAGACATTTGCTAGAGCAGGAGCCAATGTCGGGAAGCACAAAGATGACACTATACTCTGCACAGGGCTAGACTAGACTAGGAATAGCCAAGATTTTGCACTCAAGTTTAGAGGGTGGAAGTTGGGCATTGCAACATTTGCCCATCTAGCCAAATCTTTGGTGATGAAACAATGGCATTGCCAGCAAGCTTTACACAAATGATCAAATCAGAAACAGCTCACCAACAAGGCCCATCTTTCTACAGAGGGTTCCATGATTTAAAGATTAATTAATAGGTAAATTTGACACTTCCCCTTCCAAGTTGGTCAATGTCACCAAGGATCAAATGGAAGGCATTTTCCACAAGGGTTTCAGGCAGCTTTTGAACTGAATTTAAAAGTCAGTTGCTTAAACCATTGCTAGACAAATTTGAATCGTGCAAGTCTCAAGGCAAACAAAGCAGCAAACAGACGACTCCAATACCAATTCCCTATTTGGAGACGAGAGATTCTGCAGATGCTTGAATCTGAGCAACACAAAATGCTGGAGGAACTCAGGTCAGGCAGCATCTATAGAAGGAAAAACAGTTGACATTTTGGGTCAGGATCCTTCATCAGGACTGGAGAGGAAGAGGGTGGAAGCCAGAATGAGATATCTTTACTAGTCACATGTACATCAAAATGCATCTTTTCCCCATGGTGTGTTCTGGGGCAGCCCGCAAGTGTCACCACGCTTCTGGCGCCAAAGCATGCCCACAACTTCCTAACCTGTACATCTTTGGAACATGGGAGGAAACCCATGCAGAGGTTGCTGGCACAGTAATAGCATTACGTTAACCGCTATACTAAAAGGTGTGTCCGTGTCCATGTGGAAGAGGCAAAAAGGGATAGAGAAGGTCAACTTCTGCCCTATTCCTCTCCATTCCTGAAGGGTCCTGACCCAAAACGTCGACTGTACATTTCCCTGCATAGATGCTGCCTGACATGCTGAGTTCTTCCAGCATTTTGTGTTGCTACAACTTCCTTATTTGTTGGCTTTTGGGATAAGGTCATTTACCACTTTATAAAGCACTGCTGCAAGATGCCATCCACATTTGATTTAAAAAAAGCACTCTCAATGCATTTTTGGGATGGAGCATGCCAAGTGTAACGTAGTAATGTTCAGTGGAGAAGGGCATGTAACCCCTCAAACTTTCCAATTTATTCAATAATAGCTTACACAATGGTTAGTCCCAAACTAGATTTTCTACTCAGTCCTTCCAAGCACCTAGTCAAAAATCTCCACTTTAAATGAATATTTTTACATCCACAGATGAAGTAAACAAGATTCACAACCTTCTGAATTCCTCAGTCTTTAATGAGTATTCCTTCAACTCAACATTATCTCCTAATTCCAAGTCTAGCCTCAACCCCCACTGAAAGGGGGGGAAAAAAACATTCTCAAACAGCCCATCAAGCCCCTTCCTTAGCATGTTTCAGTAAGACTGCTCATTTTAAACACCAGTGTCGAGACGTTCTGATCAATCTTTGATCACAAGAGAACCACTTCAAGAATTTCAGTTCCTTCTTGCAAAGCAGTGTCCCCAGTTAGCAGGGGGCATGCAGTCTGGCTGAGAATAAACTGCTTTTAAAAAAAGTTTCAAACCAGAGATGCAGAAACTTCAGTGGATGCTCATGTGTAAGGAAATGCCAGAAGAGGGCAATTCACAAAAAAACTAGAAGCGTGGCAGTCTGCCTTCAAGAGGATGGGTGCTACCAAGGACCACGGGAGCTCCGTAACATTAGACTTGTGGTCAGTATTTAAGAACAAGCTTCACTAACACTGATCCTGGCTCAAGTGGGAGCTCAAATAGGTTCCAGTGATGGAGCAGGTCATGACGACTTAAAAGGGACAGGGTGGATCTGCTGGTGCATTTGGTCTATCCACAACTCGCCAATCCAAAAGAATTGGCCCCAAACAGGTCCACGTACCAAGCTGAAACCTAAACTCAATCTAGTGTGCAGATTAACTAACTAATCCTCTTGGTATCTGGTCCACAATTTATGTGCTCCAGATACATTGGGTGAAACCAATGAAAATTCACACATCCATCTGGCATGATCTCAGCAGCAACACATCCAGCATCATAAAGACTGCATCAAGACAAAGTGCTTTCAGCCAATGGAATACTGTTACTTTAGAAAAAATGATTTGCATAGCAAGATCCCAGGAAGGCGATGTTACTTAAATATTCGAGGGGCAAATGTTGGCCAAAATCCTCAGCAGCTCATATGCTCTTCAACACAACTTGTAGCAGATTTCCATTGCCTCTCCTTTGCACCTGGGCCCTGATCATTTTTAAAAAAGTGAGGACTAAATCATCCCCAGGTAGAGAGATCTTAAGCCACACACCCCCCACCTACCAATTTCTGCTCCTGGAGATCACATACAGCTCAAAACAACCCAATTATCTGACTAGGGCAAATTTCAATACTGCAGTGTTTTCCCCATTGGCAAGTCAGTGCAGGCTTCCTTGCAGTTAATCCATCTGCAAAATTTTAATGACTGCTCCCCAAATCTGTACCAATGAATGGGCAAATGCTTTGGAAAGGATCTTTCCCAGGAGTTCCAAGTGAAATTACAAATTGGACAACTTCCTGACCACAACTCTCACCCAAACACCAGTCTTCCTTCAAAGAGGTCAAATTATGCAGTAGGTTTTTATTTACTACAAGGACAGGCAGGTTTAAAGGCTCACACTTGAACAAACACTGGAGAGAGTTCAATTAGGTAGAAGTCTATTTATATGCTGCAAATGCAATGTGCTGGCTTCAGTGGAACCCAATTGAGGGAAATATCTTCACACACTTTGTTAAAAGGATATATTTCAGTCTGATGCATCCAAGTCACCACAGGAGGAAACACCTACCTTGGTTGCTGTGTATCCAAGCAATACCATCCATTCCCAGTCCAAGGGCCAGGGAGTGCCATGTGCACCTTTATGCATTAGTTTGGCTCTAGGAAACTTGGCAAACTGCTCCCACAAAGACTTTAAACATTTTGCAATTTGCAAATGTCTTTTTCCAATCATTGACTGAGAATTTAATTCACCTGCAAGGAATTCCCTAAAAGCAATGTACTGTTCATATGCAAGTTATTAAAAATACAGTTTTAAATTCAAAAAAATCTGGATTTACTTACTGAATTCTTTTAATAATCCATTCTTGCTTGAAGTTTATCCTGCACAACCACAAGCCTTTGACCCCTGAAAATAAGGCGTGTCTAGCTCATTCTAGACCAGTGACAGCACCTTTAATGCCCCACCCCACCCAGATCCAAAGTAAAGGTGATCCATGCAAATCTGACAATGCAGTAGGGGGTTGGCAATGATGCAGTCCATTGGATTGGGCCTGTGTATTAGTAAGAAAACTGTGATCGATTAGGTACAAAAAATAAAAAGTTGCATTGTGATCAGACTAAAAGGAATAAATCAGGACCTGTGCAGAGTGGTGTTGGAAGTGCTGGGCTGCTGACACAGCTACCATTAGTTACCTGAGCGTGAAGTGCAGCAGCTGCAGCAGCAGCAGCGGGGTAGGTAAACGCAGCATGTGGGATGGCAGGGGTCAGTTCTGTTGTGTACAGTGGATAGGGAGCCCAGGCCTCTGGAGATGCAGGGATGAGTGCTGTTCCTGCAAGGTCATCTGAAACATGGAACACAAATTTTATAGCTTTTTAGTCACTTAAAAAAAACAAAACAATGCAACATTTAAACTTTAACCAGATACCTCCAACCCTCAACTCTGGGCAATTAGAAAATCAGAGCAAAAAAATGCTGGAGGAACTCTGTCAGGCAGCATCTGTGGAGGGAAATGAACAGTCAAGGTTTTGGGTTGAGACTGGGCCATCTTGAATCAGAACATGGGAACACATCCTAAGTCCATGCTAACCATCAACTGCCCATTTACACCAATCCTACTCCATTCCAAGTACACTAGTAGGAACAGGAGGCAGCCATCTGGCCAGTCGAGCCTGCTCTGCCGTTCAGTAAGACCATGGCTGATCTGGCCGTGGACTCAGCTCCACCTTCCTGCCTTTTCTCCACAGCTCTCAATTCCCCTACTCTGCAAAAACAAAAACTCCCCCCATGCAAAGATAAATAATATTTGGTGGCCTATAGACAACTCCCACCAGCGATTTCCCCCCTTTACTATTCTTAATCTCTACCCAGATGGACTCAACATTCTGCTCCCTAGACCTTACATTGTCTCTCACTATCACCGTGATCTCATTCTTAAGATCATTACCCCCAACTCCCTTGTCTTCCTATCCTTCTGTATTACCTGATAATTCAGGCCACATCCCCTTCTATACCACCCCCCCAAGATTCTCACCCTCACATGCACCACCAGGGGCAATATACAGTGGCTAATTAACACACACATTTTTGGGGGATGTGGGAGAAGAGCAGAACAGCCGGGGGATGCCCCCATAGTCACAAGGAGAATGTGCAAACTCTACACAAACAATACCAGAGGTCAGGATTGAACCTGGGTCACTGGAGCTATGAGGCTGCAGTTCTAGATATGCCTCACTGCTGCCCTTAGATTGGTTTAGATTACATACCAACATTTATACTGTTGCATCATTTAGCAGCCACACCTTTAAGAGCACCAACTTGGTTTCTGCAAATACATTCTGACACTACCCATGGCCTCTTAACCCATCGTCTGCATTAAGATCAAAGCCTCAAGCCAAGTTGGCATCCAGCATAGAGTTTTAGAATTCATCAGCTGAACAGGATTACATACATTTAAACAGTCAAAGCAATGCCCTTGTTTATTAGACAGTATTAAAATTTAGAATAATCTGTTCAAAAGGAATTTCACTGAAGTTTCAAAAAAAAATTTGCAAAACTAGATAGTGCATGTTGTTAAGCACCCAGCCCAATCTCACTTTATTTCTAGTGTAGCAAATTGCTGCCCATTGCTGTGTGGAGCAAGATACATATTCATTCCTCGACCTGAAAAATTCTCACAACAGCTCATTGGTCTAACAGTAGTGCCTAAAGGAAGTGGCAAATATTTTGCAGGTTCTCATATGTCAAGAAATGTTTAGCTTAATGGTTAATTAAGCTCAATTCAAGAGTTATAAAGTGCAACCTTTGTATCAGTTGCTTTCAGTACCAGAGCAGGTAGAAAAAGCAAGATTAGGTTGCAAATTCTCAGCTCTGTGCCAACAATGAATCAGCTCACTGTTATGTAGCAATTTTAATTCTTTGGGTTTCCAGTTCTCTGTTCAAATGATTCCTAAAACTTGCTGCATATGTAATACATTGTTCTCTGGATAAATTTACACCCAACTCCATTAACATGAGAGTTTCAGCTTCAGAGATCAAGGTTCAGGGACAAAAGACTTCTCCAGCATTTTGTGAATAGCAAAAGTAAACTTTTACACCCACTCATGAATACATTTGATCAGAGATTCATTCCCACTGATGTCAAAAGCTAACTTAGTACAAAATGTACACCTTGTATCATAATCACTTGATCTCAAGGCTCTTCATCTCAGTAGAATGCAGATTATTAAAGCCAGTTAGTAGAATTTTTGAACCAGCATATGCAAATCTGCCTGCAGAACCTTGTGCAATCCAGTGAAAGTATCATTTTAGACAATTGCCACTCAGTTTGAGAGTTCAAACTCCAGTTTTAATTTAAGTATTGGTTCAAAACATTCAACTTGATGGTAGTCTGCCAATGCTTTCAATTTAACTAACTATGCAATTACCTACTCTGCAGATCCAAGACAATTAAACCCAAATCTTATACAGGCCAAACAATTTAACAGTTAATGTAACTACATGAGTATTCCTTAAAAATCTAAATCCTCCATCTCAAACTTGGGCTCCAACTAATTAATCCACATTATTTAGCTCTAGCCAGAAATATGGCTTTGCTTTTGAAGCATGTCACAATGAAAGTAATCTTACAGAACCTGACCAAATCTTTTTCATTGACCTTCCCACGCACACCTTTTATCCTCATTTCCAAATGAAAGGAATATCACACCCTAAGTAGTTTCGCTGAAGAGATTTTAATTGGAAGGGTTAGAATCTGGGTTGTTGGATTGTCTTTGGGGAAGTAGAAATGGCAAATAAATTCTCTTCTGTATCCAAGGATAAACTGAGTGTTTCAAGCACCTAGAGAATTTAAACCAAGGAATCAGCTACAGCATAGTTAATAGCTTTCTCTTGAAAGTCAGGTTTAAAAGATGCACAACAACCCAGGTTCGATCCTGACTTCTGGTGTTACGCAGACTCCTCAGACATTTTCTGTAACCAGTGGGTTCTTCCCCACCCCCTAGTGCTCCAGTTTCTTCCCCCAGTGTGCTGCTAGGTTAATTTCCTCCTGCAAATTACCCCTCACGTAGGTGGCCGGCAGAAGGATCACAAGGGATGGACACAAGGGAAGACTGAAGTGGGATCACTCCTAGAGCTAAAAGCTGGATAGGCAAATGGCCGCAAGTATGACAGTCAAAATCCACCTTTGTGCCTTCACCCAACTGCTTCCATTTTGAAGTTACTTTTCACAATATTCCCAGTCCCAAGTTTGAGGATTTAAAGTTTGAGCATCACAAAAGTTGGCAATAAGTGTTCACTATAGATCATGCAACTCAATATGGTTTTGTGGAGAGGATGATGTCAACATAAATCAGCCACAATCCAATTGGATGCTTGGAGGCTAGATGGCCCCCCTGCTCCTTCAATCCAACTAGAACCAACCCCTGGCTATTCCAAGCCCAAGTAATACTATAAGCAATTGCAAAGATTTAGCTGAATTTATCTTGACTGGTTTCCAGGGGTTAGAGGCTCCATATTCCTCAGGATTGTTTGCAAGGGGTGATGGGTAGCAAAGATTCCTGCTGCCACTTAAGACTAAACCTACAGACCATACCAGTTCCATTGCAATAACATTCATTGAAGGAAATAACTGCATGACATGCAATCATTGAAAATTGCTCAATTGGGGATAATTACAATTGGATACTTCAGTTTATAGATTTCCTTAATTATCCATTAACCTTGAAGCTGGCTCACATTGCATTGTCCTTCCTTCAGGCTAATTAGGGTGTAATGATTTCTGCATTCAGCCCAATAGTTATCAAATTAGTCAAACCAGGTGCTCCATTCCAGTAGATATTCAAAACAATTCCAATTAGTAACAACCTATACTGCTTCTGGCTTCAATTCCTAATCTAAGGGGTTAGGGGAAGGAGGGGGACACTTTCTGATTATTCTGCAAAATTGCTGGAATAGCACTTGACATCAGATACAAAAAACACTATCCCATTGTTAAACAGCCACTATTTAGGCACAGTGGCCTCTTGGAGAGAAGGAAGCTGGCAAGATCAATGCTTCGTGGCAGACAATGGACAAAGTGAAACAAGTTGCAAATGCTGTATGCAGCTTTGGAGGTGAAGTGTAGATCATGGAACCTCAGTTTATTGCTTTCAGCCAGAAATCACTTGAAATAAAGAGAGTAGAACAGCAGAGACCATGACGGGACAGATCAAGCAATCCCTTGGACATATTTCACTTCAGCTCATCTGCCAGATAGCATACTGGTTTCTGCAAAGTGCACCATCTTGGGACAGGCATTGGGGTGGGGTGGCAGTCCAAGTAGGTTTAAGAGGGAGCACTAGTCCACCACAACTGAAATGCACCTCTCAGCCACATGTAGGGTAGAACTGACTGGCCCTGGAGAAAATATTGATCAGTATCCCATCCCAACAGCTGGAGGAAGCACAGTGGTTGGAGACAGCGGTGGGGACTTGAGTGGGAAAGAAAGAGTCCTCAATCTTCTACTTTTCTAATTGATGCAAAGCACTGCTTAGCTTAATGTCATACACATGGTTCTCCAACCCCTTTACTGGAATTGGCAAGGTTGCCGTCATGGTACATGGCCTATAATTGGAATGCTTGATACACATTTAAAAACAGATGTCATATGGCAGAAGGTTAAACCGAAGTAACTTACAGGGGTCCCGTGCAATGAAGTGCGCTCCCAAGGCAGGGTGCATGTTTGTGGGGTTGGGTGTAGCCATTAGCTTGCTTTTGGCCATCTTCGTGTTAGCCTTCGCAAATTCCAACCTGAGAGTTTGAGGATTTTCAGGATCAAATCGAATACCCTATTTTTAAAAAGAAGTACATTTCAACCGATGAGTCAAGAACAATTTCAAAGACATTGAGATTCGTACTAGGTTCAACTCAGGACCACAAGTTATATTAGACACATGCCTGTTGGAAACAAAGGCTCAATATGCAATATCATTATGGAACATTCACAAAAATCAATTGGCCTAAAAAAACCAAGTTTGACAGAAATAACCAAGTTTGGAGTTGGAGAGAGACTATTGCCTGCATGGGAGTTATTACCACTTTAGTGAGGATGTAATCTATTATGGTAGAGATGTTGCAAAATAAATGAAACTGCTCGATGCCTGGGCTACTTATCACTATCACCAACCCTTCCCTACCCCTTATTTCCCGGTTATAGAGAGGTGGTAATTCAAATCATTCCAATGGATTTTTCCCACAATATAATCATCCCACTTCAAACCATAATTGGTAATTTCTTGTACTTGGGATTCTTGGCAAATAAAATGAAAGCTGGTGTTCAGCCAAACCAAGCAACTATCTCCCCAGTGCGCGCTTGAATGGTCTGGTCTGGTCTTGGAATATTCCTCCCACTTACATACACAAGGCAGGATGCATGCCATTTCTTTATGCCTTATAATTTGGTCAATTGGTCCTCCACTTGGGGTAGCACGTCACAGAAAGCAGCCTCCCCTCCATGGACTTTGTCTACATTTTACTGCCTTGGTAAAGCAGCCAACATAAAAGACCCCACCCATTCTCCCTTCTCTCATCAAGCAGAAGATACAAAAACCTGTAAACATGTACCACTAGGCTCAAGGACAGCTTCTCTCCTGCTAACAGTCCCCTACCTCAATCTACCTCATTATGGTCTTTAACTTATTGGCTGCCTGCACTCTTTGTAAGTGGAACACTATTCTGCATTGTTTTACCACCTCAATGGACTGTTGTGATTAACTGATCTGTCTGGATGGCATGCAAAACAGTTTTTCCACTGTACCTCAGTATCTATGGCAACAAATTTGGAACTGTTCACTGGCTGCAGCAATTTGATCCAAACTGAAGGACAAGAGGTGCTTAGTGAAGTCTATAGGATGGACAAGCTGGGGAAAACGTTTGAAATCAAGGCCAATCTCCTATCAAAAGTGGGTGGATTTTTATATACACTCTATACAAGAAACATTGGGCAGATGCTGAAAATTGAGACGGGACAGTTTTGCTGAATGCACAGCTATTTTTAAATCCAGCTTTCAGCTGGTATTAACTGGATTGAATTCAACACCAGGAAGCAATGCATGACAACTGCAACAATCCTCATCCCCTGTAGTGGTCATGCAGTAATAAGCCAGTCTGGTTAGCTGACAGGAGCCAATCACAACAGGATTGGATCAAGCCCATCAACCCAAAGCTCAAGCCACATCCATCTTCAGAGGTGGTCAGGTTCAGAGTTCAGCAGAGCACTCTAGGGTTTGGGGTGGGGATGGGAAGAGAAGATGTGGAGAGATCTTGGACAGTAGGAGATGGTATACCATCAGTGATGCTGTCATACAGACACCCTAGCAGGGCATGGGCAGGACAATCAAGTTTAGGGTTTTTTGGTTGCCAAGTTCAAGTTGCAAGGGAGTGAAGGAGAATGTTGGCTGGGAAGCACTTACTGGTGTCAACTTCCTGCAACAGGTGGATGGGGCTATGGAACAGAAAAGGAACAAGGGACAAAACTGTTCGCCTGTGCTTGGAGCATCTTTTGACGTGAGAAAGTGTAAAGACCAACAACATTCAGCAGATGCTTTCAGGCCAAGGTCAGTTGTGGTCAGATCAGGTTTCAGTTGCATTTGGGGAGGCAATCCACTTGTTACTTTTTCATTCTGTAGTGTCACAGCAAACCAGTGACCTGTTCCATATAGCAAGGAGATACAAAATACTTCTACAAAATTAAATAGGCAAGTTAAGATGAGAATTGATGCCAAGTAACATCTAATGATTTTGTAGGGATAAAAAAGTTCCCAAACCAATTTCTAGGTATTTGATGTAACCTCCAATGAAATCAAATGCAACAAAATTCAAACACTGAAAATCAGACCCAATAAAACATTTGTGCACAGGATGGATTTCCACTTGTAGTACATCCCAGCAGAGGGCCAAAAGGCCTGCTACTTTGAAGTGAAGGGCCACATAAAAGGAACAACTGAGTTCAGGTGAAGTCGTAAACAAACTTCAGAAGGCTGCTGCAAGGAGTCCCATAAAAGTACTGATATTGCACTTTGGTTAATCTAGCTTTTCTGTGATGTGGCTGAAGGTAATTTCCAGTCACAAGATAGTAAAAGGCAGTGAGATCCAAGAGGCAAGACTAAGTTGTCTACAGAGATATCTTTAGAGCTGTAGGATATTGGAGAAGGCTGAGAGATTTGAAAACAACACTATATTAAACTCCACTTACCCAAGGCAAGAATACTTCTCACGTGAACACTTGGGTCCTTGCCATCAGTTTTGACCACATGCTTGCCTACCAGTAGTCTTGCTCAAACACCACCTCCTCAGGTTTTGGCTTTTCCAGCCCAACTACCCAAATGGGGTCTGTCACGACAGCATGTCAACTTCCATTCAATCAAGGATTCCCAGATGTGGATGGGACAAGAATACCGGACATCAAATCAAAAAAACTGCTTTAAGAATATTAACACCCATCATGACCAAATTAATGTCTCCAGATCTTAGAGGATTTTCAAAAATGGCAGGTGTGGTGAAGTTGTTGGAAGCTTACTTTTCTCCATAGCTCAAAAGGTTGGCTTCTGTTTCACCCTATGAGAGACTGCCATCCAAGCCACCACCCAATTGCATTTAGGCTTAGAAAAACATCCAACATATTTCAATATCATAAGCCATAGCAATGCTAACAATTCACTGGCATTCTACATTCAGAATATTCATCAAACCCCAAAGAGCAAACCACTCTTCACTCCAGGTTTATCAAGAAGTGGGCATTTGAAACCAATACTTCAATCCTGCAAAGATCAAATCCAGAAAAAGCTGCCCATTGGGTTCATCTACCCAAGAAACCCTCCAACTGAGATGTGGCAAACACATTCATAGGGATAGGACTAAATGAGATTCATTATACCAATGGAGAAAAATCAAAAGACAGACCTCTCAGAGCAAGTTTCATTACAAGTCACACCAGTGTCTTACAAGTCAATGATCAAACATGTGCATCATACCAGGAATATCCCAGTACTGACAATTTAAAGCAACTGATAGAATAGACAAAGTCCTCAAGTCTGGGATTAGCAACAAGGTACCAAGGTCCTAAAGACCAAAGACTAGAAAATTTTAGTTCTATTTTCAAGAAATGCACATTTATGTTCTGCTTTATTTTATTCAATGCAAGATAAAGGGCACTAGTTTAGCATCATTGATAATGAAAAGCCAAATCTCTCATACATGTAGTTAACTACATTAAAGATGAAAGCAAAGGCATTTCACAGGAGTTTTGGGCAAACTGCGACACATCTCTGCAATGGACCAGAAGGAACTTTACCAGGAGTGGAGATCTTTTAGGAGTGGGAATACGAGGCAACTGTCCCACTAAAAGGCCTACCCAAGAATTGAAGTGGATGGTACTGGATCAAAAGTTGTGTAGGACAAGTGTTGTGTCAGAGGCAATATCTGCATGGAGGAGACAACCAGGAGCTGATAGGGAAGTGTCTATAAAATGCAAGATGGAGCTAGAGCGTGGCAACACATTGCAAGCTGCTCTCTACAGATCTACTCATTACCTTTACTATAATCATCTACACTTTAAATTTAAACTATTACTACTTCACGATCTACCTTGTTGTGACCTTGCACCTTATTGCACTGCACTCTGTAGCTGTGACCCTTTGTACTGTTATTGTTTTTACCTGTACCAATTCAATGTAACTGCACCGTGTAATGAATTGACTTGTACAAATCAGTTTGTAACACAAGCTTTTCACTGTACCTTGGTACAAGTGACAATAATAAACCAATAGTTCAATACATATTGTATATTCAATACACCAACTCGAAGCTCATTAGAGGCAAAAGATTTCCTGGGAGTTGTATTTTATTCCAAGCGTGACAAGTCTTTGAAGATAGTTAAAGTATGAAGAATTGATGTTGACATAGAAGGTTGCGGGTTTTTGAATCCGAATTTACCTGATGCTAGTTAAGAAAGTTACCCAGCCTAATCCCACCTTCCTGCATCAGATCTACACTCCTGCAGGTAACAGACCAACTGCAGGTAACAGACCAACTGCTGAGCTAAGTATTAAAATTCAATGATTGTTTCTGCCAATTCCACCCTTTGGGTGGATAAAGAAAATCAATTCTAATCCTATTACTTAAAGCTATATCCCCACTTGTGCAACTGTGGGAAATAGGTCTTTTAGTCCATTAGGCTCGTCAATGTTACACAGCTCAAATCTCAGCCTTCCATTCCGGAGGGCTATCCAATCTTTCCTTAGCTACAATTATTCAATAGTGGCAACATGGGAATCTCCTTAGGATGCTTCAGTGCAATTACATCTTGGGATTGGAATATTATTATGTGTACCAAGAAAAGCTTTTGTGCCATATCCAGACAGATCATTTCATGCACATATTTCGTGGTAAAAGGAAAACAGAAGATAGTGTGACAGTTGCAGGGAAAGTGCCATATAGGTAGACAAAAATTGCAAGGGCCAGAACAAGGTAGACTGGAAGAACAAGACTGTCTTTTAGCATGAGGTCCATTCAAGAGTCCGATAACAGGAGGATACAAGCTATCAGAGTTTTCTAGTCATTACTGTACACTGTACTCAAGCCAGGGCCAAGCTAGTTGCATAGTGCTAGGATACACTTTGCTCTTAATATTCTGCACCTCAGCTAATAAAGCATCCAACATTCCTTTAATCATCTACACCAGTCCTGACCCAATGAGATTCAGCAGCAGACATTTAAGGCATCTCAATACAGAATGAAAACATTCCAACAAAAATTCCAAAGGGAGAACTCAACATCCATGGTTAACCAAAAATTAAAGGATTGCATCAAGACAGTGTATAATTGCAGGTGTTATGAGACTGTACAGAAAAGTTATTGAGATGAGGAAAATCCAAAAAAGCTCAAGTCTGAAGAAATGCAAAAAGATAGTAAGTGTCCAGACTTAAATGGGCATGTGTCTTATAAGAAAGCAAGCCTGGGGAATTAATAATGAAAAATGAAACAGCAGATGCATTAATTTTGCTCATCTTCACTAGAGAAAACAAGCAACATCTCAGAACAAAATCAGACCAGGAAGTGGAAAGGAAAAAAATTCAGTGAAAACATATAGTACTGAACAGCTTGTAGCTGTGGATTGACAAGCCAATGAATCCTTCATCTCAAGTTCTTAAAAGTGGCAGCTACAGAGGTGGCTAATACATCGTGCAAAAGTTGAACCCAATTTCCTGAATTTATGAATTTGATTGCAATATCGCAAATGTAATTCTTTCATTCAAAAGGGGCAACAAAGGAAACTAAAATGTCAGAAGGCATTATAGTAGGATAATCAGGCAGAGTCAACATGGTCAGAAAAGTGAGATCATGTTAGTCTAATTTAATAGAACATAGAACAGTACAGGAACAGGCCCTTCAGCCCACAATGTCTGTACTGGACATGTAGAATTCAGCTAATTCTTGATCCATATTCCTTCATATATCTACCAGCCTCTTAAATGCCAAGATCATATCTGCTTCCACCACTCTCCCCAGTGGCTTGTTCCAGGCACCTCACTGCAAAAAATTTGCCCTGCATCTCTCCTTTAAATACATGTCCTCTAGTATACTTGACATTTCTACAGGGGGGTGGGGGAGCAAGTTCTTTTGGAGTTTCATCATTTACTAGAGTCCTTTTGAGTAGGAACGTGTGCTGTGGATGAAAAGGGACTAGTGGATATACTAGCATTTCCAGAAGGTATTTTAAAAGGTGCTACAAAAGATAGTGAACAATAAAAGCTCAATGTGGAGGTAACATTACCATGCAGAGGATTGGGCATCTAACAGTAACCATTAGACAAGTGGCTGATTGTTACCAATATCCAACAGGTGGTGTGCCTCAAGAATTAAATCACATTAGTGGGCTTGTGGTAAGGTCATTTTGTGATCAAGTTATAGCAGTTAGAATTCTGGAACACTGATCTAGCAATGACAGTTCAAACCTCAAAATTCAAAAAGAATGGGTGACCTGGGTTTGATCTCAATCTCTTGAGATTCTACCTGGGGGCTCCAATTTCCTCCTACATCCCAAACATACGGTCCATTGGCTAGTGAAAATTACCCTAGTATAGGTGGGTTGTAGGGGAATGGGGCAGTTGTTGGGCACGACAGAATGGTTTACAGGGGAGTGCATGTGGGATTGATTGATTGCTTAGCTGTCAGACCCAATATGTCAAATGGACATGTTACAAGGAAATATGATATGAAAGTGGCCATCTAAAAGATATTAGTCCCCAGCTGATCTTCTGCATCCATCCAGTTCATTAACAGTCCTTCAGTTTTATGGCCACCATTGACCTCACCAGTTTCATATTTCAGATTTAAATTCAAAATTTACAGGCTGACAGGATGAGGATTGTTTTAATTTGGAGTCAGTGGTTCAAGTTCCCAAATTACTTAACCAATGACAGCTCTTTACATCACTGAACCCATCTAGAATATTTCCACATCAGCCCAGAGGTTGCAAAGACCTTAGACCCCAAGACATAAGTCTATTGGCTTAGGACGAGGTTAGACTAAGTGCTCATGATCCCTTGGAGAATAGATGAACGAACTATGGACTTGGCAAGTTCAACTTGTGCAAAAAGCATTCTGCAAGACTGGGAGAGCATGTGGTCTTGGTCTCACTACAAATTCTGAGTAGAGGCAGAGGTGGTGTGTAGTTGAATGTGGTTGAAGAAAATTCACTTCAATCCAGAGGCACTGACCCATTTCGTAAGTGTCGGGACACATTGTGAAGGTAGACAGTTAGACAAGACCCAGCCAGGATTTAATACAGAAAGCCCCTTCTTTGATTGACTTGACTCAAGATGCATCACACAGGTCAGTACTTACATTTAATGCATTTTTTGCTGCTTCAGCTCCAGCTCGACTGTCAAATGTTACAAAACCAACTGGCTGGAAGAGAAACAGGGAAGCAATTAAGTAATTTAGTGCTACATATTTAAAAGCTAATCAAATACCCCTACATTAAGGCAAAATATCATGGTTGTCAGCCACCAAGCTGGAATTAGTTGATTTAAATTGACTTCACATGTTGCTTAGTCTCATTAGACCCTTCTGGTCATATCCACTTTCATAGAGAAGTTATGGTAAACCATCACTTGTTATGACTAAAGCAAGCAACTTCTATTTTTCTATTTTGAGGTGCTGAAATACAAGATAGCCAATCCAGGGCATACAAATGGAAGGATTATATATACACAGGCTAAGTTTAGGAGGAAGTGCCTACAGTTGACAGCTGGACAGGAAGAATAAATGCAATTCTTTCAGGATTATGCATCTGGAACAGCTGCTTGTGGAAAAAGTAGGTCCAAAAATGTAGTGCTCCTATTCAAGGGTAGGTCTATCTTCCTGGTAATTATTGTAAAGAGCCTCTGAATAGGCTCCTATTAGGCTATCAGACAGGTCAAGGACTTCCATTTCCCCAGGGAGTTCTTACTCATGTGGAGAAGAGCCATCCACTGGTGTGGATGAAACCAAGTCTGGATATACTCTGGACAGGCAGTATCTGTGACATGACATTCTTGGTCAGTACCCTTTCCTCATTTTGGTTACAAGATCAGGTTACTTAACATTTTAATATCCCAGAATGACAGTGAATGGCCAAGGATCCAAAATATCTAGACAAGCATTTTTTTTTGGATTTCTGGCATCTGTATCTTGCTTTTGGGCCACAAAGTTGGATATTCTGAATGGTATGCAAGTAGAAAGCTAATGAATAAATTAACACACATTGGGAAATCAGTGTTAAAAATATCAAGGTCTTCCAGATCCAAACAGAGACAGTCTAAATTTACGTGAACTAATAGTCAAAACCGAAGTATATCCAATTCAAGTTTGGCAATAGTGAAGCACAATTGGACTATCGTAGACTCAATTGTTCAAATTTTGGATTTTTCCTAGCTAGGAAATTCTAATTACGATTAAGGCAAAATATGCAATCCAAAACCATCCATTCTAAGCAGCTGTGGTAATTGCAACCTTGGAACAATCAATATACAAATCGACCTGAAGTGGGTTTTGGGTCTGCATTTAAACTTGATGTGGGTTCTTTTGAAACTCTAGCAAATGGCTCAAATTCGATCAAGTGTGGGTTTGTTTCACACTTACTAAGCTTTAGAAAAAGGGCAGGCTAAAGCCATATCATCAGCATACATTATTGGAAGTAACTCATTCCACAACTATAAATTTAGAATCAAAAGCTCCAAGAATTGTTAAAAGCTAAATACTCATTTAACAAGATTTAGTTTGTACTTTCAGCAACAAACCTTATTTGTTGACCAAGCTTCAACTGGATGCAAGATTCCCCATCCCATCAATTGAGTGGTTACAATCTACCAATTTATAATGTGAGCACACCATAGTGTAACAGGCAAGTAGCTCTTCTCTTCATATATCACCACTTATCCTGGCCAACATTCCCCCCTCACCGAAGAATGATTGATGTGCATGCTATGCTAGTCATACACAAAGGCAGCACAATTGATAGAGCTGCTACCTCACAGCGCCGGAGACCAAGGTTCAATCTCGACCTCTGGTGTTATGTTATGTTTGCACATTGTCCCCATGGGTTGCTTCACACATTCCTGAAGATATGCTGGTCAGTACATAATTGGCCACTAAGTCTCCCTGGTGTGTAGGTGAGTGGCAGAATCTGGGGAGAGTTGACAATGTGAAGATGAGATTAATGCAGGATTAGTACAAAAGGGATGGTTGACAGTCAGCAGAAGTGGGCTGAAGGGCCCAGTTCCAGGTTGCATCTCTGACAAATTTGTATAATGGTTCAAGATTGTTTGGTGGTAGGGGGAAGATTTGGTGGCAGGGGAAGGGGTGGGAAAGAGGAGGTCAAAATGAATGGAGACAAATGGACAAGGCACTTGTGGCCAAGCCAGCTCTGCCATTCAGCACGATCAGTACTGATCAGATTGCAACTTCAGCTCTGCATCCTCACTTGGTACCATAACCCTTCACCTTCTCATGATTCTACCTTAAAAGGCACACAAACACTGCTTGCACCATCCTTTAAGCTCTAAGACAAAACCTTCAAAATGAATTGCACCTTCTCTAAACTCTACAATTTTGTTTTTAAAAAGCAGTGACCCCAGTTCTGAATTCTACCATCGGAGGAAATACTTAAATACAAACCTTACAGACAGCCCCAAGGATTTCAAAATTAGGTCACTTCTCTCTTTGAACCCCAGCAGTTATAAGACTTGTCTGTCCAACCTTGTCTCAAGACAACCCATCCATTATATTTTGTTACAAGCTATACCTCAAACCAGCCTGTGCATACAGCATCCTAGTTTAGGATGAACAGGAGGAGCTGCCTCAAGAATTATACTACTGAATTTTAGCACATCCCCCAAGCAGATGGAAGACAAAACTGGAAAGTTCAGAGCAAACCAAATGAAAATCTAGTTCAATGTGCCCAGTCCAGGTTAAAATGATCCTGGGAGTTTGTAATGAGTTGACAAATCGAACAGGACCTAAAGCCAGAGATAAGTCTGGAGGTGATACACAAGGAATAAACATGCTATAGCACTCCAGAGCTCTGGGGGCACCAGCATGTGACCAGGAATAGTTGAGGTAGCAGTGCAAGGTGCCAAAATTGACATGCAGGGATCAAATTGTTTAAGGATTTTAAGTGTTGACATACATGAACCAACATGGATCACCCTCAACATGCAAGGAGTGATGGCGAATGGGACTAGAATTATTGATCAACCATATGCCAGGGTAAAAGCCAGTGGAGTATTGGGGATTAGTCTAGAGGTAATAATGGTGCCGATTCTGGAGCTGCTACCTCACAGCTCCAGTTACCCAGGATCAATCTGGACCTCTGGGTGTAGTACGAGGAGTTCGCATGTTCTCCATGACCCATGGGTTCTCTCTGGGCACTGCAGTCTCCTCACACCCCAAACTAGTGCAGGTTGGCTGCTGTAGATCACATATAATGTTGGAGAGTCATAGTTGATGGGGAGAATGGGTTGTGGGGGATGGATTGCTCAGTAAACTGGCACAGACACAAATAGGCTGAAATGTCACTTCCTGGTGTCCTAAGAAAACATGAAACAAGACCTTGGGGGAGGGGATTTTTTTATAAGCAGATGCTGAGTAGCCACGTTACCAAGTACAAGATCTTATTAGTCACATACATTGAAACAGTGAAATGCATCTTTTGTGTAGAGTGTTCTGGGGGCAGCCCGCAAGTGTCGCCATGCTTCCAGTGCCAACATAGCATGCCCACAACTTCCTAACCCATGTCTTTTGAATGTGGGAGTAAACCAGAGCACCCGGAGGAAACCCATGCAGACATGGGTAAAATAAACTCCTTAGTGGCCAGAATTGAACCCAGGTCACTGGCACTGTAATAGCGTTACACTAACCGCTACACTACTGTACATACAAACTGGAAGTACTTGGACACATGCACAGTGTACTGGCCAAAACCAAGCTCCAATGCCTGCTTGGCAATTTTATCCATCCTGGCTAAGCATTTAAATTGGTAAAAATGTTAACCATTCATTTAAAGTGGATTAAATACTGAAGGTTGCCCAGTTTAAGGTTGCACAATTTGAGCCATCACTTCTAACCACCAAGCTCAGCTATTAGTCCTATTAACCCCTTCCCTGCCTCCCCTATTGCTTACAAATTTTTGGTGACTTGTCACCACGGTCTTCAGCCTCTTGTACATCCTTGAACACAACAAAAAACAGCCACTCATCTGGTCTCGTGTCCACGGTGTTCAGGTTTCACACAACCATCAATCCTCCAGCATTTCTCACCACATGTTCATCAAGGATTGGTTTCAACTACTTTATGGTCAGATTCTGCAGCTTGAATAAAAGCAGCTTCTGAATTTGGTATTTGATTTCTGTGACTTATGGCCCAAGAGCTGCAGGGGCTCAGTTGCTGAGCATATTCTAGACACAATGGATTTAAGAAAAAGGGAACCAAGGGATGTGGGATTGGTGAAGTGGCAGAGGCTAAAAACAGTTGTGATCTTTCTGAATTGTAGGGCAGAATCAAGAACTAGAGGGCATTGGCTCAAGGTGAGGAGGGAGATTTAATAGGAACCCAAGGGGCAACTTTTTCCACATGGAGTGGTCAGTAAATGGAATGAATTGCAGAGGAAGTGATTGAGGCAAGTACATTAACGACATTTTAAAAAGTACTTGGACAGGTACATGGATAAAAATTTAGACAATATGGGCCAAACTCAGACAAATGAGACTAGCTTAGATAGGAACCTTGGTTGGCATGAACCAGTTGGGCTGAAGGGCCTGTTTCCATGCTATACGACTGATGAGGGGTCAAATGGTCTAGTCCAGCTATCACAATGCTCTTACACAAGAACAAGATCTTGAAGTGCCAACATTTAGTCACACCCATTTAAGCACCATCCTTGTATGGATGATCCAAATTTCCCTTTCATCTGCCATCTTTTTGCCCACCCAGTCTTTACACACGCCACCTACAATCTGCTGGAGGGACTCAATGGGGTCGAACAGCATGGGGGGGGCGGGGGTGGGGGAGGGAAGGGGAGTGGTTTGAGGGAGGGAATTGTCAGCATTTCAGGTAGCCAAGTCCTCAGATATTGTTAATCCTTTCCCACCAAGATGCTTTGCAGCTGGCCCCTTCAGTTAAGGATATTGCAACTAGTCAAAACTCCCTGCACCAATCCCCAGCTACCCCTTGCCAATGTTTCACAAACCCTTGCTTTGTCCATTAACCAATCCTCAGCCCAGTATCTTGTGCTTGTAACCTTGTAGTACCTTGACTGAATGCCTTCTGGAAATCCAAATACACTACATTCACCAGCTCCCTTTCATCTGCCCTACTAATTACATCCTCAAACTAAATTTGTTAAGTGTTTCCCCTTCATAAACAGTACTACATTGCAAAGTGATGTTATCATATAACAGATTCTAGCATTTTTGGTCTAATCAGTGAGGCCAATTAGCCTGTAGCTCCCAGTTCTCGCCCTCTTTTGAATGCCAGTCAAACACAAATCTTCCTACTCAAGTTGGTTGGCCTATAATTCCCTAGGTTCATCCCAGAGAATCATTAGTTTCTGACACTAATGGCAATATTTCTGTTACTATCAAAGGCAAAACCACCCAAGCAGAGTTTAAGACCACATGAGAGTTTAAAAACATCTGTTACTTCAGCTGTTAAGACCCAGACAGAAAAGTACCCTCAAAGCCAATCCCCCAGTCCAGATGAAGGGTCTCAACCCAATACATTGACTGTCCATCTCCCTCTGCAGATGCTGCCTGACTCACTAAGTTCCTCCAGCATTTTGTTTGTTGCTCCTCAAGTCCAAAGTATGGATTCACAGGAAGCCACTACTCACTACACCCAATTCAGGCTGCCACGTATTGATGTTTAAACAATAGCACCACTTCCTCAACAAGCTAGCACTCCGATTTGGAGATGCAGCACAGAAATAGACCCTTCGGCCTACTGAGTCCATGCTGAACATCAATTACATTTACAGTAATTTTTTAAAAAAATATTTTTTACTCAATGCTGGGTCCAATGGTTTGGAGGTTTCCTTCAGAGAACTTTGTCTTAGACCTTGTCCTGGGAGTTGCTAGTGCTTAAGGTTTTTTGGATTTTCCTTACAACAACCCAAAAAAAAAAATGAAGACCAGTTTGTAGGTAACAGCAGCCTCAAGCCATTCAAACCATGGATGAAATTTTTTTTAAATTCCAATAAACTTTATTCATAATAAAAAGGCAAACTATATACAATTATAAAACAGTGCAAGCTGTTACATTCTTGTACACATCATTCATTAGTGTTACCTCTATACAAAAACAGCACAGATGCCACATGCGTGGCTCCCCAGTCCTGTTTTTACAATATTTGGGGCTTTCTCACCTGACCCTGCCCCTCCCTCTCCAGTGGCAGAAGAGGACTAAACTGTAGTCCTTCCCCGCTGAGCCTTTGCGTTGGCTGCACCCAGCTTCAGTACATCCCTCAGCACGTACTCCTGCAGCCTGGAATGTGCCAGTCGACAGCATTTCCCTGCAGACATCTCGCAGTACTGGAAGACCAAGTTTCAGGCAGACCAAAGGGAGTCTTTCACCAAGTCGATGATCTTCCAGCAGCAGCTGTGTCTGTGTGTCCCCAGGAATAGCCCATAGATCAGAGAATCCTCTGTTACGCAGTTGCTGGAGATGAACTGTGACAAGGACCCTTGCATCTTTCGCCACACCCTCCTCGCAAACCCACAGCCTGCAAAGAGGTGGGTGACCATCTCATCCCCAGTGCAGTCCTCCTGGGGGTAGCACGCGTTGGGAGTGAGGTTCCGACCATGCAGGAAGGATCTGACTGGGAGGGCCCCTCTCACCACCAGCCAAGCGAGGTCTTTGTGCTTGTTGGTGAGTTCTGGCGATGAGGCATTCTGCCAGATGGTCTGGACAGTCTGCTCAGGGAACCACCCCACAGTATCCATTGAGTCCTTCTCCTGCAGTGTCTGCAGGATGTTCCGTGCTGACCACTGCCTGATGGACTTGTGGTCAAAGGTGTCGGTCTGGAAGAACTTTTCCATGAAGGACAGGTAGCACGGCAGTGCCCAGCTGACTGTGATGCCGTGTGATGGGCCAGGCCTATCCTTTGCAATAGCAGGGACAGGTAGAACCTCTGTATGTAGTGACACTTGGTGCCCACGTACCTGGGTTCCACACAGCCTGATGTGGCCACAGATGAAGGTGGTCATCAGGATGAGGGCGACACTTGGGGGGCACCTTTACCCCCCACTGTTCAGGGACTTGTGCATGGTGACCCCAATGGGCTGATATTGAGAGGTCTACCATCTAAAAATACCTACAGGAGTATTAGCAAGCCCATTTCAGATTTGGGACAACTGCCCTTTACCAAGGGTGATCATCTAATTAGTTCTACTCAGCCAGCACAAGTCATTTATATCAAGTAACTAGTGCTGGAGGTCAATACTGCCTTTCATCACTCCCACCTCTGATGTGAACATCTTCAACGGGGGCTAGGTTTAGGGCTGAGATTGGAAGATTAGGCTGCAGCCAGGACAGAGCCAATGAGTGCAAGCATGATCTCCCACGTGGCCATCCCCAGTCTTGGTCTCTTGCCACTTGATCAAGGTCAGGTGATAAGCTGGTGTGTAACAGCTACCCTATGTTGTAAGAACCCAAGTATAGATAACATCTACTCCACATCGTGGTATGCCAGAAGCCTCTTGAACCACCCAAACATTGTCAGACCCAAATGTCATCCTGCTATAGCTCAGGAACTTTTTCTTGGTTGTTGACATTACCACCCAGAGAAAGACATGACAGGCAGGGAATGGTCAGTTCAAAGAACATGGTGGATACCCTTGATCTGGCATTGCCAACTAGAAAAGGAATGTCCTCATGGTACAAACTTCACTGTCCGGAATGAGTTTGGCAGCTCAGCGACTTATCCTGCAGAATTAACGAACACTTTGACTTGCAGAACCAACACTCGAGTCACTCCAAACCCAAAAGATATGGACAAGGCAGAGGACTTCTGACCAGGTGGACAGGAGACCTGCTGATCCACATCCAGAGTGAGACAAACCTTCCTCCCAGGTCATTTCAATGACCAGGCCAGTAAAGAGAATCTTCTGACAAGACATGGACAACAGAAGTAAAAGTGAATTCCAACAAGGACCTTCCAAGAAGAATGCTTGGAGAACATCTTGTCATAACCCACATTGGGCAAGCAGAGCCTCATGTCTGCCCACTGGCACCCATTTGATATCCCCACCCAAGGGACCATGCAGATATCTCCATCACCTGTGCAATGTACCAATGCCCAAACTGCAAGCAAAATAATCATCAACCACAGGTTTATGACATTATACTGATACTGGTAGCCAAAAATCTGACAAGCTTTGTTCCAAGATCAGGTAGTTTGAAACATTTACTACAGAATAAATAATTCCCTGTAGCTTGCAATGCTCACATACTAAATTATTCAAAAGAGTAATGATTTGAATTCCACTTATATTGACGTTTACTTAGAACAAAGGAAAACTATACAGCACTGCCTATAATTGCTAAAATATTATTCAGAATATTCATGCACATTATGCCTTGGCCAGACTTGTATACACCCTGCTGAGGATCAAAACCACAATACCACTACCGTCAAATACTGGGAATTTCCTGCAGTCAATTTAGGCACTTGTCATTCAAGTATTTATTTTAATAAACCACAAATTGACAAGAGCCATCTTGACACTAAGCATTTGTTTTTAAGATTCCACAGGAGGCTATTCAATTAGATAATATTGGTAATACAACTCATCCATTCTGTAGGGTTGTGACGATATTGAGTGTACAATCTGAGAGCTCTCAACTTAAGTCAAGACCAAGTTCTATCTGGCATAAGTATCTACGAGTACCCTCACTATAGGGAGATTCTGTCAACCTACACTTCAAGGACTAGTTTACTTCACTTCTTTAGTCTCTACAGAAGAGTCTTGTTGCCAGTTGTCACTATGGGTCCCTCCTCCCAACTGAGGAAGAGATACTTCCAGCTAATAAAGCAGTTTAAACAGTTTTAAGTGAGACACATTTAATTCTAATAAGTAATTCTTAATGACTTGTGTTTGAAAATCCTTTGTGAGCTACAAGTGCAATTCTTACAAACTAAAAAGTCATACAAACAAGTTGCAGACAAACAAGTCGTCTGTCACAAAAACCAAAGGCTGATGAATGAATTCTAGGTCTTCTTTCTGTAACCCCTTCTGTCATTTCTCCCCTACGCTGATTGCTTCTGAATATTTATTCCCCCCCCCCCCCCCCCACTTAGTGGGCATCATTGGCATGTGATGTTCTGCCCCCCCCCCACCACAACCATATTTTCAGGCCAGATAAATGGAGTGTAAGTAAATGTGGATCCCACTGTTCTATGTTAAGAGGCTGAGCAGGGAATATTGGTTGAAAGTTTAACTTGGCAAACAGACACCTTGAGCCTTGGACAATTTCTGCTGTTTTTACAAAGGGATTTTAGCTTAACGAGCAACCACTTCTTGACCTTTGGACAGGTCATGCTGCTGTGCTAAAAAGCTGAGGTTAGCAATAAACCTTTGTGGCCTGGAAAGTGAATATCCATCACTGTGCAAGTCTTTGGTGCAAAATATTCTCAATCTTGTTGGGAGAGCACTGAACTGCAGTAGCCATACACACATAGCTACAAGAGCATGTTAGACACTAGGAATCCTGTAGCAAGTAACTCCCCGAAACCTGTTCGCCATCCGAAAGGCGAAGATCAGTGTGATGGCATACTCTCCACTTGGCTGGATGAGTGTAGCTTCAACACACAAAGTGCTCCACACTATGCAGGACTTAACAGCCCACTTGATAAGATACCCCATCCATTCACCACCAACATAATAGCAGCAGTTTGTACCGTCTACAGGAATGCACTGCAGCAACTCACCAAGACTTCAGACAGCACCTTCCCAACGCATGACCTCAACTAGCCAGAAGAACAGCAGCAAAACCATGGGAATACCACCTCCTGAAGGTTGTTTACTTTAAGGTCAAGGAGGTTCAGCATGTCAAACTTCTGCAGAAATACTGTTGGCTGCATTATTGTCTGGTACAGCAATTTGAACACACAAGAACAAGCTGCAGAGAGTAGTGGACTCACCCCAACTCTCAGGAACATCCCTCCTCACCAGCGGTATCTACACGAGGTGCAGCCTCAACAAGACAACAAAGATCCCCACCAAGCGGGCCATGCCATCTTCTCACAGCTACCATCAGGCAGGAGGTACAGAAGCCTGAAGTCCCACACCATCAAGTTCGAGAATAGCTACTTCTCTCAACCATTTGTTTCTTGAACCAAGCTGCACAACCCTAATCACCTCAGTATAGCGACACTTTGCACTACAATGGACTGTTCTTCGTACAATTTGTTTAACGTTTTTGTGAATACTGCCTATATGATGCTATGCACTTGTGATTCTGCTGTAAACAAGTTTTTCATTGCATCTGTTCATACATGTATTGTGCAAATGACAAACTTGAATTGACTTTCCTCCAAGCCACACACCATCCCTCCTTGGAACGATATCACTGTTCCTTCAGTAGCTGGGTCAAAATCCTGCAACTCTCCCAACAGCATTGTGGGGATACCCACATCTCAAGGACTGCAGTGGTTCAAGGCAGCAGCTCATAACCACCTTCAAGGGCAACTAGGGATGGGTTAATTAAATGCTGGCTCAGCCTATGAAGCCCACATCTCTTGAATGAATGGAAAAGAAACACCAATTTCTAATATTAAATGCTTTGGGCATCAAACCCATTAAGTACAGACTGGATATTGAATTTAAAAGCAACTTTTCATTGCAATTTATGGCCAGCTACGATCTGACATTCCCCCATCTGGAGGGGGAGTGAATGGCCAATGTCAGTGCAAGTGCAGAATAATGGGACATAGTTCTGATCCACTAACAGCCTCAAAGTTCAGAGACTTCTGCTCAGCATCAAGCATTATGTGGAGTGTAGTCTACTTTGATCTTGGCAAAGTGGATTTCTTCATTCAAGGGTTTGATGTTTTAAGATGAAGTTTTGACAAATATAATAGTGGCATTTCACTAATCTGGTTGTCACAGGAAGTGGCCTCAGCATTCCAGTTTCAATGCTTTCTCCCTCTCCCTTACATGGGAGCTGTGGGACTCCCTCACCTCCTGCGAGCAGGGTTGAAGAGTTTAATTAGAATCTGTTCCTTTCATTCAACTGCCCTATCCCCATCATTGGAGCACTGAAACAAACCTCGCAACTTCCCTCATTAGAAATTAATTGCTTGTTTGAGGGAATCTTGCACATTTCAGATTTCAATTAATACCAAAATTTTACCCACTTCCCAGCAGTACTCGAGCCAAAACTCCAGAAGGTACAAATGCAATTGTAATAGAAGTGCAACTGAAGTTATCACTAATGTTTGGAAACTGGGGATTAAGCTTCAATTAAAAATGACAGCCCATACAAAACAAACTCAGAAAGCAAAACATTTGGAGGGAAGCATTTGCTAAACTAGTGTTATCTTCCATAGGAAACTAGCTTGGAGAGGTTTGGAATTTGAAGAATGCTTTAATGAAAGGCAGCATATACAAAATACTGGAGTACTGCCTGGTCAGCACTGGAGAGATAAAGCAGTACATGCAGTCACAGCACAAAAGAACAGTCAGAGGACCACATCTATACTGACCAACTACCTCCATGCAAATTACCAAGGCACGGAAGGCCATGGGCCAAGTGGTGGTAAATGGGATTAAAGCGCCTGCCTAGGTACTTCAATATTCTTGGAGAACCTACTTCTACCACTTGGGCAGCATGTTCCAGATTCAAATCACCCTCAGGATGGGGAAGTTCTCCCTCAGATCCCTTCTAACCTAAACCTTCTAGTGTTAGGCATCTCAGCCATGGGGGGGGGGCGGAAGAAAAGTTTCCTCCATTTACCCCATACCCCCAAACATTGAACACTTTTTCAGGCCCCCTCAGCCCCATGGAGAACAAATCCAGCCTATCCAGTCTCTTCTCAAAATTGAAGTGCTCCATTCCAAGGCAACATCTTGGTAAATTTTCTCTGCACCCTCTCCAGTACTATTCCAAAGTCCAATTCATTGTCATATGCACAAGTACACGTACAGGTGCATTGAGAAATTTACTTGCAGCAGCATCATAGGCACATAGCATCAGATAAGCAGCATTCACAAGAAAAACAGATTACACACAATTTATACCTACAGTGCAGTGACCAAAACTGTACACAGTACTCTTAGCTGTGGCTTAACCAATGTACAAAGAACCTCCACGTTTATATTCTGTCTCCTGACTAGTGGAAGTATCCCATATGCCTTTGTTACCAACACAACTACCAGTGCTACCACCTTTAACTTGTACACCAAGATCAGTGCCTCCATACTCCCCGAGGCCCTACCAGTACAGCATCATCTTCTACATATTAGGATTAATTCCATCCATCATTGCTCTGCCCAAACCAACTCAATATCATCCTTTAGCCTACAGTGATCCTTCACTATCAACGCAATTCACATCATCTGCAAACTTGCTAATCACACCTCATACATTAACAATTTGAATGAGAGTATGTAACAGCAGAGGTTCCAGCACAGATCCATGGTACACCACTGGTCACAGGCTTAAAACAGAACAACCCTCCACCTCATATTTGATGATTTTCTCTGGAGCCCATGGGCTCCAAATTTTGAATTGTTCCTTTGTGGAACAGAGTAAAGACTTTATTGATGTCCATGCAAATTATATCAACTGCATTTTCCTCAAGTGTTACCTCTTCCCAAAAAAAGTGGTCAGATAGGATCTCCTAAAACTACACCAACGATCTTTGATTAATCCCTGCCTTTTCAAATGCAGATTAATCCTGGTGCAATAGCTTCTATAGCACAGAGTTTAGACTCGCAGGCCTGTGCTTTAACCTGGTTTATCCCTGCTGCTGCTCTTGAACAAGGGTACCGCATTCGCTATCCAGTCTTCCAGCATCTTACTTGGAGTCAGAAGGGATTTAAAATTCTGTCAAGGCCCCAGCATCCTGGAATGAGTCTTATCAAGCCCACCAAGACAAGTACTTTTTTTAAAATGGCAAAATGCACTAAAATTTCACTTTCTCTTCCCCCAACCCCTTCCAAATACATCAACTACAATGCCCTCATCTGTATTCATTAGAGGGAAATAGTGTTCATTTAAGACCTCACCACATCCTTTAGTTCTAGATCCACAGATTGTCCTAATGCCCTCCACCTCCCAACATTTTCCCCCCTGGTTACCCTCGTCATCATTTAAAATACTCTGGAATTTTCCTCACTCATCTGCCAGAGATATTTTATGACCCCACTTCACCTTCCCAAAACAATTTCCTCCACAATTCCCTTGTTTTCAGTTCTATATACCCATCACATGCTACTTTTCCTTTATCTGGCCCCCAATATCCCACGACATCCAGGATTTGCTGTCCTTACCATCTACCCTTATAGGAACACCAATATTAAACTCTTATTTTACTTCTAAATGAATTCCACTGGGATGTAGACATGGCTACAAACAGCTGCTCCCAGTCTACTTTTGTCTTAGGATATTGAAATCAGCCTTCCCCAGATTCAGGACCTTAAATTTTCAGACCAACTTTGTGCCTTCCAGTAAACACCTTAAAGTTGAAGGAGTTATAGTTAACATCACCAAAACGCTGACACTTCAACCACTTGCCTGGCTATGTTCCCCCAACAGGTCCAGTGCTGCCTCCTCTAGTAGAGGAATGTATTGGCTCAAAAGCTCTCCTGCATGCACTTTAAAAACTCCACTCTAAGCCTGTCACACTTAAGCAATCCAAGTTAATACTGGGGTAGTTAAAATCCCCAGTCATTACCAATTTATTACTCTTGCATCTCCAATTTGTCTGTCTGCTCTCTCATTTCCTGCTCGAGGCCTGTTATACACCCACAAAGTGATCATATTGTTCCAGATCTCTAACCACATGGCCTCACTTGAAGAACTTTCTTGGACATCCTCCCACATTACCACAGTGATGGAGCCCTTAATATTGCAGTGTCCCCCAATGACTCTACACCTGTGTAGAGTTGCCAGTCTTAACCCTTTCAATCACATCTGATAACAATATCAGATCCCAATGCTGCAAGTTCATCTGCCTTAATGTTTGCAGTTAGCCTTGCATTGCTTCCATGTGCCCCATCATGGGCAAGTCTGGTATCTCTACTGAACAGACTTAAATGTTCTGTTGGGGAGGAGCTACAGATAAACAAGGAAAACTACAGTGGTTAGTGTAAAGCTATTACAGTACCAGTGACTGGTTCAATTCTGGCTGCTGTCTGCAAGGAGTTTGTATGTTCTCTCCGTGACTGCGTGGGTTTCCTCCAGGTGCTCCGGTTTCCTCTGACGTTCAAAAGACATACGGGTTAGGAAGTTGTGGGCGTGCTATGTTGGTGCCAGAAGTGTGGCGACACTGGCGGGCTGCCCCCCGAACATTCTGGCAGAAGGTTATTTCACTATGTTGTGATGTACATGTGACTAAAGATATCTTATTCCCCTGCCAAATTTTAAATTCTCCCAACTGTACTGGACAACTTCCTTGCGAGAATGCTGGAATTCTGGTTCAGGTGCAACCCATCCTGCTTGTATCCCAGAAATGGTCCCAGTGCCCTGGAAATATAAAGTCCTCCCTCCTACACCATCCCTTCAGCCACACAACCTATCCTCACTAGCACACAGCACAGATAATCCAGAGATCACAACCTTAGGAGGTCCTTCTCTTTAACCTATGACCCAGTTCTCCAAATGCATGTTAAAGGAACTCATGCCATGTATTAGTACTATGAACCACAACATCTGGCTGTTTCCCCTCCACCTTTCGAAGTGCCTATAAATCATTCCTGATCCTGGCACCAAGGACACCACCAGCCTGGATTCACATCTGCAACTATGGAAGTGCAATCTCCATCTCCACTTGAGTCACCTACCACTCCTGCCTTGGATTCCTGCTCCCCTGCACAGCTGATCCACCCCAAAGGCAGTCATCATGGCTCTGGCCAGACTGTATGCAGGAGAGTGCATCAGGACCCATTTCAACAGCCTGGATTTTAGTATTCCTATGGCAAAACAGTCAGCATTTGCCAATGCTACTCTGAACAGCACATCTTTACTAGTCAGGACTGTGCACTGACTGAACTGGATACAGATTCATAGTAGCCTTCGAATTGATAAACATCAGAAAATTGCAGGAAGATTGGGCCGTGGGACTAACTGAACTGTGTAGTTGGCACAGACTGAATGGGCCAGTTGGTCGCTGCTGTAGTTAAAAATGGAAACTTGGCTGTCAGATTCCTGCAGTTTTGTGGTATTCCAAGTGTAATTTTTGAAAACATTTCACATCAAAAATAGCATTCCTCAAAATTCAGTGGTCAGATTGTTTGATATTTGGACTTTAGCACACTATGTTATTGTGTACACTTAAAAAGCACCATCAACCCTCTTACCTAGAGGGGTAGCAACTGATTTACTACTCAGACCAGCCCAAGCAGTAAAAAAAAGGGACAAGATAGCAGAGATTCCCATCACTGATCACTGCCAGTCAAAAGCAATGTGATGAAGTTAGCTTCACCTGCAAGGAATTTTATTGCACCCTGGTGTACATGCCCATAAACTAATCCTAATCTACATGGTAGTTTCTTTGATATCACTAGGTAATCTAGTTGCTATCATACCAGAGAAGCAGGTGAACTAACAATTCTGCCTGCACCACCACCACCCCCACCCACCCCATACCTTCAAAGAGCTCCTAATGTTACAACGAGGCTGTCGATGTAACCAAAGGGCAGGTAATTGAGAATAAAACAATGCAAGCCATGCTCTGGCAGGTTGAAGTCACTGTACATCCAGCATCAAGTCACAATGAATGAACAGGAAATTCTCCACCATCAATACCTTTAAAATCTCAAGGAAACCATATCCTACCACACTACTCACATACCAAGAAAGAGTTGGATTTCACTATTGTGCTTGCCATGCCAAGTGGGAACAAGAGCTCCTGCAAAAACCTTCAGCGGAAGAGAGGTGTTGACTTAGTCTGGGTTGAATTTTCATCCAGTTGGCAGAAACTGACTTGAATCTGCTTCCCCCATCACAGAAACCACATCTCACAGCAGAATGGAGTTATGGTCAACATTAAAAAGTACTCAAAGAATCTGGTCCAGCTAGAGCTCAGGATTTTAAAGATTGCAGCATCCACCAGTTGAAAGCAAAAGATTGGTCATTTAATTCCCTCTCTTGCTAGTCTGTGTGGTGTTGACCCAAGAGAGGAAGTATTTTTAATCTGCAACAGATCAAAGTAAATGAATATACTCCAAATCTCCCAGACTGGTGTCACACCTGCCCAAAAGGATTCAGGTGAAGTCTGTTTGTAGTTGAACCCAGGGTTGACTTCCACTAGCAAATTGCCAGCAGTGGAGAGAGTCAAGTGTCATCCAACAATGCATCAGTGGAATGAAGGCATTTGAAACAAGATTGCCTTTATAGGCCAAAGATGTTATTCAGGCTAATCTTGGATCCAAGTAGAAGCCATTAAAAACAAGGCTGGAGATGGAGCTAGAACCCAGAGCTCAAAAGGACAATGAATCAGCAGTATGGTTCAGATCACAAACCCCCAAGGCTAAGCAAAGTTTGGTTTTTCACCCACCATACATTAATTAGATGGCTTTTGTGGCAAATTCACCATAAGGGTTTGAAAACATCATAGGTCTTCAGTGAAACTCCAAATAGAGGGCAATTCCACCTACAGCACCATTTTTCCACTGTTAGGACTTGTCAAAAATTAAGCATATCTGAACTGTTCACACTCACTGATTAAAACAATTTGGAATTGATGTCTGTCTCTATGCCAAATTTATTCAATTGCTTCCAACATTGAATATCTAAACATGTCCCCTATAACATGCAGTGTGAAGATTAGGCATGGCCACCAAAATTCCATTGAAAGAAACTGCTCAACTACTTGCACCTACTCTGTTGGTGACCAGGTGTGAAGTTATTTAGGAAGGTCTGTGCAAAGTTATAGGCAAATCAGGAAAAAGTGATTGAAGCTGTCCATTAAAAAGGAAAACAGCACTTGATATTGGGCTGTACAGTAGATTAGATATTGATCAAAGAAATGGTACATTTGATATTCTTCAGATGAACAGATAATTTGCAAGGTTATTTAGGTGCTATAGCATTAACAGACCAAAGCTTTGGACAAAGCAGTACTGTAGAGAACACAAATAGGACAGTAGATTCAGTGGGAAGATGGATACATGCAATACCAGAAACTGTACAACAGGGTGCATAATCTTATTTCTGTTGGGTTGAGTGGTCCATGAACAACACAAGAGGCTGTGTTACCCAGCTATGGGAGGGGGGGGGGGGGGTGAAAACTGTCTGTATTTTTGGGAAGCTGAAGTTTACTGCATACACAGAAGGATGCAAACTTTGAACTTGGCAAGACTACTTTTGACAAGGTCCCACGAGCCAAACAGATTACACCCTTGGGATACAAGGAGAGTTGGATCCAAAATTAGCTTGGGAATAGGAAGCAGACAGATTGATAGAAAGTACAATTAGCAAGTTGGCAGAGGATGCAAAAATTGGTGTCGACAGTGAGGATGGTCAGGCTACAGGATTTTATTGATCAGCAAGATTGGCATAGTAGTGGCATTAGGAATTTAATCCTGAAGTGCAAGGTCATGCACTTTGGGAAGACCAAGGGTAGGACAAACACAATGAATGGTAGGTCTCTAGGAAGAAGGGGGAAGGAGAATCCTGGTGTACAAGGCCAAGGACGTCTGAAAGTAGCAGCAAACCCAAGGTAATGAAGGCATATGGGATACCTCCCTTCACTAGTTGGGATGTGGAACACCAGCAGGTGATTATTGGTACAACTTTGTAGAACATTGGTCAGCCCACAGCTGGAGGACTGCGTACAATTCTGGTCATCACAAAATAGGAAGGACATGATTGCACAAGAGGATGCAGAGGAAATTCACCAAGATGCTGCATCAGTTGTGGAGAGACTAGATGGGCTGGGTCCGTTTTCCCTTGGAGCAGAGAAGGGATCTGACAGGTAAACAAGATTATGACCGACATGGACAAGGAACTTTTCCTGCACAGCAGGGGTGACAAAACTAGAGGGAATAGGTTTAGAGCAAGGGCAACAGATTTAAGGGGGAAAAAAAGGATGAACTTTACAAGAATCAAAAGGTCAATTCTGTTTTGATATCAATATTGTACAACAGCATTGATTTTTTTTTAAAGCATGTAAAGTGTATTACACTAGCACCTTGCTTGGCACTACCCTGCAGGATGCCAATTTGTCATGACCTTGCTCCAGTCCATATACTCACAGGTATGTGCCCCTCTATCTCAAAAATTGGAGTGGACAATTCAAACCCTTCAAGCTGGCTTTGCCATTCAATATCACAGCTGATCATTCAAATAGAGTACCCACTTCCCTCCAATATCCCTTGGCGGGTTGTGTCTAAAGAAATCAACTCAAACACACGATTTGGCTTCAACTGTTTTCAGCAGCAAGGAATTCCACAACCCTGAGTGAAGTGTTTTTGTCCTACATGGTTTGCCCCTTGTCCTTGGACTAATGAAGTCCTAGACTCCCCAACGATCAGGAATATCCTTCCTGCATCTACTGTCCCGATCTGTTAAGAGTTTTGTACATTTGAAATTCCTTCTCATTCTTCTCAACTTACTAGTACAAAGCAAATCCCTCTTCACTGTACCTACCATTCCAGGAATCAATCTGGCAATCCTTTGCTGCACTCCCTCCATGGCAAGAACATCCTTCCTCAGATAAGGAGACCAAAACTGTGCACAATGCTCAAGGCATGATCTCACCAAGACCATGTGTAACAGCAATACATCTATGGTCTTGCACCAAAATCTCCATGAAGGTCAGCATACCACATCCTCAACCACCTGCTGCATCTCCAAGTCTACTTGGACTGGTGAATGAGGGCACCCAGATCTCATTGAGAAAGGAAATGCCATCTGTAGCCATCTTCTTTGATCTTCCTTGTTTTCAGCACCCAAGTGGGTAACTTGACATTTATTCATGTTATACTATATCTGCAATGCAATTGCCCACTTCACACTGGAGCTGCTCTGCTCCTTACTTCTCACACTCCCACCCAGCTTTGTGTTAACTGCAAATATGGATAGATTAATTCCCTCATCTCAATATTAATACATTGAATAGTTAGGCTGTAGCATAGTTCTGCAATATCCCACTAGTCATTGCCTGCCACTCAAATTACTGTTTCCTGTCCTTCAACTAGTTCTCCATGGCAGTACCCTGCTCAATTCCATGCATTTAATTCTGCATGCCAATCTCACAGGACCTTAGAAGGCTTTCTGACATTCCAAGTGCGCCACATCCTCTGGTGCTCCCAGTCTCAGTTCGTTAAACTTCCAGTGCATTTTTCAAGCACAATTCCCCATTAAATAGAGACAGGACTGGACAAAGTCAACATTAAGTGCTCCATTACTTCATAATGAACTCTAGCATTTTCACCCCCACTACTGATGTCAGGCTAATTGGTCTATAATACCCCATTTTCACGAGTAATGGATTTACATTTGCTACACTCCAGTCTCTTGGAATTGCTCCAGATCTATAGAACTTTGGAAAATGACCAATGCATCGATTTCTGGAACCACTGAAGTATTCTGGGACTTAATTCCATCAATTCCCTAGTACAATTTTCCTACCAATTGCATAGATTTCCTCCCTTCCATTGGATCCCATACTAGGGAGTTTCCTCAAGGACAGACCCAATATATTCAACTGATCCACCATTTCTTTGTGCCACATTAAATTCTCCCATTTTTGACTGCAAGAGACCAACATTTTCACTCTCTCCACAGATCTACAGGATGCTTTTACTATCAGTTTGTGTTCTTTGCAAGACGACCCTTTATTTTCCCCTTCATCCTCCTTTGCCAAATTAAGCTGCTCCCTAGCCCCAGCATTCTCTCTTTGGATCAAATACCATCCCTAATTTTGTTTTGTCACATTTCCCAATTTTTGCAATGATGTTTTTAATCGTCTATTGGAGTGCAAAGATGAATTGCAAGTGCTGGTCATTGCTTACCTTAAATATCAAGTAACATTTCCCAATATAACATAGCCATTGCTCTTTTATTAGTTTCCTTACAGACATGCATTGAGCTTATTACCATAGAAATCCTTGTGCTGGGGAGAGCTGGGCAGCCAAAACAGAGGGGGAGACAACAACTTCTACTGGGGTGATGCAAGCTTCTATAGGATTTAGGGACCCTAAAGAGCAGCCATTGACAGCCCCCAGTCACTGCCCCACACCAGCCTGGGTCCCACATCTCAGTACTGAGCAGCCACACCTCTCACCCCCAACCCATCCATACCCAGGTGGGCTCTCCACACTGAGTTGCGTTAGTGAGCTCACACCTGGCACAGCAAGCAGGGTGCATTCCCAAGTACTGTTAGGGTATTACTGTGCCATGAACTTGAAGGCGGGGGCTCATAGCATAGTAATATGATCTACAAATGTTCTTTTACCTGGGAATGCATCCTGAGCACTAGATGTGCATATATTGTGAGAATGCACAGAGTCTGATCAAATACAGAACTGAGGCATGTTGGTAACTGGTAAGAGTTAGCTGGGTAAGCTCTATAAAGTGGCCTGTTCTAAACTCAACAATAGTAAATGTCATGTTGTCTCAGAAGTAGTTACTCAACTTAGTTGGTTTATTGCAGAGAGCTTGATGCAACTCAAAGAATCTCTGCACAGATGGTAAATTAGGGATGTTGAGCAAAGGTTCACCTGCTGCTTCAATAGGTCATGTCAATTTTAACCCAGATGCCAAGCAAAATGTTGGCTTGTGTAAAGTATTAATTCATGCCACTGCTTGGATGGAATGAGCAGTCAGATCTTACTCTGCATGAAACACAGACATTGAATGCTTGGGAATTGTTAGAAAGCAGGGTGCCATCAGGAAAGTTTAGCTGATTGCTGGTTGTGAACCAACCAAGTTGCATCCTATCTGGAATGCATCACAGCTTGCTATGGCAACTGCTCTGCCCAGGACCACAAGGAACTGCAGTGTTGTGGACACAGCCCAGCACATCAGACACCAGCCTCCCCTCCTTGGACTCAGACTCGTCATCTTGGTGAAGCAGCCAGCATAATCAAAGACCCCACCCACCCAGGACATTCTCTCTTCTCTCCTCTCCCACTGGATAGAAGATTATAGGAGCCTGAAGGCACGTACTGCCAGACTCAAGGACAGCTTCTATCCCACTGTGATAAGACTATTGAACAGTTCCTTTATACAACGAGATGGACTATGATCTCACGATCTACTGTGTTGTGACCTTGCACCTTATTGCACTACACTGTCTGTAGCTGTGACACTTTACTCTGTACTGTTACTGTTTTTACCTGTACTACATCAATGTACTCTGTACTGACTCAATGTAACTGCACTGTGTAATGAATTGACCTGTGCGATTGGCTTGTAAGACAAGTTTTTCCACTGTACCTCAGTACAAGTGACAATAATAAACCAATACTTCATGCAAGAAAAATTTATAGGTGTACAGCATTGTCATGGTACTCTAACTTCAGCATCAAATCAACCTTGAATTCCAATACTCTGAAGCAGTTGCCTTACTTTTATTATGGGTGTGTATTTCCCCAGCCCCCCTATTTCTACAAAACTGAAAAGCTTTGTTAATCTTGCAGAGTGTCAAGGAAAAGTTTAGAAAGAGACCAGTCTCCTTTAGAAAAGGAGTGTTAAAGGTACTCTGATCCACTGGAACAATGTTAAAAGAAACCAGGGTGCAAAGATCTAAATGAAAAGCCAAAGATTTTGTATTCAAATAGGACAAGTGCCCTTTGCATCTTTTAGCAAGTCAAGTTTCAATTTTCAACCCCTTAAAGAGACACTGATTGCAATAAAGTTGCAGAAGTGGCCAGAAGGCCCACTCCAGAGAATTTAACGCAAGTAAATATTGAGGTTGCATCCAAGTTCAGGTTCAGCTGCATGTGGTGCCACCAAGCTCCCATTCAGCTGCTGGAACTTTGGGGAGGAGCCATCACTGGCACCTTGGCCAGTATTTATCCCTTGATCATCTGGACAAATTGGAGTAAACTCATACTTTATTGGCTGCAAACATCCACTGAAGACATACCACTTTAAAAATAAGGCCTACTATCAAAATGGAAGAGTAAATTTTAAGCATTCTCAAAGATTGGAATACCAGATACAGTCAAACAAATTCAGTAGGAGGGGACAGTTGTTTGTGACAGTGCAGATTGTAGTAGGATGTTTAAACCAGCAACTGAACCAGATGCTACTGGTACCCAAGATGCACCATTTGACTGGGTTGGTTGATAGCAAGCATCAATAAAGCCAGTGCAATTTAACACATGGACCCAATTACAAGTGATTTGTTCAGCCAGTACTGCTGCACCAAATGACATATGATCAACTTAAAGAATACAAACTCCTGAAAAATTATTTCCAGATTTAGAACTGTGAAACTCTACCAGACGGGTGTAGTATTTACCAGGGCTGTAGATGAATGGCAGAAACCAAACTCAAAGGTTACACTTTGGTGCCTTACACAGGTCGAGGTGAATTGTCCAAGTTAGATGGTACAATCTAAACATGTACTGCATTTGCCAAGAACTACATATTCTTCACAAATGTCACATGAACTTTTGATAACCTTTAAATGGAGATCAAAAGTATTCTATTATAGTAGCAGATACATTTGTCTAGGAGTTACTCCCAGACAATACACTAGATGTGTTATACAGGTGTCAACATGAATTGTGGCTGGAAAGATTCAAATCAAAATGGATTTCAGAGTACCACAGGCTACAACTACACAACAACAGCATGTGTTGCCTAGGAGTACAGCGAATCAGAGCCAAAAGGAGTTTCTAGGCATCTACTGTTCATTGTTTAGTATGATTTAGATTTGACTACTGGGAATGTGCAGCTTAACTTGAAGCTGATTTACAATCCTTATCTACTAGTAACCCACAAAAACATTGTCATTTTCAACCTCCAAGACAAATCAAAAACAAGCTTTGGTAGATAGGGCAAAATATTCACGTGAAAATAGTGCAAATTTTTCCAAAGTTGGCCAACTTCCACCTTTTAAAATGGCATCAGGCAAGAGCTGCAGAAAACTGAAGTCCCACACCACCAGGTTCAAGAACAGCTACTTCAACTGATCTGCACAACCCTAAATCACTATCTCAGTATAGCAACATTATGACTACTGCACAACAATGGACTTTTGTTCTAATTGCGTTTTGTAAAAACTGTATAATTTACATCTTTCTTGTGAATGCTGCTTATCTGATGCCATGTGTCTGTGATGTTGCTGCAAGTTTTTCATTATTTTTGAATTAAAAACTATTCATAATAAAAACTATATACAATAATAACTGTTCAAACCTTTACATTCGTGTACAGTTCCATTTTTAGTGTTACCTTTTCGTATATTAAAAATACAGCACAGATGCCACACACATGGCTCCCTGGGGTGATACCCCAATCCCATATTTACAACATTTGAGGGGCTTTCTCACCTGACCCCACCCCTCCTCCTCCTGTGGCAGGAGAACCCTAAACTGTCATCCTTCCCCACCGAGACCTCGCGCTGGCTGCACCCAGCTTCAGTGCGTCCCTCAGCACGTACTCCTGCAACCTGGAATGTGCCAGTCCGCAGCATTCCCTTACAGGCATCTCGCAGTCCTGGGAGACCAACAATTTTCAGGCAGACCAAAGGGCGTCTTTCACTGAGATGACGACCTTCTGGCAGCAGTTGATGTCCGTCTCTATGTCCCCGGGAACAGCCCAGATCAGAGAATCCTCTGTTACACAGCTGCTGGGGATGAAATGTGACAAGGACCCTTGCATCTTTCACCACACCCTCCTCGCAAACCCACAGCCCACAGAGGTGGGCGACTGTCTCGTCCCCAGCTCAGTCCTCCCGGGGGCAGCGTGCGCTGGGGGTGATGCCCCAACCATGCAGGACAGATCTGACTGGGAGGGCCCCTCTCACTGCCAGCCAAGCGAGGTCTTTTGTGCTTGTTGGTGAGTTCTGGCGATGAGGCATTCTGCCAGATGGTCTGGACAGTCTGCTCAGGGAACCACCCCACAGTATCCATTGAGCCCTTCTCCTGCATTGTCTGCAGGATGTTCCGTGCTGACCACTTCCTGATGGACTTATGGTCCAAGGGATTGGTCCAGAAGAACTTTTCCACGAAGGACAGGTAGTGTGGCAGCGTCCAGCTGACTGGCACACCGTGTGGCCACGGGACCAGGCCCATCTTTTGCAACAGCTGGGACAGGTAGAACCTCAGTACGTAGTGACACTTGGTGCCCACGTACTTGGGTTCCACACACAGCCTGATGCAGCCACAGACGAAGGTGGTCATCAGGATGAGGGCAACATTGGGGACACCTTTACCCCCATTGTCTAGGGACTTGTGCATGGTGACCCGTCGGACCCGCTCCATCCTGGATCCCCAGACGGACCGGAAGACGGTGCGGGTGATTTCCAAGCCGGAGGAGCGAGGAACAGGCCACACCTGTGCCAAGTACAGCAGCCCTGAGAGCACCTCACACCTATGCACATTACAAACTCAACTTTTTGACCAGCAGCCACCTCCCACGGTTAGTCTATAATTGCTCTGCCTAATACCATTTCAAACTTGCAATGACTCTTAACTTTCTAAATTTTCCACAAGCCTCAGGAACTACCCCTTAAAACCAGTCCTACTTATAAGGAACACTATTTTCTGCTGACATTAAGGCCTAGATATTGCTCCACAACTTGCTTTAAGACGGTATTGTGGGTCATCCTAGTGCTATCGGTGACAGCCACACTGGGCAAGAACTTCATGGTGCTAGGTTTTACAGATGTAATCTTTGCAACCAGCTTTAAAAAGGGACACAACTCCCAGGTGCAGGGAGGGAATGAGAATGTGCCCAAGGATCAGAGGAAACAGTTGAAGTATTGGCCTTTAAATATCATGGTATTAGAGAATGGAATTACTTGTTCAATGGGTTTAAAATCAAGAACCAATTTTCAGACCAAACAGCAGAAACCTCAGACAAATTGCATACAAATCATTGACACCATTTGGGAACATTGAGATTCCTGAAAAGTTAAACAAATTTCCTAAAGCACAAGTTATTCTACTTCAGCTTAACACATTTAAACTCTTGTGCAAACAATTTCTACACTTAATCTTACCACCCCAGAAGGATGCAATATTGGATATTATCCTCGATTTGGGAATTTAAAACTGGATATGAAGGAATAGTTCAAAATCCAACAAAACCTACATGTTTTGATTAAGTCAATTCCCTCCCTCACTTTCTCTCTCCATGTGGGGCAAAATGTACATTAAAATAAAAGTTTTAAAAACTAACATATTACCTCAGGCTACAAAAATAGTCATGAAGTTGCTAAAGGCTAGCTGTAGAATACAATAAATCAGCCCTACAAATCCCAGCACTCGGGGCAGCTCAGATACCATCACATCAGGGATTCTTTTAAAAAAAAGACACACGAGAAAATCCTTCAGAATGTTAGTTACCTGGGACACTAGTAGAAAAAAATGCTTACCTGTTTTGAGGTGAGTTTGATCAGTGACCCTTCATACCCCTGAAGAGAACATTACAATGATTATAAGAAGTAAAATATACACAAGAGTTATTGCTTCTTAAAGCACACAGTTACAACAATTCAACTCATTGACTGGTAGTTAACATTAGCAGTAAACTTCAAAACTTGCAACCTGGTAGAGGAATACGGGGGGCAAGGATATTGCAAATTAAACTACCCTAGAACCTAAATTGTTAGCATAAATTCAAGTGACACTGGTGTACATTGCACAGCAAAATTACACAACTGGTTAAATTTTGTTTCTTAAACTGTTTGGGCTCAAGGTAGTGCATTGATGCAGAGAATCAGGCCAGCTCCAATGTCAAGGCCTCCTTAAGCTGCAGGTTGATCAGAACAGTTCATTGCGAAAGCTTAAATGGGATTAGGTATCACATCTTAATGCAATGTTCATAGGGCAGCATTGTAGTCAGCCTTTACAACTGGTCAGTCTCCATTCTTAAAAGGTTGTGGGGGCAAAGGGGCTTTGAAGAGACAATGTGAACCATTGTGACTGGCAAGTAGCAGAAAGCTGTGCTTGCAAGTTCCACGCCAGAGATAAAGGGCTGGTGGGTGAAAATAAGACTGCAAATGCAGGAAATCCAAAAACAAAATGCTGGTAAAAACTGTCTGGAAGCATCCATGGAAAGAGAAACAGTTGTTCCTTTAGCCCCACAGATACCGTTTGACCTGCCGAGTTCCTCCAGATTCCAGTGTCTGCAGTCTTGTCTCTGAGAAATTGTTTCGGGTCTGACTGTCAGTACTGGGAAGAGATGAGAGTGGGTTTTCAGTAGGGAGGGAAAGATATGTAGAACAGTGCCTGTGATAGGACATCAGATGGTTTGAGAGATAATTATTGGCACATTTAGCTACCAGGCCTGTGTAATGTGTTTTTAGTGGTGGGACTGCCATTAATATCCCTCCCACTGAAAACTTACTTGCATCTGCTTCCTAGTGCAGACAATAAGGTTACAGACCAAACTGCTGAGTATAACTAGCTTCTCTGGTAGACAGCTGGCATGGACAAATGGTTTCCTGTGTTGTAACCACTCTAGGATTCTGCAAGATGTAGGTGAATACCCTTTTTAGGGATTAGGAGTTTGGCCTCAGGGGCTCACTGGTGGGCATAAAGAACCCCAGGCCACCTTAGAGCAAGGGTTCCAATGTACAACTCAATTCAAATAATACTAGTCACATGTCACCCCCCCCCCCCCCACCCCATTCAAATATGCTTGTTCACAGCCCTAATTAGTGATCAAAAGCACTCTGATGTAGCAAAGTTGTGAAAGGCTGCTTCATTTCTCAAATGATGCACCATTTGGCAGAATTGCTAAGTGGACATTTGACATGACAGGCTTCACTATTTGGATTAAAGACTCATTTGAAAGTATTTAAATCTACTTCCTCTTGATCTGCAGCTTGGGTTTGCACTGTAACCACAAAGTTTCCACTATTGCTCAAGGAGCAAAGCTCAAAGTGGTTAAACCAAGTTACACAAATACAAAGCTTCAAGAATGTAGTAGAGTAATCCAAGGATGACATGCTGCCTTTTGCAGGGCACAGTCATTGCAATAACAACCATTTTAAATCACCTCTTCTTGCATCGGAAGGAATGGGGTTTTAAAAGCTGCTCAGCAAGGTTAAATCTTGGATTGTATGATTAAAGTGCTCTAAAACAAGCCAAACTGCCGTGGCAAGATTGACAGCTGTTGTTATGACTACCAGGAGGACTCAGTCAGCACTGCTGGATTAATCTACCAATTAAATTCTCAGTTTATTAAACACACTTGCATACCAGTCCTCCAAATGTTGAAGTCTTAGACATTAGCCCAGGGGATGACACGCTTTGTACAAAGGCCTCTTCATGCTAACTAGCAGTCTTCAGAAGCCAAGCATCCCCATGGAGGAAGGGGAAAACAAGCATGACGGGCAGTGAGAGAGACCACCTCTGTTCCCCTTGTAATTAAAGCCAAACATGTTTATACAGGCCGTTCTAATTTTGCTAGTGAAGGAACCATTCCCTCGTTAGATTCCCCTGAAATGAGCAAAAATTTGCAGTAGCGATAGTTACACGGTAATTTGCACCTTTACTTCCATATTATGCTCCAATTATAGTTACACCACTAATTGGGTACCAGTTATGTAGTTTTAGCAGTAAAGCTCCATGGTCATATAACCTTGAGTAATGGGATCATTGATTGCAAGAAAAGATGCAACAGAAGTTAAGGGTTTCTGGCTAGAGCAAATTCCTCACAGCTCCAGCAACCTAGGTTCAATCCTAACCTCCAGTGCTGTCTGGGTGGAGTTTGCACATGCTCCCTGTGACTGTGTGGGCTTCCCCTGAGTGCTCTGGTTTGCTCCCACATCCCAAAGACACAGGTTGGTAGGGTTATTGGTCATTGTGAATGGCCCCTAGTGTGTAGTACAAATTGGGGGGGGGGGGGGGGGGGCAGGCAACAGGGTGGAATAAAAGGATATTAGCAGGTGTTCAATTAACAGTGTGGCCCAATTGGTCTGAAAAGGTGTTCTCCCAAACAATGGATTCAACAGCTCATTGGAGTGCTGAGAATTTGCTTCAAGGCAAAAAGTCAGTGTGGCACTACACTGCAACTTCTTCAACACCGATTCTTTGAATAAATTCAGTGAGGCAGTTGGAACACGAAGTTTTGGAATACTAAAAATATTCAAATTGCATAACTGTCAGATAGGTGTTGTATAGTTTGATATTTATAAACTACTGGAGCTGAAGGATTGGTTTGGTCAAATAACCTTGGGAGGACACCCAACAAACCAAGCTAGGAAGCAGTGTGTATCTGTACAATTACACTAACCTTACCTTAAAAGGTCGAAAAAGAAGGTACAACTCTCGTGGTTTAATATCCATGGGAAGACCACTGACAAAAAGTGTGCGGACCTATTAAAAAAGGAAAATAGCAAAATCATTAACAAAATATAGCCATCAATGCAAACAGGTCCAGTTTCAAAAAAGGATCAAATAAATTTAAAGAAGAATGGAATGACATTTTAGATCAAAGATAGCATCCAGTTAGACAGAAGACATTTACCCTAACAGACAGTTTTAAGATTTAACATGCTCAAGGATAAAAAAGGGATGATAACAGGTAAAAGGACAGTAGAGGAACTTGGAATGTACATTCATAGATCCCTCCAGGATGGCTAGACCAAAGTCAAAACAAGACACTTTAAAAATTGATGAGATGGTTGTGCTAGAACAAGCCACAGCTACGATACTCTTTACAGTACTACTCACATGCAGGATGCAATGGCACCAGGGGCAGTATTAAGGGTTGAATTATATATAGTAAAGATTGACTAGACTAGCATTGTTATCTTGGAAAGTGGGAGATTAAGGTACCCAACAATAAAAAAAAAGGCCTAAACAGGGTTAACAGCAAGGACTATTAAGAGATTTCAGATTTAAAGACAACACTTGAAGAGCTGTAACCTAGAGGCAAGGGGCATATCTGGCAAGTTGCTCTGACCAGCAAGGACTTGGGCCACTTCTCTGCCAGAAGTGCCATTATGAAAATTCCCCCAAAGCCAGCCAAACCCAGTGATCCTGTCATTTAAAGTATCACCATCTTAGCATGGACAAAGATGAAGTTAAAAAAAGCCTTCTGGCAGTCCTTTGCTGCAGAAAGGTAGACCACAAAATGCGGTTAGAGAATAGCGAGTGGTTTTAAGACCAGAGTAGTGTCGGTTGGTGCTTTAGCCACCTTTACCTACAGGCAAGCTGCTGAGAGGAATCTCACCAACCCATTCAGACCATCTCCAGGGGAGTTTGACCCTGCATCTCAAGTTGATAGAGATTCTTAAATGTTTGTCACTTCCAGAGTGTGCATGAAAATAAAACTTGTTTGTATACACTTACTTCAACCTTAATTCCCAAAGAAACCCAATGCAAGGCAGTCATATCTAAACAGACCAGTCTAGATGAAAGGCTTATCAATGCACATTGGAAGCCTGTTTTTGGATTGTGAAGCAATTCTAAATTGCTTGCCCATCTGTTCATTGGAATGAGAAGAATAATCAGAAGCAGCAACTTGTTGTGACTGCTTTGACAGTCAGTCTTAACTGAGTAGCTTTTCCATCCAACTAAATTTAAATACAGTCAAAGGATGAATACACAAGTAATTGAGGTTTCAATTTCAATACTGAAGGAGTAGTCTGCCAGCATACATCAAAGGACAACAAGAGTTTGATGCACATGTTTGAAAGCACATTAAAGACAGTCAAGCTGCAAAACATACAAGGAGCAATAAGAATTCCATTAAATTAGTCACTCGTAACTTGGTGATGCAAGTCCTATGCTTGAACAAGAGCAATAATTTGGATCTAGTCAGACCTTGGTTACTTTAGATGGTACAAAAGCTTGTTCCTACAGCCAGCTAATTATTGTTTGACTGTTCATTCAATAGCAGATCATCCCATTTTAAGATTGAACAATGCTAATGGACAGTTATACTGATAGTCAAGGTAGAGGCTCATGACTCAGTTATACAAAGCCAATTCTGAGTAATGGGATGGAGGGGGCAAATCATGGCAGTTTTGTTGTGCCACTGATGAGAAAAACAAAGCAAATAGCAGTCCAAAAAAAGGAGTCTTCCACTGCTGCAGTTGGAGGTGAGAGACTGCAGATGCTGAACCTGGAGCACAAAACAAATTGGAGGAACTCAGCTGGTCAGGCAGCATCTGTGGACGGAAGTGGACAGTCGGCATTTCGGATTGAGACTCTGCAATTGGACTTCGACTGTCCACTTCCCTCCACAGATGCTGCCTGACCTGCTGAGTTCTCCAGCAATGTTTTTCTTCATTGTCAATCTGGCTAACTGGAAACAAATCCAGTCATCACTGCAAAGATTCAGTTAGTATTCAGGATAGCTAATGTGGAACCCAAACTCAAAGCTACCTCATTAAAACAGTTATCATTCTATTAGGGTAAATCTCAAGTCTAACAGATAGATACAAATTTTACAATATCCATTAGAAGCTATACAGTTTTACACGAGGTGCTAACATGCAAATGTTCCTATATTAGTTGGCCAGGCAACAAGGCAGGACAAACTAAGATCAAAACACCCAAAAATAATGTTTTTCATTTGGACCAAGGCAGCTTTAAGGGGTGAAAAATCAAAACTAGAGGCTGAAGATTTTAAATCTTCATGCTGAGCAAGTATTTACAATATTTTGTTTTAATTGAGCAACAGGAAATTGAATAAACATTCAAATTTGCAAGGCAGTGGGGAACAAGACAGCCTCATCAGGAAATAGTACAAATTTGATGCCCCCTCCAAATAGACTTTGCTCTATAACAATTCAATAGATAAGACCTCTGGAGGAACAAGACCTTGAAATACCAGAATTACAAAAAAGTCCAAAGAATACTTAGCACCAACTTTCTGTAGCATGAAGGGACCATATACTGGGACACATTATGGAATTCCACCCAAATAGAGCTCCTCACTTACAGTTATGACCAATATACCCCATGTCCAACACTGAGCGAGCAATAGAGAGTTTAAAATATCACATGCCATTTAACTTTTGCAGTTTTCCCCACAGAAACTTGCAGAATAATTGAACTGTAAAGACAACCAGAATGTTGCAAAACCCAAATGGAATTGCCAGAAAAAAAAAATTTTAAATCTCATCAGGAAGATGCTCCAGTTTGAAACTGCAAAGCTCAAGACTGCCAATTCAGCAACAGGCAAGGCACCAAACAGAAGAACAAATGCTTCCCTTTACAGCCAGTGACATTGTACCCTGGTTTTGTCCACCATTTATTTGGCTCCAGAGGTGGGGAAAATGGTCAAGTGCAACTGCAGCAGAGTCCATTGAGCACTGCTAGTCTCAGAACACTGACAACCAGCAATATGTACAGTGTGACTTCACACCAAGTGTTACACCTGCAGCATTACACCAATCAATACTGGTGGCAATTGTTTATAGAACAGGAACTCTTACTGCTGAAAGCCAGCAATATAACCTTTAAATCACCCAAAAATCCAATTGTCCTTCAACTAGTGGTTTAGGATTTGCAAGATGCATTTATTGCAACAATGGGTTTCTCTTTGGAGATCAACAGTCAGAAGGCCTCGTGACCTGTGCATCTGGTTATTAGTTAGCATGCTGGACCAGTTGCAGGGGAAGTTCTGAAGCTGCCAGAGTAGATCATGATCTCAATGCATAGGTTTACAAGGTTAACCATGAATAGTGCCACACTTTTGCCAGCATACATGGACAGCTTGCAGAAAGTTTGACAAGTCTACCCAGAAGTTCATGGCAGCATTTCACAACAAACCCCAGCTTCCCCAGTTTTTAAAAAAACTGCAAGAAACACTGAAACTTGATCAGGGGTGTAATCACCAATTACACTCCAGGTGGCCTCAAACAGCAAGGTCAAAAGATGAAATAGGGTCCTGCATGGTAAACCATCCCTTACCAATGAAACCCATGTGGATGCCTTTGACAGCTCAAGAAGCCTGTACAGACAGTCAAAGCTTTAAAGTTTCTGAAAAGTTATGAAACAAGTCTTTGTAATGCAACTTGTCTCCATTCCACATTGTAGATCCCAAATCAGGCCCAACCTTATGGAACTCAGCAATTTGGAGACTCTTGACACTTGCACTGAGAGGAACTAATGGTTTGGACAGATTTATCCAGACTCTTTAGGGAGTAGAGGATTTCCCTCAAGAGGAATGTTCCTGTATCAAGTTGTGGTTTATCACCATAGCTCAGTACCAGATCAAACATTAATCTCTACACACAGTAAGCAGCAGCTCACTCAAGGGCAAATTCATCCCAAACTAGAGACAATATGAACAAGTATTTCCTCTTACTCAGCTTTGAGCCTCTGTGTTTCAGATGAATTCAAGTTTAAGGCTACAATACCAGATCTACAATCTTCAGAACAAAGGCAAGACGACCACAGTGAATGCACTATAAGGCAGATATATGACAGCATTTGCAGTTATACAGTTACAGACCAGGCAGTATTCCCATTATGTAAGGTCAGAAAATGTATTGCTTTTAACCAAGAGCTACAGGGATCCTACCCCAGAGCTGCCTGCTGTGATACAAGAGTACTTTGATTAAGTTTAGCATAGACTGCTCTTGTATATCAAGGGTAGTCCCTTGATGAAGCAGTGTCTATTTTTTTTTAATGAACCTACTTCAACTCTACTTCATCTATTGCTGAGCTGGAGCCTCCTCTGCATGAATAGCAGCTGCTCATGCAGTGCCCTGGAATTGTGATCAATTGTCTTTCCATCTGTTCAAATGGAAAGAGCCTAGTTGGCTGCATTGCATGTCACCTAGTCTTCACTATGTACAAAGCATCATTATATTATTCATTAGCAGACTCCAAATAATCAATAGTTGTATATACTAGCACCCTGCAGAGAACCAGTTTGTAATAGAGCTCTTGATCCTAGAGTCCAAAGCCTCCCCTCTACTGTATGTTAAAGGCATCCACTCGTCTCGCCAGGAACCTGATGCACACCCCTTATCCGGAGCTCCCTCGGCAATGATGTGGTGACATCATTGCCACATAGTGTCAACTACTGAGGCGATGGGCAGAGGCTGATGACAAGGGCTGAAAGGAGCAGTGGTGCTCAGCACTGCACTTTGATCAGACTGGTAAGAGAGGGCCATTGATGGACACCTGCTGTGTTGACACCACTTGGAACCAAAAGTTACTGTCAGATCAGTTTATTGTCCCATGCACCAGGGTGCAGTGAAATTCCTTGCTCATGTGAAGGTCAGCAAACACTACACATAATAAATGCAGCAACCAGCACACAAGAGAGCAAAGATAGTATTGCAATCTGTAGTGCAAAACAAAAGTGCTTGATTTATAATAGTGGAATAACTGACAGATGTAGAGTTATAGTCTGAGAAGGTGCCAGCACCACTGGGAAGGGAACGTGAAAGAGGTGATTGGTTCAGAAGTCTGATAGCAGTGGGGAAGAAGCTGTTCTCAAGTCTGGACTTTCAAGATACCAAATCATCTCCCAAAGCTAGAGAAAAAAGGGAAACAATAATTAAAAATGGTGCTAGGTTGTTGTGACATTTCACACGCAGGTCCTCTAAAAACCTTTCACCACTGTTGGGATGTGTGGAAGCTGCACAGCTCTCCCTAGTACAGAGACTTCTGTGATAACAAGCTCAGTGATCACTGACAGTGAGTCAGCATAGGAGGAATGAACTGGGGGCAGGGGAAGGTCTGTGCAATGGAAAGGGGGAAGACAGGAGGAGAGCAACTGTAGCATCTAGGCTGCCCATCACAGAGCACGTTCTGCTTGTCCCCAGCAATGGCTGGGCTCATTCTGGTGGGATGCAGCCTGGTGCTGTACCTCTACCTGTGAGCAGTGCAGGGCATACTGCACTGCAGCTAGTTGGCATAGTCTTTGCACACAGCTCTATGGTGAGCCAGTTGGTGAACGAACCATTGTATTGTAACTATTATTGCAGGGAGGGCAGAGCCCTCAGACTCAGCATGGCAGTGCTTTAATTCAGGTTCCTGGCACAGAAGCATGTTGTACTATTTCACTAAATAATGCAGAGTAACAACTAGTAGACCCACTGCCTTGCATCTCCAGTGACCCAGGTTCAAGTCAGATCTTTGGTGCTGTGTGGAGTTTGTGGTAGAATCTGGGGAGGTGAAAATATACAGGGAGAATAAAGTGGGATTAGTACAAAATGGAGTTTGATGGTAAATGTGGATTCAGGTGGGCCAAAGTGCAGAACCAGACTCCAATTAATGTTAGTGATTCTTATAGTGCTACTTTACTAGTGCACACATTCCTGGGAACACAGCCCAAGAATAGTTGAGAAATTCAAGTTGTTAGACTGAATATCACTAATAGCCTGTCCCAGTCCAACCAAGTAAGTGCCATGGCTGAGAAAGCATACCAGCACTTCCTCAGACAGCTAAAAAAAATTTGGCATCTCCTCTGTGACCTTCACTAATTTTTTTTTTAGTGACATTGATGCACCATAGAAAGCATCCTATCTGGATGCATCATAGGTTGGTACAGCAACTGCCCTGCCTGTGACTGCACAAAGCTGCAGAGAGTTGTGGTCACATCTCAGAAACCAGCCTCCCCCCCATGTCCTCTGGCTGTACTTCTTGCTGCCTCAGTAAAGCAACCAGTGTAATCAAAGACCCCACCCTGGATATTCTCTCTTCCCTTACCTCTCAAACCATCAGGCAGAAGATACAAAAGCATTACCAAAGGCAAGCTTCTATCCTACTGTTATAAGACTATTGAATGGTCCCCTAGTATAAGATAGACTTGACCTCAATCTGCTTCATTGTGACCTTGCACCTTATTGTCTGCTTGCACTTTATAATCTGTAACCCTTTGCTGTTATTGCCCTTGTACTACCTCAATGCACTATTGTAATGAAGTAATCTGTATGGATAGCATGCAAAAGTTTTTCCACTGTACCTCAGTACATGTAACAATAAACCAAATTTATTGGATCTGGTTGTGCAGTTCTTCCCTCCTACAGATGCAGCTCAGCCTGCTGAGTTCCTCTAGCAGATTGTTGCATTAGGAGGCAAGGCTGCCGTGTTGTGTTTTGAATATCCCCCCCCAAACTTTCATAAGCTTGCAGCATCTCTCAACCCCATTGCTGCACGTTCAGCTTTTACCTACCAGACAACACCCCCACACATGCCCTCAAATTCAATTCTTCTGAGCATTCAAACTCAAATCCTTCTCACTGAGAGAATCTTTATCCCTGTCAATGTGCCCCATTAAAAAAATTCAAGATATCAAAGCAGAATTTAGTAATTTTAAAATTAAAGTACATTTCTGGAATACCCTCATGCTGAATGATCCACCTTAAACAGGCAGCCTTGGCTCAATGCAACAATCTGCTGGAGGAACTCAGCAGGCTGAGTAGCATCTGTGGGAGGGAAAGGAACTGGAGGCAGTCCTGATGCAGGTTTGGACTCAAAATGTTGACTGTCCATTTCCCTCCAGAGATAATGGTAGACCTGCAGAGTTCCTCCAGCATTGTGTTTGTTGCTGGAAATTCTAGCACCTAGTCTTGTTTCACAGTTTAATAACTTTCCTCACAATCCCTTTCTATCTCCCCTCCCCAAACAAAGATAAACAGTTACCTGCAAAACCAACATGCTCTGATGCAGGGAAAAACAAGTGTCACTTTTCTTCCAGTGCCTATGTTCCCACCCTCAGTAAACAAAAGCAGCTGGTCACATGGGGTGGGGAGTGTCATTGTATTATCCTATTACCGTCATTATTGCTGAGAGAGGGGGGGTGGGGAGAAAACAGGAGACAAGGGCAAAGTATACCAGGTGAAGTGTTTGAAGGAGTAGTGAAAGGATCAGCAAACTAGGCTGTGATGGGGATAGGTACACGATTAGACTAGTGGAGGAATCCTTCATACATTTAAAACAAGCTTGTTGGCACAGAGGGAAGATTCTTCAGTCAGACAATATATACTTACCCCACCAACTTGACAGTTTGCCCTCACCCCACAAATTACATTAAAACTGGCCCTCTCCATTACATTTCCTGCTTCATTCCATCTGGCCTACTATTACAACAAAAGGATGACTAAAATCCTCTCTTCCTCTGGAGACTGTTTTGGGAATCCCATGCTGCTCTACAGTAGTGCTTAGTGTGGAGTGTTTGGGACATTGCATGCTCGCTACACATCTTCCTATTATAAAGACCAATGTGCTCAATGCATTTGCTGCTCTGACATTTCAAGAATCCCTGACCCATGGCTGATCAAGGCAATGGGAATGTTGTGTACTAAGGAGAGCGCATCATTGAAGTATTTTGTGTTCAGCACTAGCAGAGTACAATTTTTATTTCAAAAGAATTCATAAAATAACAGTGCATAGCCTTCTCTACATTCATTGCATCATCTAGTCTATACATTGTGTAACAGGTCTGTGTTTGCAAATTCTATGTACAAGGCATTATTGTCACTCATGAAGTGTGCATCCTCCAAAGAGGTCATGTTTGAGGTGGTTTCCCCCCACAGGATCCTACCCCTTACTGTCCAGTGACTGCAGGAACTTTGATTGCTTTTGTTCTCTACAAAACACTTGCATTGGCTGCACTTCAGTGCCTCCCTCAGCATGTACTCCTGCAATCTGGAATGTGCCAGGCAGCAACATTCACTTACAATGTACTGGGAGACCAGCCTAGTATAACAAGCAACATCTGACCTATATAGTGTTCTCCACCTCTTACCACATTCCATTGTTAGCGCACCAGTATGTACTGCTGACGTCATTCCTAGAATATGCAAAGGCACCCAAGCGATTAAACACCAAAAGCAGAATGAGCTCAGCCTTTAAGAACCAGATGCAGGAACAGTTGTCAGAGACAAGAGAGAGAGAGAGTCTGCAAATGCTGGAATCTGGGACAACATGAAATGCTGGAGGAACTCAGCAGGTCAGGCAGCATCTATGGAGGGAAATAGTGTCTTGGCTCTGAAGGGTCTCAACCTGAAATGTTGACTGTTTATTTCCCTCCGTAGATGCTGCCTGACCTGCCGAGTTCCTCCAGCATGTGTGCTGTTGCAAGAATAGTTGTGCCAAGTTAGACAATACTGGCTTCAATGCTGTTTATGCAACTTTGCCATAGCACCAAGTTTTTGTATTGGTGGAATGTGGCTCCAGGGAAAAACTGGATTTAGGACAAGTCTAAGATTTAATCAAGGCAAATTTAAACAATGAGGTCCGTTTGATGAAAGTAGTATGCGATTTGCTCTTAGTTTTTTTAAAACTCGTTTAGCCATTGCAATTTGAGATCTGGTTAATAAGTATACAACTTGCAAGTTTATGAATGACTGACTTTGGGAGTCTGTATTCAGCATCTTGTCACATTTGTTTAGTACAGTACTAACTCATTGAGGTACAGAGCAGCATGGTAGCAGAGTTAACAGTGCTGCCTCAGTTCTGGAGACCTAGGTTAAATCAGTTCCTGCCATCAGTACAGTTTCTACATGTTCTCCAAGACACTTCTCTTCCAGGTAGTCTGGTTTCCTCACACAAAGATATACTGGTAGCTGCAAATTACTTCCTAGTATAGGTTAATGACAAAAATTGGTGGGGTTGTAGCTAGTGAAGATGGTCATCTAAAGATACAGTGGGATGTAGACTAGCTGCAAAGTTGGACAAATGGAATTTAACCCAGATAAGTACAAGTACATGGGAGGTCAAATTCTGGTAGGACAGTAAATACAGGGACTTCTGAAGCAATGATGAATAGGGAGACCTTGGGGCGAGATAAATAGCTCCAAAAGTAGCAACACAGGTGGATAGGTTAGAGAAGATGACATTTGATACACTTTCCTTCATAGGCTGAAGCATCGAGTATAATAGTTGGGCCATCATGTTGCAGTTGTACAAATGTGGTCTAACCAATGTTTTGGGGTATTGGGTAGAGTTCTGTTTGCCACACTACAGGAAGGATGTGGTAGTGAGAGTGAAGAGATTCACCTGGATGTCGTCTGGAATGGAAAGCTGTAGTTACAAGGAGATTGGATTTATTCTCACTGGGGGCAGAGGATTGACCTTAGGTTTATAAAATTTGAAGGGCATATAGTCTTTTTTTCCCCCCCTGGCCAGGAGTTTATAACTAGAGGGCACAGGTTTAAGGTGAGGCGAGAAACTTGAGATCAGAGGCAAGTCATCCAGAATGAGCCAGAAGAGGTGGGAGGCAGGTACAATTAGTGTTTAAAATGCATTTGGACAGGTACTTGGATAGGGAAGGTTAAGAGGGATATGGGCCCCAATGTTGGCAAATGGGATGAGCATAGATGGGCATCATAGCTGGCATGGATGAGATGGGCCAAAAGGCCTGTTTCTATGCTGTATGATTTTACAATCCAAAAATCAAAGGGAGTTTAAGGAAATGAAAGACGGAGGAAAATGGTACTGCTCTCCAGGAGCCAGAAATAGACCCAACAGGGCAAATTGCTTCCTGTGTCATTTGAAGTCAGCTGATACAAAAAGACTGGCACCTATTCCTTAAAATCGAATGAGCAATGCAAGCATCATATTGGCCATGACAATTGAGGGTTAGAAACAGAATTTCTTAGCGCAAAAGACAAACACTATTCCAACTGAAGTAGAAATTCACACTTCATTCAGGACACTGAATGTTGGCTCCAAGATAACAGGAAACTCTCACCAACAGCATAACCAAGTGGATCCAGCTTCTTGGCAAGTTTGCTTGTCTCATTAAATCACATCCACACCAGAAAAATAGAGAACCAATTCAAACCCATCCTTCCAACTTGAGCCTCTATAGCATCAGAGCCTCTGAACAAGCACAGGGTTAGAAAAACTGCAGTCATTACAAGGTCAAATTCCCATAGTGGTCAAGTTTATACTTGGACTTTGTACTGCTAGGCCTACCAGTGGATTTATTGATCATCCCTTGATCCACCATCATTGCTTAGGAGAGATGCCCAAATGCAAAATAGTATTTAAATATTGCCACTTAAAACTTACTCTCCCAATGAAATCAGCCTGCAACCTTGTAATCCAATACACTATTACCCCATGGGTCTTTGCTTCAAGTTTCATATTTGTCCTTATTGCCAAACCAATACATCTGTTAAGACTATTGTTGAAAGCACCTTAAACTAATATAACAAGTATCCTTTTCAACTAACTTTGTCATCTGATATTATATTTAAACCCAGTACTGTTTTGCTCAAAGGCATTCATGGAATGCACAAGACCAGAGATGGGATGTAAATCAAGCAGTCAGACTACACGTTTCCAACGTCATGCAGTATTACCACAGCATGTCACCAATGAGACAAATCCCAGGGTTAAGGCCCACCCACTTCCAGCCATTCTGCTGGAAGACAGTTCCTTGGCAGACACCTTCCATTATTGGACGTACTGTTATAAAGCACTGAGGAACCAAGTTTTGCTCAACACCAAAAGCACTCAAATACAGGTTATCGAACTAAAGATTTATGAACAAGTAGGTGTTCCATGCTTGTACCATCAGTGCACTCAACATGGGTTACTTTTCCACTATTGTTTGAAAATAATTTTGCATTAGGTGTGCAACTACTAGTCCAGTGTGTAGTCATTACACTGGTTCTGCACTCCTCTAGCGACCAGCTTCTGCACCTTGTGTTGAAGCCTTAGGACCCCTGCTTTGTGCTAATTTCAGCAGAGGCCATAGTTGGAATATCAGGCTCTTGGAGGGAGAAGGGAATTGAAGAGTAATTACCTATACTGTCATAGCCTCAAAAGATGATAGGATTTTTCCTTGGTAGATGAAAACTGCAGATCCTGGATATCAAAAACCAGAGGATGCTGGAAATACTCAGGTCCGGCTACATTTGTGGCAAGAGAAATAGAATTCATGTTTCAGATCGCAGACCCTTCCTCAGAACATTGCCTAGCCTGGCAGAAGTTACCTCAAATGGTCAGACTGAAGGAGGACCACATAATGGTAGGAAGATTGACGATCTAGATATTTTAAATCACATTACATCAATAGAATTGATTAGGTCCTTTGTTAGATCTTAACCAACACAAATATTTCTAACTTCTGTGCAATTCATTCCACTAGCTGAATGATCAAATTGATTCACTAACCAACTAATCTCACTGTTAGATCAAATGAGTGGCTCAAATATGCACCCAGATTCATAGATCTGAATCTTTAACTTACAGTGCAAGATTTGATGCAATTAATAGATTCCTACTTAAAATGGTTACTTCCCAACATTAATACCGAGGGGCCAAAGCCACGTTTAAATTGTCTACTTTTGATAGCTCGGCACATCAAATATGGTCATGTGATGGCTGTCAATCACCCATCATGCATCGAGAAAATATAGATCAATACATTTGACCTCTGGAGAGGTTCTTCTACCTGATCAAAGGTGTTGCTTTTACTCTTCAGAAAACTCACACATAGTCTCACGAGTCAATATAGAGGGCCCTACTTGGGAGGGTGCAATACTGGACCTCTTCTTGGGGAACGAGGCAGAGCAAGCAACCAGGGTAGCAGTCAGGGAGCACTTTGGCTCTAGCTACCATAATTCCATCAGTTTTAAGATAGTGATGAAAAATCCTAAACTAGAGCAGGGCTAATTTTGAGGGAAATAGAAAGGATTTAGAAGTTCATTGGGAGAGTCTGTTGGAAGGAAAGGAAAGGAACAGATGCCAAGTGAGAGGCTTTTAGGAGTGAAATATCAAGAGTCCAAGGGCAGCATGTTCCTGTTAAGAGTGAAAGGCAAACCTGGTAACTTTAGAGAACCATGGCCGATGAGATGAAGGTTCTGGTGAAGAAGAAAAAGGATACATTGGGTTTAGGTGGCCAGGGATGAGCAAATCCCAGGATAACTAGAAATTAAGAATACACGAGGGAAATCGGGAGGGCAAACACACTGTACGAGTTGGATCTGGCAGGTAAAGTCAAGGGAAACCCCAAGAGGTTGTATAGATATATTAAGAATACAAGGATGGCTAGGGAGAGAGTAGGTCCCCTTGGAGATCAGCAGGACTGCCTATCTTGAGTACAGGAGATGAGTGGGATTTTAAAAGTGAATATTTCTCTGTATTTAGAGAAAAATTATGGTTGCTCAAGAGACAAGGGGAACAAGTGGAAATATTTTGGAAAACATTCATGTTACCAGGGATGAGGTACTTACAGCACATTAAGGTGGACAAGTCTCCAGGGCCTGACCAAATACATCCTGACTTTGTGGGAGGCTAGAGAAGGAATTGCAGAAGCTCTTGCGGAGATATTTGCTTTATCTTTAGCCACAAGTTCCTGAAGACTGGAAGGTGGTTAATATTGTTCAAAAGTAGTAAGAACAAGCCAGAAACTAGACTGGTCAGCCTGACATCAGTGGTGGGTATTCCGAGGGAGTGAATCTACCAGCATTTTGGATAAACTGTCTTATTAGGAGTCAGTGTGGCTTTGTGCATGGAGAGTCATGTTTGACTAATCTTCTGGAGTTCTTTGAATAGGCAACCAAGGGTAGGGCAGTGGATGCAAGACCTTCGATAAGGTCCCACATAGTAGGCTGGTCTGGAAGGTTAGGTCCCATGGAATCCAGGGAGAGTAGTTAGATGGATTCAAAATTGGCTTGGAGGTAGGAATTAGAGGGTGGTGGTTGAAGCTTGTTTCTCGGAATGGAGACCAGTGACTAGTGGTGTGCTGCAGGGGTTGGTGGTGGGATCCTTTTTTTTTATATAAAATATAAATGATATGGATGTGAACGCACAAGGCTTGATCAGCAATGTGCAGATGACAAAATTAGGAGATGGTGTTGATAGTGAAGGTGGATATAGTAGATTACAGGAGGATCTTGATCAGTTAGGGAAGTGGGCCAAGACTGGCAAATGGATTTCAATATCGACAAGTGCGAGGTGATGCACTTTGGAAGGTCAACCCAGGGTAGAGCTTATACTTTAACTACTAGGGAGTGAAATGGAACAGACGGACCTAGGAGTACAAGTACATCGTTTGTTGAAAATGGTGTCACAGGTACACTGTGGCAAAAATGTCATTTAGCACACTGGCCTCCAGTCAGGACAATGAGTATAGGAGTTGTACAAGTCATTGACAAGGCCACACTTGGAGTACTGTGTGCAGTTTATAACACCTTGTTACAGGAAAGATGTGGTTAAACTGGAAAGAGTGCAGAAATGATTTACAAAGGATGTTGCCAGGACTAGAGACCTCCAAGTTATAAGGAGAGGTTGGCCAGGCTAGGTCTTTATTTCCTGGAGAATGAAGGGTGATCTTATTGGAAGTTTATAAAATCATGAGATGAATAGATAAAGGTGTACGGTAGCAGTATTTTCCTCAGGGTAGAGTCCAAAACTAGGGGCCATAGAATTAGTGCGACAGTAGAAAGCTTTAAAGGATGAAGCGCAACTCTTCCCCCAACCACGCAGAGGGTGGTGAGTATGTGGAACGAGCTGCCCGAGGAAGTGGGTGAGGCAGGTACAATGGTATTTAAGAAGCACTTTGATAGTTATATGGAGGGGTGGGGGTTGGAGAGATATGGGCTGAATGCAGGAAATTGGGACTAGATGGATGGGAACCATGGACTCATTGGGCTGAAGGGCCTGTATCTGTGCATTATTACTCCACGACTAAATAGATTTGGACTCCAAGTGGTGTTTCAACCATTAAACTATATATTGCTTGGTCTTCAAAAAGTAAGAAACTTCTAGCTGACCTAGAGCAAAGTATGTATGTGCCAGGAACCCCGAATTCCTGTAGTTTGGCAAGTTAATAGCAATTCAGATTCAAAATATTAATTCAGCTCAAGCATCTCCGTAAAGATCAATATTTAAACTTTACTTTTAAAAACATTTATACAGCACAGTAACAGGCCCTTCCAGCCCAATGGGTCCACACCACCCATTTTAAACCCACGTTAACCTATCCGTACATCTTTAGAATGTGGGAGGAAACCCATGCAGATGCAGGAAGAACATACACCTTTAGATTATTATTTTTCAGCAGGTAATCAAGTCAAACAGCCAACTACATTAGCTTAACTAGCATTCATTCCTCTTATAGAAGAATAGGAAACCTTGGTTGGATACATTACTGTACAGGGTATTGCCATATAGCCAAGTCATTTTTTAGATGTAGTACATTTCAGGGAGGGCGAGTCTCCCTCTGAAGCAAGTATTTACATTGATGCAAACTTATTTCTGCAGGATTAAAAAGGCACGAATATCAAAAGTCATCAGTTCTGTAACAATTGCAACTTGACACTAGCTCAACATGGCAGGAGGAGTTGCTATTGAATTGCACCACAGCTATTGTCAGTCTGGACTGTCACTGGAGATTCTCCAAGTAGGTTGCTAGAGCTTTATAAATGAGCATTCCACAGTTATTGTGCAATCTAAAAACTTGCACTTAGATTGAAGTACAGATCTAGTCAGTTGCACTCCAAGATAGTTCCTTACCCCAGATGGAAAGCCTTGGATTACAATGGAGGAAAAGTTCTTTGATCCCAGTGTTACAGCCAAGATTAAACTCTCACTGCTATAGGAACCAAAAAAACTTCAGCTGATAAATTAAAACTGAGTAATAGCCTTATTAAAATTCAATGAAAATCAGTCATGATTACTCAAGTTAAAAACAGGATGATACATTAGAGAGAATTGTATAGATTTGCCATCTACACTATTTACATATGCAGAGTACTGAAGCTGTGGGGAATTTAGGATAAACATTAAATAGAGGAAATATTTAGAAGCCGTCAAGGTGATATGATGCTTCATTTCAGGATTTCAAAAGAGCATGATGTTAGGAAGGAATAGAGATTTATAAAATTAAAAAAATCAATGAACAGATACACAAGGGTGACAAGTTGTGATCTTATGAACTGTTAGGAGATCCAAGATTTAGGGTGGAAACAGGCTATTTGCCCCAATTGGCAAGTGTTGCTGGCATCTCTCCCACTAATCTAAGCCCATCAGCATACCTCATTTGTTATCTAGCTGAATGCTATTTGCTTCAACTACTTGTAGGCACTCAACCATTTCAAAACAGTTACAGTAAGTGTTAACTAGAAAGGGTGCAAGTGCAGCTCACCAAAATGGAGGCCATAATCTTCAGGAGTTTAAAAACAATGGAGTGTATGATAATATATTAATCTGTAGAAATGTCAACTTCAGAACTGGTAACTAAAAAAGCCACTTGACTGGCTGTTAGTATGATTCACAGGAGATTACTAATCAAGGATTCAGGGATGTGCATATGGCTTCTTTTAAGGGATGCAACATCCCACTGATACCTGGGAATCTCTGCCCAATGACTGCTTGAAGTGGAGATGGCCATGCAACAAGAATACAGACATCCTTCCAAAGCAGGAGTGCACCACCACCTCAAACCACTTGCCCCCATCTGTCTGCAGTTCCCACATTAACCACAACAGAACCAGCGTGGAAGCCATCCTTTAAGAGAATGCATTTGGAGGTTCACCATGTCCTTCAGTATAGGAATTTAACCCCAAGAACTTGGCTCATGACCTGGTGGCATATTGGAGATTCGAGGCATCAGGGGGATAGGCAAAATCTTCTCAAAGACCATATCCCACAAATCTCAGGATAGTGGGCCGAATAGTATAGATCTGGATTTCAGCAAAACAAAGCTGTGCACCATCATAAAGAAAGCTGCCCAACAGATCTAGTCTCAGTAGATGCCTCTCCTTCACAAGTGCTGTCAAAGCACCAGTTCAGGGGATCCTTATGCCAATGTGTTGATTGATGGCCAAGGACACCAGCATCTGGTCCTCCATTTACAGATTGGGTAAAACTAGTGTACTGCAGAGATCAGAGGCAAACAGTACAGAAACAGGTGCTTCAGCCCATCATGGCTAGGCTGATGGAACACCCATTATACTCACATCCCACCCCCCTCCCCCCCCCAGTCCTAGGTTCCATATTTGCTGTTGCACAGCTGCCATCAGCTGAGCAGTTTACATATTGTGACTGTGCAAATTTCCTCCAGATGCTTGATTGCCCCCACAATCCCAAAGGTATGCTGCCAATTACAAATAATTTAAACTGTAGCCAAGAGGTTGGTGGCATGAGAATCACTGGGAAGTTAATGAGAACAAGTGGTTTACAGGAAGAAAATCCAGTGCAGAAGTAGGACTGAAATTCTAAGTGCCATCATGGACTCAAAGGACCAAATGGTCTCCATGTCACAAGTGATGAACGATACATGCACATGATGAGTGCCAACAAGCAATTAACAGCAGATGTTGGACTCATCTTGCTACATTGAAAAATCATAAAGCCATTATCCTTTAGGTCCCTTATCCCATTCAGACATCAATGTGGAACAATGCAGAAACATCAGCAAAATGTAGACTTCTCCACCTTGGAATTTACTCTGAACGATCTCCTTCCCCCACTGACAGCCATCTTGGGTAGACAAGCCCTTTGGAAATGGAACATTCAAGCAACCTTTGCCCTCAACTATTTGAGGTATCTACAGCATTAGAATCTACAGCATTAGAATCTACAGCATTAGAATCTACAGCATGCAGCAATGAGCATTTCTGTATCAGAATAGAGCAAACTATTACTGGGGAGAATACATTCTGTATTATCCACAGCAATACAGAAAGACATCAAATCTAGTATTGTATCAAAAAACATGCAAAACTATGTCCCTTCTGTCCCTAGGGAGACAGCAAGGGTTCATTCAGCACTGGGATGAAACTCCAATTACAGCTCAGCAGAACCTGGGCACTGTAAAAAGATGCAGCCTCATTAGGTCAGAAGTTACATATGGCAGAATCCCTTTCCCCGAAAGATGCGAATCCATGGGCTCCATCCCAAAGGCAGCCAATGTAGTAGTTCCTTTGTCACCATTACCGAGACGGAAGATCCAACCCCAGAAATCTACCTCCTTGTGGTCACAAGAGCTAGTTGTATCATTTCCCACACCCCTCAATAACTGCACACTCATCCCACCAGGCAAACTGCAGGGCTAAAAAAAAAATTGCAGTCTCTTATTTTAAAAGACTACACACAATGAAACCAAGCCATTCTACCATCAGTCAAAGCAAAACAAAACAAAGTCAAAACATTGAATAACCCTCCAAGATCTCCAGTGGGCAAAACAAGTGTGGAAGACTTGAACACAGCAGTTCAAAAAGCTGCTAACACTTGCAAGTCAATTTATGGAAGTTTTGATCCAAAAATAGCAATTTTGGCAGCCTAGCTTAAACCTCCTGTGAATCATTTGTAGCAGTCTTATTCTGCTTGATAAGTGGGCAGCTTGATCGCAGCCAAGTTAACATGCATACTGGTTATAGCCATACAAGGCTTTTTATTAGAGGTGGTTTGATAAGACTTAATGACCCAAAAACATTACCAGTTTTGGTAGTACTGGCACTAATGTCTGGATATTAACAATGCAAGCTTCGTTCTGCAAGACATGTTGGTTGTCTTGACTAATGCACTGGGCAATGAGAGTCACCAGAGAAGGAGACATAGCACTGACATTCTAAAGCAATTTCATACCACCAGTATGGCCATTGTCATTTTGCATTGTTCTGGTTCTCATCTACGAGATGTCCAACATCCTCTAGTCAGTTAGCCACCATCCTCTAGTCAGTTAGCCACCCCAGCATTTAGAACAAATATTCTACAAAAGCTAGCCTGAAGAAAAGCACATACCATTGGACTAGATTGAAATATTAAATCGACTCCATAGTAACACAGCTCACCTTTGGAATGCAACCCTCAACTCCTTTCAACTTTAAGAGCACATGACCAATCCAACTATTACAGCAGAAACCAACAGCAGCACCATTCAATTCTGAACTAGTAAGCCATCAAAAACACTTATGAAATTTGGCCAAGATTCCTTTAAACTTTTCATAAGAGAATTACAGCATCTTGAGACAAATTTATGAGTGTACTGTAATAGAGCCAGAAGTTTCATTTTTGAATTGGTCACAGTGAAAAACTAATCTTGCATACTTTTCATACAGATCAATTCATTACACAGTGCATTGAGGTAGTACAAGGTAAATAACAGAATGCAGAATAAAGTGTCACAGCTACAGAGAAAGTGCAGTGCCAGCAGACAAGGTGCAAGGCCATAATGAGGTAGATTGCAAGGTCAAGAGTCCATCTTATCGTACTAGGGGACTGTTCAATAGTCTTATAACAGCGGGATAGAAGCTGTCCCTGAGCCTGCTGGTACATGCTTTCTGGCTTTTGTATCTTCTACCTTGATTTTTTTTTTGAGGGAGGGAGGGAGGGAGGGGTCTTTGCTTCTGCTGGTTGCTTTACCAAGGCAGTGTGAAGAGTAGACAGAGTCCATGGAGGGGAGGCTGGTTTCCATGATGTTCTGAGCTGCACCCACAATTCTCTGCAGTTTCTGGCAGTCATGGGCAGAGCAGTTGCTATAACAAGCTGTGATGCATCTGGATAGGATATTTTCTATGGTGCATTGATTAAAAATTGGTGAGGGTTGACAGGGACATGGCCAAATTTCTTTGGCCTCCTGAGGAGGAAGAGGTGCTGGTGAGCTTTTGGCCATGGCATCTAAGTGGTTGGACCAAGATAGGATATTGATGATGTTCACTCCTAGGAACTTGAAGCTCTCAACCTCAGCACCATTGAAGTGGACAGAAGCATGTGCACTGCCCCCTTCATGAAAGGAATGACCAGCTCGTTTTGCTGATATTGAGGGAAAGCTTGTCAATAACACCATGTCACTAAACTCTCCTTCCTGTACTCAGTCTTATTATTTGGGGTACTACAGTGGTATCATCTGCAAACTTGTGGATAGCTTTAGAGCAGAATCTGGCCCTGCAGTCACGTGTATAGGGAGTAGAGTACCAAACTGACAAAGCTACTTGGTATACTCAGCCAAGTAACCAAAAGCTCAATTGAAATGGTTGTCCAAGTAGGTGTTTTAAAAAGGGAGGATAAATTCCAAATCTTAGAGCCAAGCAGATAAGGACAAAGCTAATCAAGGCTGTGCAAAATTCAAGAATGCAAGAGATCAGACTAGAGCGTGGAGACAAGGGTTTATAGAGCTGGCGAGGTGATAGACCGAGGAGTGGATATGGCCATAATACACCTCCAGAATCGGAGACGAGTCAATGTTAATGAGCGTAGAGGTAACTGTACACAGTGCACTGGGTAGGATTCTCAAACTGTTCATCCAAGTGGCCTTGGGCTAAGAGGATCAAGTTCAAAGTCCATTATGGCAACTTAAAGTCAGTTAATAATCTGGATCACACATCTGTGAGAATGAAACCAGCAGATCATTACAAAAAAAACCAAAATACTGCAGATTTCCAACACTTCACAGATGCTGCCTGATATGCTGAGTATTTCTAATATTTGCATTTTAGGTTACTGTAAACACTCATCTGGCTCATTAATAGTTGACTCTTAAACAGCCTTCAAAACAGCCCAGCAAGCCACATACCATTATTTTGAAGCAGTTAATAAAACTAGACAGACCACCCAGCATTGTGCGAGCACCAAATTTAGATGGTCACTCCCAGCCTAGTCCACCTTGCAGAAGTCCTCCTCTCATATGGGGACTGGCCTCGAGTGGCAGACATCTGCCCATAATAGCAGTGGTACAGGTAACCACTGCACAGTCCCATCACCACAAAGACACATTCCATGTTGTGTGGCACTACAATCACAGTAGTGATGCATTTAGGGGATGTGGATCACAACCTGCAACCTCATGACCCAGCATATCCATCACCCTACCATTACAATTAACTGGGGTTAATCCCCAGGCTCAAGTAGATGTACAGAAGGACACAGCAACAAGCACCTGAATAACCTGAAGCTACAACAGGAGTAAAGTGTGCACCAAAACCCAAGTGATCCTACAATCAACAGCTCAGATAGAAGAGGCAGCACTGCAAAGCTCTAATGCATGAATGGTGGAAAGTTAAACAGTTGCTCTCAGAATATTCCCAAGGGCATCAACCTGAAACATTTACTCTGCACATGCTGCCTGACCCACCGAGTTCCTTCAGTGGTTTGTTTTTAGCACCAGAAGAACACTTGGTTGGAGTCACATCTCCCAGAGGAAGAAAGTTACCTGTATAGTTGAAATGTCATCACTTCAGGCATTGCTAAATAACTCTGGCCCAGCCATCTTTGTCTGCTTCAATCACCTTCCTACTACAACACAAGTAGGAATGCTTGCTAATTACACCTCAAATGAAACCCTCCACACCACACCTGGACAACATTCAGGCATGGACTGATAAGTGGGAAGTAACATGCACCACAAACACCAGGTAGTGATCACCTACCACTGCTGAGCTCCCACTGATATTGTGGGGATGGGTCCATGGATCAAAACTCAATTGGACCAGCCACGACTTGTGATGACAAGCAGGAAGCCTCACCGCCCAACACCCCCCGAGCCCTTCCACCTTGTTCAAGAGAATGATGGAATACTCTCTACTTACCTGCATGAGTGCAGCTCAAGAAGCTTGACAACATCCATCCTGGATTGGTTCCCTGCATCACTAGGGGCTGCAGTGCATACCATCCATAAAGTGTGCTGCAACTACTTGCCTAGGCTATTCTGATAGCACCTCCCAAACCAGGCAACCAAACACCTAGAGAGTGGGGACAGTAGGCGCTTGAAACACCATTCTGCAGGCTCTCCAACTTTCACACCACCAACTTTGAAATATTACCATTCCTTCATCACCAAATATAGCTTCCAGAACTCTCCCCATCTGCACCTGTGGGAGTGCCTCAAAAAGGTTTGCATCTCATAAGTCATCCCTCAGTGTTTAATCTCCAACCAGGAGAGCAGTTGGATGTAATGGGTTTGAATCTGCTGTATTTGTACAAACTTTTAAAAAAATTGGAGTATAAAATTAGCAATCTAGCCAAACCTGATGGGTTTGCCTGCCCATTGCCCAGCTATAAACAATTATGACTGTACAGGAGCTCAAGTGTAATGGAAGATAAAAGATTTAAGATTTTCATGCATCCTTCAAATGAAGACACTTTGAAGTGAATGCTTCCAAAAAGGCATTGAAGTCTGTGTCAGTGACTGGTAAATAGTGTTTACAGCAAACTTGTCAGTAATTGTTTTTAGTTTCTTTCAATATTGAGACTTCAAAGAAGATTGTTTTGTGCAATAGATGTTAAATGCAAGAGCTAGAATCCAAAATTAATGCTGCTATTCAGAGGGGAAGAGAATTTTACACTTGTCACATGGGCAAGCCCATCAGGATCGGCTGGATCACTAATTTTATACTCAAATTTTAATAAACTTGTGTACAAACACAGCAGATTCAAACCCATTACATCCAACTGCTCTCCTGGTTGGAGATTAAACACTGAGGGATGACTTTGGGCCCATCAATTTGCTAATTACTTCCAGAGCAAGAAAATACATTTATACCAAGTGCATTGACTCTTTAGTAGTTTCATTCCAAGTGATCTACATCACTCCTGCCACCACCCCTCAAAAATTCCATTGTTAACATGTTCAAAATGTTACTGTCCTTTTAAATGGCAGTTTGCAATATTTATTGGTCACTAGGTAATTTTTTTTTTAAACAGGGTTTTGACGTGGTAATCCTAGGACCATGCACCAAGTTGATTTCAATTGGATTGTTGTAAAAACTATTAGGCTTGGCCAAATTAATAGGAGTAAGATATCTTTATTAGTTCCCCATTCATCAAAACACAGTGAAATGCACCTTTTGCGTAGAGTGTTCTGGGGGCAGCCCGCAAGTGTCGCCACGCTTCTGACACCAACATAACATGCCCACAACTTCCTAACCTGTACATCTTTGGAATGTGGGAGGAAGTTGCAGCACCCAGAGGAAACCCACGCAGACAAGGGGAGAACGTACAAACTCCTGACCGAGCGCAGCTGGAATTGAACCCGGGTCACTGGCGCTGTAAAGCGTTATGCTAACCGCTACACTACCGAACATTGCTCAATGCAGCAAATGGAGTGTCCAATGAAAGTAAAAGCTCACTTATACTGGATAGCTTGGTCAGGATACTAGAGTCACATGTTGACATGTGAGTGAAGGCAGCATTTGGCATGCTGGTAGGGCAAGGGACTTAGTATAGGAGTTGGGACATTATGTTGCAGTTGTACAAGGTGTTGGCAAGGCCACATCTTGAGTACCATGTACACAGTTTTGGTTCACCTGTTATTGACATTATTAAGCTGGAGCATATTGGCCAAATGCAAGCAAATGGAACTAGCTTAGATGAATCTCTTGGTCAGCATGGACAAGTTGGGGCAAAGGGCCTGTTTCCATCCTGTATTACTCTACGACTCTAGTTGTGACTGGAATCACCTTAATTGGGCTGCAGTTGTACAAGCGCCTAGTCCAGTGCTCAAATTTGAAAAGGCAGCAATCCATCAGCTCCTGCTCTACAACCAACTTCAGCATCTGGATTCCTCAAAACACATACAAACCTTGGACAAAACAGACCCAAGCTCTATACATGGTCTGCTGCTCAGTGCACTTGGTCTAAAAATTACTAGTCATCTGCTTTGGTCATCACTAATTCTTGCAATAAAGCCATTAATTCTTTAGAGTATGCAAGTTCAATTTACAAATAGTGCACTCCTCTCCACACATAGGAAGGCATTGTACTGAAGTATCCAGGATGCATTTCACCCAGACTTGGATTTACAAACTCTGCTTAAAATATTTAAGGAATTACAGCAATAGTCAGAATCAGACAGAGTTGTAAATCCATGCACTGCACATCTACCAACAGCATTTCCAAGCACAGTACCGCCATCGCAAATCATTTGGCTACATTTGTACTTCTGGATGAGGATTAGCGTCCAAACTATTAGCAATTTGCATTTCAACAAGTTAGGAGCTTTAATGACAGAATTAGTTTGGCCCCTAGTGGATTGTGTTTGGGTGAGAAAACCTAGAGGACATCCAATATCAACTGGGGCAGTGGGCACAAAACCAAAACTTGTGGGACATTTAAGCTCACACAGATACCACACATGCAGTATTGGTAAATTGGTTTATTGTAGTGCTGGTCAAAAGGGACCAATAACATCGGTAAGGTCAAGACTACAAGCTTTAATAAGCTTTGAGAAGGCAAAGCTTTTATTAATGCTTCAACAACAGTTAAGGCTGCATAATCTGGTTGGACCCCCATTTTAAGTATTGAGGGAGAGACTGGTGATTGGAGAAAACACACAAATAGCTGGAGGAACTCAGCAGGGTCAAACTGCATCTCTGGAGGGAAGTGGACAATCGACGTCTCAACCCAAAATGCTGACCATCCCTTTGCCTCCACAGATGCTGCCTGACCATGCCAAGTTCCTCCAGCTGTTTGCTTTTTGCTCCAGATCCCAGCATCTTCAATCTGTCTCTCCAGACATCTGGGTGTGAGTAGCATCCATCACAAGTTATAACTACACATTGTGGCCTCAGCAGATATCCAGCTACAAACAGTTTTAATTCAGTTATAAAGGAGAGGTTGGATTGAACACAGAACACTACAGCACAGGCCCTTCAGCCCACAATGTTGTGCTGACATTCTATCCTGCTCCAAGATCGATCTAACCCTTCCCTCCCACATAGCCCCCTATTTTTCTATCATTCATGTGTCTATCTATCTTAATGTCCCTAGTGTATCTTCCCCCACAACCTCTGCAGGTAGTGAGTTCCATGCACTCACCACTAAAAAAACTTCTCTGATATCACCCTTATACCTTCCTCCAATCACCTTAAAATGATGTCCCCTTGTGTTAGCCATTGTCGCACTGGGGAAAAAGTCTGACTGACCAAATTGGATGGGCTTGTTTTCCCCAGAGCAGGAGTCCAAGGAGTATATAAAACACTGTGATACACAAGGCAAATAGCAAGCACCTTTCACCACCTTCCGCCCCCCCCCCCCCCAATTGAGGAAATACAAAGAGATAGGGAAGTTTAGCAAGCATCCAAGGAACATCACCCCCCCCCCCCCCCACACACGCACAGTGGTTGGAATCTGGAATGCACAACTCATTTAAGCATCCAGACAAGCACATGAATCCAATGCAGCTACATATAGACAAGTACAATGGTTAGCATGGATTTAGTGGGCTGAAGGGCCCATCTGTACTGTTTGACTATAACAATGTACAAGGGTAGATAGTGAACCAGTGGAAAGGAGGCACATGCTGGAGGACTAACAACTTGTCAGCTACTGTCTGGTAGACTTCATGCAGATTAGTTAGTTCTGGGTCCTGTACATTCATTGGTACCATTGGTAGGTGGCATAATGGTACAATCAGAAGTATCACCATTTCAGCTACGGTAACCCAGTACAATCTTAACCTTGGGCCTGTACAGCATTTGCTTGTTCACCAGATGATTTGGCTTCTTCCCACATCCCCAAAAAGGTGCTGGCTGATGGTTCATTGGCTACTGTAGATGGATGGAGAGAGAATTAGGGTGGCGTCAGTGGACATGAGAGAATGGGCTGCAGGTCGGTAATGGGATTGCTCAGAGCTGGTGCAGACTCGCTGGGTTGAATAGTTTCCTTTGTAGTAAGGAAAATGAACCATTTTACCCATCAGTTCAGACATACATGACTCGTGTAAAATCCCAATATTTCCCAGCAGGAATTACCTTTAGAATGGGGCGGGAGAGATTGTTACTGAAGCTTCAGACAAACCTAACCCGCGAACCACTTGCTGAAAATTCAGGCAGATCCTTTTCTTCAAGAGAGGGGTCTCCTTGTAACTGGCAGCTCCAAAGAGCTACACGTGTAGTTAAAAAGTCACAGGATTGTCTCCTGATATTTGAAGGGAGGCTGGATTCCTGGGAGTCCAACAGCGCCCCAAAAACGTAACCAGATTCTTGAAATTCCTCAGGCCAGTAAGGCAGGTGACCCAACCTCAAACCTGCGCGTTCCCCACCAATACTACACCGTGTACCGCGAGTATGCGAAGCTCCCACCCTGGTGTGAGGCGAAGTTTGTTGTTAGATACGAGATCCCGTCTCCAACACAGACCGGCCCAGTCTCCTACACATGGAATTTAGTCACCCAAGGTTGGGCACAAATCGTTACAGCGAGCAGACGTTTAGTGTGGGTGACGAGTACCCTGGGACACAAGAGTAACGCTCCCGGGATATCATAGTGTCAGGAGTTGAGACTTACTGTAAGGGCTAAGGGGAGGAAGGGAAGCATTTTCTTGAGCTTACGTTATAGGACCATCTGCAAAGACAGTCATCGAAAGCGGTACCCGGGGGAATTAACTAGTCTGGCAAGTTTGAGAGTGCAATTCTATCGGCATTTTGTTCTTGAACGCAGCTGCAGTTAAATGCACGATCTTGCATCGGATCTTTTTTAAAAAAAAGGCACAAACGGCATCGAGCAGCTTGTCCTCGCTACCTGCCCGAGGAACAATGCGGTGTCTGTCCGCAAGAAATTGTATTCGCAGGAATTGTGCCTGTTAATTAACGCCCTGCAGATGAAATAGGCTCAAGAATGGACTCTTATTGACGGCGCAATCGAGAGTCAGATAACTGCATTAATTTTTTTTTTGCAAGGAGTACTCTTTCGCAAAAAAATAACTAGATTTGAGTAGTTGCTTGTAGCCTTCGCTGCTAAACCGTGCCCTTCGGCCGGACAACATTTCACTACCCCCGTCAACCACCCCACACGGAATGGAAGTGAGCGCCGTTTAATAAAAAGTTTCCAACATGCCCTTCACTGCCTCGGTCCAGCCAGAGCGACCCGAGTCTCGGTACAGCCCCTTAGCAACTTCAAGTGGAAGTGAGGAGAGTGTGTCGCCAATGCAATAGTTTGAGCGTGACAGCATTAACAGGCTGAGAAGTCAGTTGGATTGAACGCAGGTAATCGATAAAGAGAGCGTTCCCAGTAACTAGAGACTACAGGGCAAGTTGACCGGTTTAAGAGGACAATTGTTACCGAGCCAGTTGCAACAGTAGAATCAGCAGAAGCGAATGCCACTAAATGTAGGGCCGTGGAGAGAGTGATTGAACGAGTCTTATGGGCCGAGTGGTCTATTGATGGAAGCTGATAGAAGTTTTTTTTTGGGGGGTGGGGGGGGGGAAAGAGAAAGAATTCGGGATCGACCCCACATCCACTCCGATTAGGAAGGGGATCAGCGGTTCTAAGACGTCCAGGAGATAAGGTAGAACACAACAGATACCCGTCCAGCTGTTTCGGCAGCGACTTGCTCTTGTAGCCGGGAGACAGTGGTCCCAGCACCCTGATATTGTTCAGCCAGCGATAGAGATGGGTTTGCTTAAGCACTCATCCCCTCCAGCGGAGTTGAAGTAATGGTTCAATCCCAGCTGAGAGACGGGACGAGGCTCTCTCCGTGGCCCAGGTTCCGCGGTTTGGCACGTTTGCCGGTCAAATTGTGCATCACTTCCTTATACAAGGAGAGGCATTCTAAACGGCGGTAGAAGCAAGACTGGAGCCCAAACTATAGCCTGCCTGAGATGCCAAAACCTCAGCCTCACATCTGGACGGCAGAATCATGTTTTTTTTAAACAAACACTGCCGTCACCTCCGGAGAACCGAACAGGCATTCTCAGTGCAAGTGGGGAGATTAGCTCGGGCTATTCCAGCGAGATGTCGCCCGTTCGAGGCAGGGAGCGTTAGACTGAAGCCACCCGTCCGCCCGTAGGACGGGCCCACTTCGGAAGCATTTCAGATCCCGGGAGGAGTGTGGAAAATATCATCCTACGCACCCTCGGAGGTGCAGACAAACATCACAGTACTCTTACCCTACCTCTAATTAGGGTGCTAGAACGCTTAACTACTTAAGCCACCACCCTCGCTCCTTAAACAGGAGGTTCTCTCCCCAGCGTGCACACACAGGCTGCAACATTTTAAACGAAGTGGGTTTAGGGGTTGTGGGGGTTTGCACGTTCACTCATTTAACGGGGGGGGGGGTGGAATTTAACAGGATTTGCACGAGTGAAACTTCATCGGAAGTCCCATACTTTCAAGTAAACACCCCTCCCCCCCCCCCTCGCTACAAGCTTGGCCAAGAATTCCAGCGGATTGAAGAGGCAAACAAAAACTGCGTGAACTCTTCAAAAGATCGGTGGGGTGAACGCGAAGGGACGAAGTCAGAGCGCAGATACACACACACACACAAGTCTGCGCCCCCTCTCCCCATCCCAGTCACTTCTTACCTCTTCCTCGTTATTGTTGTTGTGGTCATCAGCTTTCGTACTCATGCTGAAACTTTCCTCTGGAGGTTGCCGGTTCTCCGTCGTGGTCTCCAGGAACGATAGGAGACGGTTCTCCCCCAAAAAAAGCAAAGCAAAAAAATTAACTGGGGTCGGTGGTGTCCGAGGTCAGAGCCGGTGCCAGGGTAACAGACAGTAGCGCGGCAAGCCGTGGTCGGTGTTGGAGAAGAGTTGAATTTGCTTGATTGGACAGATAGACCATACACCACAAAAGACAACAAAAAACCCCCCCTAAAGGTGTTCCAAGTGCATGGATGTGCGCCGTGAAGGTGAAGGAGCAGAACAGTGTCCCTTTAATCCCACCCTTTTCTTCCCATCAATGCTGTTCACGTGTTTGTTATCAATTAGGAGCAGAATTGGTCAAAGGACGGGCGGTCAGTTCCTAACCCAGCGAAACTCCTCTCCAATTTGATCACCAACGAGGAAACTGGCCGGAATTTAATGTAACAATCTAGTTCAGCTGGGAGACCATCCAAACCGCCTGCGTCATGGTCTCCATTGGAAACCCGGCGCCAATCAGACCGCTCCGTAGCCCTCTTTTTTTTAAAAGTTAACTTTGATGTGTTTGGTGATTGAGTGTCTTGTATATACACCGAGCGAAGAAGTTTAAAGAGCGCGAGAGATGTTTAAATGGGGCAACGATTAAGCTGATTGTGATCACTGCAGTTTAACTCGTTGCTTGCTGGCGTGGAGAATTGCTTGTCCCCGCACCTTGTAAACATCCCTTCCTCTCGCATGTTATACCACCCCCCCCTCCCCCCCTCCCCCCCACGCCGGGAAAGGAATGGTGAAGCAAAAAGAGACACGGTGTCTCCTTCTCGTGTTATCAAGAGAACCTTGGAGACTCGCCTTCAAGTATCATTCCCCTAGAACTGACCCGTATAAAAAAAAGGGTTGCCTTTTCAAAAGGCAGAACTTGTAGTCTGGAATGTGTAATTTTGGGATGTGTATTTCTTGGAATGCGTTCCCGTCGGATTCTGTAATGTCATTGTAGAACAACAGTGAGTGTTTGGAGAAGCTTTAAAGTTATGCACTGTCCCCCGGTTTTAGTATTTGTTGAGAGCAGATATCATCCTGGGAGTTTTAAGTAATCCCCATTTGCCGTAAATATATAAACACAGGGTGGTTGTATAGATATTAAATGCACGCTAGCGTATGAGAATAAAGTTATTGTGAACCTCTCCCCTCCAGTGCTGTTGCGTACTTGTGATATATTAATGGGACATTGCATTGTGGCAGATAATGTTCTTTCGGGGCAAACAAAAATGTTCCCGTGAATTCCAAGATCCCGAGATTGGAGAATACATGGATATAATGGGAATCGTATCATGGATAATATTGCTGCAGTTCCAAACGTATTCCGAATTCGTTGGTGCAAAACATTGGGAGCCCTGAAACACGCAAATGAAGACTCCTGCGGGGCTGAGATATTCCTACAAGGGGTGAGAGATTGCTGTAATCCCATTCACTATCGCTACTGCGGAGATCCATAATATCTGAAGACAAAAAGTCTTGTCATTTACGGGTACGGCGTACACTTCCAACCAGCTAATGTTTGGCGGACATCCTCCCCCCGAGCAATGGAACTGCCGCTCCCTCACCTTCGGACAGATTTCAGTGTATTTTAGAGAAAAAGATTTCATAATGTCAAAATCTTAAATATTAAGATTTCTGTTTAAAGTGTCATTTCTTGGTGGGGGTGAGAGGAAGGAAGATTATTAGAAGTTTTGAAAAAAAAGTTGAGTTGTCAGGCCTGTGTGTTGGGTAATACGTGATTGATTAAGCATTTATTCAGTTTCGAAGTCCATATATAGGAGCAATTAAACCTCCGACTCTAAGAGCTCATTGTTTCCTGGCTGAATTACTCCCAGGAGAGCAAGGCTCGAGACAAATTTAGGCATTTTGTGTGGAATTGGGAGAGCGGGACAGAACCGGTAAAAATGGAAAATACTGCAACACGCTACATATGAAATACAAGCCAGCGTAAACAGCGGTGACGTCCAGTTAAACTGAAAAGTAAAATAGCTTCATTTAAAAGACAAACAAGTTAAATTGCATAGGAGGGTGAATTCTCTCCTACGTCGCTTAGGAGTTTGCATAGCAAGGAAAAATGCTTTGTGAGGTTCCTGGGTTGCCTGTTTTCAGAGAACTCCAGGTTGCTATCCCCTGTATTTTAAATTTAAGACACAAGAGTGACTGCAGACGCTGGAAATCTAGAGCAACAGAAAAGAAGACGCTGGAGGAACTCAGCGGGTCAGGCAGCATCTATGGAGGGAAATGAACAGTCGAAATCCTTCATCAGGAAAGAAAGAGGGGAGATGGTATAAAGAGGTGGGGAGAAGGGGGTGGAACAAGAGCTGGCAGGTGATTGGTGGATCCAGGTGAGGGGGGGGGCTGCCTTCCCTCTTTCCAGTCTCGACACGAAACGTCGACTGTCCGTCTCCCTCCACAGATGCTGCCTGACCCGCTGTGTTCCTCCAGCATTTTGTGTGTTACTTCAAATTTAAACTCTTGCAAATCCTCCAGAGACCAGCGTCTTTAAATGATCATTAAAAATGTCGTTCTTTAAGGCCAAACAAAAATGTTCCCGCGAACTCCAAGATCGAAGAGGATGGCGAGTTGGCGAAAGGACAGATCAAGAAGGAATATAGGAATAAATACAATGAATACTCGGAGCAAATTGTAACTTGATAGGGAAAAATGTATCTCAAGTGTAAGTGGAATTTCAATATCCAGGGTGGCTTGTTAACTGTTTGTTGTTCCACCAGTTTAATTTTGTCTGCAGTTAGTTTGTTTCGGGCATTAAATTTGTTTTATTTCTCGAGGGGGAAGGCTGGTGGGAAGTGTGTCCGGAGAAGGTGTCACCGTTTTGCAAATGGCTTCTTAATTCTAACAAGTCATCGAGGAATGGGGACTTAGACGTTTGTGGAGGGGGCGCAAAGGATGAGCGTCTCTCTCAGATCTCTGGAGGGAATCAAAAGAACGAGGAAACTCAATGGGACCAGATCAGGGAGTTAGCTGTAAGGTGCGCTTAAGACTGAGTCTAAGGGAGGCAAGAAGTTCAGTATCTTCTCGCCGATTGTTTTATTTTTGCATTTCATTGTAATTTAAGATCTGGATATCCTGCATTTATTCGTGCGAACTTAAGCGTTTAAAATTATAAAGCCTGTTTACCCCCGTAAATACATACAACCGAATTTCCAAATTTAACAACTGCAATCAATATTATGACTAAAATTCGTAAACTCTGGGGAGCTGAAGATTGGAAAAGACTGCATTCTACGAATTTACTCCTAAAACTCCCGAACGAAATACATTAATTTTAGTTATATTTAATATTTATCGAATCAATCAAAGATATCTTTGCCAGGGGATATGAGGCGATGCAACCGTGCGCTGTCTCCGGTTTTATCTCCAAGGGTGCAATCCACTGTCATCCCATTGAAAACTATAAATAATTAATTGGCAAAGAAGGTACCTCCAAAGAAGTGTACCTCCTTTCTGTGGAAAATATTTTGTTGATTGCAATTGGGTGATCCCGGAGTTGGCAGCATTATCTACCCAGGAACTAAACTCGATTAACTTCGCCGACGTCGACTCGTATCCTTTATCTATTAAATACTGGTGTTATTAAATGGATTAAAGGTTCTTTTCTCGAATGGTAACTTCAACCGCCAGTGTGGTTGATGTCTGTCCGATTTTCCCCCACGTTATCTCGAATCCGAGCACTGCTGAACTCCTTGTTAAAAGCTCTGTATTTTGTCATGTTATTTTGTCACTGAAACTATTTCCTTTCATTGTACAGCGACTGCATTCTAAGATAAGAACGTGGCTCCGGGGAGCCGAGTTACTTTGACCGCGCGATATGAGAAATCCTCGTTTTATTGATCTATAATTGAAGTAATAATTTATCTATTTTGTTTGGTTTTTGTTTGACTGCATTGTAAACTGCCGGGATAGAAAGAATGCACAGGAACCCTAGTTGCCTTAAATTGATTGATGCAATAATGTTACAACTTTAATTCTCCATTTGTAATTTGAAAACTGTACCTCCAGCAATTATGTTCTGCCAAACATATTTTCAGACACCAAATAAGAAACAAAAGGGACAAAAATCATTCATGTAACATTAGAGGTGGAATATCTGTAACTTTCTAATAGCTCTGGGGGGTGGTGTGTATGGGGTGGGGGTGGAGTACAATAGGATTGAGAGCTACATTCTCAATCTCCGTAAACTGCTAAAACCAGCAGAAAGCTTTGCATTCTTCCATTTCTGAACTTTTTCAGCCCCACATTCTCTTCCCCAAAAGCAAGGCTTGTGCCTATTTCTCAAAGCAAAAGAAATATCCTTTTCCTGAACCCTCACCTCTCTGCACTTTGATTGCTTGACCTTCGATCTGCCGTGTGGTAGGTCAGATTGCATCTGATGAAGTTACCTGGGAGATATTACTACATTCAAGATGCTCCATAAATTCAAGTTGATTATTGTGTTTAACTAATCCCAGGTGCTTAAGGGGGATGGGATGAGTGTTGGAAAGTGTCCTTGTGATAAGAGAGAAACCGAATGAGGAAGTAGCAACAGGGACCAAATAGCCTTCTGCTTCTATTACTTATGCCTTTAAAGGAATACAGCTCTTCCATAGAAAAAGATCTCAGAATAGATGCTATACCTGTCCATCTGCAGGTTCTACTGGACCCCTAAGCTGCCATGGACTTTGGAAATAGATAAGACATCCCCAAATCCTTCTTGCTCTGACCATTTCCCAGAGGTCCCTAGAGTTAAAGATTCATAGAGTTATACAGCATGGGAACAGGCCCTTTGGCCCTAAGGGAGTTAGGGCTTTACTCTTTGGAGAAAAGGAGGATGAGAGGAGACATGATAGAGGTGTACAAGATGATAAGAGGAGTAGATAGAGTGGACAGCCAGCGCCCCTTTCCCAGGGCACCAATGCTCAATACAAGAGGGCATGGCTTTAGAGTAATGGGTGGGAAGTTCAAGGGAGATATCAGAGGAAGGTTTTTTAACCCAGAGAGTGGAATGCGCTGCCTGGGGTGGTGGTGGAGGCAGGTACGTTGGTCAAATTCAAGAGGTTGCTAGATAAGCATATGGAGGAATTTAAAATAGAGGGATATGTGGGAGGAAGGGGTTAGTTAGTCTTAGGCGAGGTTTAAGGGTCGACACAATATTGTGGGCCGAAGGGCCTGTATTGTGCTGTACTGTTCCGTGATTCTATGATAATCCATCTTTGCCACCAGAGATTTGTTTTCCTTGAACCACCCTCACTCTAATTATAAGAAGAAAAGACTTCTGTTATGTCAGCACCCTGTCGAACTTTACCATGCTTGTCCCCAGAGTTTTAACACCCAGTTTGCAAACCTAAGTAAGGAGATATGTCCTTTGTGTAACACCTCCCCAAAACAAGGGGGCCTGGCTGTTTGGAGTCATTGACCACCAGGATTGTGTGCATCTGTATAATGACCCTCATCAGATTGGAAGTCATTCAAAGCAAACTCATTCATTAGTATAAGTGCACTGAGAAGTTTAAATGATTAACAATAGGCAATCCAATTCAGATTTCGGAATTACACTCCACCTTGGTGATGGACCATTCATTTTGAAAGGATCACAACAATGATCTCAGAGAGATGGTTTAAAAATAATTTTACAGATTTTTTTTAGCAAGTAACTTTGGGGCATTGATGTCCTAATCTAATGCTCTATATTGCATAGTGCAACTTGTCTGTGGTTGTGTAGCAGACCTGAGGATAGGCTGGCAAAGGTCTAGAGAAGCTTAGGTGAGGCTTGGGGTCCTCTATAAGTCTGTGTAATGTGCACTGAATGTGGTGTTTCAAGTTTATTCACCACCATTTTCTCAAGGGCAATTGGGAATGGGCAATAAATGTTGGATCATCCTGTAAATGGATAAAAAGTACTAATTTGTTAAGAAATTACACATGGAACTGAGACTAAATGGTTTACAAAATTATGAACAATATAAGAAAAGTTTTGCAATGAATTGACTTCAGGAAGTGGGGTGGTGTACATGCCCCTGTATGTATCAATGGTGCTGAGGTGGAGATGGTTGAGAGTCTAAGTTCCTAGGTGTAAATATCACTAATAGCTTGTCCTAGTCCAGCCACATAGATGCTATATTGGTACATGTGATAATAATAAACTAATTGCCAATTATTATTTTGCTTAATTTAACTTTTGATTGGAACATTGGATCTCCTCCATGATATGTTCCTTTATCCATGTAGAGTCATTGGGTGTTTGTTAGGGGGGAATGGAATCAGATTCTCATTTATTAGCAATGACCTGTATGATGTGAAATTTGTTGTTTTGCAGCAGCAGTACAATGCAAAGACATAAAATTACTGTAAATTACAAAATTAAATAAATAGTGCAAAACAAAAGGAATAACAAGGTAGTTTTTGTGGGTTAATGGAAATCTGATGGGATTCAGAAATCTGATGGCGGAGGGGAAGCAGCTGTTTCTAAATTGTTGAGTGTGGGTCTTCAGGCTCCTGTACCTCCTCCCCGATGGTATACCCTGGATGGTGAGGGTCCTTAGCGATGGATGCCACCTTCTTGAAAATGCCCTTGATGGTGGGGAGGGCTATGCCCACGATGAAGCTGGCTGAGTCTACAACCCTCTGCAGCCTCTTGCAATCCTGTGCATTGGAGCCTCCATATCAGGTGTGATGCAACCAGTCAGAATGCTCTCCACCACACACCTATAGAAATCTGTAAGAGTCTTTGGTGACACACTGAATCTCCTCAAACTCCTAATGAAGTAGAGCCACTGGCATGCCTTCTTTGTGATTGCATCAATGTGTTGGGCCCAGGATAGATCCTCTGAGATGTTGATGCTCAGGAACTTGAAGCTGCTCACCCTTTCCACCACTGACCCCTCAATGTGGACTGGTGTGTGTTCTCCCAACTTCCTCTTCCTGACTTCTCCTTCCCCTTGCTTTCAAGTTTGTGTTACTTTCAAGCATCAGGAGAATAATTGTAGCCACTTGTAAATTTCAGGCAACGAGTTAGGGAATGCAGGAATAAATGGTAGACATTAGTAAGGAAAGGAAAATCTTGTATTGTTGTAAAACCTTTTTCAACATCATGACATTATGAGGCACTCTAATCATTGAAGTACACTTGAAATGTTGTCATTGATGGGCCATTCCCCAGATAAGACAATAATAAATAGAATCAGAAGTAGACAATTTAGCCCCTCACCATTCAATAAGGTCACAGCTCATCTGACTTTCCTCAAGTCCACTTTCCTGCCCTCTGGTCATAACAACTCCATTTCCTTGCTAATTAATTATATTCAAGGAATCGGCCTCCACAGGATTCTTGGCCAAAGAATTCCAAAGGTTCGTTATCCTTTGAGAGAAGAAATTCTTCCTCATCTCAGTTTTAAGTGGGTGATTCCTTATTCTGAAATTATGTCCTTTGCTTGTAGAATCTCCCACCAAAGGAAATATCCTCCCAGCATTTACTTTGTTAAATCTCCTAAGAATGTTACATGTTTCAACTAACTAGCTTCTCCTAACTTCCAATGAGTATAGACTCAACCCATTCAACCTTTCTTCAGAAGACAACCTCTCCAAACCCAGGGTTATCGAGAGGATTTCAATTTCCCAAATATTAACTTGGCGTAAAAGGCAACCAAAGGTTGGTGGAGTTGTTGAGAGTGTGGATGGGAGTGTTAGAAGATTGGTGGAATACACTGTCTGGAGGAGTGGTGGAAGCAGAGTTGCTGACATTTAGTAAGTGCAAGATGAGCGCTTGAATTGCCTAGGCATAGAAGGCTAAGGGCCAAGTGCTAGAAGGTGGGATTAGTATGGATGGGTGCCCACTGGTTGGTGTGGACATGGTGGGCCGAATGGCCTCTCCCCATTCCGTATGGCTTTAGTGAACCTTCCCCGAATTGCTTCTAATGATGATACACCTTTCCTTAAATTAGGGGAACAAAACTGTTCATGGTGTTCTAGAAGTGGCCTTGCTGGTGCCTTGTACAGTCGTAGTTTGACTTCCCTACTCTTACATAATGCAGCACTTTGTACACAGACAGTTTTCATTAGCATTAGTAAGTGTTGTGTCACTGGATAAACAAAGATGACCCCTCAATTAATAATCCAAAGTTCAAGTCCATGGAAATTTAAAAATAACTAATTAAGTAAATCTAGAATGGAAGAAACCTAGTATGATTACTGGTAACCATGACCTAACCTAATTGTCATCTATCCTAATGCCCTTTGGGGAAGGAAACCTACTGTTCTTACTCTATAACTCCAAACCCACAATAATGTGGTTGCTTCTTAACTACCCTTTGAAGTGGTCCAGTAAACCATTCCATTCAAACAAGAATGTGCTGTAATTCCTGTCCTTGCCAGTGACGCCCACATATTGTGAATAAATTTAAAGAAAATAAAATCTTTTTGATGTTGGTTGACAGATAAGTATTGGCTAGGACACCTTGGAAACTCCTCTGCTCTTCACTAGACAGGGCTTCAGTTTAACATTGCAACCAAAATCAAAAGCTTGTGTCGTAATAGTAATACATTGTGGCACTTTGAAGTATGAATCCTGGACTATGATCAAAACACTCTAGACATTAGCAGCTCTCTCATTGCAGTGGTGTGGATAATATACTTCTATATAATTTCTGAGGAGTTATAACAATCTGGAAAGTTTCAAGCATCACATTCACGAAACCACCAGGAAAGTGACTAATTTTAGAACTTTCTGATGTGGTTTGAGGACACTCTCTCCAGTCTGCAATAAGTATTACTTCACAAGGTAACCTTTTACCTTCAACACTGAGGTCAACTACATCAGGGTAATGAATCTGATGCTTCCATTTCTCTACTAGACTCATAACTTTTTCTTTTACCAACCACTTTTACCTTGCATGAAACATCCCGTTCACCATCCAATCTTTTCTCCCCTAACACTCAAAAAAAATGTGTTCATTTGTTTTGCTAAAACCACTGAGAAGTCATGGTTGTGAAATGATAACTCTGGTCCTCTCTCTGCAGATATTGACTATTTTAGCATTTTCTGATTTTAGTTCAATGCATGCTAGTGTTAGGCTTACAATTTTTAAATAAGTACATTTTAAATGTTGACTTATTTGTTACTTCTCACTCAAGATCTATCAAATGAAAGTAAGTATTGTAAGCTGGATCATTATGATACGGGAGAAATGTAAAGGAGATCTGACAGGTAAGCTTTTCAGACAGAGGGCGGTAGTTATCTGGAATGAGCTGCCAGAGGAGGTGACGGAGGCAGGTACGGTTAATTGGTAATTGGTTTATTATTACCGATGTAATACAGATCTACTAAGTGATGTAATACAGGTTTTACTTAGTGATTTTACTCCCCTACCCTGAGGAAAAGACTGCCACCATCCACCTTATCTATGCCCCTCATGATTTTATAACCTTCTATAAGATCACCCCTTATTCTCCAAGGAATAAAGACCTAAGCAGGCTAACCCCTCCCTCTAACTCATGCCCTCTAGTTCTGGCAACATCCTCTGCACTCTTTCCAGTTCAACCACGTCTTTCCTATAACAGGGTGACCAAAACTGTACACAGTACTCCAAGTGCAGCCTCACCAACCAGCTTACATAGAACAGTACAACACAGTACAGGCCCTTTGGCCCACAATGTTGTGCCGACCTTTAAACCTCACCTAAGACTATCTAACCCCTTCCTCCCACATATCCTTCTATTTTAAATTCCTCCATACGCCTATCTAGTAATCTCTTGAATTTGACCAATGTACCTGCCTCCACCACCACCCCAGGCAACGCATTGCATGCACCAACCACTCTCTGGGTAAAAAACCTTCCTCTGATATCTCCCTTGAACTTCCCACCCTTTACTTTAAAGCCATGCCCTCTTGTATTGAGCATTGGTGCCCTGGCAAAGAGGCGCTGGCTGTCCACTCTATCTAGTCCTCTTAATATTTTGTACACCTCTATCAGGGATCTGTGGATATGGACCGCCAGTGTGTTTGCACTAGAAACTGCAAATTGATTTATAAACACAACTAGGGATACATTTTACCTAATAAGAAAGACAACAGATTGGATGTTATTTGAAAAAAACATGTCAAAGTGTTGCTGTGGATGAGGCAGTGGGAGGTAGAATTGGATTGGGGGCCAATGCAAGTTTAGTGAAAGGTCTCCCTAGCCGACTGATTGACTAACATAAGCTCCAATGTAACTTGGATGTTGTGGCCACTGGGGTCTTTCCATTGCTCACCTGCCTGACAGGGTTAGCAGACATGCTGCAGTACAGGGTAGTGGGTAGATAGGATTCAGCTGAGATAGAGAGTGGCGTTGGGGTGGGAAAGGGTAGGCAGAAGATTGCACCTCGGGTTGGAAGTTGGGTGACTGGGAGTCAGGCAGGGTGAAGGTTGGGGGTAACAGACAATCTGCCAGAGGAGCTTAGATGTTGAGCAGCACCTGTGGGTGGGGAGGCAAAGAAATTGTTGATGCTTCAGGTTGAAACCCTGCATCAGAGGATTAGCTGTGTCGGGAGGATAGTTGTGGAGGGGTGGCTGCAGGGGGTGAGTCGCTGGGAAAACTGGCAACAAGGGAGTGGGGCAGGGACTTATTTTTATGAAGCTATGGTATTAACATGCTGTGGTGAATCCCTTAACTGCTCTTAAATAAGATGAGCAAAAGTAACTCAAAGTTACAAAGTTGGTTTATGAATAACCAAACTACATCATGGACAACCTACCTGGAAGAGCTGGAAAAGGTCTGGCCCCTTAACCATGAAGCCGGCTTGGACCTGCCTTGACACGCTAAGCCCTGGGTTGTGTGGACCTTGCATGTGAGAGTGTTTTGCAGAATTGACTCCAGAATGTCTGTTACTGGTCATTAAGCGTGTACTGTGTATGGTGGCTTCTGTGTGAAGGCAGGTTACATACACAGAAAAGCTGCATCTATTTTAGTGGACAGCACCACCAGCAAACTAAGTATGGGTAGTTCTGCCATAACATGAGTTTCCATAGTGCAATGGATTGGGCCACATTGTTTATAGTGCGATAGTGAAAACCTGTTTAAATCTGTGCTCTAATGTCAACTACAGCCTATTCTGCTATAACGCAACTTTCCATAATGTGAGGTTTCTTAGGAGCATAACTATCAGCAGAACTACCTGAACCCAATAGGATTCAATGATTGAGTTTTTGATAGAACTCAAACATTTAGCTAAGATAAGATATCTTTATTAGTCACATGTACATCGAAACTTACAGTGAAATACATCCTTTGTGTAGAGTGATGTGGGGGCAGCTCACAAGTGTCGCCTCGCTTCCAGCGCCATCATAGCATGACCACAACTTCCTAACCTGTACGCCTTTGGAATGTGGGAAGAAACTGGAGCACCCAGAGGAAACCCACACAGGCATGGGGAGAACGTACAAACTCCCTACAGACAGTGGCCGGAATTGAACCCGGGTCGCTGGCGCCATAATAGCATTATGCTAACCACTAGAGTTGGGACGTCATGTTGCAGTTGTACAAAATGGTGAGACTGCACTTGGAGTATTGTGTACGGTTTTGGTCACCCTATTATAGAAAAGACATCACTAAGCTGGACAGATGCAGCGAAGACTTATGAGGATGCTGCCAAGACTTGAGGACCTGAGTTATAGGGAGACATCAGGTAGGCGAGGTCTTTATTTCTTGGAACATAGGAGACTGAGGGTGAACTTATAGAGGTGTACAAAATCATCAGAGGTATAGAGAGGGTGAATGCACACAGTCTTTTTCCCTGGAAGGGGGAACTAAGAACTAGAGGGCATAGGTTTAAGGTGAGAGGTGAAAGATTTAAAAGGGAGCTGAGGGGCAACATCTTCACACAGAGGTGGTGCCTATATGGAATGAGCTGCCAGAGAAAGTGGTTGAGGCAGGTACAATAACAACATTTAAAAGACATTTGGATAAGTACGTGAATAGGGAGGGTTCAGAGGGATATGGGCCAAACACGGGCAAGGAGTTTGTACATTCTCCCCGTGTCTGTGTGGGTTTCCTCCGGGTGCTCCGGTTTCCTCCCACTTTCCAAAGACATACGGTTTAGGAAGTTGTGGGCGTGCCATGCTGGCGCCGGAAGGGTGGTGACACTTGCGGGCTGCCCCCAGAACACCCTATGCAAAAGACGTATTTCACTGTGTGTTTCGATGTATATGTGACTAATAAAGAAATCTTAAAATGGGACTAGCCTGGTGGGCACCATGGTTGGCATGGACAAGTTGGGCCGAAGGGCCTGTTTCCATGCTGTATTACTCTATGACTATGATTTAGTGCACACATATGTTGCGCTAAGCAATAGAATTTCTAGATTGGCATTATTTTTCCCAAAGGCTGTATTGATGCACTCCAGGTGGTGTTGACTTTTGACTTTCACTGATGTCTGACTTCATTGAGAGGTGGCTGGTTCACATTCACGTTATCTAGGGTCTTGTCATGGACCTTTATTGTCGGCAGATATCACACATAATCACTGTTAGTTTAGTAAACGATTGTTGTGTCGTTGCAGTGTAGTGCACATGGATTCCTACCCACACAATGGAGAAGGTTGTAACCTCTTGTGTGTCCCCGGGCTCTGCAATTCAAACAAACCAGTGGTGGTGCAATGCTGACATCCAAAACGGGCCCAGTCAACAAATGTTTTCTAGAAGAGAACTGAAACCAGACAAGTTTGCATTCCTGGTTGTTGGTTAACAAACCCCCAGTTCCCGTCCAAACGACAGCAGCAGCCAAGTTGCTCTATTCTTCCATCTCACTAATGCAAACCTCAGTTAATACAGTACTTGTAATCTCCCCAATCCGTACAACCCTTTAAGATCTGTGCATGATTTCAGTTCCAGCCAGTGGAATAACCCGTTTTCATCAATTCTATATTGGCAGTTTTACCTTCCACTGCCTCAGCACTGAACTCTGGAATTCCCTCCCTAAATCTTTGCACCTTGCACTCCTTTCAATACATCCTGTAAAACCCACATTTCTTGTCAAAACCTTTGGCTACCTGCCCTTGTATCTCCTTGTGTGGCATGTTTGATAACACTCCGATGAAACATCTTTGGGAAGGTGTTGTACATTTGCAAATAGTTATTGCACAGCAATGCCCTGATTCCTGGTAATTGGGGCTGTAATTTTGTTTGATGGGGGGCTGAATACCCAAACAAATGGTGACCTATTAACACGGCTCTGTGTAGAGTTGCAGCTCAAAAAGTTACTTCTTGCTGAGCAGCATGATGTGTCCTCAGGAATTACATGTACGGCATCCCTCTTTCTGATCACTTAAATGCAGTAAGTGCTGGGTGATTATTCACTGTAATTACTTAATCCTGTGATCCTGTTGTATAGTACAAGTTGTATCTTGCTTAAAAAGTCAAAGTTGAGTTTATTGTAATTGAATGGGTAAAGGATGATATCCGGATGTGACCTGCGTCAAGCTTCTCTGATAATACTGTGAACCATATTCATTGTTCAGGTGGTTTACAATCACTGGTTAGAATATCATTGCAATCAATGATGCACAAAACGTCCACTTCCCGCCAGTAACATGAACAGTTAAAAAGATGCTGGAAATCTAAAATAAAACAGAAATTGCTGGAAACATCCAGCAGTTCAGGCAGCATCTGTTGAGGGTGGGGCGGGGGGTGGGGTGCGGGTATCGAGAGAGAGAGAGAGAAAATATTTTGGATCAAACATCTGATGAAGGGTCTTGCTTCCATTTCCCATCATGTGGTCAAAAACGAGGTACTTTGACTAATCCCACTTTCCAGCTCTCAGTCGCTAGCACTGAAGTGTTTTAAATGTGATGAATGTTCTCTCTGTACCACCCTATCTCCCTTTCTCTGTTTCACTCTTTGGATGAAAAGCACTTGCTTCACCCTTCAACCATCCCTCTCCCAAGTGCTTTAGTCCCCTAGTTTTTTAATTTATTCATTCATGCAGATGTCGCTGGTAATAAGTCATAGAGTCATACAGCACAGAAACAGGCCGTTTGGCCCAACTGGTCCATGCTGACCAAGATTCCGATCTAAGCTAGTGCCATCTGCCCGTGTTTGGCTCATATCCCTCTAAACCTTTCCTGTCCTTGTACCTGTCCAAGTGTCTTTTAAATGTTGTGAATGTACCTGCCTCAACCACTTCCACTGGCAGCTCATTCTGGGTGAAAAGGTTGCCCCTCGGGTTCCTATTAAATCTTTCCCTCTCATCTTAAACCTATGGCCTCTAGTTCTTGATTCCCCAACCCTGGAAAATAGACTGAATGCATTCACCTTGTCTATGCTCCTCATGATTTTATATACCCTTTATTTTATATACCCTCATTCTCCCATGATCCAATTAATAAAGTCCTAGCCTGTCCAACCTCTCTCTGTAACTCAGTCCCTCGAGTCCTGGCAACATCCTTGTAAGTCTCCTCTGCACTCTTTCCAGCTTAATGACATCTTTTCTGTAGCAGGGTGACCAAAACTGAATGCGTTATTCCAAATGTGGTCTCACCAACGTCTTGTACAATGGTAATGTCAGCATTTATTGTCCCTGTTGGCTCCAGAACTGAGGAGATGTCTTGTTGGGTCTGGGGTCACAAATAGCCAGACTGGGTAAATTTTCTTAACTGAAGGACATCGGTGAAGCAGCTAGGTTTAAATGATGATCTGGTATTTTCATAGTTACCATTACGGTGACCAGCTTTTTAGATAAAAATTCCAGATGTAATTAATTACTTGAATTGCAATTCCTCAGTTGCCAAAGTGGGTTTCCAGCTCCTGCTGCTGGATCAATCTCCAGTTTGCTGGCTGCTGATCCTGTAATTTAGCCACCACACTATTGCGCCCTCAGTTGACCTTGCTGCAAAAGGAAATAAGTCCTTCCTGTTCCTATGCCTCTCACATTAGCTCAACTAAACTGAATAGGGCAAGTAGATTGGGTAACTATCTCAACTCAGCAACAGGCCCACTTGGTTCAGTGACAGTAACTGCAGCAAGTTTCACACTTGAACTTAGGGCTTCCTTCATTCAAAAACAGGTTGCGAAATTGGGACGATTGTATAGTCTAATCTCAGTCTTGCTAGACTTGAAACCTATGGCACTGCTTCCAGATCGCATAGCTCTCCTATCTCTGATTAAAACAGCTTGCCCTTATTAATTTTAACTTAACCGTAACACTCTCACCCTTGAGTAGTGGGTTCAAGTCTCAGTCCAGATTAATCTAAACCATCTTTCCACTGCAGTCTGAAGGGAGAGCGATATGGTCATCATGAACAATCACAGGATCAATTAATGGACTGGAAGATTTGATAGAGTGTCTTGTAGCTACATTTATCATTATTCAGGAACTGGCTCTTGATTGTTTTAATCTTTATCGCAAAGGAAAATCTTGGTAGAAGGGGATGGAGTAGAGATAGTTGTTGGGTAATAATTAGCGGGGAGGAGATAAGATATCTTCATTAGTCACATGTACATCGAAACACACAGTGAAATTCATCTTTTTGCGCAGAGTGTTCTGGGGGGCAGCCCACAAGTGTGGCCACACTTCCGGCGCCAACATAGCATGTCCACGACTTCCTAACCCGTACGTCTTTAGAATGTGGGAGGAAACCTGAGCACCCAGAGGAAACCCATGCAGACACGGGGAGAATGTACAAACTCCTCACAGACAGCAGCCGGAATTGAACCCGGGTTGCTGGCGCTGTAATAGCGTTACGCTACCCGCTACACTATGTTTTAAAGTAAATAAGTTGCCTAGTCCAATGGATGCATCTTTCATTGTTGAGGAACATATTGTGGAAGACCTCGCTACTATCAATAATCATCCAATCTTCCCTAGGGTATAAAGAAATGACCAAAAATATAAGCTGGTCAGTGGCGGACTTCTTGGTGGTGGAAGCCCACAGGAAGAGGAAAATAAAACTTACGTGCTTTCCAAAGTTTGAGTTAGTCCAGGAGAGCTAGTGTGGATTTAATGAAGGCACATCATGTTTGACCTGCCTAACTGAGTTTTTCAAGGTTGCATGAGGTTGATGAACATGTTACGGCTTTTCAGAAGGCGTTTGATGAGGCTCCACAGGAAAGGCTGGTTAGCCACACTGAGGTGCATGGAATAAAAAGCAACGTGATAGGAAATTGGGTCAGATTGGAGGAGGGGCAGGCTGTTGTGCCCTCCTGGGGTTGATGCAAAGACCACTGCATTTTTGATGTATGTTTACTTCCAGTTAGGACGTGCAGATTTGCAGAACACACCTGGCTTGAAGATGTGGTAAACAGTGAGAGTAAAAAATAGCCTACGAGTGAACGTGGGCTGATGGAATAGTCTGACAAGTGGCACAGACAGTGACAAATCTAACACAGAAGTGATATGTTATTGCAGAAAGATCAAAGAGAGAGAATGTAGACTGATTTGCACATTTGTTCAAGAACACAGGGATCTAGGGGGAAAATGTTGATAAAAAGTGATAAGACCTGTCAAGAGAAGCATTATGGATCTGGACTTCATAAATAGAAGCACAGACTATAAAAGCAGAGTTATGTTAAATCTTTTATAAAACACTGACTAATCCACAACTGGGGTATTGCACCCAATGTTAAGACCCATATTTTAAGATGGGGATAGAAGAGGTTTGGTGGAATGACCCCAGGGTTTGAGGGTTTTCAGCTACGAGGTTAGATTGGAGAAGTTGGAGTTGGAATAAAGAAGGTTAAGAGGGGATTTCATTAGCATACAGGACTTAGTAGTGTAAAAGAGAGAGAAAGTTGTTCCCATTAGTAGACACAAGAGAGACTGCAGATGCTGGAAATCTGGAGCAACACACAAGATGCTGGAGGAACTCAACGGGTCGGGCAGCATTTGTGGAGGGAAAGGGACAGTTGATGTTTCAGGTCGAGACCCTTCATCAGGAATGGAAAGAAAGAAGGGAGATAGCCAGTATAGAAAGCTGGGGGGAAGGGGTGGAGCAAGAGCTGGCAGGTGATAGGTGGATGCAGGTGACGGGGGGGTAGGGGGGTGGTGATGGGCAGCTGAGGGAGGGGGAGATGTGCTTTAAGGAACAGGCGTTTAAAGTGAAGGGCAAGGGAGACATGAGGAAAGGCAGCAAGTGAAGATGATCTGTAACTTGTAAGATGGTCAATGAGGGCTTTCAAGAGAGAATTAGATAGGCACCTGTGGGGAAATGCTTCACTGGGCTACAGGAAATCAGTGAGTGTATGGCATTAAATGGATTACTTTACAGAGGGCTGTTGTGGACTCAATCAATGGAATGACTTTCTTCTGTTCTGAAGATGATTAAAGGGCTGAATGTTGCATTGTATTTAAGACATTCTTCAGTAAATTCCACTAAAATCTTGAATGAAAGTATAAGATAAAATCCTGTAGCTGCTGGAAATCTGAAATAAAAACTGAATATGTTAGAAACACTGCAGCATTTGTGTTTGGAGAAACAAATGTTTCAGGTCTGAGGCCACAAAGACTTTGCTGTATTATGTTTACATTTGTGGATCTAAGACTGTCTAATGGCTTTACTCTTGTCTGGAATCATTTCCAACCATTTTTCATCAATGACTTATAGTGTTTCTATGTAGCCTGAGGGTATTATCCCACTTTGGGTAAAGTTTAGATATAGGCAGTCTTATTTCTTGGAGCAATATGAGTTGTATGCAATATCAGCCCAAAGTATTTGTTTGGACCCTCTACACATCCTAGAATGCTTGAAAAGAAATCCTGCAAATGGCATATCTAGATGCATTGCAAGGTGTTGGAATTTCTTTTGAAATTTCCATCAAACAACTCTTAGAGAGAGATCAAGCATCCTTCAGTCAGTGAGTTATTTCAGGCACAGTAGTGTAGCGGTTAGCGTAACACTATTACAGTGCCAGCAACCCGGGTTCAATTCCGGCTACTGTCTGTAAGGAGTTTGTACGTTCTCCCCGTGTCTGCGTGGGTTTCCTCTGAGTGCTCCGGTTTCCTCCCACATTCCAAAGACGTACAGGTTAGGAAGTTGTGGGCATGCTATGTTGGTGCCGGAAGCGTGGCAACACTTGTGGGCTGTCCCCCAGAACTGCGTAGAGTGTACATCTCACTGAAGGTATTTCCCAGTCCTTTCCCTGTAATGCTGCAAAATGTCCCTCCTTGTAAGTGTAAATTCCTTTCTGAAATTTGTTTTGGAATCACACTTTCAAGCCCTGAATTTCACATCACAATAGCTCACTGTGTACAACGTACAGTCTTTGGTAATTGGCATTCTTTTAAATGGTATCTAAAGTGCAAGTTCTGTGGCTGTAATCCTCTGCAGTCATTTTTTAAAAAAAATTGAGCAAGAAGCTGGTCCTGCCCAGTGAAACCAGCCCTTGCCCCCATCCCACTATGCCCTGGATGGAATTCCCATGTGAAGGGAAAACACTGCGGATGCTACAAATCCGAAACAGAAACTGAAAATCCTGAAAACACAAAGCAGATTGGGCAGCCTCAGTTGAGAGTTAATACTTCAAGCTGATGATCCTCTCACCATTTGGAGATTGTTTTTACTGAGGACGTAGCTTAGATACCTCCCTCAATTTTATAAGAAACTGGCAAAGCTTCAATGTAATGAACAAATACTACTGTATAATATCTTTTCAATTACTTATAATCAGGATACTCGTAGATTTTAATGATGGTCATTAACATTCATATTTTTTGTGATAAGCTCATTTCCAGTTGCATTAATCAAACTGCTCCAAGATACCACTCTTAAAAGTACTGAGTGTTTATAAAGCAACATTTTTAAGAGTTATTGTTTTCAAGTGTTGCCCCATTATGTTGGTTTGAGGCAGATTTCCTCATTGGTAATGTGAAAGTGAGAAAGCACTTCACAAAACCTGCCCGGTGTTCAGGCCAAACAAACCCAAAGGAGAAACTTATGAATATCCAAATCAGATCTGGTATAGGACACCAGACCCCTCAAGCCTTCTCCATATTCAATATAATCATGGCTGATCTGATTGTAAGCTTAGAACTCCACATTCCCACCTAACCCCGTTAACCTTCTTCCACCTCGCGAATCAATAATCTACCTATATCTGCCTGAAAAATATTCAAAGACTCTGCTTCCATCATTCTCTGATGAAGAGAATTCCAAAGACTCACTTCCCTCCAAGAGAAAAAAAAAATTGCCTCATTTCTGTCTTAAATGAGTGACCCCTTTCAAACGGTGGCACCCTCATTCCAGATCCTCCCCCAAGAGGAAACCTCCTCTCCGCATCCATCATGCCAAAACCCTTCATGATCTTGTCTGTTCCAGTTACATCTCCTCTCAGTCTTCTAAACTCCTGTGGACACCAACCTAGCCTGTCCAACCCTCCCGTTCCAGTCCAGTAAATCTCTGAACTGCTTCCGCTTCCTTGGATAAGGAACCTAATGCTGGAGGCAGTTACATGGCAATTTGACCTTGCCCATTTGAGCTAACTGTGCAGTATTGCAATGATAAAGCACAGATGCCTTGCACACTGTTCCTTGGTGACAATAAGGAAGGATAACTTCTTCCTAAACACCTTGGATGGAAATGTTTTCTTGTTGAAAGCTCTTTCCTCCTCACCCCCCTCCCTATTCTTGTAAATTATGCCACCCTGTATGCCCTCTGCTCACCATCTTGTTGCTTCTTGTCTGAGAACAACTGCCTTGGTCAAAATATTGAGCATGCTCCCACAGCTTCCAACAACTTCAAACAACTCAAGAAAGCACCTTGAAGAGAAGGCTTCATCTGCCCATCCCTTATTTGGTTCCATTACCTTCCTTTCCTATCAGATTCCATCATTTGCAGCCCTTTGCTGCCTCCAGCTATCACCTCCCAGCTTTTGTCACTCTCTCCATTCTCCCCTCCTCCATCTGCCTATTACCCCCCCCCCCCACCCTTCACCTGGATCCACCTATCATCTGCCAGCTCTTGGCTCCACCTCTTCCCCTCACCTCTTCAGACTGGCCATCTCTCCTCTGTCTCTCAGTCGAGATGAAGGGTGTCAACCCAAAACGCTGACTATCCATTTCCCTCCATGGATGCCGCCTGACCCGCTGAGTTCCTCCAGCATCCTGTTTGTTGCTCTAGCAAGCACCAAACACTTGTAGAATGGTAGCAATAGCAACCAGAGAAATCAACCAATCAGCAGACAACTTGCAGTTGGCATGTGGTCCCTTTAAGTAGCCCTGATGTGGGGGAGGAATTGTGTACAGCTGTTAAGACCAAGAATTGGTTGGAGCATTGACATCACCGCTCTGGCTGCTTCTGGTAGATATTAACTGCCAGTGTGTTGCCACACTGACCAATACGGTGACCAATGTAAGTTGCAACACAGATCTCTGCATGGATATTGGGACTGAGTCAGTATGCATACTGCTATAGGGGAACACTTTGTGTCTTTTAATCTTTTTAATCTCAGAGGATCTATGCTGGGCCCAACACATTGATGCAATGCAATCAGGAAGAAGGCACACCATCGGCTCTACTTCATTAGGAGTTTGAAGAGATTTGGTATGTCACCAAAGAGCCTTGCAAATTTCTATAGATGTATGGTGGAGAGCATTCTGACTGGTTGCATCGCCATCTGCTATGGAAGCTCCAATGTGCAGGATCGCAAGAGGCTGCAGAGGGTTGTAGACTCAGCCAGCTCCATCAACCCTCCCCACCATCGAGGACATCTTCAAGAGGCAGTGCCTCCAGAAGGTGGCATCCATCATTAAGGACCCTCACCATCCGGGACATGCCCTCTTCTCGCTACTACTATCGGGGAGGAGGTACTGAAGACCCACACTCAACAATTCAGGAACAGCTTCTTCCCCTCCGCCATCAGATTTCTGAACGGTCCATGAACCTATGAATTTAGCTCATTATTCTTCTTTTGCACTATTTTATTTATTTTTGGTAACATAGTAATTTTTATGTCTTGCACTGTACTGCTGCTGCAAAACAACAAATTTCATGACATATACATCTGATTCTGATTATAACCTTTGCAAAGGTGTTCAAGTCAAGTTTATTGTCACATGCACAAGTCCATGCGTGCACAGGTGCAAAGAAAAACTTACTTGCAGCAGCATCACAGGCACATAGCATCAGATACACAACATTCACAAGAAAAACATAAACTATACAGAATTATACAAGAAAGAACACAATCTGAACAAAAGAAACAGTCCATTCTTGTGCAAAGTGGTCATAGATCTTGTCCTATTGCAAGCCTGGCCTTTGCTTCTCAAGCAAGTCCCAGAAAAGTTGGCCAGAAGTTTAGCTCTGTATAATTTTAGTTTCAATTTCATGTCAAAGATTAGCCTTTGTAAGAAATTTGTGCTAATTTTAATTTGCATTCAAATGCTTAGGCTCAGCTGTTTTTCTCTTTATGTTAGTCGATGATTTAAGCATTGGAACAATCCACCTGGTTCCTCTGTTCTGTGCACCATTAACCACAATTAGAGGTTGGTGCCAAGTGTGCAGTTATTTCACTAAAACTGTGATTTTAAAAGTGGGATTATCAGCTGCCTAAGCTAAATGCTCCAAGATGGTTGGAACTTTATGGTTCTTGTGGCTACTTTGCAATCTACCTCCCTGTGACTGCATGGACTTCCCCTGAGTGCTCGTTTCCTCCCACGTCCCAAGCAGGTAAGTAATTGGCTGCTGTAAATTCTACGCAAGTGTACATAAGCGACAAAAGAGTCAAAGGGGAGTTTGATGAACATTTGGGAGATAATAAATTGCAGAGCTATGGTGTAATGAGGAGAGGGGGAATGGCATGATGGGATTGCTCTGCTGCGAGCTAGCATGGACCGGATGAGCTGAATGGTCACCTTCTATGCTGTAATAACTGAGGAAGGAAGTGCAACATCAGAACAGCCACAAATACCACTCCTGTCTGTGCTGACAGCACCTTATAGACCAGACACAAGATCTATGGACCATTAGAACTTACTTGCTATTCAGGAAACTTTAGCTTTAGAAAAATGGAAGTGATTTAATAGTGGTCTTTAAAATTAAGGATGGATTGGATGGGGTAGACCTGAAGGAAATGATTCCATTTGTGGGATAATCTAAAAGGATGGGCCATAAATAACAGATAGTCATTGATAAATCTAACCGGGAAGAGGAAAGATTTCCTTAGAGAGCGCAGTTAACATGTGGAACTCGCTACCACCAGAAATGGTTGTGGGAAATAGTGTAAATACTTTCAAAGGCATCTCAATAGGTGCATGAGAGAATAGTAGATTGAATGAGACACTGTGATGCAGAGGGTTTCCTTTTCTAACTATTCTAAAGTCATGAAACAAGAAATTCTGCAGATGCTGGAATCTGGAGCAATGCACAAAAAAAGCTGGAGGAACTCAGCAGGTCAGGCAGCATCCATGGAAGGAAATAAACAGTCAACGTTTTGGGCCGAGACCCTTCATCAGGACTGGAAAGCAAGAGGGCAGAAGCCAGAATAAGAAGGTGGGGGGGAGGGGGAGGAGTACACGCAGGCAGGGGATAGGTGAGATCAGGTGATCGGCGAGTCCAGGTGAGGGGGGAAGGTAGGTGGTGGGGGAGGTGGAGAAGATGTAATAAACTGAGAAGTGATAGGTAGAAGAGGCAAAGGGCTGGAGAAGAAGGAATCTGGTAGGAAGGGCGGTGGACCATGGAATAAAGGATGGGGGAGGGGAGAGGAGATGGGCAGGTCATCAAGGCGGGGGAAGGGAGCCACAGGAATAAGGGAAGACAAAGGAGTGGGGGGAGGGAAAGAAAACGAAGGGATGGGGTTACTGGATGTTAGAGAAATCGATGTTGAGGTTGTGTCTCCAGTAACTTGCAGGCTGTGCAATGTGACCCCTGGAAGGAAAGGAGACTGGTGTTGTTCAAAAACACCAGCTTTGACTAGTTGGGACAAGAAGCTCTTTCCTTGCCTTGCATTCTCAGAACGCAGGGTGTGTTTGCCTTTTGCTTGGCGGAACTGGCAAAAATCAATTAAAAAAAACAGCAGACATTCCAACTTTAGTACTTTCTGTTCTGAGAGAATGTTTCCGTACAATCTGGTTTTTAATAGTAATTAAACTGTCGCACTTGGAAAGTGTGATGGAGAGGTGCAAAGAGCCGGAAATAGAAGTGTGTGATCGACAGGAACCATTTGCAGTAGAAACTTTTACATCTATAGACTTGCTCACTCGGTAGCGTTTCAGCCTCAGGGTTAGAACATAAGAGGCTCTAAAGCTACTCTGGTGACCTGTGGACTGTTGTTACAATGTGGAATTGAGGGAGTAGAGTACTGTCTGAGGTGCCGTGAAATATTAAATGGAAGTCTTATTCACCACCTGAGGCAGGTTGTTCCTCTTGGCACCATATGAAGGTGCTTCAGCGGCAGAACACAGGATATCCTGTCATTCTTCCTTCTGTTGTTTATGGCTACTTATTATGTTCATTTTGGAACGTGGCATTTGCTTGCAAAACAACAGTGATAACATTTTGTAACACTTCCCTTTGAATCATTTCACCCCTTTAAGATTTTGCTTGTACTCGATTATATCATGTACGTGTTCTTGATTCACCTTCAATCTGCCTGTTACTGCACATAATCATTCGAGTAGGGTTAGCATCAGAGCTTAAAACAGTGGAAAGCATTCAGCACCTTGACCAGTTTTCCTTTGGGAACTGAGGTGTGGTGTGAACACTGGTTGGTCGATGGAATCATTCCAATGCTCAGGCAACACAAGTCAGGTGCGGTGCCTGCGTAGGCTGCAACAGGGCAGCAGAATCACCTTTGCACTTGGTCGCTAGCCTTTCTAGTTCCCCAGACCCATTCCCACACCGACCCATTCCCACCTCCTCCACTGCCAGGGTGAGGCCAAATGCAAACTAGAAGACAGCACCTTATATTCCGCCTGGCGATGGCATGAACATTGAATTCTCCAATTTCAGGTAACCCGCTTCCCCTCTGTCCCCTTCTCTCTCCTTCTGATCTACTCAGGTCCTCTCTCACACACTCTTCTTACTAATGCTACCGCACCCCCCCCCCCCCCCCATCGCCCTATTCCCCAGTTTCTTTGCCCTCCCCCGCCCACTCCATCTTCCCTTCACCCACATATTCCTCCCACTGGGTCCCCTCCCCCTACTTGTTCCCATCTGCCCTCCATCCCTCCCATAAGATGTAGGAGCAGAATTAGGCCATTCAGCCCATTGAGTCTGCTCCACCATTCGATCATGGCTGGTTTATTTTTTCATCTCAACCCCATTCTCCTGCCTTCTCCCCGTAACCTTTGATGCCCTCACTAATCAGAAACCTATCAACCTCCGCTTTAAATATGCCCAATGACTTGGCCTCCACAGCCGACTGTGGCAATGAATTCCACAGATTCACCACCCTCCGGCTAAAGAAATTCTTCCTCATCTCAGTTCTAGAGGGACATCCTCTTACTCTGAGGCTGTGCCCTCTTGTCCTAGACTCTCCCACTACTGGAAACATCCTCTCCACGTCCACTCTATCACTCTCCTATATTTGGTTCCTCTCATCACCTTCCTTTCCTACCAGATTCCATGATCTGCAACCCTTTGTTGCCTCCCCCTATCACATCCCAGCCTCTGTTGCTATCTCCACCCTTCCCTCCCTCACTCGACTTCATCCGTCAATCACCCCCTCCTAACCTGGAGCCACCTATCAGTTGCCAGCTCTTGTTCTACCCTCCCCCTCACCTCCTTATCCTGGCTATCTCCCCTCTCCTCCCAATGAAGGGTCTTGACCTGAAATGTCGACTGTCCATTTCCCTTCACAGATGCTGCCTGACCCATCTGTTGAGTTCCTCCAGGACATTTGTTTTCTGCACATTTAGTCCTCCTCTGGTTTCTTGGGCACAAACACACAGCATTGCATTCGGTTTTGCCCCAAGTTGTGGTTTTTGAACAACGTCACAATCTTACAGTGAACACATCCAGCAGGCGTCATTCACTGAGTGAGCTATTGCCCTCACCAATATGGTGGCTGGAGTTTCCATAATTCAAATATGCCAGTGTGCATTGAGAGCCATATTGGAACTGATGGCTCCCAAATAGTCTGTGCTACAGAGCTGAAACTTGCAACCTAACTCTCTGGGAATTCCTAACTTTTTTTATCTCTGCTTCCCTCTTCTTTCAAGCCTTCTTGAAACACAGTTTATTGGCCAAATTAGAGAAACAAAGGACTGCAGATGCTGGAATCTAGATGAAAAACAGGATGATGCTGGAGGGACTCAGCAGGATCCGTGGAGAAAGGCAGGCGGTCAACGTTTCGGGTCAGGATCCTTCTTCAGGACTGAAGATAGGAGAAGGGGGAAGCCCAATATATAGGAGAGAAAAGCAGAGCAGTGATAGGTGGACAAAAGAGGGGACGCAGGGTGGTGATAGGTAGATGCAGGTAAGAGATAGTGATGGGCAGGTGAGGGGGAGGAGGGGAGAGCAGATCCACTGGGGGATGGGTCAAAGGTAAGAAGAGAGAAGAAAAAGAGGCTAGGAAAGGGATGAAGAGAAGAAGCATGATGGGAGATGGAGGGGTGTGTGTGGGGATTACCTAAAGTGGGAGAATTCAATGTTCATGCTGTTAGGCTTCACGGGTTCCAAGACGGAAAATGAGGTGCTGTTCCTCCAGTTTGCGCTTGGAATTCTTCTGGCAGTGGAGGAGGCCGAGGACTGACATATCAGTGAAAGTGTGGGAGGGGGAGTTGAAGTGACTGGCAACAGGGAGATGCAGGTCGTGGTTACGGACGGAGCGCAGGTGTTCTGCGAAACGGTCACCTAGTCTGCGTTTGGTCTCGCCAATGTAGAGGAGGCCACACGTGGAGCACCAAATGCAGTAGATGATATTAAGGGAGGTGCAGGTGAATTTCTGTCTCACCTGAAAAGACTGGGTCCCTGGATGAAGGTTATGGAGGTGGTGTAGGGGCAGGTGTTGCACCTATGGCGGGGGCAGTGGAAATTTCCCAGGGTGGGAGCGGGATGGGTGGGTGGGGTTGGGGGGGGGAGTTGGAGTGAATGAGGTAGAGAGCGCAGTCCCTGCAAAAGGCAGAAAGGGGTGAGGAGGGGAAGATATGCTTGGTGATGGGGTCCTGTTGGAGATGGCAGAATGATGTGTTGGATACGTAGGCTGGTGGGATGAAATGTGAGGACAAGGGGGACCCTATCCCTGTTGGCCCTCTGCATCTGTTGAGGGGACTGTGGACGGCAATCAAAGGCAACGTTTATTGTGCCGGCTTGGCTTCATGGAAGTGTATCTGCTCCTGTATCTGGGTTAAAGTCCCACTGTAGCATTTAAATATATAATCTTGACCAACTTTATTTTCATTGCTGCACTGGAAGCCACTTTAACCTAAAGTCCTACCAGTGTGCTCCAGAGGCCGTAAGAAATCCCACTGGAAGTATATGAAGGGCAACATTGTCATGAGTCGATAGGTAGCTCTCAGCCAAAACAACCATGAAGCAGAATACTGGTCACTAACTTTAGGATGCCTTGTGGAAACTGCTGAATGGAAATTAGAATCTATGTTTGTCCTTGGGTAGAAGTGGCTAAATAATGAAATAATTAATTGGCATCAAAGTGCTTTGGGATATCTGTAAAGGGCTGTGAAATGTGGTTGACTTCCTCTTTGTATGATTTATTTGGAGCTGCAAGTGTTGTCACAGGTTTATTCTGTCTGATGAGGACCTCTGGTTCAACATTATTGGTAATCATTGGTTCACTCTGATTGGATCCTTGGTTCAGTGTCATTGGATTGCTAGTTCAATGCCATTGTCATCCTGACTGTCATCACTGGGTCAAGTGCAATCCTTGGTTTACTGCCACTACCACCCTTGGCTCAATGTCACTGAGATCAGTATTACTGCAACCCTTAGCTCAAGATTACTGCAATCCTTGGCTCAGTGTTATTCTGATCCTTGACTCAGTCCTTGGCTCGACGTCACTGCGATCATTGGCTCGACATCACTGCAATCCTTGGCTGGATGTCACTGCGATCCTTGGCTCGACGTCATTGCGATCCTTGGCTCGACGTCATTGCGATCCTTGGCTCGACGTCGCTGCGATCCTTGGCTCGATGTCACTGGAATCATTTGTTTAATGTTATTGGGATCATTGGCTCATTGTCACTGAGATCCTTACCTCAATGTTACTGGGGTTCATGGCTCTATCTACGGGCTTTCTGGTTCATTGGTGTCAGGATCCATGGATTATTCTTGATTTTAGCTATATTGGTGGCTTTGAATTGCATCTAATCAACACAATGCTTTCAATTCACGGGTGGTGTTGGGATTGTATTAACATACTTCTAGTGAGGTCTATGTTTGATGATTGGCAGTGATTTACTTTCTACAACTAAGGCGATCTCCAGAATCATAAAACAGGAGGCTTTGGCACTCATTTTTTTTTCTCTTAGAAAAGGTAAGACTGAGAACCTTAAGCATTTTTGCAATCTTGGTACTTCTTAAAGTTACACTTGTGGGATTGCTCCAAATGTGATGTCACAGCTGCAAAATAATTTTAGATGAAATATAACATTTAATTCTGAGGCTAAATATGAGTGTCATTCATCGAGCCATGAAGTTGAATTGCTTTGAATCATTTCCTCAGGACAACAGAGATTGATAGCAATGATCAATTATTACAGATTGTTCGATGCTAGTGGATATGAGCCATTAGAAATTACTTTATCATTTTTCCATCTTGCTGCATCTGAGGGACTTTCAGAAATTGTTGTTAGTTGTAACTACTGAGGTTAAGATAGGGGTAACAGTAAAGGGTAAACTGGGAGCAGGATTATGCATTGATAAGCAATAGTCCACCCTGAGAGTATGGCAGGAGCATCAGTTTAAAGATGTATTTTCATTTCACTGTGCAGATTTATAAATTTGAAGTTCTGTGAAATGTTAGCATTAGGCATTGCAATAAGCCCTGAGGTTGAATGCCATTAGAGACAGGGAAGTCAACATAGCTGCCTTGTTTGGTTTTTAGTCCTTCGCAATCTCAATTTACTACAATTTGTACATAGTTGCCAGAAACATCCTTCAACTAGTCCCTCAAAGATAGGATGCAGGAGCCAGATGTATTTCCAGATGTTAAAAGACAAATATTTACATAGATCTGCCTCTTTTATTGTTCAATGTTTTCACTGGTTTTGCACAACAGTTTGGGTCTCCTTGTCTAGCAGACTCTGCTGCAATTGCGTGATACACTGAGGTCATCCTATTAAGTGACCCCAGAGCTTTATTGAGGTTAAAGACGTGAGAAGGGAGTTATTCAGAAAAGTCATCTCCCATTTACTCTGACAATGAAGTCTGAAAGTGAATTTGGTCTGTCCAGTACTTTGGTCACAATGAACATCCAAGCTGCTTCACTCCCTAGATATGAGGAAGCCCTGTCAATACTAATTGATCCTTGGCTCAATGTTATGGCCATGCTTGGCTCAACATGTACTTGACTGAGACTGGAAGTAAGCTGAACAAGGCGTTTGCAGGAAATGTATTTGCAACAGAACCTGCCTGAGATTTGTATTTCACCAATACCAAGGAGTTTAGACCTGAGCTTGACTTTTCCACCCTGAGGCAGACAAAAGGATTCAAATTAGAATTTGAAACAGGAAGAAGACACAAGAGAAGATATGGTTATGCCTACACTCTGTCTCCAATTTTCTACCCCTACCAATATGCTACCCCTATTCCATAAGGTGCTTTTAGGTGGCACCTTATCAAATGCCTTCTGGAAATCTAAGTGCACTACATCCACCAGTTCCCCTTGATCTATAGCTTGTGTTACTTCTTCAAAAAACTCCAATAAATTAGTCAAACATGCTTCCCTTTTCACAAAACCATGTTGCCTTTGTCAGATTACCCTGGATTTTTCTAACTGCCCTGTTTGGTATTCCTTGCTCACAACTACGAAGGAATAATTGAGGTAAATAACATAGATACATTTAAGGGGGAAGCAAGGTGAGCAGCTGATGGAGAAAGGAATGGGGGATAAATTGTAGGTAGGATTAAATGAAGGTTGGGGGAGGATTTGGAAGAAGCTTGCATGATGTTGAGCCAAAAGGCAAACTGGCACACTTGGTGGAGCTGATGCCACACAGATCCAGTGTTTATTGTTTCTGCCTGTTCCTGCCCAACTGTACTTGTGTCCTCGTATCTTGACTCCATTTTGTCCTCTTGGTTCAATCCCTTCCTACCCATATCCATGACACTTCGCGTGCTCTGCATCACTTCAACGGCTTCCAGTTCCCTGGCCCTGACCGTCTCATTTTCACCATGGACATCGAGTCTCCGTACACCTCCATCCCCCATCAGGAAGGCCTTAAGGCTCTCCGTTTCTTTCTCGATACCAGACCCAACCAGTTCCCCTCCATCACCACCTCCTCCGTCTGGCAGAACCGGTACTCACCCTTAATTTTTCTTTTGGTTCCTCCCATTTTCTCCAAACTAAAGGTGTAGCCATGGGCACTCGTGTGGGCCCCAGCTATGCCTGCCTCTTTGTTGGTTACATTGAAGAGTCCATGTTCCAAGCCTACACCGGTAACGCCCCCCAACTCTTTCTCCGCTACATTGAAGACTGCATTGCGGCTACTTCCTGCACCCGCGCTGAGCTCGTCAATTTTATCAACTTTGCCTCCAACTTCCACCCTGCCCTCAGGTTCACTTGGTCCGTCTCTGACACCTCTCTCCCCTTTCTGGATCTCTCTGTCTCCATCTCTGGAGACAGATTAACCACAGACATCTTCTACGAACCCACTGACTCCCACAGTTACCCTGACTACACCTCTTCCCACCCCGTCACTTGTAAGGATGCCATCCCCTTCTCCCAGTACCTCTGCCTCCGCCCCATCCGTTCCCATGATGAGGCCTTCCAGTCTAGGACATCGAGATATCCTCCTTTTTCTGTAACCAGGGTTTCCCTTCCATCACCATCAGTGCTGCCCTTACCCGTATCTCCTCCATTTCCTGCACGTCTGCCCTCACCCCCTCCCCCCCCACGGACATAACAGGGACAGGGTTCCCCTCGTCCTCACCTACCACCCCACGAGCCTCTGTATCCAACACGTCATTCTCCGCAACTTCCGCCACCTCCAACGGGATCCTACCACCAGACACATCTTCCCCCACCCCCTCTCTCCGCTTTCCGAAGGAACCACTCTCTCTGCGACTCCCTTGTCCACTCGTCCCTCCCCACTGATAACCCCCCTGACACTTATGCCTGCAACCGCACCAAGTGCTACACCTGTCCCTACACCTCCTCCCTTACCATCCTTCAGGGTCCCAAGCAATCCTTCCAGGTGAGGCAGCGCTTCACCTGTGAGTCTGAGGGAGTCACTTATTGCATCTGGTGCTCCCAGTGTGGCCTCCTCTGCATTGGTGAGACCCGACGCAGATTGGGTGACAGCTTCGTCGAGCACCTTTGCTCTGTCCGCCGCAACAGCCAGGACCTCCCGGTGACCACCCACTTCAATTCCACATCCTACTCCCATATGGACATGTCTATCCATGGCCTCCTCTACTGCCACGTTGAGGCCAGGTGCAGGCACACCTCATATTCTGCCTTGGGAGTCTCCAACCTGATGGCCTTAACATCGATTTCTCTAACTTCCGGCAACCCCCCCCCCTTATTCCTATGGCTCGCTTCCCACCTTGATGACCTGCCCATCTCCTCTCCTCCCCTCCCCATCCTTTATTCCCTGGTCCACTGCCCTCTCCTACCGGATTCCTCCTCCTTCAGCCCTCGGTCTCTTCCACCTATCACCCCTCAGCTTATTACATCTTCTCCCCCTCTCACATGAACTCACCTCTCCCCTGCCTGCGTGTGCTCCTCCCCCTCCCCCCACCTTCTTTTTCTGCCTTCTGCCCTCTTCCTTTCCAGTCCTGATGAAGGGTCTCGGCCCGAAACGTCGACTGTTTATTTCCCTCCGTGGATGCTGCCTGACCTGCTGAGTTCGTCCAGCACTTTTTGTGTGTTGCTCCAGATTCCAGCGTCTGCAGAATTTCTTGTGTCTCTCTTTCGTGTTCACTCCCGATCTCTGGTGCTCTCTGTGTGGAGTTTACACACTCTTAGTATTGACCATTTGGGTTTCCCTGGGCGCTCTCGTTTCCTCCCACACCCCAAAGATGTGTGAGTTGGTAGGTTAATTGGCTATTATAAATTGCCCCTAGTATGCAGGTGAGCCATAGAATATGGAGGGTGTTGATTGGAATGTGAGTGTAAATGTGTACTTGACGGTTGACGTGGACTTGGTGAGCCGAAGATGCTGTTTTTATGCTGAATGAGTTGTGCTTGCCAGGGAAGACTGTTCACAATTATTGCATCTGTTGGGGCATTTTCTCAGCTGGTATATTCCAGTGGCATAGCTCTCCACAGCAGCTAACGATTGCATGTCACCTTCCTGACAACAGGCACTTGCCAAGGTTGGCCAATCCACCACGTAATGAGGGTCTCAATCCATACTGAAAGAATCATGGCATGTTACAGCAAAGGAAGGAGGCTACTTTGTTCCTCGATGTCTGTGCCAGCTTGCTGAGCACTTGGACACAACCTGTGAGAATTTTACTTTGAGTAAGTCCAAATAAAGAGGAACTATCTCACAAGGAGAGTGAACAGAGCTCCCAAACTATGCAGAGGGAATTCTGTCCAAGGGGCTGTGCTTTACTCCAGTATCAACTGTATTGAAAAGGTGAAGCTAGATATATGATCCCTCACTTTAGCTCATGGGATCAATTAATCTCAATTGAATATAACTGGGTGCACAGTGATGTAGCAGTTAGTGCTGCTGCCTCACCACTCCAGAGACCTGGTTTTAATCCTGACCATTGGTGCAGTCTGTGAAGAGTTTGCATGTTCTTCCTGTGATCCCCAGCTACACCAGTTTCTTCCCACATTTCAAGGAGGTGCTGGTAGGTTAATTGGCTGCTGTAAATTACCCACCGGTATTGGGATGTGGCAAAAGAACAAAAGGGATTTTTGAGGCATGAATAGAAACACGTTTCAGGGATACAGGGAATAAGGTTTACCAGGATGCTGCCTGGATTAGAGAGTATGAGCTATAAGAAGAGGTTGACAGACTTGGGCTGTTTTCTCCAGAGCATTGGAGGCTGAGGGGAGACCTGATAGAAGTTTATAAAATTATGAGAGGCATAGATAGGGTTGACAGTCAGAATCTTTTCCCCAGGGTAGAACTGTCAGATACTAGAGGGCATGCATTTAAGGTGAGAGGGGGAAGATTTAAGGGAGATGTATGGGGCAAGTTTTTGACACAGGGAATGGTGGGTGCCTGGAACGGGCTGTCAGGGATAGTGGTGGAAGCAGATTGGTAGTGGCATTTTAGAGGCTTTTAGATTGATACCTGGATATGCAGGGAATGGAGGGAAATGGATTGTGTACAGGCAGAAGAGATTTAGTTTAATTTGGCATCGTGTTTGGCACAGATATTGTGGGCTGAAGGCCCTGTTCCTGTGCTGTACTGTTCTCTGTCCTATGTTCTAAAGGAGAAGAGGAATGAAGCAGATGAGATTGCTCTGTTGAAGACTTAATAGGCCTAATGTCTTCTTCTGTGTCATAATTAAGTAAGTTATTTTGCTTCCTGTTGTTTTTGGAGTGTGGATGGTGAAGGCAAGCATGAGAAAAAGACCATGCCATTTAATCTAATCCTGACATTCATATGGAGATAATTAGACTCCCCCAAATGTTGGATCAGTTTGGACTTTCAGTTGGACTTGATCTTAGTCACAAAACATTGACAGTGGCCATATACCAGGGTGATTTGCTTGTGTGAAAGCAGTGTGTCAAGCACTTTGCTTTCACCTTTTACTTGCTCACAGGATGTGGGTGCAGCTGAAGTTACCAGCATTTACTGTCCATCCCTAATTGCTTCTGAACTGGGGAGGAAGTTATGTCACTTAAAGGGGTTGCTCCTTTAAGATGGAGATGAGGTGACTTTTTTTTCTCTCTGAGAGTTAGGAGTCTTTTTTTGGGAGAAGTGAATAGATAAACAAGGGCATGAAAGGTTACCACCGGAAGACAAGAACTTGGTTGCAATCAAATCATCCATGATCTTATTAAATGGAGGAACAGTCTTAAAGGGCTGAATGGCCTACTTCTGCTCCAAATTGATACGTCCATAGATGATACCTTCTTTGCCACAGAACTGAACCCACGTCATGACTTAGAGTCACACAGCACAGAATCAGGCCCTTTAGCCCAAATGGTCCAAGCTGAACAAGGTGCCCATCCAAGCTGATCTCATTTGCCTGTGTTTGGATCATATCTCTCTCAGCCTTTCCTATCTATGTACCTGGCCAACTATCTTTTAAAAGTTGTTGTTGTACCTGCCTCAACCACTTCCTCTGGCAGCTTGTTCCATATACAGACCACCCTCTAGGTGAAAAAGTTGCCCCTCAGGTTCCTATTAAATCTTTCCTCTCTCACTGTAAAACTATGCTCTCTAGTTCTTATTCCCCAACCCTGGGAAAAGACTGAGTGCATTCACCCTATCTATGCCCTTCATGATTTTATACACCTCCACAAGGTCACCCCTCATTCTCCTATGCTTCAAGGAATGAAGTTCTAGCCTATCCTAGCCTAACTCAGTCTCTCGAGTCCTAGCAACACCCTTGTAAATCCTTTCTACACTTCCGATCGCAAACCTCATTTGTGCTCTTCCTGCTTCAGGTGCTGGGATGCCCCATCGGGGAAGGTCCCATCATTCTGCTCTGCTCCCTTTAACCTTGGGTCCATCTAATTCCTTGTGAATCCTATTCATTGGAGTCTGCAACATCACTTAAAACTGCCACGGCACCGTCCAGCGTGAACCTAGCTTCGACTGATTCTTGATAGAAACAATTTACAAGCAAACAAGATCAACTGACAAAATCCCATAAGATTTCTGTCCCCTTTTGGGGGAAAGCAGTGTGAGCTTTTATATGTGTTCATTTATCAAAGTGTTACTGGCAGCATTTATTGCCCAGCCTTTGACCAAACTGATTATTGCAGAGGGCATTTAAAAAGCCACAGCACTGTGTGAAGCTGAAGTCACCATTAACTCCTGTTTAGTAAAAGCAATGAATGTCTTAGTTAATCCTGACCAGCTGTGTAACAGAGGGCTATCTGACCTGCGGGCTGTTCTCAGGGACACAAACACAGATGGACATCAAGTGCTGCTGGAAGGTCATCAAGTTGGTGAAAGATGCTCTTCAGTCTGCCTGAGACTTGTTGGTCTTCCAGCACAGTGAGATGTCCGTCAGGGAACGCTGCCTACTGGCACATCCCAGGCTGCAGGAGTACGTGCTGAGGGACACACTGAAGCTCAGTGCAGCCACTGCAAAGGCTCTGTGGGGACGGACCACAGTCCAGGGCCCTTCCACTACCGCACATGGAGTGGCTGTGTTGGATAGGGAAGTCCTTTAAACAATGAAAGGGCGTATCACCCCAGGGAGTCATATGAGTAATAACGGTGCTATGTTTAAAAGAAAGTGTTGACACTACTGAATGTACTGGCCAAGTGACACCAAGAATGTAAAGAATTTTGCACTGTTTTTTGTATATATATTTTATAATGAATAGTGTTTATTTTTGAAAAAACTGCTGCTAAGAGGCTTGTGAAGCACATGATTAATCAGGCAACCATGCTGGGACAATGGCTCCTTTTGAGGCACTTTTATTGCACTGATAAAATTCAAGGACATGACTGAGCAGTGAGAAAGCCAACACGTGTGCATTGATCTGTAAATTCCAATGTACCCAGGCCGGTCCCAAGAGGGAGGAATATCAGGGTAATCAATAACTTGCAGCAGCTCCTGCAAGCATTGTGTAGGCTATCTGCAGAGGTCTCCGGGCTAGTTTGCACCTGAAATCCAACACAAAGGCTCCGAGCATTCAGTAATTTCCATACAATGGTGAATGAGGTGTGGGGTGTGATGCTCATTTCAATCCTTCAGCATAATTAGTCTTTGTGCCTCCGCTGAGAACAAAGTTTGCAAGGTCTTTTAAATCCACAGAGGGGTAGTTGGTTAAGGTAGGGGTTTGGTTTTGGGGTGGTTACTAAAGTTTAATCACCTGTCTGTTATCTCTGCTCTGAAGGTTATTGAATCTGCTTGCTGATTCATCATTGTCTGAACAAACTGAAAGAAGTGTTAAAAGGCAGCTTCCCACAAGAGACAGCCATGACTTCACACCAATTTTCGCACTCCTGTCAATGGAAGTTTTCTCCAGTTACAAGTCAAGATTAAAAGACAATTTGAGCATGTTGTATATGAACATCTTTAGATGTGTGGTAGTCACCTTTATGAAGTGCTCTGTTCGGTGGTATGCTTTGACTTTCCAAATGGAAATTTCTAGAGTTTAGAACTGCCATCTTTTAGTTCAGCTCTCTCCGTAGCCTTGCCCTCCCACTTGTCTCTCAGCTCCACCACCTTCAACGCACCAGCACAACCTTTGGGTTGATTAACAAGAAGGATATTTGAAGATCAAGACCTTAGACCTTTGGTACTGAACTTGCGATCTACTGTGCAGCGATGATCCCTCCCCACCATTGGAAATAACTACATGAGGTACTGCCTCAAAAAAGCAGCACCTACCATCAAAGATCCCCACCTTCCGGGCCATGCCATCTTCTTGTAACTACCATCAGACAGGAGGTACAGAAGCCTGAAGTCCCACACCACCAGGTTCAAGAACAGCTATATCCCTTCAACCATTCGGTTCTCGAACCAGCACAACCCTAATCATTACTTCAGTACAGTAACACTGTGACCACTTTGCACTACAACGAACATTGTTTTTGTTTCTTCTATTTGTGTTCTTTCTTGTACAATTCTTGTAATATTTATGTATAATTTATGTTTAATTCATTTTTCTTCTGAACGTTGTGCCTCTAATGCTATACATCCTGTATACCTGTGATGCTGTTGCAAGTAAGTTTTTCATTGCACCTGTGCATACATGTACTTGTCAAGTCGAGTTTATTGGCAAGTACGCATGTTCTATATGTGACCTGTCCTATATGCTTCTGAGACCTAGACTACCTTGAGCAGGCACCTCAAAGCACTAGAAAAATACCACCAATATTATCACTGCAAAATCCTCCAATTTCACTGGGAGGATGAATGAACCAATGTCAGTGTCCACTCCTTGGCAAAATATCTCCTATATCATTACATCGAGACGGCAATGTTGGGCAGGCCACATCTTTTTGCATACCAGACGCCAGACTCCCAAAACAAACATCCATTCTGAGTGTTCTCAGCGGAAGAGATTAGCAAGTGGACAGATGAAAAGATTTCTCTGTCAGGAAAGTCAGCCAGGGAAGTTTGCTATCTGGTTGCATTGTGGTCTGGTACAGCAATTGGAATGCACAGGAATGTAAGAAGCTGCAGAGAGTAGTGGATTCAGCCCAATACATCACTGGCACATCCCTCCCCACCATCAGTAGTATCTACATGAGGCGTTGCCTCCAAAGAAGGCAACATCTATCATCAAAGATCCCCAACATTTGGGCTGTGCCATCTTCTTGCAGCTACCATCGGGCAGGAGGTACAGAAGCCTGAAGTCCCACACCACCAAGTTCAAGAACAGCTACTTCCCTTCAACCATTTGGTTCTTGAACCAACCTGCACAACCCTAATCTCTACGTCAGTGTAGCAACATTATGACCACTTTGATCACTTTGCACTACAATGGACTTTTATTTGTTCCAATTGTGTTCCTTCTTGTAAAAATTGTGTATAATTTATGTTTAATTTATGTTCTTCTTGTGAATGTTGTGCATCTGTTGCTATGTGCCTGTAATGCTGCTGCAAGTAAGTTTTTCATTGCACCTGTGCACACATGTACTTGTGCATATGACAATAAATTTGACTTTGATTTTGAAGGATGTGCTCAAAGCCTCCTCGACGAAAAGCATCATCCCCACTGACTCCGAGGAAGCTGTCCAAAGTGGGGAAGGAGTACTTGGGAGGGTAATGAAAGCCTGTCCATATATCAGGAGTACACAAAGAAGCCCTGGGAAGCAGCGGAAGGAGCAATCCACCTCACAAACTACCCACCTGCGGCTTTGTTGATCACCTCTTACCCCTGTCTGTGGAAGAGTCTGCAGTTCCTGTATTGGCCTCATCAATCACCTCATAACCCACAAACCCTGAGTGGGAGCAAGTCATCCTCGATCCCCAGAGACTGTCTAAGAAGGAGAAGAGACTCCTCCAACCCAACAGGCCACTGAGATCTCTGTGATGGCCGCTTGCTCACGCCCAAGGTTTCTCCTAGTGGCCATACTTAGACCTGCCGAGATCGTAATCTCTGGAATTGGCTGCCTATACATCTCTGCCTCTTGGCCTCTTTCTTATAACTTTACAAAGCTCTTTAAAATGTACTTTTGGTCATTTAAAAATATTCACTCGTGTGACTTGATGTAATATTTCATTTCACAACATTCCTGTGAAACTATTCATTTGCCTACTGATTGAACAGCCACTATGTAGCTACATTAGAAGGTGGACAAATGGTCAAGGGATTGCCATTGGAAAATACAGTTGTGCAGGGGCCCGAGACATATGGTGTGAAGGAAATGGAACATTAGGACGGAGTAGGGGTTTGCAGGAGGTCATGGGGAGAGGCCTGGGGTGGCAGGGATGTGGATTTGAGCTTCCCAAGAGTGGGGGTGGAGACTTTGTCAGAAGGAATGTCAAGGTGGGTTCAGAATAGGATCGGGTCAGGCCAGGGGTGGCTACAGAGAGGTCAGGATGGCGGACTGGTTGTGGGACTGGGATCCATTGTGGGGAGGGGTGGGTTTGGTACTTGTTGTTGGGGCAGGGAGGGCATTCAGGTTGACATCATCAGGTCAAGTTGTGGGAAATTGTGACAATGTTTACTTTTATCAGGGAAAATAAAAAAATCTAGAGAGAGTCACAAGAGACTGCAGATGCCGGAATCTGGAGCAACAAACAAACTGCAGGGTCAGTCTCTTCCTCCTGAGTGGGACACTTCTGGTCACACTCTCTAAATTCCCTTCTCCTCAAAACAGGGTATCCTGGACGTCTCCCCCTCGGTTCCCATGAGCCTCTGGACACGACAGTGGATTAAACAGTCATGAACAAACTCAGTGGGTCAGGTAGCATCTGTAAGAGGAAAGGAATAGATGCAGGATTTCCACCTGAAACGTCGACAATTCCTTCCCCCCCACAAAAGCTACTTGACCTGCTGAGTTCCTCCAGCAGATTGTTTGTTGCTGAAAGTAAAAAAATCTGAATGTGAGAGATTACGCAGTCTGAGTTGCAAAGGAATTTGGGAGTCCTAGTATACTAGTTGGAAAAGACTGGCAATCTGGTCTGGCACGTTACTGAGAAAGTTGACAGAATGTCATCATTTAGTGGTGGGAGAGTTGGACACAAAAGTAGGGAGGTAATACTTCAGGCATTGGTGAGACCACATCTGGAGTACTGTGTACAGTATTGATCTTCTCATTTAAGGAGGGATATTAATATGTTGGAAGCAGTTCAGAGAAGACTTACTGGAACAATCCCAGGAACGGGTGGGTTCCCTTAATGATGAAAGGTTGAACAGCTTGGGCTTCTATCTGTTAGAGTTTAGAAGCGTGGCAGGGACTTGAATGAAACATACAAGATCCTGAGGCAGCTTGACAGAACAGATGCGGGAGAATCCAGAAATAGAAGGTCACCGTTTAAAAATAAGGGATCACCCATCTAAGCTAGAGATGGTGCTGTCAGACTGAAATGAATACAATAGGGACATTGGGAATACAAGTCTAAGGACACCTGAAGGTGTCAGCACAGATGGATAAGGTGGTGAAGAAGGCATCTTGGATACTTGCCTTTAGTATCTGGGGACACAGGGTATAAGAGCAGGTGATCAAGTGATCTTACTGAGGAGGATTGTCAGGGTGGATGCTGAGAGGATATTTCCACTCAGTGAGGTATCTAGAACTGGGGTGCACAGTTTCAGCTTAAGAGATAACACATTTAAGACAGAGATGGGAAGCAATTTCTCGCTGAGTCTTGACTCTTTGGAATTCCGTATCCCAGAGAACGACGAAGACAGAATCAATGAAGGTGGAGATAGACAGATAGTTAAACTACAAGGGAGTCAAGGGGATGGGGAGAGAGGGGGAAAGTGGTGTAGAGGCCATGACTGGATCAGTCATGGTCTCACTGAAAGGTGGAGAAGGCTCGAGGGTCGACTGACCTACTTCTGCTCCTGTTCCTTATGTCCTTCCCCAGTTAGTTTTAGCATAGTCTTCCAATTGTTCACATCAGTCAGGGTCAATAAGCTTCCACCTTTGCAGAATTATGGATGGAGCCACAAGTGTGATCTTAGTTGCCAGATGTAACATGCCAGATGTTGCATGCCAAACTTCTGCATTTCGTGTCAAGTAAGAGAAAGTCTGGAAAAATGAAAGGAAAACCAGTCAGTTCCAAACAGTGATTGTCATCCTCTGACACATTCCATCATCTTGAGCAAGGGGAAATCACAGGGATTTTCGCATTTAACCCTGTGCCATGAAGAACAGGCCAGTTTGACAGTTAAAGGTGAATGCCGTGTGCATTCTCAGTGGTGATACAAAACTATCATAAAATCAGGATTGTAGTTTCATGGTGACTAAATATGTCAACTTCTAATTACAGCCAGATGAAATTCTGGAATGTGATTCCCAAAATGCCAGTAAAAGTCCCAGAAAGCCAGATAATAAAAAGAGAATTTGATTCATTCAGTAAATCCCATGACCTGGGTCACAGATCATTATCCAGTTATAAAGTACTTTCAAATACACTGAGGTACACACATTGAAACTGTTCTGCACGCATGCTGTCCCTGGGTTATGAATGCCTGACTTATTGACACTCCTGCATACAAATGAGCTCCCAAAATATTATTAAATGCAAAAATCCAACATACATACGTAAGTTTGTTCCTACAACCAGCAGAACTAGTTTCCTCTCTCTCTCCACTTTTAATAATTGTTCTTTCTTATCAGTCCTAAGTGCTTTTGATGCCATTCGTTACATAACTGTGGAGGTACGGTTACCATATCAAGTGTATTTTCCGACTTACAGACAAAAGCGACTTAAGGACGTCTGCAAAAATAGAATCTGTTCATTACCTGGGGATGACCTGTGTTGTGAAGTGATGAGATCAGAATATTTCAGACAGAGGTTCAGGTCTTTATTATTTTTATGGGATGCTGGCATCAATGGCAAGGCCAACATTAACTGCCCATCCCTAACTGACCTTGACAACATGGTGGTGAGCTGCCTTTTTGAACCACTGCAGTCCTTTTGTGTGAGGGTACTCCCACAGTGCTGTTGGAGAGGGAGATGTAGCATTTAGACCCCATGATGGTGATATATTTCCAAGTTAGAATGCGGGGTGACTTGGAGGGAATCTGGTGCTGACCTTGACGGTAGAGATTGGGGTTGGAGTAGCCTGGTCAACTATCTGTGGTGGTCCCTCGTGATCAACGATGATTTGCATCCACTTCTTTTGGTTCTGAGTTGATTGCTGAGGCCAATGTGGAAATAGCAGACTCCTCACAGACTGAGCTTGTTTGGTCTGATGAGATAGGTGGGTGTGTAGTTTGTGAAGTGGTCTGTATTTCCATCATTTACAGTGGGTGTCAAAGTCAAAGGCAAAGTCGAGTTTATTGTCATATGCACAAGTACATGTGTGCACAGGTGCCATGAAAAACTTACTTGCAGCAGCATCACAGGTACATAGCATCATATAAGGAGCATTAACTTGAAGCTATCAGTTCCACCTGGAGTACTTCATCTCCACTTTGAGTGAACATGTGCAGGCGCTTCACAGGAGCCACTGGGCATGTTGTATTTTGCCAAGGAGGTGGTTTTGGGCATGCAAATGACATGGCCTGTCCAATGGAGTTGATTGAGTGTAACCAGCCCCTGATGTGGGTGTTGGCTTGGCAAAGGACACTGATGTTGGTTAACTTATCCTGTTTTAGGATTTGGAGATTTTTATGGAGGCAGCATTGATTGTGGTTTGAGGTGGCTGTTGCAGTTATTCCAGATCTCAGAAGCATAAAAGAGGGTAGGTATCAATGTTACCTTGTAGACCATGAGCTTTGTACCAGGTTTAAGGCTCCTGGGAAACATGGACTGCTTCTCATATCTTGGGACTCACCATTTAGTGAAGGAAGATACCAACCATGAAATACACGGTTACCTTCCATGTGCCAGTACAGAAAAAGGGTTTTGCAAGGTCAATGGTGGTGCAGTTTGTAAGTGCTGCACACTGCCACCAGAGAGCGATAGTGGTGGACGGAATGGATATTTGGATAGTTGATGGGGTACCATTCAAGTAGGCTGCTCTGTCAATCTTCTTGAGGGTTGTTGGAGGCTGCACTCATCCAGGCAAGTTCAGCATATTCCATCACACCTCACCTGTGTCCTGTAGATAATGGAAAGATTTTGGGGTGTCAGGAGGTAAGGGACTCACCCGAGGACACTCAATTTTCTGACCTGCTCTTGTAGTCACAGTAGTTATGTGGTTAGTCCAGATGAGCTTCTGGTCAATGGTGATCGCCAGGATATTGATGGTAGGATACTCAGCCATTGTACTTAAGGATACATGGTTAGACTTGTAGGAGATCATAACTGCCTCGCACTTTTGTGGCACTTGTTACTTGCCACTTATCAGCCTAGGTCTTGCTCAGTGCAGGCATGTGCTGCATCATTTGCTGAGGTGTTGTGAATGGAATTGAACATTGTGTGATCAGCAGTGAACATCCCCACTTCTGACCTTATAGTATAGAAAGGCCGTTGAAAAGCTTGTGAAGATGAGTGGGTGTAGGGCACTGTCCTGAGGGGCTCCTGCAGTGATGTCTGAGTCTGGGATAGTTGACATCCAACAGCCACAGGCTTCTTTCTTTATGCAAGTTATGACTCCAACCATTGCAGTGCCTTCCCCTTTTTAAGACCATAACATATAAGAGCAGAATTAGGTCATTCGGCCTATTGAGTCTGCTCCACCATTCAATCATGGCTGATTTTTTTTTCAACCCATTCTCCCGCCTTCTCCCTTTAACCAATCAAGAACTTATCAATTTCGGCTTTAAATACACCCAATGACTTGGCCTCCACAGCCCTCTGTGACAACAAATTCCACAGATTCGCCACCCTCTGGCTGAAGAACTTCCTCCTCATCTCAGTTTTAAAGGGGTGTCCCTTTATTCTGAGGCTGTGCCCTCAGACTCTCCTACTGATGGAAACATTCTCTCCATGTCCACTCTATCCAGGCTTTTCAGTATTCGGTAGGTTTAAATGAGATCCCCCCTCATCCTTCTGAACTCCATCGAGTACAGGCCCAGAGACATCAAACGCTCCTCATACATCAAGCCTTTCATTCCTGGGTTCATTATTGTGAACCTGCTCTGGACACTCTCCAGGGTCAGCGCATCTTTCCTTCGATACGGGGCCCAAAATTGCTCGCAATATTCCAAATGCAGTCTGACCAATGGCTTATAAGATCTCAGCAGTACATGTTTTTATATCGTAGTCCTCTTGAAATGAATGCTAACATTGCTCACATTTTATCTCCATTGACTTCAGCTTTACCAGGGCCTCTAGAAGCCACATTCGATGAATTGTCGACACAAGAGACTGTAGATGCTGGAATCTGGACCAACACATAAAGTGCAGGAGGAACTTGGTCGAAACCCTTCATCTGGACTGAAAGATAAAAGGGTGATAGTCAGTATAAAAAGGAGGGAAGGGTGGGGAAGGAGCTGACAGGTGATAGGTGAATCCAGGTGAGGGGAGTGACAGGTAGATGAGGGAGGGGGTAGAGTGGGAGTGATGTCGGAAGCTGGGAGGTGATGGGTGGAAGTGACAAAAGGCTGAAGATGATGGAATCTGATGGGAGGGAAAGGGGGAGCATGGAATCAAGGGAGGGAGGTGGGGAGGGGAACTGGTGGGAGGAGTTTCTTTTCCCCAGGTGAGGGGGTTAAATGCTGACCTGATGTCAAGGAGAGTCAGTCTCACCTTGCCTCTGGGGTTCAGCTCCATGGTCCACGTTTGAACCAAGTCTGTGATGAACTCTAGAGCAGTGGTTCTGGCAAAAGACAAACTGGTCATTGGTGATTGGGACAGTAATATAGTTAGTTTCATCACACCACTGTTGAAACTTTCCAAAACTCTGCTGATGATTGCGAGCAGATTGATTGAGTGAGAATTATCTGCTTTTGATATGTTCTGTCTCTCGTGATCAGGACACACCTCGGGAATTTTCCGCATTGGAAGTCAAAGGGTGGTTGGTCCAGGGGGATTCCTGGGTGATCAGGTCTATTATGAAGAGAAGGAAACAGACAGCAAGGTTTTATGTTTCCTTCTGATTGTGGGGAAGTAGGAAGGCTGCAGTGGAACAACTGTGGGAGAGGTAGTTAGAGACCTTTTTGTTGGCACTTCCTCGCTGTCAGAACTCACACTTCACTTGTCCTACGTGACCACACATTCTCACTTAAAACTGTATCTCAACTGATTATATCAATTGAATCTGTGCACAAAGTTCACTACACATCTAAAGTCCTTCCAAGAGACAGCAATAGTTCATTGCATGCGTTAATAAGTTGAGTTTTTAATTTTCTTTCAATGATCGTTCATGCCTATTTTAGTCACTTTTCTCTGTTGAACCATCCCACACTGATTTCAATGGGTATATTTTGAGCAGTACCTAAGGAATCTAATTTGGTAACACCTATGATATTAAACATCATTATTACACAAAAATACATTGTATTTAGTGCAAAACAGGCCATTCAGCCCAAATAGTCCATACTCTTCTTCCCACTATACTATCCAAAGTCAAAGTCGAGTTTACTGTCATATGCACAAGTATGGGTACGCACAGGTGCAATGTAAAACTTACTTGCAGCAACATCACAGGCACATAGCATCAGATAAGCAGCAATCGCAAGAAAAACATAAACATAAATTAAACACAATTTTTACAAGAAAGAACACAATTAGAACAAGTCAAAACAAAGTCCATTTGAGTGCAAAGTGATCAAAGTTGTCGGAGTCATACAAGAAATCCTTCTGCTCCTTTCTCCCTGATGTAATCATGTAGCTTTTTCTAGAGAAAGCATCATAAGGAGGTTCATACAACCATGTGTATAGTAAGCAAAGAGGAGCAATAAGCAATCTGCTGGAGGAACTCAGCGGATCGAGCAGCAACTGTGGGGGCAAGGAATCAGGTTGAAACCCTGCATCAGGACTAAGTGTCCTGCAAAGCAAAGAGGAAATTTTATTTTTTTTAATTATCATACATTGATGTTCATTACTATTATTGCACACAACATGTAATGTTTAGGGAGCTTTGCACCTGTTTCAACCGAAGTCTGGTAACGTTCTCCTGACAAAAAAAAATCGGGCTCTCCCTGACATTTGCTTAACTTCAGTGCTTTTGCAACTGTGATCGTTTCGGTGACAGTGTGTGAGTTGCAAACTTTAATAAAAGTATCTGGCCCAAGATGTCTGGGAGGTCTCTACACCTGCAGGCAGAATAAATGGATTTATAGCACAGTGCCAGTGTGGCGTTTCAAAGCTTACGGGGTGTCAGGTTATGTTCAGCTGTTGCACTCTATAAAGTCTTTATTTGATGGTGAAGAAATGCATTCTCCTGTGGCAAAACTTTGCCTGGTGCGAGAAAATCTTGGGCTCTGGAGTTCCCCAGTTAAGACTCTGCCTCTCTACCAATCAGAATGAAGGAGCTCTCACCCAAATGGACCTTCACCGACCAATACAAATGTTTGCTCCCTGAATCAGTAGTGCACTGTGGCCACAGTGTGCCCTGGCATAAGTTATGCAACAGCAAATCACCAAGGCTTCTTCTGCAACACCTCCCGCTCCTGTGAGGAGAACTGAAGCATCTCACCTCTTGAGTTCCCTTTTCAGTTACATCTGCATTGGCTTTCCCCCATCAACATCCTGGAAGACCATGCAGCAGGAGTGTGAGGGGCACCTTCACCAGGTGGACTGCAATGGGTCAGGAATGCTGTTCACCATCTCCTGAAAAGTGACCAAGGGTGGGCGTTAAACGTCAGCCTGGCCAGTGACAACCAATGTCCTGACAACAATAAACAACTCAAGTTAAATCAGATTCTTCAATTTACCTGATGACACAAGAGAGTGCAGATGCTGGAATCTGGAGCAATAAACAAAAAGTGCTGAAAGAACTCAGCGGGTCAGGCAGCATCTGTGGACAGTCAATGGTTCGGGTTAAGACCCTTCATCTGGACTGAACGCTGGAGGATCCAGGTGAGGACGGGTGACAGGTAGGTGGAGGAGGGGAGAGTGGAGACAGCGACAGAGACCGGGAGGTGACGGGTGGAGGCAACAAAGGGCTGCAGATGATGGGATCTGATAGGAGAGGAAGGTGGAGCGTGAGACCAAGGGAGTGAGGTGGGGAGGGCAGAGGGGAACAGTGGAGGAGGAGACCCAGTGAGAGGAGTGTGTGGGGGATGGTCCAATTTCAAGTTCGGGTACACTGCTCCCCTCTGTCCCCTTCTCTGCCTCCTCCTGATCCACCCACTTCCTCCTACACCCACCCCCGTCCCCCCATCACCGTGTTTCTTTCCCCTTCTCCACCCAGTCCACCTATCACTTGCCAGTTCTTGCTCAACCCCTTCCCTTTACCTTTTTACACCGGCTATCTCCCCTCGTATCTTTCAGTCCAGATGAAGGGCTTCGACCTGAAACATCGACTGTCCATTTCCCTCCACGGAAGCTACCTGACCTGCTGAGTTCCTCCAGCATCTTGAGTAACAAACAATCTGCTGGAGGAACTCAGCGGGTCGAGCAGCATCTGTGGGAGGAAAGGAATTGTCGACGTTTTGGATGTGTCTCCTTCAGTGTCTTGTTTGTTGATCCTTCAATCTACCTCTTTATCGGAAGGTTGCCTATTCTGCTACGCAGGTCTGACTGAAACTTTGAGATGTGCTTCTGTGATGGTTTTACCACCTTAAAGGTGATATGTAAATGCAAGTTGTCCTTTGGTCATAGTGACCAGTGGAGCACTGCCAATTAGATGAAAGATCTGTTTAATGTCAGATCCAAATTGCTAGTTTTACTCAGTGCATCAGCATTCCAGACTTTACCCAAGTAAGTTATCTTTACACATGTTTCACATTGCATTCTGTAACTGCCTTAACTCCACCTTCTCGTCTATCCACGGTAATCTTTCACCCCTTGCTTATCAAGAACCTATCTACCTCATTCTTAAAAAACATCTAAAGACTTTAGTTCCACTGACCTTTGAGAAAGAGCTCTAAAGACACATAAGAGAAAAAAAAAGCCTCATTTCTCTGAGTCCTTATTTTTAAACCATGACCCCTAGGTTCTCTCACAAGAGGGAACATTCTCTCTGCAAGCATTTTATTTAGACCTCTCAGGGTCTTATGTGCTTTAATCAAGTCCCATTTTACTCATTGATCTGTACACTTCAGAGGCTTGAGTGTACGATTTTGGTTGACACTTCCAAAGGGAGTGCTGCACTGTCAAAGGTGGTGCCTTTCACATGAGGCATTAAGCAACTGACCCAGCTGCTCTCTCAAGAGGATCACATTGGCACTATTTCAAAGTGTCTTGGCCAATATTTATCCATCAATCAATGTTACTAAAATAGATGATCTGGTCATTGCCCCATTTTTATTTGTGGGATCTTGCTGTGTGCAGTTTGACTGCTGTGTTTCCCACAATTCAACACTCCATTTTGCAATAAAGGGTTTTGGGCTTCATGGAAATGCTAAATATCTGAGGTCTTTCTTGTTTTCTCTCTGTCTTCTTTCCTCTTCGATCCTGGTCTTCCAGTGTACTCCGCGGTGGGTTTCCAGAGTGGCCAGCTGGTAGAACCACTGCTTCACAGCTCCAGTGACCCAGGTTTGATCCTGACACCCAATGCTGTCTGTGTGGAGCTTGCCCGTTCTCACTGTGGGTATCCCTGGTGCTCTGTTTTCCTCCAACCTGCCAAGGATGTGTGGGTTGTTCAGTTCACTGGCCACTGTTAGTTGCCCCTGCTAGGTAGGTAGCTGGTAGAATTGATGAGGACGTGGAAAGGATGAATTAGGGGAAAATTAGTGGGAGGAAGGGATTGTTCTGTGGGCAGTATGACCTTGATGGGCTGAATGGAAATATAAATGTACTAGGGGATCTGAGGAAGAACCTTTTCATCCAGAGGGTGGTTGAAATCTCGAACGCACTTCCTGAGAAGGAGGTGAAGGCTTACAACTCTTTAGAAGCATCTGGATGAGCACTTGGATCACCAAGGCATGTAGGTGACTGACCATTTATTGCTGATAAATGGGAGATAGATACTTGATGATTGGCATAGACATGTGGGCTGAAGGGCCTATTTCTATGCTGTATGACTCTGTTACTCTATATATGAATACATCCACCTCTAAGTGAGTCCCATCTGTGATGTTAATCGTGGGGTATATGGTTATGTATTGGGTCGACCATATGATACACAGTTGCCTATGCTACAAGTGGTTTCTCACTGGTCTGGGTTGTGATCCCTATTATTGGACACAGTGGGAGAGAAACTAGGTGTGTGTGGGGCGGATAAATTGTGATAGTTCACTCACCCAGCCTGGGCTTTGACCAAAGTCAAGTTCACCCCCAACTTTTTATTTGAAATTATTATTATTAGGGTGGGTGATAATCAGTTTTATTGTTGAAACTGTGCCTGAAAAGTGGATTTGTCCCCAGCATTAGCTTTGAAATTATGTGCATTCTTTGCAAATTGTGAGTATCCCCCTTGAGAACACTTAGAATTTTGTTTTACAAATGGTGCATTTCAATTAATTACAGAACACTTCCTTTGTTTCATAGTTGAAAGACTAATCTCTGAAATACCAAACAATAGCTGAGGCTACGCAAGTGATGATAATCTTCATAAAACTTTGAGTTTGACATTCAGTGTTGCAGCAGTCACAAAAAATCACGCTAAAAGGTTGAAAATGAGCCAGGGAATGCCGTCTCTCCAAGTGATGGCTTGGAGCTTATTTTCTTCTTGCTGCAGTAACACCATATATTGAGCTCAGGGTTCAGAAACCACTGTATGGTCTTTTCAAAGAGGGACTTTATCTCAAAGGTGCCCCCACTGAACTTATATCAAGGGCAGGACATGATTGATTGGCCCAGGTTACTACATTAAGGGGCAGGACACGGTTTGATTTACCTCAAGTGACCACACAGCCCGTGTCCTGTTTAGATCATGTTGGAAACACCCAGGTCCAATGGGGAGGCCATCCCAGAATTTTCACCCTGTGACAATATTTGTCTGAGCTGGTTGTACCTCGGTGTGCTGCTTAGAGGTGATAATGTTCCCATGCACTTGCTACCCCAAGTCCTTAAGGTGATGGGTTGCATGTTTGGGAGATGTGTGTCAATTTCCCAATAAATCCCCAGAACTGTCATCTCTGCAGTAAGAGTGGTGAAATGAAAGTTCACCCACTGACTCTGAACATTACCAGCTGATGCCTGAGCTACACGGCAAAGTTTCTCTGTTACTCTCCACAGTGGAAGAGCTAGGCAGCATCCTGGAGAGATGCTCTTCCATCTCCGATGTGATCATTGGAAACAGTTGTGCAGAAATTGGGCAAAGGTAAGGTAAAGCACACACACCTCCCCCACCCCCAAAACACACACACACACACACACAAACAACTCACACTACACACACACTCACACACACTAACCACACAGACCACACACCACCCACACTAGACACACACACAGACATACCACTCACAGCACACACACACACACACACACACACACACACCACTCACACCCAAACACACACAACATACCACTCACACACACCACCCACATACACAGTGCACAGCACACCACACACACCGTGCACGTGTGTGCACACCACACACAACGTACTCTTTTGCACACCTTATTGACTCCTTACTGCAGCATCCGATGCTCCTGAGGATATTTGCAGTACAAGTCATGTCAGCTGGAATGGGGAAAGGTGTTAGGGTGCACAATGCCAGAGCCATCCAAAAGAATGGAGAGCAAGCAAACTGTCTTGTCAATCAATGTGCAATGCTGACTTGACACCATTGAAATCAAATGGGAGCTCTAATCCCCTGGGTTAACCTTGTACAGCTGAACACACATTGACCAGAGAAAGGACTCCCACACCAGAGCTATTTGAAGGGATCATTGACCACATGCAAGTTAGTTGATTGATTTCCACAGCCCGAGCTTCAACTGAATGATGCTTCACTGCTTCCACAGTGAGTGGTATGAATGTCTCCCAGGGTGGCTGCTATAGCTACAGTGCTCCTTCCCTTCCACAGGTCCAGGGTGGCTTGAAGCAATCCAGGTGAGTTTAATCAGTGCAAAATTGGGCCCCTTGGTGTAGCAATAACAGGCATGGTTGGCGCTGGCAGTTCTTGCCTTAGCTCAGTGCTACCTGTGCCAGTTTGAACAGGAAATGGTTCATCACATGTTGTGATCTCTGCATCTGTTTCCAGAGACTGTGCAATTTTGCCCCACCGATTTGCTTCTTAAGTAGCAAGTATAACATTACCATCAGACTACAAGAGGAATTCTATCAGAGATAAACAAATTAATTTAAAATAGAGACTAACAGGACTCAGGTTTTTAGTCAAAAGGAATTTTCCAGTCCAGAAAGTCCCTAAGGCAGCATCCAAGACCAGTCATCATGATAAATGTGATGACCTTTCGGGTGTCTTGTTGGATAAGAGTGGGGCAATGGGCAGGTTTCCTCTGCACGTGGTTGCTCTGTCTCATGGAACAGGCTGCTATTTCTCCACTGCATCAAAAAGTGAAGCAAATTGAACAAACTTCTGATCACCAACACGGGAGCATTGCTGGAATGGAAGGTGAGAAGGCAGGACTGGCTCAACACCATCTTGGAGATGAACGTAGATGTGTGGGACTTGACAAGTGACTGCATGTGTATGCACGTCATTCTGTCTGCATTGTTTGTGTGTGTGTGTGTAAACCAAATACACATATTATTCAAGTCTGATGTTACAAAAGTCTTGAGGAAGTTTTGAGATTATGCAAAGATGCTTTGCGGAAGGTACTTCTCTCCTAATGAAACTGCATTAAAGCACAAGTTAAGTGGTCATAGACAGAAGATAGGTATTCTATCTCATTGAGAGAAGTAAATATCCAACTTAAAGTTTTTGTTACACCATGCACATCGTAAAAAACTGTGATTTTTTTGTTCCACATTTAGTTCTCTGTGTGTTTGAGATGGTAACACAAGGAGGTGCCTGGATTAGTGCAGTATCGTCTAACAGTGCACAACACACAGCTAGACACCACTTCTGCGACTTTCATTCACACCCGTGTGTCCTTTGATGTCACAGGTTCCTCATGCAGAAGAAGGCGTCACAAGACCTAAAGCCTGTATTGTAAATGAAAGTGGACCTGCCTCTCCAGCTCCCACCTAGGGCTCCCCTTCAGTAACCTCCACTTTAAATGGCCTAACTAGGCGGTGCTGGTCGTTGTCATATTATGGGATCTTGCTGTGCAAAAATAGGAAGCTGCAAATCCACTTTACCGGAACAACCACACTTCAACAAACATATAGTTGGGTCTAATTACTTTGGGGTATCTTTAGTCCTTTTTGAAAAAAACAACATAAATGCAAGTCAGTGACAATGTTGTGCCTGTGAATGAGCCACACAGAGACTGGAGACTGGTGTGTAAGGTCATTGTTCAGCACAAGCAGACACCCAGGAATAGACCTGGTGGAAGATTTTCCTTGGAGCAACTCAATAGCATCTCCATGAACTGAAAATACATTAAGTTTTGATACTCTAAAGGACAAAGATAACAGTAGGTGATTGAATACAACTTCAACAATTACACTTGCACAGTTTAATTCAATATTTTGAGTGCAGGCATGTGGTTCCATTCAATTACCTATTTGCAATAGGAGTGCACTGCAACTGACAAGACACCTCTGAATATTCAAACAACTTTACTGGGTTAAAGTAATTCATATGGGTCGTCCAAAAGCTTCCGAGGACAGAAACCCCAGACACTCAAAATTACTGTCATGAGGGCTGACTCTGGGTTTACAAATGCCTCCACTCATTAACTGATGGAACAGATATGCTTATGACCATGTTTCAATGGATAACAGTGAAGAGCCTTACTTAATCTCTGTCACAATGGTGCAAGGTATTTCAGATGACGATGTCTGATGCCTGGTTTGATGTCGGCTGATTAACATAGCGCCATCTTCTTACCCAACAAGCAAACTGCTGGAGGAACTCATCGGGTCAGGCAGCATCTGTGGAGGGACATGGACAGTCAACGTTTTGGGTCAAGACCCTTCGTCTTGACTGAAAGATAGAGGGGAGAGAGCCAGTATAAAGAGGTGAGGGGGAGGGGTGGAGCCAGAGCTGGCAGGTGATGGGTGGATCCAGGTGAGGAGGGGTGAGAGGCAGATGGAGGAGGGGAGGGTGGAGATAGTGACAGAGGCCGGGAGGTGATGGGTGGAGGCAACGGAGGGCTGCAGATGGTGGGATCTGATATGAGGGGAAGGTGGAGCATGGGACCAAATAAGGGAGGTGGGGAGGGCAGATGGGAAAGGTAGGGGGAGGTGACCCAGTAGGAGGGGTGTGTGGCTGATGGGCACATGGAGATAAGATTTCTTTATTAGTCACATGTACATCGAAACATGCAGTGAAGTGCATCTTTTTTTTGCGTAGAGCGTTCTGGGGGCAGCCCACAAGTGTCGCCACGCTTCTGGTGCCAACATAACATGCCCACAACTTCCTAACCCGTACGCCTTTGGAATGTGGGGGGAAACCGGACAAAGTTAATGAAATTGACTTGGAAACGGCAGCGATGTAGTTGTCGATGTAGCGGACAAAGAGCTGCGGGGCGGTGCCAGAGTAGGTTTGGAACAGAGACTGCTCCATGTAGCCAATGAAAGGTTAGAGCCCATGGCTACACCTCTGATTTGTAGAAAGTGGGAGGATTCAAAAGAGGAGTTGTTGAGGGTAAGCGCAAATTCGGCCAGGCGAAGGAGAGCATTCAAAGGGGGGAGCTGGTTGGATCTCTGTTCTAGAAAGAAACGGAGAGTCCTCAGGTATCCCTGATGGGGGAAATGGAAGTGTTCAAGGGCTGGCCAACCGTGGTGAAGATGAGGCAGTGGGGGAGAGAGAATTGAAAGTTGTTAAGATGGTGGAGAGCAGGCAAGGTGTCCCGGACGTAGGTGGGAAGGTTCTGGACAAGGGGGGACTGGATGGAGTCAAGACATAAGGAGGTAAGTTCAGTGGGATAAGAGCACGCAGAAACAGTGGGCCTACCCAGGCAGTCCTGCCTGTGAACCTTGGGTAGGAGATAGAAACGGCCAGTATGGGTTTTGGGAAACTATTAGGTTGGAGGCTGTGGAGGGGAGGTCTGCTGAAGTGATGAGATGTGTCATGGTTTGGGAGTCAGTGGCCAATACGTATGAGGACGTCTCATGGTCATGTCGGTCTGGGCCTCCTACTCTGTAGACAGGGCTGTTTGTTTAGCAGTTGCTGCCCTTTTAATTCCAACACCGCTTGCTGCTTGTACATTTTGAAACAGCACATGGAGACTGGTTCTTGTTTGTATTAATGGCTACTGTATCTTATACACGATGCTGCTGCAAGTATGTTTTTCACTGCACCTGTGCACACATGTGCTTGTGCATATGACAATAAACTCGACTTGGACTTTTTTAAAACTTTATACTTTGACTATGGCTGCTTTTCCCTAACAACTCTTTGATTTTAGTGGCTCTGGGGAAGTTTGAGTGGAGGAAGGAAAGTGGGGGTGGGGGTTGTGGTTGGCCCCTAAGTTACATGCATCAGGAATGCTCACTAGGTAATATGCAGTTCCATCCGACATAGCACCAATTAATTCCGTCTGCTTTAGAAAGTGAGTAAAGTTCATTCTTTGGCAGTAAAAGGCATCTTCGCTGGGATTGTGAGCTGTTCCTTCCCCCTCTGAAAGGCCTGGATAGAGTGGACGTGGAGAGGATGTTTCCATTAGTAGGAGAGTGTAGGATCGGAGGGCACGGCCTCTGAATTAAGGGACTTCCCTTTAAACCTGAAATGAGGAGGAATTTCTTCAGGCAGAGGGTGGTGAATCTGTGGAATTTGTCACCACAGAGGGCTGTGGAGGCCAAGTCATTGGGCGTATTTAAGGCAGAGATTGATAGGTTCTTGATTGGTAAGGGGGTTAAGGTTTATGGGGAGAAGGTGGGAAAATGGGGTTGAGAAAAAACAATCAGCTATGGTTCAATGGCGGAGCAGACTCGATGGGCCGAATGGCCTAATTCTGCTCCTATATCTTATAGTTTTATGGCCTCTAGAGAAACAAAGGACTGCAGATGCTGGAATCTAGATGAAAAACACGATGATGCTGGAGGAACTCATCAGGCCAGGCAGCATCCGTGGAGAAAAGCAGGCGGTCAATGTTTCGGGTCAGGACCCTTCTTCAGGACAAGATAGGAAAAGGGGGAAGCCCAATATATAGGAGGGAAAAGCAGAGCAGTGATAGGTGGACAAAAGAAGGGAGGCGGGGTGGGCACAGGACGGTGATAGGTCGATGCAGGTAAGAGAGAGTGATAGGCAGGTGTGGGGGAGGAGGGGAGAGCAGATCCACCGGGGGATGGGTCAAAGGTAAGAAGAGAGGGGAAAAAGAGGCTAGGAAAGGGAAGAAGGGAAGAAGCATGATAGGGGAGGGGGTTGGTTGTAGGGAATGGTGGGTGGGGATTACCTATGGCCTCCGTTCTTGTCAGAATCCAAGGCAGCAGGTTCACGTCTCTGGTGAATAAAAATAAAAAAAGACTCTAAATGCTGGAAACCTGAAATAAAACCAAAAAATTCTGGAAATACCCAGTGAGTCGGACAGCACGCTGAGGGCAGGTGCCCAGTGCAACCCCAAGGTTGGCCCTTTGGGCCTGCAGTGACCCGTTCACTTCAACTCCATGGAGCCCTGATAGTTTATATAACCTGCTGGAGTCTCTGGGTCAGATCCACAGAGTGCTGAAGAGCGGGGTGTGGTGGTGAAGCACTCCAGCTCCTCCTTTGGCTCACTTCTATTGCTGCATGGACCCCTTAAAGCAACACCTCTACACTGATGGCATTATCAAACCAATAAATATTCAAGAGAAACGAAGGACTGCAGATGCTCGAATCTAGATGAAAAACACGATGATGCTGGAGGAACTCAGCAGGCCAGGCAGCATCCGTGGAGAAAAACCGACGGTCAACATTTCGGGTCAGGACCCTTCTTCAGGACTGAAGATAGGAAAAGGGAGAAGCCTAATATATAGGAAGGAAAAGCAGAGCAGTGATTGGTGGGCAAAAGAGGGGAGGTGGGGTGGGGACAAGGTGGTGATAGGTCGATGCAGGTAAGAGATAGTGATAGGCGGGTGCGGGGGAGGAAGGGAGAGCAGATCCACCGGGGGATGGGTCAAAGGTAAGGAGAGAAAGGGGGATAAAAGGTAGATAAAAGAGAGATAGGCTAGGAAAGGGAAGAAGGGAAGAAGCGTGGTGGGGGGGGGGTGTTGCGGGGAAGGGGGTGGGGGTTACTCAAAGTGGGAGAATTCAATGTTCGACCTCCCTACTGAGGAAGGATGCTTTTTTGCAGTATCAACGAATGCCAACTAACTGACAGGTTTGTGCTGGAGGCACATCTTCACTAACTCAACTATTCATGTCCAAATCAATTTCACTTTAGATCCATAACTGACAAGATTTTTCCCTTGCTCTTCTTCCAGTCTAGTGTACGGCATTCAGTGTTCACCATGTGGTCCCCTGTACATTGGAGAAACCAAACGCATATCGGGTGACCGCTCTGCGGAGTGTCTACACCTGATCCACAGTGGTGATCCTGAGCTTCAAGTTGCCTGTCACTTTAATGCACTGCCCAATCCCACTGTGACCTCTCTATCTGTGGCCTCCTGCACGGTTACACCGAGGAAGCTCGAGGAGCAACACCTCATCTTTCATCTGGGCATGTTGCAGCCTGCAGGACTCAACGTCGATTTCTACAACTTTAGATAACTGACTCTTTCTTTCTATAAGTATTGGGACAGGCCATTTTTGCCTGTCAGCCTTTTTTATTCCCGCCATTTTTTCTTTCATGTGTACATTCTGACCTGCTGGGCATGTCCCGGTAAGCCAGACTATACATCTCACAGACTTCACAACGTTAACAACACATTAAACAGACTACACATCCCACAGGCTTTACAGCATTAGCAACACATTACACAGGCCAAGAAACTCAACTGCCCAAAAATGGCCACATTATTTCATCCTATCAGACATTTTCCCCTTGTTACACCCATCACCCTTTCCAGGTTAACTTGTTTCTCTCTTTCTCAGTTCTGATGAAGGATTGCAGACCTGAAACCTTTCCCTCTCCATAGATGCTGCCTGGTCTGCTGAGTTTATCCAGCATTGTCCGTTTTTATTTCAGATCTCCAGCAACTACTGTTTTGATAAGATATCTTTCTTAGTCACATGTACATTGAAACACACAGTGAAATGCATCTTTTGCGTGGAGTGTTCTGGGGGGCAGCCCGCAAGTGTCGCCACGCTTCCGGTGTCAATATAACATGCCCACAACTTCCTAACCCATACGTCTTTGGAATGTGGGAGGAAACTGGAGCACCCGGAGGAAACCCACGCAGATATGGGGAGAACGTACAAACTCCTTACAGACAGTGACCGGAACTGAATTCGGGTCGCAGGCGCTGTAATAACATTACGCTAACCGCTACTTGATTTTCAAGACTTTTCATCCTACCTGACCTGGCTACAATGAAGTACATACTAAAGCAAAGTGAAGAGCATCCTGCCTCATCAGCCTGACTCCCAAGTTTTGTGTGGTATGTGGAAAGAGGGGAAGAATCTTGTATTTTTCTCTATGCTGGAAATAAACCTGTCTTCAACGAATCATATTTTCACATCAGGGCATGAGAGACATCACAACACCAAATAAGGCCACAAAATAATTGAGAATATAAAAGTTAGATGTTGCTCACAGCACCTTCTACCAGAATGGGCAAGTCAGGTGATGTCCATCACGGACAAAGGCTTGGGACCCAGGCGTCAGTCGAGAACTAAACCTAAAGCCACGTGCTGCACACGTGGGCCCTTCAGGTCTCTGAATTCACTGTCAGTCCCCTTAAGGATTGTCAAGTTCTTGTTCAGCCACGAACAGGAAAAAGGTTATTTTCAGCAGGAACCAACAGGAAGCTTCTTTTTGTTGAGGGAGAGGATTATCAGCACTGGTTTCCACTGGCCAGTCCAAGATACAGCACCTACCAATACTGTCGCACTGAGATACTGAGGCAAACATTCTAAATATCCTATAAATGCCTCATCTGACAGAGAAGAAGATGTAGAATAAAAGGCTAAAAGTGTTTGAGGTCATGTGGTAACAGCTCTTTATTTAGATAGTTTGACATTGCTGAAAGGAGACGTTCCTGATTAACAGCACTTTTGATCAGTGACTGAGCAGAGCTGTTGTGGAAGCGCTGCGTACAGAGGGTAGAGTCAGTATAAATAGAGCCATTTGTGTGTCAGTTAGAGGTCAGCGGTCATTTTTGCCTCTGAGTTAGAGGGTATTAGTGTGTTTTGATGGGCAACATGCTAACTTTTGAGTCAGGAGGTCATTGCTCAAGGTCCACTTTGGACAGCTAGAAAGAAGGTTTAGGCCAATTACCTAATACAGTAACAAGAAAGTGCTACCCTACCGGAAGTCTCATCTTTTGCATTGGTATTGGTTTATTATTGTCACATGTACTGAGATTCAAAGAAAAACTTTTAGTTGCATGCCATCCAGACAGATCATGCCATACATAATTACATCGAGGTAGTAAAGAGAAAAACAGAATGCAAAATATAGTGTTGTGGTTACGGAGAGAAGTGCTGGGAGACAAATCAAGTGCAAGGGCCATGACAAGGTAGATTGGGAGATCAAGAGTTCAAGAGTTCATCTTTTAGCGTATGATGGTCCATTCAAGTGTCAGATGTCAGCGGGTTAGAAATAATCCTTGAGTCTGGTGGTTCATACTTTTGTATCTGCTGCTCGACGGGAGGGGGGAGAAGGGAGAATGACCAGAGTGTGCAGAAGCTCTTTCCCTCCTAGATACTGGCTGTCTAGCACTCATCCATTCTTCCAAAGTGTTGCACCTCATGGCGCTTTGTGTCCAACATCCATCTCCCCAGCCCAATAGTGTTCTGGACATAACTATGAATTCTTCTCAATTTATCCCCTCTACCAAATTTTAAACCAAGTAGACTTTCCATCGGGAACATCCCCAGCAGGTGAATGTAAAGGACCCCTTGAAGACAAGGTATCCTCATTAAAAAACAATAATCACAAAGGTATTTGTTGGGATATGATCTGTTGCAAATGGATGTGCAGCTGGTGACAGAAAAATACAAATTCTTTTCACCTTTCCCAGGTCGCTCCCCCACCAAGTGTTAGAGGTGGGCAGAGTGATGTGTTTCTTATGCTGATCACTTCATTGGGTGGCCTGAGGTTGTGAAAGGGGCTAAGTAAATTTTAATGCTTTCACTTTACTTTCTCCTTGAGCTTGGAAGCTTGGACAACACATAGCATGGAATCCTTCACAACTGGTCAACAGAAGATTGCCAATTTCCCCAGAGTATCCAGAAGTCACCCAGAATGGAGGATGAAAACACCACTGTGCTCACGGTTCTCAGCTGTGCACCTTCTTGGTGGTTAGAATTTTGTTTTCAGGGTGGGGATGTTAATTTACTTAAGATATCTTTATTAGTCACATGAACATCGAAACACACAGTGAAATGCACCTTTTTGTGTAGAGTGTTCTGGGAACAGCCCGCAAGTGTTGCCACGCTTCTGGCGCCAACATAGCATGCCCACAACTTCCTAACCCGTATGTCTTTGGAATGTGGGAGGAAACCGGAGCACCCAGAGGAAACCCACGCAGACACGGGGAGAACCTACAAACTCCTTACAGACAGCGGCTGGAATTGAACCCTGGTCGCTGGTGCTGTAATAGTGTTACGCAAACCGCTACACTACTGTGTTGACAAATTTTCATGAGCAAGATCAATGGATTTTTGTTAGGTCTGGGTTTCAATGTTTGTATAAGGCAACAGCATATCATTACACTAACCGCTGCACTACCGTGCCTGCCGGTACTTCCTGGAGAAGGTGTTGAGGGATCAGTTACTTGAAGTAATCCAGTCCGTGTGCTGTGGGGATTTTGCCCCGGTGACCTTAAACCTCCTTGTATGAAGGCTGATGGTGCAGATTCCTGACTGCAGGGAGACCCAACTGTTGCAAGGTAGAAGTGACAATGTTTCCCCACCGTGGGGAAGTGTCGAACAGGAAGGTGTAAGTAGCCACAAATATGCAGGCGTTCTTGCAAGGTCCATCAGGTAGGCTTTGGTCATAAAGTCATATAAAACAGAAACAGGCCCTTCCGTCCGCACTGACCATCAGCCATCTATTTACGCTAATCACCCATTTACACTAAAAAATCCCCAATTTTTAAATTCTCCTCACGTTATCCTCAACTACCCCCAGATTCTACCTCTCATCTACACACTAGGGGCAATTTACAGTGGCCAATTAACCTGCCAATCCACATGTCTTTGGGATGTTGGAGGAAACCAGAGGCCCGGAGGAAACCCACAAGGTCACAGGGAGAACATGCAAACTCCACACAGACAGCGCCTGAGGTCAGGATCGAACCTCCTGTGATTGCAGCTTTACCAGCTGCACCACTGGTTGCTCATCTTAAAATGATGTCACCTTTGGTGATCACATTTCCTGGCTTTACCGAACAGGTGAAAATCACCCCTCGGGACCTCGTGAAGGCTTTTTTTTTGTATTTAAACTTTATGTCTCAGTTGATTAGAAGCCCATTGACCCAGACATCAGTTGACAGGTCCTCCCCAGGTATCGAACGCCTGTCTTACGGACACCCCATACGTATGAACGAGTGTTTGGGAGAACGACGGGATGGATGGGGATGGATTTGCCAGCTGCTGCGGGGCTACAGGCACCATCTGCCGAGTGGGAATGGGACATCTCCCCGTGCCTTCGAACCCCGAGCAGACCTGGGAATGCTGAACAGACTCACTCACTGTTAGTGAGAGAAACAAAGGACTGCAGATGCTGGAATCTAAATGAAAAAAACAGGAGGAAGACCACCTCATTTTCCACCGTGGGACCTTACAGCCTAATGGCATGAACATCGAACTCTCCCACTTTAAGTTAACCAAACCTCCCCCCACCAACCCTCTTCTTTTCTTCCCTTTCCTAGCCTATCTCTCTTTTATTCTCTTACTCTCCTTCTTCCTCTCCTCCCCTCCCCTCGTGAGGCACCTGCCTCCATGCCTTTGACCCATCCCTTCTGCTCTCTCCTTCTCTCCTGAATCTACATATCACTACCTCTTACCTGCATCTACCTGCCCACCCCGCCTCCCCTCTTTCGTCCACCTATCACTGCTCTGTTTTCCCCCCTATATTATTGGGCTTCCCCTTTTCCTATCTTCAGTCCTGAAGAAGGGTCCTGACCTGAAACGTTGACCATCTGCTTTGCTCCATGGATGCTGCCTGGCCTGCTGAGTTTCTCCAGCACCTTTGTTGTTTTTTCAACTAAGTTCATGAGGCCGACTGGTGGCCACTCTTTCCGTGCCTGCTCGCTCCCCTGTCACCACTGATTCTGGGATCCTCTCCCACACACTGTGGTTGTTCATTTCCAACTTACAGACGGTTGGGGTTACAAAAAGTTCTCTGGAACAGAACCCTATCGTCACCTCGGGGACTTCCTGTACCCTCTGTCCTTTGAGCAAAGCCGACTAGTTGAAACCATTTCTCCTCTTTCAGGGTAATCAGTTGTCTGATATTCATCACTTCCTGATACATCCTTCAAAAGTATAGCACCTCTTATTCCTTGGCATCCAACATCCAGACCAATGCAAAGAATGGTTCAGGCATAATTCTCAAGTTACCCACACTTTCCATTTTGAATCAAATAGAATTTTTTTTCTCTGAAACAAAGAAGAATTTTCTTTTTGAGACTTGTGGAATTTTCTTAACTGACTGTGCATTAATCGTCTCTCTGTCATATTTGCTAAGATTGTACATGCTGGAATTGCGGATCTAATGTCAGCTTTGGTGTTTCTACAGTGTCAATGGAAAGGTCAGTGCAATCCGTGTGTGCAATGTGGAACTGATTGGGGGTTGCCTGTGTTTTGTTTGAGTGACAAAGTGTCGCCAGTGGCCAAATGAATAATGTAGACAAAACCAATAGGCCAAGGTAAGTCAGTGCACAGGTAGTCCTTGCTTAACATCGCATTGCTTTTAGGGAAACAATGTTAAATGGAGCAACAGACAATCTGCTGGAAGAACTCAGTGGGTCGAGCAGCATCTGTGGAAGGAAAGGAATTGTTGATGTTTCAGGTTGACGGATCCTTTTCGCAGGCCAAGATCAGGGATAGGAGGCAGGTAAATGGCTGGATAGGTTTGGGTGGGGTTGGGGACAGACATTTGAGAGTTGGAGGACAATGGATGGGTGAAAGATAGATAGTAAATATGGGACATACATCCATTGGGTTTCAGTCTGGTTCCATGAAGTCCTTGGATCTTGGAATCATAACTGACCAGCTGAGCACTGTGACCCTGCATGAGGTAAGCAATTATGTAATAGTGAGGTTAGCTGATGACTGAACCTGTCACTTATAGTTTGCAACATGATAACAAAATGAAGATGAATGAAGCAAAGTTAAGTGAGGATGTACTGAAACATTAGAACAGGTTCTGGAGGTTGCAGAGTCATGGTTGGAGTGAGTCCAGAGTAATTTGTAAAAGTTAGTCACTTAAGTGTTAATTGCTTTTTTGGGTGATCATTTTATGTGCTGGTTAATTGTGGCCTGGTATCTGCTGACCTAGAGAGGATACCACAGCAAAACTCTACACACAGCATGGCCTTGGGAACACTATATGGCCTTGGGAACACAACATGGACAAGCATGATCTCAGGAACACAACTTGCCCCAGAATGTATGTTCATTTGAATTCACCCTCATTCTCTTTCTAGAAGCTGATATATATCAGCCCTATTTGGGGCATGGTTTGGTTGACTGGTTTCTAAGCAACGTAGTCATAATAAATCCTTGGAAGATTTATCGCTGTCTATCTCCAAGACATTTGTTTCACTGCAGAGTAAAGGCTCTTGAAATTTGTTTGAACTTCGTGGAGCTTGATTGCCATAAAAGGCAGATGTTTATGCAGAGCTGAAACATTTCTCAGATAGCATTGTATTAGTTACAAGTGTTCCACATTTCCATGTAAAATTTCTCCATAAATATAATCCTTCTCCCAGTCAGCTGAAATGTATTCCGTTAGATCTTTCTGATCTCTAACAGAGACCTTGGTTGAATCGATTAATGGTGTTTTGTGCAGTCTGTTATTTCTGTTGCATTGTGCTGTAATTATTTAAAAATACACCAAACTCTCTGATATAAAACATATATAAATGTAAGGCATATTTTGTTGCTGGATTCTGTCTCTCCTTTTGGTTTTCTTCCTTGCTAAAGACACCGATTTACATCGAGATCCCTTCCCAAGAACTGGGCACCATTTACTTCCTTGCCAATGGGGTCATTCTTGCTTTTGGTCACCAGTGGCTTTGTGAAGGATATGGCTTCAAGCCTCCTTTCGAAGACTCAAATGCACTAATCCAGAATCATAGGATCATAGAGTCATACAGCATGCAAACAGGGCCTTCGGCCCAGCTAGTCCGTGCCGAATAAGAGTCCCATTTACCTGCATTTGGCCTATATCCTGCTAAACCTTTCTTATCCACGTAGCTGTCCAAGTGTCTTAAATGTAGCTGATGTACCTGCCTCAACCACTTCCTCTGGCAGCTCATTCCATATACTGACCACCCTCTGGGTGAAAAAATTGCCTCTCATGTTCCTATTAAATCTCTCCCCTCTCACCTTAAACCTCTGCCCTGTAGTTCTCGATTCCCCAACCCTGGGGAAAAAGACTGAGTGCATTGACCCTATCTATGCCCCTCATGATTTTATACACCTCGATAAGGCCACCCCTCATTCTCCTGTGCTCCGGTGTGTAAAGTCCCAGCCTGCTCCAGCTTTCTCTATAATTCAGTCCCTCGAGTCCTGGCAACATCCTCGTAAAGAGGATAAAGGCCGAGTTCACTCGACCTGTTTTCATAAGGCATGCTGCCCAATCCAGGCAACATCCTTGTAAAGAGGCTTTTTCCCAGGGCTGAAATGGTTGCCACAAGAGGGCACAGGTTTAAGGTGCTGGGGAGTAGGTACAGAGGAGATGTCAGGGGTAAGTTTTTTACTCAGAGAGTGGTGAGTGCGTGGAATGGGCTGCCGGCAACGGTGGTGGAGGCGGATACGATAGGGTCTTTTAAGAGGCTTTTGGATAGGTACATGGAGCTTAGAAAAATAGAGGGCTATGGGTAAGCCTAGTAATTTCTAAGGTAGGGACATGTTCGGCACGCCTGTATTGTGCTGTAGGTTTTCTATGTTTCTATCTAAGTCTTTCCAGCACTCTTTCCATCACTGTCGGGTTTGCTACCATTTGGTTGAGATGTTATAAACCATGCTCACCCTTTGCTGTCTCAGGTGGATGTGAAGGATTCCATGGCGTTATTGGAAGAAGAGTTTTCCTGGTGTCCCTGGCCAACGTATTTATCACTGACCTCCCAAGCCCTGCCATTGTAAGCACTGCACACCTTGGTGCCATGCATCCGGAACGATAATGACCGCACATCAGAAGGCTCTCATTGGCTGTGAACCACACTGGCACTGTGTAGCGGTAATGATACAAGCCTGCTGGGCAATTTCAGCGGACTGATATGAGTCAACCACCTTGCTGTAGGTCCAGCGTCACATATAAGGCCAGAGAAGCTACGGAAGGCAGGTTTCCTCCCCTGGAGGGCTTTAGTAAACCAGTTGAATCATTAACTGGTTTCATGGTTACCACTGAGGTTAGATTTAAAAAACAATCTCTACAGGTCCTTCCTGGGTTACAGCAGCGTTCCTCTCCTGTGAACTGTCGGTAACCCAGGCAGTCCGCAAGTTACAAATGCAGCTGTGAACCATGTTCCCAGGCAACAGAAGATGCCTGTAGCCCTGCAGCAGCCAGCAAATCCATCCTGGTAGTCTCCCAAACACTCGTTCATATGTACGGGCTGTACATAAGTCGGGCGTTCGTAACATGGGGAGGACCTGTATTATTTAGCAGACCAAATTTAATTCCGTTCAAACTACCATTCAAACATATGAACATACAATGAACATGCAAATTAGGAGCAGCAGTCTGCCACCGAGCCCCTCAACTCTCCTCCATTTAATAAGATCCTGGCTGATGTGACTATAACCTCAACTCTACATTCCTGTTTACCCCTGGTAACATTCCACTCCTTGCTTATCAAGTATCTATCTACCTCTGTAGAACTATGTTGTGGCATGTGTATATACATGTATGTTTATGTATGTAGGTCATGGAGAGATACAGCACGGAAACAGGCCCTTTGGTCTGTAGAGTCCATGCTGACCATCAATCACCTATTTACATCAATTCTACATTAATCCTAACTTTTAGTCTCCCCAAATTCTCATGAACTCCCCCCAGATTCTACCCCTCACCTACACACTAGGGGAAATTTACAGCGGCCAATTAACCTGCCAACCAGCACATCCTTGGGATGTGAGAGGATACTGGAGCCCCCGGAGGAAACCCACACGGTGCAGTGTCCACACAGACAGCACCAGAGGTCAGGATCGAACCCGAGTCTCCGTCACTGTGAAGCAGCGTATCTACTAACAGCATCACTGTGTTGTACAGGCTTAGTACTCATTGTCTCACGTCTCTGCTAGGGATTATTTTGGAGTTCTCCTGCATAGTTTCAATGGGACAGAATCCAAATGCCCCACGTCCAATGATTGGTTTCAATAGCCTTAAAGTATCAGTTGAAGTTAAACTGTGAGACACAAGAGATTCTGCAGATGCTGGAATCTGGAGCAACACACACAAAGTGCTGGAGGAACTCAGTGGGTCAGGCAGCATCCATGGAGGGAAATAAACAGTTGAAGTTTTGGGCCGAGACTCTTCATCAGGACTAGAAAGGAAGAGGGCAGAAGCCAGAATAAGAAGGTGGGAGGAGGAGGAGGAGCACACTACAGCACAGTACAGTCCCTTCGGCCCACAATGTTGTGCCGACATTTTATCCTGCTCTAAGATCTATCTAACCCTTCCCTCCCACATCGCCCCTATTTTTCTATCATTCATGTGTCTATCTAAGAGTCTGGAGGGATAGCGATTAGCTAACAATTTGGAGTAACAAGAGCAGCAACATCTTGCACTTACATAGCACTTGCAATAGAGCAAAATATTCAGGCAGTTTCACAGTCTCAAACCAAAGAGGCATGTACAATATTTCACCTTCAAAAGGGCATTGGATGGTGCAGCACAGAAAGAAGCCACAGCCCATAACAGCAGTGCTAGAGCTATTGACTTATTTCCTTTCCTAACACGTCTGAACTCTTTCAGAAAGGAAAAGGGATACAGTTTGGTTAGCAATTGTCAGATTGTGTGTCCAGTTATATTCCAGCGACCCAGCTCACACTGGAGCAAGGTGAGTGAGTGCTTGTAATGTCTTGATGAATGCAATGAGATGCAGCATGCTGTCAGATCAAAGTTATACTGCTCCTGACACTAATTCAGGCTTCCCCTTCAGTGCAGTGCCAAAGCAGTCATCTTTTGTATGAGATGTTAAACCAACACTAAGGTAATGTTTATAATTAATGCACTAAAAATTGGTAATTGAAATTGTGGTTGATAGCTTTTCTTGTCCAAGCAAGCAAGGGTGCAATGGCACTTAGCGGGGATTATCTTGTATCACTGTTTCGATTCTTGGTCCGATCTCTACAAGAGCTGTATCTGCAGACATGTGCACCCAGCAGGCTTGAAGGAAGTAAATAAACTTACTAAAAGATTCTGCCTCCACTTTCTTTCATAGCGGTAGCATAGCGGTTAACGTAACGCTATTACAGCACCAGCGACCTGGGTTCAATTCCTGCTGCTACCTGTAAGGAGTTTGTACGTTCTACCCATGTCTGCGTGGGTTTCCTCCGGGTGCTCTGGTTTCCTCCCACATTCCAAAGACGTACGGGTTAGGAAGTTGTGGGCATGCTATGTTGGCGTCGGAAGCGTGGCGACACTTGCGGGCTGCCCCCAGAACACTCTACGCAAAAGATGCATTTCACTGTGTGTTTCAATGTACATGTGACTAATAAAGAAATATCTTAAGTACGTATCTTATATCTTAATATATTGAAAAGGTGGAAAATTATTCCCATTCAGGTGGGATCGGGGAGAAACTTTTTTTTAATATAAAGGCTGAGGGTAAAGAAACGAAGTGTAACAGGCCTCTGGTTTAATTGGAAATAAAAAGGAAAGGAAATCGTCACAACCGTAGGCTTGATTGCATTTGACTCTCAAACTCAGACGGATGGAATATTACAAACTACTGCCACATTTCTTAGTTATAAAGGATATTGATGATGAAAATAAACTGAGGTTTATTCTAATTAGTGCAATGGGAGTCCTTGTGTTTTGTTTAATGAGAAATCTGCTGAGCCTGGAGAAACCTGATGATAAAATAATACAAGGAGTTGTTGGAAAATCACATAAATCAAAGCCAACCAAAGGCTGAAGTTTGATTCATTATCGAGAAAACCCTCATGAAACAGTGGCTGAATTTGTACCTGAATTAAGAAAGTTAGCGCAAGACTTCAGTTATGGCAACACACACAGATGCTCAGGAACAGGTTACCGTGTGGAATTGTTGATGACCAGATTCAGAGGCCATGTTATCAAAAATGAATCTGGCCTTTGAGAATGCACCGAAAATTTCCCCAGCAGTGGAGTCATTAAGTAAAAACTTCCAGGACTTGCAAATGAGACCAGCTGTTCTATGTAACAGCATGCACAGTGGACATGCTGCAAAGCATGCTGTCCGATTGCAAACCAAACACCATATTAAAAAGGTAGGTAAATACAATGGAGGGAAACATATGCCATATGATTGCTGGTTCAGGCAAGAAATGTATTTTAAAAGGCTACATTACCAGAGCTTGTAGAAATAAGCACAAAGTCAACCAAACAAAACGAAAGTAAATGAAAATTTCTGAAGTTCCCAGCATTCTTAACACAGGAACTGAGGGAAAGTGTTCACAAAGCTTAATGAAAAAGGCTCTAATTTAACATTGTGAGTTAACAGAGACACATTGTCATGGAGGGCTGTGGAGGCCAAGTCATTGGGTGTACTAAAGGCAAAGATTGATAGGTTCCTGATTGGTGAGGGGGTTAAGAGTTACAGGGAGAAGGCGGGAAAATTGGTTTAAAAAAATTAGCCATGATTGAATGGTGGAGCAGACTTGATGGGCCAAATGGCCTAATTCTGCTCCTATATCTTATGGTCTTATGGAGATGACACTTGATCTTGACATTGTGTGCTGCATTACGCTGGTGAACCAGACTGAAATGCAGTTGACGGGCCAGTAAACACTACACTTGAACTTCGGAACTAAATCTGAAAACCCATACATAGAGTCATAGTCATAGAGACGAACAGCGCAGAAACAGGCCCTCCAGGTCCACACCGACCTTTCTGCCCACTACACAAATCCCACTTGCCCATATTATGACCACATCCTTCTACGCCTTGCCTATTGAACTGCCTAAGTGCCTCTCAAATGTAGTAATTGTGTCTGATTCCACCACCTCCTCCGGCAGCACATGGGACAGCTTCTATCCCACCGTGATAAGACTATTGAACGGTTCCCTTATACGATGAGATGGACTCTGACCTCACGATCTACCTTGTTGTGACCTTGCACCTTATTGCACTGCACTTTCTCTGTAGCTGTGACACTTTACCCTATACTGTTATTGTTTTTACCTGTACTACCTCAATGCACTCTGTACTAACTCAATGTATCTGCACTGTGTAATGAATTGACCTGTACAATCGGTATGCTAGACAAGTTGTTCACTGTACCTCGGTACAAGTGACGATAATAAACCAATACCAATAGATATCAAACACTCTCTGTATAACAAAACAAATCCCTTAGATCCCCTTCAAAATTCGTCTCACTTTAAGACTTTGATTTTTAAGTTATAACAAAGGCCCTGTCGGCAATGAGAAGACCGTAAGACATAGGAGCAGAATTAGGCCATTTGGCCCATCAAGTCTGCTCCACCATTCAATCATTTAACCATGGCTTGTTTACTTTTCCCTCTCAACCCCATTCTCCTGCCTTGTCCCCGTAACCTTTGATGTCCTTACTAATCAAGAACCTATCGACCTCCGCTTTAAATATACCCAGTGACTTGGCCTCTGCAGCCATCTGTGGCAATGAATTCTACAGATTCACCACCCTCTGGCTAAAGAAATTCTCCTCATCGCTGGTCTAAAGGAATGTCCTTCTATTCTGAGGCTGTGCCCTCAGGTCCTAGGCTCTCCCACTACTGGAAACATCCTCTTCACATCCACTCTATCCAGGCCTTTCAATATTCAGTCGGTTTCAATGAGATCCCCCCTCATCCTTCTAAACTCCTGTGAGTACAGGCCCAAAGCCATCAAACATAAGAACCCTTTCATATCCAGGATCATTCTCATAAACCTCCTCTGGATCCTCTCCAATGTCAGCACATCCTTCCTTAGATATGGGGCCCAAAACCGCTCACAATACACCAAATGTGGTCTGAACAATGCCTTATAAAACATCAGCACTACATCCTTGCTTTTATATTCTAGTCCTCTCAAAATGAGTGCTAACCAACCTGGGATGCACAGTACCCTGGGGAGGGCAAAGGTGGCAGGAGGAGTGTGGATGGGAGGCTTTAATTTAGTTAGAAAGTTCACCAAAATTCAATTAAATAAAAATATAGTTGGCACGCTACCTGTTAGCAGTCCCTAACTTCTTAAAGGGGACGTCTGTGGTGTCATCAGCTGCTTATGGATGCGGGAGGGACATATATTTTATTGAGTGTGAGTAAGCAGGGCCTTGATCCTAAAATTATTTGAAGAAGAGCTCAGTATTCGCCTTTGGTGCTCCAGCCAATTTCTATTCCTCATTCAACCGGGCTAAATCAACTCATATTTCAGTTTGGCAGGACTCGAGTTACAGGGAGAGGTTGAGCAGGTTGGCACTTTATTGGGAATGCATACTATCTCCTTCTCAAGGAAAGGGAACCAAAAACTAGAGGGCATATGTTGAAGGTGAGGGGGGAAAGATTTAAAGGGGACTTGATGGGCAAATCCTTCATGCAGTGGGCAGTGCGTATAGGGAACGAGCTGCCAGAGAAAGTGGTTGAGGCAGGTACAATAACAACATTTAAAAGACATTTGGATTAGGAAGGCTTTGGAGGGATATGGGACAAACAGGGGCAAAATGGGACTGGCTTAGGTGGGCACCTTGGTTGGCATGGACGAGTTGGGCTGAAGGGCCTGTTTCTGTGCTGTATTACTCTATGACTCTAAATTACATTTTGATTTTAACTGATTAGTACTAAAAACAAAAACAGCTCCCCTCTTCAATTCCTTCTCGGTAAAATTAGTGTTTTATTTCCTCCAGTTAAACTCCATGCTGCCACTAAATGTCAACCATATTGGATTTACACTAACATTCATTTTGCTTTAAGAAAACCACAAGTGGGTGACAGAATGGGACAACTGACCCATCCCATTTGTCAATAAAAAATGCCAGGCAATGGTGGGCTGACGATGACTGCGGAAATCTTTAACACGACAATGTGACTTTGTCACTCTATCGGTTTCAATTTAGTTGCCCTTATGGAGACTATAAGATGACACATTTCATCACTGAAATTTTTATTAATCAGGAATACCCAGCTTTGTAAAACGCTAATAAAAGTCTCCGAATAAATCCTAAACTGAGCCATAAGTAAAATGGTTCCGATTCAAGCCCTAATAATGGTCATGTCACTCCATGCATTGTAAATATAGAGACGCCATAAAGTCACACAGCATGGAAGCAAGCCCTTTGGGGCACAGAGTCCATATCGACCAGTAATCACCCATTGCGGGCAATTTACAGTGGCCAAATTAACCTACCAACCTGCCCGTCTTTGGGATTTGGGAGGAAAGTGGAGCACTTGGGGCAAATCCATGTGGTTACAGGGAGAAAGTGCAAACTCCACACAGACAGAACCGGAGGTCAGGATTGAACCCGGGTCACTGGAGCTGTGAGGTAGCAGGTCTACTAACTGCAGCACTGTGCCAGTACTGAAAGGCAACTGTATAAATTCAGCACAGATCTGGATCTTCTGTCCCAACACCAGGGCATACGGCAGGGTTTGTCTCCACTTCCCTGGAGAGCCAACACTGTTGTGGAATCTTCCACTCCATCTCCAGAGCTGCTGACTGCTCCCGTGCTGCACATGGAAGACAAGGGGTGCAGCACGAACTTCCCCTTTCGACCGGGACATCTGCCCACTGGCCTGAAGCCTGATCAAAACCAACACAAGCAGAGCCAACTCCATTCAAATACCAGGATAAAGATAAGAGTTATATTTAGCCTTCTGCTAGTTTCAATGTTAATAATTGATCTTTATTGTGTGAATATCTTTTTTAGTGTGCTAAATGTAACATCTAAAATTTGGCATGAATACAGGAAGAGGTTATCTCCAGCATACAATTCTCTCTGTAATCAATGTTATTTCTTTTTTTTAGGACAATGCTTCATGAGGTTCTATCAAAAGGAAAGAAAGGAACACATGATAAGCAGCTTCCTTCCGCCATCGGAAACTAGTTTTATTGGTTCTGCTGTTCTAATGATTCTATAAGACCATAAGACAAAGGAGCAGGAGTCGGCCATTCGGCCCATCGAGTCTGTTCCACCATTCTATTCATGAGCTGATCCATTCTCCATTTAGCCCCACTGCCCCGCCTTCTCACCATAACCTTTGATGCCCTGGCTACTCATATACCTATCAATCTCTGCCTTAAATACACCCAATGACTTTGCCTCCACAGCCGTCCGTGGCAACAGATTCCACAGATTCACCACTCCCTGGCTAAAGAAATTTCTCCGCATCTCTGTTCTGAATGGGCGCCCTTCAATCCTGAAGTCATGCCCTCTTGTAATAGATTCCCCTAGTTCAGTTCTGTTAATGCAGCGCTGACATCTTATCACAATGGTAGAGAATAGAATTTAACACAGGAGCCAATCAGGTGGAAGTTCTCAAGGGTGCCTTTGATGGTGGAGCAGCCAATCCAGATCAACATTAGGGCATGAATGGCAACTCTGCCAATGGGACATGGTGGCCTTCCCCTTCTGCTTCACCAGTTCCTCAGTGGGCAGCTTGTTGAACACATTGAAGCATGCCCTACATGTGTACCTAAAGCACCCTGCTTTCTAAATTGGCCTCCACTGATCCTTGATGGAACCAAATCCTTGGAGCAGACTACACCACACAGTCGTTACAGTTAGCACTAGCAACCAGGGTCAAGTTTCCACCTTATTGTGTTCAATGTGAAGCCAAGGGAATTAGTATGAGGTGTGAAGGGGAACCATGGAAGCCAAACGTGTTTCCTTTCCCTTGGTGAAGTAATTAAATTGTATTTTCACCATTTTAATTGCAGAATTTTATTTAATTGTATTTAAATTCATCATCATTGTAGACCATTGGTCCAAGGCTCTGGATCAGCAGATCACTGTATCATCATTTATCTTTATCAAGTATGTCGCTAAGTGTTCTGAACTATTAATATACCAATGATATGATCCATTCACTCAACTGCCATTTTTGGAAAATGTCCTCGAAAATAATAAGATTATATCAGAGCACATTCAAATTGCCAGGAATTAAGTCATTATTGCCTTGCGTATACAGCTGGATGATTCATTCCAACTCATGCAAACCTTTGTGAACAGCAGTAAATCCGCCATATAAGGCTCGAGTTATTTCGGGATTACACTGTGTTCCTTTCAGTGACAGTCTGCACAAACAACTGTAGAGACAAAGACTTTAAAAATAATCATTCAATGCAGTTGGCCAGTTTTGTTTGGGTTGGTGGATATTCTAGTTACACTTGTTTGACCGAGAGAGTTCGGGTAAAGATTACAAAAATACGGGATATTAGGGAGTATCTACTTGGACTGTGTGTGATGTCAGCTGAATCCACACGGTATCTAACCATATACACCAATTGTAAAGCCCATAGCTTTTTTTTGATGACTGAAGAAGGAAAGAGCTCTCATTGATATACAGGCCATTCCTGGGTTATGCACACCAATGAGCTCCCATAATATTATTAAATTCAAAAGTCTGATGTACATACATAAATTTGTTCCACTGAATAGCAGAACTAGTTTCTTCTCTCTCTCCATTCTTAGTCATTGTTCCTTATCAGTCTCATGTGCTTTTGATGCCATTCATCACAATACTGTGGAGGTCTGGTTACCATATTGAGTAATTTTGTGTATTTTCCAATTTATGGACAAAATTGACTTAAGGACGTCTGTAAAAATGGAACCTGTTCGTTAGCCAGGGATGGCTGTAACTAATTGAATTTTCTCAAGATAATCCAATGCACTTTATGGCCAATCAAGTACATTTTGAAGTGCAATGTGGGAAATGTTTCAGGCTATGTGTGCACAGCAGCCATGGTTGACTCAGTGGTTGAGTGAAGAATATTGCATGGGTACACAATGGTGAGTGAAGAATATTGGCCAAGATCCTCAGGATAAGTTCTGGTGTCCAGTTCTGGTCACCTCATTATAGGAAGGATGTGGAGGCATTGGAGAGGGTGCAGAGGAGATGTACCAGGATGCTGCCTAGATTAGAGAGTATGGATTATGAGGAGAGACTAAAGGAGCTAGGGCTTTACTCATTGGAGAGAAGGAGGATGAGGGGAGACATGATAGAGGTATACAAAATATTAAGAGGAATAGATAGAGTGGACAGCCAGCGCCTCTTTCCCAGGGCGCCAATGCTCAATACAAGAGGGCATGGCTTTAAGGTAATGGGTGGGAAGTTCAAGGGAGATGTCAGAGGTAAGTTTTTCACCCAGAGACTGGTTGGTGCATGGAATGCACTGCCCGGGGTGGTGGTGCTGATATGTTGGTCAAGTTCAAGAGATTGTTAGATAAGCATATGGAGGAATTTAAAATAGAGGGATATGTGGAGTTAGATAGGCTTAGGTGTGGTTTGAAGGTTGGCACAACATGGTGGGCCGAAGGGCCTGTATTGTGCACTATTGTTCTATGCTGTTCTATGGTATAAATCTTCAGTTTTTCTGCAGTGATGCTGCAAGACTGGTTATGTCTACCTGAGAGAGAAATTGATTTAACATCTGATCAGAGCATAAGAAATAGGAGCAGGTGTAGCACACATGTCCTCTCCAGCTCGCTCTGATGTTCAGTGGGATCAGAGCAGATCTGATCTTGACCTTAACTCTCCTAGCTGTCCCTCATGACCCCAAAATCTGGGCTCAGAACATATTCAATAGCATAGCCCCCAATGATCTCTTGGGTAGAGAATTCCAAATGTGCACAATACTTTGAGAGACGAACATATTCCTCATCTCATTGGGTAAGTCTTTATCCCAAGAAAACGTCTCTCACCCTGAATTCAACCCTTAATGCAGCTCAGAATCGTACACATTTCAATACGATCACCTCTCATTTCAGAGAATATAGGCCTAATCTGTTAACTTTACCCATCTTTTATCATCTTGCATTTGAAAGACAACACATCTGACAGTGCAGCAGTCCCTCGATGCCACGTTGAGGTACCAGCTAAGCAATAAGTCTCTGTGGCATTTTCTTCTTTATTGAGCTGGCAACAGTTTATAAAAAGTAGCCACGACTTGTAGTGGTGATCTTTTGATAAAGGTTACACTGCTAAATCTGAGAGCCAAGTTCCTGCAAAGTGTTGGTTTGAGAATGAGGTATTGTCTTGCAGTTCATAAGTAGCTCGTTGCTTTGTGCTGTTGTAAGTATAACCAGTCAGGTAACTCATTCTCAATGTTGGCACCTCAACAAGTTTTGGGATTGACACTTGAGAGTTCAATAGCCTAGTGTTGTAATAGTTACATTAGCATTTTGTTGCCATGGCAACAGAAATCCTACACGTCAATGTGATCAAATGAGAAGTTTTCAATAGTCATGTAATGAAAGAACCTTGCATTGCGTGTTCATTTTCAATATGTGAATAGTTTGACTCTCTTACATGATTCTGAGCAACAATACAAACCCCAAGACCAACAGTGAAAGGGTTAAATGATACTTTGCTGTAATGTCATCAACGAAGAAGGGTAGGGGGGAAGGAGTGTGGAAAAGACCTAAATTTAAAAATCCATTTACAAATAGGAGCACTTCTGTAGCCATAAATGCATTTTCAAAGAGGCTTTGTGAAGGTGAACTGCTTTTATATTTTCCCAACTTAGCATGAAAAGCCATCCTTTAGTCTCATTAGCCTGCCTTCTGAGTAGCAGAAGGGTGGCCATGTTAATGAAACGGTATTGATTTTGATTTTAACCTAACCCAGTTCCATATCATGATCCATGTTCCATATGGCGACAGGGAGGCTTACAGGAGTGAGATAGATCGGCTGGTTGAGTGGTGTCACAACAACAACATTGCACTCAACATCAGCAAGACCGAGGAACTGATTGTGGACTTCAGGAAGGGGAAGTCGGGAGGACACACACCAGTCCTCATTGAGGAGTCAGCGGTGGAAAGGGTGAGCAGCTTCAAGTTCCTGGGCATCAACATCTTGGAGGATATATCCTGGGCCCAACACATTGATGCAATCACGAAGTAGGCATGCTAGCAGCTCTACTTGGTTAAGAGTTTGAGGAGATTCGGCATGTCACCAAAGACTCTTACAAATTTCTATAGATGTACGGTAGAGAGCATTCTGACTGGTTGCATCACCGCCTGAGATGTTGGCTCCAACGCACAGGATCACAAAAGGCTACAGAGGGTTGTGGAATCAGCCAGCTCCATCACAGACACAACCGTCCCCACCATCGAGGACATCTTCAATAAGTGGTGCATCAAGAAGGTGGCATGAACCACTAAGGACTCTCACCATCCAGGACATGCCTTCATCTTGTTACTATCATCAGGGAGAAGGTACAGGATCCTGAAGACCCACACTCAATGATTCAGAAACAGCTTCTTCCCCTCCGCCATCAGATTTCTGAACGGTCCATGAACCTCATTATTCCTCTTTTGCACTATTTATTTATTTTTGTAGTAATCTTTATGTCTTTGCACTGTGCTGCTGTCGCAAAACAACAAATTTCATGTCATATAAGTCAGAGATAATAAATCTGATTCTGATATCCAGCTTCTGTATTGGGTCATGTGATGGGGTGAAGCTGGCAAGTATTTATTGTCCATTCCTACTTAAGCTGAGAGGCTTAGTCAGTGAGCTGTTAAAACCAAACCACATAGCCTTGGACCAGAGTCACCTAAAGGCAGATTGGATCGGGACAACAGATGAGTAAACCAGGTCACGGTCAACAGAGCTGATGCGAGCTTCCTAATTCAGATGTTGAGAAGGAATTTGAAATTCCTTTCTCTGGATCATTGATCCAGAACTCTAGATGACTATTCTAGCAAAACAACCAGTACAATAACCTCAGTGAAAGTACAGAGAGGGTGGGGTAAGGTAAAAAAGAATGAGGGTCAAAAGGAGAGAGAAATGCAATGCGCTCAGTGGAAGCAGCCAGACGTACGTTGGAAAGCCACATTGTGTAGTTCCTGGCAGCACTGAAATGCTTCGGGTTACTGCTTGAGTTCAGTGCACATTACTGGCTGCACACAGCCTATCCACTGCAATGTTGTTACACACCAAAGCATACTTGCACAGAAGTGTGGGAGTGTGGTTAGCCTTCATTCTACCTTGTCAAATATTGATGTTTAAAATGCTCAATGCACTATATTGATTTTTTCAAAAATTCTTTTTATTTCATATTTTGTGCCCCCAATTAAAACAAAACTGCTGTTCTTGAGTTCTGACTGGAATAGTCATTATTAGAGGGACATTCAGGAGTAAGGATCAGTTAGATCATTGATGGGACCACAATTGGTAATACACAGCAGTGCAACTAGTAGAACTACTGCCTCAATTCTGACCTCCAGTGCTGTCTGTGTGGAGTTTGCATGTTCTTCTTGTGACTGTGTGGGTGTCTTCCTGGTGCTCCAGTTTCCTCCTATATCTCAAAGACATTTGAGTTGGTAGGTTAATTAGTCACTGTGGATTGCTCCTGACCTGGAGGTGGGTGGTACGTGATGGGAATCTGGGGAGAATAAAATGGGATGTGTAGGATTAGTGTAAAATGGGTGCTTGATCACTGGTGCAACCTCAGCGGACTGTGGTATTACTCAGTAACAAATGGAATGCTGTGTATAGTGTTGGTCTCCTTGTTTAAGAAAGGATGTGACAGCATATAGATAGCAGCCCAGAAGAGGTTCACTAGACTGATATCTGAAACGGGTGGGTTGTCTTATGGGGAAAGGCTGTTCAGGCTGGAAGTTCAGAAGAGTGAGAGGTGACTTGAGTGAAACACATAAGATGCTGAGGGCTCTTGACAGGTTGGATGCAGAGAGAATGCTTCCCTTGTGGAAGAACCTAGAACTGGGGTCACTATTTAAAAATAAGGGATTGCCCATTTAAGATAGAGATGAGGCGAAAGGACTGAGTCTTTGGAAATATCTTCCTCAAAGGGCAGTAGATGCCAAGTCTTTGAATATTTTTAAGGCAGAGGTAGATAGATTCTTGATAAGCAAGAAGGTGAGAGGTTACTGGGGATAGATGGGAAAGGAGGAGTGACTTGCTCCTGATACTAATTTGTATGTTTGCACAATCAAATATTTAAGTGAAAATACTGAATAAAGTTTTATTAATGAATCTAATGAATAATGGGAAACATTCTGACATTGTACACAACATTGATATATGCTACCTGATCCCCAATTAAAAAATGTTTATTGGAACTATTTGAATTTATTTAGCACCTTTAATTTTCTGAGGTGCTTTGCAGGAGTACAATCAGGTACAATTGAGCCACATAGAAAGTTGATGACACAGAAGGAGGCCATTCAGCCCATTGTTTCCATGCCATCCAATCTAATCCATATAATTGCCACCCAGTCTAATCCAATTCCATGCCACCATATCTAATTCCATCTGCCTGTACTAGGTCCACAGCATTATGAGATGTTAGGACAGAAGACCAAAAGTTTGGTCAAAGCATTAGTTTTTAAGGAAGAGAACTTGGGTTATTTTCTCTGGAGCGGCAGAGGCTGAGGGGAGACCTGATGGGAGTTTATAAAAATTATGGGAGGCATAGATAGAGTAAATTGGGCTGCTGGGGGTAGTGGTGGAGTAGACAGCTGATATCTTTTTCCCAGGGTGGAAATGTCCAATGCTAGAGGGCATGCATTTAAGGTGAGGGGGGGAAAGTTCAAATGAGATGTGCGGGGCAAGTTTCTTACACAGAGAGTGGCGGGTGCCTGGAATGCGCTGCCAGGGGTGATGGTGGAGGCAGATACGATAGGGGTGTTTAAGAGACTTAGATAGGCACATGAATGTGCAATGAATGGAGGGATATGGACCATGTGCAGGCAGAAAGGAATAGGTGTCATTAGCTTAATTATTTTGGCACATCATGGGCTGAAGGGTCTGTTGCTGTGCTGTCCTCAATTCTATCCTAGAACTGAGCAGAGACACATGAAGGTTTAGATGGGGTTAAGGCTACGGTTCGAACTCAGATAGGAAACTCCAGAACTGAGGGCCTAGGCAGCGAAGTTGCAGCAATGAAAGTTATGCTTGCACTTGGAGGAGCACAGATATCTCAAGGGCTGTGGAATTGGAAGAGGCTGTCAGCACAGGGAGGGATAGTCATGAAGAAATGCAAAAACAACGATAAGAATTTTAAAAGCAGAGGACTGACAAACAACTTTTCATGGCCTTTAACAGTGAGGGAGAAGATGTTAAATTCAAGTTATGGACATTCCGTCTTGGATTCCAGTAATCTTTGGCCAGTTTTTCTCTGTACAAAACTGAGGCTGATATCCGTTAACTATCTATTTCTGATTCTGCACAACGGCTCTGCTTGAAGTTCAAAGCAGATTTGATATTATAAGATATCTTTATTAGCCACATGGACATAGAAACACACAGTGAAATGCATCTTTTGCGTAGAGTGTTCTGGGGTCAGCCCACAAGTGTCGCCACGCTTCCGGCACCAACATAGCATGCCTACAACTTCCTAACCCGTATGTTTTTGGAATGTGGGAGGAAACTGGAGCACCCAGAGGAAACCCATGCAGACACAGGGAGAACGTAAAAACTCCTTACAGGCAGCAGCGGGAATTGAACCCAGGTCGCTGGCGCTGTAACAGCCTTATGCTAACCGTTACGCTACCGTGCCTGGGCAGTTGATTTAAACCAACAAAAGAGTGTCAGTTCTCACTGGCCTCTAAACTGACAACAGTAAACTGAAAACATGTTAAACCAGCTCAGGTCTGCCCTCTTGGGTGAGCGGTCAAGAGCCCACATTGCTATTGTGGGAGAGTCAGAGGAGTTCTGGCCAACAGCTCCCCTTAGCCTGACTGCACTGAATTTGTTTTTGTTCCTGTTTTGGAATCTTGCTGTGCATATTGGCATGATATTTTTCCCACATCCCAGCACCCTTAAATGACAGTGGGGTTTTGTGGATTCAGCAACACAAACAGGTCACTAAAATTTATCCTGTGCTCTTATTGGAGTCTTGGAGTTTACCGTCCATCCATCGAAACACAGAAAGTAGGAGCAGGAGAAGGCCGTTCAGCCCATGAATGTATCAATGCAATCAGCTGTCTCCACCTTCACGCTCCCTTCCCCTCATCTGGATCCAGCTGCCCTTTATTTTCCACAGACAAGGGCGGTGCCCGTTATCGTTTGACAGACTGGCCTCTACCTTGCAGATGCCAGACACGGGCTCTCGGACACCTCCTCATACCTACCCTGGACCGTGATCCCATCAACAAACACTAGGCCATCATCTCTGCACTGTCACAGAATTCACCACTCCTCTCCAGAGCCTCTAACCTGATAATGCCCCAACCCTGCACTTCCCACTTCTATCTCTTATCCAAGATCCACAAACAGGACTGTAAAGAAACTCCCGCAGATGCTGCTCAACCCGCTGAGTTCCTCCAGCAGATTGTGTGTTGCTCCAGATTCCAGCATCTGCAGTCTCTTGTGTCTCCATCAATACAATCGTAGCCGATCCTCTATCTCAATACCACATTCCCTCTCTCCCCTGTATACCTTAATGCCTTTTGTGTTTAGAAATTTATTCCTGGTACTTTCCAAGGAGCTGGTGGTCTGTTAGAGATGTTCAGTAGGGTTGCTGAGGGATAGCTACTGAGAATAGTGAGGGAATTTAGGGCAAGAAAACATAACATTAACACCTAGCCATTGTAGAACAAAATAAGGAAACAACCTTTCCTGTAAAGGGTGTATTTCTCATATTGTCTTACGGCAAATAGAAAGAGGCCATTCAACCCACCAAGTTTATGCTGGTTTTCAGAGCAATCTCATCATCCCATTTCCCCACTTATTTCCCTTCAATGTGCTCTCTCTCAATGTTCCTCAGCACCTCTCGATTCTCCTGCCAACAGCAGGGGCAACTTACAGCAGTCAGCTAACCTTCTGACCTGCATGCCTTTGGGTTGTGGGAGGAGACTGGAGGAAATCCACCAGGTCACAAGGGGAATGCACAAACTCGACAGGCAGCACTGGAGGTCAGGATTGAATTGGGCTCACTGGAGCTGAGAGGCAGCAGTTCTACCCGGTCACTAGAACACTATATAATCAAAGACCCCACCCACCCCAGATATTCTCTTTCCTCCCCCCTCCCATCGGGCAGAGGATACAAAAGCTTGAAAGCACGTACCACCAGGCTCAAGGACAGCTTCTATCCCGCTGCTATAAGATGATTGAGCAGTCCCCTAGTACGATAAGATGGACTCTTGACCTCATAATCTACCTTGTTATGACCTTGCACCTTATTGTCTGCCTGCACTGCCCTTTCTCTGTAACTGTAACTCTTTATTCTGCATTGTTTTCCCTTGTACTACCTCAATGCACTGTTGTAATTGAATGATCTGTATGGATGGCATGCAAAACAAAGATTTTCAGCATACCATTTTTCCAGTATACTCAATGGCAAGTGAAGGGGTTTGAACTAAGTGATGGATAAACTGTGGTTCAGTCATGGTCTAACTTAAGGGCAGAACAAATCTAAAGAGCTGTTTGCTAATGTTTCCATTTCCTTAAAACACTCCATTAGCTTTGTATTGGCCTGAAAATCAAAAATAATGCAGATGCTGGAAATCTGAAATAAAAACAGGAAACATTTAGCAAATCTGACAGCATCCTTGGAAAGATAAACAGAGGTGGTGGTGCCTTCGACCTGAAATATTAACCCTGTTCCACAGATATTGCTTGTATATTCCTGAGTCCTTTGCTGCCAATAAAAGGTTAACATTAGTTCTTCAACTCAGCAGATGAGGCTTAGTGGTACTCTTGGTTTGACTGCTTTGTTTCGTCTCTCCGACAACAGTTAGTTGAAACACAGCTTTTAAGTGTATGGAGCTGTTAATTTGTATCAACGCAACCTTTTCCATTCAGACCAATCTCGAGCTCTCTACAGTATTTTCAGCCTTGGTAGATAAAATATTAAATACAATATAAAGCAAATTTACGTCTGGTCCAGGAGCACACTGTTAAATATTTTAAGAGGTACCCTGTTCCTGAAAATGTTCTTAATCAATCTTGAATAAAAATAAAATCTCTGACCAGGTAAATGAAGCACTTCAACCCATTATATTAATTTTAATTTATGTGAATTTTTAAAGCAAAAATAATGCATTTTATAATTACCGTCTTCAGAGAGAATTTTCTATTGTGTTTCGAAGTTGCAACACTCTAAGATAAGTAACATTGGGTGTTTTGGTATAAATAGTTCCATTTACAGATACAAAGGTGGGAGTCATGAATCACATTTGATGTGATGCCACGTATCAGGAGTTAGCAAGGAGGAACGCAACAAAGCTTTAAAGTGTGTTCTGATTGTCTGTAAGAGATTTACTATGTACAGTTTGTGCTGTGTTTCTGTGTGTGTGTGCGTGCGTGCGTGCGTGTGTGTGTGTGTGACTAAAGTGTGTATGTGTGTGCACGTCTGCAATGTATAGTCACAGTGTGTCAGTGTGAATGTCAGTGTTGGTGCTTCTGTTCAAAGAACGGACACAATATATGTAGTTGTGTGTGTGCACAATACATGAATATACTGAGTTTTGTGTACACTAAGTGGACACAGCCATAGAGTCATACAGAAGCAGGCCCTTCAGCCTACCATGTCCATGCTGACCATCAAGTATCCATCTATACTAACCCCATTTGCCAGCACTTGGTTTGCAGCTTACTATGCCTTGGCAATTCAAGTACTCATTTAGATACTGCTTAAATGTTGTGTGTGTGCCTCCACAATCTGTCAGCCAGTGTGTTCCAGATTTCAACTATCCACTGGGTGAAAAACTTCTTCGACAGATCTCCTCTAAATATTCTCTTAACCCTTTGATTTCAGACACCTATGCTATGCGGCAACATTTCTTGCTATCTATTCTACCAATGCTCCTCATTATCTCGAACCCCTCAATCCGGTCCTCCCTCAGCCTCCTCTGCTTCAAGGAAAAGATCCCAGCCTGTCCAGTCTCTCCTGATTATTGAAACTCTCCATTCCCAGCTCACATCCTGTGAATCTCTTCTGCAGAAGGAGAATGAAGGCAAATATGTTGCATGCCTTCTTCATCAAAAACATCATCTACACCTTCAGGAGTCCTTGGATTCGCACACCAAAGTCCCTCTGTTCCTCAATACTCTTTTTTAAGACCCTACCATTCATTGTGTACGTCCTATTAATCCTCCCAAAATGCATCACCTCAAAGTTATTGGGATCAAATTCCGTCTGCCATTGCTCTGCCCTTGTTATCAACTCATCAATTTCGTTCCGGAGCTGAAGACTATCCTCACTATAAATAGCACCACCAATTTTCATGTCGTCTTCAATTTACTAATCCTACCTCCAACATCCACATCCAAATCATGAATCATTATGGACAGTAAGGGCCCCAGCACTCATCACTGTAGTACACCATAGGTCACAGACTTTCAATCACAAAACAGCCCTCCACAGTCACATGCCTCCTATTACCAAGTCAGTCTTGGATCCACTTTGCCAACTTGACCTGGATTCCATGAGCTCTAACTTCTTGATACGTCTACATTGTTAGGCATTTTTAAAGGCTGTACTGAAGTCCATGTAGACAATATCAACCACACTGCCCTCACCGACACATTTTCTTAACTAATCGAAAAATTCAATCAATTTGGTCAGACAGGATCTCCACTTAATAAAGCCAAGCTGACGATCTTTGATTTATTCCTGCCTTTCCAAATGTTTATTAATTTGTCCTCAGGACCTTTTTTCAATAATGTCCCTACCACTGACGTTAGATTCACTGGCACATAATTACCTGGCTTATCCTTGATGCCCTTCTTGAGTTCCGTATTTGCTGTCGTCCAGTCATCCGGCACCTCACCTGCGGCCATCAAAGATTTAAAAATCTCTTTCAGGGCCCCAGCAATCTCCTCCCTTGCCTTCAAAAACAGACTGGGATAGATCTCATCTGGCCCTGTATACTTTTCACTTTTAAAGGTAATTTGTCCCCCTCCCTGAATTCTCCAACTATGGTGTTTTTCACCTGAGTGAATACAGATGAGAAGTATTATTTAAGACATCATGTACATCCTCTGGTCCCCAATGGGCCCTACTCTTATCCCCTGGTCATCTTTAGCTCCACCTCTGTGTTTGTGTGTGTGTGTGTGTGTGTGTGTGTGTGTGTGTGTGTGTGTGTGTGTGTGTGTGTGTGTGTGTGTGTGTGTGTGTGTGTGTGTTTGTGTGTGTGTGTGTGTGTGTGTGTGCGCGCGCGTGCGTGCGAGATGCACATCACAGTGTCTTGGTTTGTGTGTAATGCACAGACATTGAGTCAGTGTGAAGTATGGACAACAGTGTATAGTGCATTATGTGTGCAATGCATGGACACAGTGTGTTGGTGTGCATGTGCAAAGAAAGGACAATGAGTCTGCACATGCAGAGGAAATAACATACAAGCTATTTTTTTTGGAATTCCACACTGTGTACCTGTGTTGGTGCAGACCGCTGAGGGGCAGCTACTGGGATGCAGAGGCAGCCACATTTACAACCTTACAAAGGATGGACTTGCTCACAACATAAGCTGTAGTGAGCTGTCAGCAGACCCAGGTTATAATGGAGCCCACCTTTTACTTGACTGGAGCTGTAGAGCAGAGTGTGTGGAGTTCTGCACTTTAGATCATCTGAAGATCAGCCCCTGCTCTACCCTTTTCCATCAACCTGTGGGAGAGAGAGGTTTGTACCTGTACCAGATGCTTTCAGATAACCACTACCCATTTACTGTGTCTCCAAAACACTTCTTACTTATTACGACATTAAGAAGGCCAATCAGCCCATCACGTCTATACCATTTTGCAGCAGATCAATCCCATCAGTTAAGTGTCATTGCAGTACAGTTACTGACCACATAATTTAAGTAATACTTCTGAGATCCAGGGACTCGAGTATGATCCTAACCTTGGTTCTAGATGTGTGGTGTTTGAACATTCTCCCTGTGACTGTGTCGGTTCTTCCCATGTATTTCTATCTTCAAAGATATGCTGGCAGGTTAATTGCCTTCTGTAAATTATCCCTTAGTGTGGGTAAGTGGCTGGGGAATCAAAGGTAGCTCGATGGGTATGTGGGAGAGAGTAAGTTAGAATCTAAGAGTCATGGAGCCACACAGAATGGAAAACAGACCCTTCTGCCCATCTCGTCCATGCCAACCAAATTGTCTAACTGAGCTAGTCCCATTTGACTGCATTTGTCCCATATTCCCCTAAACCTTTCCTATCTCCGTACCTGTCCAAGTGTCATAATTGTACCCACCTCTACCACTTCCTCTGGCACAGACTACCCTCTGGGCGAAAAGGTTGCAGGGCAACAGGGAAATAAGGATGGGATTGTTCTGCTGCAAGCTGGTATAGATGTAATGGGCTTATTGGCCTCCTTATATGTCGTAATAAGTAAGAAGTATTTTGGAGACACGGTAAATGGGAAGTGGTTATCTGAAAGCATCTGGTACAGGTACAAACCTCTCTCTCCCACAGGTTGATGGAAAAGGGTAGAGCAGGGGCTGATCTTCAGATAGAAATGTGTCAAGACCTTATGGGTGGGAACTTCTTGTGCTCTGATTTCTTTATTTGAAAAATACTCTTTGCAATGCCAGCCAACAGATGCCCAATTAATACCGTGATAAAATCCCTTCTGCAAATGGAGGTGCATATTTGGGCACAGCAGAATCAGGTGTCCTTTAAACCACTGAAACAAAATAGTATAACCTCCCCAGTGAGAGGCCACCTTACATTGGTCTGTATTTGCACCCCCTGCAATGTAACTCTACCTTGTAGCAACATTCTTTAAACAACCAACCTTGCCCATTGCTCAGTCTCAGAGAGTATCGTGGGAGGAGCAGCCTCAGTGTAGACACTGATGTACCAAAGTGCAGAACTCCACATACTCTGCTCTACAGTGCCAATCAAGTCAAAGATGGTCTCCATTATAACCTGGGGTCTGCCAACAGCTTACTACAGCTTATGTTGTGAGCAAGTCCATCTTTTGTAAGGTTGTAAATGTGGCTGCCTCTGCATCCCAGTAGCTGCCCCTCAGCATTCTGCACCAACACAGGTACACAGTGTGGAATTTCAAAAAAAAACTTTTAATAAAGTTTCAGTGCATGATGAAAAGTCTCAGAACCGGTGCCGGACTTCTCAAGCTCTTGCCAAGTTGAGGTCCTGAAGCTGATAGGAACTTAAGCTATGATGGGAGAGCTTAATAACTCCTCCTTTGAAAACATACCTTTAGGAAAGATGTAAAGGTTTTAATAAGGATGAAGAAGAGATATATTAAAATGATTCTGCAAGACTGTATAGACTAAATAAAAGATTAAAAATAGAATTAGTGTAAATGATGGTGGGTGTGCACTAGTTGGGCTGAAAGGCCTGTTTCCATGCTGTATTTCTGCGACTATGACTCTACGAAGAAAATGGGGAACCTCCTTGAAATAATGAAGGTAGTGAGGGAATCTGGCAGAGCGATTTAAAATCATGAGGGTTATATATGGAGTAGTCAGCAAGAAACCGTTCCCGTTGACAATGGAGTCAACTAACAGGGGGCATGGAATGAAGGTGATTAGCAGGACAATCAAAAGCAGCATGAAGGAGATATGTTTTGATGCATTTGGTGATTAGCATCTGGAACACACGGCCAGTGAGGAAGAGAGAAGGAAGATTCAATTCAACAGGGAGCTGGAGAAGTATCTGAAAGGAAAGAATTTGCAGGACGATGGGGAGTGGGTGGGAGAGAGCGACTATCTAGATTGCTCTTTATATAGAGTAGTACAGGGCAAATGTTCTCCTTCCATACTATAACTATTCTTTGAAATGAATACCCTTACTTTCATTGCTCAGACACAGGCCAAGTCCAGATATAAGGGACCCTTTGTTCCATACTGTACATCACAATCATTTTGCCTCCTCCTTTGATTTGAGTTTGTTCCAAATGAATGCTGTGTGTTCTGTGGAACTTTATTGGAATCCCTTCCACCTAAGCAGTGCATTTGAAGGAGAAAGGTCTTGCTGAGTTCAGATCCTGCAGCTGATTGGAACTTCAGAGACGGATGGTATAGTTTAAGAACTCCTCCTGCCAAGAGCCCTGGCTCCCTGCAGCTCTGCAACTGATAACATAGCTGGAATTCTCATCGGAAGAGTCACGGGATCAACAGTCTACTAAATGTCGTCTAACGCCAATTTTATCCAGCATGTTTCAACCTTTTATAGCTATTTAATCAGTGCCAAGCTTCATTCAGTTTACCAGTCAGGTCTATGATGTTAAACAGGCTGTAACGTCCAGCAGGTTTCTAGCAACACATGGAGAGAAAAGCTAGGCTTTAGGTCACGGCTGGTGATGTTGTTTTTGTAAGGTGTGGTGCTACAGTGCTATCCCCATTTACAAATACGTGTTTGAGGAGATCAAGTATAATTGCCACTGTCCCCTGAGCCCGCGGAGTGGGATACATCCCCAGGGGCTATCCATGACATCCCACCCCCAACCTCCCCACCCTCTGGTCACCTATGTCCACCTTCACGCTGCCCCGCCTTCACAAGGAACCATTTATTCACTGATTGGATAATTTTTGAGTCAGTCAAGCAGCCTCTTTATCAAAGCCCAATTTTATTTAGTAATTATTAAACAAAAGTGTTTGACTACATTCATGTTGTAACGGTTGCTACTGCGAAATAAAACAAGACATTAGTCGAAGGATTGCCAAACAAGAACTGGTTTATTTTCCCGCCTTGCGTGGGCCTTTTAAGGGAGACTGTTCCCGCCCAATGCAACCGGCAATGACGTATATGCTATGTCATCAAGTCTTTCCCGCGTGCGGGTTCTCCCCGTCGCTCGGGGAAGATGAAGGCCCGCCGCCATCTTGGGCCTCGTCGCTCCGACGCCGCGCGACCCGACTGCCAAGCCAGTTCGTCTGCCCGGACGGTGAGTCGTTACACTGTAAAAAAAAGTGTTTAATGCCCCAATTAATTCTCCTTGCAACGGTGACTTAGAAGGTGAACTTTGATTGGTGGAGGAGAATTCTACTACATCTGTGATCTCTTGAGTGAAGGAAAGGACAGGTGGATTTATTTACTTGTTATGAGAAAAGGAGACCATTCTGACCTTTGGGTCCCTACCTGATCCCATCAGACGACCAGTCTAATTCCCCCTGCACAGTTCTCTGTACCTTGTTCTCTTTCACATGCCTAGCAACTCTCCTTTTAATTCTTGCCTCTCTTACCTACACGGAGGGTGGAAGTAAAGCCTGCCAGTTCTCAAAAGGGGCATATACACGGGTCCTGACAGTCATACGTGGATAAGAACCTATAAAACAACACTGCAGGGATGACTCCATTCAACCCACTATGCCCAACCTATCCCTCCAATTAGTCTCAACCTCCTGCCCTTTCCTTGTAGCCCTCTCTCCTGCATAAGACAATATTCCTTATCTTCCCTGCTGTTCCTTTTACTGTAAGTAGATTCTCCGCGGATTGTCACCTTGTGGTGGAGAAGCTTGTGTGGTCCTGAGATCCCGAGAACGATGCTGTCTGGAGCTATGCTCCTGCTAGGGTCACCCATGGTGGTAAGGTCGATGGTGAGGTCCCTGACAAAGAACAATCCAACCAAGACCTCAACGATGGAACAGGCGGACGAAGTTACTTCGAACTCAATGGCTGTGAAGGCGGGTGAAGGCTGCAACAAATTCATCAGCTCCAATCGTTGTGGTTTCCATGCCATTGGAATTAATTGGTTGATTTGTGAAGTATCGTGTGCTTTTTGTAGTGCAACATCAAGTACACGTTAAACGAATACACTCACAGGCGCCTTCGCTCTGTGGGCTACTTCTGAGAGCCCATAAATAGATCAACGGAACGAAGACCATCATCCTCGACCTCGAGGGATAGCCACGACGACTGTAAGTAGGTAGAGCCACAGAGTCATAAAGCAATACAGCATGGAAACAGGCCCTTCAGCCCAACCAGTCCATGCTGACCATGGTGCCCAACCAGCTGGGTATTATTTCGTTACTGACACCTCTAAATGATTTCTCTTTCATACTTTGCCCAAACCATTCCTTTAAATCTCTGCTGTAGATGAAGCAATTCCTTCTTCACAGTCTCTCCTCCTAACTGAAGTTCTTCAACCAGATGGTGACATCCTGATGATCACTGATATACCATTCACCACAAGAAGGTGGTTGCAAGAAGCAGCTCATTCGTCTTAAACACCTAATTCCACACACTAAAGTTTAATCTGGCAATTCACATTGAGATACTGCATTTTCAAATCACCTTTCACAGATGTGGATCATCTCAAGCACTCAACACCAGGGAGCTAATCTAGGAGTTAGTTACTGTCCTAATGCAGGAAACTCCACAAAGCACATAAAGCTCCAACAGAAAGAGAAGTGACAATGGTCAGAAAACCTGCTGAGAAATGAATATCGCCCAAGACAGGCAGCACAATGGTGTCGCTAGTGGAGTCACTGCCACTGCAACCAGCACCAGAGACCCAGGTTCGATCCCGACCTCCGGTGTCTGTGTGGAGCTTGAATGTTCTCCTCATCACCATGTAGGCTTCCCCCGGATGCTCTGGCTTCCTCCCACGTCCTAAAGATGTGTGAGTTGGTAGGTTGATTGGCCACTGTAAATTGTCCCTAGTGTGTAGGTGAGTGGTAGAATCTGGGAATGATGTTGATGGGAATGTGGGGAGAACAAAATGTGATTAATGTAACGGGGTGCTTGATGACTGCTGTGGACCCGATGGGCTGAAGGGCCTGTTTCTGTGCTGTATGGCTCCATAATGTGGGAAATTCCTCAATCTTCTTTGAAACAGCTCTGTGAGATCATTTACATTGCTCTGAGGGAGGGGAGGCAGGAAATCTTTGGTCCAATTAATCTGGTGACACATGACAGTCGAACTGTTGTTTTGCCCCAGGACTCTCTACAAGAATATTCCACAGCATGAGGCTGCTGGAGATGAACTCTGCCTGCTCTGTGCTTCACAAGGATTTTAGTACTGCAGATTCCACAAGTCTTGGCTATGTAGAGCGGAGTAACATGGGAGAGAGGTCAAGGAAGAGGGAACCTGTCAACAGGAGGAGCAGGATGAAGTGGGTCAGGTTGGTTCATGGGGGCAAGAGGTGATCATCAGTGGCTACAGGTCTGAGAGGTCAAGGGTCTGGCTGCAGTTGGGTTGGCTGTGACATCCAGGTCCGGACATCCAGGAGGCCCAAGGTTTGGGTTGGTGAGCTGAGAGAACAGCTCACCATCGGATTGAGGGCTGGGGCACTCACCTGGGGCTTGGAAAGTGTGGCAGAGCTGGTCATGGTGGGGAAGGGTGCGTAGAAGATTAAAAAGGGGACCCACCTGAAATAGGTTCCAAAGTCAAAGTCAAAGTTGAGTTTATTGTCATCTGCACAAGTACATGTATGCACAGGTGTAATGAAAAACTTACTTGCAGCAGCATCACAGGCACATAGCATCAGATACACAACATTCATGAGAAAAACATAAATTACGCATAAATTATCCACCATTTTACAAGAAAGAACATAATTAGAACAAAAATAAACAAAGTCCATTGTAGTGCAAAGTGGTCATTGTGTTGCCATACTGAGGTGGTGATTAGGGTTGTGCAGGTTGGTTCAAGAGCTGAATGGTTGAAGGGAAGTAGCTGTTCTCTGCTGCAGTGCCAGAGTCCATAACTAATGAAGCTAGCCTTGAGTGCTGTGAAGATCTCCCCCAGAAGTGGCCCACATCATCTACAGGCCACGTGTACATGGTGTAAGGTCACGGGAGTAGTGTTCAGTTGTGTACTGGAGATCATGCAGGGTGTCCACTTGCCTTTCTCCGAACTTCACGTCAGGGGTATCCCTATCTTTCTAACCCCTGTTGTATGTCCGCAATTTTCTTTAATGAGAGGTTTGCCATAGAAACTGTAGCACACAGCTGTCTTGGAAAAGCAGCCAACATAATCAAAGACCCCACCCACCCCAGACATTCTGTCTTCTCCCCCCTCCCATCAGACAGAAGATACAAAAGCCTAAAAGCATGTACCACCAGGCTCAAGGACAGCTTCTAGCCAACTGTTATAAGACTATTGAACAGCCCCCTTGTACAATAAGCTGGACTCTTGACCTCACAATCTACCTCATAATGGCCTTGCACCTTATTATCTGCCTGCACTGCACTTTCTCTGTAACTGTAACACTTTATTCTGCATTCTGTTATTGTTTTCCCTTGTACTACCTCAATGCACTGATGTAATGAATGATCTTCATGGATGGCAAAGTTTTTCACTGTACCTCAGTATACGTAACAATACTAAACCAATTTACCAATTTACATTAGCATTGCATTAGGCATAACATTGCTGAGCCAGGGCCTCAGTTGATCTGAAGGTGGGCACCTGTGGCTGTGCAGCACTCTCTCAGCACTGCAATGAAGAGCAGACTTGGCTTTCATGTGTCTGTAGTGAGACAGGCCCGTAAGCTTCTGATTCAGACATGGGAGTGGTACCAAGTGACGAAAATTTAAACAAAATCTGGGGAGAATTTATTCCTTCTGGAGACCATGGAGTTAATCCTGCCATTTTTGTTTTGTTTATTCTGCAGCATTAACTGAGTTGAATTCCTTCCCTTTTCTGCAAGGGTGACACTTATCCAGTAAGGTTTTGTTGGACTTTATCAGAAGAAACCTGACCAATCAGGATTTGCCAGCAAGAACACTGATTTTGTTCATCTCAAGCTGCTTATCGGACACTTACCCAGTCAAGTGTTGTTAACAGCCAAGGAGGTTGATCCAGTTCCTGTAGGAATGGAGGCAGAATTGTCAGTTTGTTCAGACTTGGTTCAGTCACTGATTAATGGATGTATGATGCAAGAACCATTTTGTGTGCAGTCAGCCTCCAAGTTTTATAGAAACAAAAGGAGCTAATATTTAACTCTGGAATGTACCTGCTCTATTTTACTGCCTGGGCCCCACTTACAGCCAGACCACTTGGTTTTGGATTGGACGGCAGGAGAGATGGCTAAACCCATAGAGAATTGGATTACAGGAGGGAGGGAAGGATAACTATTAACCTGCTCCTCTGGCCTGCCACAGTGGCTCCCTGAATAGTGGTGCAGCTAGTAGAACCACTGCCTCACAGCGCCAGAGACCCAGGTTCAATCCTGACCTTGGGCGCTGTCTGTGTGGAGTTTGCATGTTCTCCCTGTGACTGCATAGATTTCCTCCGGGTGCTCTTGTTTCCTCTCACATCCCAAAGACATGCAGGTTGGTAGGTTAATTGGCCACTGTAAATTGCCCCTGGTGTGTAGATGAGTGGTAGAATCTGGGAGGACTTGATGGGAATGTGGGGAGAATAAAAACTCAGATTAATGTAAGTGGGTCAGTTCTGATTTAATGGACTGAAGGGTCTGTTTCCGTGCTTCATCTTTCTATGACTCCATAAGTTGGCAATTTAAATAAACCTGAAGACACGTTCACTGGTTTTACTCAGTGTAGCACAGCTGTTCAAACTTCCACATGGTGGGTTATTAAAATGACTTCCAGATTAAAGTGATAAAACTTTTATTTTTGAAAGCCAAGTGAAGTGGATTGACATTGTGTCCACGCACCGACTGTCCTCTCAGCTGTATTCTGGATGATGGAACCTACAGGAGCCGCTGCCTCAAGAAGGCAACACCCATCATCAAAGATTCCCACCATCAGGGCCATGACATCATCTCGCAGCTACCATCAGGCAGGAGGTACAGAAGCCTGGAGTCCCACACCACCAGGTTCAAGAACAGCTACTTCCCTTCAACCATTCGGTTCTTGAACCAACCTGCACAACCCTAATCACTACCTCAGTATAGCAACACTGTGACCACTTTGCACTACAATGGACTTCATTTTTATTTGTTCTAATTGTGTTCTTTCTTGTAAAAGTTGTGTGTAATTTATGTTTAATTTATGTTTTTCTTGTGAATGCTGCTTATCTGCTGCAATGTGCCTGTGACGCTGCTGCAGGTAAGTTTTTCATTGCACATGTGCAAACATGTACTTGTGCATACCACGATAAACTTGACTTTGGACTTTGACAAGAGACACACAAATGTGACTCACACCAGCGAGGACCTGGACACATTTCCAAAGTGACGATGTCCACTTTCAAACATGGAGCAGAATAAAGAGAGGGTCATCATCAAATATTTGATAGTAGACTAAAGATGTACAGGATGATAAGAGGCATAGATCAAGCGGACAGTCAGAGACTTTTTCCCAGGGCGACGATGGCTAACACAAGGGGACATAATTTTACGGTGATTGGAGGAAGGTATAAGGGGGATGTCAGGGGTAAGTTTTTTTACACAGAGAGTGGTGGGTGCGTGGAACGCACTGCCTACAGAGGTTGTGGGGGCAGATACATTAGGGACATTTAAGAGACTCTTAGATAGACACATGAATGATAGAGAAATGGAGGGCTATGTGAGAGGGAAGGGTTAGATAGATCTTAGAGCAGGATAAAATGTCGGCACAACATTGTGGGCCGAAGGACCTGTACTGTGCTGTAGTGTTCGATGTTCTATGTTCTAAAACGGCGGGTCAGCAGGTTAAATCATTGGGGGTTGTGGTGTGAAATCATTGGTGTTAAACCTTTGGGAGTCAGGGTGTTTGTGGAAACTTGGATCCACTGTGTTCGAAGACAGAGGGAGCGATTCAATTCCACTCACAGGATGTGGGCGGCACCAGCATTTCTTATCCACCCCTACTTGCCCTTGTTTAGGAGGTAGTTAAGAACCAACCACAGTGATTGTTGGGAGTCCCACAACAGCCAGATCAGGCATCAGGATGCAGGAGCAGGAAACAGGCTGCTGGAGGAACTCAATGGGTCAATCAGGATCTGTGGAGGTAGAGGAGATGTTGGTGTTTCAGCTCAAGGCCCTGCATCAGGACCAACATTTAGGGTCTTCACCTGAAACGTTGACTCCTGAATTATAGTAATAGAGTTATACAACTCGAGCAGGCCCTTCAGCCCACCCTGCCCATGCTGACCATCTATACTAATCCCATTTACTAGCACTTGGTCCTTAGTCTTCAACACCTTGGCAGTTCGAGTGCTTGTCTAGATGCTTTTAAACGTTGTGAGAGTCTCTGCCTCCACCACCTCCTCAGACAGTGCTCTGATAATTACCAGGTTGTCTGTATTTCTCTTGTTGATGAGGAATAAGCACAGAACATTGGGGATAAATCTTCTGTTTCTGAAAGCAGGCGGTCCACGTTGACCACCTGCTCTCCTCCACGGATGCTGCCTGGCCTGCTGAGTTGCTCCAGCATCATTGTGTTTCTCATTTAGTTTCTAGCATCTGCAGTCCTTTGCTTCTCTAATCTTCTGTTTCTCTTGGATCTTTTCACAATTTGAGGGAGAAAATGGGACCCAGGTATAATGTCTCAGCCAAGAAAAAGCAACGCCTCTGACACGGGTGCTCAAACTTCCAGACTGGGCCTTGAACCCATGGCTTGGAGTGAGAGGGCTCCCAGTGGAGTTATAGTTGACACTGTTCCTGCCATATCCTCTGGTGGAAGAATAGAGAACTGTAGGGGAGAGTTTTAACATTAAAGTCAAGTCAATGAGAGTAAATTGGGAAGTACATTTGCACATTGAATGGTTGAGGTGAGGTACCATAGAGAAACACAGCACAGAAACAGGTCCTTCACCCCACGGTCCACGCTGAATACTAAGCACAAATTTTACACTAATCCTACCCTAACCCATTTTATCTTCCCCATATTCCCATCAACTCCCTTGAGAGTCTACCACTCACTTACACACTAGGGGCAATTTACAGTGGCCAATTAATCTACCAGTAAACCCATACCAGCATGCATCAAAACCCAGACACCTTCTCAAGGACAATAAGGGATGGGCCTTGCCAGTGACACCCAGATCCTGAAAACGAACTAAAATAAACATTTCACAAAACCACTTCCCCAAGGCTAGTATATGCTAATAGTGTCAAAGGACAAGGAGTATAAATAGATCTGTATTACAAAGCAGTCAGGATCTAATTGAACAGACTTGAGGGGCAGAATGGCCTATTCCATTCCCATGTTCCTATAACATCATTGTGTCAAGAGCTTGCCCAGGCCATTGGCTCATGTTGTCTTCGTTGCAGTGATATGCTTCTGAAAGTCAAAGGGGAACATGAATAAGAAGACCTCCAGGTCAAAGTGTATCTTCTAGAAGTAAGATAAAACAAGATAAGATATCTTTATTAGTCATACGTACATCGAAACACACAGTGAAATGCATCTTTTGCATAGAGTGTTCTGGGAGCAGTCTGCAAGTGTCGCCACGCTTCTGGCGCCAACATAGCATGCCTACGTCTTTGGAATGTGGGAGGAAACCGGAGCACGCAGAGGAAACCCACACAGTCATGGGGAGAACGTACAAACTCCTTACAGACAGCAGCCGGAATTGAATCCAAGTCGCTGGCGCTGTAATAGTGTTACGCTAACCGCTAAGTACGATGGGATACTTCTGCTCATTAATCAACTTTGAGCTCCTGGTGCAGTTTCCATAGGTCGTGTACAAAGTGATATCATTCCCCATGCAATGCTGCTTTGAAGCCCAAGAAATTAGGTTGCATTATTTGAAGGAATAACTACCAGGGATCAGTCAAAGAACCATCACGACCTGCAGTGAACCTTTTTAAACAAAGGCCTCCTGGAGTAAAGCTTGGGCAGGCCATCACTGGGAGTCTTCTGCCCCATCTTCTTATGGTCACCCAACCCAGCAAGCTGACCTCCATTTTGCCACAATGTGCTGATGAGTCCCCTCTACAATAGCTGCCTCTTTCTAGCCCCCACCACCCAACAAAGACCCCTGATCTCTGAGCACACCGGGCAGCACAGTAGCGCAGCTAGCAGAGCCACTGAGAGCTCCACTGACCCAGGTTCAATCCTGACCTCGTGCACTGTCTGTTGGTACGTGAATTGGCCACTGTAAATTGCCTCTAGTGTGTAGATGGTTGGTGGAATTTGGGGGGAGTTAATGGGAATGTGGAGAGAATAGGTTACAGCAAAAAATTAGCTGGGAAATGGAATCGCATTGTGAGTCAGAATAGGTTTGACAGGATAAATGGCCTCCTATGTTGTTGGAAAATATGGAAGTATTATTATCATTATTCTGCAATAAAACAATCATTGATCTGCCACACAATGCTTCTTAACTTAGACACATGCCTGCCATCTACCTCAAGGATGAACAGTGATCCATATTTCCGTTCTTCAAGGCCATGGACGTCGTATCTTGCTGACTGCTTCCCTCAAAAGTGTCAGATTCACTTGCAGAGATCACAGATGTCTGGAATGTGAGATCTTCACTGTCACTTGGTGGAGAAGAAGGCTCAGATCATCTGGGGTCCAAAGCTCTGGGCCTTTGTACCCCAGACTGTGTGTGAACACACAGTAACAAACACAGCTTGCATCTGAGAATCACACAGTAAAATACTGAAATTGTTAGTTCTATTTCCCCACCCCCCATGTAGTTACTTTGGCATCAATTCTAAACACAAACTGGATGGGATTTCAGGATTTTAATTTCCTGTCCTGAAAGAAGATTTAAATATTCAATGATTAAGTGCTGCCAGGGATGCTCATAAAGGACACTTTTAGATGCATGCTTAAATGTTGCCAAAATATTACATTTTCCTTAAAAATGTGCCAGAAAACTTAAACCAGATATTGGTCACTTAACTACCCTAATTGAGAATCCATTAGAAATTCTGTTCCACAGTTAATAAAGTTCAGCTGGAAATAGCATGATAGCTCTCAACCCACTTAAACCAGTCTAAGTGGTACTGACAGTTAGCTGTCTGTCACACTATATAGCAATGTCACCCACCATGATTTTTCTTCTGGGCTAGATACAGCACTGTTATCCTGCAGGAAAACCTTGTTATGTACAAATATACGAGGGGTTGTTAAAGAAATTGTGCTTCTGGATGGGATACTGTGAGTTTTCTTTTGCAGTTAGCTATTTTATAAGTACAAATAGACATATTAAAATTATTGTTAAAGATTGCACGTGTAGTAAGTTTTCTTTCATATTTCCTTACAACAGTGAAGGAGGTCTTTCGGCCCATTGAGTCCATGCTGAGTCTTTGTGAGTTGCTGCAGGGCATTCTGTAGATGGTACAAACTGCTGCTACTGTGCGTCGGTGGTGGATTGAGTGAGTGGTTGTGGATGGGGTGCTCTGTAGCTGTGACACTTTACTCTGTACTGTTGCTGTTTTTCCCTGTACTACATCAATGCACTTTGTACTAACTCAATGTAACTGCACCGTGTAATGAATTGACCTGTACGATCGGTTTGTAAGACAAGCTTTTCACTGTACCTCGGTACAAGTGACAATAGTAATAAACCAACAACCAATATCAAGTGGTCTTCCGTGTCCTGTATGATGTTGAGCTTCTTGAGTGTTGTTGAAGGTGCACTCATCCAGGCAATGGAGAGTGTCCCATCACGCTCCTGACTTGAGCCTTTCTAGATGGTTCACAGAACAATCTCATTCCTACACTTAATTTCCTGTAACCTATGCTGCCTCATAGGACATGGGCCGAATGGCCTAATTCTGCTCCTATCAAGTCTGCTCCGCCATTCAATTGTGGCTGATTTTTTTTTCAACCCATTCTCCTGCCTTCTACCCATAACCCTTAACCCCTTTACTAATTAAGAACCTATCAATTTTTGCCTTAAATACACCCAATGACGGCCTCCACAGCCCTCTGTGGCAATAACTTCCACAGATTCACCACCCTCTGGCAAAAGAAATTCCTCCTCATCTCAGTTTTAAAGGGACGTCCCCTTATTCTGAGGCTGTGCCCTCGGATCCTCGACTCTCCTACTAATGGAAACAACCTCTCCATGTCCACTCTATCCAGTCTTTTCAGTATCCGGTAGATTTCAATGAGAACCCCCTCATCCTTCTGAATGCCATTGAGTACAGGCCCAGAGCCATCAAATACTCCTTATTCCTGGGATCATTCTCAACTTCCTCTGGACTCCCTCCAGGGCCAGCACATCCTTTCTCATTTACGGGACCTGTAATGGCTCACGATATTCCAAACGCAGTCTGACTAATGCCTTATAAAGCCTCAGCAGTATGTCCTTGCTATTATATGCCCAGTGTTGATATGCCCATCGTCCATTCACTCTCCTGCCACTCATATACTGTGCATGAGGGGTATTTTGCGGGGGCCAGTAAACCAGTGTGTCTTTGGGGTGTGGGAGGAAACTGGAGTACTCGGGGGAAACCAACACCATCTCAGGGAGAACATGCAAACTCCACATAAACAGCGCCCAAGGTCAGGATTGAACCCGGATCATTGGAGCTGTGAGGCAGCAGCTCTACCTGCAGCACCACAATGTCACCCCACTTCTTTCTTGTAATGTCTGGAGGGGATCTGGTAGAGGTTTTTAAAATTAGGAGTGGGTTGTGTAAGGTGAATGTGTGGAGACTGGCACCATGTGGCATGTGTTCTCATCTACTTATGCTCAGGTAGGTGAAAACAGAATCAAAATCGAGCATTCAAGAAGGCAAAACATTTAATATCTTCTCATACTTCACAGAATATAAAAAGGATTATATTCATTGAAGGGACATGGGCTTCGCAGGCTGAGCCAGCATTGAATTGCCCATCCCTATTTGCCTCAGAGAAGGTGGTGGTGAGCTGCCTCCTCAGCGGAAGTCCCTGAGGTGTGGGTACACCCACAATGTTGTTAGGGAGAGAACTGCAGTATTTTGACCCAGCGATGGTGAAGGAACAGTGATATACTTCCAAGTCAGAATATGGTGTGGCTCGGAGGCAACTTCCAGGTGATGGTGTTCCCATGATTTTGCTGCCCTTGTCCTTCTAGCTGGTGGTGGTCGTGGGTTTGGAAGGTGCTGTCGAAGGAGTCTTGGTGAGTTGCTGCAGTGCATCCTGTAGATGGTACAAACTGGTGCTACTGTGTGTCGGTGGTGGAGTGAGTGAATGGTTGTGGATGGGGTGCCTATCAAGCGGGCTGCCATGTCCTGTATGGTATTGGAGCTTCTTGAGTGCTGATGAAGCTGTGCTCATCCAGGCAAGTGGAGAGTGTTCCATCACACTCTCTACTTGAACCTAGTAGATGGTGGACAAGCGTTGGGGAGTTAGGAGGTGAGTTACTCGCCGCAGGATTCCTAGCCTTTGACATGATCTTGTAGCCACATTGCATAAATGACTACTCCAATTCAGTTTCTGGGCAAGGGTAGCCCCCAAGATATTGATAGAGGGGGATTCAGTGATGGTAATGTTATTGACTATCGGGGGTGATAGCTTTTGGGATATCATCACTTGGCCCATTTATACTTGTCTCGGAGTGATCCTATCAATTTCACTCCCAGATTTTCCCTCTCAGAATGTTTCATTAGATTCCTCCTCCATCTTATCCTTTCCAGAGAAATAAGACTCTGTATGTTCAACCCTGCAAACTTTTAATCCTTGCAATGTTACATGAACCATCTTGGCTCACGTTCCTTGGCCGCACTATCCCTCTGATAAGGAGGTGCCCAGAACCACATACGTTGCTCAGGCTGTGTGGGGAGCCTCAATAGTGACTTACTGTGTATGGCAGCAGTGTGTACTCCTCTACCTGACACTGTCTGCCAGCTGGGCTTCACCCAATACACATCAAGCTTGGCTCCAGATAAGGATAACTCTGCTTCTCGTTTTCGTGGGCTGCTAGACAGGACCTTGGGCCAACCTCAGCTGCAAACTCTGACAGCCATCTTTGAAGTCCATTAAATAAACTGACTGTGTCAACAAACACAGCTGCAACAGACCTTGTCTCTAACATAGCAAAGTCTTCAACAGGGCTTCAACGGTGCACTATCAGATGAAGTTCAACATCAAACGTGAAATTGGGGCAACTGGCCCAAAGCTCAGTCAAAGAGGTGCATCATAAGGATGTAAGAACAGAAGAAATTAGGAGCAGGAGTAGGCCACTTGTGCCTTTGAGCCCAACCCACCATTCAATATGATCATGGCTGATGTGCCCCAGGCCTCATCTCCTTTCATCTGCTAGTTCCCTATAGCCCTCAATTCCCTAAAAAAAAATCTACTTCCACTTTAAATATGTCCAGTGATCCAGCTTCCATAAGCCTCCAGGGTAGAGAATTCTGAAGATTCACCACCCTCTCCAAGAAGAAGTTCCTCTGCACCTCATTTACGAATGACCACCTCCTAATCTTGTAACTATGTACCCTCCATTGACGTCCTCCCACCAGTGGAAACAACTTGACATCCACCCTTGGGATCATATATGTTTTCTTACGATCAGCCCTCATTGTTCTAAACTTCAAAACTACAGATCTACTTTCTTTTATTGACTTCAAAGAGGAGAGAAGAAGCAGGGAGAGACCGAGGTAGAAGAAAGGAATTCCAGAGTTTAGGCCCAAGGTGGTTGAAGGCACGGCTTGGAACATTGGGATTCATGAATGTCCGAATTGGTGGAACTCAGTAAAATGCTTGATTCCTACCGAATTTACATCTAAATGTGTACAATTAGCAATCATATCATGGTGCAATTTCAAATTCACCTTGAGACTGAGCAACTTGGATCTGAAGCTATTTCCCCAAGCTTAAGCAAAGGCTGTTACAATGGCCTATGCAGCGAGTTGGCTAAAGTGGACGGGGGAAGTAGATTAAAGAGTCAGATGGTTGATAAACAGTGGTCAATGTTTGAGGAGAATTTTATAAATGTATATTTCAGTGAGAAAGAAAAAGTCCAAGAGAAGGATCCATGATCCATGGTTAATGGAGGAAGTTAAAGAGGGTATCAAATTGAAAGAAAAGACATGTCAAGTTGCAAAGATTAGTGGTAGGCTAGAGGGTCTGGGAATTTTTAGTAACAAGGAAAGGACTAAAATGTTGATAAAGAGGGAGAAGAGACAATATGAGAACAAGGCAGAGAGGGATGCTCTGGATGATTTCCCACCTGCAACGTTCAATGCACTCCTCCCATTGAACCTCCGCATCACACCTCCCCGTCACCTCCCATCACACCCCCATCGGCCCTCATCACCCCCTATCATCCCCCATCACCCCATCATACATATCACACACTCCCATCACCCCCAATCACCCCATCACACACCCCCAACAGCCCCATCACACTCCCCATCACCCCATCGCACCCATCACTCCCACCCCCATCACACCCCCTATCATGCCCTACATCACACCTCTCCAAACAACCACAGGAGATGCAGCAACTGCCTTTTTACATTCTTCCTCCCATCGCCAAAAGCCCCAAAAACTTCCTGAATAGACTTGTGTGTACTTCTTTCAGGTCAATAAATTGCCCAACAGCCCAGTGGTGTAACTAGTACTGTCTCACAGCTCCAATGACCCAGGTTCAATCCTGACCTCGGGTGCTGCCTGTGTGGAGTTTGCACATTCTCCCTGTGACAGTGTGGGTTTCCTCCGGGTGCTCCAGTTTCCTCCCACGTCCCAAAAACGTCCAGGGATAATCAGTCATGACTATCGCAGCAACAAACAATCTGCTGGAGGAACTCAGCAGGTCGAGCAGCATCTGCGGGGCGGGGGGGAAAGGAATTGTCTGTAAGGAGTTTGTATGTTCTCCCCGTGTCTGCGTGGGTTTCCTCTGGGTGCTCCGGTTTCCTCCCACATTCCAAAGACGTACGGGTTAGGAAGTTGTGGGCATGCTTTGTTGGCGCCAGAAGTGTGGCGACACTTGCGGGCTGCCCCCAGAACACTCTACGCAAAGGATGCATTTCACTGTGTGCTTCAATGTACATATGACTAATAAAGATATCTTATCTTATCTTAACCCTGCATCAGGACTGAGAGTGGAGAGGGGAGGTGGCTGGTATGAAGAGGAGAGGGGGGGTGGTGAGTCAGAGGCGTGAGGTGATTGGTTGACCGAGGAGGGCTGAAAGATGACGGGAAGTTCGAGCCAGGAAGGGTACAGAGAAAGATGGAGTTGGGAGACAGGCAGATGGGTGATAGATGGAGACGGGCAATTTACAGCAGCCAATTAACTGACCAGCCCGCACACCCTTTGGGACATGGGAGGAAACCAGAGCGCCCAGGGGAAACCCACACAGTCACAGGGAGAACTTGCAAACTCCACACAGGCAGTGCCCTGGGTCACTGAGCTTGGAAGCAGCAGCTCTACCGGATTAATTATTTTAAACTTTGAATTGTAGTGGGATGAAGAGAACTCCAAAACCATGGTCAAAGGCTTATGATAACAAAGCATACCTCTTCTGTTGCAGTAAGGAAGGATGAACTTCGTACCTTGTTGGTACAGCAGTCAACAACCATCTGATGTTCCAATTCACTTCTTTTTTTACAATACTGAAGGAGGCTATTCGGTCCATCTCTCTGTGGAATCCCATTAATCCCACTTATTGCCCCACTTATTTCCCTGCATCCTATTCTCCCACTGCCCATTGCAACCCCCAATATTCTACCCCTCACCCGCACACTGGAGGTAATTTATAGTGACCAATTAACCTACCAAGCCTCATGTCTTTAGGACGTGGGAGGAAACTGGAGCACCTGAGAGAAACCCCACGGTCACAGGGAGAATGTGCAAACTCCACATAGATAGCGCCCCAGATAAGGATTGAACCAGACAGTGAAACAACGCTACTGATTCCTACCACCTATTTCCAGTACCTTCTACTGTTTTATTTGGAATGGGTGGGGAGATAAACACTTTTACAAGAAGTGGCTATTTCACAGAAAGCATAACACAATGGGAAAAGGGATTGCAAAGATCAGATAGAAAGCTGTAGCAGAAGAGGCAGGCAGATAAAATACAGATGGTTCATCTGTAGCTGTATTATGGGGACACTTAGTGAAGGGGAAGAGATCTAATCTTTCTCTGTCCCTGTGGCACCCCTCAAAACAGAGTAGGGATGTGAAGAATAAGAATGTGGAGTGACTGGAATCATCTGGGTACAGAATATTTAAAGTGTTAATGTAATGTGCACATAGGGCTGCCTATGGCATTTATGTTATCCAACAGCAAAACCATCAAATGGAAGCATCGTCAATCCAACCGGAAACCAGGCTGGAAGATTACCGATGTAATTATTCCAAATGAGTCAGTGAAGGAGGAACTTTGGAGAGTGGGGGCACTCTCTAGGAGAAGAGGAGTTGAGGTTAGCATGGAGCAGCCATCATCATTCTGAAAGGCGAAGCAGGCTTGAGAGGCTTGTAGCCTACTCCTGCTCTTATTTTCTTGCATTCTTGTGTCATTGGGAGGTGACCCTGTTACAGTTCTTGCATTGCCCTTACTGTCAGAACATGCTGGGGAACTGAAACTCTGGATTGACATGGGAGAATGTGGCATGTGGGTGACACAGTGAGTAGAACCACTGCCTCACAGCGCCAGAGACCTGGGTTCAATCCTTCCTTTAAAATACCGGATGACCTGTCCTGGGCCCTGCACATAGGTGCAGTCATAAGGAAAGCGCGCCAGCGTCTTTACTCTCTTAGGAGGTTAAGGAGGTTCAGCTTGTTACTGAACTCTCTAAGAAATCTCTACAGCTGTACTGTTGAAAGTATCCTGACTGGTTGCATTGTGGTCTGGTACGGCAATTCGAATGCACAGGAATGTAAGAAGCTGCAGAGAGTAGTGGACACAGCTCAATACGTTACAGGCACATCCTTCCCCACCATTGGTAGTATCTACAAGAGGTGCTGCCTCAAGAACGCAACATTCATCATCAAAGATCCCCACCATCCGGGCCATGCCATCTTCTCACAGCTACCATTGGGCAGGAGGTACAGAAGCCTGAAGTCCCACACCACCAGGTTCAAAGAACAGCTACTTCCCTTCAACCATTCAGTTCTTGAACCAACCTGCACAAACCTAATCACTGGAGTTTAGCAACACTATGACCACTTTGATCACTTTTCACTAAAATTGACTTTGTTTTGTTCTAATTGTGTTCTTTCATGTAAAAATTGTATTTAATTTATGTGTAAGTTACGTTTTTCTTGTGAATGCTGCTTATCTAATGCTATGTGCCCGTGATGCTGCTGCAAGTAAGTTTTTCATTGTACCTGTGCATATATGTACTAGTGCAAATGACAACAAACTTGACTTTGACCTCAGGCACTGTCTGTGTGGAGTTTGCACATTCTCCCTGTGGGTGCGTGGGTTTCCTCCGGTTGCTCCAGTTTCCTCCCACATCCCAAAGATGTGCGGGTGGGTAGATTCATTGGCCCTTAATGTGTAGATAAGTGGTAGAAGCTGGGGGGAGTCGATGGGAACGTAGGAAGAATAAAATAAATGTGATTCATGTAGCAACACAGGAGATTGCAGATGCTGGAATCTGGAGTAACAAACAATCTGCTGGAGGAACACAGCGGGTCGAGCAGCATCCGTGGAGGGGAAAGGAATTGTCAGTGTTTTGGGTTGAAACCCTGCATTGGCATTAATGCAGGTTGAGTGTAAGTGGGTGGTTGTTAGTTGGTGCAACACACACGAAATGCTGGAGGAACTCAGCGGGTCAGGCAGCATCTATCGGAGGGAAATGAACAGTTGACGTTTCGGGCTGAGACCCTTCATCCGGACTCTGATAGTTGGTAGTTGGTGCAGACTAGGTGGGTCAAAGGGCCTCTTTCTGTGCTGTATCTCTCTTTGACTCCATGACTCTTGTGATAGACTGTGAGAGAGGAGTGGAGTCGATTGCTGAGTTTATAAAAGGCATGAGGTAGGCTTCTGAGGGGATATGTGAGAGGGGGTATAAGAGATTGTAGGGACTGGGTGTTGATACATGGTGCAGAGGTTGTGGTATCAATCGATGTTGGTAGCTGTAAAAACAGAGCCCCTCTCTCAGATGACTGCAAGTGATCCTGTAGCCCCTGAGTTTTTCCAGCATTTTCTGCTTTTATTTCAGATTTCCAGCATCTGCTGTTTTTTCTATTTTTATTGATACCTTTTTATCCTTTAACCAACATCAACTTAAACAAATGATTTGACCATTACCACATTGCAGTTTGAGAGACCTTGCGACAAATCTGATGCCCATTTTAACATACATTCATTTTCAGAATCTGGTGTCCAAAAGCAAGGCCAGCATTTATTACCTATCCCTAACACCACTTTGAAGATTATGGTGAACCCCCATCTTGAACCCCTGTAGTCTCAGTACAGGAGCTCGCATGGTGTTGCTGGGAGGCAGTTTCTATATGACAAACCTGACTTCACTTCAAAAAATACTTATTTGGTTGCAAAGTGCATTGGACTGAGGTCATGGAAAGTGCTGTATAAATGCACTTGTTGAAAATTGGTGCTGGTCCTATGTCCAGACTGATCTCATCCAGACTTACCTGTTCCTCAGCTTCTATGGAGATGAGATGCAGCTAGCAGGGATGCTGCCTCACAGTTCCAGTGACCCAGGTTCAATCCTGACCTCGGGTGCTGTCTGTGTGGGGTTTGCACGTTCTCCCTGTGATCATATGGGTTTCCCCCGGGTGGTCCTGTTTTTTCCCACATCCCAAAGACGTACCAGTTAGTAATTTTAATTACCTGCTGTAAATTGCCCCTAGCGTGTAGGCGAGTGATAGAATCTGGGGGGAGTTGATAGGGATATGAAAAAAAATGGGATTGGTGTAGATTAGTGTGGTTGATGGTCAGCACAGACTCAGTGGGCTGGAGGGCCTGTTTATACACTGTACGAACCTATGACTCTTTGACCATAATCAGGCACAAAGACGTGTCCAAGTCAGGATCATTGATTTCAGGATTATAATGATGAGACTGAAAATTCTGTTGTTTTCCACGACACAAGATAAAACTAATGGATATAACAGGAGACTGCAGACGCCAGAATCTGGAGCAACAAACAACACTGGAGGAACCCAGTGGGTCAAGCAACATCTGTGGGGGGAAAGGGGAGAGTACTGTGCTCAGTTCTGTTCACCTCACTACAGGAAGGATGTGGAAGCCATAGAGAGGGTGCAGAGGAGATTTACAAGGATGTTACCCGGATTGGGGAGCATGCCTTATGAAAACAGGTTGAGTGAACGTGGCCTTTTCTCTTTGCAGCGATGGAGGATGAGAGGTGACCTGACAGAGGTGTATAAGATGATGAGAGGCATTGATTGTGTGGATAGTCAGAGATTTTTTCCCAGGGCTGAAATGGTTGCCACAGAGGACACAGGTTTAAGGTGCTGGGGAGTAGGTACAGAGGAGATGTCAGGGGTAAGTTTTTTACTCAGAGAGTGGTGAGTGCGCGGAATGAGCTGCCGGCAACAGTGGTGGAGGCGGATACGATAGGGTCTTTTAAGAGACTTTTGGATAGGTACATGCCGCTTAGAAAAATAGAGGGCTATGGGTAAGCCTAGTTATTTCTAAGGTAGGGACATGTTTGACACAGCTTTGTGGACTGAAGGGCCTGTAAGTGCTGTAGGGTTTCTATGTTTCTACGTTTCTATGAATTGTCACCACTTCAGGTCGAGATCGTGCATCAGGGCTGAGAGTGGAGAGGGGAGATGGCTAGTGTAACGAACCTACATATACCAATCATCTCTCCTCTCCACTCTGAGTCCCGATGCAGGGTTTCAACCCGAAATGTCAACAATTCCTTTCCCCCCACAGATGCTGCTCGACCCGCTGAGTTCCTCCAGCAGGTCGTCTGTTGCTCGGAACTAATGGATAAGCGCGCTACTGATCCGCTTGTGCTTCTGTTGCTCAAAGAAGCCGTGCTCATCACATCAAGCAGTGGGTGGGACTCGCTGGAGCGTTTCCAACCCTAATGTCACCATCCTGCAGAAAATTTGGGAGCTAGGAATGTAGGCACTGTGATGGAACCATGCCTTCTGACTCACATTGTAGTCTTCCCACCCACAGATCACTTCCAGTGGAAAATCCCAGGCAAGTGGTTGCATCAAGCTTGTGAATTTGTTTAGTTCGACCTCAGACAGTGGAAGCACTGCCAAAGGCTGCATAGTTGGCAGCTGAGCTGTGATTTTTGGGAGAGTGATGATTCCTCGAGTTCTTTTAATGTCCTCCAATTATCCCAAAGTTCCTCAGCATAAACTGAATATTATTTGAATTGTAAACAGAGTTGCAATGGGATGTTGTATGGAGGGTGGGTGGGTTTAGTGGGAAGACAGTGCTGAGTAATGTATGAAGATGCTCCTCCATTTGCCAAACTAAAGAAGTAAATAAGTACATAAGAAGTAGCATCAGGAGTAGGCCATTTGGCCCCTTGTTCCAATTCTGTCATACTCATAAGTGGTTGAGGCCGGTACAATAGGATCATTTAAGAAGCACTTGGATAGGTACATGGAGGGGCAGAGCTTTGAGGGATAAGGGCCCAACACAGGAAATTGGGACTAGGTGCATGGGTACTGTGGTCGGCATGGACTGGTTGGGCCAAAGGGCCTGTATCCGTACTGTATTGCCCTATGACTCTTGACTCTATAACCCCACCGAGTTTTATATCAGGGTCATTGGATATAGTAAGGCCAGGGAAAGGACAAAGGTTCTTCCAATGGAGACAGAGGTTTAAGAAGGAGTGTGACATCAGAAGGCAAACAGAACTGAGGTGTGATTGAAACCCCTCAGAAGTCACCCAATAGAATGCAGAGTGAAAGTATCCTGGGGTGAAGTATGTGGGTTTCTTTCTGCCAAAGAGTCTCCCAGTCTAGAAATTTGTATTCATAAACCTAGGACAATACCCCAGTGTGGTACTGAGGGAATGCTCCACCTGGGACATGCCCTCTTCACATTACTACCATCGGGGAGGAGGTACAGGAGCCTGAAGACCCACACTCAACGTTTCAGGAACAGCTTCTTCCCCTCTGCCATCAGATTACTGAATGGTCCATGAACCCATGAACATTACCTCTTTAGCACTATATATTTATTTTTGTAGCTTATAATAGTAATTTTTATGTCTTGTACTCTACTGCTGCTGCAAAACAGCAAATTTCACAACATATGTCAGTGATAATAAACCTGATTCTGATTCTGATTCACGAGAGGACCCACCACTTGGATAAAATGTTAAGCATGTGTTAGACATATATAAGAGATCCCACGGAACTATTTCAAAGAATAGTAGGGCAGTTACCTCAATATCCTGGCTAATATTTACCCCTTAATCAACATCACTGAAACAGATTATCTGGTCACCAGCATATTGATATTTGCAGAATGCGTCCATTATCTACATTAAATCATTAATTACACTTCATGGGTAGCATCTTGAGGTTTGAAAGTCTTTATTTCTTTATGTTGTGGTGCTGGCGATTTGGCGTTGAATCCTTTAGTTTGAACTCCCCGTGAAACGTTTCTCCTCCTGCTCCCATTTACCATGTAGAATCATAGACTCATGGAATCGTACAGCACAGAAGTGGGTCCTTACAGCCACCTCGTCCATGCCGATGACTGCTATCAACCCTAATCCCATTTGCCCGCATTATGCCCATATCGTTCTACTCCTTTTCTATCCAAGTGCCTGTCCAAACAGCTTTTAAACGTTGTAATTGTATCTGCCTCTACCACCTCCTCTGGCAGCTCACTCCAAATTTTCACCCCCCTCTATGTGAAAAACCCAGATCTCCTTTCAATTTCTCCCCTCTCACCTTAAACCTGTGCCCTCTAGTTCAAGACTCCCCTGCCCTGGGAAAATGATTTGACTATCTACCTTATCTATTACCCTCATAAGTTTATAAACCTCTATAAGGTCACCCCTCAGCCTCTTGCATTCCAGTGAGAATTCCAGGAACCATTCTTCAATCTTTTTTCACCCTCCCTAGAACTTTCACATGCTTTCTAAAGTCACATGAAGCACTGGTCACATCACCTCCCTGCTTTCACTCTCCAAGCTTCAACTTATGCAACCCAGGATCCCGTATGCCTTACTGACCACCATATGCAGCTTATTGTCTACCTGCAGTGCACTTCCCTGAGGCTGTGACACTTTACTCTGTACTCTGTTATTGTTTTTACCTGTAATACCTCAATGCACTCTGTACTAACTCAATGTATCTGCACTGTGTAATGAATTGACCTGTACAATGGGTATGTAAGACAAGTTTTTCACTGTACCTTGGTACAAGTGACAATAATAAACCAATACCAATAACAATATGCCCTGTGCAAAACAGATTCATCATGAAACTCTCTGGGATGATAGTTCTATCAAGAGTGGTCTGTATTCTTTGGAGTTTAGAAGAATGAGGGGTGAACTTATTGAAGCATATGTGATCCTAAGTGGACTTGACAGGATAGACGGCGAGATGTTTTCACTAATGGGAGAATCTTGAACGAGGGCTCATAGCTAGAAGATAAGGGGCCAGTCATTTAAAACTTGTATGCAGAAATTTCTTCTTAGAGAGGGTGGTGAACTTCTGGAATTCTTTACCTCAGCGAGTTGTGGAGACAGGATCATTTGAAGTACTTAAAGAGGAGGTAGATCATTTTTTTTGAAAGATCAGGAGATTGAGGACTATGGGGATCTTACACAGAGAAGGATTTGAGACCTGGGGTAGATCAGCCATGATCATATTGAATGGGGGGAGGGAGGTTTAAGGCCTACTCTTGCTCCTATTTTCTTGTGTTCTTTGGAGGTCCCTCCATTCCTGTACACTCCACCATTTAGTTCATGGAAGATAGAACAGTACATCACAGAAAAAGATCCTTTGGCCCATGATCTCTGTGCCGACCATGATGCCAAGTTAAACTAAATCTGCCAACACAGTATCCATGCCCTTCCAGTCCCCGCATCTTCAGGGAGTCCATGTTGTTTCTCCTTATCTTGCTGCCAAACTGTTTTGCTTCACACCTCTCTGTATTAAATTTCCTCTATCGATTGACTGCCCATTTTGCCAGCTTTCCTAAGTGTTCTCATAGTCTATTTTAATCTTCCTCACTGTTCACCAAGCTTTGAATCAGCTGCAGATTTGGAAACTTCTATCCTGCATACCCATGTCTTAAGTCATTAATACTGTATATATAAAAATAAAGTAATGGTCTCAGTACTGACTTTTGCAGAACACCACTGTCTACCATCCTCCAGTCTGTTGAATAGAAATTACCACTTCTCCCTGCTTTCTGCCAATTTCCTATCCACGTTGCTACTGACACTTGAAATTTGGTCACTTGTGCTAACCAGCCTTTTGTGTGGAACTTTATCAAATGCTTTCTGAAAATCCTAATAAATGGTTTCTACATTCCCTTCACCAACCTCCTCTGCTACCTCAAGAAAAGAAACAAGTTGCCAGAGCAACTCAATGGGTCAGGCCGTAACTGTGAAGGGAAACGGAAAGTCAACGTTTCAGCTGGAAACCCTCCATGAGTCCTGATGCAGGGTCTTGACCCAAAATATCAACCATCCCTTTCCCTCCACAGATACAGCCTGACCCGCTGAGTTCCTCCAATAACATTTTTTTGGTCCAGATTCCAGCATTTGCAATGTATCTTAGAGTCATAGAGTAATACAGCACAGAAACAGGCCCTTCGGCCCAACTGGTCCATACCGACCAATGTGCCCAGCTAAGCTAGTCCCATTTGCCCACATCTGGCAAATATCCCCTGAAACCTTTCCTATCCATGTACTTATCCAAATGTCTTGTGTCTCCATGTTTCTCATCCATTTCATGTAATGCAGTTTGCCTTGAACATAAAGTGCAAGGGCCATGACAAGGTAGATTGAGAGATCAAGAGTTCATCTTTCAGTGTATGAGAGGTCTGTTCAAGGCTCTGATAACAGCCGGATAAAAGCTGTCCTTGAGCCTGGTGGTACTTGTTCTCAAGCTTTTGTAAGTTCTGCCCGATGGGAGGAGGGGAGAAGAGAGAATGACCAGGGTGGAAGGGGTCCTTGATTATGTTGGCTGCTTTCCCAAGGCAGCGGGGAGTGTAGACGGAGTCAGTGGAGGGGAGGCTGGTTTTTGTCATGGACTGGGCTGCATTCGACAACTCTCTGCAATTTCTTGTGGTCTTGGGCAGAACAGTTGCCATACCAAGCTGTGATGGATCCTGATAGGATGCTTTCTATGGTGCATCTATCAAAATTGGTGAGTGTCATCAGGGACATACTGAATTTCCTTAGCCTTCTGAGGCAGCAGAGGCATTGGCGTGCTTTCTAGGTCAAAACATTCACATGACTGGACCAGGACAAATTGTTGCTGATGTTTACATTAAAGGATTTGAAGTTTCCCATTTCAACACTTTTGATATAGACAGCGACATGTACTCCACCCCACTTCCTGAGGTCAATGACCAGCTCCTTCATTTTGCTGACCTTGAGGGAAAGGTTGTTGTCTTGACACCATGTCACTAGGCTCTCCATCTCCTTCCTGTACTCTGTCTCATCATTGTTTGAGATCCAGCCCACTATGGTGATGTCACCTGCAAACTTGTAGATGGAGTTAGAGCAGACTTTGGCTGCGCAGTCATGAGTGTATAAGGGGCTGAGGACGCAGCCTTGTGAGGCACCAATGTTGAGGATAATTGTGGCGGAGGTGTTGCTACCTATCCTCACTGATTGCGGTCTGTTGGTCAGGAAGTCAAGAATCCAGTTGCAGAGGGAAATGGTGAGTCCCAGGTCTTGGAGTTTGGAGATGAGATTGCATCGAATTATGGTATTGAAGACAGAGCTGTACTCAATAAATAGGAGTCTGTTGTAGGTGTCTTTATTATCCAGATGCTCCAGAGGCGAGTGTAGGGTCAGGGAGATGGCTTCTGCCATCAAACTGTTTTGGCGGTAGGTGAATTGCAGTGGGTCAAGGTTGTCTGGGAGGCTGGAGCTGATGTGTGCCATGACCAGCCTCTCAAAGCACTTCATGATGGTGAACGTCAGAGCCACCGGGCAGTAGTCATTAAGGTACGTTACCTTATTTTTCTTTTGCACCAGCATAATAGTGGTCTTCTTAAAGCAGGTGGGAACCTCAGATTGAAGTAGGGAGAGGTTAAAGATGACTGTGAATACTCCCGCCAGTTGGTCTGCGCAGGATCTAAGGACACAGCTGGGGGACTCCATCTGGGTCAGACGCTTTCCATGGGTTCAGTCTCTGGAAGGCTGATCTGACTTCAGTGACGGTGACTGTGGGTACAGGTGCATCGGACACTTTGTTGGGGCAGGTGCTGTCATTTCACTGACCTTTTCTTCGAAATGAGCAAAGAATGCATTGAACTCACTGGGGTGGGATGCGCTGTTGTTGGTGATACTGCCTGACTTTGCTTTGTAGCCAGTTATAACATGCAAGCCCTGGCACAACTGATGGCCAGTCTGGGACTCTAGTTTGCGCTGGTATTGTCTTTGCGAAGGTCGTACCTAGATTTTCTGTGCAGGTCAGGGTCACCCGACTTGAAGTACATCCTTGAATTTTTTCCTCTGTCCAGCTGGTGACATTTTCTGTGAAAGAGCTTGGAATAGAGTGTCTTTTTCAGAAGCTGGGCATGCAGGTGATAGCTGAATAAGTGTAGCCATGGCCTCGATACTGAGGATATTGGCAGGGGAGAAGACACTGATGTTGGCTCCCTTGTCCTTCCAGAGAATTTTGTGGGGACGGTGTTGGTGATATTTTTCCAGTACCTTGAGGCACCCACTGTAGGTAGTCCAGGTCTCAGAAGCAGTCAGGAGGACAGACGCAAGCCCACCACAAGAAGGTCAGAGCAAAATACGAAATGATCAGTTCCATTACCTATTCAATCAACTTGGCCATAGTTTTCTTTCAGTACAAAGCAACCAAATGTCGTTAACACAAATGGAAATTAAAACTGGGACAGATGCCAGGTTACTTTTGACCACTTTACATCTTCGGATGAAATCAAAATTACCCCCAGAGAGTCTTCTTTTAATTAAAAACAGGTTAACTTACATTACTGGGTAACTCAATATTTTAGCGCTAAATTCCTACTCTGCCATGTGATTAAAGTCAAATTAGTAACTTATTCACTGCTTTTTGTACAATAAATGACTCTGAATTGACAAGAGCATTGTGAAATGTTTATATTTTGGGTCAACTGTTAGTACTGGAGGAACTTTCGCAGTGAGAACAGCTCACAAAGGGAGCTCAGCCATCCTGCAGCAGAGGTTAGACAGAAGAGCACATCCATGTCCACACGTAGTCTGGTGCTTTCATTCACCAGTAGAAAGGGTGGGGTTAACCAAAGCTTTCTTCAGCACACTACTGTGAGCAAGCTGGGCTTTCAGGCAGTGCAGAGGAACAGGCCACTGGATAGGGAGCAAAAACAGAAGTATTTTAGCCAAGTGTAATGTAGCTTCCAAATTTCACAACAGGATTACACCAGCAATGTCGTTAGATGGTTGCTTTATGTCTTGATAGAGCAAGGTCTTAGTCCTATGGCAAGGAGGTCCAAGACAAATGGAAGCCAGGCTTTGTTACACAGGCATGGTATGCACATACACAGGCATGCACGCAGACACACACACACACACACACATACATACATGCACACATATAAACACAAATGCACACACTGACGTACTGAGACACAGACACACACACATTTATACAATTCTCTCACACGCACATACTCACAAACACACACACACACACATACACACGCATACACACATGGACACACAGTGCACACACACACACACACAAACACGCATACACATACACAACCACACTGGCAAACACAGAAACAGACATAAACATACATTCACACACACATAAGCATCTACTCATACACATATGTAAACATGAACACACACACACACAGGTTATACATGAACACAAGAAACAGGAGCAGGAGTAGGTCACTCGGCCCCTCAAGCCTGTCCCGCCTTTCAATATGGTCATGGCTGATCTATGCTGGCCTCAACTCCTCTTCTGTGCCAGTTCCCCAGAACCGTCAGTTCCTCAACCTTCCACATAATTACCAATCTCCACCTCATTCGCACACACATAAGCACCTACTCATACACACATGTAAACATGAACACACACACATGTTACACATGAACACAAGAAACAGGAGCAGGAGTTTTTACCATATTTACCAATCTCCACCTCATAGATATCCATTGATCTGGTCTCCACCACCCTTGGGGTCAGAGGTTCATTACCCTCTGAGAGAGGAAATTCCAGAGATTCATTACCCTCTGAGAGAAGAAGTTTCTAACTACACCCACATGGACACAGACACACGGTGTGGTAGCTGATGAGCAACTGCCACCCCATGTAAAAGGATTCACACAAAAACACCTTTCACTCCTCAGAACCAGAGTGGAAGCAAGTCATCCTGTGAGACTGCCTAAGAAGAAGTTGGACTCTATGATTTGAAGATTATGTTGATTATTTTGCAGGTGTATGACATAGAATGAGTGTGACGGAGAGTCTGACATGGATCCTGCAGTCCATGACTCTTCCTCTGTTCACTCCACCACCGAGATGTTTGCTGACCATTGTCCTACAGACCTGAGACCCCCAAACTCTCAGGCATCTCCCACTTTCCTCAGCCCATGGTTTGAGTCCATCTTCCCTCATTTAGGTCATAAGATCTGGAATTATCTCCATAATCTGCTCTATTTTTCCATCTTCAACACATGCTTTTAAATCAACCTTGTTATCCAGCCATTTGCATGGCATTAATACAGGCCGCAACTTTCAGCATTATGTCGCGATGCAGGGTTTTGACAATTCTTTCCCCCACAGATGCTGCTCAACCCGCTGAGTTCCTCCAGCAGCTTGTTTGTTGCTCCAGATTCCAGCATCTGCAGTCTCCTGTGTCTCAACATTCAGCTGACTAGACTGGGGAGGGAAGATGGGGGCTTAACTATCTTCAATGGCTTCCGAATGCCCTAAAATAAATGCAAGTACAACTTTTTAAGTGTATCTATCTTTATAAACCTCAGAAATGGACATAACATTTCCCTCAAGCCCTGGTGCACACGTCTCCTCTGCCACTCAGTACGATTATAAAGTATTCAACAACATCTTTTACTCCTCATCGTTCAGCTTTTAAAAAAATAAAGCGGCCACTTAATTCATTCAATACTGTCTGTAATATTGCCAATAAAATAGATAACTAGGCGAGTTTATGGCAGGGTTTAAAGATTCAAACAGGAGGGCACTGCTGTTATTAGAGGTGCATTGACATTGAATTCTCCATTTATGAGATTGAGTGGATTTACTCTTGGCTCTTAATTATTAGGCATGAATCAAACAGAAGCTGGAATGGAATGTACTCACCTGGATGAGATTATGGTTTCTGTGGTTACTTTCACCAACTAACCCATCTTAAATCACATTCCGAATATTCCCTCCTTTAATGATTGCTGAGTGACTATGTATCTACATCTGTTACCAATACTGATGGACAGTGAAACTACAGGAGTCCCATCATGACAAGTTGCAACCATTCTGACCAGAATTACATATTGTTCCTGCTGGGTTGGGTATACCAAGAGATGCCCACTCGGAATCTGTACCAGAAGCTCAGCTTAAGACCTGCATCTATGGTCCAGTTTTACATTTCTTTCGGAGCACCTGTTGGATTCGACTGTTTTAAGCAGTTTTTTTTAACATGTATAGTGTTTAATACACCTCAAGTGGCTGCACAGGGAATGGCCGCTTCCTAGCTTATTGGTTTCCTCATTGGTTGGTTTTGCCACAGGTACCTAATAGGTTTCCTGATTGGACTATTGTTAGCTAAGGAGTACCTCTTATCTCAGGTATAAAAGGTGTACTTTTTGTTAATCACTCTATCTCTCTCTTGCTCTTGCTCTCTTGCTCTCTGCCTCACCTCTATCTCTCTCTTGCCTCTATCTCTCTTTTGCCCTTTTACTCCCTGGCCCAAACTCATTTTAGTTCCTTTGTCTCAGCTCATCTCCCAGTAGTAAAGCTAGTGTCATGTGCTCTGTGACTGTTTCTTCGTTTTAAACGTTTCCAATAAAACTTTGTGAAGCACCAAGTTGTTTTCAAGTCATTCTGGGACTGCTGAGAGAACCTGCGGATTTGAAAATAATTGTATCCAACACACCCACGACAATAAATGTACTCACTGATATAAATTAGGAAATGCAGTAGTCAATTTACAAACAATAAACTCTCACAAACTCTTAAGAAGTTCGATACCATCCAGGACAAGGCAGTGCACTTGATTAGCATCCCCTCCATCATCATTTTCTCCACTACCAATGTAGTGTAAACTATCTACAAAACGTACTGCAGATTCTCACCCAGGCTACTCTGACAGCACCTTCCAAACCTCTGACCTATAGCACCATGAAGGACAAGGGCAGCCGTCATGTGGGTACAGCACCACCTGCAGGTTCCCCTTCAAGTCCCACACCATCCTTGACTTGGAAATATATCGCCGCTCCCTCATCGTCACGGGGTTAAATGCTGGAACTCCGTGCCCAACAGCACTCTGAGGACACATTAACCAGAAGGACAGCGGCAGGTCAAGTCTGCTCACCATTACCCTCTCAAGGCCAATTAGCAAAGGGCAATAAATTCTGTTCTAACCAAAAGCATCCACATCCCAAAAATGACGATGAAAAGAAAACAATAAAAGTACCGTGATAGCAACCAGATAATCTGTTTTAGAAATGTCGATTGAGGGAAAATGTTGGCCAAGATTTCAGAGGTATTGTTCATTCCTTCAGTCCCTATACTTGGCTGAAGAAGCAGTGAATCGGATACCCAGGTTTTGTAGATGCCACTGTAAGTTATATAAATGAAGTGGGATAATTGCAAAGTTACCAATACCAACACCAATACCAATAACCAATTGTGAACCAGGTGTTAAATTTATACAGCCAGGTAGTGAAGCATAGCATTCTAGAGCCAGGTTTTTAGCTGGATGGTAACGTCCATTCGTAGAGGCCACCGCACTTTCTACTGCACCCCCCTTGCAGCACTTCCTTCCTGTAACCCCCAGCTGATGAATACCACCTGCATATAACCAGCAATAACTGGTACAAATCACATGGATAAAACTAATGCATTCTCTTTTCTCTATTAAACAAAAAATAACTTTTACAGGTAAAATGAATGATTGCAACAATATTACAGAAATTAAAAACCTGTACAATTAACAAGGGGCAGGAGTGGAGTGTACATTTCTCCCAGGGCCCTCCATCATCCACACTCACGTCAGCCCACTCCTGCTCAGTACCCATGGCGACTAGTTCCAATGCCCAGAAATCCTTCATCGACTCACCAACTGAGCAAACCCAGAGCTCTGGTGTGGAGAATTCGAAAGATGAAGCATGGCAAGATCAACGAATGGAAACGCTGCCTTGATGGTGTAACTCGAGGAAGTTTGGATGGGTAGAGGGATACGTGGATCCATAAGAAATGGGAGCAGGAATTAGCCAAGCAGACTCTCAGCCCTGCAGTTTATTGACATCAAGGATGACTTGATATACTTTCCTGCCTGATCCCTCTAATGGTTGACTGCCCCATAGGACAAAGATCTATCTGTTTATACATTAAATATATTCAATGGCTCCAGCTCCATAGCTCTCTGAGGTGGAGAATTCCATAGACCCTGGACCCTCTTGGAGAAGAAATTCCTACTCATCTGAACCAAGCCCCGAATGTGTCCAGGTACACCCATCATAATGGCAGAGGTACAAAAAGAGCAATCGGAAAGGCTAAGAGAACATGCAGTCGATAGAGGAAAGAACGGCACTTCGTCAAGTAATTCTCCCCTGTTCAGTGGTGCTCGGCACTTGATTCATTTCAGCTCCAGGCTTCTTTGGCCAGCACTGCCCATCAAGGAAGTGAATGGACAGAAAGGATGGACTATGACATTGAGCTATGGTGTGTTAAAACAGGGGATTAGGGTTCAACCTCATAACAGCCACTTAAGGACCCGATTAAGAAATAATTCTTCACACACAGTTATCAAGATGACTCCAGATCAAAGATGAAGGCAGAAAGCACTGCAATTATTTAAAAACATTTCGATACCAAGATGGGAGAGTTGGTGACATCAGAATCTTTCTGGAAGGAATGTTCTGGAAAGATCATGCACTGTGGCACAGCTAGTAAGGTAAGATATCTTTATTAGTCACATGTACATCGAAACACACAGTGAAATGCATCCTTTGCGTAGAGTGTTCTGGGGGCAAGTGTCGCCACACTTCCGGCGCCAACATAGCATGCCCACAACTTCCTAACCCGTACGTCTTTGGAATGTGGGAGGAAACCGGAGCACCCGGAGGAAACCCATGCAAACACGGGGAGAACGTACAAACTCCTTACAGACAGTGGCTGGAATTGAACCGGGGTCGCTGGCACTGTAATAGCGTTACGCTAACTGCTTACACTACTGTGTTGACAAATTTTCATGAGCAAGATCAATGGATTTTTGTTAGGTTTGGGTTTCAATGTTTGTGGAAGGCAACAACATATCATGCGGATACAGATCCACTAACCGTGACCTGCCTCAGGACCAAGGGGACTCTGTCAGAGTGTCATCGCTGCACAGAGTCCCCCAAGGAGAAGGTTCTCCCGCATCGTCTCAAGCCCACCAAGGCCATTAAATTAGCCTTATTGGCATTACCTACGTTGCAGCAACAAGGGTGGGTATGACCACATTCTGGATATGAAGAGAATGTAACAAAGCGTTAAACTCCCGCGCCCGCCCGCTACCCCTCGTTTATCATTGCAGAGATTGCTGCATAGGAAATGAGAGCTGAAGTCGACAGCCATCTCCAGCACTTACTTCATTGTGGCGCAGATACTGCATTACAATAAATTATTCAACCAATAACTCACGCTTGCAAGAGCAAAGTGACACTATAACCCACTGGACCTCTTCATAATTCACAGGACATGGTTCTGTGAATTTTCAACTGACTGAGCAAACTAACATTGAATTAGTGCAAAAGCCCGAACACTGTTCCTCTGCCCAAACTCGACAGAGCCCATTTATTTTTGATGCGGGGAAATGGTTTTGGAGACATTTCATCAAATGTAGAGGCTGCAGTGGCAATTCCACTTTTTCCAAATGCAGCTTCTGGATTTAGGCTCATGAATATATTTGGAATATCTACAACTAGCAAGGTTTCCAAGCCTCCCTCCTTTACTGTGTTATAACCAACTTCCTACTTTGTTGACATGCTTACCATATTCCTTAGGATAAATCCTACCTATCATCTTAAATAACTAATCCAAGAAGGTTCTAATACTGACACAAGAGACTGCAGATGCTGGAGGAACTCAGTGAGACAGACAACATCTATGGAGGGAAATAGACAAGGTCGGGACCCTATATCAGGACCCTCAAGGACCGTTGACTGTCCATTTCCCTCCATAGATGCTCCCTGACCTGTTGAGTTCCTCCAGGTTTTTGTTCTAATTAAATAATTGTTTTATTTTTTAAAATTTAATTGACTAATTAATTTATAATTATTTATTAATAACAATAACATAAATAAATAAAAAAACAAATGATTTAATTAAATAATTAAATGATTGTTCTGATTGAATAAGGTTCCAGTTCTAATACTGGAAGCTTCTCATTGCTGCATTAGAATCTTCTTGTGTTAGTTATTGAAGACATTAAGAAATCTGCTGATGATTCTGTAATGATATTGATAACTAGACTAGCCACATAAATACTGTGGTTACAAGAACAAGTCAAAGACGATGTGTCTTACTGTTCATGACTCACAGCTTAACACTGCAAAACCTTTCCACCATCTACAAGATATAAGTTCGGAATGTAATGAAATGGTCTCCACACTCCCAGATGAATGCAGCTCCAACACTTAAGAAGCTCAACACCATCCAGGAGAAAGCAGCCTGCTGATTGGTTTCCCACCACACTAACATACATTGCCATCAGCTCCAATGCACAGGGAAGGTAGTGTGTAGCATTTACAAAATGCACTGCACTTACTTGTCACTCCAACAGCCCCTCCCAAACCAATGGCTTTTTACACCAAGAGAAACCAGGACAGCAGATGCACGTAAACACCACTAACTGCAGGTTCCCCTCCACACTGCACACTATCCTGACTTGCATATACGTCACGGTTCCTTCATGGTCTAAATCCTGGAACTCCCTCCCCAGCAGCTTCGTGGGAGCACCTTAACCAAAAGGACTGCACCTTCTCAAGGGCAATTAGAGATAGACAAAAGCCAATGTCCTTAGATGGGATCAGTTGTGCAAATCGGGTCAACCTTCCACTGTGGAGATTTGTATATCCAATATTTAACAGAAATCTAACTGGATAGATTGAATATCTCTCTCTCCGAACAGCTCCAGTCACCAAAGATGCCCAGCAGTACGAACTGCCTCAGGGTTAAGGACTCCTGTGTGCTTCCTGGAAGTATGGCACACACCATGAGGAACTCTACTCATGATCTACTCGAGTGTATATTGTGGGAGTGAGATCCTTTCCTGGATTCTTCATGGGAGTCCTGATGGGCACATGGGTGCAGTCAATACCTGCCTGCGCTCATGCGAAGCTGCCAATGCTGCCTAATCCAAGTGCTCAAGGTGCCACCAGTTCCTCTGATTTCAAAGTAAATGAAGTCACTTCTTTGTTGGATACAGTGCATGGGTGGGCAGCAAAATGGAGGACACAGCAAGGATCTGACGTGGCCATGAGGAAGGATCTTGTGGTGAGGAAGTTGAGAGCCATTGTGACCTTGTCAGCCACGGAGAGATCAGTCCAGGCACGAGAGGATGGAGGAAGGTTTTCCTACGGACGTCATGTATCTCAGGGGTAACAGCCTTGGAAAGTGGAACCTGTAAATGCATTGCTCATCAGAGAGGTCCAGGTAGGATGTGGTGTCTCTCTGGAAGTTGGTTCTTCACTGATGCCTCTTGCCCTGAGGTCCCCAACACACCCTGATGGTAAACTGTAAAGATAACAATGCCTCCAGTGGTGGAGTGTTGTCAGTGTTATCACCACTGAGACACTCATAAGAATCTCAGCAGCTCATTGTTGGAGAAATCGCTCCCTGAGGGTTGTAGCCCACTCTGTGGACTTTAGAAGACATTTGAGCAGACTGCAGTCAGTTCACAAGCTGTCTGGTCAGATTTCCGAATGTCTGAAGAATTTCCCTTTAAATAGCGAGAAAAGCAACATGATGTCATGACAACAACCTTTCCCTCAATGTCAGCAAAACAAAAGAGCTGGTCATTGACTTCAGGAAAGGGGATGGTGTACATGCACCTGTCTACATCAACAGTACTGAGGTCGAGAGGGTTGAGAGCTACAAGTTCCTAGGAGTGAACATCACCAATAGCCTGTCCTGGTCCAACCACGTAGATGCCACGGCCAAGAAAGCTCACCAGCGCCTCTACTTCCTCAGGAGGCTAAAGAAATTTGGCATGTCCCCTTTGACACTCACCAACTTTTATCGATGCACCATAGAAAGCATCCTATCTGGATGTATCATGCCTTGGTATGGTAACTGCTCTGCCCGGGACTGCAAGGAACTGCAAAGAGTTATGGACACTGCCCAGCGCATCACGGAAACCAGCCTCCCCTCCATGAACTCTTGTCTATACCTCTCACTGCCTTGGTGAAGCAGCCAGCATAATCAAAAACCCCACCCACCCGAGTCATTCTCTCTTCTCTCCTCTCCCATCAGGCAGAAGATAGAGGAGCCTGAGGGCACGTACCACCAGGCTCAAGGACAGCGTCTATCCCACAGTGATAAGACTATTGAACGGTTCCTTTATATGATGAGATGGACACTTGACTGCACAATCTACCTTGTTTGACCTTGCACCTTATTGTCCACCTGCAATGCACATCCCTGTAGCTGTGACACTTTACTCTGTATTCTGGTATTGTTTTTACCTGTACTACCTCAATGCGCTCTGTACTAACTCAGTGTATCTGCACTGTGTAATGAATGATCTGTTTGAATGGTAGCAAGACAAGTTTTTCTTGTACCTTGGTACAAGAGACAATAATAAACCAAATCCAAAAACAAACTAGCATGATGTGCTCCTGGTTCCATAGTGGTTATAATGTGGAGTTTTGAAGTACAGTTTATATTGGTATGGGTGTCATGTGAATGGATACTTGTGTTCCCAAACCAGGGGAAAGGTATTTGGTATTGGTTTATTATCGTCACATGGAAAAAGATACAGTGAAAAGCTTTGGCTTGTGTGCCATCCAGACAGATCATTCCATACATAAGTACATCGAGGTAGTAGAAAGGAAAACAGAATGCAGAATAGAGTGTCACAGTGCAGAGAAAGTGCAGTGCAGGCAGACAATAAAGTGCAAGGGCCACGATGAGGTAGGTTAAGAATCAAGAGTTCAAGAGTTCGTCTTTTAGCGTATGAGAGGTGCGTTCAAGAGGCTGATAGCAGCAGGATAGAAGCTGTCCTTGAGTCTGGGGGGGTACATGTTCTCAAGCTTTTGTATCTCCTGCCTGACAGGAGAGGGGAGAAGAGAACAGATGTGTTGGCATAAATACCATCCAAAAGTGCCTGGTCTAATTATCTGAAGGGCAAGAATTCACCAGAAATGATCACTAACTTGTTCCGCTAATTTTCGGGTTAAATCAATCCAATTTTTTGGCGAAGATTCTTCTATAGTGCACATCAAGCTCCTACACTGGATGGAAGACTCCTTTGGAAAATTCAAGGAAAAACACTGGAACTAGCACTGCATTGGATGAGAATAGTTGGATTCCTCATATTCTCCTGGCTGGAAATGATTGGTTTAACATTCCACATAAAACACCACTTTCATCACTGTTCCTCCTTCTGTGTAAACCTGGATTACATACTTGAGTGTCTGGGGTGGAAGAGGAGCTCAGGGTCTCTATTCACCAGAGGGAAAAGAGCAACAGACCACTGCTGCCCAGTGCTGAGCTGACACAACTCTACTCTTGGCATCTTCTTCAGGCGATGGACGATTTCTTCCCAGTAGCCTGGATTCTGGGCCATTAATCCAGAGATACAAATTCGAATCCCACCACATCAGCTCAGGAATTTAAAGTTATGTGATTAAATAATTCTGGAATTTAGAAAACAAACTGGCCTCAGTAGGCACAAAATTACTGGATTGTCTTAAAAGTGGTTCAAACATTTCCTTCAGGGAAGGAAATCATCCGTCTTTACCTTCTCTCTGGTCCGGCTGACAAGGGAATCCAGAATAATCCACACCGTTGGCTCTTGACTACCCCTCAGTTCAGGGGGCAATTAGGGATGGACAATAAATGCCGGCACTGCCATCCACCCCCACATCTTATGAATGAGTGGAAAATAGTCTCTAATCAGCCCTTATACTGTCAGCTCTGCTCAACCCCTCCCCCCCACCCCTCTCCTCTCTCTCTCTCCTGTCTCTCCTCTCTCTTTCTATCCTTCCTCTTGAGAAACAAAGGACTGCAGATGCTGGAATCTAGATGAAAAATACGATGATGCTGGAGGAACTCAGCAGGCCAGGCAGCATCTGTGGAGAAAAGCAGGCGGTCAATGTTTCAGGTCAGTACCCTTCTTCAGGACTGAAGAAGGGTCCTGACTTGCAATGTTGACCATCTGCTTTTCTCCACTGATGCTGCCTGGCCTGCTGAGTTCCTCCAGCATCATACTGTCCTCTCTCTCTCTCTCTCTCTCTCTCTCTCTCTCTCCTGCCTTTCCCATATCTCTCTCCCTCTCTCTCTCTCTTCTCTTAAATCTGTTGAGTTTATAGCAAATGAAATGAGACAGACATTTGGACACTCTGGTGTGAATTTTGGCCAACATCTTTTCAGAAGTAGTCTCACACTGAGCTGTCAGATCTAACTAGGGTCTCGGCACAGTGTACATCTTTCTCCTTTGCTCTCTTGAAATGGCACCCAGCAACGACACTCCTTTTGCAAAAGAAAGTCAAACAACTGAACCCTCACAGGAGATGAGACTAACACGACACTGCTCACATTTCCTGAGCTGTGGTGTTTATTTTTTAATATGCATGCCATTTATTTGATGGAAGCTAAAAGCTGTAAGCAAAGCTCCAAAACCAAATGGCAGTGTTAAAAGTACAGAGGAAGTGAAGCTGAAAAGACCCCTGAGCAGCAGTTGGAAACTGGAAAAATTGCTAAAAGCCGATTCTCCCTGTAGGTTTGTCGAGGAAGTGAAAGTCAAACTTCTGACAGTTCTCTGTTTCAGACAGCATCCAGCAAAGGTCAAACACACGCCTTCTCAACCTGCTCTCCCTCACTATATCTTGTATGTTAAAATAAAAGTTTTGTCTTGTTTGATTCTTTTATCCATACATGGTCAACATCACAATGAAAGCATGGCTTGAACAAGACTTCAACGGCAACATTTCTGGCAACCCCAGTGTAAAACCCGAGAGGTCAGAAAGGACGGTGAGGCCCCACTTACACGGGCTGCACTCGTTTGTAAGAGAATGATCCCAGGAATTAGAGTCTTTAGACTGAAGAAGCTGGTATTGGTTTATTATTGTCACATGTGCCGAGATGCAGTGAAAAGCTTTTGTTTGCATGCCATCCAGACAGATCATACCATACATAAGTACATCGAAGTAAAAAGAAAAACAGAATGCAGAATTGCAGTGTTGCAGTTGCAGAGAAAGTGTGGTGCAGATGGACAAGTAGAGTGTAAGGGCCACGACGAGGTAGATTGGGTGATCAAGAGTTCACCTTTTAGCGTGTGGGAGGTCTGTTCAAGAGTCTGGTAACAGCGGGATAGAAGCTGTCCATGAGCCTGGTGGTGCACGTTCTCAAGCTTTTGCATCCTCTGCCTGACGGGAGAGGGGTCGTTCCTTTTGGAGGAAAGAAGGTTGAGTGGGCAGTGGTAGAGATGGATGAGGTTGATAAAGCAGTTCCTGTCAGTGCATGGTTCAAGAACGAAAGGGGCAAAAAATTGACAAGGGGATGCGAAGGAAAACTGAGCTGGGCAGAGAGGAGTTGTCGTCTGGAATCCACTAGCTGTAAGGGTGGTGGAAGCAGAATCAGTCCGTGTTTCCAACAGGACACTGGACAGGCACTTGGCTGAGGATAATATTCACAGCTACAGAGAAAGCAGCATGGAAATGAGATAATTGGGATCCCTCTTCAAGGAGCTGGTACATGGATAAAAGATAGGAGCTGGAATAGGCCACTCGGCCCTTCGAGCCTGTTCCAGCAGTTAATTAGATCATGGCTGATTTGACTGAGTCCTCAGCTCCTTGTTCCTGGTAACCTTTCACCCGCCACCCCCTTTCTTATCAAGAATGTACTTTCTGGGAAAAGAGTTCTAAAGACTTGTCACCTCCACAAGAAAAGGCATCATCTCCGTCTTCAATGGGTGATCCCGTTTTTAAGCAGTGACCTGATCAGCCAAAATGGTCTCCTTCTCTGACATAACAATTCTATGGTTCCAAACTGTTAATAGAGGTCAAGGCAACTTTTGCAGGGGCTCCAGGGGCAGTTTCTTCCATCCCCAAGCTGGCTTTGGGACACCTCCACTGCAAAGTGTCCCAGACACCCTATGTTCTTGCCACTGCCTCCTTCAGAGCAAGAACCCAACGCTCAAAACCTTGCCCCCACTTGCTAAGGAACCACAAGGAGTCATAGAGTCACGGAGAGCAACATTACAGAAACAGACTGCACCAGTGTTGGTGACGTTGGTGAGTCCGCATTTTTATTGGTATTGGTTTATAATTGTCACTTGTACCAAGGTACAGTGAAAAACTTGTCTGGCATACCGATTGTACAGGTCAAATCATTACACAGTGCAGTTACATTGGGTTAGTGTAGAGTGCATTGATGTAGTACAGGTAAAAACAATAACAGTACAGAGTAAAGTGTCACAGCTACAGAGAAAGTGCAGTGCAGGTAGACAATAAGGTGCAAGGTCACAACAAGGTAGATCGTGAGGTCAGAGTCCATCTTATCGTATAAGGGAACCGTTCAATAGTCTTATCACAGTGGGGTAGAAGCTGTCCTTAAGTCTGGTGGTACGTGCCCTCAGGCTCTTGTGTCTTCTACCTGATGGAAGAGGAGAGAAGAGAGAATGACCCGGATGGGTGGTTCTGTTTTAGTCACCCTGCCTTAGGAAAGATGTCAGTAAGCTGGAGAGAGTGAGGAGGAGATTTATGAGGATGTTGCTGGATCTCGAGGGACTGAGTTCTGGAGAGAGGTTAAGCAGGTTGAGATGTTTTTCATTGGAGCGCAGGAGAATGAGGGGTGTTCTTATAGAGGTGAATAAAATCATGAAGGCCATAGATAGGGTGAATGCACACAGTCTTTTTCCCAGGGTTAGGGAATCAAGAACTGAAGGGAATAGGTTTAAGGTGAGAGGGGAGGGATTTAGTAGAAACCTGAGGGGTAACATTTTCGTCCAGAGGGTGGTCCATACATGGAATGAGCTGCCAGAGTAAGTGGCTGAGGCAGATACATTAACAACATTTAAAAGGTATTTGGACAGGTACATGGATAGGAAAAGTTTAGAGGGATATGGTCTAAGTGTGGGCAAATGGGACTCGTGTAGATGGGGATCTTGGTCGGCATGGACCAGTTAGGCCGAAGGGCCTGTTTCCATGCTGTATGACTCTATGACTCTACAACCATCGACTACCCATTGACACCAATGCTGTACTAACCCACTTTAATCCTTCCCACAATCCCTTCAACACTCCCCAGGTTCTACCACTCACCTACACAGTAAAGGCAATTCATAAAGGCCAATTAACTGACCAACCTGCACATTTTTGGGATGTGGGAGGGAACCGGAGCACCCGGGGGAAAGCCACGTGGAAGCGAGTTGGTTTTAGTTGATGAACTGAGCGTGGACCTCTCCACCAGATTCACCTTGTTATTGGGAAGACCAAAACCATTGCTTCCATCCACAGATGAAGAATGAGCTCCTCCTGCCCCTCCTTGGCCGCTTTCCATCTCCATCCCACTCCCTGGTAGCTCTCTGAAGCCAGGACAAGCTTCGTGTAGCTTTGTTGTGGTGGGTGAGACTGAGCTTTGGACCTCTCATCCAAACCTGTGTCCTCCACCTGATGACGAAACCCTCACCCACCCCTCTGGTCTTGTCTGCTCCAACACGTCTCCACTGGCTTCCCTTGTTCTGCTCTCCATACATGTGAGGCCATTCAACACTTTGCCGCCCGTGTTCTGTCTCAGGCCAGGACCCAATCACCCATCACCACTCCCCTTTTCTGATCCACAGCAGATTCCCCCTTAACCCTCCCATTTCTCTGTCATCTCCTTCAGCCCTCCAACAACCCTCCAAAATATCCTTCTCTGACGTGACCCTGAACTTAACCCAGTGGAGACCATGTCTCGGTTGCCAAGGCTCTAAGCTTTGCAATCCCCTCCCAAACCTCCGCACTTCCCTTTCCTCCCTTAAGACATGTGGAGACCACGTCTCAGTTGCCAAGGCCCTAAGCTTTGCAATCCCCTCCCAAACCTCTGCACTTCCCTTAAGACATTTTGTAAAACTTGCATCTTCAACCAACTATCTGGCCACCAAGATCTCCTTATATGGCTCCACTTGGGATGTGTTTGCTCTGCTGGTGCTGTTACATAAATGGAGTTGTTGTTGTAGGTGTCCTGGGAATTCAGCTGGTCAGATCCAATCACAAAGTGATCTTGAAAGGTGATATGATTGTCAGATATGTCAGCTATCTGTGTGCCTAGTGCACAGGCAATGGGTTTTACTGGTTCCCAGCTTCATGTTAGGAGGTGCATTCCTATCGGAGCTCAACACACAGGAGTCTGGTTCATATTAAGCCTCTCTCAGGGCAATTGTGTTTGCTTTGCAGTAAGTGGCGCAGTATATTCTCAGCTCGATACTTAGGTTTTGTTGGAAGGAATGTTTGAAGAAAGGTTTATGTAACGATCTAGAATGTATAAGGCAGAACCATTAGATCTACACTGTTCACAGCTTTTCCACACGTACAAGAACAATAAGAAAAGGATAAAACATCTAGAGTGACAGGGAAAGGGGATTTGATACTTCTCCTGCACAGAAAACCATCAGTGAAGCGAAGTTGGGCAGATTGGGAGCCCATGGACTGAGGTAACCCAGGAGTGTACATCAAGCTGGAGAGAAGGGGAATGGCCCCTTGACGACAGAGGAGAGCACAGTAATTGGCACACTGGGACAATTGGCACACTGAAAAGAAGAGAACTTAAATTCATGGAGTAATACAACAGGGAAACAGGCCCCTCGGCCCAACTCATCCATACTGTCCAAGGTGCCCATCTAAGCTAGACCCATTTGACTGCGTTTGACCCATATCCCTCTAAACCTTTCCTATCCATGCGACAACAAACAATCTGCTGGAGGAACTCAGTAGGTTGAGCAGCATCTGTGGGAAGAAGGAAATTGTTGACGTTTCAGGTAGAGACCTTGCAGCAGTTCCACAAGCAGACTGTTTGTTGCTCTGGACTCCAGCATCTGCAGCCCCATGTGACTGTCCGAACGTCTTTTAAACGTTGAACTTGCACCCACCTCTGGCAGCTTGTTCCATATACCCACCACAGGGGAACACATGTAACCCTATACCCTCACAGGGGAACCCTCTCACACCACAAAACAATCTCATTCTCCATTTTAAATGTTTAATTCTCGCCCCCCTTTCCAATCGTGCCCCAAACTTCCACCTCACACTCCCCACATCCTGGTCTTCTCACATTCTCTCCTCCCTCCCCTCTTTTCTCTGCAACCTGTTTAATTACTGACTTCTCCTCGTTCTGAGGAAAGGTCATTGACCTGAAACGTCATCTCCTTCCGCAGAGGCTACCTGCTTTTGCACTGTCACAGCAAGGAGCAATGCAAGCTTGAGGAACAGCACCTCATCTACTGTTTGGACACGATGCAGCCTTCCAGACTCAGAATCAAGTTCTCCAACTTCAGGTAATTCTGTTTCCACCAGAAGCAGCCATTTCTGCTGTAAGTCATCCACCTGTGATATTAGCTCAGATTTTTCTCTCTCCATTAGTACCGCTTGATCTTCTGGGTATGTCCCACAACCCTGCTGTTAGCAACACATGATACATCTCTGTCTGTATTATCACCTCATAACTGCCCTCATTAATCCTTTGGCCAGGTGATCCTTACAACTCATCCCCAATGCAACCCTGGCCTCACCCTATCACACATACTCCCTTTGTCCCATCCACCCCTCTCCGCCCAAACTTAAAACCACCTTCTTCATCTCTCTTTCCAAGTTCTGGTGAAGTATCTTTGACCTGAAACATTAAGTCTCTTTCTCTCTCTGCAGATGCTGCCTGACATGCTGACTATTTCTGGCTTTCTCCATTTTAGATGTTTAATTCTTGCAACATAGGAAATGCAGCAGCTTATTTGCACAGAGCAAGATCCCACAAAACACCAATGTTATAATGCCTGGTTAATTGGATTCAGTGATGGTTGGAAAAGGACAGATGGGTAACAAGGAGCCAACCACCTAGCACAGGCTAGGGTCTCTCACCGTGTATTTCCCTACCAATGATGGAAACGGGACGAGGCATCCTTTCTTTAATTGATGAGGTAAGATACAAAGAATGTCCCAACCAGTGATTCTGATTTCTAAATGAGAATAGTGCTGATTTTCTCTGATGTGAGTTAGATGGTAGCTGAGGACGTGCCCCAAAGTGAACAGGTACCACCAGGCTCAAGGACAGCTTCTAGCCAGCTGTTATAAGACTCTTGAATGGACCTCTGATACGCTAAAGTTGATCTCTCAATCTACCTCAGCATGACACTCGCACCTTACTTACTTGCACTTTATACCTGTACTGCACTTTCTCTGTAACTGCAACACTATATTTTGCATTCTTGTTATTGTTTTCCTTTTAAGCTACCTCAATGTCATTATGTATGGATTGATCTGTCTGGATGGCATGGAAACAAAGGCTTTACACTGTATGTCGTACATGTGACAATTAACTCATCATTTTCTTTCCTTTGATGCCAGTGGACAGCGGAGACGAGAACTCCAGGATCAATCCTCTAATGCTCTGACCCAACAGAAGCTAGAATTTCATCCCAGATTCATTCCTTTTGCAAACTCCCTCGGAGATGTTTGCCTCGACGGGAAATGCAAGGGTGGATATCTCCCAAAATTTAAATCCTTCTACGAGCAAGTTGACTTTTATTTATAATATTGTGGTTGGTTTATAGGCAACTTCACATTGCAGAACATGAAGTTCTTTTAGGACAAGTACTACATTAATATATGCACGCTGAGACAGCTTGGTAGGAGGAGATGAATAGCTCTGTAGGAGTTCTCCCAATTTCCTCGAATAACTGGCCATTTACATCACCCCTCTGCTGACTGTGAAAAAGGTTCAATACCAATGTATAATAGATGCCCTTGGTGTTACGCATGGTGTACCCATATACAATGGTGATGGCAGTCATCGAAGAGGCTTCATAAACCTGTTCTTTGATGTCACCTGGTGGCTGGAGCCTAAAACTACACCATGACAGTTGACATAGCAAAATTAACTGGGGAATAATGGTACAACTATTTAAAAAGCTAACTCTTGATATGAATGTCTAATCAAAAATTAACTTAGTTTAGGATAGGAAATTCATGTACTTCATCAGTTTTTTTGTGTGTGTTTTTTTATGTGTGTGTGTGTGTGTATGTATGTTTGTGTATGTGTGTGTGCATGTGTATGTGTATGTATACGCATGTGTATGTGTGTGTGTGCATGTGTGTATGTGTATGCTTGTGTGTGTGTTTGTGTGTATATGTGTGTGTGTCTGCCTGTGTATATATATGTATGCATTTGCATGTGTGTGCACGTGCGTGAGATAATGTCTTGCACTATGTTCCTTGATAACTGGTGTTGTGTGTCCTTACACTCTCAACCATTCCACTGTTACTGTGGGCTTCAGGACCATCTCGTATTGGCTGATTCCAAAACTTTACCAGCAGTGACAGGTACACGGACAGGAAAGGCTTAAAGGGATGTGGGCCAAACTCAGGAAAATAGAACTATCTCTGATAGACATCTTGGCTATCATGGACAAGTTGGGCCAAAGGGCCTATTTCTGTGCTCTATGACTCTATGACTCTAGGTCAAGGAACTCAAATCCTACTGGTGATTCAATGTCAGTCTGTCACCAATAAATTGATGAAGGAATTCAAGAGAAATTTCTTTGCCCTGAGAATGATTAGAATGTGGATCTCATTACTACAAGGGTGTAGTGGGGGTGAATAATGTTGACACCTCCAAAGGAAGCCAGATAAACACATGAGGATGCAGGAACTGAAGGTTCTGTTGATTGGATTAGTTGGAGGAGGCTGGGCAGAGACACATGTGAAGTATTAAACTCCAGCACAGATAACTCAGGAAAATAAATTATTTCTGTTGTAATTCCTATGCCCTTCTACATAACAATTAACCAGAAAGAGTATTAGAAATAATGAAAGATATTTACCAGAAAGAGGGTTGAAACTGAATCTCAGCAACCTGAAGGCATTGTAAAGATCTCTTGCTTTTCTCCCGTTTCCAACGATATCACCAGATCTAAGATTCAATGACTGCCATTCAATGACTGCCACTGTTAACCATTCATTCTCATTCATTATGCAAAATCGATCATCAAAGATCCCCCACCATCCGGGCCATGCCCTCTTCTCACAGCTTCCATCGGGCAGGAGGTACAGAAGCCTGTAGTCCCACACCACCAGGTTCAAGAGCAGCTACTTCCCTTCAACCATTCGGTTCTTGAACCAACCTGCACAACCCTAATCACTACCCCAGTATAGCAACACGATGACCACTTTGCACTACAATGGACTTTATTTTTTTTTGTTCTAGTTGTATTCTTTCTTGTATAATTTTGTATACTTTATGTTTCATTTATCGTTTTGTTTGTAATGTGTCTCTGATGCTATGTGCATGTGATGCAGCTGCAAGTTTTCCATTGCACCTGTGCACACATGTGTATATGAAAATAAATTCGACAATAAATAGACAATAAAGACAATAACTCCAGTGCTGCCAACAAATCCCATTCAAGTTTTATGTTTAGTATTAATTGACTTAGACAAGACACAGGTAACTAAGACTTTTGCTAAATTATGTAAGATTTCCACTGGCAGAAACCTCACTACTATGAATAATGGCTGGTATTAATAATTCAACCAATACAAGGAACCTTATGACAGGACTACAATATATACGCTGATATTCAAATATGCATTTGTGTGAGGGACTGTGCAATCATTTCCAAAATGCCAGTTAATCTCTACCACTTTGCCCTGCTGTCATAGTTTGCCTGAGACTCTTCTATTTAATTCTCATTCACCCTTGACCTGAACTGATTAAATGAAGTATGAAGACTAGAGATGGAAGATAATAAGACCAAAAGCCAAGCAAACCAAACCTGTGGTGTGTTTCAAGAGTGTTAGACCTGAAGAGTGGAGGTTACATTACTCTTCGATGCAACTTTGGTTCGACCACACTTGGAGTACCATGGGTGATGCTAATCATTGCATTTTAAAAAGCACATGCATTAGGAATAGAAGTGTGCCTGCCTGGACATTCACTAAGATCATGGCTGATCCTTTATCTCAGTGCCACTTTCTTTATATTGACACCATATCCATTAATTCCCTTGATATCTAAAAATGTATCAGTCTCTGTCCTGAATATACTTGATAAACCTCAACAGATGTATTGTTGAAAGTGTCCTGACTGGTTTCATCATGGTCTGGTACAGCAGTTGAAATGCACAGGAACATAAGAAGCTGCAGTGAGCAGTGGACTCAGCCCAATACATCACAGGCATATCCCTCCCCACCATCGGTAGTATCTACAGGAGGCGCTGCCTCAAGAAGGCAACATCTATCATCATAGATCCCCTCCATCTAGGCCATGCCATGTTCTCGCAGCTACCATCGGGTAGGGGGTACAGAAGCCTGAAGTCCCTCACCACCAGGTTCAAGAACATCTACTTCCCTTCAACCACTTGGTTCTTGAACCAACCAGCAAAACCCTACTCACTACCTCAGCAACACTATGACCACTTTGCACTAAAATGGACTTCATTTTTTTGTTCTAATTGTGTTTTTTCTTGTAAAAATTGTATTTAATTTATGTGTAAGTTATGTTTATCTTGTGAATGCTGCTTATATGATGCTGTGTGCCTGTGATGCTGCTGCAAGTAAGGTTTTCATTGCACCTGTGCACACGTGGACGTGCATCTGACAATAAACTTGACTTTGACTTTTCAACTTTGACTTCGCTTGAGCCACCATAGCCCTCTTGGGGAGAGAATTCTAAAGATTCACCATCCTCTGGGTGAAGAAATTTCTTATCATTACTGTGCTGAATGGCTGACTCTTTATTTTGAAGCCGTGACCCCAGTTCTAGACACCCCATCCTCGGGAACCATTAGCTCCACATCCACACTGCCAAGCTCTATAGGGATTTTTTTACATTTCAATGAATAATCTCTAATTCTTCTAAACTCTAGAGTGTATAAACCCTGTAAATACTGTGGGGTGTTTCCTTGAGCAGACTGTCCATCTCATCTGGCAGAATGCTCCATCATCAGAACCCACCAACAAGCACCAAGACCTCCCTTAGATGGTAGTGAGAGAGGTCATCCCTGTCAGAACTTCCCTACATGGTCGGCATCTCACCCATAGCGCATGCTGCCCTCAGGACGGCTACGATGAGAACAAGACAATCGTCCACCTCTTTGTGAGTTGTGCATTTGCAAAGAAGGTCTGTAAAATTATGCAAGGGTCCTTGTCGAAGTTCAACCTGAGCAGCTGCATAACAGAGGACTGTCTGATTTGCCAGCCATTCCCAGAGATGGACATCAAGTGGTACTGGAAGATCATCAACTCAGTGAAAGACGCTCTTTGGTCTGCCCGAAACCTATTGGTCTCCCAGTGTAATGAGGTGTTCATATGCGAATGCTGTCGACTGGCACATTCCAGACTGCAGGAGTACGTGCTGAGGGATGCACTGAAGCTCGGTACGGCCAATGCAAAGGCTTTGTGGGGAAGGACCGCAGTCTAAGGTCCTGCTGCCATTAGTCATTGAGGGGCTGGGTCCTGTGCAAAAGCCTCTCAAACACTTGAAGCTTGTATCATCCAAATAGGTCGCATGAGTGATAATGAGGCCCTGCACACACAGAATTTGCTAACACCATCTATGTATAGACCCGATAGCACTATGTGTATCAACTGAATAACACCATGAATGTAATGAAAGCTATGCACTGGTTTTTTTTGTAATTCTTGCATATATTCTTTATGAATAAAGTTTATTTTTGAAGTAAAAAAAGTTTGAATAGGCTGGATCTCTTTTCCTCCTTAAAATAGGAAGAATGATGAGTGACTTTTTAACTATTTAAAATTATGCAACATTTCTAGAATGCATGCAGAGGGTATTTATTGAAAAGAGCAAAGCCAGAGGCCATCAATGTAGAATAGTTAGCAAGAATTGTGGTCATGTGGAACATTAGTGTAATGATTAGGTTGCTGGACTAGCAGCCAGAGTTCTGGACCGTTGACCCAGAGATACAAGTTCGAATCCTGCGCAAGTAATTAAATAAATCCGGAATTTAACAAAAACAGTTACTCTCAGTAACATTAACCATGAGACTACTGGATTACCATATAAAGCTATCTGGTTTACTTATATGCAATTGAAGACAACATACAGCAACCATATAAATAAACCTCTTTCCAGGGAGTAGAGAGATGTTTTGGAGATTATAAAAGGTGTGGAAATAGAGAAGGAAACATTCACTCCGATCTCTACACATGTGCAAGTGCAAAATAAAATCACAATTTCTGTACCTAACAGTTGACTGAAAAAAAAATTCAGGGGATTTTAAAACAATAATAGAGATTTCTGGAAACACTTAGCAAGTCAGGCTGTATCCGCGTAAGGAGAAACAGTTATCGTTTTGGGACCGTGAACTGGGAAAGAGAGATAAACAAGTTAGTTTTCAGGAGGAGAGATGGGGGAAGGGATGGATAGGAAGAAAGGAATATCCCTGATGGAATGTCTTAATGCAGCAACTCGACCCGAAACGTCGACAATTCCTTCTCCCCCCACAGATGCTGCTCGACCGACTGATTTCCTCCAGCAGATTGTTTGTGCTCCAGATTCCAGCATCTACAGTCTCCTGTGTTACTCAGACTGTGACAGTGAGGAGACATCAGGGAAAGCGAACACAGAACAGGATGGCGGGCATGGTAGTGTAGTGGTTAGCGTAACACTATTACAGCACCAGCGACCCGGGTTCAATTCCGGCCACTGCCTGTAAGGAGTTTGTATGTTCTCCCCGTGTCTGCGTGGGTTTCCTCCAGGTGCTCCGGTTTCCTCCCACATTCCAGGGACGTACGGGTCAGGAAGTTGTGGGCATGCTGTGTTGGCGCCGGAAACATGGCAACACTTGCGGCTGCCCCCAGAACATTCTACACAAAACTTGCATTTCACTGTGTGTTTTGATATACATGTGACTAATAAAGATATCTTGTCTTTTCTCTTATCTTATGGCAAAGGGGGTAGATACAGATGTCCCCTGCATTACAGATGTTCAGGTAAAGGAAATTTGCCCTTGCAGAATTCACAGTTCACTACCCAAATGTTTGATGTACAGAATAAAATTCACTCTCATGGAATTTATGTGAAAAGTAAGTAAATACATAAACCCAATTTTTTTCTATTTGCAGTTCTTGATGCACAAGCAGATGACATGGCTTCACGTTACGGAAAATTGCGATTCTCCACAGTGGGGGGCCATTTTGTAGGAACGGAACCCGCCACCTATAATGGGGTTGGGGGGAGGTCACCTGTAGAGAGAACCTAAGGGAGACCTTCTGGGACCAGTGGTCACTGCAGGTCCCGGAGTGCATCCTGCTCCATTTCAGTTTGAGTGGTGATGTACATATTCTACACAGGTCTTCCCCGGGTTATGAACGCCCGACTTATGGACATCCTGGACATACAAGCGAGCGTTTGGGAGACCGGTGGGATGGAGGGAGACGAAGTTGCCGGCTGCTGCAGGGTTACAGGCATCTTCTGCTAGGTGGGGATTAGGGACGGGGCATTTCCGCATGCCCTCTCTTACCCCCCTACCCTCACGCCCACCCCTGCCCCGAACCACAACCCTCAGGAACAGGGTGGAGACGAGCAGAGCCAGGAGCGTTGAGCAGACCCACTCGCTCGTTCACTGAGTCAGCGAGGCCGGCTGGCGGCAGCTCTTCTCGCACCTGCTCGCTCTCCTGTCCCTGCTGTTTCTGTGATCCTCTCCCACTCGCTGTGGTTGTTCATTTCCAACTTATGAACAGTTCAGGTTACAGACAGCTCTCAGGAACAGAACCCTGAGGAGAACCTGTGTATCATATGTAATACTCCATAAAATCATATTTAATGTACATATATTGTAGTTTATAATATAGTATGCTATTTCATATATAGATGTATATTTGTATATAAATATACAATATTTTTATGTAAGTATACAAAATTTGTATGTAAGTATAAATCTTCATCATGGGATCTTCCAATACATCCTAATCAGGAGACTGGGGTTAATCCAGAAGGAAGTAGAATAAACTTCCAAATCATATAAATAAATATGTTAATTCATACTTAATTATGTATATATTTATTTATGTGACTAAATAAATATTAAATTTATTTAAATTAATAAATTTATCCAAGAAAAAAGTTCTGTTAGATAAGGGGTTTTAACCTTTTATCAAGTCACAATGAAGGTAACTTCTCTCCAAGTCCGGCAGACGTGGTGTTATCGTTGCAAGGAGCTCTGGAACTCAGTGACTGTGTGCTTGATGTCCGTTATCTCTGGTCATTCCATTAACTTTAGCTATTGCAGCTCCACAATAATGAAGGCAGAAGTGAAGGGAGTGAGCCTGAGACCAAATGGGCTAGAGTTCACTGAAATCGCTGCAGAGTTCCTCAACATAAACAGGGAAGACAGGTTTAACAGGAAGATAAATCACTTTGTTGAGATTTGACCCCAAAAGCCGCTCAGTGCACAGCAAGAGCAGGGAGGTACCAGCGTGAAACGTCAGCCAGCATTTACTTCATACTGAGATCAAAAGGCTGCAGGAGGGAGGAGGTGCAGCTACATGTATCATGCATACACTTATTTCTGGCACGTTGCTGCTCTGGACTCTCAGTGCACAGGACGGTTCGAACGTGGACAAGAGCTGCTGCCACTGCTCACCACCATCTGAGGTGTCCTCCCTCAATTCTGTACTGTCCCTCTCTCACGCTCCCTACTGCTTCTCCGCCACACCCCTTACTTCTCCTCCTCCACACCTGCTACTGTCCACTTCTACTCCTACCCCACATTCCTCAGTACCTCTTCCCCCCCCATCTGCTCCTGCCCCTCTCCCTGTCTGAGTGCCCCTTCGGTGCCTTGTAAAGCCCAGGTCTCTGACTCTCCCATCCATCCCTTTGCCTTTGATACTCCCATCGTTGATGGAACCGGAATGGTCACAGCTGCCCAAAGTTTGGAGAATCAGAATCAGGTTTATCAGAATCAGAACCAGGTTTATTATCACTGATACCTGTCGCAAAATTTGTTGTTTTGCGGCAGCAGTACAGTGCAAGACATAAAAATTACTACTAGTTACAAAAATAAATAAATAGTACAAAAGAGGAATAACAAGGTAATGTTCAAGGATTCATGGACTGTTCAGGAATCTGATGGCGGAGGGGAGGAAGCTGTTCCTGAATTGTTGAGTGTGGGTCTTCAGGCTCCTGTACCTCCTCCCCGATAGTAGTGCCTGTCCTGGATGGTGAGGGTACTTAGCGATGGATGCCGCCTTCTTAAGGCATCACCTCTTGAAGATGTCCTCGATGGTGGGGGAGGGTTGTGTCTGTGATGGAGCTGGCTGGGTCTACAATCCTCTGAAGCCTCTTTCAATCTTGTGCATTGGAGCCTCTGTACCAGGCAGTGATACAACCAGTCAGGATGCTCTCCACCGTACATCTGTAGAAATTTGCAAGAGTCTTTGGTGATATACCAAATCTCTTCAACCTCCGAATGAAGTAGAGCTACTAGCATACCTTCTTCGTGATTGCATCTATGTGTTGGGCCCGAGATAGATCCAAGATAGAGCCTGACACTAATGGTTACTGCAGTGATGGCTCTCACACTGAGGGTCCCAGAGTGGCACTAGAACATAGAACATAGAACAATACAGCACAGAACAGGCCCTTCGGCCCACAATGTTGTGCTGACATAGCTAACCCCTCCTACCTACAGAACGCCCATATCCCTCCATTTACCTCTCATTCATGTGCCCATCCAAGCCCCTCTTAAAAGCCCCCAATGAATTTGCCTCCACCACCCTATCAGGCAACACATTCCAGGCATCCACCACTCTCTGAGTAAAAAATGTACCCCTTACGTCTGTTCTGAACCTAGCCCCTCTCACCTTAAATGCATACCCTCTGGTATTGGATCGCTCAGTAATGGGAAAATGATATTGCTTGTCAACCCTATCTATGCCCCTTGTAATTTTATACACTTCCAACAGATCACTCCCAGCCCCCGCTGCTCCAGAAAAAAGAGCCCAAGCTTGTCCAGCCTCTCCTATTAGCACATGCCCTTTAATCCAGGGAGCATCCTGGTAAACCTCCTCTGCACCCTCTCTAAAGCCTCAACATCCTTCCTATAGTGAGGTGACCAGAAGAAGACCACTGAGACACATAGATAAAGTCCAGGATAACCTCTGCTGATATCATCCGTCGGCATCCAAAAGCAACATTCACAGCATTTATGTAGTACTCCTAACATAGTAAATCATCTCAAAGTGATATTGAATTCAGGGACGGCAAAGTGACACAACTAATAGGGCTGTTGCCTCACAGCTCCAGCGACCTGGGTTCGATCCTGACCTCGGATGTTGCCTGAGCAGAGTTTGCATGTTTCCCTGTGACTGAGTTGATTTTTTTCCAATTTTTTTCCCTAATCTCAAAGACTTGCGGGTCATTAGGTTAACCAGAGATTTTGTGTTATCCCTGCTGTGTGTAGGTGAGTGGTAAAATCAGGGCGAAGCTGATGGGAATTTGGGGGAGAATAAATTGGGATTAGTGTAGCATTGGTGTAAATGGATGTTTGATGGTTGACACTGACCCTGTTTCTTTGGCGAGGAGATATTATGAGAAGTATTAAGACAGATGGTTGGCCAATGAAGTAGATTGTAAGGAGACAAAAGGGACTACAGCAACAAACAATCTGCTGGAGGAGCTCGGTGGGTCAAGCAGCATCTGTGAGAGGAAAGGAACTGTTGACGTGGACTAATGTAGGATTTTGACCTGAAACGTCGACAATTCCTTCCTCCCACAGATGCTGCTCGACCCGCCGAGTTCGTCGAGCAGGTTGTTTTCAGATTTTAAGGAGGCCCTTATATGAAGAAAGGGAAGCAGAGAGGACGGAGAGGGTTGGGAAGGGGATATTCCAGAGAGCCATCCAGGTCAAGGCAGCTTGGCTGATATCCTATCTGACACCTTAAGTTTTTAATTCCTCCCCACCACCTCACACAATGGCTGCAGCGTGTTCCATCCACAAAATGCAATTGCTCACTGAAGCTGATCCCAAACCCACCACCTCCTCCACCAAGAAGGTCAAGGGCAGCGGGTGCAGGGGAACAGCACCATCTCTATGTCCTTGGCAGGTGAAGGCACCTCAATGGTGGTGGAACGATCACATTCAGGGATGGTGAAGAGGACAGAATTGGAGGACTGCAGAGACCTGGGAAGTCCATACAGTTGGAGGAGGCTACAAGACATGAAGTGGTCAGAGAGACGTAACAGACTGCAGATGCTGAAACCTGGAGCAACACACAATCTGCTGGAAGAACTCAGCGGGTCGAGCAGCATCTGCGGGGGGAAAGGAATTGTTGACGTCTTGGGTCGAAACCCTGCATCAGGACTGAGAGTGGAGAGGGGAGATGGCCAGTATAAAAAGGAGAGGGGGAGTGGTGAGACAGGAGTCCGAGGTGATTAGTGGACTGAGAAAGGGTAAAAGATGATGGGCAGCTAATGCAAGTTCCATCAATCAGTTGATAGCAGCTAACGTTCCTGTTTCTGTATCTGATGATAGGCAGGTTGCAGCAGATAGGTGAGGGGAGCGGGGTGGAGTTGGGAGACAGTGGCAAGTGGATCAGACTGAGTTTTAAACCTAGACTTGGTACCACCATGGGTCAACAATGAGAGGGGGAACAACTAAACATAGGCTGTCTGGATCAGATACGGACACAGGAATGTTAGCCGCAGTCAACTGATTATTGGAACTTGCATTAGCTGTCCTTAAGAGGCCTGAAATAATTCTCCATCATCACTGCTTGTGCTAAATAAAAGTTTGAACAGCCCAATTGAAATTCCAACGACCTCTAAACATTCCTTGCTGTCAGGTGCCTGAACTTTATGCTGCAGCAATACTGGGGCCTCCCCATTATATACCAAGTGAAATGTCCATTAACCTGAAGGCACTAATCTCTTATCAAAGCCAGGCTGGGCCAACAATCCAAGTATTAAAGGCAGATTCATAACTGGTTTAATTTATAACTGCAAGTGTAAATACTTAACCAACTGTGTAACTTCACATATGTAAATAATTAAATTGACTATGTTTATTTCCTTTCTAAAGAGGAATCAGTGTGATGTCTACTTGTGTATATGTGTGTGTATGTGTGTGTGTGTTTTTATGTGTGTGTATATGTGTGTGTGCATGTGTGTGTGCATGTGTGTGTTTGCATGCATGTGTGCGTTCATCTGTGTGTGTGTGTGTGTGTGTGTGTGTGTGTGTGTGTGTGTGTGTGTCTGTAAGGAACTGCTCTGTCTATAACCTTCTAAAACTTTAGTATTTGTATTGGTTTATTATTGTCACATGTACCAAGTTGCAGCAAAAAGCTTTTTGTTTGTGTGCCATCCAGACAGATCATAAGTAAAAAAGGAAAACAGAAAGCAGAATATAGTTTTACAGTTACAGAGAAAGTGCAGTACAAGTGGGCAAGGATCACGCGAGGTAGAGTGGGAGATCAAGAGTTCATTAAGTGCGTATGAAAGGTCCGTTAACAGTGGGATAGAAGCTGTCCTTGAGTCTGGTGGTACGTGTTCTCAAGCTTTTGTATCTTCTACTTTATTTAAATGACTGAGTCTACAAAGTGTTGCAGTGCAAAGGGATCTGGCGTTCCTGATATGTAAGTCACAAAAAGTTAGCCTATAGATTCAGCAAGTAATTAGGAAAGCTAATAGAATGTTGGCCTTCATTGCAAGGGGTCAGGACCATACAAGTATGGAAGTTTTGATATTGCTATATAGGGTTCTGGCAAGACCATATCTGGAGTGTTGCATTCAGTTTAGTCTTCGTATTTAAAGAGCAAAGTGGATGCACTGGAGACATTGCAGAGAAGGTTCACTGGGTTTGCTTCTGGGATGAAGTGGTTGATACATCAAGGTTGAACAGGTTGGGTCTGTACTCATTGGAGTTTAGAAGAATGAGAGGTGATCTGATCAGAACATATAAGATTCTGAGGGGGATTGACAGGTAGATGCTGAAAGGACGATTCCCCTTGTGGATCTAGAACAAGAGGGCATAGTTTCAGAATAAGGAGGTGCCCATTTAAGACAGAGATGGAAAAGAATTTCTCATCTCAGAAGATCGTGAGTTATTGCAATGGCCTACCCCAGAGAGCTGTAGACATGGAGCCGGAGAACATACTCAAGGCAGAGCTTGACAGTACAAAGGAGTCAAGGGGTACGGGAAGAGAGGGGGAAAGTGGTGTTGAGGGCTAGATTGGATCAGTCACGATCTTACTGAAAGGTGAAGCATGCACAAGAACTAACTGCTTTCTCCATCTGAAAATGTTGCTCAAACCTGGATTCATTTTGTTAAATCTCTTCTGTGCCCTCTCTTAAAGCCTTTACAGCTTTTCCATTGTATAATGCCTGGAACTGTACACAATACTCCAGTTGTGGTCAAACTAATATGTTATGAAGGTTTATCATGACTTTCTTGGTCTTCTGTTCTGCATGTCTACTTATAAAGTTCAGGATCCTGTATAAATTTTAACCACTTTCTCCACCGTTTACGACGTACGTAACCCTTCAGACTTCTTGTTCTTGTACCCCCTGTAGAGTTGTGCCTCTAATTTACATTTCCTCATCTCATTCTTCCGACCAAAATATAACACCTTGGACTTCTCATCATGAAGCTTCACCTGTCACCTATTCCCCCACCCTATCGGCCTGCCTCTAGAGCTTTGTATCTTTCTCCATGGTCCACTACAAGTCCAAATTTGGTGTCATAGGCAAAACTGGAAATTGTGCACCCAAATCCATATTTTGTATTACCTTACAACAATAGGAACAAGATATTTCTGTCATGGTTCCGAGTGCTGGCCCTCGATTCAGTCCCATTGATGGTGCCTTGTTGAGCACATGGAGTCCGTGCACTACAAATCGCATAACAACACACACCTGAGCCCCATCAGGAGACTAGCATAAGAGCCCTGGTTTCACTAACACTTGTTGCCAGAGTATTGGTCAACATTTTGATGTACTTTGTCTCCTGGCTGCTTAGAGCTGGCAACTGTAGAACAGGCCTGGTTTCACTGTTCCTCTTAGGATATCCAGTTTTCGTGTTGGGACCCCACCTCAGAGCCCTGAGGCAAGATTCCTGCTGGTTACTGCCTGTGTTTGGTTCTGAGGAAGCATCCCGACTCCAGTCTCGTATCAGTGTGCTGCTGTTGGGTTCTCCGTGAGCTCGCTCTTCGCTTGACATTGTGACAATTTCAGCCCAATCAGTCCATACCAGCTAACGGTAATTCCCTCACTAATTATCCCCACAACCTATTCTCCCCACATTTGCAATAACCCCATCCAGATTCTACCACGCACTTACAAGGAGCAATTTACACAGTGACCAATTAACCTACCAACCCACACATCTTTGTGATGTCGGAGGATAAGGGAGCACAGGGAGAATGTGAAAATCCACACAGACAGCACCTGAGGTCAGGATTGAACCCAGCTCTCTGGAGCTGTGAGGTAGCAGCTCTACCAGCTGTGCCACTGTGTTGCTCCAATATACTTTAATCAACACTCAAAGTAATGACTTCTAGGAAACTCTGCAGTACGTCTCCCAGCAGACTGAGAAACAATCTTTAAGAAAATCTAGAAAGTGGCTGGGGTTGATAAAGAAGGCGTATGGCATGCTTGCTTTTATCAGTTGAGGCACTGAGTTCAAGAGTCAGGAAGTTATGTTGCAGCTTTATAAAACTCTGGTTAGGCTGCATCTGGAGTATTGCATTCAATTCTGGTCACCCCATTATAGGAAGGATGCGGAAACTTTGGAGAGGGCGCAGGAGAGGTTTACCAAGATGTTGCCTGGATTAGAGGGTGTGTGCTGTAAGGAGAGGTTGGCCAAACTTGGGTTGTTTTCTCTGGAGTGGAGGAAACTGAGGGGAGACCTGATAGAAGTTTATAAGATTATGAGAAGCACAGACAGAGTAGACAGCCGGTATCTTTTTCCCAGGGTTGAAATGTCTAATACTAGGGGGCATGCATCTAAGGTGAGAGGGGGGTTAGTTCAAAGGTGATGTGTGGAGGAAGTTTTTTTACACAGAGAGTGGTGGGTGCCTGGAATGCACTGCCGGGGTGGTGGCGGAGGCAGGTATGACAGAGGCAGCTCACCACCACCTTCTCAAGGCCAATGTTGATGGGCAATAAATGCTGGCCTTACACTGATGCCCAGATCCCACAAAAGCCTCTGGGACCATTTGATGGGAGTTTAGCCATTTCTTCCCCATGGGTTTCCATCCATTGTAGTGGAGGAAGATCCCTGTCAATCCCATGGTATAAACTTTGTGGGTGAAGTCTATGAACCATGTTACAGCAATGAGACCTGAGTTCAGAGGGTTTGATGCTGCCATTGTGTTCCTGACTAATGTACTTTCCTTATCTCTGTCTTGCAGAAAAAAACACATTCCCAGCTCTGGTGGGATATATTCCTGGAAGTTTTTATCTGAGCACATCATGTTTCCAATCATCTTGAATGTTCAAACTGCCTTTTAATTCTCTGAATTTCAACAAACAACAAATACGCATATTGTTAGAACATAAAAAATAAAAATGTGACTGTTCACAGCAGGAAACTTCTGGAGATCCCAGGAGGCTTGTCAATGAAATAAACCAATGAGTTGTTCACTGAGTGTGAATCAGGGCTGGGATACAGTTAACCCTCAACCAGCATCTCTAACCCCTGTCCTCCAGAGTTCTTGCTCTGCCAGGTTTCCTGCCTTGCCAATAGCGCCCACACCCAGACCATCCTTTGTTGGGTGCAAAGGTAGTTCAGAGTCTTACAGGGGTTGTATGAAGTGAGAGACAAAAGCAAGTTTTGTTTCTTTAACTGCAGTGGATAATCCTGTTCAAAGTAGTGAGACCGCAGCATGTGGTTACAGGGTGTAGGAATCTCTTGGGACTTACTGAGGAGTGGTGGCAAAGCTGCTTACCATTCCATTCCACTCTGTGGCCAGTGGAGCTGATAATTCCCGCTGCCCTCGCTCCTGCCCTTTTAAGGAACAGTTGGACTTCAACGCATCTGAGTGCAAGGTGACACTCTACCGAACATAAAGGACACCCATCAACTAACAGTGCTGAAAACAGCATTACTTTGTACAAGTTCAGCCACAATTTCCCTTGGGTTAGTTTAGAAAACCTTGGCTTTTGTGCTGAAACCTTATAATCAGCTCCCACTCCATTGTTAAATCTAATCATTTTACATGACAGTGGTTCAACTCAGCACTGAATTCCAGGGAGGAGGAATTTCAACTCCAAGGTCAGACTGGAGAGGCCGGGGTTGTTCTCCTCAGAGCCAGGGGCAGCCCAGTGGCCCAGCTAGTAGAGCTGAAGACCAGCATTCAGTCCTGACTCTTGATAAAGACAGTTGAAAGGGGACTTGAGATAAGCGGACAGGATCGTCACTGGTTTGGACAGAGAAGATAGATGAAAGCTGTCCCCAATTGCAGATGATTCAAGAACTAGGGAACACATTTTAAAATCTTGGGGGAAATGCTGCTTAGTTACTAAGACACAGGAGGCCATTCAGCCCATCAGGCCCATTCCAGGTCCAGTCAGAGCAATCCCATCAGTCTTAATCCCTCTCTCCTTATTCACCTGTAGCTCTGTTTATTCTCTCTCACACATATGTACCACTTCCCTGTTGACTCTTTTGCCACTTATTTACAGTGGCCAGTTCACCTATCTTTAGAATGTGGGAGGAAACCAGAGCACTTGTATAGTCACTGAGAGACGTGCAAACTCCACACTGACAGCATTCGAGTTCAGGATGTAAACCAGGTGGCAGGGGTTGTGAGGCAGCGGCACTACCTGCTGCAGCGTCAGGCCACCCCCAGATACACAAGGTAATGTGGGGGGAAAATACTTAATTGAGACTGGAACTCACTGCCTGTACTAACAGTGGGCTTCAGTAGGGAAATAGGTAGGTACTTAAGAGGGAATAATCTGAAAGGGCACTAGGAAAAACTGGGGAATGGAACACTCAGGATTACTCTGCTCAGAGCCTGCATGAAGCTGATGGGCCAAACAACCTTCTGTGCCATAACACCTCTCTGACCCAAAGTCCAGTTTATTGCCATATGCACAGGCACAATCAAAAACTTACTTGCAGCAGCATCACAGGCACATAGTATCATATAAGCAGCATTCACAAGAAAAACATGTTAAACATAAATTGTACACAATTTTTACAAGAAAGAACACAATGAGAAGAATAAAAAGTCCATTTTAGTGAAAAGTGTTGCTGAACTGTAGTGATTAGGGTTGTGCCGGTTGGTTAAAGAACAGGCCACAGTTTGTTGTAAAACAACCGACGAGCTGCTCTAATTTGAAGGGAGTACCTGTGTGTCACACAGATCTCTTGCCCTGCAGAATTTGAACCAACCTACCTCAAAAGGGGCCCGTACGGGGGGGCTCCTGTAACTCCTCCCCACTGTACGTGGACAGGGCTGTTAACCTGTTTATTTTCCACGGGTCATTCGAAGGCCACAAGAGATTCTACTGATGAGGGGAAGGAGGGGAGAGAAAAACACAGAAGAAACGACAAGGGAATTAAGAAATAAACAGACTTGGGACGGGAAGGAAGATTTCTGCAGCCGCTGGTACCATTCCAAATGCAGGGAGGTTTTCTGGAGATGGAGGTTCCTGTGGGGCGAGTTACACCCAAAATTTGTGCGTCCATCTTCACTCAAATTTCCTGCTGCCCTCATTACGTACACCATCTTTTGTCTTTAGTTTTTTTTGATTCACATTCGGGATGGGGTGTAGAGTGAACATGGAACATAGAACATAGAACAGTACAGCACAGGAACGGGTCTTCTGTTCTCAGTGTCAGCACCAAACATGATGCCGAATTAAACTAGTTCTCTTCTGCTTGTACGTGATCTATATTCTTCTCATGTGTCTACCTAACAGCCTCTTAAGTGCCACTACTGTATCTGCTTCCACTACTCCCTCTGGCAGCCCATTCCAGGCACCGACCCTATCTATGCCCCTTGTAATCTTATAACTTCTATTAGCCTCTGTCACTCCAGAGAAAACAACCCAGGTTTTGTCCAACCTCTCCTTGTAGCTCATGCTCTCTAATCCAGGCAAACCTCTTCTGCACCCTTTTCCAAAGCCTCCACGTCCTTCTTGTAATGGAGGGGGACCAGAACTTGGACTGGTTGTGCTTGGACTGACCCTAGCTAACTGGTTCTGCAGGAAACCCTCGGCTATTTGCACTTCAATCCATGATCGGTTGAAGGTTGAGGCGATCTGGAGGTCAAAGATCCAGCCACTAGATGTATTGCTGAGCAGTGACAAGCCAAGGATGGGGGGGGGGGGGGGGGGGGGGGGGGGGGGTGGGTTGGTGGGGGGTGCTGGAAAGTCCTCCATTTTATCCAGTGAGAGTTGGGATATGCACCACCACCCCATTCATCTGGATGGAGTCAGTGACCCTGTGGGATAAAAGTAAATACAGGGGCAGCAGTCCTGCCCTCTGTCACTGGACTCAGCGCAAGCACAAGAGGTTAGGCGTGCCAACATCGGTACTTCACCTTGTCTCCAACCTCCGTGTTTGGCCCAGCTTGTACAGAATTGGCTGACGAGCTGAACCTTGCTCCCTCTGGAACGCCAGCTTGAGGGGAGGTTCAATGTGTAAAAGCAATGTCAATTCCGCTAAGTAAGGAACCTTGAGTCTTTCGCCTCTCACATTGGGTTGGTGTCTTTGAAGCAGTTTGGGAGTGTGTGGCATGAAAAGAAAGGAAATGGTTTTACTTGAAAATTTGACCTTTCAGTGGACAAATAAAGTGGAAAGAATGGCTTGCAGGAACTGAGAATTTAAACACTTTCTGAATCTCAGGTGAGATATTGTACAAGGCATGTTTGTATATCAAGTCATCATTGAACTTGTCACTTCCATAATCAAAACCTGTAAGGTTTTATCAAGAGAATGCAACAATGACAGGTTAATGGAGACAAAATTCAGACCTCCTGAAGGAAGAACAGGCTAGAGAGACAGAACAGCCCTCTCTAGCTTCTCCTCCACCCCCAGACAGGTTTCACTGTACATTCCCTCACAAACTTTGAGATGCTTTTTTCTGAAGCAAAATTGTGATTTCCTCTTTTGTTTCCTTTTAGGATTAAGAGTCACCACTGGCTTCAATATCTGCAAACAGCCTTGAAACAGTGTCAATATTTGCAGGGGTTCCTCATTAAAGAACAGTTTGATTTACAACTTTAGCATACATTTGATTGAGATGAACTTTAGAAATGACCACAGCACTTCAATCAGTCTCAAACATTGTACAATGTTTTACAATTTCACATTTTTAAGGTTAGATCACGTTCAACCTTGATGTATATCTATGAAAGATTAACCACTCACGTGTAGGCTCAAACACTAATATCTGCCTTTGTAAAGACTGGCTTTTCAAAAAAAAACTTAAATATTTCAGTTGGCTATATTAACACATTACTTTCAGAATATACCTGCTTATTAAGGTTATTAGCAATTAATGAGATGTCATCAAAGTAATTGGACTTTGCAACTCCATTTTCATGTGTCCATTATTTATCTGGAGAAAGTAATTAAATAACAGAAAGCAGAATGCAAACTTTTTTTATTTTGTTAAACTATTAATCAGCAGTGTCTTTTACATAGACATTGCAGACTGAATGACCCAATTTTAAAATAATTTTGAGAAAGCTCTTCCATCTCTTTAATAAATTAAAATGAGAGGCCCTCAAGCTAAACAGATCTCTCCCATTTATCACTTAATCTAGGTAATAATGCTGTTTCCATCATGGAGTTGAGTTTCAGCTGGATAATGGGCCCCCGAAAGAGGAAGAAAGTCCAAAAGGAGAGAGAGAGAGAGAGAGGATGTTTAATTCAAGACCCATCCCATTCTCTTGTTAGCTGATCTTCAAAGGATTTCTTTTAAATAACACACCCATAGTTTGTGTTAAAGCAGGGCACAAGAGATTTGTCTGAAATGCTGCTGAATAAACACTTTAATCTCTCTAGATTGGCAACACATGAGATAAATACACAATAATATCAACCAGGAGCTTAGTCTTTTAACCATTTTCTTGTGTTTTGAAATTAGTAGCCTGTTTCAAGGATCTGTATATTCACCAGGGTCACAGAACCGTGAGTCATGAACATGAGGTCCAGAACTAAATGTTTTCTTTGATCTTGGGGTGAGTGAGGCACTAGTGAAACACACTCTCCTCCCTAATTTGAACTGAGAAGATGTTGGCGATTATCCCTCACCTACCCCAAACCTCTGCCTGTGGTAGTAATAACTGCATTTGCAGTTTAATGGCCTGCTTGAGGAACTTCAGAGGACACTAAGAGGTCGACACTAAAAGGACACTAAAGGTTCTTTATTGACAACACCATGTTAGCCAATGAGGTGGAGGCAGGGGCATGGGCAGGATAAACTCCTGGGTTTATTACAAACAGTGGATTATATACCAATCAACCTGAACTCCTTTAAAATGTATTCACCCACTGGATGTGGATATCACCAGTAATGCCAGCATTTGTTGTCCATCCAAATTGCCCCTGAAATCAGGAGGCTGTTAAGAATTAACTGTCTGGAGTCACAATATGGGCTAGACTTGGTAGGGATGGCAGATTTCTTCCTCTGAAGGATATCAGTGAGCCTGATGGGTTTTTAGCAACAAAAGTATGGTACTATAGTTGCCACACCCGGTTTAATTATTCAGATCAAAATTCTGCAGCTGCCATATTGGGATTTGAACTCACATCTCTGGGTCAATAGGATCTGAGGATTCTAGTCCAATAACTGAAGGCCAGCCCCAAATCTACTCAGAAGTCAGTCTACTTAAACAGCACTGGGAGGGGTTCAGTTTTTTTAATTTTCTCTTTCCTTCTTGTGTTACCACATTTATTTGTACGCTCCGATACACTGGTCTCCAAAACAACTAGTTGTCATTCGCTAAGTGCCATCACCACCTGCATCCACCTGGTTCTGTCTCTCCATTTGTCATTTTGATCCCTCTTGTCCTGGTCGTGAGTCTTTGCAACTCCTTGCTACAGAGAGCCATCGGGCAGAATCCTGGGGTATATTTAAGGCAGAGAGAGATTTCAAGTCAACAAGAGAATCAAGGGTTAAGAATCAGGAAAGTGGACTTAGGGAATGAATGATGAAGGGTCTTCCAACATGAAACATTAACCGTTTCTCTTTCCACAAATGCTGCCCAACCTGCTGAACATTTTGAGCACTTTCTGTTTATATTTTCAACATTTGCAGTTTTTCAAATTTTCTTTGAATAATGTTGAATGAGCCATCATCCTACTGAATGGCAGTACTCAAGGGGCTGAATGGCCTACTCCTATTATTACCTTTTGTGGTCTTAAATCCAGGATTCCACATATCCAGGCTGAATTACAGACAGATATTCTGAAGCGAAGAACTCGCCAAAGACGTCTACAAGCCACATCAAGAGTGTGGTGGAATTATCTCTTGTCTGAATGGATGGAGGGTGAACAACATCATACAATACTTTGATCAGAAGCCTATCTCCTGCCTTAAGCTACCTCCTCAAAGTACAATGCAATGCAGCAAGTCACCTAGTCTTCTGCACATCATCTCCCAAAACCATCACCTAAAAAGAGAAGCCCAACCCTGTGATGCCATTGGCTCCATTCTCCCGAGTCACACACTATACAGATGTTGCCATTGTTGGGTCGAAACCACAGAGCTGCCTGCCCATCAGTATTGAATTTCAGTCACCCAAGAATTTCATCACTTGCTTGCAGATGCAAACGTGGAGGCTGACTTCTTCTTTGTAGGTGGCCCCTCGGGATCGAGGATGACTTGCTTCCACTTTGGTTTCGTGGGATCTGAATTGACCAGTGAGGCCAACAGAGGAACTGCAGACTCTTCCACAGACGGGGCAGGGGGTGGTAGACAGGATGGGTGGATGGATAGGTCAAAGTAGTGAAACTCTTCAGCAAGCTTCTGTGCATTCCCGATAAGTGATCCCGAGAATCTCAATATAATCCTGGGTGTTTCTTCTGCACCTTGAGTGATCATAGGCTCCTGATTCTCAAGGGTCAGTGGGGATGTTCAGTTTTCTAGGAAGCTTTGTTAGTCTAGTAAACTCTTTCCAATGACAAGAGCTTGGAAGGGAGTGTCTATTTCAGGAATCCAGTGTTGGGCATGCAAGAAATATCTGCCCGGTGGCCTCAGTGCCAGGGATGTTGACAAGGGAGAGATTACTGACATCGATTTGCCTCTACTTCCAGAGAAGTTGGAGGATCTTGTGGAGGTGTTGTTGGTGGTATCTCCATGGTGTCTTAGGGTGCCTGGTGCTGGTAGTTCAGGTGTTGGGGGGTATGGGAGAGTGGGGCCCAGGACAACGAGGACAACTTCTCTTACCCTGAAAACGACCCCTCAGTGAAGGCTGACGTCAATGATGAAATTCACCGCCGCCTTCAATGCACGAGCAATGCCTTTGGTCGATTGAGGAAAGGGCTATTGGAAGATCAAGATCTCAGAGCTGGCTCAGAACAGATGGTGACTAACAGCTGGATACAGTGTTCGGAATGTAAAGTGCAGATCCGCTTGGATCATTTGTTTCCATTCCCAGGAATGCCATGCCCATACATAGGAAGAACCTCTGGCTGTCCCGTTAGCTCCAAGCTGCCAATGGTCGGACAGGACTTGATGGGGAGGGACCAGTTTCCACAAAGCCACCATGGGAAGGAGAAAGGGAAGTGAATCAGCAACGTTAATGTCTAAATCTTGCTGAGACACTTAACTGAAATGGTAAATAATGTGACAAGGAAAGAAATACATTTCAAGTGCTGAATAAATGCTGCAAATAATTAAAAATCAACAGCACAAAATATTCTATTGAATTGCCCTTTGAGGAGAGTGAGATCTGAGCCATAGAGGTGTACAGCACAGAGACACGCCCTTCAGCCCAACTTCTCCATACTGACCATTGCACCCATCTCTACTTATCCCATTTACCTGCATCAGGTACATAGTTTTCTCCACCTTGGAGATTCAGGTGCATTGCGGGGTAGGAGTTAACTTTATGAGTGGGAATGAGCATTGCCTCTGATTACTAGCATGTGTGGATATCAACAGTTGGTTGTGTTCACCGCTGACTCGCAGACGCTACGAAGGCAGCTGAAGCAGATGTGTGAGGGGAGTGCAGTCAGTGCAGAAAGATTAAACACTGCTTTGCAGAGCACCTGTGTTCAATTTGCAGGGGGTGATTCTGAGCTTCCCATTGCCTATCGCTTTAATTCCCCAACCCACTCCAATGCACAGGACCGCAAGAGGCTGCAGAGGGCTGTAGACTTAGCAAGCTCCCTCACGGGCACAACCCTCCCCACCATCGAGGACATCTTCAAGAGGCGGTGCCTCAAGAAGGTGACATCCATCATTAAGGACCCTCACCATCCGGGTCATATCCTCCTCATTACTACCATCGGGGAGGAGGTACAGGAGCCTGAAGACCCACACTCAATGATTAGGAAAAGCTTCTTCCCCTCCGCCATCAGTCCATGAACAGTCCATGAACACTGCCTCATTATTCTTTTTTTTTGCTCTATTTATTTATTTTTGTTATTTATAGTAATTTTATGTCTTTGCACTGTACCGCTGCTACAAAACAACAAATTTCACGTCATATAAGTTAGTGATAATAACTCTGATTCTGATTCTGACTCTGTGACCTCCTGTACTGTTACAATGAGGCCCAACGCAAACTTGAGGAACAGCACCTCATCTTCTGTCTGGGCACGTTGCAGCCTTCTAGTCTCACACCTACATTAGACTATTGTTTATTGACTATAGCTCTGCCTTCAATACTATAATCCCAAGCAAACTCGTCACCAAACTCCAAGACCTGGGACTCAACACCTCCCTCTGTAACTGGATCCTTGACTTTCTGACCAACAGACCACAATCAGTGAGGATAGGCAGCAATACCTCCAGCACGATTATTTTCAACACTGGTGCCCCACAAGGCTATGTTCTCATCCCTCTACTCTACTCCCTATACACTCATGACTGTGTGGCCAGATTATGATCTAACTCCATCTACAAGTCTGCAGATGATACCACTGTTGTAGGCCGTATCTCAAACAATGATGAGTCTGGGTACAGGAAGGAGATAAAGTGAAATGGTGTCATGACAACAACCTTTCCCTCAATGTCAACAAAACAAAAGAGCTGGCTTCACAGGACAGAGAGGAGGGAAGGGCTGGTTTTCCCAACAGGTTTAAGCCTGTTACACAGAAACATAGAAAAACTACAGCACAATTCAGGCCCTTCAGCCCACAAAGCCGTGCCGAACATGTCCCTACCCTAGAAATTACTAGGCCTACCCATAGATAGAAACATAGAAAAACTACAGCACAAAAATAAACAGGTAAGGTGTTCTGATAGGGTGCAAAGACTGAACGTGTGTGTAATGATCCTTCGGCCCACTGAGTCTGTGCCGACCATCAACCACCCATTTACACCAATCCTACACCAATCCCATTTTATTCTCCCCACATTCTTATCAGCTCCCCCCAGATTCTACCATTCATCCATATGTTAGGGGCTACTCACAGTGACCAATTATCCTACCATCACACACGTCTTTGGGATGTGCCGGGAGACCAGAACACCCAGAGGAAGCCGACATGGTCACCGGGAGAACATGCAAACTCCACACAGACACAGATATGAACTGGGTCGTTGGAGCTGTGAGGTTCTTAAGAAGGGTTTTTGAATTAAATATATAGCAAATGTTTGAGCCTCTTTAAAAGTGGCAATTGATGAAAGACAGTTTCTTTCTCCACAAGCTGAAGATAAACAAATGTCTTGGCTATTAACATTCCTAAGTAGAGTGAAGTAGAAGAGCCTGAGAACAGGTCAGATGTCAAAGGTCGTTACTGAAGGGAACTCTTTCCCAGACCAGGAGAACCATTTTCCCGAGCTTTACACCCATGTAAGAGACCCAACAGAAAACACACCACTCATGGTTTTCAATGACATTGTCCTGGATCCAAGGAACAGCAAGGCTTCACAGGACAGAGAGGAGGGAAGGCCTGGTTTTCCCAACAGGTTAAAGCCTGTTCTGATAAGGTGCAAAGACTGAACGAGTGTAATGTTGTGTAGTTCCTGTCGGAAGTCCCTGATGGGAACTTTAAAGATTTTCATATGGAAGTTATTAGTTAATGAAAATATACATTTCTGACAGTTTTAAATTCAGGCCATTGTTTGAAAACATGTAAAAGGATTAGCACATTCAGAAGGATCTTGTTGACCTGGCAAGATGGCGTTTTTCTTTTGATTTGGACATTATTTATAAAAGGTGGTTTTTATTGGATGCATTGCATAATAAGGATTATAGGACCTGTTCAAGATAACAGACTCTCTCTAAATTTACGCACACCATAAACTATTGGTGTCACCAGAGTGTTTTCCCCTGATTATCCTTCTATGCGCTTAAATCAACGCAAACCGATCCACTCCATCCATCCAATCTCCTGCCCCTGCTCTCACCCCTCACCCCACCAGTGCTTCTCCTCCAGGGCATTTTCAGGCGAGCACTGCCTCTAAAGACACAGCTGTAATCCAGCACCATGTAACTTGGTGTCTGAGTGAGGCAGCCATCCATCTCGAAGGCAGCCCATGATGCCCTCGACATGATCCTTATCTCTAAGGGCCACAACTTTGCCTTCGAAGTGGTATCACGTCATTCCAATGCTCCACCAGCTACTTGGGACGGGATTCTCTGTTGTACATCCAAAGGCATGCGCAATGTGTCCCTCCTGTTTAAATTATCCTCCTCCCAATACGTGATGGGCTTTAGCCCCTGCCTGCAAAGAATCAGGAGCTTCAAAGAAGTACAAAATGGAGACCATACAATTCACCCATTTGTTCGATAAATGTTCTCCAGTATTGGGCCATATTCCATTGGCCAGGATGGTGGACAAACAGGCACTTTGGTGCTCCGGCTTTGAAACCTTGGATGAGAGGACAGCAGTTGGTACCTGCTAGCACCATCAGATTTTCCAATGCGTATTGCGTAGTATGGCCCTGACAATAAAGCTGAGACTTGGGCCTACCTGTCCCACCATACTGTGGAGGAGGACATCAGAACTGGGAGATGATAATAGTCGTCGTGGCTATCCCTCGAGGTCGAGGATGATGGTCTCCGTTCCGTTGATCTATTTATGGGCTGTCAAGTATTCACCGCTTTCACGCCGGTTCTTGACTAGGAACCTCCGGCCATCACATTGCCTGATCCTGTCACCCTCCCCCGATCGCCAAAAGACTTGAGAAGTAGCCCACAGAGCGAAGACGCCTGTGCGTGGATTTGTTTAACATGTACTTGATGTTGCACTACAAAAAGCACACGGTACTTCACAAAACAACCAACTGATTCCAGTGGCATGGAAACCACAACGACTGGAGCTGATGAACTTGTTGCAGCCTTCATCCGCCTTCACAGCCATTGAGTTTGAAGTAACTTTGTCCACCTGTTCCACCGTTGAGGTCTTGGTTGGATTGTTCTTTGTCAGGGACTTCACCATCAATCTTACTGCCATGGGTGACCCTAGCAGGAGCATAGCTCCAGACAGCATCGCTCTCGGGATCTCAGGACCACACAAGCTTCTCCACCATGACAAGGTGACAATCCATGGAGAAGAGATGATAATAGATACACACCTTAAAATTCATTTGGTGCCTTGGAAGGTGGATTAAAATGGCAGTGTGTGGCAGGCCAGTGAAAGTTTCGTCAATGACCTACATAAAGCGTCTTTACAGATTAGGCACCAAAAGACCTTTCCTGCACCATTAAACAGAGTCAGGTTGCGGTTGGGGGCATTGGGCGCTGAAGGGTCGGGAGCATGGTGGGAGAGGGTTGTTACAAGCCAGCTTGCTACTTGGTGAATGTCCCTTTAAGGCACCTGGACAGTAGTGTAGTAGTGTGTGTGTGGTGTTATATGATGACAGCAAGACTATAACTGGAGCGTACTGGCTGTTAGAGAGAGAGAGAGAGAGAGAGAGAGATGCCATCAATGGCAATTCATAAGTGTGGGGCCAAGTTTGTGTGGTGTACCGTTAAACAACACTGGGCAATGATGCTGGGCAACTCCATGTGTTGGCATGTTGGATGCATGGAAGATCCGGTAGAAAGGTTCCTGATCCATGCAGTAATTCACAATTCTCCAGAACAAGTTTCTTCATAGAAATTGCTCCTGTAATGCACATAAGTGTTAGAGTCGGAGGGTGATACTGCATGGAAGCAGGCCTTTTGGCCCTTGGTGACTATCAACCATCTGTTTACATGAATCCTATCTGAATCCCATTTTATTCTTCCCACATTCCCATCAACTCCTCCCAGCTTCTACCACTCATCAGCACACTAGGGGCAGGCTATAGTGGCCAATTAGCTACCAACCTGCACATTTTGGAGACTTGGGAAGGAACCAAAACACTCAGAAGAAACCCATGGAGTCACAAGGAGAACGTGCAAACTCCACACAGACAGCATCCGAGGTCAGGATTGAACCCAGGTCTATGGAGCTGTGAGGTAATGGCTCTACTAGCTGTACCACAGTGCTGCTGCTATAGTTGTGTTCACTGTTGCTCTCTCCACAGATACTGCCTGACCCACTGAGTGTTTCCAGCATTTTTCCTCTCAGGTTTCTCTTTGTTTTGCCCACAAAACCCAGCCAGGTCAAGATTTGGGCCTTTGTTCCGAGCTTCATGTCTTGAGGAAGGATCAGATCTCGGTAAACTAAGGAATGAACCAAACAAGCCCTTGACTCTGTTCTCTTGCTTAGCATTGGCGTTTATTACATACCTTGTCCACTTTCCCATCTGTACCTTATAATTCCATGATTCCACTTGTCCAAAATCTATCTCCCAGCCTTCAATATATGCTGAGCATTCACACCCCTTCAATAAAAATTTTCTCTGATCTGAGTGAAGGTATTTCTCGTCTTCTCAGTCATAACCTCTCATTCTGAATCTGCACCTCTAGCTCTGGACTATCGAACCAATAGAGACTGCATCTAACCTGTTAATTGCTACCTGACCCCTTCATGTCTCAGAAAGATCACCTCTCACTGTGTTTTTTTAAATTTCAAAAATAAACTTTAGTCATAAAAATGTATAGAGGAAAAAATACACAATTGGTACATGTCTTTCTTTGCATTCATTTTGCCATCAAATAAACCCTTTCTGTTGCAATGCATCAATGCTACTCATGTCTCCTCTTTAAACAATATGCCCATGAAGTGTTTGACTTCAGTGAATATCGGCCAAACTTAACCACCCTCGCTCAATCTACATCAACAGGCACTTGTGGAATCGGGTACACTTTTGGATCACAATGGACGAAGTTAGTGTTCCCACTGCTTCATTTGCTCCCAGTCTTTCTGTCAAACTGATCCAGCTCAGACCTTGGGGGGTTAAATTCCCTCCAAACCATTCCTGCTTACCCTCATTAACTTTGGGAGAAAGTCAATCACAGCTAAGGCAGGAGAACAGGAGAACGAGAGGGCGATGTCGGAAAGTGGATAATTCCAGAGGGGATAGATGGCAATCCAATTAAGTGTCAGACGCTGAGTGCCATCTCCTTCCTCATCCTTACCATTTCCCCCTCTGCGGCTCTGCATGCCCTAGCTCCTAGCTGGCTTTGGAAGTTTTGGCACATTTCATTAAAATTCACACAACAGATGCAAAAGGTCAGCAGAATTTAGTCTTCATGATCTTCTACATCAGCCTAAACATTATCGTGTTGGAAGCTGTCCCCATCCACCTAACTAGCTGTACCACCAAAGCTTGTCTATATGTCCCTGAGTAACATCTAGGTTCTGTGATAAGAAACAGAAAAAAACATTCAAGTATCATAGAACATAGAACAGTACAGCTCAGGAACAGGCCCTTCAGCCCATCATGTTAGTGCCAACCATGGTGCCAATTTAAGCAAATCACATCTACCTGCACATGGTCTGTATCCCTCCGTTCCCCACCTGTTCATGCGCCTGCCTCGTAAACACTGCTATTGTATCTGCTTCCACCACTTCCCCTGGCAGTGCATTCCAGGCACCGACCACTTTCTGTGTAAAAAGACTTGCCTCGTATCATTTCCAACCTCCAGTCCTACAAGCAGGATTTAAAAATTAACCTGCATCTTCCAGGCACAAGTGTACACAGGTTGGAAGTTTTGAATATTTCTGACCGTTGAGAGACTAACTGCAGCATTCTAACATAACTTACAAGTAGTTTGTTTATTTCTAAAACCCATTTAAAGACATTACTTGGAAGCATTGGATTATCCTTATAATTAAAAATACTTCTATTTTCAGTTGCATTGGTCAAGTTGCATCAAGCTAACTCTCTCAAATATACTGGGAATTTTTTCTTTTAAAGGAGAAACATTTCAATAAACATTCCATTCTAAAAGTTGTTGGATATGAGGCAGGTTTTATCTTCAATGACGTGCAAATATTTGAGCAGGAATTCAGGAAAATAAAAAAATAATAATTTTGCGCTGAGATTAGTCATTGTGGATAAAGAGGAAACTCAGGTCGGACGGCAAGCAGGAAACAAAGAGACATGCGAATGGCAAGTGTGGGGAAGGTTAAAGTTCACAAGGGGCTGTGAAATATGGAAGAGAAGCCAAACCAAGAGGCCAAGTGATTCTTCCTACAAGTACATAGGCACAGGAAGCATTATAAAAATCATTTCCTCTTTCACTTTCTATTGTTATTCCCAACCGGGACAGTGTTCAGTGAATGAGGGAGGAAATAGTTTCAAGGTGGAAGTGATACTTGGATATTATTTTCCTGTTTCTTTTTACAGAAACTCAAGGACACTTTGACAGACAGTGGCGAACACACAGCTTCTAGGTTAAAGGACTGGCAGAGTTAGTAAAGAATGACTTACGTTACACTTCTGGGATCCTGAGGTGGGATGATTGAGGGTGACCATATATTAAAGTTAATCAAGGCAGTTCTTCCCATTTTCAGGGTCCTTACTTTCTCCCTGTGACTGTGTGGGTTTCCTTCGGGTGCTCTGGTTTCCTCCCACATTCCAAAGACGTACGGTTTAGGAAGTTGTGGGCGTGCTATGTTGGCACCGGAGACGTGATGACACTTGTGGGCTGCCCCCAGAACACTCTACACAAAAGATGCATTTCACTGTGTGTTTCAATGTACATGTGGCTAATAAAGTTATCTTACCTTATCTTATTATAGACTCATAGAGTGCTAGAGTCATATCAAATGGTACAGCACAGAAACAGTCACTTCAACCCACCCTGTCCACACTGACCATTGCACCCTCTACACTAATCACATTTATAGAGGAGTTACACAGAAAGGAAAAAGGCTTTTCAGCCCAACTTGTCTATGCCAACCAAGATGCCCATCTAAGCCCGTCACATTTACCTGCATTTGGCCCGCATCCCTCTAAACCTTTTCTATCCATGCACCTGTCCAAGTGTCTTTTAAATGTTGTATTGATACAATTTATCTGCATTGGTTCCACAGCGATTCAGGTGCTTGTCCAGATGCTTCTTAAATGTTGCCAGAGTCTCTGCCTCCACCACATCCCCAGGCATTGTGTTCCAGATTCAAATCACACTGTGTGGAAAAAAGTTTCCTCTCTATACCTCCTACTTCTCACTTTATATTTATGCATGGTCTTAGACACTCGCACCATGGAAATGATTCTCCCTATCTAACCCCCTCTGTCATATCACCACTCAGCATCCTCCAGTCCAGGGAACGCCAAACCCAGCCTATCCAATCTCCCTATAATCAAATGCATTAAATAAATCACATTGCTCTTTATGGGAACTTACTGAGGGCAAATTGCATTTTCTATAGGTTGTAGGTGGTGCTATAGCAATGCAAGTAATTTTACTATTTTGTGATTAGCTAAATTAGCCACATGTTAATTAAGCCTCTTGATATGTTATCTCTAATGGCGCAATAATTACTCTTTTCATGAGAATAAGACTTATGGTTTTGGAGTAATTAAGAAAGACAATTTTTTAATTAACCTAATTATTATGAATTGATGAGGTTTAATTAATATATGTTAACAGTATTGACATCATTGTTTGGAAGCACCTGGTGGCCCCTTCAGGAGATAAGATATCTTTATTAGTCACATGTACCTCGAAACACACAGTGAAATGCATCTTTTGCGTAGAGTGTTCTGGGGCAGCCCGCAAGTGTTGCCACGCTTTCGGCGCCAACATAGCATGCCCACAACTTCCTAACCCGTACGTCTTTGGAATGTGGGAGGAAACTGGAGCACCCGGAGGAAACCCACGCAGACACGAGGAGAACGTACAAACTCCTTACAGACAGCAGTGGGAATTGAACCTGGTTCGCTTGCACTGTAATAGCATTACACCAACCACGACACTACCATGTCTGCCCAGCCAATTAAAGTGATCCTATTTAAAGGGCATTTGCACCCCATGAATTAGCTCTCCAAAGGGATGGTCCAAAGTGAGTTCCCTGTTTTGGCTATAATGTCAGGGAATATCCTCCCCGCTCCCCCTCTAGCCTTCCTGTCGAGGAGGTAAGACCCACTGAGTCAAATTCTTAGTCCTTTGTACACATTCCAACTCTTAAGTTGTGACTGTGAGTTGAATGGTAGTGCAATGATAACCAAATAAAGTGGGAATATGTTTTGAGGAACTTTGGAAAGATTCATGAAAATCAACAAAACTGCAGATGCTGGAAATCTAAAATAAAGACAGGAAATGATGGAAACACTCAGCAGGTCAGGCAGCGTCTACGGAGAGAGAAACAGTGAACGTTCAGGTCCAAGACCCTTCTTCAGATTTGGAAGGAGACAAAAGAAGCTGCAGGAAGGGAAGGGGGTGTCTCTGACAGAGTGAGACTGGGATAACTATGGGGATAAACTGTAAACAAGGTTATCTTATCAATGAGTGAATGAGAGAGGTTAGAGAGCGAGAACATAGACTAAAGATCACAGACAAGAGAAATGTGGGAGTTGCAAAATCCAGAACAGGAAGATCACCCCTCCCTGCAGTCTCTGTTGTCTCCTTCCCAGTTCTGATGAAGGGTCTTTGACCTGAAACATTAACTCTGTTTCTCTCTCCACAGATGCTGCCTGACCTGCTGAGTGTTTCCAGCATTTTTCTGTTTTTTATATTCGAAAGACTCATTTTGGCTATAATCCTTCAAAGGTTTTACTAATCCTTCAGGGTTGCTCCAGAGTTGAGGTTACCTTTCATTCATTCGTGAGAAGGAAATTGAAGGCAAATGACATTTTGGCCTACATTGCAAAGTGGTTGGAGTTTATAATAGGGAGGTTTTGTTGCAATTGCACAGGGTATTTGTGAGGGCTCGCCTGGAATATTGCACACAGTTTTGGTCTCTTTACCTAAAAAAAGATAAACTAACATTGGAGGCAGTACAGCAGAGATTTACCTGGCTAAATTCCAGGGATGAGAGGGTTGTCCTACCAAGAAAGAAATAGTTCAGGCCTGTATTCCTTGGAATTTAGAAGAACGAGAGGTGACCTTATTCAAATGTATAAGATCCTAAGCAGGCTTCACAGGGTAGATGTTGAGATGTTTTCACAAGTGGAAGAGTCACAAACAAGGGAACATAGTTTCAAGATAAGGGACCAGTCATTTAAAACTGAGTTATGTAGACATTTTTTCTTGTGAATCTCTGGAGTTCTCTGCCCAGGCATGAGGTGGAAGCTGGATCATTAGAGGTATTTAAAGTGGAGGTGGATAAATGTTTGTTAGATCGAGGAATAGATGGGTATGGAGAAATGGGAGAGGAGAGGTGTTGAGGTCTGCACAGATCAGCCATGATCATATTGAATGGCAGGGCAGGCTTGAGGAGCATGGCCACTTACTCCTGCTCCTTCATGTTCTTCTGTTCACCAGTTGTGAAGGTGTTGACTGCCTATGCACTGCCCTTCTGATGCTCGATTCCAGTGAGAATGGAGTGTATTGAGTTGGGCCAATATTTTTGGTGCCTGCTTCATGCTGGGGAATCAAAGCCCCCATCGTCTGATTGCATTATGTCGATGAAAATCCACTGTAAAAATTCCTTACGAAGGGAGTCCTTATCTCCAAAAGCAAGATCCTACAGCTGCTGGAAATCTGAAATAAAAGCAAAAAATGCTGAGAACACTCAGCAGGTCAGGCAGCATCTATAGAGAAGAGAAAGAGTTAACGCTTCGTCAAAGACAGAGAATTTGTGTTCCCTATCCTGGTTGCTGTGTGGAATGGAGCACCAAGTTCAACCTGTACTGTAGAGAAGAATTTTAAAAAATAAATCTTAAAATGTCCAATGATGGCAGTTAATATATTAATGGGCTGTTCATTGATATGTTTGAATGCCCAGTTTTAATTTCAGAGACAGGTAATTCCTGAGGCTTCTCTTCCTGACATTTAGAGGGTGAAATAGTATTGTTTATACTCACAGTGGAAACATTGAACAGCATTTTCCACTTGCTTTGTAGAGTGATCTAATCTTGGCTGGGATCAATCTGCCATCCCGGGGACTCTGTGCTGGCTCCTCCTGAGAACTCCCAGGTCCCAATGCTGGTAAAACGTTATTCCCTTGTTACAGGGTATTAGAGTTGTACAGCATTCAAACAGGCCCTTCAGCCCACTGCATCCATGTGGCTCTTTTTGCCTGTCTGCACTAATCCCTTTTGCCCACATTAGGACCCTATCCTTCTATGCCTTGCCTATTTGAGTGTCTGTCTGAATGCCTCTTATATATAGCGATTGTATCTGATTCCACAACCTTCTCTGGAGACACAAGAGATACTGCAGCTCCTGGAATCTGGAGCAACGTACACAAAATGCTGGAAAAACCCAGCAGGTCAGGCAGCATCTATGGAGGGAAATAAACAGTCAACGTTTCGGGTCGAGACCCTTCATCAGGACTGGAAAGGAAGAGGGCAGAGGCCAGAACAAGAAGGTTGGGGGAGGGGGAGGAGCACGGGCTGGCAGGGGATAGGTGAGTCCAGATGAGAGGGGGAAGGTAGGTGGGTGGGGGAGGAGGGATGAGAGGGAGTAATGTAAGAAGCTGAGAAGTGATAGGTAGAAGAGGCAAAGGGCTGAAGAAGAAGAAGGAATCTGGTAGGAGAGGACAATAGACCATGGAATAAAGGGAAGGAGGTGGGGAAGAGATGGGCAGATCATGAGGGTGGGGGAGGGAAAAGGGAAGGGGTGAGTGGGCCACAGGAATGTGAGGGAAGACAAAGGTGGGGGGGTGGGGGGGGGGAAGAGGATGGGATGCCGTAAGTTAGCAAAATTGATGTTGAAGCTGTCAGGTTGGAGACTACCAAGGTGGAACATGAGGTGTTGTTCCTCCAACCTGTGCCTGGCCTCAACATGGCAGTAGAGGAGGCCACAGATAGACATGTCGGTATGGGAGTGGGATGTGGAATTGAAGGGAGTGGCCACAGGGAGATCCTTACTTTTGTGGTGGACAGAGCGAGGGTGCTTGACGAACCGATGTAGAGGAGTCCACAGCGGGAGCACCAGATGCAATAAATAACACCGGATTTACCTGGAAGGACTGTCTAGGGCCCTGAATGGTGGTGAGGGAGGAGGTGTAGGGGCAGGTGTAATACTTTGCATGGTTGCAGGGATAAGTACCGGGAGGGTCATCAGTGGGGAGGGATGAGTGGACAAGGGAGTCGCAGAGGGAGCAATCCCTGCGGAAAGTGGAGAGAGGGGGTGAAGGGAAGGTATGGCTGGCGATGAGATCCCATTGGTGGTGGCAGAAGTTGCAGAGGCTCGTGGGGTGGTGAGGACAAGGGGAACCCAGTCCCTGTACTACCCTGTCACTACCTCCTCTGCTAGTGTGTTCCAGGTATCAACAACTCTCTGTGTAAAAAACATATCTTTCAGATCCCCTTCAAAACTCCTTCCTTTCACCTTAAACCTAAGCCCTGTTGTTTTTGATACCTCCACCATGGGGAAAAGATTCTGGCGATCTACCCGATCTATGTCTCTCATAATCTTATAAACTTCCATCAGGCCACCCCTCAAGCTCTTTCGCTCCAGGGAAACAAACCCAGCCTACCCGATCTCTCCCCGGTCCAGGCAACATTCAGGCATATCTCCATAAAACCATAGAACCATAGAACAATACAGCACAATACAGGCACTTCGGCCACCATGTTGTGCTGACCTTTAAACCACGCCTCTCTTTAAGTCTCCTCTGCACTCTCTCCAGTGCAACCATATCCTTCCTCCAGTGTAGTGACCAGAACTGCACACAATAGTCCAAGTGTGGCCGAACCAGTGTTTTGTAAAGATGCAACATAACATCCCAACTTTTATATTCTATGTCCCATCCTAAGCAGGCAAACACGCCGTACGCCTTCTTCATCGCTACATTACCACTTTGAGGGACCAATGAACTCCTAGGGCCTCCAACATGGTGGTACAGCAGATAATCTGCTGCCATCACAGACCTGGACATGATCCTGATCTTGGGTACTGTTTGTGTCGAGTTAAAGTGTTCCCCCATGACCATGTGGGCTTCTTCTGGATGCTTAGGGTTTCTCCTACATCCCAAAGGCATTCTGGTAGGTTAATTGACTGTAAATTACCCCAAATATAGGTTAATGCAAAAGGTCAAGGGGAGTTGATGGGCTTGTGTGAGAGAAAACAAGTTGAAGGGAGACAGGGGTACCAGGGCAGGGGGAATGGGATTGATGGAAGCCAGTATGAATCTGATGAACCAAATGTCCCTCTTCTGTGTAGTAGTAAGTGAGTATATGTTTTGTTTCACTGTGACCAGTACCACTGGCTTTAGCTGTTAAATACATCTGGTAGGTAACCCTCAGTTGCTACCTGACTGATTCCTGGAACAGTGGAGTTGTTCGTTGAGGAGAGATTCAGCAAACTGGGTCTGCACTCCCCAGAGCTCAAGGGAATGTGAGGTGACCTCACTGAACTGTGCAGACATCTTACGGCAAGGTATCTTTTAATCAATGGCAAGGTATCTTTTATTAGTCACATGTACATCGAAACACACAGTGAAATGCATCTTTTGTGTCGTGTTCTGGGGGCAGCCTGCAAGTGTCGCCACGCTTCAGGCGCCAACATAGCGTGCCCACAACTTCCTAACCTGTACGTCTTTGGGAATGTGGGAGGAAACCAGATCAGCCGGAGGAAACCCACGCAGACACAGGGAGAACGTACAAACTCCTTACAGACAGCGGCAGGAATTGAACCTGGGTCCCTGGTGCTGTAAAGTGTTATGCTAACTGCTACACTACTGTGCCTGCCCTGGATCTTGATAGCTGGATGCAGGGATGTTTTCCCCTGGTTGGGTGACCTAAAACCAGGAGCCACAGACTCAAAGTAAGAGATTGGCCATGCAGGACTGAGACTAGACGAAAATTATTCACCCAGAGGGTGGTGGAATTCATTTCCTAAGAGGGTTTTGGAGGCTCATTTGCTGAGTATATACACAGCAGAGTGAATATTAAGGGAATTGAGGGATATGGATTGGTGCAGAATAGTGGTGCTGAGGTAAAAGATCTTACCAAATTGTAGTGCAAGTACGAAGGGCTGAATGGCCTACTCCTTGCTTCTAGTCCTTATATACAGAGCTTAGGTCACACAAAACCTATTTCCTGATGGCTTTCCATTTGGCAATAGCCGCGGGAGAAGTTTGTTCTCATTCACGAGTATTGGACACATAATTTGGTCCCATTTTCCTGTCATATCTGTATTTGAAATTTTGTTATATTAACTTCAATGTAACCGAATTTCTGGAATGGTGTTCAGTAAGCAATTTGAGGACCAATTTCTGGGTGGGTTTACCATCAAAAAGTATTTTGGTTTTCTCATTAAGACCTCTGCACAATGGAAGGGAGTGGGTTACCAGAGACTGGGGCGTGTATGTTAATAGAAGGATGAATAGAGCTGCTGATGTGTATATTTGCCGTGCCTGAATGTTTGGATCTAGTGCACAACTTTGAGCCCAATAGCTGACTACTTAAACTTAGATTCATGGAGTTATATAACAGGCCTTATGGTGCACTAAGTCATCCAACCATCGAGCACCTATTTACACCAATCCCACACTACTTCCATTTATTCTCCCCACATCCCTATCAACTCCCTCCCACACATAGCAGCCAATTAACCTACCAACCTGCATGTCTTTGGTATGTGGGAGGAAACCAGAGCACCCGGGGAAACCCACGCAGTCACAGGGAGAACGTGCAAACTCCACACACAGGCAGCACTGGAGGTCGGGATTGAACCTGGGTCTCTGGTGCTGTGAGGCAGTGACTCTACTAGTTGCGCCACTGCGCTGCCCAATGCCCCTGGTGATTTGGAGGCGCTAAACCTGTCACAGGAATAAGAACAGGACAGGATAATTATTGTGGCCTTTCAAATCTGCTCCACCAGTCAATAAGATCATGGCTGAACATTGACCTCAACTCCACCTTCCTGTCCAGTTCCCACAACCCTTGAATCCTCTCCAATCCACAAAGCATTTTATCCCAGCCTTCAGTGTACTTAATGACTCCGCCTCCACAGCTGCATGGGCTTGAGAATCCTAAGGAGTCGCAAATCACAGAAAGCGGCAAGTTTTGTCCAAACCCTGAATGGAAGCAGCTGTTGTGTGCCAGTATAAACTGCTCTTCATGCACCTACCAAAGGTGTACAGGGCAATGCCTCTGAAGCCCATCTCAGAATGACCAGGGCACCAAGTGAGAGGGTGCACAGGTTCCTGGAGGAGGCGCTAGATTCCCAGGAGTCCACGCTTCCATCCTTACCCCAAGATCCTGATGGGTCCTGACGGAGTGGATGTGGAGAGGAAGTTTCCTCTTGTGGGAGAATCTAGAACTAGGAGGTCAATGTTCAAAAATAACATATTGCCCATTTAAGACAAAGACGATCCAAATATTTTTCTCCCAAGGTGAGTCTTTGGAGTTCTTTTCCTTATTGGGCTTAATGCAGAGTTAGATAGGTTGTTGATAAGTGAGTGAAAAGTTATTGGAGGGGGACAGGAACGCAAAGTTGAGGTTGTAGTTCAATCAGCAATGATCTTATTGACTAGGGGACAAGCTTGAGGGGCTGAGTGGCCTCCTCCTGTATCTGATTCATATGTTCTGTCCTGGGGTGTTTTGTTTGTTCTCATGGTCTCCTCTTTCTTCAAGGTAACCCAGGAATCTGCCAAAGGCCAACTTCTCCCTTTAGAGTCATAGAGTCATACAGCACAGAAATGGGCCCTTTGACTCAACTTGTTCATGCTGACCAAGATTCACATCCAAGCTAGCCCTATTTGCCCACAGTTGGCTGATCTGATTGTAAGCTGGACTCCACATTCCTGTCAACCTGGTAACCTTTCACCCCCTGCTTATCAAGAATCTATCTACCTTTGCCTTAAAGTGTCCAAGTATTCTGCATCCTCTGTTCTCTGAGGAAGAGAGTTATGAAAACTGGCGATCCTCTGAGAGAAAAAAAATTACCTCATTTTACCCACTGCTGTCTGTAAGGAGTTTGTATATTCTCCCCATGTTTCCTCCGGGTGCTCCGGTTTCCTCCCACATTCCAAATATGTACAGGTTAGGAGATGTGGGCATGCTATGTTGGCGCTGGAAGAGTGGTGACACTTGCGGGCTGCTCCCAGCACATTCTCAGTAATGCAAAAAGATGCATTTCACCGTGTGTTTCGATGTACATGTGACTAATAAATAAATATCTTGTCTTATCTTAAATTGATGATTCATTATTTTTAAACATTGGCCGCTGGTTCTAGGTTCTCCCACGAGGAAGAATCCCCTCCACACCCCCCATGTCAGAACCCCTCAGGATCTATCATCCCCTCTCATTCTTCCAAACTCCAGTGGCTACAAGCCCAGCCTCGTCAACCTTTCTTCGTAAGGCAACCTCAGCCAGTCAGTCACTGAAAGTGGTTTTGTGCTTATACAAAAAACAGAAAACAAATGCGGACTGCTTCTAAACAAGGACATGGATACTGTACTCATGGGGCTGCTATATCAAAGGGAGTCCTCTCCAAAACATCCAGGAGGCAGGATCTTTACTGGGAACCAGCCAACTGAGAGGGACATGGTCAGGCTCACACTGACGTTCCACATGTTTTTCTATTTTTATAGACCTTACATTTTAGTTACAGTTTTGACAACACTTCCATAAAAGGGAATTGTCGACAAGTTGTTGCCAGTTCCCTCTGACCTCTGACTTTGGTGCTAATTGTGGTGCTAATTGTTGTCTTATTTTTCCTACAGTTACCCAGAGATGAGAACCATAAGGAATACTTCAGCTTATATGGGCACTTTGAACTGCGTCAATCTGATACAAACAGCAAGTTTTACCACAGATTAACCAGATGGTTACTCTGAGAATTCCATAGCACACTGTACAGTCAGAAGTGGAATGCAACAAGTGATTTGAGATTAGTTTATATTGAAATCCCTGCTCAACTTTTACTGCAAAATAAATTGTTTAAACTATTCGGTGTTGACAGATCTCATTTAAGAGGTATTTCGTCTCTGTTTTTCATCAGTGACTTGTTACTGGAGCATCTCTCTTGACTCTACCTTTTTGAATGTGGCCTGGATATATTTGTGCATATCTCTACATGACTGTCGTTGATTACTTTGAGTTTCTTACATGTCAATCAATCAATAACAACCTTTTGCATTTTTATAGAAACATAGAATATAGGGGGAGGTGTAGGCGATTTGGCCCTTTGAGCCGACTCTGTTATTTAATGTAGTCGTTACCTTTTTTTCCCATTCTAACCCTGCCCCCCCCCACCTCAGCTCTTGAGGCCTTTTATATCCAGAAACCTATCTATCTCATTCTCAAATATATTTAGTGACTTGGCCACCACAGCCTCTTGCAGCAAATTTCACAGGTCCTTTCTGAGTGAAGAAATTTCTCATCATCTCTATCCTGGATGGCTAGCCATTATTTTGAGATTGTGACCCCCTAGTTCTAAGTACTGCAGCCAGGAGAAACATCCTCCCCACCTCTATCTCGTCTCGTCCTGTCAGAATTTTGTATTTTTCAATTAGATCTCCTCTCATACAAACCTTGTTGATTTAATCTCTCTTCATATGCAGACGCTGAAGCCTGAAGTCCCACACCACCAGGTTCAGGAACAGCTACTTCCCTACAACCATCAGGTTCTTAAACCAACCTGCACAACCCTAACCCTACCTCAGCAACGGAACACTACGGACCACCTCTTGCACTACCATGCACTTGTCTCTGATGGTGTTTTTTTTAACGCAAATGTCTTGTTTTGCAGACTTCATTTTCTCTTCACAGTCTTGAATCACTTATGCATAAATTATGTATCGTGTGTTGTCTGAATCCCATGTGCCTCTGATGCTGCTGCAAGCAAATTTTTCATTGTACGTGTATCTCACCCTACTTGTGTATATGACGATGAACTCGACGACTTGACTTGACTCGACTTGACTTGGTTATCCTAACGTAAGAATCAGTTTGGTGAGCCTTCACATCCTCCCTCTGCAACAGGAACATCATGTCTGAGGTAAGGAGACCAAAACTATACACAATACTCCAGGTGTGATCTCACCAAAGCCCTGTTTAAGACATCCTTGCTCCTATACTCAAATCCTCTTGTTGTGAAGGTCAACATACTCCTGTAAACCATCTTGTTATATTGTGTTACACTCAAAATTTGACACCAAGCCATGTAAAATATTATTAAGTCAGATGACTGAAGATTTGATAAAAAGAGATAGTTCTGAAGTATCTCTTAAAGGAAAAATAAGAAGTGTTGCAATATGTTTTATGTAATATTGAGTGAGTGCTCCCTTAAAATGGTAGTATATATTCAACTCTCTGTATGTTGCTACAAATGTTCTTGGGTAGAGGTCTCCAGAAGATATTTCTCTTAGTTGACAAAGCCACCTCAAGAAATGCCGCTTTCAAAAATGTAAGTTCTGTTATAAATAAAATACATTTGTCATTACAAATTACTGACTATCCTCCAATATCTTGGAGAGCGAATGAGGGAAAGAAAGTGATGCAGAGACACTAAGGAAGGGGAGGAGAATTCTGGAGCCTGGAACCTCGGCAATTGAAGGAATGATAATAAAATGAAGGTCCATTAGCGGCTTGAGAGGAAGGAGCACAGAACAGTTCCGATATAGGGGAAGGGCTGTGGAGGGATTTGTAACCAAACATGACAATTTTAAACTGGAGGGATTGTCAGTCTGGGAACCACTGTAAAATAGAGAGAAAGAGGTGAAAGATAAATTAAACTTTCTAACTAAGCAATCAGAATTTTTGGCAAGGCCAGCATTTATTCCTCATCCTAAGCTGCCCTTGGTGAGCTACCTACTGGAACAACTGCAGTCCTTCAGGTGAATTTGGTCCCACAGTGCAGCTGGGGAGTGAATTCTTGGATTTGGATCCAGCAGTGATAAAGGCCCAGTGATATCTTTCCAAATCAGGAGAGTGTGTGACTTGAAGGGGAACCTGTAGGTGGTGGTGGTCCCTTGCATCTTTCCCTTCCTGGTGATGGAGGTTGTGGGTTTGGGAGGTGCTGTTGGAGTAGCCTAGGCAAGAAAAAGCAGTGCATTTAACAGAATACTATCAAAGGGATAGAATGGTAAGCATAAAGGTACATGTGCTTAGGTTTCCCTTCTTGTTGTCAGAACCTCCCAAATTGCTTCAGAGCCAATAAGGTTTGAAATGCAGTCATTGCTTTATCCATGAGAAATCTGCAACTTCTTTGCATACTGCACGGTCCATTTATCATGAGATAAACCTACTAATAATTTGCTTAGGAGAAATCATTTGTAGGATGAATGTTGACTGAACATTGGGACAACACCCCTGTTCTTCTTTATAGAATCCTTTGCGTCAGTGTTTCCTGAACATTTCCTTTGTAAGATCCCATTTAAACACTGGATATATTTTGGCACCTCACAATAATGTAGTTAATATACAGGCAATGCCATCAATTTACTTTACAATGCCTGCTTTTGTCTTTATATTTTTAATTTAAAATATTTTAAATCATTTCATTAATTTTTTAGATTGAAAGCATAATACTGAGTGTAATGGCTAAAATGATTTTTTTTGTTTGCTTTAACAATGGCTCACATTTCAGTTTATGAAAGAACTGCAGTGGTCCACAGAGACACAACACCACCTTCTACCCAGGCTAGTTCCTCACTCCCCCCAGAATCTCCCACTCACCTACACCCTAAGAGACATTTATAGTGGCCAATTACCTCACCAATGAACATGTCTTTGGGCTGTGGGAAGAAACTGGAGAACTTAAGTGAATACTTTTCGCTAGTATTCACAAAGAAAACAGAGCTAGGGCGTACTGAGGAAGAGAGGGACCTTGATATGCTGGTCCAAAGATCCTGGAAGGTGTCTGTGCAGGTAGATAACATGGTCAGGAAGGCATATGAGAAACTGGACTTCATTCATCAGGGCATTGAAAACAAGGAGCAGAGAGCTAATGCTCCAACTTTATAAAACATTGTCAGACCTCAGCTGGTGTACTGTGTGTAGTTCTGGTCAGCACACTATAGGAAACATGTGATAGTTCTGGAGAAGATGCAGAGGAGATTCACCAGCATGTCACCTGGGATGGAATGTTTCAGTTATGAGGAGAGACTGAAGAGGCTGGGTCTGTTCTCCCTAGTGTGGAGAAGGTTAAGAGGGGACACAGCTGAGGTAGATAAGATCATGAGGGGTATAGATAGACTGCAGGAAACCTTTCACCTTATCAGAGGTAGATAAAACTGGAGGATATAGAATTGGAGTAAGGGGTAAGAGATTTGGAGAGAATATGAGGGACATTTTTCACCCAGTGGTAAGTACTTGGATTGCACTGCCAGAGAGAATGGTGGAAGAAGAGCCAGCATTTAAGAAGTGTCCGGGTGAGCACTTGAATTGCACAGGCGTAGAAGGCCACAGGTCAAGTATCAGAAGACGGGATTAATAAGTGGTCCAGCATGGTGTGTGTTCCGCCTCGACATGGTGGGCCAAATGTTTCTGAGCTGTGTGACTGCATGACACAATGACACCCAAAGGAATCACAGATGGAGCAGGCAAACTCCACACAGACAGCACCGGAGGTCAGGATAGAACCCAGTTCGCTGAAGCTGTGATTCAGCAGCTCTACGAGCTGTGCCAGTTTATTTGGAGCCTACTTTTTGACCAGGTCTTGGTTAATCAGTAAATTCTCCCTATTTAACTAGTGCAGGCGCATTTCAGAAACAGAAGTGCCTAGAAATCATATAAAGCTGTCATTTGGAACATTATGCAATTGAAAATTGGGATTAATGTCAGATTGAAATTAATGTAGGATTAATGCAAATGGGTGGTTGATGGTCAGCACAGATTCGGTGGAACTAAGGACATTTTTCAATGCTGTTTTTCTCCAAGGAAACAATGAAAATAGAACTTTTCCGGAGTGAAGTGTCATTGTAACCCTTCCTGGGTCATAGCTCATCTCTGGGGAAATACATCTGGTACATCTCGGTGTAAGGTACCTGTGCATCTTGATGCAACATCTATGTCAAGCGTACAACCGATGACATCGCTCCCCCAGCACATTCCTTGCGGAGCATTTCGCGGGAACTTGGACCACCTTATCCCCCAAGACCTTTCCTCAGTTGATGGGACTCTCTGCGTGTTATCTGGGCATAAATCAAAGGACTGTAATGTTAAAAGTAATTGGATCAGCTTCAGTACTTAAACTTTTCACGACCGAGTCTGGAAAGTTTTGAGAATGGACTTCCACACACCTGCAGTGAAGTGGGAATTTATATTTGTGGATGGAGTGCATGCCAGCTGAGTGCTTTAGGGACCTTGAGGGGATATAGGATGTGATGGCTTCAGCAGAGCGTACAGACGGAAGATAGCTGTGGTCTCTTTGGAGCGCTGGGTTGTTCTACTGACTGGGAATGGGGCAATTCAATCCTCCCCACATCACGCTGGCCTGTCAGGTAAGACCCACACTTAACATCAATTGTTTTATACCTACCTCACCTCCTCCACCACATCGGACAGTCCTTCCACCCATCTCAATGTCACTCACACATTCTGAACCTCAGATCATAGAAGCCCTGATGTCTTGTGATCTGGCAAGCCCTTGATGGACACCCCAGATGCTGTCATTAACTGCATCAACCACTTCAGACACATCCCTAGGCCACACATCTTGCGCCAGTCTGCCTTCCTACCCAAAGCTCAGACTCAATACCTTTCCTCACCTCCTTATCTCATCCACAATTCTGATGAAGGGTCTTCAGCCTGAAACCTTAACTCTGTGTCTCTTTCTACAGATGCTGCCCGACCTGCAGAGTGTTTCTAACATCTTCACGTTTCATTTCTGCTCTAGATCTAGATTTATTGTGTTCAGTTCTGGTCGCTTCATTACAGAAAGGATGTGGAAACTTTAGAGAGGGTGCAGAGGAGATTTACCAGGATGTTGCCTGGATTGGAGAGCATGTCTTATGAGGATAGGTTGAGCGAGCTAGGGCTTTTCTCTTTGGAGAGAAGGAGGATGAGAGGTGACTTGATAGAGGTGTACAAGATGACAAGAGGCATAGATCGAGTGGACAGTCAGAGACTTTTTCCCAGGGCGACAACGACTAACATGAGGGGACATAATTTTAAAGTGATTGGAGGAAGGTATACGGGGGATGTCAGGGGTAAGTTTTTTACACAGAGAGTGGTGGGTGCGTGGAACACACTGCTGACAGAGGTTGTGGGGGCAGATACCTTAGGGACATTTGAGAGGCTCTTAGATAGACATATGAATGATAGAAAAATAGGGGGCTATGTGGGAGAGAAGGGTTAGATAGATATTAGAGCAGGATAAAATTTTGGCACAACATTGTGGGCTGAAGAGCCTGTACTGTGCTGTAGTGTTCTATGTTCTATCTGTCCACCTGGAAACATACAACGGCCGTTCAGTTGGTTTGCAAGGGTCAGGGAGGGGTTGTCCACAAGTAATACTAGAGGGCATAGCTTTACAGTGAGAGGGCCATTGGTAATTGGTAAATGGCATATTATTGAGACATGCATCAAGGTACAATGAAAAACTTTGTTTTGCATGCCATCCATACACATCATTGCATCACATCAGTACATTGAGGTAGTACAAGGAAAAAGAAATAACAGAATGCAGAATGTAGTGTTACAGTTACAGAGAAAGTGCAGTGCAGGCAGACAATAAGGCCATGATGAGGTAGATTGTGAGGGAAAGTTTAAGGATGTTTACAAGACAGGGAATGGTAGATAGCTGGAACGCACTGCCAGCGAAAGTGATGGAAGCAGATACAATAGCAACATTTAAGAGGCATTTACACAAACACATGAACAGAAAGAGAATGGAGAGATATAGACCATGTGGCAGGCAGATGGGATAAATTTGGATCAACACAGACATAGTGGGCCGAAGGGCCTGTTCCTCTGCTGTTCTATGTCCAAAACAGTCATTGGAGTCAAATGAACCTCCATCCAGTCCCTGGTGCCCTGGAAACTCTCGAACAAGCTCTTCTGTTTGTGTTCTAGTCCTGCCTTATTCAGTGAAATGCTGCCTGAGCGAGCCTAAGTTCCTGTTGTCAGCACAGCTAACACCTGACATCCACCACATAGACAGACTTGGATACTTAAAAGCTCTGCTCCCTTCTTAGCTTCCTTTTTCCAGTCTGCAGAACACCCCTGTGGTCTCCAGAGACCACATCACGCAGCTATCTTCCATCTGTACGCTCTACTGAAGCCGTCACATCCAATAACCCCTCAAGCGCCCTAAAGCACTCAGCTTGCATGTACTCCATCCACAGACATAAAGTGCACACTTAGCTTGTAAGTGTGTGGAGATCTTTTCTCAAAACTTTCCAGGGATGCTCCTGATGATTTAGTTATTGATGCTGGTCCAATCATTTTTAAAATTGCTGCTCTTGAATCAGATTCAAATTGAACCATAATTACACTACAGGCACAGTGCAGCCAATTTGTGAACCGCAAGCTTCCATGATTAGCAGAACAAAATCAAAGGTTGAGTTTATTGTCATCTGCACAAGTCCATGTATGCACATGTGCAATGAAAAACTTACTTGCAGCAACATCACAGGCACATAGCACCAGATACAAAACTTTCACAAGAAAAACATAAATTAAACTTAAATTTTACAAAATTACCCAAGAAGGAACAATTAGAATGAAGAATAAGCAAAGTCCATTGTAGTGCAAAGTGGTCATAGTGTTGCTATACTGAGGTAGTGATTAGGGTTGTGCAGGTTGGTTCAAGAATTGAATGGTTGAAGGGAAGCAGCTGTTCTTGAACCTGGTGGTGTAGGACTTCAGGCTTCTGTACCTCCTGCCCGATGGTAGCTGCGAGAAGATGGGGATCATTGATGATGGATGTCGGCTTCTTAAGGCAGCGCCTCCTGTAGCTATTACCAATGGTGGGGAGGGATATGCCCATGATGTACTGGGCTGAGTCCGCTACTCTCTGCAGCTTTCCAATTGCCTTACCAGACTATGACGCAATCAGTCAGGATGCTTTCAACAGTAAATCTGTAGAGGTTTCTTAGAGAGTTTGGTGACCTGCTGAACCTCCTTAACCTTCCACCATTGGATAGCCAGTATTAGTGAAGATAGTTGAGGGAAACTTGCTGGTAACTCTTACCTTTAACCCATTTCAACTCATCCTATCACAGACATTCCCTTTGCTCTACATCCCTTCCCCACCTTCTCTTTCTCTTTCCCAGTTCTGATGAAAGTCCTAGACCCAAAAAGTTGACAGTTTCTCTTTCCACAGATGCTGCCTGACCTGCAGAGTTGTTTCAGTGTGTTCAGTTTTTATTTCAGATTTCCAGCATCTGCAGTTTTGTTTTTCTGATTTCCAGTAGTAGAGGGAAATGTTTGCTTATGTGGCGACTCACCGTCTAGTCGGGCGAACCGGCTCGGCAGTCGGGTCGCGCGGCGTCGGAGCGACGAGGCCCAAGATGGCGGCGGGCCTCGTCTTTCCGAGCGACGGGGAGAACCCGCGCGCGGGAAAGTCCTGATGACGTAGGACTTACGTCATTGCCGGTTTTTTGGGCGGGAGTTTTTCTCCCTTAAAGGGCCCGCACAAGGCGGGAAAATAAACCAGTTCTGTTTGGCAATCCTCCGAGTAGAGTCTTGTTTTATTCCGCGGTAGCAACCGCTACACTTAGATTCTTGGGATGAGAGCGGTTTATCCCAAGAGCAGCTTTGGCCTATACAGAGTTCAGAAGGATGCCAGCAACACACTAAAGCAATGGGTGGGATTGGCAGTGAATGGCAAAAGGTTTTTTCCTCAGGTTGAGGAGCATAGAGCCGGGGGCAGACGCAAAATAAAATTTCTTTCTTCTTTATTAGTCACATGTACATCAAAACACACAGTGAAATACATCTTTTTTGCATAGAGTGTTCTGGGGGCAGCCTGCAAGTGTCGCCATGCTTCTGGCACCAACATAGCATGCCCACAACTTCCTAACCTGTACGTCTTTGGAATGTGGGAGGAAACCGGAACACTGGGAGGAAACCCACGCAGTCACGGGGAGAACGTACAAACTCCTTACAGACAGCAGCCAGAATTGAACCCTGGTCACTGGTGCTGTAATAGCATTACGCTAACCGCTACACTACCGTGCCTGCCCAAATAAGGGGTTGGCCGTAGAAGACTAAGATTAATCGAAATTTCAGAGGGTTGTAAATCTTTGATATCCCTTCCACCAAAGGGTTTTGCATGCTCCACCACTGAGTATATTCAAGATCAGGATCAAAAGTTATTTTAAAGAGAATCAAAGGGTACGGGATGGAGTGGGAAGGTGGTCTTGAGGGTGGAAGATTGGCATTTTCCGTAGTGCTGCTGTCTCACAACTCCAGCGACCCTGGTTCAATTCTGATGCTGTCTGTGTGGAGTTTGCACGTTCTCCCTGTGAATCTGTGAGTTTCCTCCGGGTGCTCCAGTCTCCTCCCACATCCCAGAGATGAGTGGGTTGTTATGATGGTCGGCTGCTGTAAATTGCCCCTCATGTGTAAGTAAGGGATAGAACCAGGTGGGGGGGGAGTTGTTGCTAGCAATGTAGGGAGAGTAAAGTGGGATTATTGCAGACACCAGAAACTGCAGATGCTGGAGTCTGGGGCAACAAACAATCCACTGGAGGAACTTAGCGGGTCAACTCTGTGGGAGGAAAGGAAGTGTCGACGTTTTGGGTTGAATCCCACGTATAAATAGGTGCTTGATGGTCAGCATGGACTTGATGGGCTGAAGGGCCTGTTTCCGTGCTGTGTGACTCTATGGGAGAGAGCCTAGCAATTCTGGTGGCCCCATTACAGGAAGGATGTGAAGGCTTTGGAAAAGGTGTGGAAGATGTTTACCGGGATACTACCTGGATTAGAGGATATGAGCTATAAGGAGACGTTGGACAAACTTGGGTTGTTTTCTCTGGAACGTCGGAGGCTGAGGGAAGACTTGATAGAAGTTTATAAAATTTTGAGAGGCACAGTTAGGGTGGACAGTCAGAATCTTTTCCCCAGGATAGAAATGTCAAATACTAGAGGACGTTCATTTAAGGTGAGAGGGGGAAAGTTTAAGGGAGATGCACGGAGTGAGCTTGAGAATGGTGGATGCATGGAATGGGTTGCCAGGGATGGTTGTGGAAGTCGATACGACGGTGGCGTTTAAGAGGCTTTTAGATAGACACATGGATATGCAGGGAATGGAGGGATGTGGATCATGTGCAGGCAGAAGAGATTTAGTTTAATTTGGTGTCGTGTTCGGAACAGACATTGTGGACCGATGGGCATGTTCCCATGCTGTACTGTTCTACGTTCTATGTTTTTGTTTAATGTTCTATGTTCTAGATCTCTCAGTTAGAAGGTGAGTTATTTAACCAATGCACCACCACTTTTGATTTAACCTTTAACACTTAGAATCTGAAAACCAGCAGAACTCCTTCAGCGCATTAGCTTATTCTAGTCTGGGTCACTATCTGGAGCCCATTGACATTCTATCAGACCACATCGACTTTCATGGGACTGATTTCAAGGAATCATACATCAGGAAATCACTAATACATCCATCTAATCTCCACATCCTGCCAATTCTAATGTCACTGATTGCCTCAAATAATTGCTCCCACTGCACCTCTTCCTTTCATTTGGGCTCCATCTCTCCTGGAAGCTTTATCACCTGCATTGCTAATTCTGCCCCACTGTACACATCACATTGCTACTTGATTTAGTCATCCCCGTGAATCTAGCATCCCTGTGAATGTGTTAATGCATTTTTCACCTTCAGTGCACTTACAAATTCTCACAATATCAGTGCTATTCTTAGTGTACACGCAGTAAAGCAGGTCAAAGGCAAACATGTCGTAAAAGACAACTCAACACATACACAACAACAATACGGAGTGCCTTTAGTGCAAGATGTTTCACTACTGGAGACTATCACTTCAGATGCCTGGATGTCTTCTCTCTCTCTCTCTCTCTCTCTCTCTCTCTCTCTCTATCTCTCTGTCTCTTGCTGTCTCTCTGTTTTTCTTTCTCTCTCTTTTTCTATCCATCTCTCTCTCTTTCCACTGTCTCTCTCTCTCTCTTTCTGCCTGTCTCTCTCTCTCTCTATCTCTATCTCTGTCTCTCACATCTCTCTGTTTGTCTGTCTCTCTCATTTCAAACAAAAATTGGTATTTAAATAGAAAGAGATATTGGGGCAAATGACCAAAGGTTCGGTAAAAAGCAATAGACATTAAGGTGCATCCTGAAGAATGGGTGAGAGAGAAAGAGAGAGACAGACAGAGAAACAGAGAGAGAGAGAGATACAGAGACAGAGACAGTGAGAGACAGAGATAGAGAGATACAGGCAGAGAGATACAGAGTGGAGAGAGAGAGGCAGACAGAGAAAGAGAAAGAAAGAAAATTAGAGACAGCGAGACAGATAGATAGAGAGAGAAAGAGAGAGAGAGAGAGAGAGAACACATCCAGGCATCTGAAGTGATAGTCTCCAATAGTGGATCCATTAAATTCAATGACAATGAGGCCAGAATTTGAGGAATACAGCTACTACAAGGAATAATCCTAGGTGTCCATATTACAGAGGCTGTGATTAAACTTTTGGCCACTGATTTGTTCCAGAATTTATTTTCAAGTTTCACTGTTCCACAACTTTAGAATCTGTACCTGCTCACAATCTGCCTTTTTCCCACATGAAACTAGATACAGATTATCACTTGCAAGATGTGAATGGTTTAATGATAAAGCACTAATGATCACATCCAGATCTATGACAAACATTGGGAATGATCAGGACACATGCCCAGAGTCACCAGTGAAAAGAGTCTTATGATCCCAGACTAGCTTAGTCCACTTTAGCCCCAATGGAATCACATGGTGGACCAGTCAGTACATTATACACATGCCAGAGAGTCAATGGAATTAGTCCTGTTCTCCCATAAATTTCAAGTATGGACCCAATTTCTTTTTGATGTCAGTTTGTTACAAAAAAAGAGTCTTCACTGAGATTTTGATAAGAATGTTGTGTAATTCTTATTACATGTATAATTGGTGGGATTACAGCAAAATGTATTACGTTACTATATGTTATCTACTGATCAAATTGGTTGGTTGGTTAACAAGAGGACAATGAGCTCCCCTGAAGAGTACAATGTTGACAAAATACTCTGATGACTTTGCAGAACACTCAGAAGTGCACTGCGAGTTTGAGTGCTTGTAAACAGGAAGCCCTTGACCAATGACATGGCAACAATTGCTTGTGCTCTGAGCAAACCAGCCAATCAAGGACCGCGTCTAAAGCACTCGACATCCCCAGACTGCAGGTTTTCATTGAATTCACGGATCTAGCTATCTGTTGGGAGAAGCTGGAACCATTAAGTGCAGATACATTTAATGAAGGGGTTAGGGGGGAGCATGAAGGACAACTTGCATTCTTGTATTGCTTTTACTGGCTGAGTATAGTGACATAATGGTTAGGTCACTGAGCTGGTATCCCAGAAGCCTAGACTATCGATCTGGAGGGACAAGAGCACATCCTACCCCTGCAGCTAAGGAACGTAAACTACGCTAGGAATGATGATATGATGGTTGATTTGTTAAAGAGAAAGAAATCTGGGGCCATTACTTGCTCACTAACTCGATCCACTGCCCACACTCCTTCCCAAAACTATATTGGTCTTACTGCCTAGAAAGCTAGTCACTTCAAAAGGAGACACAAGAGACTGCAGATGCTGGAAAAATGGAGCAACAAACAATGTGCTGGAGCAAATTAGAGGGTCGAGCAGCATCTGTGGGAGGAAAGGAATTGTAAATGTTTCGGATAGAGACCCTGCATCAAGACTGGTGCCTAAATGGAGTGTTCAAAGAGACCTGATGCAGGGTTTCGACCTGAAACGTCGACAATTCCTCACCTCCCACAGATGCTGCCCGACCCGCTGAGTTCCTCCAGTAGATTGCTTGTTGGTTCAGTTCAAGAGGAATTAGTAATGGGAATAAATACTAGTCCAGCCTGTGATATCTGTGCATCAGTATTTAGAAACAAAATCTTTCTCTCACTTTTTATCTCACAGATGGAGATCATTTGGTCCATCAGGTCTATGCCAGCTCTCACCACCAGTCTGCACTCCCCTCTTATTTCCCAATGAACTATTCACTCTCGGATGCCCACCAACTCCCTCCGATAGTCCCACCATGCACCTACACTCAGAGTGATTTATAGTAACCTACCGATCCACACATCTTTGGGATGTGGGAGGAAACTGGAGCACCCGGAGAAAATCCAAACAGTTACAGGGAGAACATGCAAACTCTACACATAGAGCATCGGAGGTCAGGATCAAACCTGGGTTACTGGAGCTGTGAGGCAGCAGCTCGATTTGCTGAAAGTTAAATGTATCAAGACTTCTATCAACTTAAATTTGACACCAATTACACTGGGAAAAACCGGAATCACTTGGTCAAGGTTTTAAGAAGCCTCTAAAAGGAAGTAAAATTGATGAAGGGGATGGAAAGAACCACCAAAATAGCCTGAAAATAGTGGTGCAGGTAAAACTTACGAAGGATAAAAAGGTTAGACTGGAGGAGCACGGAGATCTCAGATGGAGGTAGGGTGTTGATGAGATTCCAGAAATGGGGAGGAATGTTGAACAAGGATGAGAAACTTAAAATGAGGGATAAAAGACTTGGTGTTAAGGTGACATCAAATAAACTAAGATAAGATAAGGTTTCGTTATTAGTCACATGTACATCGAAACACACAGTGAAATGCATCTTTCGCACAGAGTGTTCTGGGGGCAGCCCGCAAGTGTCACCACGCTTCCGGCACCAACATAGCCTGCCCACAGCTTCCTAACCTGCACGTCTTTGGAATGTGGGAGGAAACCGGAGCACCCGGAGGAAACCCACGCAGACACAGGGAGAACGTACAAACTCCTTACCGATAGCGGCTGGAATTGAATCTGGGTCACTGGCGCTGTAATAGCGTTACGCTAACTGCTACACTACCGTGCCTAGGAAAAATCGTGTCAATTTATTGGAGACAGTGGCCTGCACTGTACTCCTCTTCGTTGGCTGATAGCTGTATCTCCATCTCTGGTCTACTGTCTTCAATGCAGACCTTTCTACTGACAGAATTCAAGTTCTCTTAAAAGTAGAACCAGTGTTTCCAGAGGCAAAATCATGAAGCACTTCTTCAGGCAAAAGGCAGACGTAATCCAAGAATTCTCTCCTCTCAAAATGGTTGTGTATGTTAAAGGTCACTTGAAAAACAGAGGATGTTAGATTTTTGTTAAGCAATTTGGAGCAAAGACTGGTAAATAATGTTGGAATACAGACCAGCCTGGATTCAACTGAATGTCTAAGCAAAGAGGAAGGGATGAAAGGACTCTCCATGTACTAGGCTAATTCCTGAGAAAACCAGGCTAATTCCAAGAATGACAATATTAATTCTGGGAATCACTGGCTTAATTCCTAGGGTGACTAGGCTTATTCCTGAGATAAGAGCTTTGTCCTATCATGAGCAACTAATGATCTATATTCTTTGGAGTTTTGATGAATGAGGGGTGATCTTTGTGAAACATATAAGACCCTGAGGGGGCTTGACAGGGTAGAAGTCGAGATGTCTCCAGTATTGGGAGAATCTCGAACAAGGGACATAGTCGCAAGATTAGTGGATGGTTAGTTAAAACTGAGGTGCACAGAAACTCCTTCTCCTAGATGAACCTCTGAAATTATCTAGCCTAGAGAGTTGTGCAGGCTAGGTAAGTAGATAAATTTCTGAAAAATCAGGGAATTGAGGGCTACGGGGAAATGGCTCAGAAGGAGTATTGTGTTCACTTCATTATAGGAAGGATGTGAAAGCTTTAGAGAGGGTACAGAGGAGATTTACCAGGATGCTGCCTGGATTGGAGAACATGTCTTATGAGGATAGGTTGAGCGAGCTAGGGCTTTTCTCTTTGGAGAGAAGGACGATGAGAGGTGACTTGATAGAGGTGCACAAGATGATAAGAGGCATAGATCGAGTGGACAGTCAGAGACTTTTTCCCAGGGCGTAAATGGCTCAGACAAGGGGGCATAATTTTAAGGTGATTGGAGGAAGGTATAAGGGGGATGTCAGGGGTAAGTTTTTTACACAGAAAGTGGTGGGTGTGTGGAACGCACTGCCGGCAGAGGTGGTGGAGGCAGATACATTAGGGACACATGAGTGATAGAAAAATGGAGGGCTATATGGGAGGGAAGGGTTAGATAGATATTAGAGCAGGATAAAATGTCGGCACAACATTGTGGGCCAAAGGTCCTGTACTGTGTTGTAATGTTCTATGTTCTACGTTCTAGGAGGAGTTGAAGCCTGCGACAGATCGGCCATGATCATTTTGAATGTGGGACAGGCAAGGGGCTGAGAGGCCTATTCCTGCCCCTATTTTCTTGTGTTCTTACATCTCTAATCCGCTCATTCTGGAAATTTGCTCCTCCCCCAAAATTTAAATTGGCATCATGGTTGGCACAGTCTTGATCCAGTGCAATGTTCCGTGCCCTTTTATATTTTCAAGATTTGAATGTCGTCTCCATTTCCTAATCTTTGGGGCAAGTGTCTGAATTACTTTGATGGTTAAGTGGCATTAGATTGGTGAGAAGTACAGGTAAAAGACAAAATTACAGTCATTCGTCCCTAACACCATTAATCATTTTAGGTATGAAAAATACGTGGTTGTGTCAATTTAATTGCTTTAAGACTTCCCACAATTTTTTTTCTGAGTCTGTAAAATTTAAATCTCTCAAACCAGGTTTTACAAGTATGTGTCCAGTCAAAAAAGTACTCCAGTGTTTGTGCAACCGTTGTATAATGGAAGGAGAAATGTAATGGCAGTGGTAGGGTAGATTTAACTACAAGAGTTTTGCTGGAGGGAATCAGTACAATTGTCATGCGCTCAGAGGATAAATCCTTTAGACAGCTCATTGTCAATTAAATAGTCCATTTTTATATAAGAGAAATAATTTAAGGAATTCCTGAAGAAATTTCAGCTCCCCTCTGGTGGATAGAAGAGTTAAGCTTTTCAAACACATTTCTTTTTTGAATGTTTTATTTAATTATTACTTTAAAACAACATTCCTTCAAAAGTGAATGCTGGGGACTTTTACTCTGTCCAAAGAATAAGGTCCAGCTGTCATCTTGAATTTAGGCCAATGGTGATGATGTCATTGGTGTTTAAAAATGAAGGTGTTTTGGCACATTAACGGTGCTATAGAGATGAAAACCTCTGGGTTCCTTCAAGGGAAAAGAACCAGTTATCGAAGCAAAGGTGAGATGACCACTTGGACAACAGCAAACTGAGGCAGAGGGAGTGAAAAGACAGAGAGCCAAGAAATAACTTTCTAATGAGATTGGAAGGTTTATATTTAGGTGCACAAAAACACATCTCTGCATACTAAAACCAACATCTACTGTTGCTGGAAGATCATCAACTCGGTGAAAGCCCAAAGCCCAAAGCTTGTTGGTTTTCCAGCGTAAGGTGATGTCCATAAGCAAATTGGTAAATTGGTTTATTATTGTCACATGTACCGAGTTCCGGTGGAAAACGTTGTTTTGCCTGCCATCCATACAGATCATTTCATCACAACAGTACATCGAGGTAGTACAAGGGAAAAGCAATAACAGTACGCTGAATAAAGTGTCACAGCTACAGAGAAAGTCCAGTGCAGGCAGACAATAATGTGCGAGGCCAAGATGAGGTAGATTGTGAGGTCAAATGCTGCCATCCAACACATTCCAGACTTCAGGAGGGATGCACTGAAGCGCAAAGACTCTGAGGAAGGACCGCAGACTTAGGGTCCTGTCAAAGTCAAAGTCGAGTTTATTGTCACATGCACAAGTACATGTATGCACAGGTACAATGAAAAACTTGTAGCAAGTACCATCAGAGGCACAACATTTCAGAAGAAAAACATAAATTAAACACAATTTTTACAAGAAAGAACACAATTAGAAAAATAAAAATGTCCACTTTAGCGCAAAGTGATCAAAGTGGTCATAGTGTTGCTGTACTGAGCTGGTGATTAGGGTTGTGCTGGTTGGTTCAAGAACCAAATGGTTGAAGGGAAGTAGCTGATGGTGGTGGGGGACTTCAGGTTCTGTACCTCCACTGGATCTCACTGGACTCAGTCACCATTGGATACTGAGTAACAACCTCTCAACAGCTTATTTAAAGAGGAAACATGAATAGCATTGACACATTGTAGGAAAATATATGATGTGATGGTACAATGAATCTAGAGAAAGATGTGTACTAAATGTTTTTCCTTCATATACTATTATTTAAAATAAAGAAAAAAAAACATCTCCCCAGGAGCATGACTGGAAAGGTTGTGGTGATTTTTTATCAAGTATACATATTACTTGGTTGAATCAATTTTAATTTAAAACACAGAGGGATACTACGCGTGTTTTCTGCATCGCACTAATCCAGTCACAGATCTGAGTGCGTCTTAAACTTTCAGCCTTTTGTGGAGACCGAAGAAATCTGTCAAAATTAAAATGAAAAGCACAGCAAGAAGTCAGGAGAAGCAGGGTTGTCCAGGCAAGCCTGGGAAATGGATAAGGTCAGCTGTACAATCTCTGAATGGTTACATGCACTGACATACTCGACTAAGCAGAGCCAGAAGCTGAGATCGTTGCCCCAATAGGGTTGTCAACTCTTGATGCAGATATACCTGGAAGTTTCATTACATGGCCCCCATCTCTCACTTCTCCACTTAGAGCTGCTCGCCATCTCCAATGTTTTTAAAACCAATAAAAGTGAGGAAGTGCTGTGAAAAACTTTAGAATTTAATGGCCGTGGTGATATTTTTCCCTTGTTGCATCAGGAAGCATGAAGTAGGTGTTGATTGGGAATTGGAAGGGAGGGAGGACCTCAGGAATATTACAACCACCAACTGTACAGAGCAAATTATTGAAGTTGTGGGCTGAGTCTCTGGTCCTGACCGGCTGCCTCCAAGGATGTTAAAAGAAGTGCTGGTGAGGTAGTTGATGTGTTGGTTTTAATTTTCCCAAATTCCTGAAATTTGGAAAAGGTTCCATTAGATTAGAAAATGATAAATGTAACTCCTTTATTTAAAAGAAGAGAGAAATAGAAAGAACAACTGTCAGAGAGAAAACACACAAAAAATACCGGAGGAACAGAGCAGGTCAGGCAGCATCTATGGAGGGAAATGGACAGTCCTGATGAAGGGAACCTGTCACGAACCCTTGCCCTCCCAACTGCAGCTCGCTGCTCAACAGGCAGCTTCGCACAAATCCAGCAACAAGTCACCCATGGCTCTGTGTGGAGATGCTGCCTGCGAGAATGGTTCTGGGTGTGTCATGGTGAGTGCTGAGGTATGAGCCACTGCTGGGGACCAGTAGTACAGGCAACATGTGTTGACAGACCGCCTGGATCCCACAGTCATACAGCACATATACAGGCCCTTCTGCCCAACTGGTCCATGCTGACCAAGATTCCCACCTAAGCTAGTCCCATTTGCCCGTGTTTGGCCCTTATCCCTCTAAACCTTTCCTATCCATGTACCTGTCCAAGTGCCTTTTAAATGTTGCTGATATACCTACCTCAACCATTTCCTCTGGCAGCTCTTTCCACATACAGACCACCCTCAGGGTGAAAAAGTTGCCCCTCAGTTTCCTATTAAATCTTCCATCACTCACCTTAATCCTCTAGTTCTTGATTCTGCAACCTTGGGAAAAAGACTGTACATTCACCCTATCGATGCTGCTCATGGTTTTATGCACCTCTATAAGGCCGCCCCTCAGGCTCCTACTCTACAAAGAATACAGTCCTAGCCTGCTCAACGTCTCCCTATAACAGTCCCTCAAGTCCTGGCAACATCCTCATAAATCTCCTCTGCATTCTTTCCAGCTTAATGGTGACTTTCCTATAGCTGGGTGACTAAAACAGAACACAATATTCCAAATGTGGCCTCTTCATCACTGTTATCTCCCCCATTCTGTTTTGCTGCACAACTTTACCCAGCGCAGAGACTCCTCTAGGTGCTCACTGACTGTTGAGGGTGGATGTGCAGAGCATGCTTCCTTCTGTGGGAGAACCTGGAACTAGGGGGTCACTGTTTAAAAAGAAGAGATCTCCCATATAAGACAGAAATGAGGCAAAATGTTTTCTCTCAGTGGGTCATGAGACCTGGTCGGCATGGACCAGTTGGGCTGAAGGGCCTGTTTCATAGAATGGTGGAAGCTGAGTCTTTGAACATTTTTACTGTAGAGGTAGGTAGACGCATGACAAGCAAGAGGTCGAGCAATTGCTGGGGTAGGTGGGAACAGAGTATTGAGGTTACAATCAGAGCAGCTTTGATTTTATTAATGATCAAGTAGGCTTACTAATTCATATATCTGTATCGAACATAGAACAGTACAGCACAGGAACAGACCCCACGGTCCACAATATTGTGCTGAACTAATTAAGCTAATGACACCTGTCTGCACATATCCCTTCATTCTCTGTATATTCATTTACCTATCTAAGAACCCCTTAAACGCCTCTGTCGTATCTGCCTCCACCACCACCCCTGGCAGCACATTCCAGGCACCCGCCACTCTCTGTGTACAAAACCTTGCCCTGCGCATATTCCCCCTCTCATCTTAAATGCATGACTTCTAGTATTAGACATTTCAACCCTGGGATAAAGATACAGGCTGCCTATCTACACTTCCCATAGTTTCAGGTCTCCCTTCAGCCTCTGCCACTCCAGAGAAAACAACCCAAGCTTGTCCAACCTCTCCTTATAGCTCATGTCCAGGCAGCATCCTGGTAAACCTCCTCTGCACCTTCTCCATAACCTCTATATCCTTCGTATAAGGGGATGACCAGAATTGAGTACAATACTCCAGATGCCGCCTAACCAGAGTTTTATAAAGCTACAGCGTGACATCCTGACTCTTGAACTCAATGCCTCAAAAAATAAGGCAAGCATACCATATGCCTTCTTTATCACCCTATCGACTAGTGTGGCCATTTTCAGGGAGCTATGGACTTGGATCCCACTGTCCACTGTTAAGTGTCCTGCCATTTTCTGTGCACTCTCCCTTTACGTTTGATCTCCCAAAGTGTGACACCTGACACCTGGCCGGATTAAACTCCATCTGCCATTTCTCTGCCCATATCTACAACTAATCTATTCTTTTCCACCCTATAGACTTGGGCATGTAAGTATATCTTTAATTCCCAGAGACTGCAAGACCATCCAAAAAGTATTGGCAACCCTGGTCCCAGATAATTGCCTTTCCCATGTAGTTTAGAAGGGGAGGGATACTCTGGCTAAAAATGGACATAAGGAAACCAAAAACAGTAGGTCTTAAAGAGCTCCAGCTGTTAGTCATATTTGCCAGTTGTTTTGTTTTCAGCTGCTGCTGGGACCTTGGAAACTAACTAAAAAGGTCAGATACAAGAAGACCCCTCCCATACCCAACTGCAGAAGAAGCAGAGTCTGTGACCCTTTCCACCATACTCAGTGGGGGGTGCAGGAGCAGAGTTATGAACATTGCCGGGACCTAGTGATTCCAGTCTCGCTCTTCCCCAGACTTTTCCTGGAGGATGACCACCACCGATACTGCTGCCTGCCGCTGAGAGGAGATGGGGTGCAGTTGGCGGGCAGGAATGTCCCCCACTGTTTGGAAGTTAGCACATCTCTGTCCTTCCCAGAGACACAGAGCAACTTAGGCCTCAGCCAATGGGCCATAACCAAGTCTCCAGGCAGGATCTTTCCTCCCAAAAAATCCACCAAGGATCAGTCAACACTAACCCATGACCACACCCCTCCCCGACTCCTGGCCAACCCCCCCATCGACAACAAACATCTAGCCATACGTCCAAGGTGTGAACCAGAAACTTTGACAGGTTAAGACTGAAGAATCCAGGGCATTATATCCCGGTGCTCGTGTACCCCAAACACCCCCACACCCTCCCAGAAGGTTTATGGGACCCATGCGTTTTGGCAAAGGGGAGGTGCATGTGAGGAACCTGTCCAGATTTGGAACAACTGCTCTCTGGGATCAACTCAGCGACGTCCATCACAGGAAGGGACAGAGACTGAGTGAGTGATGGGTCCATGCAAGGGAGCAAGAGGAAGGCAAATTCCAACTGGATCAGGAACATTATCACCCAATAGACATGGAACGTACAGCAATGGATTTCAGAGGGGTTCCTGGCAAATGTTGGCACTCCTCTCCCAATTCCCTGACAGGATAGGCACATCCTTCGATTCCCTGAAATGGCTGGAAATCCCTGTCAAGTATAGACCCTGCTCCTGACTCCTGGAATTATTTGCATTACCTGGGTATTGCCAGGAACATTCCTCCAACAACACTGGCACTGGAGTGGACTGAGAGTGCTTCGCCTTAACCCTGACTCATTCCCCCAGGACACACTCCACACTGTATCCCACAGGACACATTTCCAGAAGTCCAATCAGTGCCCACAGCAAAGGGAAGGAACACAGCTATTGGTAGGTTCAATATTCCTTACACTTACCTCTTGGATCTAGGACCTCCCAGTTTCAAAAGCAGCGTTCTAGATGTTGAAGGTCTCTGGCAGTTACTGATTCCATTCCAAGTTCTAATTTCTGAGCTCCTAAGCTGCATCTTTCGCAACTCTCAGCTGCAAGGAAACCAGCTTCCCCTCCACGGACTCTGTCTATACTTCTAGTTGAAAAGACCCCATCCACCCCAGACATTCTCTATTCTCCTCTCTTCCATTGGGCAGAAGATACAAAAGCCTGAAAGTACGTACCGCCAGGCTCAAGGACAGCTTCTATCCTGCTGTTATAAGACTGTTGAATCGTTCCCTAGTACAATAAGATGGACTCTTGACCTCACAATCTACCTCGCTATGAACTTGCACCTTATTGTCTGCCTGCAATGCACTTTCTCTGTAACTGTGACACTATATTCTGTACTGTTTTCCCTTGTACTACCTCATTGCACTGATGTGATGAAATAATCTGTATGGGTGGCAGGCAAAACAAAGTTTTTCGCTGTACCCGGGTATATGTGACAATAATAAACCAATTCCCATTCCAATTCCAACAACCGAGCTACATCATGGAAACAGGCCCTTCAGCCTATCGAATCTGTGCTAACCATCAAGAACCCATTTACACTAATCCTACTTTTATACTTTCCCTACATTCCCTTCATCTCTACCACTTACCTACACACTACAGGTAATTTATAGTGCCTAATTAACCTACCAACCCTTACATATTTGGGATGTAGGAAGAAACCAGAGCACCCGGGGAAAGCCACATTCACAGGGAGAACGCGCAAATTTCATAGACAGTACCCAAGGTCAGGATTGAACCCGGGTCGCTGGCACTACCAGCTGCACCACTGTGCCGCCCACTTCCCCTTCCCACCGCTAACCCACTGCCAATGCCCTGGTTCTGGAGTCCTGGAATCTTCCAACAACCCTTCCTGTCACATCTTCAGAAAGAGCTTTGCGGCTTGTTGGTTTGCTAATCAGAAGCCACCATAGCTGATAGTGAGAGGAGGCAAAGGGTTCTATGTTCAGTAGCTTAGCAGTTATATACCTGGGTAAGTAATCCAGAGACCTGGTCTGAGAATCTGGAGACAAGAGTTCAAGCCTCACCCCTGAAACTGGGGAATTTACATTTAATTAATTAAATTAATCTGGAGTTAAACATCAGGGGTAGTGATTGTGTGACCACCGGACAGCTGCTCAAGTCCATTTGGTTCCCAACAGCAAAAAATATTTGAAAAGCAACAAATTGCAGGTGTGGGAAAACCAAAATTAGAACAGAAAATGCTGGAAACACTCAGCAGGTCAGGCAGCATCTTCAGAGAGAGAGAGAGAAGCAGTTAATGATTCAGGTTGATGACCTCTCATCAGCTCTCATGCTTGATGGCAAGTCATCTCCCTGGAACATTAATTCTGTTTCTCTCTCCACAGATGCTGACTGACCTGCTGAGTGTTTCCAGTGAATTATGTGACCTACATCTGCTCAGAAGCACATGATTCCAGACCCCTCAATGTAATTGGCTTATAACTACTCTCTAAAGTAGTCCAGCCACAGAAGTTGCCTCCAGAGCCTGTTCAATGAGAAACAATAAAAGAAAAACCAGCTTTTGTTTCTTTTCTTCCTCTCCATTGGGAGCAGGGTAGTATAGACTCATTTTATCTTGGGATAACTCTGTGGCACAGGTGCAGATTAATTTGCAGAATTCTGAATGGTTTTGGACAGGAATGCAAACCTGATATGGCAATGCAAAAGGTTGATTCCATCATTCGTAATATTTAGTTGCAGTCCTTGCAGAGGAAGTTGTTACTAATTAAAAACACACACATAATCTTGAAAAGTCCATCTGTGGAAATAGCATCAATGTGGAAAAGATATTCTTTAAAAAAATGCACTCAGTCATAAAGTGAGTAATCATTAAAGCAGGCTCTCCAGGGGTTTACAACTGTTAATCCAGAACATGTAGCAGCTGGTTTTGTCAACACTACATGAAAGGTGTTTTAGCTTCTTTCTGCATCCTCTAATACAAACCCTGACTAATTCAGCTGCCTTGACAACTATGATGAACTATTGTCAGTGTCTATGCTTAGAAAATGGAAGTTCACCAGGGCACTGAGATGTTGATGGAAACTCCAGGTAACTGTTGGCCAAAACCCCACCATTTTACCTAGTGGTTCATGGCCCTATTGAAAGTGCATGTCTTGTGGCAAATTAGAGCCTGTAGCCTGTTTTCTTTCCCTCTCCATCAGCACACCCTGACTTGTGATTCACAACACATTGCACTTTTTTCTCACCCTCTAACTATCCCATTAACAGCCCATTCCCTCAGCAATTCTGGTCACCCTATCACAGATATTCCCCTTGTCCTAATCCATCCCTCCCTCCATCTTCTTGGCATTTCAATACAAACCATTTTCTTTTTCCCAGTCCTAAGGGTCTTCAACCTCAAATGTTAATTTTGTTTTTCTCTCTCCACAGATGCTGCCTGACCTGCTGAACGTTTCCGGGATTTTCTGTTTGTTTCAGATTTTCAGCATCTGCAGTCTCTAATTTATTTTCCTACAGTAATTTGAAACGAGTTATTGTCTCTATTACAACAAAGTTCCAAGGGGCAGTAACATTTGTAGGGTACAATTTCAGGAAGCTGGTTACTTGCTGAATAGTTCATTTCTTTGCAGTTATAGAGAGATGCAGCACAGAAACCCACTGAGTCTGTATCGACCATCAACCACCCCTTTACATTAATCCCAATTTTCAAGGATATCATTAAACTGGAAAGGATGCAGAAAAGATTCATAGGGATGTTACCGGAACTGCAGGACTTTAGTTATAAGGAGAGGCTGGATAAGCTGGGACTTCTTTTCCTGGCGTATAGGAGGCTGAGGTGTGACCTTATCGAGGTATATAAACCCACGATGACCATAGATAAGGTGAATGGTCGCAGTCTTTTTCCTGGGGTCAGGGAGTCTAAAACTAGAGAGACAGGTTTTTCACACAGAGGGTGGTGGGTATATGGAACGAGCTGCCAGAGGAAGCTGCCAGTGGGTATAGTTACAATAGTTAAAACACACTTAGACGGGTATGTGGATAGAAAATGCTTAGAGGGATATGGGCCAAATGCAGGCAAATGGGACTAGTTTGGATAAACATCTTGGTCGACATGGACCATTTGGGCTGAAGGGCCTGTTTCCTTGCTGTATAACTCTAGGAATCTATTGTCCTCATACTCATCAACTCCCCCCAGATTCTCTCACTCACCTACATACTAGGGGCAATTTATAACAGCCAATTAAACCTACCAACCTGCATGTCTTTGGTCTGTGGGAGGAAACCAGAGCACCCAGAGGAAACCCATCCGGTCACAGGGAGAATGTGCAAACTCCACACTGACAGCATCCGAGGTCAGGATTGAACCTGGGTCTCTGGAGCTGTGAGTCAGTGGCTCCCCCAGTTGCTCCACCTTCATCCTGTGACCTGATTAAAAAAAATGGTTGAGTTCTGTCATTGACTAGTTAACACATTGTTTGGCCTATAGTGTAGTTGTGCTTTGGTGGCTGTGGGACGGTCTGCGTTTGGTGGAACTTCCATGCTCTGGATCAGGTTCATAAGAATTGGTTAATAAAAAATTCACCCCTCTGTGAGAGTGGAAAATTGGGAAGTGTGTTTGGTCCCTCAGGATTGCTCCCCCCAAGAGCCTTCAATAGGCCCAATATCTACTCCCAACTAGCATTAGAACTGATGACACTTTTGGGATTCCATATTGGTATTGGTTTATTATTGTCACTTGTACCGAGGTATAGTGAAAAACTTGTCTTTCATACCGATCGTCCAGGTCAATTCATTACACAGTGCAGTTACATTGAGTTTGTACAGAGTGCATTGAGGTAGTACAGGTAAAAACAATAACAGTACAGAGTAAAGTGTCACAGCTACAGAGAAAGTGCAGTGCAATAAGGTGCAAGGTCACAACAAGGTAGATCGTGAGGTCAGAGTCCATCTCATCGTATAAGGTAACCGTTCAATAGTCTTATAACAGTGGGGTAGAAGCTGTCCTTAAGCCTGGTGGTACATGTCCTCAGGCTCCTGTAACTTTTACCTGATGGAAGAGGATAGGGGCAGGCACAGTAGTGTAGCGGTTAGCGTAACACTTTACAGTACCAGCGACCCGGGTTCAAATCCGGCCACTGTCTGTAAGGAGTTTGTACATTCTCCCCGTGCCTGCGTGGGTTTACTCCGGGTGCTCCAGTTTCCTCCCACATTCCAAAAAATGTACATGTTAGGAAGTTATGGGCATGCTATGTTGGTGCCAGAAATGTGGTGACACTTGCAGGCTGCCCCCAGAACACTCTATGCAAAAGATGCATTTCACTGTGTGTTTCGCTGTACCTGTGACTAATAAAGATATTTTATCTTAGGAGAGAAGAGAGAATGACCCAGGTGGGTGGGGCCAAGGCAGTGAGAGGTAAAGATGAGAGTCCAAGGAGGGGAGGCCGGTTTCCGAGACACGCTGGGCTGTGTCCACAACTCTCTGCAGTTTCTTACAGTCTTGGGCAGGGCAGTTGCCATACCAAGCCATGATGCATCCAGATAGGATGTTTTCTATGGTGCATCGATAAAAGTTGGTGAGTGTCAAAGGGGACATACCAAATTTCGTTAGCCTCCTGAGGAAGTAGAGGCACTAGTGAGCTTTCTTGGCCATAGCATCTACGTGATTTGACCAGAACAGGCTGCTGGTGATGTTCACTCCCAGGACCTTGAAGCTCTCAACCCCCTCGACCTGAGCACCATTGATGTAGACAAGTGCATGTACACCGCCCCTTTTCCTGAAGACAATGACCAGCTCTTTTGTTTTGTTGACATTGAGGGAAAGGTTGTTGTCATGTCATATTTCCCTATGACATAGAAGGAGGCCATTCAGCCCATCAAGTACATGCCAGCTCACAGAACAATCCCATTCCAATCAATTCTACCAACCACTCGGACAAATTTGCAGTGGCCTGTTAACCTACTGATCCACATGTCTTTGGGTAGTGGGATGAAACCCACACTGTTACAGGGATAATTTGCAAACTCCACACAGACAATGCCAGAAGTCAGGATCAAACCTGGAGTCTCCAGTAATTTATGAAAATTAACAAGGTTCAGGGAATTGGATATGAACTCGAAATTTCACAACAGGAAGGATGTGGTATCAATGGAGAGTGCGCAGAGGAGATTCAGCAGGATATTGCCTGATATGGAGTGATTGGAGAGGCTGGGTTTATTTTCACTGGAATTTAGAAGGCTGAGGGGTAACCTTATAGAGGTTTAAAAATTACGAGGGGCATGGACAGGATAGATAGTCAGAATCTTTTTCCCAGGACAGGGGAGTCTAGAACAAGAGGGTACAGGTTTAAGGTGAGAGGGAAGAAATTTAATGGAGATTTTCACAAAGAGGATGGTGAATATCTGAAATGAACTGCCAGACGAGGTGGTGGAGGCAGATACAACTACAACATCGAAATGGCATTTGGACAGGTTCTTGGACAGGAAAGGAGTAGAGGGAAACAGACCTAATGTAGTCATAAGGGATTAGCGTTGATAGGTGTCACAGTCAGCATGGATGAGGTAAGTGAAGAGGGTCAGCTTTTGTGCTGTATGTTCATCTGATTCTCTGATTCTGGATTCACAGACATGATGGACCAAATAGTCGGCTTCCACTCTGGGACATCCGAGATGTCCAACTTCTTTTCTAACTGGGGCTTCCCCCCGACTGTGGTCGAGAGAGCTCGCACCCATATCTCTGCCATTTCCCGCACCTCTGCTCTCACCCACACCCCTCCTGGATCCAACAGGGATAGAGTCCCCCTTGTCCTCAAATTTCATCCCACCAGCCAGTGTATCCAACACATCTTTCTCCACCACTTCTGCCATCTCCAACAGTACCCCACCACCAAGCATATTTTCCCCTTCCCACTCCTTTCTGGCTTTAGCAGGGACCGTGCTCTCCACGATCCCTAGTTCACTCCTTCCCCCCCACCCATCCCACTCCCATCCCGGGAACTTTCCATTGCCCCTGCTCCTATTGGTCTTTCCCTTTTCCTATCTTCAGTCCTGAAGAAGGGTCCTGGCCCAAAACGTTGACTGCCTGCTTTTCTCCACGGATGCTGCCTGGCCTGCTGAGTTCCTCCAGCATCACTGTGTTTTTCATCTAGATTCCAGCGTCTGCAGTCCTTTGTTCCTCCAGTTGGCTTCTGTTTCGTAAACTTCTAACTAAAGACTCTAGAATCCCAGGGTAAACATGGACTCAGTGCAGCCATAAAGGCTTGAACCCCAAAGTCATGAGTCTGACCCTAACCCTGACCCTAACCTCAGTCCTCCAGGACCCAGGCTCCAATCCATGGTTCAGTCCTATATTGGCTGAGTTAAAGAAACAGCAGCCAGAGTTCTTTACTATCAATCTAGAACCTCAAGTTCAAGTCCCACTTTAGTAACTGGGGAATTTAATTTCAATAATTATATGTTTTAAAAATCTGGAATTAAATTAATAGCTGGTTTCAGTAACAGTGACCACACAGATATGAATGGAGAGCAGGTATCAGCCCCTCGAGTCTGCTCTTCCCTTTAGGAAGATGTGGTTGGTCGGATTGTAACCTCATCTCTGCATTCTTTAGAGAGCTATTCAGCATGGAAATAGACCCTTCAGTCCAACTCATCCATGCCAACCAAGTTGCCTAACTGAGCTAGTCCCATTTGCCTGTGTTTGGCCCATATGCCTCCAAACCTTGCCTACCCATGTAACCATCCAAATGCCTTTAAAATGTCATAATTATACCCCTCCTCTACTAATTCCTCTGGCAGCTCATTCCATGTACCCACTGCCCTCTGTGTGAAAAAGTTGCCCCTCAGATCCCCTTTAATCTTTCCTCAATCATTAAGGAATGACCTACAAGAGGAAGTGGCTGAGGCAGGTATATTAACCATCAGGTGTCCTAGACAAGCATCTGAATCTCTGTGGAACCAATGCAGATAAATTGTATCAATACAACATTTAAAAGGTACATGGACAGGTACATGGATAGTAAAGATTTAGAGGGATATGGGCCAAACGCGGACAAATGACTTAGATGGGAATTTTGGTCAGCATGGACCAGTTGGGCTGAAGGGCCTGTTTCCGTGTTGTATGACTCTATGGCTCACTTTAAACCTATGTCCTCTAGTTTTGTCCTCCCCTACCCTGGGAGTCTCACTTACACCTGTAACCTTGAACCTCCTGCTTGTCAGGAATCCATCTCGATCTGTCTTGGAAAAGACTCTGCTTCCAGCCTTTGAGGAAGAGAATTCCCACTGGATTTTTGTAAAAGGACATCAAGTGCACTAATGTTCTCCAGACGAGGAAAACGATCGTCTGAAGAACATTAGTGCACTTGATGTCTTTTTGTCGCCTCTATGTGACTCCAGACCTACCAATTGTTTTCAACCCCATTCTCCCGCCTTCTCCCTGTAACCCTTAGCCCTCTTACCAATCAAGGACCTATCAATCTCTGCCTTAAATACACTCAATGACTTGACCTCCACAGCCCTCTGTGTCAATGAATTCCACAGATTCACCACCTTGTGGCTAAAAAATTCCTCCTCATCTCAGTTTTAACGGGACGTCCCTTTATTCTGAGTCTGTGCCCTTGGACCCTAGGCTCTCCTACTGATGGAAGCAACCTCTCCATGTCCACTCTATTCAGGCCTTTCAGTATCCAGTAGGTTTCAATGGGATTACCCTTCATCCTTCTGAACTCCATCGAGTACAGGCCCAGAGACATCAAACGTTCCTTGTACGTTAAGCCTTTCCTTCCTGGGATCATTCTTGTGATCTTCCTCTAGACCTTCTCCAGGGCCAGCACATCCTTCCTTAGATATCGGGCCCAAAATTGCTCAAAATATTCCAACTGCAGTCTGAGCAATGCTTTATAAAGCCTCAAGAGTGAATCCAGGGTCAGTGGTTGCTGCTCATATTCCACCCAAGGTCCTTTAGGTAACCAACCCTCAAGCCTAATGCATCCATGCTCCGTGGCCATGGCTATTTCCAGGGACTATTGCTGCTTCCCTAATATATCTTGAGAGTACGATTTACAGTCGACAGGGAAGTCAAGGGTTAGGTGAGGATCAAAATCAAATCAGCCATGATCTTATTGAATGGCAGAGCAGGCTCGGGGTCTTGTATGGTCTACTGTTCTTATTTCTTGTGTTTGTTGATTATATTACAGGGCTAGGAACCCAGGGGAGTGGTTATTGATCCAGAGGCAAGGGTTCAAATCCCACCATGGGACTTGGGAAAGTGAAATTCAGTTAAATAATTAAATACATGTGCAGTGAAAAAGACTCTTCAGCAATGATGACTGTGAAACTACTGTGTTGTTGTAAAAACAAACCCGCTTTACTTCAAGGAAGGAAATCTACTGTCCTTACCCAATCTGGCCTGGTTGTGACTCCAGACCCTCCCACTCTGCTTGACCCTTAAGTATGGAAAGTCTCAACAAACCAAAAAGCTCACGGGCTCTGAGGGGAAAGGTCAACAAATTCACATCCAATGAATGAATCAAGAACAAGTGAGTACGGGAAGTTGCAAATATTGCAACTGAGAGCTTAAAGATGTTTGGACAGAGGGCTGAAACATCAGGAAGCAAGAGCCGATGGGAAAGTTGTTGGGCGTGAAACGCAGGACCACAAAACTGGCAAAACATAGTCATGTCAAGGGTTACAAGATGACTTCATACACAATTGACAGTGATCATTTAGTTTATACAAATTTGATTCACACTTAAACAATTTAGGTCTGGTATATTGGTTCCCTTCTTTCCTTATGGTGTCCTAGATCATAATTAGAAAGCATTCCCTAAAAATGATGGATTCTTTCTTCAATTATTTGGTTCCATGTTTTGACATACCCAAGACAGGAAATTCCATAAAAGAGGAATGTCATTCACTGTTGCCATTACAGTGAACTCTGTCAATGACAAATATTCTGTCTGTGTTTTCTTGTGAAGATTGCTGATGGTTTGGGGATTCCTATTTGGACTTTCAGAGCTGAAACACAAACAAATCTGTTATACTTTCTCCTGTTACTGTCGCTGGGGATGCAGTTTATTTATTTTTAAGGCAAAGGATAGTTGTGATGTTGAAACAATATTTGAGACGTTTAACCCTGAACTCCCTATGCTAGAAGACGTGCATCTGAACTTAGGCCTCAGGCTTCATTGTCTTAGGTCAAAGAGGGTCAAATCTCTGCCGAGTATCAACTTGTGGCCCGAGGAGAGAACTAGAGAGAGGTGGCAACAGGGAAAGGGGATGGGAAGAGGGTGGGAGGCCTTGGGAGAGGGTTGGTGATCGTCATAGAGTTATGCAACATGGATTGCAGTCCATTTGGCCCAACTCAATTCGTTCCGACCACGACGTCCCATTTGTCTGTGTTTGGCCTGGTTCCCTCTGAACATTTCCTATCCATGTACCGTCTACACTGTCTTTTAAAACACTGCAGTTGTACCCACCTCTACCACTTCCTGTGGCAGCTTGTTCCAGACCCTCTGTGTGAGAAAGTTTCCCCTCAGGTCCCTTTTCGATCTTTCCCCTCACCTAAACCTGGTTACTTTTTAATACTTCAATGTAATTATATACGGCATGATCTGTCTGGATGGCACACAAGACAAAAGCTTTTCATGGTACCTCGGTACATGTGACAATAACAAACCAACAGCACTGAGGGAGTGCTTCACTGTTGCAGGTAGCACTACCCATATGAGTAGTTAAACCACCCTCAGTTGGAGTAAGAGATTCTATGCACTACGCTGAAGAACTGTGAGAATCCAGAATCAGGTTTATTATCACTGACTTATACGTCATGAAATTTGTTGCTCTGTGGCAGCAGTACAGTGCAAGACATAAAGATTCCTATAAGTTACAAAAATAAATAAAGCAGAGAGGATTAATGAGGTAGTGTTCATAGATTCATGGACCTTTGAAATCGTATGGCGGAGGGGAAGAAGGTGTTCCTGAAACATTGAGTGTGGGTCTTCAGGCTCGGTAACGCTATTACAGCGCCAGTGACCTGGGTTCAATTCCGACCAGTGTCTGTAAGGAGTTTATATGTTCTCCCCCGTGTCTGCATGGGTTTCCTCCGGGTGCTCCGGTTTCCTCCCACATTCCAAAGACGTAGGGGTTAGGAAGTTGTGGGCAGGCTATGTTGGCGACGGAAGTGTGGCGACACTTGCGGGCTGCCCCCAGAACACGCTGAGCAAAAGATGCATTTCGCTGTGTGTTTCGATGTACATGTGACTAATAAAGATATCTTACCCTTCCCGATGGTAGTAATGCGAAGAGGGCATTTCCAGGTTGTGAGAGTCCTTAATGAAGCAACACCTCTTGAAGATGTTCCTCGATGGTGGGGAGGGTTGTGCCCATGATGGAGCTGGCTGAGTCTACAACCCTCTGCAGCCTCTTTCAATCCTGTGCATTGGAGCCTCCATACCAGGCAGTGACGCAACCAGTCAGAATGCTCTCCACTGTCGATTGTTTTTCCGTCACTAAAATTTTCTACTTTTGTGGGAGCTTACTCTGCTCAAAAACAGAAATGCTGTAAGAACTCAACCAGTCAAGCAGTACCTGTGGAAGGAGAAATCAGTCAACATTTCAGGTCAGGGATCCTTCCTCAGAACTTGGGGGGAGGTTTTCAAAGCAACGCTGGGAAGAGGAATGGGATGTAAGACTATGTGGAGATAGGTTAAGATAGATCAGGGATAGGTAGCATGCTCTTCCTTCCAAGGGTCAGTACTCATGCTCTGAGGAAGAATTCTTTCACTCAGAGAGCAGCTGCAATCTGGAACATACTGCCTGAGAAGATGGTGGAGGCAGGAACTCTTACAACACTTAAGAAGTATCTGGATGAAACACTTGAATGATAAGGCATAGAAGGCTATGGACCAAGTGCTGGTAAATGGGATTAGCCTAGATGTGTACTGATGGTGGGCATGGACTAGGTGGGCCGAAAGGGCCTGTTTCTGTACCGACTCTTTGATTCTATGGCTCTGTGATTCTAAAGTGCAGGCCTGAGAGAGAAAGAGACCAATTGGATAGCTCTTGTTGGAAGCTACAACTAAGATTTGAACATGAAAATGAGAATGTTTTATTGGAGTGTGGATAGACTGGGAAACCAGTGTTCCTCTGAGAGCACACAGCTGACGTTTACACAGGACCTGGAGCGAGGTGGAAGCCAGGCTATTGAGTTCCAAGCAACCTGAGACAATGGGAGATTGGCAGGAAGAGTATTACATAGTGCTGCGGACATTCAAGACGCAATGAATGTATTTTCTCTTGATTCGTTCTCTTTGTAATTAGGGAGCTTTATTTTCAGACACAGTCCTCTATGAGGTCACCTACAAAAGCCAGGCTAACACCACTGCGTGTGAGATTTTGCTTCTCCAAAGGCACATAAACATGATTGGGTGTTACACAGTTTTCATGGAAATCCCAGCACTGTTTGAGACCCAGTTACTTCCTCAGTCTAAGTACAGATGATTGCCTGTAAATGATGCCAGGACTTTAAAAATAATCCTTCCATTGCTGTTTTACTGGAAACTTTATGTTTGTTCAATACCACAATAAATAACAGGCATCCATCAAGCTGCCAGTTTTTCCCACTAGCCTGACCTGGTTGCAGCTTTAATGCTCGAATGTTTATTGCCGTTTATTCTCAGACACACTCAGGGCTGTGAGACAGATGAGACCCAGGTTCAATCCCGAATTGTTCTCCCTGTGATAGTGTGAGTTCCCTCCGGCGTTCTCTGGTTTCCTCCCACATCCCGAAGACGTGCAGGTTGGTAGGTTAATTGACCGCTGTAAGTTATCCCTAGTGTGTAGGTGAGTGGTAAAATCTGGGAAAGATGTGAGAATGTGGGGATAATAAAAAATGGGATTAATGTAGAATTAGTGTAAATGGGTGGTTGATGGTTTAGTGCGGACTCAATGAGCCAAAAAGCCTGTTCCCATGCTGTATTCTTTACACTCCATCTCTCTTCCAATACAAACTAATATTCCATTACTCTTCCTAATTACTTGCCACTAATTTTCTGTATTTTGTGTTCTACAATCCCCTAGATCCCTTTCTACCACAACATTTTGTAGTTTCACTCCATTTAAATAATAGTTTGTTTTTTAATTCTTCCTTCCAAAGTGGGTAACCTCACATTTTCCTACATTATACTCCACCTGTTGACTTCTTGCCCACTCACCCAACCTATCTATATCCCTCTGCGTGCATGTTCTGTCCTGCTCAAAACTTGCTTGCCCACCTATTTTAGTACCATCAGCAAATTTGGCCACAGCGCGCACAGTCCCTTCATCCAAGTCATTATAAATAGTTGAGGACCCAGCACTGAACCCCATCAGTTACTGATTACCAATCTGAAAATGACTCATTTGTTCCAACTGTTAGTTAGCCTCTCCCTAATCCATACCAACATATTAGCTCCAATCCCTATGCACTCTTACCCTGATGAAATAACCTTTTATGCAGCAAATTACTGAATACCTTCTAGAAATCTATTGGCTCTCCTTTGTTTGTTGCATCATTGAAGAACTCTAGAAAATTGTCCAAATATGACTTCCCTTTCATAATTCTATATTGACTCATTTTGATTACCTTATAATTTTCTAAAGGTCCTGCTATAATCTCAGTATTGGATTCCAGGATTTTCCCAATGACAAATGTTAACTGGCTCATAATTGGTTGTTTTCAGTCTCCCTGGATAGTGCTGTTACACTTGCAGTTTTCCACTTCTTTGGGACCTCTCCAGTATCCAGGGAATTTTGGTGGATTTCAACCAATGCATCCACTACCACTACAGCCACCTCCTTTAAGTTCCTATAGGATGCAGGCCATCAGGTTCAGGGGACTTGCTAGCCTTTCACCCGTTTTTTTTTCCTAGTGATAGGTCTTATTTTAAATTCCTCCCTCCCTACAGCCCAATGATTATCTATCATTACTGGAATGTTTTTATTGTCATCTACTGTGAACACTGATCCAAAATAATTATTTAGAATCTTGCCATTTCTCAATTTCCCGGTATTAATTCTCTTAGCAACCAATGTTTACCTTGGCTACTCTCTTCATTTCCATCAGTTGTTCCATTTTTATATTATTTACAGTTTTACTCTATCTTCTCCCCTCTGTTACTTTTACTCACCCTTTGCTGGTTTCTAAAAATTTCCCAATCCCCTGGCCTACCACAAATCATTGCAACATTTTGTGTCTTTTCTTTCAATTTGATGCTACCCTTAACTTTCACGGTTAGTCACCGATGGTGTATCCTTCTTGTAGGGTCTGTGTTTCTCACTGGAATATACCTAGAAGTTTGAGGAGATTTGGTATGTCACCAAAGAGTCTTGCAAATTCTTACAGATGTACGGTGGAGAGCATTCTGACTGGTTGCATCACCGCCTGGTATGGAGGCTCCAATGTGCAGGATCGCAAAAGGCTGCAGAGGGTTGTAGAGTCAGCCAGCTCCATCACGGGCACAACCCTCTTCAGGAGGTGGTGCCTCAAGAATGTGGCACTAACAACTGTCACCATCCAGGACATGCCCTCTTCTTGTTACGACTATCAGGGAGGAGGTACAGGAGCCTGAAGACCCACACTCAATGATTCAGGAACAGCTTCTTCCCCTCCGCCATCAGATTTCTGAATGGTTCATTAACCCATGAACACTACTTCATTATTCCTTTTTTTTGCACTATTTATTTATTTTGTAATTTATAGTAATTTTATGTCTTGCACTGTACTGCTGCCGCAGAACAACAAATTTCACGACATATGTCAGTGATAATAAACCTGATTCTGATTCTATGTTGACAGTTATGAAATAGCTCCTTAATTGCAGTTTTATCATTTTTAATCTATTTCTCTAATCTACTCTGCCCTCATACCATTGTAATTTGCTTTATTTAAGTTTAGAACAGTTTCAGACCCAAGTTTCGTACTCTCAAACTGAATTCAAAATTTTACCTTGTCATTCATTGGACAAAGGAAGATGGTCATAGTTGTGGACATCAGTTATCCCAGCTGGAGACCTCCCATGGGAGATCCTCAGACCAGTGTCCTTGGCCCAACCACCTTCTGATGCTTCAACAACCTTTCTTCCTTCAGGAGGCAGAAATGGGGAAGCTTGCTGATGATCGCACAATACTCAAATCCATTCAGAACTCTTCAACAAGTAGTCCGCATCTGCATGCAGCGAGACCTAGTGGAGAGCAACATTCATGGCACAGAAGTGTCAGGCAATAACCAGAGTTCAAACACTGACCATTGACAATCAATGTGATTACAATGACTGAGTCCTCCACCATCAACAACCTTGGGGGACACCATTGACCAGAAGCTCAACTGGACCAGCCACATAAATATTGCAGCTACAATGACAGGTCAGAGGCTGGGTGTCCTCATCTCCTGACATCCCAAAGTCTTTCCACCATCTACAATGTACAAGTGAGAAGCCTGATGGAATGGGTATCATCAACAACTGTCAGGAAACTCAATACCATCCAGGACAAAGCTGCCTCCTTCCCTGGCACCCCATTCACTCCCTCCACCACTGTTATACACTGGCTACAATGTGTACCACCTGCAAAATGCACTGCAGCCACCTGTCCAGGTTACTCTGACAGCACACCCCAAATCTAATACCTCTACCACCAAGACGGACAAGGGCTCAAGGCATATACACCACCTATAGGTTTCCTTCCAAGTCTCCACAAAGAAATATATCACCGGTCTTTCATTGTCGATGAGTCTAAATCCTGGAACTCCCTTCCCTACATCACCATGGGAGAACACAGATCCTGATAAGTGACTGAATTAGAAGCATGAGCTTTGTTAAGAAAGGGGTTATCCAGTCACAGACCCCATTGACAAGGCTCTGGAGAAGTACATGGTTCCAGCTGACACTCCCACTGCCAAAGACATCTGGTGTTACCAACTCCAATAGATGTGCCTGCCTGCCTTACTTGGATGAGTGCCAAGATCCCACAGCACAATTCCAAGAACAGGATGATTCCCTGGCCACAGTTCCCATCTCGTTCAACACTGCCAACAAGTGGTTGGCCATTCATTCAATTTACAGTGTGCGAGTGAGTTTGGGAACTTGCTTAGTATGTGTTGACCTCTTGTGTTTACTGTGAAGTTGGCTGTCAGCTGATGAAGTGCGATGTGAATTAGATTCTTTCAAATGAAAACCTAACTGCTTTTCAAGTTCCTCAATTTGAGCTCACAGAACTGTTTCATTCCCAGATTTGTTATACCTTTCATTTTTGTGCCATAAAGCAAATAAATTAGAGTCATCAAGTTACACAGGAGGGAAACAGGTCCCTCTGCCCAACTCGCCCAAACCAGCCAAAAGCCCATCTAATCTTGTCCCATTTGCTCGTGTTTGGCCTATATCTCTCTATCCATGTACCTGTCCAAATGTCTTTTAAATGTTGTTACTGTACGCTCAACCACTTCCTCTGGCAGCTCGTTCCATATACCACCACCCTCTGCGTGAAGAAGTTTTGCCCTCAGGTCCCTATAGTTCTATGTATGCATCACTTAATTAACAAGCAATTTCCCAACATTATAACGGAGGCCAGCATTTAAAAGCACTTCATTGGCTGGTAATCTCTTTGGGGTTTCTTGAGATTGTGAAAGGTGAAACAAAAATACGGGCCCCATTTCTAAGAATGAAGACAGTACCTGATCCTTGAGATCTCCTGCTCTGATGCTAAAAGGTGTTAGCAAGTCATTTTCGAGAGTATTTTTCCCTTTTTTCTTTAATTTTTCTTTGTTTTATTTGCGTGTCTCCCACGTGGCTTTGGGAAGGATGAGGACAGGAAGAGTTCAGCCTGGAATGTGGAGCGCTCTGTGGCTTTTAGGCAGATTTTCAACCTGTCATCTGGGCATAAGACTGACTGCATCAATCAGCCACCTGCGGTAGAAACTGCCTGAGTGTGGTTCCCGTGTAGCCAGCTTTGATGTCAAGCAACAAGCTGGAAATCTACCTCTGGTACTTCACAACATTGATGGAGGCCCCCTGGTCCATTGGAGCCAAGAGGGCTCCCTGGACTTGAACATGCCCATCCTACCCACGGTTTTAAATAATTTACAATGCAGTGAGAGTTCATAAGTCAGTCATTTCAATCATGGCAAAGGGTGGGTGAAAATTGACCAAATTGTTGTCTATCTAGAGCACATTTTCCCAGTGAAACTGGAGGCGTTGGATAACCTGACAACCATTCTTTGGCAACTCATCTCCCAAGAGCTAGAAGTGACATGGGGAAAGCCCCAGTGCTGGAGAGCTTGGGGACCCAAGGGTCAAAGTTGTCACTCTTGCCCTTTGAACTGTTCCAGGTTCAAATCCCACACCCAACACTTGAGCACAAAGTCCAACCTCAGCACTCCACTGCAGTACCGAGGGAGTGATGCATTGTCAGAGGCGCTGAGGCATTAAACGAGGACATGTAAATTTTTTCAGTAGATCCAATGTAGAGTAGAGCAGTTATCGCCAGTATCAATATTCATCCTTCAATTCAAAGCACTGAAGCAGATTACCCAAGCACTCTCAAAATATGGGAGCTTGGCTCATACAAATGGCTGGGATCATTATTAGTAGAAACCAACTAGAAGACACTACGGTGCTGGGAATGAGCTTATTCACTGGTATGGTTCGGTGGGCAGGGTCAGAATGCAGACAGGGGAAACGGAGAAGAAAGAAAAAACAAATATTTTGATATTAATATAAGTGGTTCGGCTTGATATGCATGCAATTAATCTCATGCTGCCTGTACTTGAAGGGAATGCATTTTTCTGCAAATCTGTTAGCTATTAAAAATCTATTTATAAACTGAACTTCATTTTGAAGTGGTCCTAACTCTTACCTCAAAGAATAATTCTTCGCAACTAGACGTCTAACATAAAAACAAGTGATAATTCCTAGCAGTTTGGTTCAGGCAGACACACAAAGGGTGGGTTCCTCAGCCCCTTCCTTTCCCCAGGGCAGTAGGAGCAATGAAATTAGAATCCCACTCACCCCAAAAATCCTTCAAGGAGACCGGGAGAGTCCTACCTCCCCCTGGAGCTAAACGTTCACTCCCTTTTGAGGTGCGGACAGAGACTGGGTGATTCAGTCTCCACTCTGCAGTAAGTTGCTCAGAGCAGTGTGGACTCACAGAATTCAGGGCCGGAGGCCTGGACTGAGCTGCCTAACTCTTTGAGACGACTCCGCCATTCACCGTGATGCTGACTGCTGCTTAACTTCAGGTTGGCCAAGCCTGCTTCTGGCTTGGTTGGAGCTCACCTCATATATGAGGGAACTCCTGGGGTGATCACAGTCGCGCGAAGGACTGGAAAGAAATTTTCCCTCCTTTCCCAAGGGATACTGCTTTTCTGGCTGTCCATTACTTCTCTCAGAGGAGTACAAAGTGCATGCAAACTGTGCTCAATGGGGTGCACAAGACGTAACAGTCATGTGCACAGGCACATCCCTCCCCACCATGGGTAGTATCTACATGAGGTGCTGCCTCAAGAAGGCAACATCCGTCATCAAAGATCTCCACCATCCAGGCCGTGCCATCTTCTCGCAGCTGCCATCAGACAGAAGGTAGAAAAGCCTGAAGTCCCGCACCACCAGGTTCAAGAGCAGCTACTTCCCTTCAACCATTCGGTTCTTGAACCAACTGGCAAAACCCTAATCACTACAATATAGCAACACTGCGACCACTTACCACTTACACTACAATGGACAGTTTTTTTTATTCTAATTGTGTTCTTTCTTGTATAATTTATGTCAAATTTATGATTTTCTAATGAATGTTCTGCATCTGATGCTATGGGCCTGTAATGCTGCTGCAAGTAAGTTTTTCATTGCACCTGTGCACATATGGACTTGTGCAGGAGACAATAAACTCGACTTTGGCTTTGACGTGGGACACGGCAGGTGATCCATCATGTAATCTGGTGTCCATCATCTGTGTCAGTTTGCATGCCCAGGGGGAAGGCAGCTACAGTCACTGACCTTACTGTAACAAAACAATGCAAGGGAGGAGCTCCATGCGCCCTGATGTTGCAACTTTACAGAGCACAGGTTAGGTTGCACGGGAGTATTGTGTGCATTTCTGGTCATCGTACTCCAGGAAGGATGCAATTGTGCTGGAGAGAGTGCAGAGGAGATTCACCAGGATGTTGCCTGGATTGGAGGGCTTTAGTTATGGGGAGGGGTTGGACAGGCTGGGCTTGTTTTCCCTGGAGCGAAGGGTGCTGAGGGGTGACCTGATAGAATTATCTTTGAGTTTATAAGCAGCGTAGATAGGGTACATGGTCAAAATCTTTTTCCTGTGGTAAAGGTATCAAAAACAAGAGGCATAGGTTTAAGATGAGAGGAAAGAGTTTTAAAAGGAATCTGAGGGGAAAGTTTGATACAGAGAATGTTTGATGTCTGGAACCCACTACCAGAGGAGGTGGTGGAATCAGACACAATCACTATACTTGAGGCATTTAGACAGACTCTTAAATAGGCAAAGCATAGAAAGATAGAGACCTAATGCAAGCTAATGGGATTAGTGTACATGGGCAGAGTACCCAGGAGAAACCCATGCATTCACAGGGAGAACATGAAAATTCCACATAGACAGTTCTCGAGGTCAGGATTGAACTAGGTCTCTGGCGCTGTGAGTCAGTGGCTCAACTAACTGTGCCAAGCAGGGAAAGTCCGACCCCATGATAACCTCAGAATCAGAATCAGATTTATTATCACTGACTTATATGACGTGAAATTTGATGTTTTGCGGCAGCAGTACAGTGCAAAGACATAAAAATTACTATAAATTACAAAAATAAATAAGTAGTGCAAAAAAAAGGAATAACGAGGTAGTGTTCATGGGTTCATGGACCGTGCAGAAATCTGATGGCGGAGGGGAAGAAGCTGTTCCTGAATCATTGAGTGTGGGTCTTCAGGCTCCTGTACCTCCTCCCTGATGGTAGTAACGAGAAGAGGGCATGTCCCAGATGGTGAGGGTCCTTAATGACGGATGCTGCCTTCTTGAGGCAGGGAGGAGAATCAGGGGAAGCTGATGTCCTCGATGGCAGGGAGGGTTTTGCCCTTGATGGAGCTGGCTGAGTCTATAACCTTCTGCAGCCTCTTGAGATCCTGTGCACTGAAGCCTCCATCCCAGGCTGTGATGCAACCAGTCAGGATGCTCTCCACCGTACATCTATAGAAATTTGCAAGAGTGTTTGGTGACTTACCGAATCTTCTCAAACTGCTATCAAAATCGAGCCATTGGCGAGCCTTTTCCATGATTGCATCAATGTGTTGGGCCCAGGATAGATCCCCCAGAAGTTGACACCCAGGTATTTGCTCACCAGTTCCACCCTCTAAGATAACAACATAGTTTTATCCTAGAACATTAGACTTCCCCTAAATTACCTCGAATCAAAGTCTGAAAGTATGACCCATTTCCTCTTAATACTTTCAGTTGTGATTCACAAGTACCTCGATTCACTCTTAACACATTATTAGTCTGGGAACTATAGTTTCATTTGTTATGATTCAATTTTATGGCAGTAATGGAAATTTATGTTGCCCACTGGAATGATAAAATCCACATGAGAGGTACATGAAAACACACGTGTGAATCCCTGTGTAATGTTTCCCAGATGCTTACAGCTTTTCTGACTTAATGGGAAATCATGTTGGGACCGGTGCTAATGATTACCCAGTAAATCCTAAATGCACTGAATCCTAAGGACTAAACTCAAAGCTCAATCCAAGGCTTTTGAACTGGTTGGCTCTGGAAGCTTCTAAAACTGACGCCCATACAACGAATGCTGGCATGTATGTGGGAGTCTTGTGGTGTCCTTGGCTGCTAGTGTCCTAATGCACTAAGTCCTGCTTCCCATCCCCCTGGGTCCACTGTCCTACAGTGGCTTCCAGCAACACCTCAGTGTTAATATTCACATCTATGTGTTCAAACCTCTTCATGGCCCAACACTGCCTTTCACCCCCCTCCCCTCCCAACCCCACCCATCACTGTGCTTTCCTCCACAGGTCTTTAATGCCACTTCATAAGACGGGAGGAGGAGAAGGTCATCGATGCCTTCTGGACCACTTCTCCACATTATATGATCACAGCTAATCTTATGGATTCCCTCTCCATTTACCCTACCATTGGTGGTGAGTTTTCTGCTGCCTTGATCCTTAAGTTCCTTCCTAAACCTCCCTTACAATCATTAAAATCCTCCTTCCTTCACCAAGCTTTTGACCACCTGCCCTACAGACCCGGCTACTTTTTGTCTGATTCGGCTTCTACAAAGCATTTTGGGACATTCAAGATATTACATAGATGCAAATTGTTGTTGAGTTCCAAAGATTTATTTTATTAGCTGTGCTTGTATAAGATGCATGTGTGTCTATGTGCGCTTCTGTGCATTTGAGTGCTGCACGTGTGTATGAAGTGTATGTGTGTGTGTGTCTGTGTGTGTCTGTGTGTGTGTCTGTGTGTGTGTGTGTCTGTGTGTGTCTGTGTGTGGTATGTGTGTGTGTGGTGTGTGTGTGTGCGCGCGTGAGTGTGTGTGTGGTGTGTGTGTGTGTGCGTGTGAGTGTGTGTGTGTGCGTGTGTGGTGTGTGTGTCTGTGCGCGTGTGAGTGTGTGTGTGGTGTGTGTGTGTGTGAGGTGTGTGAGGTGTGTGTGTGTGTGTGCGCGCGCGAGTGTGTGTGTGATGTGTGTGGGTGGGTGTGTGAGAGGGGAGGAAGGAGGGAGGGAGGAAGTGGAGGAGAGAGTCCCGTCAGATCAGATACACGTTACAACCTTTCTCTGATCTCTGACCCTTTACACTGTGAAAGCTGACATCACGCTGTTAACCACCTCAGTTCTGGTGCTCCTCCAGACCCTTAACACCAGCTCCAATAAGAAGATCAGCTCACGGTGTGTTCTGTGTCAATGGGAACACTAGCTCACAACCATGACCATACCCAGATTATATCTGTACACCGTCCCTCCAAGTGGGTCTGCTGGATCAGTTCTGTCCGACCCACCTCCAACAGCTTCCTACCCAAGAGGAACAACTGCAATGTACGCTGCCCAGTGAAACCTCCGCCACTTTGCCGACCTCCCCTTTTCCGCTCAATCCAATGTGTCTGAGTGATCCTATGATGGATAGTCGCTCATGCTACTGACATCAGCATTAAAAGCACCCTAACCTCCCCAAAAGAAAAACAGCTTTTTAAACCCCAAGGCCAGAAATCCGAATTCCCAATTAGAGAATGTGGGAACTATATTGTACCAGGGTTTAAAAGCTGCCTCAAGAAGGCAACATCCATCATCAAAGATCCCCACCATCTGGGCCATGCCAGCTTCTCACAGCTACCATCGGGCAGGAGGTACAGAAGCCTGAATTCCCATACCACCAGGTTCAAGAACAGCTACTTCCCTTCAACCATTCAGTTCTTGAACCAACCGGCACAACACTAATCACTACTGTTTAGCAACACTACGATATCTAAAAATGTATCAGTCTCTATCCTGAATAGACTGGATAAACCTCATTTCAGCAATACTGTGACTACTTTGACCACTTTGCACTGCAATGGAGTTTTTTTTTGTTCTAATTGTGTTCTTTCTTGTAAAATTGTGTTTAATTGGTTTAATTTATGTTTTTCTTGTGAATGCTGCTTATCTGATGTTATGTGTCTGTGATGCTGCTTCAATTAAGTTTTTCATTGCACCTGTGCGCACATGTACTTGTGTATTAGACAATAAACTCGACTTTGACTTTCAATTAGATCACAAAATAGATTCAGGGATTTGAACTTCCACGTCGATATTGAAAGCCACACAGTGCCTTCTCCAGAATGATAGAATATGGTAAATATGTATTTGGTGATTTTAATGAAACATGTAGTATCTGCAGGGAGTTTGACAAGGTTGATGTCGAGATATTTCCACTCATGGGAGAATACTGAATTAGGGGACATGGTTGCTAGATTAAAGAATGGTCATTTAAGAGTGAGTTACGAAGGAATTTCTTCTTGCAGGGGGTGGTGCATCTTTGGAATTCTCTATCGCAGAGCGCTGTGAGGTCGGACCATTTAAAGCGGAGGTAGATAAATTTTTGAAAGATCAGGGAATCGAAGCTGTGGAGAACTGGCACAGAAGGACTGTTGATAAATTGGTAATTTGGCAAATTGGTTTATTATTGTCACATGTACCGAGATACAGTGCAAAACTTTGTTTTGCATGCCATCCGTACAGATCATTTCATCACATCAGTACTTCGCAGTGGTACAAGGGAAAAGCAATACTGAATGCGGAATATAGTGTCACAGTTCCTAGGGCAGCTCAGCCATGATCATAATGAGTGGCGGGGAAGGTTTGAGGGGCCAAGTGGCCTACTCCTGCTCCTGTTTTCTTTTGTTCTCACACTCTTATACTTCTGTGCAAACTTCAGGTCCATGACCTCCGCAAGACAGCACAATAATCCTACAAACATAAACCATGTCAACTCAGTGGCAACATTAGAAAGTGAGCGATCACATCCCTGCAGCCAATAAAAACATATCTGATATCCTCAGTGTCAATACTAGGCAGGGAGGCAGACTGCGCTGCACCGTGTCTATGTGTGAGGGGGCTGTGGCTAAAGTCCTGTGGAGACTTGGGACAGAGGTTGATCTTCACCCTGCATTCAGTCACTAGCTCATCAGCAGTACCTACCTACACTCAGACTGGAACTAAGCCATTTAAATTCTCCTCCCCAGTCCCACACCGGCATGTCTGTCCTCTGCCTCCTCCACTGCCAGGGTGGGGCTAAACATAAACTAGAGGAACAGCACCTCATATTGCACCTGGGGAGTCTACAACCTGACAACGTGAACAGTGAATTCTCCAATTTCAGGTAAACTGCTCCCCTCTGTCCCTTTGTGCTCTCTCCTCCTGGTCTACATGTTCCTCCTACACCCACCCCAGCCCCCATCACCCACCCATTGGTTCCCCTCCCCCACCGTTCCCATCTGCCCTCCCCACCTCCCTCCCTCGATTCCAGGCTCCACTTTCCTCTCCTATCAGATCCACCATCTGCAGCCCTCTGTCGCCTCCACCTATCACTTCCCGGCTTTCTGTCGCTATTCCCACTCACCCCTCCCCCATCTGCCTCCCACCCCTCCCCTCACCTGGATCTACCCATCGCCTGCCAGCTCTTGCTCCACCCCTTCCCCTCACCTCTTTACACTGACCATCTCCCCTCTATCTTTCAGTCCAGAAGAAGGGTCTCAACCTCAAACCTCGGCTGTCCATTTCCCCCCACAGACACTGCTGACTCATTGAGTAACTGCAGCATGTTGATTCCAGCATCTGCAGTCTCTTGTGTCTCCATGGAACTAAGTTTTCTTGTTTGAATAAGTAAGGAGGATGACACTGGCTTCATAACGCTCTTTCACACCCATCTCTGCTTTGTAAATAAATATCAGGTTGGTTAATTGGTTAAATTGGTTTATTATTGTCACGTGTACCGAGGTACAGTGAAAAACTTGCCATCCATACAGATCATTTCACCACATCAGTGCATTGAGGTAGTACCAAGGAAAACAATAATAGAGTGTAGATTGAAGTGTTACAGTTACAGAGAAGGTGCAGTGCAGGCAGACAATAAGGTGCAAGGCCATGACGAGGTAGATTGTGAGGTCAAGGGTGCATCTTATCATAGTAGGGAACTGTTCAATAGTCTTACAACAACAGGATAGAAGCTGTGCTTGAGCCTGGTGGTAAATAAAGTGTAAGGGCCACAGTGAGGTAGATTGAGATCTCAAGAGTTCATCTTTAGTGTATGAGAGGTCGTTCAGTTGCTGTGGAGGTTAAGTTTCTTGGATTTATGGAATCTAAATTCCCTAAAATCTAAATATAACCTCCAGTTCAGACCCAGCATGAAGGTAATGCTCGTCTTGTCTTGGGAAGTGGTTGTGTTATTAAAGGCAATAACATGAAATACCTGTTCCTTTCCTCAAGTTTTTTTTCATATTTTCTTTGGACTTGGGAGGAGGACATTCAGCTCATCAAGTCTATGCTGGCTCTCAGAGCAAGCCCGGGGAAGCAGCCAACATAATCAAAAGACCCCACCCACCTTGGATATTCTCTCTTCTACCACCTCCCATCGGGCAGAAGATACAAAAGCCTGAAAGCACGTACCACCAGGCTTAAGGACAGTTCCTAACCCGCTGTTATAAGACTATTGAACTGTCCCCTTGTACGATAAGATGGACCCTTGACCTTACAATCCACCTCGTCATAGCCTAGCACCTTATTGTCTGCCTGCACCTGCACCTTCTCTGTAATTTTAACACTATTTTCTGCATTCTGTTATTGCTTTTCCTTGTACTACCTCAGTGCACTGTTGTAATGAAATGACCTGTATGGATGGTATGCAAAACAAAGTTTTTCACTGTACCTCGGTACATGTGACAATAATCAACCAATTTGCCAATGTGGAAGGAAATCGGAACACCCAGGGAAGAACATGCAAACTCCTTTTTTAACATTTGTTTTTCAAGGTTTGGCATTTATCATTAGGTGTCCCTGTCAGATATTTTAACCCAGCAGACTGTTGTATACATCCACCATCCTCCCCCAAACCACCTCACTCCTTGAGTCCCTGACCAAGTCAGATGCCCTGTTCCTTCCTGGGATCTCTCTGAGCCAGAGGGTCTCCCATCACCTCAGGGGTTCCAGGTGAACCCACAAACATTTGCAGACTCTTTGATTGCCGCTTGTGGAGGTCTCTGCTGGTGCAAAGGCCGAGAGATTCAATACCCCGCCACTTGGTGGGTGACCGGATTCACCAGCAGAGGACTGGCAGTACAACGATCGTCACTCCCTCCACTGACACACCCATCTGAAACACAGGTAAATAGCAAATGTTACTGCTGGTGGCAAGGGAGTAGATCTAGCCCAGTGATAGCAAATCCCAGGAAGCTATCAGGCCTGGACTAATTGCCAAAGGAACATCTTCATCGCCAGTGCTGGGAATCTGTTCCATGACATCAATCCCTTTGTCCTACTGCATGGTAAGGATGTACAAATATATTCATTCTACAAATAACAGTGACTACTATTTTATGCCTTTAGACACCCATGAGAAAAGAAAAGTTGGACAGTCAATCCATAACTGATTCTGAAGCAAAATAACTGAAGTATAAAGCCATCAATTATTTAGCTCCCATGAACAAAGGTTTAAAATAAACAGGTTACATAAAGATGTAAGAAGCTGATAATTTGTAGATCTTGGTTTCCCTGCAGGATAATTGTAGATCCATTTATAGACAGGGCAGAAGAAAGGTTATGAACTGTCAAAGTTCCATTTCCCACGATTATATTCATCCCGAAATGAGTTTTCCAGTCTATGAATAACATTTGTGTTTCTTCAGCTGTGAGGAGAAGGGTAACAAATACAGTTCAAGAGTCTTTGATGATGTATTGACCATAATGAGTCAAAGCTTGAGAAGGAAAGTAGAGCTCAAAGGTATAACATTTCCATGGTTGCCTGAAGGTGTGTACTTTCTGTCAGCATACAGGAGCTGATGGAGTTGTGTCAGAATGTACCTTCCCTTGAATTTTATTTATGTTCATTTTCAGAATCAGGACATTGCTAACAGGGAAGCTTTCATTGTCCATTCGTAATTGCTCTTGAGAAGTTAATAGTGAGCTGCTGTCTTGAGCTGCTGAAGTCCTTTTGGTGAAAGTGCTCCCATATTGTTGGACAGGAGCTCCGGGATTTCGACCCAGTGATGAAGGGAGGAATAGCGACTTAGTCCCAAGTCAGTAAGCTTGCGGAGAGTTGTTGAAAGCAGCCCAGTTCATCACACAAACCAGCCTCCCCTCTATTGACTCTGTTTACACTTCCCACTGCTTCGGTAAAGCAGCCAACATAATCCAGGATCCCTCCCAGTCCCCTCTCTCTCTTCTCCCCTCTCCTATTGGGCAGAAGATACGAAAGCCTGGGAACACATACCACCGGGCTCAAGGACAGCTTCTATCCTGCTGTTATCAGACTCTTAAACGGATCTCTCTTTCACTAAAAGATGAACTCTTGATCTCCCAATCTACCTCGTCGTGGCCCTTGCACTTTATTTGTCCACCTGCGCTGTACGTTCTCCATAGCTGCTCAGTGAAATTAGACAACCTCAGTACATGTAACAATAGTAAACCAATTTACCTTTTTTTTACCTGCACTGCACTTTCTCTGTAGCTGATACACTATATTCTGCATTCTGTTTTCTTTTTTACTTACGTATGGAGTGATCTGTATGGATGGAATGCAAACAAAAGCTTTCACTGCATCTTGGTGCATGTGACAATAATAAACCAATAAACCAATACCAATACAAAATCAGGACTTGGGGGGAAACCTGTAGGTGGTGATGCTCACATGTGCCTGCTGCCAATCTCCTTCTGGGTGACAGAGGTCAAGGGGTTTGGGAGCTGCTGTTGGAGGAGCCTGGGTGAGTAACCACAGTGCGTTTTGTGGATGGTGCACACCGCAGTCACTGTGCGTCGCTGGTAGAGAGAATGAATGGTTAAGGTGGTTGATGAAGTGCTGTCAGGCTGGTTGCTTCAACCTGGATGGAGTTTGTGCCACACTCATCTAGACAAGTGGAAAAGCATTATATCATTCTCCTGATTTTTTGCCTTGCAGACGGTGGAAAGGCCTTGGAGTGTTAGGATGCACCAGTGACCAAGCAACTGGAGATAAAAGCCTTATTTTCCTTCTCAATTGTGACAGTTAAATACTAATGATGTCTTTCCTAGAAGATTTGGTTTTAAAAATTAGCCCTTTTATTAATGCAGACGATTGACCCTTAGACAACTTCCCAACACAATGGCCGTCAATGCATTCCTAAATAACCCTTTGCTGGGGGTGCATTGAGACATTTCAAGGAAATGCTGCGTTGGCTGTCTGTCATTGGGTGGCACTTTTGCTTCTGAGGCAAAAAGGTTGTGGGTTCAAACCCCACAATGGGCAAGAAACATCTAGTTGACTGTGTAGGGGGAAATTCTAGACTGCTTCAGGCACTGTTCTTTAGAGGTGGCATTGAATCTCAAGAACAAGAGAGTCTAGTTTTAAGATGAGACACAGGAAATTTAAAGGGGTACATCTGTTGTACAGAGAGAGTTTGAAATCTGGAACGCACTGCCAGAGGTGGTAGTGGAATCAGATACAATCACTACACTTGAGACATTTAGGCAGACACTGAAATGGGCAAGGTATAGAAGGATACGGGCCTAATGCGGGCAAATGGGATTAGAGTAGGTGGGCAAAAAAGGTCAGCATGGATGTGATGGGAAGAAGGGCCTATGTCTGTGCTGTACGACTTGATGGCTCTATAACTGTATGAAATGAGACACAGCCTTTTCTTACAGGTGGATGCAAAGAGCAATTATGTTCTCCATCCTGCTTTGTGTCGTGTTTCTCCTTCAACCAATATCACTTCACTGCAGAGCTGTTGGTGTGAAAACCGGTTGCTCTGTTTCCAACAGTACAGCGGTGACCACACTCCAAGATGCACAAGGTTATGAGAGATTGGCTATAGAAAGTCTTTATTCACTCTCCGATTCATCCTTCTTCTCCAGTGAATTATTTTATTTCCACTTTGCAACCCAACTATTAGGCTGCTTGACAGCAGCTCTAGCTCTTGCTCAGTTGTGTGGAATTCACAGCACAGAAACAGTTTGTGTGCCCCAGCACTCAGGCCTCTGTTCCTCCTCAGGGTCTGAGTATTGAAGGTCATTTATTGTCCATCCATAACTGCCTGTGAAATGAGGAGCTTTCCAGGTCATTTCGCAGGACAAGTGTCAACCACGTTGTGTGGTTGTATGATATAAAAATATATAAAATGGCTTGGATGAGAATAGTAGGGGGTCTGATTATTAAGCTTACAGATTATCCAAAAGTTGGTGGAGTTGTAGATAGTGAAGAAAGTTGTTTAAAGGAAAGAGTAGGACATGGATCAGATGGAAAGTCGGGCAGAGTGGTGGCAGATGGAATTTAACCCAGGCAAGTGTGGGATAATGCCCTTTGGGAGGTCAAATTCTGGTAGGACATGTAGTGTAAATGGCAGGGACCTTACGAGCATTGATGTACAGAGGGACCTTGGGGTGCAAGTCCACAGCCCCCAGAAAGTGGCGATACAGGTGGACAGGGTAGTGGATAGGGGATTTGGTATATTTACCTTCATAGTCCAAGGCATAGAGTATAAGAGTTGGGATATCATGTTGCAGTTTGTACGAAACACTAGTTAGACAGGAGTTCTGGTCATCACACTACAGGTAGGGTGTGGGTAGCAATAGAAAGAGTGCAGAGGAGATTCACCAGGATGTTTAGAATGGAGACACTTCATCTAAGCCTCCTCTTTTCATCCTACATTTCACACTATCAACATAACCTTGTCCCTTTCTCCTTCCTGCACTTTATTAACCTTCCTGTATTCACCTTCACCCATTCCCGTGGTGTCGCATTTGATTGGACAGCCATGTTGTTAAACAAACTGAGAGACAAATGTTTTTGCAAGCCCACACCAGCGCTCTCCACTGACTAAATATATTGTACTCAAATGGCATTCAGCTGGTTTGTGTAACATTGAAATCTTCTCTTTAGATTGATTACTTCTTGTCATCAGTTCTGAGAAAATGAGACATGCAAGTTGCTGTTTTGTTAATAATGCCCTGAAAGTCATTTCAAGAAGTTTTGTACACATATATAAAAGAATGTCTTCAACATCTAAGACATGGGAATGGAATGATCTTATCTGCAAAACTTCTGTTGGCAGTAAGTGCAGGCAGTTTTCCCAGGCTATATAAGGAATAATGAGTTACGTATCCTTGGAAACCCAGTCCCCTGCAGCTGTTTCTTTTAGTAACTTTTAGCAATTGGTAAATTGCTTTTGGGAGATCACAGCAGTGGTAAAAAGGGAAACATTTTATTTTTAATTCACGTTGAACTTCTCACACCATTTTTTTTTGTATGAAGCAAGATTCCAATTTCCCTGGGGACAGATTTAAAATATTTTCCTTAGTTCTTACGAACTTCCAAGCATGAGTTAGGAAGTGCCCAGTCTGTTTTGCAGACACATGTAACATGGAGTGGGATGGGGTTGTCTTCAGGTGAATGTCATTGGAGAACATGTGGTATAACTCTGATAGCACGGGCTTGTCTGCCATGTATTTTGGATTGGACCTTGGACTCTGCTGGGTTCTAACCACAATCATATCTACAAAGAAGAGTGTGTTCTTTATTCTGGTCATACAGCACACTGGTCTGTCTGGAGTCTGCACGTTCTCCCTGTGACTGCATGGGTTTCCTCTAGGTGCTCCAGTTTCCTCCCACATCTCAAGGATGTGAGGATCAGTGGGTAAAATGCCTTTAGTGTGTAGGTGTGGGGTAGAATCTGGGGGGGTTGTTGATGGGGATGTGGGGAGAATAAAATGAGTTAGGATAGGATCAGTGTAGAAATGGCTGGTTGATGGTCGGCACAGACTCATTGGGCCAAAGAGCCTGTTCCCATGTTATATCTCTCTATCTCTCTATAACTCTAACAACACATGGTGCCTACATCGTGTACAGACATGATGACATCTTTATGATCTATGTTCATGTGTCTTATACATAAATACGCCACACTGGTTGCCCCATTTGAGGTGTGTGTACACTCATATACACGGTTATTAGAGGTTCATTCTGTTGACTGGCACCTCAGTGGGTTCAGTTCCTCAGCTGAGTATTTGACTCAGATAGAATATAAGACCATAACATATACGAGCAGAATTAGGCCATTCGGCCCATCGAGTCTGCTCCGCCATTCAATCATGACTGATTTTTTTTCAACCCCATTCTCCCACCTTCTCCCTGTAACCCTTAACTCTCTTACCAATCAAGAATCCATCAACCTCTGCCTTAAGTACACCCAATGACTTGGCCTCCACCGTCCTCTGGGGCGGTGAATTCCACCGATTCACTGCCCTCTGGCTGAAGAAATTCCTCCTCATCTCAGTTCTAAAGGGACGTCCCTTTATTCTGAGGCTGTGCCCTCGGATCCTTGACTCTCCTACTAATGGAAACATCCTCTCCACGTCCACTCTATCCAGGCCTTTTAGTATCCTGTAGGTTTCAATGAGATTCCCCCCTCATCCTTCTGAATTCCATCGAGTACAGGCCCAAAGGTATCAAACGGTCTTCACAGGTTAAGCCTTTCATTCCTGGGATCATTCTTGTGAACCTCCTCTGGACCCTCTCCAGGGCCAGCACATCTTTCCTCAGATATGGGGCCAAAATTTGTTCACAGTGGTATATTGTTGCCTTAGTTCCTTGAAATAGGGAACATGGCATAACTCATACTGATCTGTGATTCTTCAACAGTAGCTAATATCAGGAATAGATTCAACCTTGCATTCATTTCAGCCTCTCTAGTTAGAAATGCCACATTGTTCATCTGGTCCCATTTCTGAATCTCTAGTTAGTGCACTAGTCTAGTGACTTTAACTTTCACTCGGGCGGACCTGTTTCCCTTTGCCTTGAGTCATTGTCATTTGCTTCACTTGCCCTCTCTCTACTGTCCACACTGAGTCAAAATGTCAGCCTTTGGACACTTGCCCAAGATTGTTTCAGGAGTACATCTTCCTGACCAATGTCAGTGGTTGTGACAGGGAAACCCATCTCTACTTGGTTGCTGTGTGAAAATAGAAGAGATGATCCATGGGGTAATCTGGACTCAGCCATTTTGCTTTGATGAGCGATATTCCACCTCATAAACATACTTCACCAACAAACCTGCTCACCTCCCACACAATCCCACCATCCTGACGCTTCTAATATTGGAGTCACTGCTTTGGGAGCCAGGACTGCCAATAATGATCTGTAATAAAAAAATGAAACATTATCACAGCGGAAACTGATGGAGTTTCTTCACACCTTCCTTCTCATCCACACATAGTTACATTCCCTTTTGTGCAGAGTACATAAAACAAACAATATTGATTTTTCCCGACCGTCAATCACAACACATACCCAAACTAGAAGCATCACATGCTAGCTTTAGTGTGCTTGCCATACCCAGCATATGAGCAGAGGTTCACCACTCAAACTGCTTTTCGGTCCAATGCCATTTCTCGTCCTTCTTAAGGTTAGTGTAGCGAGGGTCTGAAATAATAAGTAATTATTCCCAGAAGTGAGGGATGCTCCATGATGTTCTTTGGATGCTTGCTTTTATGATAGCGACAATCTCGTTTTGACACTTTTCAACCTGTTAGCATCAATTTTTGGACCTAGTTGTTGGATGAGGGATCATTGATAACATTAACCATTTCTCTTTCCATTGATGCTGCCTGACCTGCGGAGTGTTTCTAACATTTTACCATTTTCTGTTCTATTTCTTCCTGTTTAGCCTGCTGGTCATGTCCCACCACCCTACCATTAATTACACAGGTCTGGCAGCTTAATGTGCTGGTAATTGTCCCCATTAAACCACTTCAACTCATCCTATCACAGACATCCCTTTTGTCCTACACACTCCTGCCCTCCGCCTTCTCTCCCACTGAAAACCTCCTTCCATCTCTCACTTTCCCAGTTCTGACAAAGGGTTGCAGAACCAGAACATTGACTGCTTCTCTTCCCATGAATGTTCCCTGATTTGCTAAGTTTTCCCAGCATTTTGTTTTGTTTTTGCTATAGTAAAGGTGAAGCAATTGGCTATTGAGGAGAGGTGATGTAACGATAGGATGACATCCACTATGACTCTTCTTTTCACAGTGCTGCCAGCTAGTGGTGTAGACTGGAGGTGCAAAGCTCACCAGCACAAAGAGCTAGCAGTGAGTGGCATCCTAACTCTCTTTGTCCTGTGTTGGGTCCAGAGATAAAGGCTGGTAAATTTTGTACCTTCTCACCCTACGCCTTTCATCTACAATGGGTATGGCGCAGGCTGGGATTCCTGAACCATACCAGACAAGTACTGACCAGGGGACACAGGAGCTTCGAGTTCCTGGGCATCAACATCTTGGAGGATCTATCCTGGGCTCAACACGTTGATGCAATCATGAAGAAGGCATGCCAGCGGCTCTACATCATTAGGAGTTTGAGGAGATTTGCTGTGTCACCAAAGATTCTTGCAAATTTCTATAGATGTACGGTGGAGAGCATTCTGACTGGTTGCATCACCGCCTGGTATGGAGGCTCCAATGCACAGGATTGCAGAAGGCTGCAGAGGGTTGTAGACTCAGCCAGCTCCATCGCTGGCACAACCCTCCCCGCCATTGAGGACATCTTCAGGAGCTGGTGCCTCCAGAAGGTGGCATCCATCTCTAAGGACCCTCACCATCCAGGACTTACCCTCTTCTCGTTACTACCATCAGGGAGGAGGTACAGGTGCCTGAAGACCCACACTCAATGATTTAGGAACAGTTTCTTCCCCTCTGACATCAGATTTCTGAACGGTCCATGAAACCCATGAACACTACCTTGTTATTCCTTTTTTTTGCACTATTTATTTATTTTGTACTTTATAGTAATTTTTATGTCTTTGCACTGTACTGCTGCCACAGAACAACAAACCACACCATATAAGTCAGTGATAATAAACCTAATTCGGATTCTGATTCTGAGACTGCAGATGCTGGAATCTGGAACAACACACAAAAGGCTGGAGGAACTCAGCAGGTCAGGCAGCATCTTATGGAGGGTAATGGATAGTCCATGTTTTGGGTCGAGCCTCTTCATCTGGCCACTGGAGCTGACCATAAGGAGCAAAGCATCATCCCACAGGAGGATGCAAAGCACATACCAAAGGGCTGAGGGGAGACCTGATAGATGTTTATGAGAGGCATAGTTAGAGAGGCAGAATTCTTTCCCCAGCATAGAAATGTCAAGTACTAGAGGACATGCATTTAAAGTGAGGGGAGGAAAGTTGAATGGAAAGGAGTTGAAAGGAGCGGTGTAAGTTTTCATCGAGTGATAGGTGCTGGAATGGGTTGCCGGGGGTAGTGGTAGAAGCAGATATGATTGTGGCATTTAAGATAAGATATTTTTATTAATCACATGTACATTGAAACACACAGTGAAATGCATCTTTTGCGTAGGGTATTCTGGGAGCAGCCCGCAAGTGTCGCCACGCTTCCTACGCCAACATAGCATGCCCACAACTTCCTAACCTCTACACCTTTTGGAATGTGGGGTGGGAGGAAACCGGAGCACCCGGAGGAAACCCATGCAGGCACGGGGAGAACGTACAAATTCCTTACAGACAGCGGCCAGAATTGAACCCGGGTTGCTGGCGCTGTAATAGCGTCACGCTAACCGCTGCACTACCATTTGGTAGACAGGTGAATATGCAGGGAATAGAGGGATATGGATCATGTGCAGGCAGAAGAGATTGAGTTTAATTCGGTCACGTGTTTGGCGCAGACATCGTAGGCTGAAGGGCCTGTTCCTGTGCTGTACTGTTCTATGTTCTACATTCTATGTTCAAATGTGCTGGACTATTAAATATTCTTTGGCAAGTTCAAGAGCAACCTGGAAGGACCAATGTATACTCTCTTTACCAGGAATTCTCCTCTCCAGTGAATGAATGAAAACAAATATTTTACTGAGTGAATGCTTTGAAAGTGATTCGTTATTGTTAAGACATAATTCAACATGTAGCTGAGAACTGTGATTAAAAAAGAAACATTTGTATTTTTTATTTACCCCAAATTTCTAAAATTATTTTTGAAGTGCAGTCCTTCTTGTTAAGTAAGTAAATGCAGCAACTGATTTACACACAGCAAGATTCCATAAGCAGCACATTGAATGACCAGTGAAGAACGATGAGCTCTGGTGGTGAGTTCTGCCCAGACGTTCTTCCTCAACCAATGGTCAATTACGTCATCGCTAATGTGGGAAGTTGCTTTGGGGAAAAGTGGATGCATCAATGTTACAATGGGGAACTTCACTTCAAAAGTAAAGGCCTCTGGGAGAATCTGTGAAAGGTGTGACGGAAGTGCAAGACTGTCTTGATGTGTTAAAGATGAGTACTGTCTTGCATTGGCATGGCAGATAATTCTACCACTTGTATCATACGTGTGAGCGGCAACAGCTCTCGGTGAATTCCGCCCATCTACGTATCTGTTTCCTGGACTATCTGAGCTTGTGGTTAATGTGGCCCCAGAACTCAGATAAGATCAACATGACCCAGTTGTCATCATCAGTTGGCAGATGGTCATCTCTCTGTTGTTTCCCGTCCTTCTTCACTTCTTCTCAGACGCAGTACCTTCACCTTCCAACAGCCCCCAGAAGCTGGTTCTCAGGATGTGCGAAGGGAGGAAATCAAACCCGAGTTGACTCACTGAACCATACGCGGAATCCCACGCGTGTTTCATCACTAAAGAGTATCGCTTTTCCAACTTTCAACAAATCCTATCAATTTCCATTTGCAATAGTAAGTTACGATGCAACGTACACAAACCCGCTCTTCAAAGGAGAGGAGACACAAGAGGCTGCAGGTACCGGAATCTAGGGCAACACGCGAAAAGCTGCAGAAACTCAGAGGGTCAGGAGGGAAATGGACAACTCGAGCGCCAGGCGCCAGCGGTCCGTCCACCGTGGCCATCTGGATCTCTTGGTTGCCAGCCATTTTAATTCTCCTCCCCGTTCCTACACTGTCCTCTGGATAGTCTACAACCGGACGGCGTGAACATTGAAATCTCCAGCTTCCAATAAACTGCTCCCCCTGCCCCGTTCTCTATCCCCCTGATCTACCCCGTCCTTCCTACACTCACCCCAGCCCCCATCACCCTGTTTCTTTCCCCTACCCCACCCACTCCGTCTGCCCGTCACCCACACACCCCTCCCACTGGTTCTCCCCTCTCTGCTGTTCCCACCTGCCCTCCCGACCTCCCTCCCCCGATTCCACGCTCCACCTTCCTCTCCTATCAGCTTCCATCATCTGCAGCCCTCCACCTACCACCTCCTGGCCTCTCACTATCTCCCCTCCCCCATCTGCCTATCACTCCCCCCCCTCACCTGGATCCCACCTATACCCTGCCAGCTCTTGCTCCACCCCTTCCCTTCCACCTCTTTATACTGGCAGGCACGGTAGTGCAGCGGTTCGCGTAACGCTGTTACAGCGCCGGCGACCCGGGTTCAATGCCGGCCGCTGTCCGTAAGGAGTTTGTACGTTCTCCCCGTGTCTGCGTGGGTTTCCTCTGGGTGCTCCGGTTTCCTCCCACATTCCAAACACTTACGGGTTAGGAAGTTGTGGGCATCCTATGTTGGCGCTGGAAGCGTGGCGACACTTGCGGGCTGCCCCCAGAACACTCTACGCAAAAGATGCATTTCACTGTGTGTTTCGATGTACATGTGACTAATAAATAAATCTTATCTTACTGGCTATCTCCCCTCTTTGAGTCCAGATGAAGGGTCTTGACCCAAAATGTCGACTGTCCATTTCCCTCCAAAGGAGAAGAGATGATTCAGTCCCTAAACCATGTTTTACCATTCTAATGACTTATATCAAATCCATCTTCTGGCTCCATAACCCTTTACTTCCAAAGTCCCTGTCTCACCACCCTCCATCCTCACCACACCCACCCTATCATGCACCAACAGTCTTTAGCGGTGGAAACGTTCCAAATTTCCACACCATTTAACATGAAGAAATAGCTCCCTTCTGTTTCATTCCTGGTCTCAGAAGAAGTAGCTTCTCCAATTCCACTCATCAAATCTTTTTAACGCTTTGATCAAAACACCCCCTCCCAAGCTTCCACATTCTGGAGAAGAAAAGCCACAGCTATACAATCTGTTTTACCCCATGAGTTTGAATCAAAAATACCTATAAGGAGCAACAATTTGTGAGTGACAGTATGTTTCAGCACTGGTATGGCCCTGTTGAAAGCTCTAATATTCAGTCTTTAGAAGGTCACCCAATCTGTTAAGGACCAGTATATCATCATGCAAGAGGTTTAATAATGTGACCTTATTCTTACCTCATTAATCACCTGACTAGAAGTAAACACATACCAAGCAGGCAGCCGTGTTGAAATGTTATTCCTTATGTTTAAGATATACTGTCATTTCCACCCTGACCTTTAGAAATCCCACAATCTTTACATTGACAAATTCCAGACTATTGCATCCATTGCCCTGACTCACTTTAAGAAGATACACAGCTACACTAGGTGAAGCCAGCTCACCCTGTATGCCATGTACCTGAACCTCTGGACCAGCCTACCATGCGGGACCTTGCCAAATGCCTTACTGAAGTCCATAAAGACTATGTCTATTGCTCTGCCTTCATCAACCTGCTTTGTTACCTCCTCAACAAACTCAATCAAATGAGTGAGACTGGAATTCCCCCACACAAAGCCATTCCAAACGTACAGAAATCCTGTCCCTTGGAATTCTCTCCAATAATTTCCCCACCAATGATGTAAGGCTCACTAGCCAGTAGTTACCTGGCTTAAGCATGCTGACCTTCTTAAATAAAGGAACAACATTAGCTACCCTCCAGCCTTCTGGTATGTCGCCAGTGGCTAACGAAGATGCAAAAATCTCTGTCAGGGCCTCAGCTTCTTTGTTTCCAGTAGCAACCTGTGATTTATCTGCACTAATGGGTTTTCCAAGACATCTAACAACTTCACCTTCTCATTACCTGCATGCTCCAGACAATCAATGTATCCCTTCCTGAACTCACTATCCTCCACATCCTTCTTGGTGAATACAGACAAGAATTATTCATTTATACCTCACCCACATCACCTGGCTCCTTTGTTCCCACTCTTTCCATAGCTACCCTCTTGCTCCTTAGGATAACTTAGGATTTTCCTTAGTCTTACCTGCCAAGGATATTTCAGGACCTCTTTTTGCCTTCCTAATTTAATTTTTCTCTCCTAAACCCTCTATATTCCTCAAGGGATTTGAATGTAGTTGCCTATACTAGTCATATGCTTGATATTTTCTCTTGATCAAGTCTTCAATAAACTTTGTCATCCAAGGTTACCTAATCTTGCCATCTTTCCCTTTTACCCTTACTGCAACATGTACGCTTGTAAACTCTCTTTTAAAAGACTCCCACTTGTCAGATGTTGTTCCACCCACAAGCATCTGCTCCCAATCTACTTTCAGCAGGTCCTCTCTTGTGCTATCGAAATCAGCCTTCTATAAACTTGAGGATCAACATTATCCCTTTCTATAAACACCTTGGAACTTCCAAAATTGTGGCAACTGTTTCCAAAATGTTCCTCAACCAACACTTCCATCACCCGCCACGTTTTATGTCCTAAGATGAGGTCAAGTACAGCCCTTCCCTGGTAGGACTATCTACTTTTTGTCTCAGAAAACTACCTTGGACACACTTAACAAATTTCACCCCACCTAAGCCCGTTGCCTTTCGGAAATCCCAGTCAATTTTAGGGAAGTTAAAATACCCACTACTATAACCCTATTGCTTTTACATATTCTGCAATTTGCTTACATATCTGTTCCTCTAATTCCGGCTGACTATTGCAAATCAGATTAGCTTAGACGGGATATCTCGGTTGGCATGGATGAGTCGGGCCATAGGGCCTGTTTCCTTGCTGTATTACTCAATGACTCTATGACTGCAGTGTAAACCCAGCAAAGTGATCGCCCCTCTCTTATTCCTAAGTTCTACTCATATGGCCTCATTGGAGGATCCCTCCAGGATATCTCTTCTACATACTGCTATGATGTTATCCCTAATCAGCAGTGCGAATCCCCATCCTCTTTTCTTTCTCCCTTTGTCACGTCTGAAACTTCTATATCCCAGAACAATATGCTGCCAGTCCTGCCCTTCACTCAACCACATTTCCATGATTGCAACATATCATATTCCCACACGCTGATCCACACTCTCAACTCATCTGACCTTGCCTGTGAGGCTCCTTGCACTAGAGCAAACACAGTTGAGCCACCCACCTCCCCTCCCCATGCTCCCTAACCTGTCTCTGTCTGCTCTGCCCACTGGACTTGCTTGATTTATCCTCTACATTCAGGTCAATCTCCTCACCGGCCACAGAATTTGCCACCACCACATCCTGGCCAAATTAGTTTAAACCCTCCCAAGTAGCAGAAGCAAACTTCCCTGCAGGACATTGGAGCCTTCCAATTTAAATGTAATCTGTCCTTTTTGTACAGGTCCCACCTTCCCCAGAAGTGATCCCACTAATTCAAATACCTCCTGCACTAGTTCTTTAGGCACACATTCAACTGTCCTTTCCTCCAGTGATTACCCTCACCAGCATGTGTCGCGGGGAGTAGTCCTGAGATTTTGACCACAGAGGTCCAGCTTTTTAACTTCTGCCTAACCCTCTAACTTCATTCTGCAGGACTTCATCCCTCTTTCTTCCTATGTGATTTGTATCAATGTGTACAACAACCTCTGGCTGTTCTCCGTCCCCCTTCAGAATGTTCTGCCCCCACTCCCACACATCCCTGACCCTGGCACCAGGGAGGCAACAGACCATTCCGGGGTCTCTCTCTTGGCCACAGAAATGCCTGTCTTCCACCTCACTGTCTGACACTGTCTCCCTCTGTTTTTGTATTAAACAGTCACTTCTGCTGCTTTCTAATCTAATGGAAATTTTCCTGAATCTCGGGAAATTTGAAAGATTAAAACCAAGGCACCTCAGTAGCCATTTCTTTAAGGAGCCCAGCATAAGGTCCTTCAGGACACAAGAACGTCAGCAGTTTGCTCAGTACCATCCGAAATAAGTATCAGCTGCCTCTTGTAACAGCCCTGTCTTTAGTTGGATTCAAATGTGATGCTGATAAGTGCACAGGTCCTCCCCAGGTTATGACGGGATCCTGCTCCTGAGATCTTTTCGTAACCCAAAGTCGGAAATGTGGCCTCCTGGCAGTATATTTAAACAAAAACATCAGCCAACCAAGGGCAATGTGTAGCTAAACCAGGGCATTTAACTCAAACCATTCAGATTTCTCTGCAGAATGCAAAATGAACAGAGTTCCTAAGCAGCAGAAGATGCCGGCAGCCCCCGCAGCAGACAGCAAATCCATCCCGCCGGTCTCCCAAACATTCGTTTGTATGTACAGGCTGTCCATAAGTTGGGTGTTCGTAACCTGGGGAGGACCTGGATGCATTCCACAGTAGAACATAGAACATTACAGCACAGTACAGGCCCTTCGCCCCACAATGTTGTGCTGACATTTTATCCTGCTCTAATATCTATCTAACCCTTCCCTCCCACATCGCCCCCTATCTTTCTGTCATTCATGTGTCTATCTAAGAGTCTCTTAAATGTCCCTAATGTATCTGCCCCCACAACCTCTGCCGGCAGTGCGTTCCACACACCCACCACTCTCTGTGTAAAAAAACTTACTCCAATCACCTTAAAATTACACCATGTACATGGGGAAAATTGAAATTAATGTGCCGAAAAGATGTGCAAAAGGAGAGGAAGATTCCCCAAGCAGTAGTTGGTCTCAATATCTTTAGTGGTCTTCAGTTTGACTTCATAGGTTTGACTTCATTCTTCAGTTTCAGACTGTCATTATGATGTCCTTCCCAATTACCTGTCTTCATGAATATCCAGTAAACTTAATCCAAGGAAAAACCTTAGCAAGGTTCAGCTGGCCATTAACTTCATATTCTTTCGGTCTGTTATATTAAATATATAGCCTGTGGATGATTAAATCACAGGGACGTTAATGTGCTCGTCTTTATTTCCATGCCTGAGTTACAACTTGGAGCATGGAACTTTTCAGTACAGGAGAAGATGCTTCAGCCCATCAATTTTGCACCAACTTCTTTAAAGCTCTACTCAATTAGTTCCACAAAGCCAGTGGATTCTCCAAAGCTCCACAACACTCCTTTCCAAACATAAATCCAGATCCCTTTTGAGTTGTCATCCCTTGCACTTTCAGGAAGTTCATTCCAGATCAGAACTGCTCCTCAGATAAACAGTTCCTCCTCAGCTCCCATCTGGCTCTGTGTCTTTATGTCATCTAACAAGATGACACAAAGGCACACAACCAACCTCTGTAACTGGATCCTTGACTTTCTAACAAACAGACTGCAATCAGTGTGGATAGGCAGCAATACCTCCGGCACGATTATTCTCAACACTGGTGCCCCACAAGGCTGCGTCCTTAGCATTCTACTCTACTCCCTATACACTTACGACTGTGTGGCCAGATTCTGCTCTAACTTCATCTACAAGTTTGCAGATGATACCACCGTTGTAGGCCGTATCTCAAACAGCGATAAGTTGGAGTACAGGAAGGAGATAGAGAGCTTAGTGGAAGGGTGTCATGACAACAACCTTTCCCTCAATGTCAACAAAATAAAAGAGCTGGTCATTGACTTCAGGCAAGGAGGCCGTGTACATGCACCTGTCTACATCAATGGTGCTGAGGTCGAGAGGGTTGAGAGCTTCAAGTTCCTGGGAGTGAACATCACCAACAGCTTGTCCTGGTCAAATCACGTAGATGCCACGACCAAGAAAGCTCATCAGCGCCTCTACTTCCTCAGGAGGCTAAAGAAATTTGGTTTGTCCCCTTTGACTCTCACCAGCTTTTACCTATGCACCATAGAAAGCATCCTATCTGGATGTATCATGGCTTGGTACGACAACTGCTCTGCCCAAGACCGCAAGAAGCTGCAGAGAGTTGTGGACACAGCCCAGCGCATCACGGACACCAGCCTCCCCTCCTTGGACTCTGTCTTTACCTCTCATTGTCTTGGTGTAGCAGCCAGCATAATCAAAGACGCCACCCACCCAGAACATTCTCCCTTCTCTCCTCTTCCATTGGGTAGAAGATACAGGAGCCTGAGGGCACGTACTACCAGACTTAAGGACAGCTTCTACCCCACTGTGATAAGACTATTGAATGGTTCCCTTATACAATAAGATGGACTATGACCTCACGATCTATCTTCCTGTGACCTTGCACCTTATTGTACTGCACTTTCTCTGTAGCTGTGACACTTTACTCTGTACTGTTATTGTTTTTACCTGTACTACTTCAATGAATTCTGTACTAACTCAATGTAACTGCACCGTGTAATGAATTGACCTGTACGATCGGTTTGTAAGACAAGCTTTTCACTGTACCTCGGTACAAGTGACAATAATAAACCACTACCAATACCAAATGTCAGGTACCAAGGTGTCATGGCACCCCACTCCACAAACCCCAATCCCCTCCTCAGTTTTCTCACCTAAATTGCTTTTACTCTTGTCTTGCACCTGACTTGTCTAGGTATATCAGACTGTGGGCCAAGTGCTGGATAATGGGATTAACGCAGATGGACCGAATGGGCTGTTTCCATGCTGTCTGACTCTGTGAACAGGCTTGGTAATTGGTAATTGGCTTATTATTATCACATGTACCAAGATACAGTGAAAAGCTTTTGTTTGTGTGCCATCCACACAGATCATTCCATGCATAAGTCCGTTGAGGTCGCACAAAAGGGAAAAAAAAATACAGAATAAATTGTTACACAGGAAGTGCAGTGCAGATAGACAATCAGATGCAAGGCCATGCTGAAGTAGATTGAGTTCATCTTAAGCGTACAAGAGGTCCCTTCAAGAGTCTTATAACAGCGGGGTAGAAGCTGTCCTTGAGCCTGGTGGTACGTGCTCTCAAGCTTTTGTATCTTGAGCCCAATGGGAGAAGGGAGAAGAGAGAATGACCGGGGTGTGAGGGGTCCTTGATTATGTCGGCTGCTTTCTCGAGGCAGCGGGAAGTGTAGATGGAGTCAGTGGAGGGGAAGTTGGTTTGCGTGATGGACTGGGCTGTGTTCACAACTCTCTGCAGTTTCTTGCAGTCTTGAGCACAGCAGTTGCTGTACCAAGCTGTGATGCATTAGGATAGGAAGCTTTCTATGGTGCACCTGTAAAAATTGGTGATAGTCATTGAGGACATGTGATAGACTTTGTAATAGTATTGGGATAGCAGCAACAAAACAGCAACAATACTACTTTCAAATGGTGTATCCAAATGTACAAAGCAAGCATTGCATCAATTTTCATTAAAATTCAGCCAGAACAAATACTTTAAGCAGTGAGTGAGGAACATGCCATTCTCCTTGTGGAGCAGTAGGTTACTATTGGCAGTCCATTTGGTTAGTTGTTTATGCTTTGAGAACGATATTAATGAAATCCATACTACACAGTGTAATGTTTCCCTGGCTGCTGTCCATCATACACAGTAGAAGTCAGTGTCTGTGGCCCAGCTGTTGCTCTAACCTCTGACATCTTCAAGAAAAGCTCTACCAACGTTCCTTCCTTGACCTGGCTGGAGGTGGGTTGGTGGCAGTGCTGGGGCTGGGGGTTGGCGAGGGCTCAGTGGTTTACAGGAGGAGGAAGGTGAGAGAAGGAATGCGGTCCCCAAACGTCGTAACACTCCAGTCAGTTGTAGGGAGTCATGAAGAGTTGGCATTTCTGTTTGGAGACATTCCTGGAAGGTTTCATTGAATGATCTTCCCTTCCAATCATCATGGCCAGCAAGACATATGTTTTTCTAAAAAAAACTAGCGTAGTAAAGTAAGAAAATTAATCTAATGCACAATTTTTAGAGTCATAGAGAGAGAGTTATAGAGCAAACCCGTGTGGAAACAGCTCCTTGTCCACTGGGTCTGCGCTGACCTTAACTGCCCATTTACTAACCCTACATTAATCTCATTTTTTATTCTCCCGGCACCTCAACTCCCCCTCCAGATTCTACCACTCACTGACACACACTAGGGGCAATAATTTACAGCGGCCAATTAAACTACCAAGCCTCACGTCGTTGGGATGTGGAAGGAATCTGAAGCCTCCAGGGGAAATCCACACAGTCACGGGGAGAACTTGCAAACTCCACACAGACAGCACCGGAGGTGAGGATTGAACCAGGGTCACTGGCACTGGATTTTGGGCAAAATCTTGTGGGCTAAATGAAAGTGGAGGGGATCTCGACTTTGGTCACATGGTATTTCCACCTGCATGGATTGGACTGAACCTGTTCAGGGAAGATCAAGTAGCACCAGCCATAATGTTCATCTTATTGCTGTTTTCATGAGTCACGAATTTACGTTGTGCGATGAATGACTGGCCTATAACGGATACTGCAAACAGTAGATATCTTTATTAGTCACATGTACATTGAAACACACAGTGAAATGCATCTTTTTGCGTAGAGTGTTCTGGGGGCAGCCTGCAAGTGTCGCCAAGCTTCCCGTGCCAACGTAGCATGCCCACAACTTCCTAACCCATACATCTTTGGAATGTGGGAGGAATCCGGAGCACCTGGAGGAAACCCACGCAGATATGGGGAGAACGTACAAACTCCTTACAGACAGCGGCCGGAATTGAACCGGGGTCACTGGCGCTGTAAAGTGTTATGCTAACCACTACACTACCGTGCCTGCTCGGTAGGTACCCCACACTGCAGTAGGTACTGTCACACAGTCTGAAGCTGTGCTGTCAGAGGTTGGAGGAACATACCCAGGGTGCAGAGGTGTTGTGCCTCAATGGCTCTGAAATTTCATACAGAGCAGCACAGTGGTGCAGTTAGAGTCACTGTCTCACAGCCAGAGATCCAGGTTCAGCCCTGACCTCGAGCACTGTCCCTGCCCTGGTTTCCTCCCCCATCCCAAAGGTATGCAGGTTGGTAGGATAATTGATGGCTGTAAATTGCCCCTTGAGTGTAGGTGGTTGCCGTATCTTAGGGGGGGAGGGTTTGATGAGAATGTGGGGAGAATAAAATGAGATTGACGTAGGATGAGTGTAAATGGGTGATTGATGGTTGGTGTGGTGTCAGTGAGCTGAACGGCCTGTTTCCTTCTGCAACTATGGCTCTAAGGTCAAATCCGTGGGTTGAAATTTCTCTGATCTTCTACCACTTGTGAATAGATTCATCACAACAGTGCTGGAGAAAGAAAAAAGCTATCCACACACCGTTATAATTCCTGAAATTTACCTTGAACGTAGCTGCAATAGTTCTGGAGGTCAAAATTAAATAAGAGGTTGAGGGGGAGATGGGTGGAAAGTTGAATGCCAACGAACAGTTAGGTCAGGGGTTAACATGAAGGCAGCTCAACCTATTCAGGATAGACATCACCTAAAGCTAAAGCTAGCACCACTCCTCTCATCCAGAGAGGAGCAAAGGATGCCATGAACAAAATAAACTACAAATGGTGCATGGATTAATGGAAGCACTCCCTGCTCTTAGTCAGACACTGGTACATCCCACTCCAAGAGGAATGACCAGAAAATCAGTTCTTAAGTGAAGTGCTGGGGGTGCTGAACTGTCAGATGTACCGGTTTTCAGAAGAGATGTCAAACCAAGGCCATCTTAGATGTCTGTATCGGAAGCCTTAAAGCAAAAGATGGTGGAAAGGATCAACAGGTCAGGCAGCAACAATGGAATAAGAAACAGAACCACTGCCTTTCCATTACAACCATTACAAGGTTATCGATCAGTAACATTAGTCTCCACAATCTTACCTGACCTGCAATCTCCACTACGTACCTCTACAATTTCTGCACAATCCTACCTGACCTGTGATTTCCACCATTTTTGCTTTTTATTTTAGATTTCCAGCATCTGTAGTCTTTCATTTCTTTATTATTGAAGCATTCCATCCAGCATCCCAATTCTCTCTTGACAAATAACTAAACAACAGACGTGGGGTTGTGGTCATTTGTTGACTGTGGGGGTCAGGGCTAGTACTTGCGAGGTGAGGGTTTGTCGACTGGGGAAAATAGCCTCAACATGGAGCTGGCATAGATTCGATGGGCTGAAGATCCTATGTCATAAGGAAATGTAAAAAAGATGCATACTTAGGATCCCACCCTGACCCCTGTGTCCTTAACCATGACCACCCCATTTCCAATATCCATTGCTACCATGCACACAAATTGTTTGTTCATTACATGTCAGCAGGAGCAACATCCAATTTTCTGTACAGCAATTGGAATGCCCTTAGATCACAAACTGCACTATATAAACAGAAGGCACCTTTGTTTAAAAGATTTCTGGTTGCAAATTCTCATACAAGTCTTCCAGAGGGAAGGAAGGAGATGAGACTTTGCTTAATGAGGAAGAATTCTCTTTTTTCTATTGCACAAATATGCTTCATCCTGGCAGAAACTGTATTATTTTTAGTACCATGCATTCATGGAAAACAAAAAAGGCAAAAAGATTAAATATTCACTGGCGCCTCAGAAAAAATGAAACAGCTTTTGTGCTTGAAGGGCATCAAGTTAGATTCTGTGAAATAATTCAATCCATTTACACTAAAGCTACAATAATCTGCCAGAGAAACAAAGGACTGCAGATGCAGGAATCTAGATGAAAAACACAATGATGCTGGAGGAACTCAGCAGGCCAGGCAGCATCCGTGGAGAATAATTTGCTATCTGACTATTCAGAAATCCCAATCGTTCAGTATCTGGCTCACCAGGTGATGACGCACATTCCCTTTCTACTTGTCAGCACCTTGGTTTCTGTACTCCACAACTACTCACCAAGGTCCCAATTCCTGCACTCTTTCCACTGGCTGGCACCGTGGATACCCTTCTCACTTTCCATTTGCCAGGGCTCCAGTTAGTTACACCCCTTCCCCTCATGAGGCCCCAGTTCCCACACTTCCCTTTCTCCCCCAGGCTCTGGATTAAATACTGTCTTTAAACTCCTCTGCACTCCTTTGAAAATTACCCAGTTCTGTTTCCCACACACGCTTTTAACTTCACTGGAAAATTTATTATTGTACTGTCTAATCACTTACAGAAAATGAAAATAGAATGTGTGCTGGAGCAGTTATAGAACAACTTCCAAGAGTTTGGAAAAGCTGCTGGTCCGACACCATCACAGACCCAAAGGTGCCGGATTAACAGAGTTTGAAATGAGCTGCCTACTGCTTTAAGAATTCTTTCGGTATTGATGCAAATCAACAAGTTGAATTCTGTCTCACAGCACATCTATTAAAAGGCAGTTGGACAGGTATATGGATAGAGGCATTTAGAGGACCATGGGCTAAATGCAGGGAAATGGAACTATCTTGGATGGGCATCTTGGTCGGCATGGAACAATTGGGAAGAAGGGCCTGTTCCTGTGCTGTAAGACTTTGTGACTCTCTGACTCTAACCTCTTTAGCTACTGTCAATAAACGTAGTGGCCAACCCAGTGGCCAACCAAAAAAATGTAGTGGCCAACCCAATGGCCAACCAAAAAAAATGTAGTAGCCAACCCAATGGCCAACCAAACAAAATGCAGTGGCAAACCCAGTGTCCAACCAAAAAAAGCTATCAATAAATGTAGTGGCCAACCCAGTGGCCAACCAAACAAAATGTAGTGGCCAACCAAAAACAAATGCAGTGGCCAACCCAGTGGCCAACCAAAACAAAATGCAGTGGCCAACACAATGGCCAACCAAAAAAAGCTGCTATCAATAAATGTAGTGGCCAGCAATACGGAAACACATCTAGTTCTTGTCCTCCAGAGGAGGAATTCTGCTGTCCTTACTTAGTAAGGATTATATGTGACTCCAGGCCCACCCATGTGGTTGCCTCTTAACTGTCTCCTCATTTCAAGGCGCAGTCAGAGATGGAATATGAATGCCGAGCTTGCCAGTCACTCTGCAGACCATGAACATAAAAAGATTTGCTGTGAAGTGCCACCCTCCCCTCAGGCATTTTATTCAATTGGTGGGGATTTGAAATCACAAATGGTATATATAAACCCTGGAATGTGCAGAACACTTTTGTACCCTTAACTGCTATAACAACTGCAACTTGTACCTTGAGGGTACCACAATAGTGCAGCTTGTAGAGTTGCTGCCTCATAGCTTCAGAGACATGGGTTCAATCCTGACTTTGGGGCCCTGTCTGGGTGGAGATTACGCGTTCTTCCTGTGACAGCGTGGGTTCCCGCAAGGTACTCTGGTTTCCTCCTATATCCCAAAGATGTGGGGATTGGTAGGTTAATTGGCCGCTGTAAATTGCCCCTAGTGTGGAGGTGAGTGGGAGAATCTGAGGGGGGGATGGAATGGGATTGGGGTAAATGGGTGCTTGAAGGTCAGTGTGGATTCGGTGGGTCAAAGGGCCAGTTTCTGTGTTTTATGATTCTATACAGTGCCAGCCACCTGGGTTCAATTCCTGCCGCTGTCTGTAAGGAGTTTGTACGTTCTCCCCACGTCTGCATGGGTTTCCTCCAGGTGCTCCGGTTTCCTCCCATATTCCAAGGATGTACGGGTTAGGAAGTTGTGGGCATGCTATGTTGGCACCGGAAGCGTGGCGACACTTGTGGGCTGCCCCCAGAACACTCTGCGCAAAAGATGCATTTCACTGTGTGTTTCAATGTACATGTGACTAATAAAGATATCCTATCCTATCATGTAGGAACATGTGTTTAGCCAACCACTTATCATTATATAGCTGGATTTATTTACTTTGTAATGTATAGTAATTTTATGTCTTTGCACTGTACTGCTGCCTCAACTGATTGCACATCATATAAGACCGTCATAATAAACCTGATTCAGATTCTGATGAGGTTTGTATATCTTCTAGTCTTCAGATTTCATTGAAGGTTCTTGCTCCCATCTTAGGGATGAATTTTTTAACTGCTTCCTGTGTTTCAGAAGTACTTGGAGATCATTATCGATTTATTCCACTCTTTTATTTACAATGAAAATTAAGCCATAATTCACATGCCTCTTATGCATGTGCTCTCCGTTAAGATTGAATCCCATTGGGAGGAAAATAAGGGGTTCCAATTCCTCCCCAAATAACATAGTGAAGTGGTTCAAGCTTCAGAGATATATTGAACAAAGAATTGGGATTAATGTTTCCAAGCAGCCAAGTTCAGTCGAAAGGACATTTCTCTTTGACCACAGGATGTCACAACGTGCTCCATGGACAACAAGTTGCATTGTTTGAGCATAGTTGGTCAGGCGGACAGTCAGATCAAAGACCCACAAGGATCTTTGATCTAACTGAGGGGTTAAACTGAGTCAGAGAGATTCCCCTATTGCTTCTAGGGAACATATCAGATGGATAAGTGTTTAATTTTGAATTAGAAAGCATTTCGTAAACTTGCTTTTCATTAAACCTTTAACTAAGGCAGCTTAGAGCATCATTACCAAGCCAGAATACAGTCTAAGGCTCGCTAATGATGACAATTTACAGAATTGTCACTGGCAAGATCAAGAATTTTTGTTAATTCTTTATAACCTTGAGCTGAGCAACTTAAAGCCTTATTTCAGAGGGCAGTGAAGAGTCAACCATATTAGAGCTGAGACCAGACAGACAAGGCAGCTTTACACAAAGGAACATTAGAAACATAGTTTTTTAAAAAATAGCAACCCCATTGTATGCTGATTATCATCACAGATATTAAATTTTCACTCAAGTATTTAAATAAGCTGCTATGGTGGGATTTGAATTCCCATCTCATGGATCATTCGCCCAGGTCTCCGGATTACTAGTCTGTTGATATTAACACCAAACAGCTGGATACTGCTGTAGATTCCTTTCCCCGAAGTGGACTGGCCTCCCAATAACTACTGCAGGGAAGATCCCTGGAATTAGCATTAACTGAATTACAGAGTGATTGTTCCTGGGAACTTTTTTGCCAGTTTTTTCTCTTGCCACCTCCATATCCATTTGTTCCTTAGGTTAATGTGGCTGAGCTTTCATGGGAACTGCCAGTGCCATATCTTGGTGTCAAAGATACATGTTATGAAACTTGAGCAGCGAGATGTCTTGTTAATCTTATAAATGGTCACTTTGATTCTCATCCACCTCTTCAAGTCCATCCATACTCATGCCCACTTTCCTGATCTGTAGCACGCTACAATGATTTGTGTCTCTGTACTCCTCCAGTTTGTGCTGTGGCCATATGATGGGATTCAGCTGAAGGAGAACAGACAACTCTCAAACTGATCACCGGTAGGATTAATTGTACCTTTTAGCATTAATGATATCAAGTGCCTCTTTAATAGAGGAGACAGGGGTAGATGCAAGTATCTGCAAACTGGAACAGAGCCAGTGCCAACCCTCTTCAACATCTGAAAAAGGTCAACTCTCTCACTGATGTTACAAGACAACCAGTAGAAGCTAACCGGGGAGATTTTCACTGTAAGGGCAAGAACACTTGCACTAGTGATCACACCTACTCAACACTGCTGTCAAGTGGGTATTGGACACCTCACCCAGCACGGACAAAAGTATGTGAACACTGCCATTGAGGACATCTTCAAGAGGCGGTGCCTCAAGAAGGCAGCATCCATCATTAAGGACCTTCACCATCTAGGATATGCTCCCTTCTCATTACTACCATCGAGGAGGAGGTACAGAAGCCTGAAGACCCACACTCAACATTTCAGGAACAGCTTCTTCCCCTCCGCCATCATATTTCTGAATGGTCCATGAACCCATGAACACTACCTCGTTATTTCTCTTTTGTACTATTTATTTATTTTTGTAACTTATAGTAATTTTTATGTCTTGCACTGTGCTGCTGCCACAAAACAACAAATTTCACGACGTATGTCAGTGATAATAAATCTGATTCTGATTCCGATTCCAATTCTGAATTGACCCTGTCCGCCGTCACTCTTCATTACAAAGTTAGAAACTGTCCTATCCTGGGATAAGACTACAGTAGACTTTTAAATGCACCAGGCACAGCCAAAGACAAACCAATCCATCACTACCCTCTGTATTGTTGTGACATCAGTGGGTTAAATGGTAATGAAGTGGCTACAGGGAACCAAAAGGTAGGTTGCCAGCACCTTGGTCCTTGCACTCATCCAGCTAGCACAAGGTTCTTATACTCCATGTGTACGAGAACGGAGACTGTGGGGAGAATGAGCGAACTGACCACAACAGCGTGATGTGGGGGCATCAATCACATGGTAACAGGGAACAGGATAATTAGTGGGGTATACACTGCCTCCCTAAAACCATGAGTGTTGAATCCCAAAGACGTATTTGCCTGCCTCATGCCGGGGTTAAGGACATCTCATATAAAAGGCAGAGAGTTTGAATCAACTGGTCTTTTTCAAGCTGGAAGGGTTTAAGTGGCGGAGTGCAAAAAGGATCAGTTCATGGCTCTTAAAACACTGTGACAGAAGCAACAGTGGGCATGAACAGTAAGCAAGTGAGACTGCTTTTCAATCACCAGAGCTTCTTATAAAGATCACACCTGGTACTGGACAATTTAACACTTCCCTCCTCAAGATGTGGGATAAGTGTAGACAGCATAGATGCAGTGGACCGAAGGGCCTGTTCCTACACTGTACAACTCTATGACTCTAAGACAGGATTCAAGGAAGCATTAGAGATGGTGGCTTTGTCAGCGGGATATACAGTGAGCCACCCTACCTAGAATTGTACCGTAGGGCACAATACAACAATGTTTAGATTCAGACAACTAGGCTTTAGTCTGAATCAAAACTGGTGATCAGAGAAATGTTTTATCCACTACGACTGATTATTTTAGGTGGTGGCCTTTCCTCCCCGATATTACTTGCAACCCACAACTGGATGTAGTTCTAGCAGAGGGAAGTGTGGGCAGCACAGTGGTGCAGCTAGTAGAGTCACTGCCTTACAGCGCCGGGGACCCGGGTTCAATCCTGCCCTCAGGTGCTGCCTGTGTGGAGTTTGCACGTTCTCCCTGTGACCATTTGGGTTTCCCCTCGGTGCTCTGCTCCCTCTCACATGCGGGTTGGTAGATTAATTGACTGCTGTAAATTATCAGGACTGAAGATAGGGAAAGGGGAGAGGAAGAAAACTTTTTCAAAGTGGGCATCCTTGAAGAGTGTGGGTAAGTGGAAGGATTGGGGTGAAGGGGAGTTGAGGAAAATGTGCAGAGAATAAAATATGGGATTAAAGTAGGATTAGTGAAATTGGGTGGGTTATAGCCAGCATTGACTTGATGGGCTGAAGGGCCTATTTTTGCCCCGTATTTTTCAATGAGAGACACAGTGTGCTTCTTATAAAGTATCCCTTTTTTGGCTAAAGCCTACACTAGAATCCATCATACCTTATGTTCTGCTTCAGACATTAATCCTCACTCCCCCAGTCCTTTATTCATGTAATCTCTCACTCAGAGAGAGGCCTGAGAAGAAGGGATGTGAATAAATGTTATACTTGGCAGACTCAGCTACCTGGACAGCCAAACTGTGCTTTGTAAGGACGTTTAACTGTCCTCTTTTCTATGCAAATTTTTCCCTCCTCTGCAGAAGCAAAATGAAGGAACCTGCATTACATCTCAGGATGCTCCAAATTATCACACGTTGCTTTTGGAAGACATTCACTTGAGATGGAAGTCCACCAATGCGGAAGATCCACAGACAACGGTGAGATAATCGGTGGAGGTATTGGGTGAGGGGTGAGTGTTGACCAGGATGCAGGCAAAATTCTACACCAGAGAAACAAAGGACTGCAGATGCTGGAATCTAGATGAAAAACACGATGATACTGGAGGAACTCAGCAGGCCAGGCAGCATCCGTGGAGAAAAGCAGGCAGTCAACATTTTGGGTCAGGACCCTTCTTCAGGACTGAAGATAGGGAAAGGGGAGACGAAGCTTCTTCAAAGTGGGCATCCTTGAAGAGACTTCGTGAGAGGAAGAAAATTTCTTCAAAGTGAGATATATTCGGCTTCCCCTTTTCCTATCTTTAGTACTAGAAGAAGGAATCTGGTAGCAGCACTTCGTGTGCGTTGCTCCAGATTCCAGCACGGTATGGTACAGTAGGCACAGTAGTGTAGTGGTTAGCGTAATGCTATTACAGCGCTAGAATCCGGATTCAATTCCGGCCACTGACTGTAAGGAGTTTGTACATTCTCCCCGTGTCTGCATGGGTTTCCTCCGTGTGTTCCAGTTTCCTCCCACATTCCAAAGACATACAGTTTAGGAAGTTGTGGGCATGCTATGTTGGCGCCAGAAGGGTGGTGACACTTCCCGGCTGCCCCCAAAACACTACGCAAAAGATGCATTTCACTGTGTGTTTTGATGTACATGTGACTAATAAAGAAATCTTATCTTATCTGCAGAATCTATTGCGTCTCACTTTACCTTATAAAATGTCTGCAACCTCTCATTGCAAGATATGAGATACCGGTGCAGCAACATTTTCATTGAGGTGAGACTCTTCCAGTGATCAGGGGAGAAAAGACCTTTACATTGAGGGGGGTCCTTCCAGTGAGGAGAAACTCATTGTGGAGGGACCCTTCCAGTGAGGAGAGACAACCCTTCCATTGAGGAGGGATCTTTCCAGTAAACAGAGACTCATTGAGGGGCAACTGTTCCTGTGAGGAGGGACCATACCAGTGAGGTAAGGAGAAATGCTTCCAGTGAGGAGACCCCATCAAGGTGTGATCCATCTTGAAGAAGGACCCTTCCAAAGTGGAAGGACCTTTACAGAGATGGGAAACCGTCCAATGAAGAGGTCATGGCCGTGCTCCCTGAAATATGATATCATTTGGTGATGGATCTTTCCAGTGATTGCCCATTCTGAGAGCTTTGGACTTTGGGGACTTGCCTTGCAGATCAGATTTAACATCATGCAACACACTGTGTTATTCACTTATTTGTCTTTTCCCCGGGATGTAGACGTCACTGGCAATGCTGATATTTATTGTCCATCCCTAATTGTCCTTGAATTAAGCAGGCAGTTTGGAGTCAACCACATTGTTGGGCCTGGAGTCACATTTTGGTCAACAGGAATGATCGGTGGACGGTTGGCATTCTACCCATGTGGCTATCTGTGGTCACCCTTGCTGACACTAGCTTTTTAATTGCAGATTTATTTAATTACGTGCATTAAATTCAGGGCAGCGGAAAATTTTTAGATCAATCATGGGTCTACACTTCTGGGTGCTAACACAGTAACATAACCACCATGCTGCCATGATATATAGTTCCTTGGAAGCCAATGGATGAGTTGTCCAATGGAATGCGGAACATCTGCTTCTGGTGTTGTTGGAGGGACAGTTATGAAAGTAGTCCATAATGAAGCACACATTGGGTCGATCTTAAACTTGATATATATTCCCAAGGTAACTTTTTAAAATTCCAAAATAAACTTTATTCATCATAAAAAACACACTATATACAACAATAAAACAGTGCAAACCTTTACATTCATGTAGGAATCAATCATTAGTGTTACCTTTTTTTATTAAAACCCCCAGCACCGATGCCACTTGTGTGGCTCCCTGGGGTGCTACACCAATCCCATATTCACACTACTTAAGGTGCTTCTTCGCCTGACCCCGCCCCTCCCTCTCCAGGGACAGAAGAACGATAAACTGTAGTCCTTCCCCACCGAGCCCTTGCATTGGCTGCACCGAGCTTCATTGCGTCCCTCAGCGCGGACTCCTGCAGCCTGGAATGTGCCAGTCAGCAGCGTTCCCTTACTGACATCTCGCAGTGCTGGGAGACCGACAAGTTTCGGGCAGACCAAAGGGCGTCTTTCACCGAGTTGATGACCTTCCAGCAGCAGTTGACGTCCGTCTCTGTGTGCGCCCCCGGGAACTGCCCGTAGATCAGAGAATCCTCAATACATAAGCTGAAGATATTCACTGATTTCAGAAGTGAAGTGTTCAATAAACTTTGCATCATCCCAGCTCCTATCTCAAAGGAAACACATTACACTCAGGTCAAATACCAACCACGGACTTAATCCCTATAATCCACTCTTCAGTCCAAGAATGAACAATAGTTTGTATCCCTAATTTCTGTTATAGCTCCTATCCATGCATATCAAAGCAGTAATTTATTATTCTCTGAAGGAATAGAGAACAAATCCATGCAGTGGGGCGACCCCATGTATCCATCACACGTTTTGGGAATCCCATGCGAATATGGATGTCCTGAGTTTGTTATCTGAGATCCACCAATGATTTCCCCAAAGATGCAGCCATTGATCTCTGCAATGGAGTCAAAAAAAGCTTGCTGGGTTCTCCAACACTTACACTGGGGACCTGCCCACACAGCAAGTGCCGGTTTTCCTCACCTTTGCCATCCCCTGCCACCACCGGTTTCCATCTGTCCACCATCCCCTCCCCATCTGCTTCCACCTATCACCCACCAGCCTCTGTCCCACCCAGGTACTGATAGATACTGGCAACCTTTCCTCTTCCCTCTCAGTCCTGATACAGGGTCGCGACCCGAAATGTCGATTTTCACCTTTTGCCTCCACAGATGCTGCTTGACTTGCTGCGTTCTTCCAGTGTCCTGTTTTTTGTTCCAGATTCCAACATCTACATGTCTTTTGTTTTCTATCACCGAGCCAATATTTGTTTATGTTTGTTTATGTTTCCTTTAAGGCGATTGCATGCAAACATGTTATAAACATTTCTGCACCAATATTCACGGATAAAAGATCAGATCTAATACCACGATAAAAAGAACACCACTCATTGAAGTGCTTAAGACACGAGCTTGGAATTGAACCTACAATCAAGTATTTCTATCACTATCTTTGGGGTGGCACAGTGGTGCAGCTAGTAAAGCTGCTGCCTCATAGTGACCTGGGTTCAATCTTGCTATCTGAGTGGAGTTTGTACGTTCTACCTGTGAGCTGCTGTGTTTCCTCCAGGTACTCGGGTTTCTTCCCACATCCCAAAGACACGAGAGCCAGTAAGTTAATTGGCCTTTGTAAATTGCCCCTGGTGTGTATAATCCAGGGGAAGTTGAGGGGAATGCGGAAAATAAAATAGGATCAGTTTAGGATCGGTGTAAATGGGTGGTTGATGGTTAGTGCAGAATCAGTGGGCCGAAGAGCCTGTTTCTGTTCTGTATATGGAAGATCTTGTCCAACTGAGTCATTTGACTTGCAATCTGCAGATAATTTATGCAGAATACAAGATAGCAGCAGATGATATTGATCAAGATTTTACCAGTAAAAGGATTCCTCTCCTCATTTTACAACAAGCCTCAACAAGACCACATCCTATGCCTTTGTCAGTTAATATTAGTTGTGGGAACATCACTTCACTATAACCAGCGTTGAGCAAAATGAATGAGAAATAGCATCCCCACTCTGTCAGGCCCCAATCCCTATTATCTGTATGGAGTGACCCTCTGATCTTTCCAGTAGGGACCATGGAGAAAGTGCAAGGCCTACAGTAATTCGCATCCCTATCTCTGACTACAAACCCTGTCCCCACAAATGACACGATATGCCCAGGCTTGTCTGCTGGGGTACAGAATTACACCCACAGTATCCAACAAGCTTGTGTAAGTCACAGAGTCATAGAGTTGTACAGCATGGAAAAAGGTCCTTCAAACCAACTCATCCATGTCAACCAAGCTACCTACCTGAGCTAGTCCCACTTGCCTGAGTTTGACCCATATCCCCATAAACCTTTTCTCTCCATTTACCTGTCCAAAATAGAGTCATAGAGTGTCCAAACTAGAGAAATCTGGTGTTAGATTAATGTGCCATGACTAGAGAAGGAGGCCATTCAGTCCATTGTGACACTACTGGAGCTTTCTTTCCTCTGTAATACCACCTCTGAGCAAGGGTAAGGCATTTGTCCTGATGCCTCCTTAAGGGTCTCAGCCAACGAAAGTTCATTTGTTTTGTTTGATCATGTCCCTGTGGAGCACCTTGAGCAATCGTTCCTATGTCAGCACTTTAGGAATGTAACTGGTGGTAGATGTTGTTGTTGTTCAACTTATCTTGGTATATCTGGTTGAATCCAAAGCGTCCCATTTCCTGAGTTGGAGTGGAGGGGGAGGGAGAAGGGGTGCTGAGGTGAGATAGGGAGGGCTCGAGGAGAAGAACAGCCTGATTCAGGAGTCACCAGATCGTTGCTGTAGGACTCAGAGGAGAACATAGGATGTAGAACAGTAGAGCACAGGAACAAACTAATTTCTAATTTCTAAAACAAACTAATGATGTGCCAAACTAATTAAGCTTCTTATGAAACTAATTCCTTCTGCCTACACAATGTCCATATCCCTCCACTCTCTGCACATTCATGTGCCTATCTAAGAGCCTCTTAAATACGTCTATTGTATCTGCCTCCACCACCAACCCTGGCAGCGCATTCCAGGCACCCACCACTCTCTGTGTAAAAGAATTGCCCTGCACATCTCCTTTGAACTCACCCCCTCTCACCTTAACTGCATGCCCTCTGGTATTAGACATTTGGATCCTGGGAAAAAATCTACGCTACCTAATGCCTTTCATAACCTTATAAACTTCTCCCTCAGCTCCCAACTGAGTTCAACCCAAGTTCAAACCTCCCCTTACAACACCTCTCCTGTTGGAGTCAAATTTATTTATTTGTTTGTTTGTTCATTTTTCAAGATCTGACCTTCAAATGTGAGACCAGCATTTATTCCCCATCCCTAATTGTCCCTAAAAAGGTACCTGCTCACCGATGGAAGTTCCAGGATTTAGAGCAGGCATCACATGCATCAGGATGGAATAGCACAAACCATGCCAACATTGAGGTAGTTCCACTCCAGTGCTATCTTTCCACAGATGCCGCCTGACTTGCTGAGTGTTTCTAGCATTATCTTCCTTTATCTATGATAGAGTTGGTGGATTGATTGCTCCATCGATACCAGTTCTTGGCCACAGTCGCCTTTAAAATTGGCCTGCTCAATCAGCTTCTATCCCTCGGTGATAAGTCTATTGAATGGTTCCCTTATACGGTGAGATGGACTCTTGACCTCACAATCTACCTTGTTGTGACCTTGCACCTTATTGTCTGCCTGCACTGCACTTTCTCTGTAGCTGTGACACTTTACTCTGTGTTCTGTTATTGTTTTTACCCTGTACTGCCTCAATGCACTGTGCTGAATTGATCTGTACAAACGGTATGCAAGACAAGTTTTTCACTGTACCTCGGTACAAGTGACAATAATAAACCAATACCAATACCAGTCTTAGAGTTATAGAGTCATACAGTACAGAAACAGGCCCTTCGGCCCAACTGGTCCACACCGACCAAGATTCCCATCTAAGCTAGTCCTATTTGCCCCAGTTTGGCCCTTATCCCTCGAAACTTTTCCCATCCATGTACCTGTCCAAGTACTTTTCAAATGTTATTAATATACTTGCCTCAACCACTTCCTCTGGCAGCTCATTCCATATACTGATTACCGTCTAGGCGAAAAAGTTGCCCCTCAGATTCCTACTAAATCTCTCCCCTCTCATCTTAAACCTATGCCCTCTAGTTCTTTGTCCCCCAACCTGGGAAAAAGACTGTACGCACTCGCCCTATCTATGTTCCTCATGATTTTATACACCTCAATAAGATCACCCCTCATTCTCCTAAGCTTCAATGAAAAATGTCCCAACCTGCTCAACCTCTCTCTATAACTCAGTCCCTTGAGTTCTGGCAACATCCTCGTAAATCTGTTCTGCACTCTTTCTAGCTTAATCCAGTGAAAGAGTCAAACAGAAGGAAGCTTTGTCTTTAAAGCTGGCAACTGGGATCTAACGTACATCAAAGAATCCTGATTTGGCTTGCTGTATGAAATAGCGGGCCTTTGATTTCTGCGACTAATTGCGAAAGCCAGCATTTTCCCATTATCACGGACCATTGCACTGTTGCACCATATTTGTCGAAGAAACAACGAACATTTCATGGGAAAAAGGAGACAGCTCCATTTGTTCCATTAGCTCATTGAACAGATTGGAAAGAATTCCAGAACATCTTGAGGTTTGTGAACATCCCCATTTATATTGCAAATTACTTTGCTGCATTACAGAGGAGTTGAATTCCTAGAAAACTAACCGTATTGTTACTTTCCATAGCGTGAACCCTTTTAGACTCATTGAATCCCATGTTATAAGTGGAGATGCGTTCCTCTCAACAGTAATGCCACCCCTTGGGTGCGCAAGGGAATTCTGAATGTATTGTAGACAGAAGAGAAAGAGTTGTTGTTTTAACTAGAAATGGATATCACATTGTTTGATAAAGTATTGTTGTACAAATATTAATAGAAGAAATTGCCTTGTCAGTTTCCAAAGCAAATCTCTTAAGTGGCCCCCCGCTGTGAACTGGCAGCCCGCGTTCGTTGTCCTTGGTAAACTGGTTCAGTTTTCTGTACACATTTTGTGCTTTTTTCACATAAATTCCATAAGCATGCATTTTTATTCTGTATCCCAAATCCTTTGTGAATTCCGCAAGGGTGAATTTCCATTACCCAAACTGCCGTAACGTGGAGGTACATTGTAATTTCTTTCACAGAGATAAATGGCCTCCTTCCCTGCCGTAAGAATGTGTGAAGCAATGATTCATGATGTGTTGTTGGTTTTGGGGCTGAATTGTGGCCAGATTCGTTTGTCTTCATCTGGTTCAACTTTACTCATCTGTTATGCTATGAAGAATTTCTACATTAGAATTAGTATTCAACTGGAGTATTTTGGCCAGTTCTGGCACCACAGTGTCAGAATGGGTGAAGGGGAAAACTGCTAAATTGGTACCAGGAAGAAGGGAGTTCAGTTATTTATATTTCATATTTTTCCCACAACAAAAAGGGAGACCATTTGACTCATCAAGTCTTTGCAGGGACTCAGAGCAATTCCATCAGTCCCACTCCCTCGGTTACTTCTCCTGTAACCTATTCTCTCTCATATGCCCATCAACACCCAATTCTCCTGCCACTCGCCAGCACTAGGTGGAACTTACAGTAACTAGTTAACCTACCAGGAAAAAAGTGGAGTGCTCGGAGGAAACCCACATGGTCACAGGGAAAAAAGTACGAATTCCGCACAGACAGCACCAGAGGTCAGGATCGAACCCTGGAGCCAGAGCAATGCGGAGAAAAATCCAGAAGTGAAATGAAGAGAAATATTTGCACAAGTAAGAACAGTAAATGCTGGGAATACTCAGCAGGTCAGGCAGCATCTGTGAGGGAAGAAACAGAGTTAACGTTTCAGATCGAATACCCTTTGAGAGAACTCAGTCTTCGACTTGAAACATGAACTCTGTTTCCCTTCCCACAGATGCTGCCTGACCTGCTGAGTATTTCCAGCATTTTCTGTTTTTATTTTAGATTTCCAGCATTTGCAGTTTTTTTTATTTTCTATATTAGCACAGGGTTGATTATAATCAGGAAGAGCAGTGGAAGCAGGTTCAACAGTTGCTTTCGAAAGGGAGCAACAATCTGCTGGAGGAACTCAGCGGGTCGAGCGGCATCTGCGGAGGGAAAGGAATTGTCGACGCTTCCGGGTGGAGACTCTGCATCAAGACTCATGCTGCATCGTGTCCTGACACAGGGTTTTGACCTGAAGCAGAGTTTCAACCTGAAACACCGACAATTCCACCCCCCCCAACCCCGCAGATGCTGCTCGGCCCGCTGAGTTCCTCCAGCAGATTGCTTGTTGCTCCAGGTTCCAGCACCAGCAGTCTCCTGTGTCCCCACTTTCGATAGGGAATTGGAAGTCAAGGAAATTTGAGGGCGGGAGAGCAAGAAGGGGAGTAGGACGAATGAGAGATTTCTTTCAAAGAGCTGACACGGTTATGATGGGCAGAGTGGCTTTCTTTTCTGTGGAAATACCAGGCAACAAGTTTACGTAAATCTAAAGTTTCTAATTATGCATATCAGTCTTTGAACGTACGTGTATTCTCCTTACAATCGCATCGAATGGAGAGCTCCACTTTTTAACCTGTTAATTATAGTGGAACATCCTTAAGTTGGTGCAAGTCACATGAAGTTGCCTCCCACAGCTTAAAACAGCTAAAGCATCGGTGTAATTGTTTCTTAGGTACAGCTGCTCCAAATTGCAGGCAGGCTCCTGCTCCCTTGATTCCTGTCAGGCCTGCAAATCAGCGAAGGTATTACACTTTAAACAAACAGGGAGGAAAGGACCCTGATTTATTACAGCAAGCAACAGGCTAGGGAACAGAGCTAAAAGCAGCAACTCAGTCCTGTGTTGGTGTAACGTGGATGAACCATCCAGCCTTCAGAATCGCAGTCTTGTGACTGCAACATAACGGGCTGGATGCAGTGAGTTGCCCTGTCGCTCACAGCCCTGTGTCACTGCGGATCCATTATCAATCAGAGCATTGAAACATCATTCAGAAAACAACTCGCTTCACAGCTGCCAGAATGTAAAGGGAGGACTGAAATCCTTCATGTGCAAAGCACGATAAATATTCCTTCAAATGGCATGTTTCCCTCCCATGCATTGCACAGACAGCAGACAGGAATCTCAAAGATTTATGTCTTTACATGACCTTTTCCATCACTTGAGTTCATTGCTCATGTAGCCTTTATTGGAAACAGCTGTCTGCTCTTTTGAAATAACAATGCAATAATTGCACATTTTTGTGGTTTCCCTCCATGGCTGACCCCAGTTACAAAAGGCTAATCTGTTAGCTCCAGTATTTCACTGCTCACACTGTTACTTTTCTGATCGACACCAGGACTTATTTGGTGGGCTGGCTTAGTGACTGCAGGGTGTCTCGTTGTCTTCAACCATTTTGCGTCCTGCTGACTGTACACAATTCACAGACTGTCGTGAAAAAATTGCACCTGAGTTAAGAATGGCTTGAATCAAAGGAACCTCCCGCAGGCAGTCGGAGAAGCCATAGGTTATTTTGGCTATGGCCAAAATTTCTCCCAGCACTCAACTAGTTACAAAAACATCATATCATTTACAGGCCATCCAGGGTTACAAACATCTGACATATGGACACCTCCACTTACGAGTGAGCTCCCATAATGTTATAAAATTCAAAAGTCTGACATACGTACATGCATTTATTCTTACGAATGGCAGAACTAGTTTCCTCTCTCTCTCCACTTTCAGTAATTGTTCTTTCTTATCATTCTTGTTTGTTTTTGATGCTGTTCATTCAATGTAGAGGTATGGTATTGGCATTGGTTTATTATTGTCACTTGTACCAAGGTACAGTGAAAAACTTGTCTTGCATACTGTTTGTACAGGTCAATTCATTACACAGTGCAGTTACATTGAGTTAGTACAGAGTGCATTGAAGTAGTACAGGTAGAAACAATAACAGTACAGAGTAAAGTGTCACAGCTACAGAGAAAGTGCAGTGCAATAAGATGCAAGGTCACAACAAGGTAGATCGTGAGGTCAGAGTCCATATATGGTTACCATATCGAGTGATCTTTGTGTATTTTCCAACTTATAGATAAAATCGACTGATGGACGTCTGTAAAAACTGAACCCGTTTGTTACATAGGTCCCTTACAACCTCATGTACCTTCCATATATCCCTTACAGCCTTATACCACTTACATAGTTCCCTTACATCATGTCCCTGACACCATCATATTCCTAACAGAGGTGCTTGCACTGGAGGGGGTGCAGAGGAGATTCACTAGCATGTTGCCTGGATTGGAGGACTTCAGTTATGGGGAGAGATTGGACAGGCTTGCCTTCCCTGGAACAAAGGAGGCTGAGAGGTGAGCTGATGGAGGTATACAAGAGGATGAAAGGCACAGATAGGGTAGATAGAATATTTTTAACCCATGATAGGGGTGTCAAAAACAAGAGGCCATAGATTTAAGTTGAGAAAAAGGTGTTTAAAAGTAGATTTGAGGGGTAAGTTTTGTTTTTGCACAGTAAGTGGTTGATATTTGGAACCCACTGCCAGAGGAGGCAGTGGAATTACTATGCTTAAGAAGCATTTAGACAGACACTTAAATAGGCAAGGCATAGAAGGATAGGGTCCTTAGTGGGCAAATAGCAGCACAGCTAGATCAGGTGGTGAAGAAGGCAAATGGAATGCCTTCATCAGCCAGGGCATTGAATATGAGAGCAGGGAGGTTATGGTCACATATGTGCAGTTAGGCCACAGCTGGGGTACTGTGTGCAATTCCGGTCACCACACTCTAGGGGATCGCAGTGGAAGTCATGCAGAAGAGATATTTCCTGGCATGAAGTGTCTCAGGCTGGGTTTTGTTTTCCTTAGTCTGAGGGGGCTCCAGATGGAGGTGTACAAAATTTTGAGGAACTTTGATAGGGCAGATAAGTTTATAGCAAGTGCGTCTAAAACCAGAGGGCAAGAGGTTTAGGGTGAGGGGTTTGGTGGGGATCTGAGGAGGAATATTTTTCACCCAGAGGGTGGCTGCGATCTTGAATGCACTGCTTGAGAAGTTGGGGGAGGCAGGTACTATTGTAATAGCTGGGAAGTATCTGGATGAATACTTGAATGGCCAAGGCATAGAAGGCTACAAACCAAGTGCTAGTAAATGGGGTTAGTATAGTTGGGTACTTGATAGTTGGAATGGACCTGGTGGACTGAAGAATCTATTTCTGTCCACCGGGTTAAAAGCTGCGTTTAGCAGGTGCAGGACATCTAGACAACAGTGTGCATTCAAACCACATTTTATGATTGTATATTCCATTCCATTCCATTATGACTCCATCCAAGGGCAATTTGGTATGGGCAATGAACGCTGCTTTTGCCAGAGCTGTCCCCTTCCTGTGAATATATAAATAAATCCTCCAGATTAGAACAAAACCATAAAACTTGTGTCTCAGAGATTGAACACCAAACATTGATTTGAGTTGAATAAAACAAACTCAAGTTGTTCTTTTAGTTAAAGTCCAAGCAGTATGAGATTTCCAGTAAAAGACAGATGCACCTACATGTGTGTGTTCACAATCTATCTCATTGTTAAGTATTAATCACGTTCATTCTAAATCCCAATCTCCAATCTAGCCAAATTTGGCGTGTGTTCCTGCGTGTTTAGCAGGTTGCCCAGCATTGGAGAAGCTTGATTAATGCGCTTTACAGGTATGGAAAGTTGCCCACACGGCAGAGGAACAACAAAAGGCTGGAGTATCTGGATCCTGATTAAAATAAACAGGACCAGATGGAATACCGGAGAAATCAGGCATGGATGACATGCTTTCACAGCTTAATGGCTCCATAAGTGGCACTGGAAGAAGGGAAAATAGCTAATGCTGCTCTAATTGCAACAAATTAAGATTCTTGGCCTAAGCAGTAGGCAAAGTCATGGAATGAATTATAAAAGAAGCAGTAAGTGAGACTTGGGGTTAATAAAACATAGGAGTAATTTTGGGGCACCAAGTCTGATGGATGCATTCAAACACCGAGCTGTAAATATCTTGTGAATTATTGACAAACATCGAAACTCTGGGTTAAAAGGCATGGATGTGATAATTCATCCGTGGTCAACAGTACTAGTTATAGACTAATGTAAGGGACAAGTATAATGTGCAAATAACAAACAACTCAAAGACAAAAATATAAATTAGAACATTGGATACAAACGAGAATGGAATATACAATCATGAAATGTGGTTTGAATGCACACTGTTGTCTAGATGTCCCACACCTGCTAAACGCAGCTTCTATCCCACTGCTATAAGACTACTGAACAGTCCCCTAGTACGATAAGATGGACTCTTGACCTCACAGTCTACCTCGTTATGGCCTTGCACCTTATGGTCTACCTGCACTGCACTTTCTCTGTAACTGTAACACTTTATTCTGCATTCTGTTATTGTTTTCCCTTGTGCTACCTCAATGCACTGAGGTGATGAAGTGATCTGTATGGATGAAAGGCAAAACAAAGTTTTTCACTGCACCTCGGTACATGTGACAATAATAAATGAATTTACCAATTTACCTTAAACCTTGTAGTTAGGTAGGGTCAATGCTGGTTTTGAAAAGTTCACTAGCTACCTTTACAAAAGTCTACAATATGGCAGCTCCAGATTACTCAGAGGGTTACGCACACATTTGAAAGGTACTCAGTTATGTGAAGCCTATCTGGGGGGAGTTGATGTGAATGTGGGGAGAACAGGTTATAGGGAAAATTAGATTGTTCTATGACTGAAATGGCCAGCTTCTGTGTCATATGAAAATATTTGGTAATCTCATTCATTTCCCTCATGCCTCAAATAAACCGTTATATATTAAAAATATCACGTTTGCCCTTAATTCTGGTCTACTGTTGACACACGTGGAGTGTGGTTGTATCGACCCCTCTTTTGCAGATTGGATGTCTGTGTTTAGAATGGAAATCACTCACGTAAACCTGTCCTGCTGCAGTTACACTCGCTAACCAGCAGCAGTGCAGTAGTGCCTTGGTTTGCATTCAGAAGCTCCTTAATATATACATACACACACATATACATATTACATTGTGAGCGTCAGGTGAGCCAGGAATTTCATTCCATCCTAGTGTATATGACAATAAACTAATCTGAATCTGAATCTGAATCTGAACAAGGTTATCTAGTACTACAAACAATGTACTTTCTCTGCCCACTGCGTTATTCCACTTAGCTGTCAATTAGATGGATAGCTAGATATTTATTTGTCACATGTACTTCGAAACACAGTGAAATACATCTCATTGCATTACTGAGAATGCGCTGGGGGCAGCCTGCAAGTGGCGCCACTCTTCCGGCACCAACCTAGCGTGCCCACAGCTCCCAACCTGTACGTCTTTTTTGGAATGTGGGAGGAAACCCGAGCAACCGGAGGAAACCCACGCAGACACAGGGAGAACGTACAAACTCCTTATAGACAGCAGCGGGAATTGAACCAGGGTCGCTGCCGCTGTAATAGTGTTACGCTAACTGCTACACTATATAAAATTAGAATATTAGTTATAAACAGGAACAAAATACATGATTGTGAAATGAGGTCTGAATGACCTCCATGCACACTGGTCCAATTAATCTCCATTTACTCATCCTATTTCAAGTTTGTCTTTTTTCTTGATTTTCTTTGTACTCTACATAACAATATGTAGCAGTAATAGTTACAGGTTGAAATACTTTCCCTTGTGAGATATTCATCTCTATCTATCTACTTGCCTTCCATCTACGCATCTGATACTAGAATATATGAGCCAAATAGTGTGAATGTTGGAAATCAAAAAATAAAAAACAAAGTGCTGAAAACACTCAGCAAGTCAAGCAGCATCTGAGGGGAGAGATAAACAGAAGTCTGCTTTGCAGTTCTGATGAAAGGGCATTGATCTGAAGTGGAAATTTCACTGTATTTATGTTAGTGCCCTGGTGTTTCACTGACTAAAAGAAAGATATCTGCCTACAAAATTTTATGGTGAAATAAAGCCATGACATTTCAGTTGAGGAATATCTCGTTGTTATATAAGTACCACTTGCATTTGCATAGCTCCCTCAGTCTCACACAATGTCCCAAGGTGCATTCAGAAAAGACATCTTTGCAATTTTGAGGTTATAAAGTTGGATCTCACCTCTATCCACTTTACAATGAGACAGATCATCGCAACAGATCTCAATTTTGTAACATAGCAAATATATTTTATACAGAACTAATAAGTTCAGAAGACTTACATAAACATACAGTCTTCTGCATAACCTTATCAATAAAGCAGGCAAGATCCAAGTTAATTCTTTGAAAGCCATTTGATAAGGCACTCTCTGCTTGTCTGGATGAGTGCATCTCCAACATTCAAGAAGCTCAGTGCTATCCAGGTCAAAGCAGCTGATCTGACTGCCCACCTTCCACTATAACCACTTATCCCCTCCACCAGCAGCATACCCTAGTTGCAGTGTGTACCATTCACAGGAAGCAACGCAGCAACTCATCAAAGTTTCTTCAATAGCTCCTCAATCTAAGGTGCTTGTATCTAAACAAAGTCCCACATTATCCTGATTGGAAATATATTACTACTTGTTCACTGCCTCTGGGTCGAAATCCAAGAAAACCAAAATGCTGCAGATGCTGGAGATCTGAAATAAAAGCAGAGATTTCCAGAAACACTCAGCAAGTTAAAAGCATAGAAACATAGAAAACCTACAGCACAATTCAGGCCCTTTAGCCCACAAAGCTGTGCCGAATATGTCCCTACCTTAGAAATTACTAGGCTTACCCATAGCCTTCTATTTTTCTAAGCTCCATGTACCTATCCAAAAGTCTCTTAAAAGACCCTATCGTATCTGCCTCCACCACCGTTGCCGGCAGCCCATTCCACGCATTCGCCATTCTCTGAGTGAAAAACTTACCCCTGACATCTCCTCTGTACCTACTCCCCAGCACCTTAAACTTGTGTCCTCTTGTGGCAACCATTTCAGCACTGGGAAAAAGCCTCTGACTATCCACACAATCAATGCCTCTTATCATCTTATACACCTCTGTCAGGTCACCTCTCATCCTCCGTCGCTCCAAGGAGAAAAGGCCGAGTTCACTCAATCTGTTTTCATAAGGCATGCTCCCCAATCCAGGCAACATCCTTGTAAATCTCTTCTGCACCCTTTCTATGGCTTCCATATCCTTCCTGTAATGAGGCAGCATCTCGTACAGTCATTCAGAGGTACAGCATGAAAACAGAACTGAATTCGCACCATCAAACCCTATTGACACTAATCTGACATTAATCCCATTTTTTAAATCTCAACACTTTCTCATCAGTTCCCCTCAGATTCTACCCCTCACCTATAAATTCCGGCCAATTTACAGCAGCCAATACACCTGCTAATCCGCACGTCTTTGGGATATGGGAGGAAACCGGAGCACCCGGAAGGAACCCATGCAGTCACAGGGAGAACGCGCAAACTCCACACAAACAGCAGCCAAGGTCAGGATTGAACCTGGGTCTCTGGCACTGCAAGACAGTGGGTCTACTAGCTGCGCTACTGCGCCAGTGTCTGTGGAGAGAAACAGAGTTAACATTACAGGTGAAAGGTCATCCCCACAGATGCTGCCTGACTTGCTGAGTAAGTTCAGTGTGGTTGACGTTTCTCCTGCTGCATTACAAATGTAATGCCATCACCAATGTGGGCAGTGCTCATCTCTGTCTTACAGACAGAAATTGGACAGAAATGTGTAACCTATGACCTGCATTTCCAACTCACAATCAAGAAAAGAGCAAACACCCCAGAACATATCAGCACCATTAGCAAATGAAAGTGCCTCTGTTGGGACAAAAAAATGTTGGCTACAGACTTGTAGTTATTTTCCTGTCCTGCACTCTTCCACATTATGTGCCTCAGTACAGGAGGTTGTGATCATTGGCCTCTTGATGACACCTTAGCTTGCAGTGGCTTGGTGCCAAGTGCAGCTCAGGGGCAAAAACCATTGTACCAGGAGCCCTCAATCACATTGTCATTTTCACTACTTTCCCTCACTTCCATGGCAGCCTTTATATTGCTCTACTGTGGTTGCCATGGAGATTGCTCTTTAAGAGCTGACTCACTTCCCAGCAGCCAGTGCAGCTGTGATCTCTGCAGGCAGGAGTCATGGGAAACAATGAGGGAATGAAGCAAAACCCAATGATTTTCCTGCTGGAAATTTTCTCAGTTTAAGAGATTTTATTTTAAATCACCTGATTGCATATTAGGGCCAAACAGTGCAATCATTCCATGCACAACATAGAACAGTGTAGCGCAGGACCAGATGCTAAATTAAACTAATTCTCTTCTGCATGTACATGATCCTTATCACTAAACATATCCATATCCATATACAGAACAAAAATGAAATGTGATTTAAATGTAAACATACTTTACACAAAGTTGTAATCTGAAGAAATCATTTAAGGTTTAGGTTTAGAATGATTACAACAACAACTTGCATTTCTATTCCAGCCCTAAAGTATGAAATGTTCCAAATTCTTCACAGGAGTAACACCAGGTAAACTTCATGAATGGGCAAATGATTGACCAATGAATTTATAAATGACATGAGTGTGAGGTGTTATATTGAGGCAACTAAAATAAGGAAGTCACATAATACTGAGAGAGGAAATGATGCAAAGGAGAAAAGGGATGTGGCAGTTATGATGTACTTCAATAAGGTTTTGATGAAATCAAGAGGGAAATGAAAAGTTCTTGATGTGATTCAATGAAAATTGAAAAGAAAACCTCCTTGGTTAGACTGCGTGGGATACTGTGAACGGTTCTCACCTCCATGTTATAACAGGGAGATGAAGCTGATGAGAGGGCGCAAGAGGGATTTACAAGGATGATCCCAGAAATGCCAAGTTATAACTATTGGGAAAGGACGGGCAAGACTCCCCTCATTTCGAGAGAACAAGCTGAGAGGTGGCTGAACAGGAGATTTGAAAGGGAGCTGAGGGGCAACTTTTTCCCCTAGATGTGAATCAAACGACTCATTCAGTGGCAGTGTGTGTACTGAAGTCTTGTATCAGTGATGGACTGGTCTACAACCCTCTGCGGTCTCCTTCGACCCTACACCTTGGAGCTTCTGTACCAGGCGATGATGCAACCAGTCAGAATGCTTTCCACCATAGATCTGTAGAAATTTGCAAGTGTCTTTGGTTTAATTGTCACCCCATTTACAGGTTGGACACCAAGCTTGGCTCTGGTGATGTTTGGTGTAACACCTACCATTTTACCACCCTCCTTCCCACCATCCGGGGACCCAAACACTCCTTCCAGGGGAGGCAACAATTCACTTGTACTTCTTACAACATATTTCATTTGGGGGTCACAATGTAGTCTCCTCAATGCAGACTGAGTGACTGCCCTTCACAGAACCTCTATCCAGTCTGTAAGGATGCCCCCGAACTTTAGTTGACTGTTACTTTAATTTTGTTTAATTCATTTTCCAGCTCTCAGCAACAGTGAGAAGGCCAGGGTTTGTTAGCCACTCGTAGCTGCCCTGATGAAGGTGACGTTGAGCTGTCTTCTTGTACCTCTGAAGTCCTTCTGGTGAAGCTGCTCCCACAGTGCCATTGGGAGAGATTTCCAGGAGTTAGAACCTGCGATGATGGAGGATTAGCAAGTCAGAATGGTGCTGGAATTGGAGGGGAACCTGCAGTTGGTGATGTTCCTATGTGCCTGCTCTTGTCTTTCCTGGTGATGGAGGTAAGAGATTTGGAAGGTGCTGTCAGAGTAGCCTGGGTGAGTAACTGCACAGCATTTTGCAGATGGCGCTCACTGCAGTCACTAAGCACTGATGGAGAAGAGAATGAATGTTTGGTGTGGTGGATGAGGTGCCAATCAAGTGGGCTGCTTTGTCCTGAATGCTGTTGAGCTTCTTGAGAGTTGTTGGAGCTACAGTCATCAGGACAAGAGGGAAGTGTTCCATTCGGCTTCTGATTTGTCTTCATCCCACTCTGACCTCTTTGCAATTGGCTTTTCTTGCTTTAACCCATGAAGCCCAACGTAAGCTCAAAGAACAACATCTCATCCCTCATCTACGCACCATACGGCCCTGGGAGTTCAACATCAAATTTAACCATGTCAGAAAAACAGTCTTTCCAAGCTGAGAAGTCATCAACTTATAACATTAACTGTTTCAATCTACACAGACGCTGCCTGACCTACTGAGTAACACCAGCGTTCTGTGTTTTTTTTAATTTCAGGTTTTCATCATCTGCATGTTTTTGCTCTTCAGTTAGAATCAGTGTTTAATCTTTTCTGAAGAGAAATTAGTAGTAATTGTTAAAAGAATTCTAAAAAAAGTTTCACCTGGAGGGTGGTAGGGTTCAGGAACTCACTGCCTGAAGCAGTGGGGCAGGCAGAACCCTTCAACCTATTTAAAGAATGCTTGGATGTGTACTTGAAGCAGTGACCCCCCCCCCACCCCCTCCCCAGACTTATGGATCCATTGCTGGAAGGTGTGTTAGGCTGGGTCACTCTTTAATTAATTTTTTTGGGATGTGGGTATCTCTGGCGATGCCAGCATTTATTGCCCATCCCTAGTTGCCCTTGAGAAGGTGGCGATGAGTCACCATGTTGAACTTCTGGTGAAGGTGCTCCCACAGTGCTGTTGGGAAGGGAGTTCCAGTGGGAATGAAGCAATGGAGATATATTTCTAAGTCAGGATGATGTGTGACTTGGAGGGAAACCTGCAGTTGGTGGTGTTCCCATATATCTGCTGCCCTTGGTAATAAAGGTCACAGGACTGGGAAGTGCTGTTGGAGTAACCTAGGCAGGAAACCATGGTGCATTTTGTAGATTGTACACACTACAGCCGTGACCAACACACACAGGATGGGCTGAAGGTCTCTTTCTGTGTCAGAAGATTTCTCTGAGTCTTTCCGAAAAATCTGAATATGAGAAGGTTTAACTCAGAAATAACCAGCAACTCGTACTGCAGGATATCAGCTCCAGTCCAGATTCCAGAGTCTATTAACTTAGTTTCCCAGAATTGTAAGCTGGAAGATGTGACTAAGGAGTTAAGGGGGTTTCTTAGACCTCAGGGAAAATTGTCTCATCACCTCCATCAGAGCACTTTTGTGAGGACGTAGTAGAGGGATATAATGCGGGCATCCTGTCTCTTGAGGTTAGATGAAAAAGTATACACTAAAAAAGAACAGACAGGCACAGAAGCCAGAGATTTGCACTGAGCTACAGAGGGAATCTTGTCTCTTTGATGAGAGCATGGTTTAGAACAGATTACTTTTTTTGTTCCAGTCCTGCACAATATCACATTCCTACAAACAGAAGGGTTTTGCAATCTGGACCTGCTTTAGTCACGTCACAATGGATAAAAGCTCTTTGAGTCAGCAGAAAACTTGGCACCAAACTGCTTCTCTCCCTCAGTCCTTTTCACCTGTGCTGGAACTCACTGACTGATATACTCCAGTTGAACCCGGAGAACTGGTTCGTCTTTTGGTATTTCTAAAGTTCAGACTGAATGGAGCCAATTTAGCCAACTGGATGGAGCCATCAATCTGCCTTCTCCCTTCTCCCACACCCCCACCGCCCCACCCCCATGCCTCTCCCTCGAGGTCATCGTGACTGCTGGAGAAGCAACATGCATCTTTCACCTCTCCCCAGATGTCTTTTGACCCCAGTATCCATGGAAACGCTGTAAATACCAGGTCACACGGCTATTTATCTTCCCACTGGCAAAGCATAAGGACCAGAGGGCCAATCAATTTAAAAAAAGCAGCACATGCCAATATTTGGGAGAAAAATCCTTTGAAAACCCAAACATTCACTTTTATTGTGCACCTCTGTGTCATTTTCATTTTTTAATGCAGCTTTTAATTTAATAGATTATGACTATTGTTCTGCCTTTGCACTGACTCATCAGATTTAATAAATCAATGCTGCTTCATGGTACATTCCAGGGTGCAGGAGTATGTGCTAAGGGCTGCACTGAAGCTTCGTGCAGACAACACAAAGGCTTTCTGGGGATGGGCAGCAATCTAAGATCCTTCCTTTGTCTAAACAGGATTATTAACATGTTTACAGTATTTACATCATTCTCATTTACAAAATTTACACATAGAACATAGAACAGGACAGGAACAGGCCCTTCAGCCCACAATGTCTGGGCCGAACATGATGCCAAATTAAAATAAATCTCTTCTGCCTGCACATGATCCATATCTCTCCATTCCCTGAGTATTCATATGTCTATCTAAAAGTCTCTTAAACATCACGATTGTACCTGCCTCCACCACTCCCCCTGGCAGCTCGTTCCAGGCACCCACCACTCTCTGTGTAAAAAAAAACTTGCCCCACACATCTCCTTTAAATTTTCCCCCTCTCACCTTAAATGTATGACCTCTAGTATTTGACATTACTACCCTGGGAAAAAGATTCTGACTGTCTACCTATGCCTCTCATAATCTTATAAACTTCTATCAGGTCTCCCCTCACCTTGCGACGCACCAGAGAAAACAACCCAAGTCTGTCCAACCTCACCTTATAGCTCGTACCCTCTAATCCAGGCAGCATCCTGGTGAACCTCTTCTGTACCCTTTCAAAGGCCTCCACATCCTTCCTGTAATGGGGTGACCAGATTTGCACACCATACTCCAAGAGCGGTTACCCAACGCTTTATACAGCTGCAACCTGAATATTTAATCTCATATTCAATGTCTTGACCAATGAAGGCAAGCATGCATATCCCTGCTTTACCACCCTATCTGTTTGCGTGGGCACTTTTATGGAGCTATGGACTTGGACCCCAAGATCCCTCTGCACATTTAAATTAAGTTAGACCATCATCTCCTTGTCCAGGATGAATTCCAGTCCCACCAGCACCCACCAGTCCTGGAAAGCCTCCAGAAAGCCAATAGACATGGCGTGTTCTCTCTCCAGGTACAGCTAGGCACAGGCATGTCTCCTGAAGAGGGGCAACTCAGGCTTAACCCTTGACAGCACACTGCCTGGATCTGTGAATGGCCATCTTGGCCAGGCCCAGGGGCCAGACTGACAAGGAGGTCCCTGATCAACTTGTACCCTCCCTCCTCTCTGCACTGGCATTGAGGATAGGCAATGAGGGACTGGGCCCTGTGTAACAGCCGTGCAAACATTTGAAGGTATATTGTCCAAAGAGGCCACATGAGTGGCATTGATGCTTTGTACACAGAATGCATCAGCTTGACATCACTGTGAATGTAAAGACTGGACAACACTTCAAATGTATAGAAAGCCCTGTACTGTTTTGAATTTCTTGTATATATTCTTCATGAACAAAGTTTATTTTTGAAAATAAAAAAAAGCTTTAAACTGCTGGAACCTGAACACAGAGATGCCCAACCATCTTCAAACAATCCCTCACCCTTTTCTAATTTCATCCAAGATGACTTCCCTTGGACCACCAGCCACAGCCCTGATCTCAGGAGGGAGTGCGGTAAAAACAGGTTTATGGGGTGATACCAGAACAGTTAGAACCGTTAGACAAGGTGTTCTCACAGAGGGAAGATGATCTGCTCAAAGGGGATCCAAAACTAGGCTTCATAAGTACATCGCTGATAAATCCAATATGGACTTTACAGGAAACACCTTCACTAAGAGAGGAGGTTGAAAGTGGCAGTTATCCTCTCTTCAGTGGCTGGGGCAAATAACACAGGTGCTTTAAATAAAAGAAAACTGCAGATGCTGGAAATCTGAAATAAAGGCACTGTAGTGCAGCAGTAGGCATAACACTATTAGAGCGCCAGCAACCCAAGTTCAATTCAGGCTGCTGTCTGAAAGGAGTTTGTATGTTCTCCCTGTGTCTGTGTGGGTTTCCTCTGGGTGCTCCGGTTTCCTCCCACATTCCAAAGATGTACAGGTTAGGAAGTTGTGGGCATGCTATGTTAGCGCCAGAAGTGTGGCGACACTTGCAGGCTACCCCCAGAACACTCTACGCAAAAGATGCATTTCACTGTGTATTTCGACATACATGTAACTAATAAAGATATCTTATCTTATCTTATCTTGAAAACAGAAAATGCTAGAAATAGTTAGTAGGTCAATCTGTGGAGAGAGAAATAGACCCTTAATGTTTCAGACCCTCTGTCAGAACTGGGAAAGAGAGAAAGCAAGTGAGCTTTTAGTGGTAGAGAAGGTTGGGCAAGGGTTGGTAAAATAAGGGGAATATCCCTGCTAGGGTGAGACTAAATAGGTTAATGTGGTAGTTAGAGGCGGTTATACTTCCTTGTCTGTGCTATGTGTTGCTAATTGGTTTATTATTGTCACATGTACTAAGACACAGTGAAAAACTTTTGCATGTCATCCATACAGATTATTTCACAACATAAGTAAATCAAGGTAGTACAAAGGGAAAACCAATAACAGGATGTGCACAGTTACAGAGAAAGTGCAGTGCAGGTAGACAGGGCCACAACAATGTAGGTTATGAGATCAAGAGTTCACCTTTATCGTACTAGAGGTCTGTTCAAGAGTCTTACAACAGCAGGTTAGAAACTGTCCTTTAGCCTGATAATGCACGTTTTCAATCTTTTGTATCTTCTGCCTGATGGAAAGGGGGAGAAGAGAGAATGTCCAGGGTGGGAGGGGTCTTAGTTATGTTGGCTGCTTTCCCAAGACAGCGGGAAGTGTAGACAGAGTCAATGGAGGGGAGGCTGGTTTTCATGATGGACTGGGCTATGTTTTCACAACTCTCTGCAATTACTTGCAGTCTTTGGCAGAGCAGTTACCATACAAGCTGTGATGTATCTGGATAGGTTACTTTCTATGGTGCATCTGTCAAAATCAGTGAGGGTCAATGGGGACATGCTGAATTTCCTTAGCTTTCTGAAGAAGTAGAGGCACTGATATGCTTTCTTGGCCATAGTGTCTATGTGGTTGGACCAGAACAATCTATTGGTGATGTTTACACCAGCAAGACTGTGGGACATATCCTGCAGCCAGGCCAGCCATACTAATGGAGAGAGAAAAACTGAGCCAAAGCCCAATGGATGACAGACAGAAATTTATAGTGACCAATTAACCCACCAACCCACACATCTTTGAGATGTGGGAGAAACTGGAGGATGCAGAGGAAGCCCACACCATCATGGGGAGAATGTGCAAACTCCACAGAGATGGCACCCGAGGTCAGGATTGAACCTGGGCCACTGGAACTGTGAGGAACCAACACCACCTGCACCACTGTGATGTTCCTTAAAACGTTATCACTTGGCCTACATGTGGAGTAGCATCAGCTTTTGTTGGATACTCTGTGAACCCCCCACAACCAAAAACAGAACTGATATTTGTCATTATGGGACACATACAGACTCTGGCACTCTGTAACATTGAACAACCAAATCCACAGATTATCCAAATTTAGCGTTGGAATTCACTTTCGTCATTTCCTTTACATTATTATTCTCCCAAAATTAGCCCCATCTGATACTAATGTTACAGTCACAAGTTCAAAAAAGTGCATTCTTGCCATGTGGCCCATGTTAGTTGGCCATGTTCCATGGAGCAAGGCCAGGTTGGAAAAACTCAACAAGCCTGCACTAATCTGCCTGACACCTCTGCTCTTCCCCTCTCCCTTTGAACAAAACCAACAGGGAACGTTGTACAGTGATGGATGCCGTAATTAACCACTCATGGGGCAGTGCCAGGACATGAATCAATCCTCCCAACCATGGTGCCATTCAGCAGGGAGGATCTGGGAGCTGGAGAGTGCTGGTGATTGGCTACAAAGTCCTGGTGCAACTAATATAACAGCAAAGGAGAAAGGAATGCGTCTTTCTCTTGCGAGTTGCTGTTAATACTTATCATGTGTCCATTACACATGCTGACTGAAGCATGATGTGAATTGGTTTTACCAGGATTCAATCACATAATAACAGCAATTCGCTGACTAACCTCATAACCTTTCTGAAATAACAGCAATTACACACCAAGTATCAGGCATGCAATCCTAACAAGAACAATAGATTTCATTTACTACACGAGAGCCATTGTACACCACTAGTTCTGTAGGAAAGGCTGCACTTGATTTAACAACCAAAGAAAATAATTAAATTGACTAGTTTACTTTGAATGAGCCGGGTAAACTTTGTGTAGTACAAATGTTTGTGGTGATCGTATTACATTACTGGCCGTGCCAGTCTTAAGCAAGTGTTAAACTGTGTTAATTTAATGAATTAACACCTACATAGAAATGACATCCCTGAGAATGTGACAAAATTAACTCAACAATCTTTTGGAAGAAAACACTTCTCTTTGACCCCTTCACTGTATCTAATCTGAAAGGGCGTCGGTCCAACATTCAATATCAGCACAACAGGAATTCCCTCCCACTAGATACTGGAAAAACAAAAGTGATCATCTAATATCCTTATCATAGGCTTCTATTTCCCAAATGAAAATGAAAAATGCTGGAAGCACTCAGCCAGTCAGGCAACGTCTGTGGTAAATTGGTAAATTGGTTTATTATTGTCACATGTGCCAAGGTACAGTGAAAAACTTTGTTTTGCATGCCATCCATACAGATCACTTCATTACAACAGTGCATTGAGGTAGTACAAGGGAAAACAATAACAGAATGCAGAATAAAGTGTTACAGTTACACAGAAGGTGCAGTGCAGGCAGACAATAAGGTGCAAGGCCATAACGAGGTAGATTGTGAGGTCAAGAATCCATTTTATTGTATTAGGGGATCGTTCAATAGTCTTATAACAGTGGGATAGAAGCTGTCCTTGAGCCTGCTTTCAAGCAGGTACGTGCTTTCAGGTTTTTGTTTCTTCTGCCTGATGGGAGGGGGTGGAAGAGAGAATGTTAATGTTTCATGTCAGAAACCCTTCATTGGAACAGATTTCCTCTGTACATTCATCATCTTCTCCTGTCATCACCATAATAGACCGTTCCTTTATTCTCCCTTCCACACTTTCACTGCATCTTAAATCCTATTTAGCTGCCAATCATCTGAACTTGACAAGAAAACCAAAAAGTGCAGACACGGGGAAGCTGAAATGAAACCAGAGAATGCTGGAAACACTCAGCGGATCAGGGAGCACCTGTGGAAAAGGAAACAGAGTCAATGTTTCAGGGGAAAAGTGCTTTATCAGCGTGGCCATTCAATACAAGCACGGCTGGTGTTTTACCTCAGTGGCACTTCTTAGCACTAACACTACATCTTTGTCAGAAAGATCTTTGACCTGAAATCTCTGTTTCTCTTTTCACTGATGTTGCCTGACCTATTGATGTTACCAGCACTCCTTGTCTCTATCTTAACTTTACTGTCTCTGATATTGACTCTCCAGCCAATGCAGTTTCCCCATACACACTATATCAAACTCTTATAAGTTTGAAACTTTTTAATAAATCTCACCCTAACCTTCTATTCTAAGGAGAGTAACTGCAGTATTCCAAACTCTCCACATGACTGATTACATTCTGATAAATTCTCTCTGCACTCTCTTTCCCACTTCTGCTGAAAGGTCTTCAACCTGAAAATGTTAATGTTGTACATTTCTCCACAGATGCAGCTTGACTTGATGTGTGTTTCCACCAATTTTAATTTGATGATAAAAAGAGTTGGCTGAGAATTGTATTGGTTTGCACCTCCTTCCCTGCTTAGACTAACTCGCCTCTCTCTAGTAGTGTAAGTTATGTATAATTTATGTTAGTTTAGGTTATGTTAACATGTTTGTCCTCATCTTGTAATGCACTGTGCTGCTGCTGCAAAAAGCTAATTTTCATGGCATTTATATCCTGTGTATGTATGTCTATGACAACAATAAACTTGAACTAGTTCTGACAGAGAGTCCTGGACCTGAAATCTTAATAGTATATCTTTCCACAGATGCTGTCTAGACTGCTGAGTTTTTCCAGAATTTCCTTTTTTTATTCCAGATTTCCAGCACCTACAGATTTTTTGATGTTCCTATAATTGTCTTGTTATTCAACGAATGCTTCAGATGAGGTAAATATTCAAAGCTCCACATTACAATGTACATCATATCAGTGGTGTATAGGAGCAGGTCCTGACGTGACCTATCGATTCCTCCAACCCTGCTCAGGGTTACTTTGCTTCCATTTGACACACTCATTGGCCAAGTGAACGCATTTTGATCTTCACTTTCCTTTCCATATTTTCCAAGTAAGCTACTCCCCAGTGGAACAGTTGAGTGAATCCAGTGCCCAGCAGCTGCTGAAGGTGAATTAGCCAAGGGACTTGGGGAATGAGGTATCCTCCCCTGCCTTGGTTCTTCCAGGTCTCCAGAAGTCATCGTGAGCCACCCAGGATATGACCCAATAATGTGACCCCATTCCAGCACACAAAGAACAATAAAATTAACATGCTCATTTCAATAAAAGCATTAATAATCCAGGACCTACCTCAGCCTAGTTGTCGTTTTATAAACATCATGAACTTGTAGCTTGGAGTTTAGTTTATAGCGTTAGGAAATGGAATGTTTATTTCCAGCTGTAATTCAACAGGACCATAACCTCAAACATTTCAGTCAACCCTGGTGTGAGTAGCAGATGAAGCTGACTTAATTGACCCCATTGGTCCCAGTTGGCTTTCCCCAGTGTTCTAGCCTCTCACCCATAATGTGTGTTTGTTGCAATGTCCGTGAAGTCTTAGAGTCACAAAGAATTTTCTTATGAGATAAGAGTTCTTATGAGACAGTCCACTCACCCATCACAAACTTTCACTGGTCATTCGTCATAGACTCATAGAGAGATACATCACAGAAACAGGCACTTCAGTCCATCAAGTCCATGCCGACCGTCAACACCCATTTACACTAATCTATATGGTTCCCTTTTTTTTATTCTCCGCAATTTCTCATCAACTCCTCCCAGATTATACCACTCACTAACACTAGGGGCAATTTATAATGGCCAATTAACCTACCAACCCGAATGTCTTTAGGATGTGGGAGGAGACTGAAGGATATGGAAGAAACACATGCAGTCACAGCGAGAATGTGCAAACTGCACACAAACAGCACCTGAGATCAGAAATGAACCCAGGACTCTGGCGTTCCAAGGCAGTGGCTGTACTAACTGTGCCACTGTGTATATCACAATGAATTAACAACTGCTCCCTGTGCTGGAATTTGGATTTAGAATTTGCAGAACTGATTAGGCTGATTAGGTACCCCTGCAGGTTAAACATTCAGCAACACTACATTGCCTACCAATCTGGCACTAATACAACAATCTTGTGCTGTTCAGGCAAGAAGGCATGTACGAACTGGTGCAGAACCTGCTCAACCGACACCACTTAAGACAGAAATCTTTCACACTTCAAAACGTCAGCTACGGCAGCTCAGATTCTTGCCTTAAGATCCCGAGGGTTCTTGACAGAGTGGGTGTGGAGAGAGCAACTCCTCTTGTGGGAGCATCTACAGCTAGGGGTCACTGTTTTAAAAAAAAGTCTTCGGCTTAAAACGGGCCAGAACATTTTCTCTCAGAAGGTTGTGACTCTTTGAAACTTTCTTTCTCAAAGGACTTTGGAAGCGAGTCTTTGAATACATTTAAGGCAGTGGTAGGTTATTGATAAGCCAGGGGGTGAAAGTTTACCAGGGATAGATGGGACAGAGGGAAGCCAACACTGCACTGACTGGCATCCATCACTGCAACTCTTTACAGTTACGTCAACACACTGTGGTTACCCCATAAAACTACATTTGTCTTTCTTTTGAGGAACTCAGCGGGTCAGGAAGCATCTGCGGAGGAAAATGGACAGTCGCCGTTTTGGGCCGAGACCCTTCATCTGGACTGGAAAGAAAGAGGGGAGGTAGCCAGTATAAAAAGGTGGAGGGAAGGGGTGGAGCAAGAGCTGGCGAGTGATAGGTGGATCCAGATGAGGGAGGCAACAGGCAGGTGAGGGAGGGGAGGGAGAGTGGGAATGGAGACAGTAGCTGGGAGGTGATGGGTGAAAGTGACAAAGGGCTGAAGAAGATGGAATTTGATAGGAGAGGAAGGTGGAGATTGGAATAAAGGGGTGGTGGGGGGGGGGGGGGTGGAGGGAACCAGTGGGAGGAGTGTGTGGGTGATGGGTAGCTGGAGTGTTCACCTGAATCCACCTATCATCCATCAGCCGTGCACATTTTACTTAAGAACATCTGGCCCGTCGATCCTGCTCCGCCATTCAATAAGATCATGGCTGATCTGGCCGTGGTCACAGATCCACCTACCTGCCTTTTCCCCATAACCCTTCATTCCCCAACTATGCAAAAATCTATCTAACTGTGTCTTACTTACAGTATATTTAATGAGGTAGCCTCTACTGTTTTCCTGGGCCGAGAATTCCACAGATGCACTACTTTCTGAGGAAAGCAGTTTCTTCTCATCTCCGTCCTAAATCTATTCCCCCAAATGTTGAGGCGATGTCCCCTAATTCTAGTCTCACCTACCAGTGGAAACAACCTTCCTGCGTCTATCTTACCTATTCCTTTCATGATTTTATATGTTTCTGTAAGATCCCCTCTCATTCTTCTGAATTCCAGTGAGTATAGTCCCAGGTGACTCAATCTCTCCTCAAAGGCTAACCCCCTCATCTCTGGAATTAACCTGGTGAACTTCCTCTGCACCACCTCCAAGGCCAGTGTATCAGAGTACTCCAGGTGTGGCCTCACCAGTACCCTGTACAGTTGCAGCATAACCTCCCTGCTCTTAAATTCAATCCCTCTAAGCAATGAAGCCTTCTTGATAACCTGTTGCACCTGCAAACCAACCTTTTGCAATTCATGCACAAGCACTCCCAAGTCCCTCTGCACAACAGCATGCTGCAATCTTTCACCATTTAAATAATAATCTGATCTTCTATTTTTCCTTCCAATGTGGATGACCTCACGTTTACCAGCATTGTGCTCCATCTGCCAGATCCTTGCCTACTCACTTAACCTATCTATGTCTCTCCACATCCTCTGCACACTTTGCTTTTCCACTCAATGTAGTGTCATCAGCAAACTTAGATACGCTACACTCAGTCCCCTCTTCCAAATCGGTAATGTACATCATGAACAGTTGTGGGCCCAGCACTGACCCCTGCAGCACCCCATTCACCACTGATTGCCAACCAGAGAAACATCCATTTATCCCAACTCTCTGCCTTCTATTGATTAACCAATCATCTATCCATGCTAATACCTTACCCCCAACTCTCCATGCATCCTTATCTTATGGATAAGTCTTTTATGCAGCACCTTATCGAACATCTTCTGGAAATCCAAGTATACAACATCCACCTGTTCCCCTCCATCCACTGCGCTCATTATATCCTCAAAGAACTCCAGTAAGCTTGTCAAACAAGACCTGCTCTTCCTGAATCCATGTTGTGTCTGCCTGATGGAACCAATTCTATCCAGATGTCTTGCTATTTCTTTCTTAACGATTTTCAAGCAATTTCTTGACTACAGAGCTAACTGACCTTTAATTACCTGCCTTTTGCCTAGTGGCGTGACATTCGGTGTCTTCCAATCCATCGGGACCTGCCCAGAGTCCAGAGGATTTTGGTAAATTATCACAAACGCCTCTACTATAATTTGAGCCATTTCTTTCAGTACCCTGGGAGGCATCCCAGAAGGACCAGGGGACTTGTCTACCTTTAGGCCCACTAGTTTGTTCATCACTACCTCTTTAGTGACAGCGATTGTATCGAGGTCCTCACCTCCCATCACATCCATAACATCTCTCTTTGGCATGTTAGGCATATCCTCCACCATGAAGACTGACAAAAATAGTCATTCAAGGCCTCAGCCATTTCCACATTGCCCAATATTACTGTCCCCTTCTCATCTTCCAAGGGATCTATGTTCATTTTAGCTACCCTTTTCCGCTTCATATAATTATAAAAACTTTTACTATCTGTTTTTATATTTTGTGCTAGTTTACTTTTGTAATTTATCGTTCCTTTCCTTATTGCTTGCTTAGTGGTTCTTTGTTGCCTTTTAAAGTTTCCCACTACTCTTGGCGACTTTGTATGCATGAGCTTTTGGCTTGATGGCTTCTTTTATTTCCTTAGTTATCCAAGGCTGGCACTCCCCACCCTTACTGTCCTCGCTTTTAACTGGAATATACTTTTCTTGCACACCATGAAAAATCTCTTTGAAAGTCTTCCACTGTTCCTCAACTGTCCCACCGTGTAGCCTGTGTTCCCAGTCTACACTAGCCAACTCCTCCCTTATCCCGTTGTAGTCTCCCTTGTTTAGGCATAATACACTGGTTTTAGATCAAACTATTGCACCCTCCATTTGTATGAGAAATTCAATCATGATCACTTTTTCCAAGAGGATCCCTTAACTATAAATTCGGTAATTTTACCTGTCTCATTGCACAGAACCAGATCTAAGACAGCATTTTCCCTTGTAGGTTCACTAACATGCTGTTGAAGAAAGCTATCACGGATGCATTCTATGAAGTCCTCCTCAAGACTGCCTCGACCAACTTGATTTGCCCAATCTATGTGCAAGTTAAAGTCCCCCATGACAACTGCCGTTCCATTCTTCCATGCATCAAATATTTCTTGGTTTATTGCCTGTGCCACTGTAATGTTATTATTCAGTGGCCTATAGACAACCCCCACTAGTGATTTTTTTCCCCCTTACTAGTCCTAATCTCTACCCAGATGGACTCAACATTCTGCTCCTTAGATCTTATACCATCTCTCACTATCGCCCTGATCTCATCGTTAATTAAGAGCACTACCCCACCTCCCTTACCTTCCTGCCTATCCTTCTGTATTACCTGAGGCACTTGGATATTTAATTCCCACTCATCTCCACCCTGCAACTGCGTTTCTGTAATGGCCACTAAATCATACCCCTTTGTACTGATTTGTGCCACAAGTTCACTGATCTTGTTTCGAAAACTACAGGCATTCAAATAAAGTGACCTTACACTCATTGTCCTTTGAAAATCTAGTAACCTTCATGTCCTTTGCATTTGACTTTTCTGTACTCCACTCTTACTTTTCTCTTTTCTAACTTTTGCTCTGGTCTCTGCTTTGCTTCCCTCTGTCTTTCTGCGTGGATTCCCATCCCCCTGCCATATTTACGAGGATGTTGCCAGCCTGAGTTAGAGGGAGATGTTGGCCAGGCTAGGTCTTTATTCCTTGGAGCGTAGGAGACTGACGGGTGATCTTATAGAGGTTTATAAAATCATGAAGGGCAATAGATAAAGTGGACGGTAACAGTCTTTTCCCCAGGGTAGGGCAGTCCAAAACTAGGGGGCATAGATTTAGGGCGAGAGGGGAAAGATTTAAAAGGGACCTGAGGGGCAACTTTTTCATGCAGAGTGTGGTGAGTATATGGAACGAGCTGCCAGAGGGAGTGGTTGAGACAGGTACAATAGTGTCATTTAAGAAGCACTTGGATGGGTACATGGGAGGGGCAAGGATTAGAGGGAAATGGGACAAGCACAGGAAATTGGGATTAGCTGGGTGGGCACTGTGGTCGGCATGGACTGGTTGGGCTGAAGGGCCTGTGTCTGGGCTCTGTTGCTCTATGACGATGACATTGGTAAGGCTTCCTCGAAGAGAATGAAAGCAAGAAAGAGATGGAGGAAGAAAGGACTGAAGGAAAGAATCTGGATCTATATATGAACCTCATGATTCCAACCATCCCATAATGTTTCACCATTTCAAAACACTGCCCCTGTTGGGGGTGATATGGCAAATAATTTGCATAGAGCAAACAGCGATGAGATTCATGACCAAACTCTGTCTTTGGAAAGTTTTAAAAACCCTTTAAAAGAGGCATAACGTTACTCAACCTCCCACTTCATCTCTTTGTAGGTGGTGCAGCTGGTAGAACTGCCGCCTCACAGCTCCAGTGACCAGGGTTTGATCCTAACCTCGGGTGCTGTCTGTGTGGAGTTTGCACGTTCTCCCTGTGGGTTTTCCCCAGGCGCTCTGGTTTCCTCTTACATCCCAAAGGTGATTGGTAGATTAATTGCTCCTTAACTTAGAGAAATGGAAGAATAATAAGATATCTTTATTAGTCACATGTACATCAAAACACACAGTGAAACGCATCTTTTTGCGTTACTGAGAACGTGCCGGCGGCAGCCTGCAAGTGTCTTCCGGCGCCAACATAGTATGCCCACAGCTCCTAACCTGTCCATCTTTGGAATGTGGGAGGAAACCGGAGCACCCGGAGGAAACCCACGCAGATACGGGGAGAACGTACAAGCTCCTTACAGACAGCGGCCAGAATTGAACCTGGGTTTCTGGCGCTGTAATAGCGTTATGCTAACCGCTGCAATACTGTGCCGTCCAAATCAAAGGGCAGCTTATAAAATCGAAGTATAGAGGTTTATAAAATCATGAGAGGCGTAGATAAGGCACTTGGTCACAGTCTTTATCCCAGGGTGCGGGAGTCTAAAACTGGAAGGCATAGGTTTAAGGTGGGGGGGAAAGATTTAAGGGGATCTGAGGGGTAAGCTTTTCACACAGAGGGTGGTGGGTATATGGAACAGGTGGCAGAAACGGGTACAATTACGGTGTTTAAGAAACATTTGGACAAGTACGTGGTCCAGATGGAAAAGTTTAGAGGGACAAGAGAAACAAAGGACTGCAGATACATTGCCGTGTTTAGAGGGATATTGGCCAAATGCAGGCAAATGGGATTAACTTTGATAGGCATTTTGGTCAATGTGGACAAGTTGGGCCGAAGGGCCTGTTTCCATGCTGTATAACTCTATGAATCTATGAGGGCTACAGAGGAATAAGTAGAGGGGGATTGCTCCCCTGGGGACCAGCATCAAACTGATGGGCTGACTAGCCTCCCTCGGTCTTGTAGTAAGCATTACACAGAACCACAGTCTTGGAGGTAAATGCATTCTGCATTGTGTCATTGTTCTAATATTAGCAGCTGTTTTCACTTCACGTTTAATCTGAAAATCCCTCCTGTCGATTCCCAGATGTCCTGCCTCAATATGCTGTAATGTTATTCTTTCATTACACTCTGCAGATGTACGCTCACCCATTTTCCTGACTTAACAGCTTTGAATGGGGGTGATCAGGGCCAAACAGGCAAGGAGCAGTCACCAGGTCAATGGCCGTGTGCACGACTGTCTCGCTTTGTGAAAAGTTTTAACTCATTAGACTCCTGCACATAAAATCAATAAGGGGAAAGGGTTAAGGCCTTCAGTGACCAGGTTGGTAGGTTAATTGGCTGCTGTAAAATGCACCTTTTGTGTGTAGGTGAGGGGTAGAATCCGGGGAGGGGTCTTGATGAGAATGTGGGGAGAATAAAATGGGATTAGTGTAAATGGATGGTTGATGGTCGGCATGGACTCAATGGGCTGAAGGGCCTGTTTCCATGTTGTATCTCTATGATTCTATGAAGCCAACAACCCTGGATGAATTCCAGGAGGTTTAATCATAACTCTGACCACCATTCCCTTATTTTCCCCCCTCACCCCCCGCCACCCTCTCACCAGCCGGTACCTCCAATCTCACACCAACAGGGAAGTGAATAGTTGATTCTTGCGGATATTTAAAGAACCATTTCAGCACTTTTCCAATACTTTTACTACTAGTAAGTCAAGGGGTTCCAAGAGAACAATTACAAAGCACTACGGAAGGGGTGGGGCTGGGGATGAAATTGAACTTTGACCTTGAAGTGGTGTGCTTCATTTCCAAAATTTGCTTCCCGTTGACATCAGAGGAACCAAATTTGGAATGGGATACATTCAACATGTTACAGATCCAAAAACAAATTATAACAACCTTTTTTGTTTTTTTCCCCTGGATTTCTTGTAGTAATGCTCGAGCAAATAATTCCTGGCTGATTCTAGAACATGAGATTTTTTAACCACAGGAGGAGACTATTTAGCCCATTCAGTGTATCCTGGCTCCTATAAGAACAGCCCCATCAGTCCCACTTCTCCATTCTTCTCACAACCCTGCAAATTACTCTCTCTCCTACCTTTCTAATTCCATTTCGAAGCAGTGATTAATTGGGTTCCCTGCAGTGACTAAGTCCTAGTTCATAACCACTCTTGGAGTTAAAACAAGCTTCATTGTCTCTTCAAATCCTGAGGAGTTGATCACTAAAGATGTTGGGTCCTAGTGACCGCAGTGTTAACTATTCACATACTTTCCCAAACTTGTTCATGGGATGCAGTTGAAATGAGAACAGTCATTTTCATCGGGCCGTATTTCCCAATAAGGTGGGAACCATTTTCAGAAGTGAATCATGTTCTCTTAAAACATAGAATGACACCATTCAGCCCATGAATTCTGTGTGGCCCAGGGCAGTACCATCAGTCACATCACCCCACCCATTTCCCTATGACCTATTCTCTCTCTCTGTCTCTCTGTCTCTCTCTCTGTCCCCCTCTCTCTGTCTCCCTCTCCCTCTCTCTGTCTCCCTCTCTCTCTCTCACATGTCCATCAACCCTTCTAACTCTCCTACCCCCCCCCCCCCCCCCGCACTGGTGGTAATTTACAGTAACCAGTTAACCTTACAACTAGCACAATGTTGAGATGTGGGAGGAAACCAGAGCCCCCGGAGGAAGGTTGAAGTCAAATCCCACACCAATCCCAGTTCTTCCTCTCCACATTCCCGTCAACTCCTCCCCAGCTTCTACTATTCACCCACACACGGGAGGCAACTTACGTCCTGTATCTCTCTGTGACTCTACGAGTAAATGACCAACAAAGATCTGTGGTCAGTGAGTGGTCTGTCTTTCAAAAAGTGCTGGAAACACTGATCCCAGATGTGATTCCACCTCCTTTCCTACTTAAATGAGTTCCCCTCATTCATTGCAAGTACATGCTTCACAAAAACCATTGGTTTTTCCTGACTGTTGCCTCCTAACTGCCTGAACTCCACAACAGGAGGCATCACAAGTAAGATTTAAGACACCAGGATGGACCTATTGTGACTTTGAATGAGCCACATGGGGACCAGAGCTGTAGGTATATCAGGTCTTTATTCAGCACTAACAGACACCAGGTGAGAGACCTCACTGGGAGAATCTCTCTGAACTCAGAGTTATATTCTTACGTACAAAGGAAACAACAGGAGATTGAGTACAATTTCAATAGTTACAATTACATAGTTTACTTCAATATTTTGGGTTTAGACAAATGGTTCCATAGAATTACATATTTACCATGGGAACTCATTAACCAACAAGACCGTCAAACATCTTTGTTGAAACAAATTAGTTCACATCATTATTCTAAGAGCTTCTGAGGATCATAGTATTTGTGAGGGTTGACTCTCTGGATACAAATATTGATTGACAGAACAAATACGACTATGAGTGTGTTTGATGTGCAAAGTGGCAAAACAGACTGAAATCTTCCTTGACCTCTGCCACAAAGGTACAAGATACCTTAGTTGAAGTTATCTAATGCCTGGTTTGATGTAGGCCAATTAACACAGCCGATTGTCTGCAAGCTTGGACATTGCATAAGAGAATGTCTCATGATCATGTCAATTTCCAAACCATATTTCTTAAGTGGTCTATTGCTGTGTCAGTACCATGCTCCCATTGCAAGCGTCTATAATTTCAAGACCAATTACTGCTTGTTACATCTGATGACAGTTTGAAGACTGGTTCTCATTTGTATTAATTGCCACTATATTAGTGGCTACTACCCTATAATTCCTGATCATAGCTGTTCCTTCCTAACAGACCTCACTACTAAGACTTCCCCTGCAAGGTCTGTACATGCTTTGTCCTTCCTACAACATAGCCGTATTTAACTACAGCAGTGAAGTCAGCCTCATGCTGAGATCCAGCAGAAACCTGGACTAATATTGAGCTGAGCCTTGGAAAGACCCAGTTCAGAGGCATTCTTAGCTTGTCCAACCTCCACCTTTCCCTTGACTGGCTAGAGGTGGTTTGCATTAACTCTCAGGTCCCACATTAACTATTTTAGATTAGCTTAGATTAGTTTATTGTCATATACACCAGGGTTAGATGAAATTCCTTGTTCGCATGAAGCTCACAGAGTAAACAGTTAACATGGTAATGTTAAATACAACAATAAATACCACGACGAGCACAAAACAGCAGAATGGTTCAAAGATTGTAGTGCAGTCTGAAGTAGTGCAAAGAGAAATGCTAAAGTGACAATAACAGAAGAGGTAGAATTAAGAGTACAAGCAGTGACAGCACTACTAGGAAGGGGATGTGAAAGAGGTGATTGTTTCAGGAGTCTGACAGCAGTGGGGAAGAAGCTGTTCTTAAGTCTGGATGTCCAGGTTTTCAACCTCCTGTATCTTCTCCCAGAAGGTAGAAGAGAGAAAAGGGAATGAGCAGGGTGGCAGGCATCCTAGACAGTACAACCATGTAATCACTAATGGTCCCATCCAACCTTCCTGGCTGTGGGTTTGTACCTTTCTATGATCTAATAATGTGCCAGATTGAAAGGTTTCTGCCATCACTTCAGTCTATGAAACACCCATCCTCTTGCATAATGCCAGGAAGGTTGCTATGGTGATTGTATCTTAGCCTGTCATATTCCAAAGAATGCTCTTCTAACACTTGCACAAGCCTTCAGTTTGAACCTTCAGCTTCAACATGGTTTGCACTGAAGGGCATCTCCAGCTACTTTACACAGGGGCTCCCTGGGTTACAAATGACCTGACCTACAGAAATCTGACTTTATTCAAATTCTCCCATATATTTTTCAAGACAAGAAAGCTGTTACAGAAATTCAAACATCTTCGAAAGTTGTGAAATGGGGGGTAGCAGCTGGTTAATTCAAAAGACAACTCGCCTTCAATAAAAGCTATTTACATGAAACCTCCCTGCAGTAATCAAACAGATCATTGTCTTTAAGAACACAGCTTCTAGTTCACAGTGGGAGGCCACTTAAGAGATTTGCTTTGGAAACTGACAAGGCAAATATCTTTTACTGATAATTGTAAACTGCTTTATCTAACAATGTAACATCTATTGATACTTTAAGGCCATTGAAACTAGCTATTGGATGTGGGACATCCTGATCCTGTACCACTGTAACGACACAGAGGAAGACAATAAATAAATGTTCACATTAATCGACCCTCTGAAACTGTTTGTTTCTAACTTACAGAAAAATTGGTTTATGGATAATTCTCAGGAACAGAGCCTTTACATAACCTAGGGACGGCCTGTATACAAATTAACTGCATCTGTGCTTTATCATAATCACCAAGACATCTGATATAGAGTTGGGCTGGGTCTGAACTGCCATTGTGCACCATTCCTGGCTTGTAAAGGGCAATCCGCATGCACTGTGCTTGTCCAAACTCAAGCTCCATCTCTCCACTGAAGGTACTTTGAGTAGCCACGAAGTGCTAACTCACCCTTCCACTGTGAGGACATGGCCGCACATTGTGTTCAACAAGCTTGTTACCTTGGACACTTATCCTTCCCATCCTCATTGTCAGTGTAGTGTGCATGCTGCAGTCTGTGTGTTCCTGGTGTCCAGTGGAGTCACCCACGGGGTAGCACACTTTCATCTGAACACATTATAAAATAACAAACACAGACCAATTTACCACTTTCCTCTTTCTTCCCACCATCCTCTCACCCCTAGTACACCTTCACTCCCAATCTTCTCTCCTGATCCAATATTCTCTACGCCCTTTATTTCTCTCCCTCTAACCTATTTCTCTCTCTCCACTGATCTTCTCTTTACCTCCCTGATCCTATTGCGACACCGCTTACTCCTCCTTCTTCTCTGATTTTCTCTCCATCTGAGATAACCTTTCTAACCACTTCCCCTGCTACACCCCAAGATCCCTGTTAGCTCCGCAGTGTAGGAGCTGGGGAACAGACAGTGGTTGAGCACAGAGTGTGCAAGGCCTGGCCTGTAACACACTGGGGCCTCAGGATCAATGCAATTTCACTGTTGGGAGTGTGATTTCCAAAGTGGCCCAGGTCCCGAATGTAGTTTTCAGACACAGTACAATTTCTTCAACTGGAAGTCCTCTCAAGTGGATAATAAATTAGGACTAGACAAAGAGGAACGTTAAAAGACATGAATGTCCAAGGTTGGGTTCCTGTGACTGACTGACCTGTTTCTCAGTCAGAGAGTCATACGGTCATACAGCACAGTCATAGAATCATTGTCTTGGAGACATACAGTCATACAGTTATAGAGTCATACAACCACACAGCACAGTCATACAGTCATACAGCACAGAAACAGGTCCTTTGGCCCATCGAGTCCACGCCGACCATCAACCACCCATTTACATCAATCCTATGTTCATCGCATTTTTTATTCTCCCCACATTCTTATCAGCTCCACCCCCCCCCCCTCAGATTCTACCACTCACCTATACACTACCTATACACTATATACACCTATACACTATGAATTTAGTCTGGCCAATTAACCTACCAATCTGCATGTCTTTGGGATGTGGGAGGAAACCGGAGCACTCAGAGGAAATCCACATGGTCACAGGGAGAACGTGCAAACTCCACCCAGACAGCACCGGAGATCAGGATTGAACCTGTGTCTCTGGAGCTGTGAGACGGCGGCCCTCCCCACTCCGCCACCATGCCACCCAGGTGTGGAGCCATCTAATTAGGCGCCCTCTTCTGCTCTTTCCCCACAGCCCTGTGAATTGTTTTCTCTTCAAAAGGAGGACAAATGTCAGTGCCTGGCCACATTGTTGACCCTCGGTCCTTTCAAGTGTGACTCCATACAGTGCGGGGTGGGTTCGATTCAACTCCCCCCTTCTGTGTAATCACCCCACCCCACCTCTGACGTCCAAGCAATCGCTCCTGCAACTCAGGAATCTTGGGGTTTATCTGTCCAAGAATGTCAAGGCAGAAGGAAATTTAAAAGAGAAAGATAAAAAGTTTTGAAATTAAAAGAGGGGGAGGGAAATGAAAAGCACTGCTGATAGAGATAAGGTTGTGTGGCAGTGAAGGATAAAATATAATACAACAGGGATCCAAATAGGACAATGAGGTTAAGGAATACAGTAAGTGGCAGTAATGCCCAGCAGGAGAAAACTGGTTGAATTAAATATTAACACTAAGTAGCACTCAGACTAAGTGTGTGCTATTGACTTTGATGGGTGAGTCCTTAATGCAATGTCTCTGGTGCATTCCTGCCATGGTGTAGCTCCAGGCTGTGTCTGGGAATTGTGTTTTTTTTCCACAGTGCAAGAGAGGTTTTCCCCTTTCTCAATGCATCCGGGAGCTGAGCCGCGCTCACCAAAAACTTTTCCAGAGCAGAGGAATTCTCGGCCGTCACCTTCTCGGGTGCGGATATTAAGAGGTACTGATAAATAGACAGAAATTATTTCCCTTGGTTAGGGAGTCTGGAACTAGGAGGCAGTCTAAGCGTTAGCATCTTGCATTTCAAGAGTAAAATAGGGAAAGACTTCCACAAGCAAAGTCCAGTGGAAATTTGGAACTCTCTTCTGTCAATAATCTGTGTACTAATCCAATTCCTGTTTGAGAGCTGCTATTAAAATAAACTCTCTTCACCACACTGTAAGACAACCCATTCCAAATTCTTAACTGTTTGCTGCAAAAAAAAAGCTTCTCTCTCATTTCAATTCTGGTTCTCCTGCAGATCATCTTAAATCTGCACCCGCTAATTATCAGCCTTTCAGTCAGTGAAACATATCTGAGATAGAAATTTCTCTTCTGTTGTGTGTGATAAATGCACAATGCCACATCATTTCACAGAAAGAGATGGAGAAAGTTAATAAGGCAGTTAAAAATGATCTGCATTATGGATTTTCAAACAGGCAAGGGTATGCTAAAGCAAAGAGATTATGTTGGAATTTTATTAATCATTGGTTAAACCACGTCACTGAAGATGTAAATGGTGCAGAGAATATTTACCAGGTGCAGTTCTGGTCACCCCATTACAGGAAGGATGTGGAGGGTTTGGAAGGGGTGCAGAAGAGTTTTACCAGCATGGATTGGAGTGTTTTAGCCATTAGGGGAGGGAGGACAACTTTCCTTGGACCATCAGAGGCTGACTGAACTCGTAGAAGCATATGGAGGCATAGATAGGGTAGACAGTCAGAATCTTTTTCCAAGGGTGGAAATGTCACATACTAGAGGGCAGAGGTTTAAGGTGAAAGAGGGAAAGTTTAAATGAGATTTACGAGGCAAGTTTTTTACACAGAGAGTGGTAGGTACCTGGAACACACTGCCGGGGAGGTGGCAGAAGCATACACGGTAGCAACGTTCACAATGATTTACGGACAGGACTGCCCTGGTAGGCCCACCGTTTCTGCCTGCTCTTGCCCTACTGAACTCATACCTCGACTCTATCTTATCCCCATTGTCCAGTCCCTTCCCACTTACGTCTAGGACACCTTGCGTGCTCTCCACCATTTTAACAACTTTCACTTCCCTGGCCCCCACTGCCACCCCCCCCATCAGGAAGGCCTTGGGGCCTTCAGTTCCTTTCTAGACCATAGATCCAGCCAGCTCCCCTCTACTAACACTCTCTCCACCTGGCCCCCAACTGTTCCAATCTGCCCTCCCCACCTCCCTTATTTGGTTCCATGGTCCACCTTCCTCTCCCATCAGGTTCCCTCCACCTCCCACCTCCCAGCCTCTGTCGCTGTGTCCACTCTCCCCTCCTCCATCTGCCTCTCACCCCTCCTCACCTGGATCCACCCATCACCTGCCAGCTCTTGCTCCACCCCTTCCCTCCACCTCTTCATACTGGCACTGTCCCCTCTGCTCTCTCAGTCCAGGTGAAGAGTCCTGACCCAAAATGTCAAACATCCATTTCCCTCCACAGATGCTGCCTGCCCCACTGAATTCCTCCAGCAGTTTGTTTTTTGATAGCAACGTTTAAGATGCATTTAGACAGACACTGAACAGGGACGGAGTAAAGGGATATGGACCATGTGCAGGCAGAAGGGATTAGCTTAGATTGGCGTCATGGTCAGCACGACACAGTGGGCCGAAGGGCCTGTTCCTGCACTCTACTGTTCTATGTTCTATGATGTTGCTGGCATTGTAAGAGGTTGGGAAAGTTGGGACGACTCTCCTTGAAACAGAGAAGTCTTGAGGTGATAATTTCCTTGAGGTGATCTGACTCATACCCAGGGGTCAGCAGTCACAATCTCTCATCGAGCAGATGTGATTTTCTGATCAGGGCTGGTCAGGGTTGGGAACACTCTCTTGGAGAAGGTAATGAAAGATAATTCCATGGATAATTTTGAGGGAAGCTGAGGAACCTACAGGGTTATAAACAAAAATTTGGCGGTGGGTTTAAGCACTACTTTCTCAGCCATTATAAACCTAATGGGCTTCATTCTGTATTGTAAACATCATTATTCTATGAAAACTTGAAGAGGGAATATAATTTTAGGGAAACAGGGAAAGAACGGTGGTGTGGAATAAACTGGACTGTTCTTCGAAAGATGCACTGGGTCATTGTTGTAACTCATAGAATCTACCGTAATCTGCGTGAGATTTTTGGCCCATTATGGTCAAACACATGAAATTCATTATAGGATTATTTAATCACTGCAGCATTTTGACATACGCCTGTTACAAGTGAGCTGTAAACATTCATTTACATCTGGACAATCCTTATCAACTCTGTGGAAACAAAATGGCTCACCAAATGTTTTAAGACAGACTTCGAGACATTTCCATAGAAGGGCAACACAGTGGTTGGTACCTCTGCCTCACAGCTCCAGAGACCGGGTTCAATCCTGACCTCCAGTGCTGCCTGTGTGGAGTTTGCTCGTTCTCCCTGTGACAACATGGGTTTTCCCTGGGTACTCATTTTCTTCCTACAGCACAAAGACGGCGGTTTGGTAGGTTAATTGGCTGCTGTCAATGGCCCCTAGAGTGTAGGTGAGTGATAGAAACTGGGAGGATTTGATGGGAATGTGGGGAGAATAAAATGGGATCACTATATGGTACAGTAAATGGCAGGGCCCTGGAAAGTGTTGTAGAACAGAGAGACCGAGGGGTACAAGTACATAGTTCACTGAAAGTGGAGACACAGGTAGGCAGGGTGGTGAGGAAGGCATTTGGCACGCTAGCCTTCAGCGGTCGAGCCATTGAGTACAAAAGTTGGGACGTCATTTCACAAGATGCTGGTGAGACAGCACTTGCAGTATTGTGCGCAGTTCTGGTCACCTAGCTATAAGAAGGATATCATTCAGCTTGAAAGGGTACAAGAATTATTCACAAGGATGTTACCAGGACTTGAGTTATAAGGAGAGACTGGATATGTTGGGGATTTTTTTCCCAGGAGCGTAGGAGGCTGAGGGTTGAAGGTTTATAAAAACATGAGGGCATTGATAAGGTGAAAGATCACAGTCTTTTTCCCAGGTTTGGGGAGTCTAAAACTAGAGGGCCTAGGTTTAAGGTGAGAGGGGAAAGATTTAAAAGGGATCTGAGGGGGTAACTTTTTCACACAGAGATTGGTGGGTATACGGAATGAGCTGCGAGAGGAAGTGGTCGAAACAGATACAATTAAGATAAGATTTCTTTATTAGTCACATGTACATCGAAACACACAGTGAAATGCATCTTTGCGTGGAACGTTCTGGGGGCAGCCCGCTAGTGTCGCCACGCTTCCGGCGCCAACACAGCATGCCCACAACTTCCTAACCCGTACGTCTTTGGAATGTGGGAGGAAACCGGAGCACCCGGAGGAAACCCACACAAACACGCAGACAATTATAATGTTTAAGGACATTTCGACAAGTACATGGATAAGAAAGGTTTAGAGGGATATAGGGGAAATGGGACTTGCTCAAGTAGACAACTTGGTCAGCAGGGACATATTGGGCCAAAGGGTCTTTCTCCGCTCTTATAGGATCAGTATAAATGGATGGTTGGTGCAGACTGTGGGCTGAAGGGCCTATTTCCGTGCTGTATGACACTATGATTCTATGATAATAAGCAAACCATTGGCTTCAGAAATGTTAATTGAAGGATAAATGTCATCCGGGACACCAGATCCAGCCCTTTTAGCTCTGTGGGATATTTTAAAGAGCACACCTCAGCTTAACAACCCATCACCTCCAACATCCACCTTCGTTGACACTGGTCTGCAATATTGGCCCAGATGCACAAGTTCAGACTCCGGGGTGAAAGTCACTTACCCAACCAGTTGGTTCGGAGCCAGAAATTCTCCCAACCTGAGCTTCATGCACCTCCCCACCATTTAACAGGTTAGGAGCAATAATTTCAGGGGTCTGAGCTCCTTCCTTGACCACTGAGTGGTCATCTTCCTGGTACCCAAAAGCTTAGTGGCTATCAGCTCACAAACAATGTGATCGAGGCCCACCAGGGTTAACGGTGAATGCCCTCTGTCCTAATTTCATTGTGATTTTTTTTCCTCTGTAATGCACAATGAGTTATTAATGGGAGCTCGTGAAATATTCATAGAATTGAGCCATCCTGTAGCATGCCTGGGAACAGACAGACATGGGCTCTTGCCCATTGAAATCTGCAATCTGCTCGTCTCGATAAATTATGAATGGACAAGAAAAGCTCAATTATGCAGAATCAAATATAGCGTAAACTTCTGTGAAAGGGTTCTTTTTGATAACTCATTTGAATTCAGTTGAGATTATGCACATTTTTTTTTGTTAAAGTAGTTTTTGAAGTCTCCTAAAAGCCAGACCTGGAGAAACAGAAGACTGGCTCACAACGCTTTTCCTGCAAAGAATAGACCTGGCGTGTGATCACAGGAATTATCTAAAGAGTTGCTGCAGCACAGAAGGCTATTCAGCCTGACAGGTCTCTGCTAGCCCCAATGAGAGCAATTCCATCTGTCCCATTCCCCTGCTCTTTCCCGACAGTCCTGCAAAATTATTCTATCAGATGCCGTCAGGTCCTCCCCAGCTTACGAACACCTGACTTACGAACGAGCATCGGAGGGATGGATTTGCCAGCTGCAGGGGTGCTGCAGGCATCTTCTGCAGGGTGGGATCTCAATTTGCCACTGCATTTCTGACTTCCAGGTTGGGGGCGACCTGTATCAAATTTCGTCATAGAAATGCCAGAGGAAGTGGTTGAGGCAGGTATAATAACAACATTTAAAAGACACTTGGACAGGTACATGGATAGGAAAGGTTTAGAGGGATATGGGCAAATGGGACTAACTTGGGCAGGCACGGTAGTGTAGCAGTTAGCGTAACGCTATTACAGCGCCAGCGACCCAGGTTCAATTCCGGCTGCTGTAGGTAAGGAATTTGTACATTCTCTCCGTATCTGTATGGGTTTCCTCCGGGTGCTCCGGTTTCTTGCCACATTCCAAAGACGTACAGTTTGGGAAGTGGTGGGCGTGCTATGTTGGCGCCAGAAACATGGCGACACTTGCGGGCTGCCCACAGCACAGTAACGCAAAAAGACACATTTCACTGTGTGTTTTGACGTACATGTGACTAATAAATAAATATCTATTTATCTATCTATCTATTTAAAAGACACTTGGACAGGTACATGGATAGGAAACATCCAGAGGGATATGGGCAATTAGTACTAACTTAGAAGGGCATCTTGGTTAGCATGGACATTGGGCCGAAGGGCCTGTTTCTGTGCTGTATAACTCTATGACTCTTTGTATAGAAAGATACAGCATGGAAACAGGCTCGTCAGCCCACTGAGTTTGCACTGACCATCAGCCACCCATTTACACTAATCTTACAATGCTCCCTCTTTTTTATTCTCCTCACACTCTCTTCACCTCCACCTCCCCCAAGGTTCCACCACTCACCTACACACTAGGGGCCATTTACAATGGCCAAGTAACCTACCAACCCACGCAGCTTTGGGATGTGGGAGGAAACTGAAGCACCCGGAGGAAACCCACACGGTCACAGGGAGAATGTACAAACTCCATTCGGACAGCACCCGAGGTCAGGATGGAACCCGGCTCTCCGATGATGTGAGGCAGCGGCTCTGTTCACTGTGTCACTATGCCCTTGGTTCTGAAGGCAGTGATGGATTCTGTTTCCACCACCCACGCAGGCAGCGAGTTCCTTTCTGCACCGGAGCTTCTCCTCACATCCCCTTGCATCTTTTCTCCAAAATCTTAAATCTCTGCCCCAGTCCTTGAACGAACAGGACTAACTTCCTCCATCCAGCCTGTCTAAACCAGCGACGTTCTTGTCCACCTCTGTCGAATCCCCCTCAACCTTCCTTGCTCCAAGCACGCTGCAAGTTCCAGCAAAAATCCCTCATCCCTGGAACCATTCCAGTCAACCTTTTCTGACCACATCCTAGGACCTTCAGATCCTTCCTAAAGCAAGGTGACCAGAGCTGGATGAATACTCCAGCTGTGGTCTAGTCGGTGGTTTGCACAGGTTCAATATAATCCCCTTGGTTTGTCACTCATTGCCTTTATTATTGAATACCAGGATAGAAAGCATCCTATCTGGATGCCTCACGGCTTGGTACTGCAACTGTTCTGCCCAGGACCACAAGAAACTACAGAGAGTTGTGGACACAGCCCAGCACATCACGGAAACCAGCCTCCCCTCCTGCCTGGGCGAAGCAGCCGGCATAATCAAAGACCCCACCCACCCGGGTCATTCTCTCTTCTCTCCTCTTCCATCAGGTAGAAGATACAGGAGCCTGAGGGCACGTACCACCAGGCTCAAGGACAGCTTCTACCTCACTGTGATAAGACTATTGAACAGTTCCCTTATACGATGAGATGAACTCTGACCTCACGATCTACCTTGTTGTGACCTTGCATCTTATTGCACTGCACTTTCTCTGTAGCTGTGACACTTTACTCTGTACTTTTATTGTTTTTACCTGTACTACCTCAATGCACTTTGTACTAACTCAATGTAACTGCACTGTGTAATGAATTGACCTGTATGAATGGTATGCAAGACAAGTTTTTCACTGTACCTCGGTACATGTGACAATATAAACCAATACCAATACCAATACGTACTGTTGTTTTAAACATTGCCAGGTAGTGATTTTGCCTTTGATTGGGAGCCCTGTGGTCTCCTTTGGAGGGAATGGAAAGAAAGTGAGAACAGGAAATACCTGGCAACACTCCTTGTGGAATCTTTCTGCTGCTCTGATCATTGCTCTCTCCAACAAGTAAACTGCCTTTTGTTAGAATCTGTCTTGGTTATGTTCCTCTTGAAGTGGTGCATAGAACATAGACCATGAAGCAGTACAGCATGGGAACAGGCCCTTTGGCCCACGATGTTATGCCACACTAATTTAACTAATAATTAAACACCTAACTAAACTAATCCCTTCTGCCAACACGATTTCCATATCCCTCCGTTCTCTGCACGTTCATGTGCCTAAGAGCCTCTTAAACACCGCTATCGTATCTGCCTCCACCACCACCCCTGGCAGCGCATTCCAGGCACCCACCACTCTGTGTAAAAACTTTGCCCCTTACATCTCCTTTGAACTTAACCCCTCCCACCTTAAATGCACGGCCTCTAGTATTTGATATTTCTACCCTGGGAAAAAGATTCTGACTGTCTACTCTATCTATGCCTCTCAAAATTTTATAAACCTCTATCAGATCTCTCCTCAGTTTCCACCTCTCCAGAGAAAACCATCCAAGTTTGTCCAACCTCTCCCCATACCACATGCCCTCTAATCCAGGCAGCATCCTGGTGAACCTCTTCTGCACCTTCTCCAAAGCCTCGACATCCTTCCTGTAATGGAGTGACCAAAGCTGAATGCAATACTCCAGATGCGGCCTAACCAGAGTTTTATAAAGCTGCAAGGCCAGAGTTTGATCCCACCAAGATCCCACCATCTCTCTAGTTAGTTCTGTTTCCAGCACTCCATCCCCATCCTCTTCCCCCCTCACACTTCTCCTTGTGAACTATTTATCCTGTGAAGGTCATTACTTCCATCAACAACTCACTACCTATAAAAAGTCTCCTCATCTCTCCTTCGCCACTTCTGGGGATGAGTCTGAAGTTGTGCCTTCAGTTCCACCTGTCCGGCCCAGGGTTTGTGCAAAGTCCCTGTGCTCCTATATGCTTCAGAGAGCTGGACTACCTACAGCAGGCATCTCCAGGCACTGGGAAAATACCACCAACACTGCCTCTGCAAATAACTCCGAATTCACCAGATGGAAAAAGAGAAGTGACATCAGTGTCCTCACCCAGGCAAACCTCCCCGTCACTGAGACACTTCCATTTGCCGCTTCAACTTCTGTTGGACTGTTATGTAATAACTCAGTCTCAAGACACAGGCAGAGGCCGAGTAAACACAGGACATGCTGGGAACACTCAGCAAGTCAGGTAGCATCTGTGGAAAGAGAAAGAGAGTTAAAGTTTTAGGTCAGAACTGCTAAGCGTTTCTAGAATTTTCTACTTTTATTTCAGATTTCCAGCATCTGTGGTTTTGATTTTCTGCTTACACTGCCATGCAGCCTCCAAAGTCAACCACAAAGCGAATGTCAAGTATGTGATAGGTTATTCACTTCACAATGTGCTAGACAAGTCCAACGCCATTCAGGATAAGAGCAAATGGCGGCACAGTAGTGCACATAGTAAAGCTGTTGCCTCACAGCTCTAGTGACTGAGTTCAATCCTGACTTTCAGTGCTGTCTGTGTGGAGTTTATACATTCACCCTGTGGCAACGTGGCTTTCCTCCAGGCGCTCCAGTTTCCCAAAGACATGCCGGTCATTAAGGTTAATTGGCTGCTGCGAATTAACCCCTTGTGTGGCTGGGTGGCAGGAAAAATGGGGGAACTTAACGAGCACCAAGTCAGGATAATACTCCTATAGATCAGGATAGAAGCAGTGAGGTAGTAATTAAGGAAAGAAAATCTTAATATCACCTCTAGCCATGAGGACATCAAACGGTTAATTAAATCTGGAGCACTGAGCTTCGATATTTTTGCAAAGAGATCAAGTTAAACTGACACTTGTTTGGATTCATTTGAAAATGGGAGTTCTTGCTTGGTTTTCTTCTTGATGAATTCCACCTGCAGACTCACATTAGTGAGCCCCCTTCCGTAGTGCGGGCAATAAATCCTGACCATTCTGCGGGCTATCAGATAACAGCACAGTGACGTCAGTGGCTGAAGCACTATAGATAAAAGGAGAGAGAAACCTACTGTAAACATGCCAGTTAGTACAAGTCAGTGGTAATTAATTAAATACAGGCTATCTCCACTTTGAGTCACGTGTCAGGGTTATTCACTCTTGAAGAGAGCAGCTTTCTGTTGCAAAAGGTTGAATAGACTGCAATAAATAATAAGGTCAAAATGCTTTATATGATCTATCCATTACACCTACATCTAGGGTGTAATTTATCGTTGAGAGTTTGTCCTTCCTCAGTTTGAACACTTCCTCGCCATTTATTTTCATAGATAATTTTTATGTAAAGTTGGACTTATTTGAACAAGTTGTATAACTAATATTAAAACATTATGCTTGCAGAGTCTAGTCTCCAACTTTCATGGGACTGCTTGCCATGGGAGTGTAACTTCAGTCTGTGCCGTAGCTAGTGAACAACGGTCTCTGCGCATTAAAGAATTCACGCATAAGCAACTAACACAGAAAATGCTGGAAATACTCAGCAGGTCAAAGAAACAGAGGTAATGTTCCAACTCGAAGCCAAAAGAGTTTTCAACCTGAAACATTAACTCTGTTTCTCTTCTTACAGATGCAGCCTGACCTGCTGAGTATTTCCAGCATTTTCTGTTTTTGTTTTAGATTTCCAGTGTTTTAAGTTTTTTTTTTTGATTTTCACACAAAAGCATCTTGCACTCACCAAACTGGAGTCGAAACAACTCAGTCTTGGCCGCGGGAAGGAAAGCCTACAACCCAATTTCTGGAGCTGCTAATAAATTTTGACAGAATTTGATTTTTATTTTTTGTCGGTATTGGTTTCATAATAAATGTGATGAGTGGATCGGCTGAAAGCAGCTCAACAAATAAAATAAATGTTGGTACTTGGACCACGGAAACCAGCCTCCCCTCCTTGGACATGCTGGTGTTTTATTGGCTATTGTGGTGCAGGTGGGTGGCAAGAAAGTCATGGTGGAGGTAATGGGGGAATGGGATTGATGGGATAGCTCTGAGATAGACTCAATGGGCCAAATGGACTTCTTACACATCATGAATATTTTTAAGGTTCCCAAAATAGGGGAAGTGTTTATTAATAGCATATTACTACAGGCCTTTCATAATCTATTTATACAAGCATGAAAATATAAGAATTAGAAACAGGAGTAGGCCATTTGGCCCATCAAGACTGCTCCTTGTGAACGAGAGTTGCCCTACTTTCCCAAGGCACCAATGCTCAATACAAGAGGGCATGGCTTTAAAGCAATGGGTAGGAAGTTCAAGGGAGATATCAGAGGAAGGTTTTTTACCCAGAGTGCGGTTGGGGCATGGAATGCGCTGCCTGGGGTGGTGGTGGAGGAAGATACATTGGTCAAATTCAAGAGATTGCAGGATAAGCATATGGAGGAATTTAAAATAGAGGGATATGTGGGAGGAAGGGGTTAGATAGTCTTAGGTGAGGTTTAAAGGTCGGCACAATATTGTGGGCCGAAGGGCCTATATTGTGCTGTACTCTTCTATGATCTATGATCTATGATCCACCACTACTAAGATCAGGACGTCTGATTGTAACCTTAATACCACGTTCCCATCTGCCTTTCAGCCCTTTTCCTTATCAACTATCTCCCTAACTCTGCTGAACAAATATTCAAAGACTCTGCTTCCACCACCCCTCGAGCTACAGAGTTCCAGATACTCATAACTCTGAGAACGAAAAAAATACCTCATCTCTCTCATAAATGGGCAATCCTTTCATTTTTATATGGTGGTCACTAGTTTGAGATTCTCCCACTAGAAGAAACAACTCCATATCCGCCCATATCTTATCATATTCCAAATAAGTTGCCTCTCACTCTTCTGAACTGCAGGGGATACAAGCCTAACCTGTCCAATGTTTCCTCAGAAGACAACCTGCCCATTCCTGGCATTGTCTAATAAACCTTCCCTAAGTTGCCTCCAATGCACTAACATCTTATCAGGCACAGTAGTGCAGCAGTTAGCGTAACGTTATTACAGTGCCAGCGACCCGGGTTCAATTCTTGCCGCTGTCTGTAAGGAGTTTGTACCTTCTCCCCGTGTCTGTGTGGGTTTCCTCCGGGTGCTCCGGTTTCCTCCCGCATTCCAAAGACGTATGGGTTAGGAAGTTGTGGGCATGCTATGTTGGCATCGGAAGCGTGGCGACACTCACCGGCTGCCTCCAGAACACTCTACGCAAAAGATGTATTTCACTGTGTGTTTCGATGTACATGTGACTAATAAAGATATTTTATCTTTCGTTAAGTAAAGAGACAAATACTGTACACAGTAGTCCAGATGTGTCTTACCAACTCTCTATATAACAGAGTCATAACTCCCTTCTTCTGTATTCAATTCCCCTAACATTCTATTAGCTTTCTTAATTACTCGCTGTACCTGCCCACTAGTCTTATGTGTATCATGCACTGGGACACCAGATCCCTCTGTGTCTCCAAGCTCTGCACTCTCTCACCGTTCACGCAATCTTTTTTTATTTTCCCTGCCAAGATGAACAATTTCAAACTTTCCCACATTGTACTCCATTAATTTAACCCTTTCTTAACCTCCAATTGCCCCTTTACAACTTACTTTTCTACCAACCTTTATGTCATCAGCAAAATTCTCCTTTGATGACTTCATCCACAGCACTAATCCCTACTTTAAACCACTCGTTACAACCAACTACAGACTCATATGTGCTTATTCTCTGCTTCCTGTTAGCCAGCCAATCTTCTATCCACACCAGCCTCCTATACCATGAGATTTTATTTCCAGAATAACCTTTGATGTGACACCTTATCAAAAAATCCTCTGGAGATCCAAGTATAGCACATCCACTGGTTTTCCTTTATCCACAGCGCACGTCCCTTCTCCTCAAGGACCCCACAGCTCCAGCGATCCAGTTCCAATCCTGACCTTTGGCACTGGCTGTGTGGAGTTTGCACGTTCTCCCTGTGGCCGTGTGGGTTTCCCCGGGTGCTCCAGTTTCCTACCACATCCCAAAGACGTGCGAGTTGGTAGGTTAATTAGCTGCTGTAAATTGCCCCCAGGGTGTAGAAGGTAGACTCTGGGAGTAATTGATGGGAATTGATGTAAGATTAATGTAAATGGTTGCTTGGTGGTTGGCAGAGACTCTGTGCTGAATGGCCTGCTTCTGTGTTGTATGAGCCTATTACTCCAATTCTAATGATTTGGTCAAACATGACTTCCCTCTCAAAGATAACCCTGATTTTTTCTGGCTTCTGCCCTCTTCCTTTCCAGTCCTGATGAAGGGTCTCGGCCCGAAACGTTGACTGTTTATTTCCCTCCATGGATGCTGCCTGACCTGCTGAGTTCCTCCAGCACTTATTGTGTATCGTTCCAGATTCCAGCATCTGCAGAATCTCTTGTGCCTAACATCTTTAGTAACAGCTTCTAACATTTTTCCATGACAGATGTTAAGCCAACTGGTCTGTAGTTTCCTGCTTCCTATCTTCTACCACCTCCTACAACCCTCCTCCTCACCCCCCAGCACAAACACACTCTTTTTGAAAAACTGAGTTACATTTGTCCTTTTCTAATCTGATGGACCCTTCCCCAAATCGAGGGAATTTTGAAAAATTAAAACTAATGCATCAACTATCTCACTAGCCACTTCTTTGTTGATCCTAGAATGTAGTCCACCAATTCATCATACCCTTAAATTATTGTGTTTTTTTGCCAATTAGGTTACATATTAAAAATTTATAAGGAAAAATGCCAAAAAATACAGTTTTTTTTTGCTACAGTGAAAATGATTTTTCAACCATCAGTGAGTGTGAGTTGGAATTGACATATATTGATAAAATTCTAACTCTACCAGCCTGATCGTTTGGATCAAATGTGAATATGTCTTTCACAATTAAATATTGAACAATAACTTGTATTTATATAGTACCTTTAACCTAGTAAAACATCCTAAGATGCTTCACAGTACTGCTATTAGAGAGGATTAGTCACCCAGACACATCAGGAGATATCAAGACAAGGTGGTCACTGTGTTGTGTGGTATGTGTTGCTGGTCTAGCAACCAGACTTCTGAATCACTAAAGCACAAAGATGTGTTCAAATCCCACCACGGCAACTGGGAGATTTAAATTCAGGTACAGGTAATGAACAGCTTCCGCTTCTACAAACGTCCGAAAGTCGATTTTGTCCATAAGTCAGAAAATACACAAAAATCACTCCATGTGGTAACCAGACCTCCACAGGATTGTAATGAATGGCATCAAAAGCGCATAAGACTGAACATAGAACACAGAACACTACAGCACAGTACAGGCCTTTCGGCCCACAGTGTGGTGCCGACATTTTATCCTGCTCTCAGATCTATCTAACCCTTCCCTCCCACATAGCTCCACATTTCTCTATCATTCATGTGTCTATCTAAGAGTCTCTTAAATGTCCCTAATGTATCTGCCCCCACAACCTCTGCCGGCAGTGCGTTCCATGCACCCACCACTCTCTGTGTAAAAAACTTACCCCTGACATCCCCCTTATACCTTCCTCCAATCACCTTAAAATTATGTCCCCTCGTGCTAGCCATTGTTGCCCTGGGAAAAAGTCTCTGACTCTCCACTCGATTTATCATCTTGTACACCTCTATCAAATCATCTCTCATCCTCCTTCCCTCCAAAGAGAAAAGCCCGAGCTCACTCAACCGATCCTCATAAGACATGCTGATAAGAAAGAACAATTACTATAAGTGGAGGGAGAGAGAAAACTAGTTCTGCCATTCGTAGGAAAAAATGTGTGTGTTGAACCCACATCGTCGACTATCCCTCTGCCTCCACAGATGCTGCCTGACCCGCTGAGTCCCTCCAGCAGTCTTTTTACTCCTGTTCCTAATTTGTACATTGGTATGTAGAGTCGGTGTAAATCACGAGCTTCCGAACCTGTACTACCTCAATGCACTCTGTACTAACTCAATGTAACTGCACTGTGTAATGTACGATAACCAACCTGTACGATCGGTATGCAAGACAAGTTTTTCACTGTACCTCGGTACAAGTGACAATAATAAACCAATACCAATAACACCACATGCCTGGAGATAAATAAATTAACACAGGCAAGGTTGAGCCATTTTCCCTCAAAGTTAATCCACAGAAACCGCTATACAGTTTGCGTCTGTTTCCTGCAGATGCTGGTGGACAGTTGATAAGATAGATATCTTTATTCATCACATATACATCGAAACACACAGTGAAATGCATCCTTTTGCGTAGAATATTCTGGGGGCAGTCCGCAAGTGTCGCCACGCTTCCGGCGCCAACGTAGCATGCCCACAACTTCCTAACCTGTACATCTTTGGAACGTGGGAGGAAACCGGAGCACCCGGAGGAAACCCACGCAGACACGGGGAGAACGTACAAACTCCTTACAGACAGCGGCCGGAATTGAACCAGGGTCGCTGGCGCTGTAAAGCATTACGCTAACTGCTACACTAGTTAGTCAAGCATGAGATTATCAGCTTTTTATTGGCTGAGGGCATGGAAAGACTGGAGCAAATGGTGGAGGTCATCGAAAGTGAGAGGGGATAGGTTTAAAGTGAGAGGAAGGAGTTTTAAAGGGGACTTGGATAAGTTTCTTGCACAGAGAGTGGGTGATACCTGGAACGCACTGCCAGAGGAGGTAGTGGAATCAGATACGATCACTACATTTAAGAGGCATATGTACAGGCACTTAAATAGGCCAGATATAGTGGGGTACAGTCCTAATGCGGGTAAATGGGGTTAGTGGAGGCACAAGAAACTGCAATGCTGGAATCTGGAGCAAGAAAACAAACTAGTGCAAAAAGTAAAAAACAAAAGGCTGACCTGCTGTGTTCCTCCAGCCTCCCCTCCTTGGATTCTGTCTTTACCTCTCGTTGTCTTGGTGAAGCAGCCGGCATAATCAAAGACCCCACCCACCCGGGTCATTCTCTCTTCTCTCCTCTTCCATCGGGTAGGAGATACAGGTGCCTGAGGGCACGTACCACCAGACTTAAGGACAGCTTCTACCCCACTGTGATAAGACTATTGAACAGTTCCCTTATACGATGAGATGGACTCTGACCTCACAATCTACGTTATTGTGACCTTGCACCTTATTGCACTGCACTTTCTCTGTAGCTGTGACACTTTACTCTGTACTGTTATTGTTTTCACCTGTACTACCTCAATGCACTCTGTACTAACCCAATGTAACTGCACTGTGTAATGAATTGATCTGTATGAATGGTATGCAAGACAAGTTTTTCACTGTACCTCGGTACAAGTGACAATAATAAACCAAAACCAATACCAATACCAGTTTGCTTTTTAAATGTGATGGGCAAAATTGTTGGCATGGTTGTGGTGGGCTGAAGGGTCTGTTTCTCTGCCGTACAACTCTATGACTCTATGACTAAATGCAGCAACATTAGAATTGAGGGATGAAGGTCCACGCTCCCCCAAGCAGCAGCTTGTTCATAACATAACCCTTCAGCGGCAGCGTCAATAAGGAGAGTGCTCTGCACTGCTTCATCCAAGAGACGTGCCATCATTTCCCTCTGACTTTGAATGCAGTTCATTGTAGACCTGCTGTCACTGTGATCCCTGCATGAGATAACAAGCAAACCACAGACAGGAACGTTTGAGGAGTCTTTGTTCTGTGGCCAGTTCCTTCAGGGTTCTCTGTAAAACCTTAAGTGTGCTCACTGGTACCACAAACCAGTGAAGGAAGGACTCAACTTTTGGTAACAAGCAAAGATTTAGTGTCGTCTGGCTCACAAGGTTCAGCTGAAGGACACTCGGAGATTAATTCGCAGGAACGCTGTATCCCCTTGTGTGATAGCTCAGTCTGCATTGAGGTGTGTGGCCTTGTCTGTATCTGTTTAACCAGGGTTGAAAATGCCCAGAGAGCTTACCCAGTCAATAATGAATATGTTGGGCCTGGTTTGTAGAGGGTTTGACACCAGTCAAATGACTGACCAGTAGCTTAAAGAAATTTTCTTGCTGTAAGAGACCTGGGGGATGATTGCCCAGAAGTTGCACCTCAGCTGAGAGCGTGCGTTGGCAGGGCACGGCTGTGGAGCAATGGGTAAGGTTTAGCACCTTTTCCGTAATGCACTTAACTCCCTTCCCACTCTGAGCTCAGGAGCTGAGTAGCGATTCTTGCTGGAGTTGAAGGCCACATCAACTGGATTGTGGGAGAGTATTGATTTGAGGGGGACAATATTGATTGGAGAGAGAGAATTATCTTGATTAGATGGTGCACGGTATTGAAAGGAAAGGCCCTAGTAATGATTGGATAGAGACCCACTATTGATTGGGATGGGACTCATTGTTGATTAGATGAAGCCCAGTATTGATTACATAGGGCCAAACCCAGTATTGATTGGATGGGGGGGGAGACACTCCCTTGGGGTATCTAGTTTGGGGGTTGGCTGTCTTACAGGCAATAGACTAGACAGCTAAGTATTCAACACAGCAGCAAGTGTGGCTGCCCCAGGCATCCAGGCTTGAATAACCATTAACCTGTTGTATGTGTGAATTGACGCCTCCGGCCAGTATGGAAGGCCCCTTACTGAAACTGTGCAGACCTGAACTCTGCCCACACAACCATAATGATAAACCTAACCAGGGGTCCTTATAACAACTGCTGAAGGCTGCCACAAACAAGGCTAAAGTTTTACTGCAGAGGCACAGGAGACTGCAGTCCCTGGAATCTGGAGCAACACACAAGATGCTGGAGGAACTCAGCAGGTCAGGCAGCATCTGTGGAGGGAAATGGACTGTCGACGTTTCGTCAAGACCCTTCATCTGGAGGTTTCACTTTGATACTGAGCTGAGGAATTGATTTTCAGTAGAGTCACAGAGTCATACAGCATGGGAACAGGCCCTTCAGCCCAACTTGTCCATGCTGACCAAAATGCCCATCTAAGCTTGTCCCACTTGCCTGTATTTGACCCATATCCCTCTAAACCTTTCCTATCCATGTACCTGTCCAAATGACTTTTAAGTGTTGTTGTTGTACCTGCCTCAACCGCTTCCTCTGGCAGCTCGTTCCAATATACCCACCGCCCTCTGTGTGAAAAGTTAAAACTTGTAAACCTATTAAATCTTTCCCCTCTCACCTTAACGAAAATGTTGATTTTTCTTTAAGGCGTTTTTTTGAGTTCCTATTTCTTCCCGTGTCTGGGAGCTCGAGTAATTGGGGGAGAACAAGAGAAAATTTGACGTAATCAGCAATGATGTTGATTACAAAACACGGACTGTAAAAAGATCTGGTGGCCCCAAAGAAAGCGCAAGTTTTGAGGTGGATGATTTTAAAACATCACTTGGTAGGCAAGACAACTGCAGTACAGGCAGGGGATCTGTGCCGACGGACAACCAGTGTATTTGGAAATAAACATCCTCCCACTGTATGAATTGTGCCAATCATTTTGAAGTGAAGATTACGTATAAAGGTCTGCAATCATATATAATCCCCGACAGAAGGTTCCAGACTTGAAACATTAACTACTTAGAACATTATAGCACAGTACAGGCCCTTCGGCCCACAATGTTGTGCCGACATTTTATCCTGCTCTAACCCTTCCCTCCCACATAGCTCTCCATTTTTCTATCATTCATGTGTCTATCTAAGAGTCTCTTAAATGTCCCTAATGTATCTGCCCCCCACAACCTCTGCCGGCAGTGCGTTCCACACACCCACCACTGTGTGTAAAATACTTACCTCTGACATCCCCCTTATATCTTCCTCCAGTCACCTTAAAATTATGCCCCCTCGTGTTAGCCATTGTCGCCCTGGGAAAAAGTCTCTGACTGTCCACTCGATCTATGCCTCTTATCATCTTGTACACCTCTATCAAGTCACCTCTCATCCTCCTTCAAAGAGAAAAGCCCTAGCTCGCTCAAGACATGCTCTCCAATCCAAGCAGCATCCTGGTAAGTCTCCTCTGCACCCACATCCTTCCTATAATGATGCGACCAGATGCTGACTGACCTGCTGAATTTTTCTCAGGTTTTTCTGTTTTTATTTCAGATTTCCAGCATCTGCAGGTTTTTATTTGACCTACAATTTATATAGAGTCTTTCACCTCGCTTTCAGGAAGTCCCAAGTGTTTTACAATCAATGACATATTCTTTGAAGTTGATTCACTGTTGTGACATAGGAAATTTGCCAGCCAATGCAGGCAAAGCAAGATCCGAGCTGTACGAAGGCCAGATTATTGGTATCGGTGGGACACCCCATTGCTCCTCTACAAAATGGGGCCTTGGCATCTTGTACATCCACTTTGGTCGCTCATCTGATCCGAAAGGTGGCACTTCTGACAGTACGGCCCTCCCTCAGTACCTCAGACGGAAAACAATTCGTCAGCAGCAACAATAAAACCATGGGTGCACTTGGAAGAATGGAAAATGTAAGTTGAACTTCGCAAAGTATTAACACAATTGTTTTACTCATTCCACCCATGTAAGGTAAAGTATTTGAACCACTGGGGTCATGTTCTGATGCTACACCAATGAAAGAAGCCATGTTTAGGCATGATAGCATGCAGGTTTATAGGGACCAGATTCTTTACCTATTTAAGGATGCTTGTTAACAGAAAATGAAAGCGATTCACTTGAAAGGACACAAAAACACTGATTAGAAGCTTGTCATATTTTCCTAGTACATTTCCTCATCTCCCACCCACTGAGTACAATCTGTGTGTTCAAAGTAAATATGTACAATCGTTAGGGATTGCTGTTGATCTCAGTGCCTGGACACTGTTGCTGGACTTTGACCACCCCAGTAACGTTGCAAATTGGCAAGACATTTGAAGGGAAGATTGTACCTTGTCGCGGCTTTGACCACCTGGAGGCAGTGGGATAAGGTGGGGGGGAGACCCTGGGGCAGTGTTCCAAGTTGACGGATCGTTATCGTTATCACCGCCAACTCATCTGCCACAATCCACTCCTCGCTGCAGAGGCTGACTCCCACCCCTGAAGACACCGATCCTGCACCTCTCACGCCCCCTCCCCGCATTGACCCTCTCTCCCCCTCCCTCCATCTCCCTGTGTCAACCCCCCTCCACAACACCAACCCCTCTCCCTCTCTGCACCGAACCCCCTGCCCCTCCCTCCACCTCCCCGCACCAACTCCCTGCCCCGTCACTACACCCTCTACCCCTGCCCTGCACCAACTCTCCCCCTCCCTACGCCCATCCCCCTCCCTACACCACCCCCTCCTTACACCCCCACCCTACACCATCCCTCCCCCTCCCTACACCAACCCTTCCCACCTCCCCTCACATCTCTGAACCAAACCCTCCGTCCCCCTCCCTGCAGTAGGTTCCCCATCTTGGCTCTCCCTCCCACTGGTGTTTCAGGCAGTGACCAGATGTGGGAAGGAGATCCCAGACACTGAACCTCCCCTTGGTCTCTCCCCAGGCCTGTCCCACAGACCAATACAACACCTGGCTGCTGGTGTGTGTCCAGGAAGGTCAAGGATTTCTCTTTGCTTCCATTGAGACTATACCTCAGGTTAACAGTGGAACTACAAGTATGTTACTGAACTCACAGTCAGAGTTCTGGACATTAATCCAGAGACAGGAGTTTGAATCCCACCAGAGGAATAGATACAGGAAGGAGGTGATTAAGCTAGAGAGAGTACAGAGAAGATTCGTAGTTATGTTGCCCGGACTGGAGGGCTTGAGGGCTTATAAGGAGAGACTGGATAGCCTGGGACTGTTTTCCCTGGAGAGAAGGAGGCTGAGCAGTGACTTTATAGAGATTTATAAAATCATGAAGCATAAGTAAGGTGGATGGTCTCAGCCTTTTTTCCCAGGGTAGTGCTCTAAAACTAGAGGGCACAGGTTTAAGGTGAGACGGGAAAGATTTAAAGGACACATGAGGGGCATCTTCTTCACACAGAGGGTGAGCTGCCAGAGGAAGTGGTTGAGGCGGGTACAATTACAACGTTGGACAGATGCACGGATAGGAAAGGTTTAGAGGGATAGGGGCCAAACGCAGGCAAATGGGACTAGCTTAGATAGGCACCTTGGTCAGCATGGACGATTTGGGCCAAAAGACGTTTCCGTGCTGTGTTACTCTCTGAATCAATGAATCTATCGAATGTCTTTTGGAGGAACCGGCTGGCCTTGCCTGTATGTGACTCCAGACATCATTCTGGTCGGCTGTTGACTCGCTCTTGTGTTCTGGCAGAACTAGGATGAACAATAAATGCTGGCGCATCCAGTGAACGATCAAACAAAAACCCAATGAATGTTGCACTGTAATATACCGCACTGTGCAGGAATTTCAAATATTCCTATTTAGGTGTCATTTGGAATTTTGTTGCCGTTTTGTCTAGCCCAACCTTCATCCCTCATTCAACATCCAAAACAACAATTCAACGATCTGGTCATCTGTTGTAGGATCTTGCTGTGTGCCAACTACCTGCCATGTTTCCCTGCAATAAACAGCCACCACACCTCAAAGGTACTTCATCGACTGCAAAGCTCTTGTATAACCCAAGGCTCTGAAAAGGCTACAGAATTGCGATTCCTCTCTTTTATTGAATGACAAAGAAATAAATCATTAAAATTTAATGTTCATGTCTCTGGTGTTAACTTAGACGAGGCTTCAAGTGATCAAAGTCAGGCTGGATTTCTTATCCTTGTGTAAGGCAGGGAAGATCGCCTTCCAGTGGGTCTTACTGAGTAAAACAATTACTTGTTAAAACAGGTTCACTTTACAAGGCAGATTTGGCATTTGCTACCTCCAGCTTCGGTAGTATTTATTCTTTTAGGAAGAAGGACAAGAAATAAAGCAGGAGACAGCCATTCGGTCCCTCAATTCATTGAATACTGAAAGGCCAGGATAGAGTTGACGTGGAGAGGATGTTTCCCATAGTGGGAGAGTCTAGGATCTGAGGGCACAGCCTCAGAATGAAGAGACATCCCTTTAGAACTGAGATGAAGAGGAGTTTCTTCAGCCAGAGGGTGGTGAATCTGTGGAATTCATTGCCACGGAGGGCTGTGGAGGCCAAATCATTGGGTGCATTTAAAACGGAGGTTGTTAGATCCATGATTGGTTTGGGGGTTAAAGGTTACGAGGAGAAGGCGAGAGAATAGTGTTGAAATAAACATCCGCTATGATTGAACGGCGAAGCGGACTGGATGGGCCGAATGGCCTAATTCTGCTCCTATACCTTATGGTCTTATGGCTTCTCTATGATTTGCCCTTTGCCCTTTGCTTTTTACTCTTTACAATGATTGGATAAGTTGGGACTGTTCCTCCTGGAACGGGGAAGGCTAAAAGGAGAAGGGTTTGGATGGTGGGAAGCTGCTTCCAGTGGCCGACGGGTTGAACCTTCAGAGGAAAGAACGATGAGGAGGAATTTCTTCAGCCAGAGGGTGGTGAAATCTGTGGAATTTGTTGCCACAGAGGGCTGTGGAGGCCAAGTCATTGGGTGTATTTAAGGCAGAGATAGGTCCTTGATTGGTAAAGGGGTTAAGGGTTATGGGGAGATGGCTGGAGAATGGGGCTGAGAAAAAGATTGAATGGCAGAGCAGACTCGATGGCCGAATGGCCTAATTCTGCTCCTATATCTCATGGTCTTATGGTCTAAGATCTATACTGATGCTCTCAGTACCCAAGTCCGATCCACTGATCTCCTTAATGTGTGGTGATCCATTGCTCCCAACCTTGAGGATACTCAGTGACTCTTCACGGTCAACCTACTGAGGTGGAGACCATTCGGACTGTTGAGTCTATGCTGTCAGAGCAAATCCCATCAATCCCAATCCCTCACATTTCCCTGAAACCTACTCCCTTTCACACACCCTAGAACTTTCCTCCTGCCCCTTCTCCCCCCGACTCTGTGCGTTTACAGTTCTCTGTGTAAAGAAAGTTCTCATCCCAGCTCTTATGTGGCTGACTCTTCATCTTCAACCAATGCCCCTTCTGTCTAGACTCACCAGCAGCACAGTGGTACAGATCCCCAGTGATCCAGGTGCAATCCTGATCTCCAGTGTTGTCTGTGTGGAGTTTGTACGTTCTCCCCTTAACCATGTGGATTTCCCATCGATAATCTGGTTTAGAACATAGAATAGTGCAGCACAGGAACAGGACATTCAGCCCACGATGTCTGTGCTGAACATGATGCCAAATTAAACTAAATCTCTTCCGTCTGTACATGATCCACATCCTTCCATTTCCTGCATATTCACATTTCTAACAGCCTGTTAAACACCACTATTGTATCTGCTTCCACCACCACCACTGGCAGCACATTCCAGACACCCAGCACTCTCCGTGTAAAAAAACTTGCCCCGCACATCTCCTTTAAACCTCTGCCTTCTCATCTTAAATGCATGCGCTCTAGTATTTGAGACTTCTACCCTGGGAAAAAGATTCTGGCTGTCTACCCTATCTGTGCCTCTCATATAAACTTCTATCAGGTCTCCCCTCAGCCTCTGATGCTCCAGATAAAACAACACAAGTTTGTCCGACCTCTCCCTGCAGCTCGTACCTTCTAATCCAGGCAGCATCTTGGTAAACCTCTTCTCTACCCTTTCCAAAGCCTCCACATCCTTCTTGTAATGGGGTGACCAGAATTGCACATGGTACTCCATGTGTGGCCTAACCAAAGTTTTATATAGCTGCAACATGACTTCCTTGAAACATGGTTTCTTCCCAGATCCGAAAGATGTACAGGTACTTATCTGGCTGCTCTACCCCCAGCATGGAGTCATTGAGCCATCAAGTTCAATGTTCAAGTTATACTTTATTGTTATTTACCCATTTACTATAAAATGCATGGAGGAATTAAATGTTGTTTCCCCCAGACTCACACAACAGAGGACATACATAAAACAGAAAGCATACGATAAACACAGACAGAGAAATCGTGCAAGCACAAATTGTGCAAAAAATGGTATATACAGAATGCAAAATTAGTGCAAGGTTAGTGCAAAACCCGGTTGGACAAAGAAAATACAGAACTCAGTGTATTGCACCAAGTGTATGAACATGTCCAGCAGCAGCCAAAGTTCTTATGCGCCGTTACGTAAACCAGGACTTTTGACGCGGCATTTGTCTGAAACTGCCTCCAGGGTATTCAGGAGCCTGACAGCCTGGACAACCATAAAACTGTATGGCTCCATGACTCTGTGTCATTACAACTAGGGGCAACTAACTTAACAACCCGCACATCTCTGCATTCACAGGGAGAACGTGCAAGCGGGCAACAGAAGATCTGCAGGACGTGAAAGGCACTGACTTCCAGGGAAATAATTACAGGAACGCAATTGATGAGATTGCCCTGAGAGCCGGCATAGACTTGATGGGCTGATTGGCCTCCAATACTGTGAGAAAATATAAAAAATAAACAAATGATACCCATCCCTATCAGGATTTCATTCATTTGCCTTAGAGTTGATCTCTCTCTCTTCTAAGCAGCAGTGCGACTTGGCCAATCTTCTTCAATCCATCTCCATTGGACAGACCCCTCATTCCAAAAATTAACATTAAGGACTGCAAACATTTGTGGTGGCCGTGGAAGATTCACAAACCAAATTTAAGTAGTAGTCACATGAGCTTTCACAGGAAGCTGAGGGTGAAGGTGAAGTCGGCTTGGGACAATGGATGGTCAACAGGTTAAGGCGCAAGAGGAAATCATACTGGGTCAAGAAAATGGGCATTTGGTAACTGTTCCCCATTCAGAGCCAACCTCAGCTGAATGTCACATGCAATCCAGAAGCAAGTAGTGTTTGAGAATAAAAAACTGCAGATGCTGGAAATCTGAAATAAAATACAGAAAATGCTGGAAATACTCAGCAGGTCAGGCAGCATCTGTGGGAAGAGACATTCAGGTCGAAGACCATCAGTACTGGGAAGGAGACAAAAGAAGCAGCAGGGAGGGTGGGGGATGTCTCTAATGGGGTGAAAAAGGGATGATGATGGGGGTAAGCTACAAACATCTGGTCAATAAGTGAATGGGAGCAGTGAGAGAGCGAGAACACAGACAAAGGAATGTAGGAGTTGCAGAATGCTGAGCAGGAAGAAATGCCCGGCAGGCAGGCTGGGCACGTCCTCCACAAAAGTAGGGGGAGAAAGAACAAGCTGAGCCATCATCACAGGTGGATGACGGATACAGACCGAGACGTCAAGTTACCTGAAGTTGTAGAATTCAACACTTGAGTCCGGAGGGCTGCAACATGTCCAGACAGTGTTTAGTGAGTCTGGGCCAGAAATGCAGAGAAATACAGTGATCGTGCACCAAACCAACAGCCTGCACACTTACAAGTGTGAGCCAGGCCAGGGCCCCTGCACACTTGACCTTACAGACGTGGGGACATTGGTTTCCCTGACGCGCTGAGCTGCGTCCACAACCCTCTGCAGTATCTTGCGGTCTCGGGCATAGCAGTTGCCATACCAAGCCGCGATGCATCTGGATAGGATGCTTTCTATGGTGCATCTATAAAATTATGGTTCAACCACCCATTCATTCTACATTAATCCCAATTTATTTCCCCCCATTCCCTTCAACTGCCCCCAGATCCTACCACATACACACTAGGGGCAATTAATCAACTAACCCAGGAGTACATGTGAGGAAACCAGAGTATCTACACCAGCCCCACTTTTTTTATTCTCACCATACACACTAGAGTCAATTTACAGCAGCCAGTTGACCCACTGACCCGCACACCCTTGGGAAGTGGGAGGAAGCTGGAGCACCCAGAGGAAGCCCACGCGGTCACAGGGAAAACGTGCAAACTCCACACCGACAGCAGCAGCGGTCAGGATCGAACTCTATCATGTGAATTTGTGTGCAAAATTCCAAATGCCTTTCACAAGTTTTTGTCCAGTTTCCTTCCACAGACCAGGGTGGGTGCAAGTAAAACAGGCTGAACACCAATTACTAGGCAATTTGTCTTTGCTTTTTTGAATGAATTACTTCAATACTTTTAATTATTTTTGTGCTTTTAACTGATTATCTTTTGAAAAAGCCAATAACTTTTAGTGGTTTTAATTTTTTACTTTTTTATGTATGTCGGCCTGGGAATATGTTCCGGGTGAACCATTTTGTGTCTGGTGCTTATTCCGGTCACACTGAGCATGGACTTGCCTCTTCGCCATTTTGGATCTGGCCCTTACCAACAAGTCAATGTCACAGAGGTTCACGAAAGCTAGGGCGACACAGTGGCGCAACTAGTAGTGCTGCTGCCTCACAGTGCCAGAGACCCGGGTTCAATCCTGACCTCAGATGCTGAAATGCTGTCCGTGTGGAGTTTGCACGTGCTCCCTGTGCCTGCATGGGTTTCCTCCACATGCCAAAGATGTTCAGGTTAGTGGGTTAAATTGCTATTACAACTTGCCTCTAGTGTGTAGGTGAGTGGCGTAACTTGCTGGGAGTTGTTAAGAACGTGGGGTGTGAATAAAAAAATGGGATCAGTGTAAATGTGCTTGATGGTCGGCATAGACTCGATGGGCTGAAGGGCCTGTTTCTGTGCTGTATTTTTCTGAGGCTCCCAGTACTTGCAAGCTGTCAGTGGTGAGTATAGCCAACTTGGCATTAGCAGCAGACTCCGGCTCATAATTTGGACAAGCTCCTTCAAGATACCACCCCGGAAGCTGAACTAATTCTGGTCACTCTTGCAGAAGAAGAAACATCTCCAGAGAAGACCATCAGAAACTTGAAGGAGCCTGGTTCAGAGCTGCATGCTTGCTTGCAATGCAAGGAGACAACCTCCAGGTGGCAATGTTTGCCCAGTTTTCACCAGGGAGAAGACAAATGACATGGAGAAGCGAACTGTAATGCTGCCTCCGATCGGCACTAGGCATTGGAATCAATTATGTCCAAGTTCCGGATGAGTCACAGAAGTGCGGAAATTTAATTGGCTGCTTCATGTTTCTGCACGGAATTATGTGATTCCCTGTGGAACGCTTTTTTTTTGAGCGTTTTGGGAAAAATTAGACAGTTTTTCTGGAAGCAAGAATCACTGGGCACTTCCGGGAGAACGAAACATTCCCAATGCTGCGCCAGATTGGGATTCCTCTGAAGTCAGTCCCACATGCATCACGTCTCCTCCAACAAGCTTGGAGGAGACAGAGGGTGGTAGTGAAGAGTTGTTATTCAAATTGGAGGCCTGTGACCAGTGGTGTGCCACAGGGATCGGTGCTGGATCCACTGTTGTTTGTCATCTATATTAACGATTCGGATGTCAAGGTTGTTAACGTGGTTAGTAAGTCTGTGGTTGACACCAAGATTGGTGGTATAGTGAACGGTGAAGAAGGTTAGCTGAGATTACAAAGTATTACATGCAATTCTGGTCACCTCACTATAGGAAGGATGTCGAGGCTTTAGAGAAGGTGCAGAGGAGGTTTACTAGGATGCTGCCTGGATTAGAGGGCATGTGCTATCAGGAGAGGCTGGACAAATCTGGGCTCTTTTCTCTGGAACGGCGGAGGCTGAGGGGTGATCTGTTGGAAGTGTATAAAATTATGAGGGGCATAGATAGGGTGGACGAGCAATATCTTTTTCCCATTACTGAGCGATCCAATACCAGAGGGCATGCATTTAAGGTGAGAGGGGGTAGGTTCAGAAGAGACGTGAGGGGTAAGTTTTTTACTAAGAAAGTGGTGGATGCCTGGAATGCCTTGCCTGATAGGGTGATGGAGGCACATTCATTGGGGGCTTTTAAGAGGGTCTTGGATGGGCACATGAATGAGAGGTAAATGGAGGGACATGGGCATTCTGTAGGTAGGAGGGATTAGCTATGTCGGCACAACATTGTGGGCCGAAGGGCCTGTTTTGTGCTGTACTGTTCTATGCTCTATGTTCTAAGTGGGACGAGCTCGGATAGACATCATGGTCAGCATGGACAAGCAGGGCTGAAGGACCTGTTTCCGTGCTGTATAACTCCATCACTCTGTGACGGTAGGCTTCTCTGTAGCAAGGGATGATCTGAATACACTGAATATGACACACAAGTTCAAATTGCAGTTGCCGCACTTCCTCTGACGCACAATGCCTCAGTAGAATACCTTTCAAATTCGGAAATGCTTCACTTCAACTGAATCACAGTTTCAGATCACAATCACAGCCAGAACAAATGTTTTAACATGAACTCACAAGTAACAAAGGTAACTCTTGGATGAGCCTTTGCCTAGCAACCAGGGACCAATCAGCTGAACTTCCAGAAGCCTCTTTCTTTGCTTTTGATATGCAAGTATAAATAAAATTGTAAAATTAACTTCCACATCTGTGCTCACAATCACAGCCATTGTTAATTAAAAACCAGATTTCCTGTTTCACTAAATCTATCTGCTGTAATTATTTGGTCAGAATTGGGTCAAAACATAGATGCTGTGGCTACAAGAGCAGGTCAGAGGTTGTGTATCCTGCAATGAGTCTATCAACACCTTGGAGACTTTCCAACCTATCTTCAAGGCATGGGTCAGGAATGGGATAGACTACTCTTCCGTTGCCTGAATGAGTGCAGTTCTAACAGCACCCAAAGATGTTAAACACCAAGACAAAGCCTAAATGTTGACTCTATTCATTACCAGCACACCAAATGCAAGGACACAGTGACAAATTGTCAAAGCTTCTTCAACAGGTTTCTTCTTCAAGAAGGTGTATGACGTTCTTGCTTTTATCAGTCAATGCATTGATTCACAAAGTTACGTTGCAGCTTTAAAAAACTCTCTTTAGGCCGCAGCTGGAGTATTACAATCAATTTTGGTCCCCCCCCCCCCATTATAGAAAGGGTGTGGAGGCTTTGGAGAGGGTGCAGAAGAGGTTCACCAGGATGCTGCCTGGATTAGAGGGTGTGTGCTATGGGAAGAGTTTGCACAGGTTTGGGTTCTTTTCTCTGGAGCGGTGGAGGCTGAGGGGTGACCTAATAGAGGTTTATAAGATTATGAGACACAAGAGAGATTGCAGATGCCGGAAATCTGAAGCAAAGCACACAAAATGCTGGAGGAACTCAGCAGGTCGGGCAGCATCTGTGGAGGGAAATGAACAGTCAATGTTTTGGGTCAAGACCCTCCATCAGGACTGGAATTATGAGAGGCATAGATAGAGTAGACAACCGGTATCTTTTTCCCAGGGTCGAAATGTCTAATACTAGAGGGCATGCGTTTAATGTAGGAGGGGGAAAGTTCAAAGGAGATGTGCGGGGCAAGTTTTTTTATGCAGAGAGAGGTGGGTGCCTGGAATGCACTGCCAGGGGTGGTGGTGGAGGCAGATGTGATAGAGACAAGTGTCTTAGATAGGCACATGAATGTGCAGAGATGGAGGGATATGGACATTGTGTAGGCAGAAAGGATTAGTTTAGTTAGATGTTTAATTATTAGTTTAATTAGTTCCATTATTAGTTGAATTAGTTCAGCACAACATTGTGGGCCAAAGGGCCTGTTCCTGTGCTGTACTGGTCTATGTTCTATGTTAACACCACTTTCCAATCTAGGTCAAAGGTAGCAGGCATTTGGGAACCGCACCCTGTGTGTGTGTTCCCTCCAAGTCACACACATTCCTGACCTGGAACAATGATGCTGCTCCTCCATCGCTTCTGGGTCAGTATCCAGGAGCTCCATTCCCATCGGCAGTGGGAATACCATCGCCACAAGGACTGTAACAGAGCACGTCGGTGACTCCTCCGGAGCATTGAGGATGGACAATAAATGGAGCTTCGCAGCAACACCTGCATCTTATGAATAGATTTTTGTATCGCTGACTCTCTGTAGCACCCAGGATATCAATACGGAGTGTCTGGGTTTTACCCAGCTGTTTTTTCATGGTCTGTTTTTCTTGGTTGCTCCACTAGGGTCAGTGGGAGTCCACGGTCTAATCCTCAGAGCCACTGCCAGTGTGCATCCAGAAGATCCGTACATGGAATATCACCACATCAACAGCCGATGCAAGCCGTGAACCTTTACACCATGTACACATTATCAGGATCAATTTACACACAGAGAGATCCCAAAGATAAGATAAGATCTTTTGCGTAGAGTGTTCTGGGGGCAGCCCGCAAGTGTCGCCACGCTTCCGGCACCAACATAGTATGCTCACAACTTCCTAACCCGTATGTCTTTGGAATGTGGGAGGAAATTGGAGCACCCAGAGGAAACCCACAGAGACATGGGGAGAACGTACAAACTCCTTACAGACAGCGGCGGGAATTGAACCCAGGTCGCTGGCACTGTAATAGCGTTATGCTAACCGCTACACCACTGTGTGAAGCCATGCACTCTGGTGAATGACCAGCTGAACTGGTTCTTGCGATTATATCTCATATTTATAATGATGCAGAAGAAGGCCATTCAGCCCATTGTTTCCATGCCGGCTATCAGGGGAGCAATCCCATTAGTCCTGTCTCCCCTGTATTCCTACAGCACACTCTCTTGCAGGCAGGCTCACCAATTCCACATTAATTCTTCCTGCTACACTAAGCAGTAATTTACAGGAGCTAGTGAACTAACCAGCCCGTCATTGGGAAGACACTGGAGTACCTGAAGGAAACTCACACAGTCACGGAAAAAAGATGCAAACACCACACAGACAGGACCCAGGGTCAGGATCGAACCCAGATCTCTGAAGCACTGAGGCTGCAGTGCTAAGTATTGGTGAGGGACTTCAAAACCACTGCTTAACATCTCATCAAGGAAATAGAAGTTCCATTTATGCAACATTCCCTCAGCCACATATCGAACGATCAAATTATTTATCTGTCAAACTCCAGGATTAGAACTCTGTCTCATTAACATTCCCACAGAGCTGGAGTGTCACCTCCTACAGAAGGATTTGGACACACAGCCTTTGAAAGCACTTCTGCAAAGTGACAGATCACAAACGGCACAAGAAAATAAGAGCAGAAGTAGGCCACTGGCCCCCAAGCCTGTCTTAACATTTAACATGATCACGGCTGATTTATGCTGGCCTCACACAAGATGCTGGAGGAACTTTTGAAGGGTCTTGACCCAAAACATTGACTGTACATTTTCCTCCACAGATGCTGCCTGACCCGCTGAGTTCCTCCAGTATCTGATGTGTTGCTCCAGATTCCAGCTTTTGCAGTTTCTTGTGTTGCTGTGTTGGCCTCAATTTTCTTCTGTGCCAGTTCCCCATAACCCACAATTCCTCAATCTTTCAAATATTTATCTATCTCACCTTAAATACGTCTAGTGATTTAAGGCCTCCACCACTCTCAGGGACAGAGAATTTCAGAGATTCACCACCCTCTGAGAGAAGAGATTTCTATGCACCTCAGTTTTAAATGACAAGCCTTTATTTTGTAACCCTTTGTTTGTGACTCCCCCACTAGTGAAAACATCCCAACATCTACCCTGTCAAGCCCCCGTAGAATCTTATACTGTATATTTCAATAAAATCACCCCTCCTTCTAAACTTGAAGGCATACAAACCCAAATCACCTTTGATGTGACAACCCTCTCATCCTGGGAATTAACCTGGTTAATCTCCTGGTGAATCATCAGTAAGTTCTAAGCGCAGATAGTTCCTTCTGTGGTACAGCTGTTCCCGTAGCACCCTGACTCCAGGGTAACAATCCCTGTTGATCAATAAAGTTGTGGCTTCAATTAACCCTTCAGAGAGCTCACGCTAAGGTTGGCACTGGCAGGCAGTACCAAGGGAGTGATGTACATCAGAGGTTATGTGGTTGAGATTGTAAACCTTGGCACTGTTAGCTCATTCATGAGGTTGTAACAAAAACCCATAGGACATAGAACAGTACAGCACAGGAACAGGTCCTTCAGCTCACAATATCTGCTCCAAACATGATGCCGAATTAAACTAAATCTCTCCTGCCTGTACACAATCCATATCCCTCCATTCTCTGCATATTCATGTGTCCATCTAACAGCCTCTTAAAAACCATCATCATATCTGTTTCCACTGCACTAGTTCCAGGAGATGTCTAAACCAAAATTTACATCAATGGTGCTGAGGTTGAGAGATTTAAAAGCTTCAAGTTCCTAGGAGTCAACATTGCCAATAGCCTGTCCTAGTCCAACTACATAGAAGCCCTGGCTAAGAAAGCACCCCTGCACCTCTACTTCCTCAGGAGGCTAATGAAATTTGGCATCTCCCCTTTGACCCTCACCAATTTTTATTGATGCACCATAGAAAGCATCCTATCTGGATGCATCACAGCTCTGCCCGAAACCACAAGAAACTGCAGAGAGTTGTGGACACAGCTCAGCACATCACAGAAACCAGCCTCCCCTCCATGGACTCTTGTCTACACTTCTCGCTGCCTCAGTAAAGCAGCCAACATAATCAAAGACCCCTCCCACCTCGGACATTCTCTCTCTCCCCCCTCCCATCGGGCAGAAGATACAAAAGCCTGAAAGCACGTACCGCCAGACTCAAGGACACCTTCTATCCTGGTGTTATAAGACTATTGTACAGTCCTCTAGTACAATAAGAAGGACTCTTGACCTCACAATCTACCTCATTATGGCCTTGCACCTTACTGTCTGCCTGCACTGTACTTTCTCTGTAACTGTAACACTTTATTCTGCATTCTGTTATTGCTTTTCCCTTGTACTAACTCGATGTACTGATGTAATGAAATGATCTGTATGGATGGTATGCAAGACAAAGCTTTTCACTGTACCTGGGTACATGCGACAATAATAAACCAATTTGTCAGCATATCCTACATGAGTGAAATAAATAAATTACCTAGTGATTTTCATTTTGCTAAGAGGGGTTATTGTTGAGGAAAAGTAGGCCCCTAGTTTCCTACATTTCACAGTGAGTCTACCTCTGTAACACTTCATTTGCTGTGATGTGCAGTGGTGCAGATAGAGGTTCTTACATTCCACATTACAAGTAGAGTACGTCTTGTTCTTTTCCCTTTCGACAAACTCATAATCCAAGGTCAACACACAAAACGCTGGAGAAACGTCAACCGTCCATTTCCCTCCATGGATGCTGCCTGACCCGTTGAGTTCCTCTAGTGCTTTGTATGTTGCTCCATTCTCCAGCATCTGCAGCATCTGCAGTCGCTTGAGTCTCAACATCCAAGGTGCTTTTCGACACGTAGTGCCCACATGTATTTTCAGCTGTTGAGACAAAGCAGAAATAACTTTGCAAAGAATAGATATCTCGCCACTTGAGATTGTTGGCTGGAGTCCCACTTCACCCCGTATCACTCTGGAATTTAAACATATTAAAACTGGTGGGCAGGAGAAGGCCGAATGGTCTGTTAACCCCCATGACGACTGGCCCATCGTGGTTAGGCATCTCATAACCCCCTGTTCTGTGCTGGACAGCTCCTCAATAGAACATAGAACAGTACAGCACAGAACAGGCCCTTCGGCCCACAATGTTGTGCCGACATAGCTAATCCCCCCTACCTACAGAATACCCATATCCCTCCATTTTCCTATCATTCATGTGCCCATCCAAGACCCTCTTAAAAGCCTCCAATGAATTTGCCTCCACCACCCTGTCAGGCAACGCATTCCAGGCGTCCACCACTCTCTGAGTAAAAAACGAATCCCTCATGTCTCCTCTGAACCTACCTCCTCTCCACCTTAAATGCATGCCCGCTGGTATTGGATCGCTCAATAATGGGGAAAAGATATTGCTTGTCCACCCTATCTATGCCCCTCATAATTTTATTCACTTCCAACAGATCACCCCTCAGCCTCCGCCACTCCAGAGAGAAGAGCCCAGGTAACCTCCAGGGAAAAGCCAAAAACACAAGAAGTTCCGGGGTCTGTGCAACAGAAACAACCATCTGCATTTATATAGAACATTTAACATGCAACAATAACAGCCACCTTCATTTATGTAGTGCCTTTAACACGCCATAATAGCAACCATTTGCATTTATATAGCACCTTTGACATGCATCAGTAGCAAGCTCCTGCATATATATAGCACATTTAATATTCAACAGTATAAGCTACCTGCATTTATATAGCACCTTCAGCATGCAACAGCATCAACCACCTGCCTTTATATAACACCTTTACCATACAACAATAGCAACAACCTACATTTATAGAGCACCTCTAACATGTAACAGTGTAAACCACCTGAACTTACATTGCACTTTCAGCCTGCAACCACCTGCATTTACGTAGCACCTTCAATATACAATAAGTGCAACCATCTGCATTCATATAGCATTCTTAACATAGTAAAATGTCTCCAAGGTGAAAAATATCCAAGGTGCCTCAGAGGAAAAATATTTGGATAATAAGCCTCCAACTCCTCAGGTGATCCAAAACATTCCAGTGGATCACATGGACCAACTGCTGCCTGTGTGTTATATACCCATGGAACTTGTATAGCCAGTGACATCAATGGTGAACTCAGCATTCTTAACTTGCATCCGTAAAGTGGCACAGAATATTACAAATGATGGTGGAATTGTGTATCAATATTCCAATGCAGAAAGTTTCCTGGCACTTTTAGTTAGAGACATTATAACACTAGACAGAGTTTAGAGAAGATTTATGAGGTTGTTCCCAGGGCAGGAGAGCACAGTCATGATGAGAGATTTGTCTAGATAGAATGGTTTCCTGCAGAACAAAGGTGCCGGAGAGGAGATTTGACTGAATGGAATAACGTATGTTTTACAGTGACATTTTTTGCAGTACAAGTCAAGAGTGAATGATCTGATAAAGAAAGAAAGATTCATTCTTATGTCAGCTTTGCAAGTCCCCACACTTTACTTTTGAAGTGTACTTACTGTTGTGATGTAGGAAATGCAGGGCACAACTTGCACAAGGAAGATCCCACAAAGAACGTTGTGATAGTTTATCTTACGTCTTGATGCATAAATATTGGCCAAGACTATGGAAAACTCTGCTATTTTTACGACATAGTAAAGAATGAAAATATGCTTTCTCATGAGTAACACTGATCACAAAATAACCTTATACAAATATTGGCCTCTGAATACATGGGAACATAAGAAGTAGAAGCAGGAGTCAGACATTCAACCCTTTGTTCAATAAGATCATGATTTTTTACCACCTGCACTGATCCCATATCCCTTGATTCACTTAGTATCTAAAACAACCTTGTCTACTTGAATTATATAAGACTCAAGAAGAAGAATCTACAGTAACTTCAAAAGAAAACTGAATAAATACTTGAAAAATTTACAGGGAATGAGAAAATGTGTCTAAATGGAAAGACCTTTCAAAGAGTTAGGATAGGCTCGATGGGCTGAATAGCCTTCCCTTGCATTGTATGACTAAATAATTCTGTGCACATTCATGTTTGCAGAGTGTATGGTAAAATCCTCACTGGCAGCTCCAAAGTTAGGTATGTTTTGTTGCTTTAAACAGCACAGTTCGACCAACCTACATCTCCCACAGTCGCTGGCAATATTTAGTCTTCTGTGTTGAATGGGAAAAATTCCACTCAGTCTGTGTAACAAGATTAAGCCACATTAAATTGTGTATTTATCTGCACACTTCCATTCCCAGGGTCTCCATATTCCTGCAAATCTCGAACCTTGTGACAATCCTGAGATTGCATTGTTCTAAAGTGGTAAACGGTACTTCCTCAGTACTTTATTTGTTTTTCATCTGGTCAAGCAGTGTGCACGGCCCTCACAGCTCACACTCAAGGGTTATCGAGCCAGTTCCCACGACCTTTATCCTTCCTTTCACTGGCTTAGCGTGAATCAGAGGCAAAGCTGTGAGGAAGACCTATTGTGAAGCGTTGAAATGCCAGATTGAACTAAAAAACAGTGTGATACAAAACACATCTTTAATCTTAGCTTGCGCATTTGGTGTTCCCACGGGATATCACACAAACTCCAGGGGTTTCACGTGAGTGTGCGACAGACAAGATATGGCACGGAGCCAGATGAAATATACAAAATGGGATTAATGTAAATAGTTACTTGACGAAGAGCATGAGTTCAATGGGCCGAAGGGCATGTTTCCACACTGTATGACTAAAGTGTTGGTCCAAGAGCAATGTTTTAATGAGCATCTTAATAGAGCAAAGGGAGGCAGAGGTGGAGATAAATTCAGAGGTACCACAGAATCAGCAGGTGAACCTATCAATAAACTTCCAGCAGTTGCTCTACTGATGCCTGGGCCCACTGAGTCTGGGAGTAGAAGGAGCAGCAAGATTGAGGAAGGGAATTTAAGTGCCTAAGGTCTAGGCAGCTGGAGGTGGACACAGCCCAGTCCACAGCCCTCCCCATCATTGAACACAACAACAGGAGGCGCTGCCCCAAGAGGGCGGCATCTATCATTCAGGATCCCCACCATCTGGGTCCTGCCCTCTTCTCGCTGCTACCATCAGGCGGGAGGTACAGCAACCTGAAGTCCCACACCACCAGGTTCAGGAACAGCCACTTTCTTGCGACTATCAGGTTCTTGAACGGACCTGCACAACCCTAACCCTACCTCAGCAACGCAACACTACGGACCTCCTCTTGCACTGCCGTGGACTTGTCTCCGATTGTGTTTTATCTTGCACTAATGTCTTGTTTTGCAGTCTTTTTTTTCTTCATTGTCTTTTGCAATATATGTTTTGCGTGTTGTTGTCTGAATCTACCTGCCTGTGATGTTGCTGCAAGCAAGTGTTGCACTGTACTTGTACCTCACCGTACTCGTGCACATGACAATAAACTGGGCTTCAATTGACTTGACTTGCCAGTATGGGAACTGCTCAAACTGGCAAAGATCAATGGACTGTAACTGGAGGAGGGCAAATACCTCAGAGGGCTGTGGAGCTGGAGAAGCTGATAAAGGGCACACCCCTCTCCTTTAACCTTCGATGGCAAAGAGACAGATTGTATGTTCTTTGCAAGCAAATGGTATTGGGAGAATTCTTGAAATTGTTATAAGGCTAACTCATTGCCACAAGTAAAATATAGAAGGCAAAATCAGAACCTGAAACAGCTGGTTCTTTTTTTTGTTCTAATTGTGTTCTTTCTTATAAAAATTGTGTATAATTTATGTTTAATTTGTTTTGTTGTGAATGTTGTGTCTCTAATGCTATGTGCCTGTGATGCTGCTGCAAGTTAGTTTTGCATTGCACTTGTGCATACATGTCCTTGTGTATATTTCACTCAGATTTAGGATTCTGACTTGGCAACCTGTGGCTCAAACAGCACCATTAATGCAGTTGATTCAAATTGTGCTAATTTGCCCCTGAAAAATAGAGTGCAGTAAATAAGTTAAAAGGCCATAGTGTAAGGGATAAGTCCAGGTTGACTGCAGCAAATCGATTTTCTTGGTCTCACCCCAATGAGTAAGAAACCTCCTTCAGAACTTGATTTCCCCCCACAAATCCCAGGAGCAACTAGAACCAGCCATGCAACCATCTGTAATATTATACCCACCAATTCAGGCACAGGACAGTATAATTTGCAAACTCTGTTTCAGCTTTGCAATTCTCGATTAGCATACTGCGTGGAAATTGTCATTGAAATTCGCTCTCTCTTCTTCTCCCTATGGTTTAACATTCAGATCAAATGAGGAGTCACCCGAGACCATGTTCTACTTTTAGATGTGAATACAAACTGCGTCTGTTCCATATATCCTTGGGGAGAGGTTCATTGGAATGAGTCAAGGTTCAGTTTTCACTGCAGATTCTTCCATTCCCTTTAAACATTATCCCTAGGGAAAATCCCTGTGAAAGAAACAAACAATGGTCCTACACCAGAAAATAAATATCTCACTGTTCCACTGGGAATTGCCCAGATCTTTTATTCAACAAATATATTTTGGTCTTAATCCTTGGCTATCAGTTGTAGTGAGTGACAATGAGCTCTATGTATTTTGTTGCTTTTTGTTTCAGGTCAAGTAAGGCACTGGCCAGATGGTAAAAAGAGAAAAGTCTGTGTTGAATCTGCTTTTCTGCTTGTTCCACTCCCTGCAGTCTCCCTTACTTTCAACAACAGCATTACCTGCAGCTCTGTGACACCTCTGTTAGTAGGCTCTGAGCTCAAACTCTACTCCAGAGATTTAAAGCTAGGTTTATACTCCACAGTGGCACACTGAGTGCTGGAGGTACTGGTCTTTTGGGTGAGATGTTAATTCCTCACCTGTCCTCCTGGGTGAATGTAAAATATCCCATGAAAACTGCTCTGGTCAGTTGTTTGTCTTGCTTGCAACCTGCTCTGTGCAAAATTCATCTCTCTTTATTAAATACAGGTCAAAAGTAGTTAGTTGCATGTGAAGATTTTTGAGACATGGTGGAATGTGTTGGGGGGGGGGGGGTTGAAAGAGCCAATTCATCCAATCTTGGTTCAGCTCTGATGGTGGCAACATTACAGCAAAATGGTGGGTTTGAAAGACCCCAGTTTCCTGATGGTGTTCTGTCTGTGTTTGCTTGCTGCAGAGAAAAGGCCACACATTTTATAAGCTGGCAGAAACTCCTTAAACTTGCCAATAACATGCCCCAGGGAATATGAACCACATGTTCTCCACTGCAGATCTGCAAATTAAAGTTGAAACTCGGGGCATTATGGCCAAACTATGAACCTGGTTGGGAAATAGGCTGAAGAGCAGGAGACACAGAGTAGGGGTAAGAGGCAGGTGGTCAGACTGGTAGGACGTAGCCCTTATTGTCCTGTGAAGACCTATGTTGAGCGGATCACCACTACTCATAGTCAGTGTGGATATTTGAAACATTGTGACTCTCAGTCTACTGGTTCGAGCACTGTTTCCACAGGCCGCAAGTTGACTACACCTAATCTTCCCAGGTTGCCTCCCATCCAAGTACCAGCCAAGACACAGGTATCATTGTCTCAAAGTAAGGGGATAGCCATTCAGGACATAGGGAATGTGGCAAAATAGCTGACGGGATATAAAGTCATGTTTCCAGATCTTCTGACCACAATTAATTGGGTTACCAATACCAATACCAATAAGTTCTGCGTTACACAAGTGAATACCTAGCTCAATTCATTATGATGGTGACAGAATTATAAGGGTGTTATCGCGTAGAAGACAATTGATTTTACAACCGCTCCTCATTAATCCCATCAACCACACTGAAGGAGAGATATTGACCAGAGAACAGCAAAGAGGAATGGTTGGGCAATTAAAATTCAAAGAGCTCATTGTTAATCATGTACTTCAAGAGGGAAGAACCAAGCCCAGGGTCACCTCCCTGTGTGATTTGCAGGAAGAAAGGAAGACCACACGTGAGTCTGTTTGTGTCACACCCACTCTGGAGATGTGAGGGATTAATTTCTGGTCATGCATCCTCTACAATGAGCAGCACTCACTGGACAGACAAGGTGAGACTTTCCACCCGCATGTTGTCAGCGAATGTGAAGGGGCAGCACAGCGGTGCAGCGGGCAGAGCCGCTGCCTCACAGCGCCAGCGACCCGGGCTCGATCCTGACCTCCGGCACTGTCTACGTGGAGTTTGCGCAGTTTCCCTGTGACCACGTGGATTTCCCCTGGGTGCTCCAGTTCCCTCCCACATCACAAAGATGTGGGGGCTGGTTCTTGAACTGACCTGCACAACCCTAACCCTACCTCAGCAACAGAATACTACGGACCACCTCCTGCACTGCCATGGACTTGTCTCGGATTGTGTCTTTGTTTTTTGCACTAACTTGTTTATGCACAGTCTTTTTTTCCTCTCTCCCTCTTCACTGTCTTGTATAATTTATATTTTGTGGGCTGTCTGTACCTACGTGCCTGTGATGCTGCTGCAAGCGTGGGTTCATTGTACCTGTACCTCACTGTACTTGTGCACATGACAATAAAATCAATTTGACTTGACTTATAGGTTCATTGGCTGCTGTAAATTGTGTGTGGTGTAGGTGGGTGATAGGAGAATCATGGGGAGTTGGTAAGCACATGAGAGCGAATGGGTCACAGGGAAAAAGTGGGGGAATGGAACTTATTGGATTGCTCTGAGAAATGGCATGGATTCGATGGGCTGAACAGCCCCCTACATTGTAAGAAAGTATGAGGGGAAAAAATGAGTACATTTGGAATATTTGTGGAAATGTAGGTTAATCCCAATCCCAATTTCAGGCCAATGAATTGGAAGTCAAAGTTTGGTCTAATTGGGATTCCAGGAAACAAGGAGTCCCTTTCCCTCTTAGACATGTATAGATTCCATAGTACAGGATACATGCTTCCTCTCCCCTTAATTCCTAAGCCAGTAGACTTCAGCCAACATCAACACAAAGGGGGAATGGAATTCTCTGCCATAAATGTCGAGAATATTGGTTCCCCTCTGTAATGCCCACTGACAGGAAGCTTCTCAAGGTCGTGGACCATGAGGGATAGAGTGAGACGTGTGTTTACAGTCTGTCCATGATCTACACTGTTGAGGCTCAGATTTTTGTCCTGTGTAGTTTCATGGTTGCAAAATGTAAACTTGGCACCTTTAAATGGGTTGGGAAAGAAGGCAAGAAGTAGGAGCAGGAGTAGGCCATTTGCCCCCCTCAAGCCTATTCTGTAATCATTAGCATCATGGCTGATCTTCAACTTCACCACCACTTTCCTGCACTATTCCCATAACTCTAGATTCCCTTAAGATCCAAAATTCTTTTGATCTCTCTTTTAAATGAAGTCAATGTCTGAGCATCCTCAGCCCTTTGGGATAGCAAATTCCTCAGACTCATTACCCGCTGTGTGAGGAAATTTCTTCTCATCTCAGTCCTAATTAGCTGACCCTTCGTTCTGAGACTGTGACCTCTGGTTCTAGCCTCCTCAGTCAAGGGAAGTATCCTCCCTACATCTGGTATATTGAGCACTGGAAAGAATTTGGAGACACAGGAGACTGCAGATGCTGGAATCTGGCGCAGCATGCAATCTGCTGGAGGAACTCAGCAGCTCAAGCAGCATCTGTGGGGGCGAAACGTTGACAATTCCTCTCCCCCCACAGATGCAGCTCAACCCGCTGAGTTCCTCCAGTAGGTTGTGTGTTACTGTGAAGAAGTTGATAAGCTTCGATGAGATCTTCTATTATTCTTTTAAACTCTAGAGAATACAGACCAAGTCTACATTATCCAAAACCCTGTGTTCTCTGAAACCAGTTCAATGAAGCTTTGTTTACATAAAGCATATCCTACTTAAGTAAGGAGGCTAAAATTGCCCATATTAATCTGTGTGATCTCACGAGGACCCTATATAATTGCATTATGAAATCTTTACTCCTGCACTCAAAACGTCTCATAATAATAAAATAAGACAGTCTTTGATTTGGAGACACAAGAGACTGTAGATGCTGGAATCTGGACCAAAAAACAGTCTTGGAGGTACTCAGCAGGTCGGGCAGCATCAGATGCTCAATGACCTGCTGCAGCTGAATGTTGGCTTTCAGTGATTTGTGTACAAGGGCAGTTAAGTCCCCTTGAACATCAACACTACCTAACCTCTCACCATTTAGAACAACTTTCTGTGCTGCGCATCAAAATGGATAACTCCCCATTTATCCACAGCAGCAATGTTCTTACCTGGTCACTCTGCTTGTCTATATCTCTTTACAATGTCCTCCCTGCACACAACCTCACCTGGTTTTGTATCATCAGCAAGTTGGAAAATAAGACAGTCTTTGATTTGGAGACACAAGAGATTGTAGATGCTGGAATCTGGACCAAAAAACAATCTTGGAGGTACTCAGCGGGTCGGGCAGCGTCAGATGCTCGATGACCTGCTGCGTTCCTCCTGCAGTTTGAGTTTTGCTATCATTGATGTGGATTGTGAATAGATGGGACCCAAGTTCTCATCCCTTTGTTCCTCCACTAGTCACTAGATCCATTTATTTCCACTCTTTGTTTTCTGTCCAATGACCCATTCTTGATTGATGTCAGTATATACAGCCCCCAAATCCCTGTGCTCTAACCTTGATTACCAACCTCCTCCATGGGACCTTATCAGAATCTCCTGTTTCTGGAACGGACTGCCAGAGGAGGTGGTGGATATAATTACAACGTTTAAAAGGCATTTGGGCAGGTACTGTGATTGGAAAGCAGTGGAGGGATATGGGCCTAATGCAGGCAAGATGGGCATCACAGTCGGCATAGACAAGGCGGGCTGTGAGGGACTGTTTCAGTGCTGTACAATTGTATGATTCTATAATCCTATGAAAAGCCTTATGAAAGTCTAAATACACTGATCTATTCTCGTAGTCCTATCCTCAAAGAACTCCAGTAGCTTAGTCAAGCGTGATTTTCCTGTCAGAAATCCATACTGACTCTGCTCGGTCCTATTACTGTTTTCAATTCGCACTGTTATCGTAGAACATAGAAGAGTACAGAACAGGAACAGGCCCTTCAGCCCACAAAGTTGTGCCGTAGTAATTAAACTAATAATTAAACGCCTAACTAAATTAATCCCTTCTACCTACACAATGTCCATATCCCTCTATTCTCTGCACATTCAGGTGTCTATCTAAGAAAGTCTTAAACGCCTCAATTGTAGCTGCCTCCACCACCACCCCAGGCAGTGCATTCCAGGCACCAACCATGCTCTGTGTAACAAATTTGCCCCGCACATGTCCTTTGAATTTACCCCCTCCCATCTTAAATACACGACCTTTAGTATTAGACATTTTGTTCCTGGGAAGAAGATACTGGCTATCTACTCTATATCTATGCCTCTCATAATCTTATAAACCTCAATCAGATCTCCTGTCAGCCTCCGCTGCTCCAGAGAAAACAACTCAAGTTTGTCCAACCTCTCCTTATAGCACATGCCCTCTAATCCAGGCAGCATCCTGGTGAACCTCTTCTGCACCCTCTCCAAAGCCTCCACGTCCTTCCTATAATGGGGCGACTAGAATTGCATTCAATTCTGGTCACTCCATGCCTTTCATTCCATGAGGGAATGAAGGAATCACATCTTTCACTATACATTCCCTACCACTGACAGGAGGTTAACAGTCAGTAGTTCCCTGTTTTCCCTCTCTCACCTTTCTTTAAACAATGGGACATTTTCAGTATGAGCATTTCCAAAGTGAGAATGGTTTGAAATGCTCCTCATAGTCGTGGAGTCAAAGAGAGATAGAATACAGAAACAGGCCCTTCGGCCCACCGAGTCTGTGCTGACCATCATCTACCGATTACCCTAATCCCACATGAATCCCATTCTTTATTCTTGTCACAATCCCGTCAACTCCCCCCAGATTCTGTCACTCACCTACACACTAGGGGCAATTTACACTGGCTAATTAACCCACCAACCCACACTTCATTGGGATGTGGGAAGAAACCAGAGAACCGGGAGGAAACCCACACAGACACAGGGAGAACGTGCAAACTCCACACAGGCAGCGCCTGAAGTCAGGATTGAACCGGGTCACTGGCACTGTGAGGCAGCGGTTCTATAGCTGCGTCACAGTGCCACCCTATCGAAGACGATTATCTACTAATTAAAAGTAATAGACCATGTTCAGAATGTGGGGGAGCAAATAATCTGCTTATGGTTTAGTGTAGGATTACTTGGTTATGCTCAGAAGGTGGGAGATCAAAACTCTTTGGGAGCATTAGTGTGGGAAAAAAAGAAGTAGTAAAAAAAACATATGCAATGGAACTGATGGGAAAACAATTTCAAGGAACATTCATAAAATATCTGAGATGCACAAACATCCTACTGAATAAGGAATCCCAGAAGGAAGTGTTACGAAAAAGAATGTTACAATATCATTGAATCCTTTGTCAAGCAACACAATCTGATCTGCAGACACTAACTTTACAGAGCCCTCATTAAACAGCTTCCACATTCAACTTAAGACAAACATAACTCATTGTTCAATCCATCTGCCTCGCAAGGAAAGGGCTGGAATTATGGCATTCCCAGTCATCAGCACTTATTCCCAATGCTCAAATCTATTTTTATCTCCCTCTGTCTTCATTTTTAGGAATGGAAACCAAAAAACTGCAGATGCCGGGGAAGAGGGAAACTAGTCAGTCTGGATAACAGAGAAGGTGGAGGAGGGGAATGGGTGGAGGAAAGGGAAATTCTTGGATAGGGAATTACTCTGATAAGAAAAAATGGTGCAGTTATCATAGAACCATAGAACAGTACAGCACAATATAGGCCCTTCGTCCACAATGTTGTGCCGACCTTTAAACCTCGCCTAAGACTATCTAACCCCTTCCTCCCACATATCCCTCTATTTTAAATTCCTCCATATGCTTATCTAACAATCTCTTGAACGTGACCAATGTACCTGTCTCCACCACCACCCCAGACAGCGCATTCCATGCCCCAACCACACTCTGGGTGAAAAACCTCCCTCTGATATCTCCCTTGAACTTCCCACCCATTACCTTAAAGCCATGCCCTCTTGTATTGCGCATTGGTGCCCAGGGAAAGAGGCGCTGGCTGTCTACTCTATCTATTCTTCTTAGTCTTTTGTACACCTCTATCATGTCTCGTCTCATCCTCCTTCTCTCCAAAGAGTAAAGCCTGAGCTCCCTTAGTCTCTCCTCATAATGCATACTCTCTAAACCAGGCAGCATCCTGGTAAATCTCCTCTGCACCCTTTCCAACGCTTCCACATCCTTCCTATAATGAGGCGACCAGAACTGGACACAGTACTCCAAGTGTGGTCTAACCAGAGTTTTGTAGAGCTGCATCATTACCTCGCGGCTCTTAAACTCAGTCCCACGATTTATGAATGCTAACATCCCATAAGCTTTCTTAACTACCCTATCCACCTGTGAGGCAACTTTCAGGGATCTGTGGATATGAACCCCCAGATCCCTCTGCTCCTCCACACTACCCAGAATCCTGCCATTAACTTTGTACTCTGCCTTGGAGTTAGTCCTTCCAAAGTGTACCACCTCACACTTCTCTGGCTTGAACTCCATCTGCCACTTGTCAGCCCAGCTCTGCATCCTATCAATATCCCTCTGCAATCTTCGACAGTCCTCCACACTATCCATGACACCACCAACCTTTGTGTCGTCTGCAAACTTGCCCTCACACCCTTCTACCCCCTCATCCAAGTCATTAATAAAAATCACGAAAAGTATAGGTCCCAGAACCAATCCTTGTGGGACACCGCTAGTCACAGCCCTCCAATCTGAATGCACTCCCTCCACCACAACCCTCTGCTTTCTACAGGCAAGCCAATTCTGAATCCACACGGCCAAGCCTCCCTGGATCCCACGCCCTCTGACCTTCTGAAGAAGCCTACCATGTGGAAACTTGTCAAATGCCTTAATCAAAATCCATGTAGACCACATCTACTGCACTACCCCCATCAATCTTCCTGGTCACCTCCTCAAAGAACCGTATCAGGCTTGTGAGACATGATCTGCCCTTCACAACTCCATGCTGGCTGTCCCTGATCAGACCATGATTCTCTAAATGCCCATAGATCCTATCTTTAAGAATCTTTTCCAACAGCTTGCCCTCCACAGACGTAAGGCTCACTGGTCTATTCTTCTTTGGACTATACCTACTACCTTTTTTGAATAAGGGGACAACATTTGCCACTCTCCAATCCTCTGGTACCATTCCCGTGGACAACGAGGACTCAAAGATCCTAGCCAATGGTTCAGCACTCTCCTCCGTCACCTCGCGGAGGAGCCTGGGGAATATTCCGTCAGGTCCCGGGGACTTATCTGTCCTAATATTTTCTAACAGCTCCAACACATCCTCCCTCTTGATATCTACATGCTCTAGAACATTATCCTTACCAACACTGTCCTCAGCGTCATCAAGGCCCCTCTCTTTGATCAATACTGAAGAGAAGTATTCATTGAGGACCTCACCCACTTCCACAGCTTCCAGGCACATCCTCCCACCTTTGTCTCTAATCGGTCCTACCTTTACTCTAGCCATCCTAAAAACAACAGAGGCCTTAAGAAAATGCCTTTAACTCATTTTAGGACTGCTTTCCCTACAATGAGTATTGGTAAAGCCAGAATTACTAATCCTTAAGGATAGATATTCACCAAAGCATAGGAAAGAGGAATTCTTAACACCTAGGAGGAAGGCTGCACCAATTTTAGTTCAGATCCTTAGCTGCATTCCTTTAATTCACTTTGCTTGGGCATTTTTTGGCACTCCTTGGCGCTGAGGCTGAACTTAAGACTCCTGGGCAGTGGGAGGAGTTTAAGTGCTCCCTCTGTGCAGAAAGCAATCATTTGGTCCTTTCGGTCTCCTGATAAGGTTGGGAAGGAGGAGGAAGAAGAGAAGGAACAGTGAAGGTACAACAAGTAGCGCTGCTGCCTCATGGCTACAGAGACCTGCTCCTATCCTGAGCTCCGGTGCTGTTTATGAGGAGTTTGCATATTCTCCCGGTGAGTGTGTAGGTTTCCTCTGGGTGACCCAGTTCCCTCCCACTTTCCAAAGACATGCGGGTCGGTGGGTTAATTGGACGCACTATCTCCAAGGGTAGGTGGACAGTGGGAAAATCCGGGGTGTTAATGGGCACAAATGAGGGAAGAGGTTACAGGGGAATAAATTGGGAATGGAATTGCTGTACATCAGTTTCTCCAACTTTAGGTATTAGAAACTGGATCGCTGACATCATTTAAGTGTCCAGATGAAAACTTGAATCACAGAGGACTATGGACTAAGTGCTGGGCTATGGGGTTATCATAGAAGGTCAATATGGATATGTTGGGCTGAATTAAGGTTAGTAATTATAACACAAGTAATTGGGTTGAAATGTATCCATGCTGTAGATTTCGATGGTTCTATATATTTTTGGAAGTGGATCACCTACAGGCAATAAAGAAATCTTCAGGCCCACAGAACACTCTTCGTAAAGATGTATTTCACCGTGTGTTTCGATGTACATGTGACTAATAAAGAAATTCTCAGGCAATAAAAACTGTAAGTTGACAAGGATGAAATTTAGGATGGGGACAGTGGATGGCAGAGAGGACATGTGTTCAGATCATTAGGCAAGCAGAAATTCTAGAAAATCAGGCAGAAATGCCTCACAGCTCCAGCGACCCAGATTTAATCCAAACCTCCAGTTCTGTTCGTGTGGAGTTTGCACATTCTCCCTGTGGCCCTGCGGGTTTCCCCCGGGTGCTTCAGTTTCCTCCCACCCACCAAAGACATACGGGTTGGTAAGTCAACTGGCCGCTGTAAATTGCCCCTGGTGTTTGTGGGTGATATAACTGGGGGTGGAGGGGGGTGGACAGGGTTTGATAGGAATGTGGAAAGGATAAAATGGGGTTTGTGTCAGAGTAGGGTAAATGGGAACTTGATAGTCAGCATGGACTCCGAGGGCTAAAAGGGTCTAGTTTCCATGTTGCGTGACTTGATGAATTTCAGCAACCTGATCTGAAACTGTCAAAGACAACCATGACTTTTATGTGTCCGGAGAGTTAAAAGAATTAGTATCAAGTGTGGAGTTGTTAGAGGCAGAAAAGGTTGTATTGATTTGCTAAATTAAAGTTAAATTAATTTCAGAGCAGCTGGTACTTTAAGGCCAATGGTGAGATGTTGTTTGAACACTGTCCTACACTGCTGTTGTGTCTCGAAGACTGATAAAGGCTAGAAATGATTTCAAGCAAATTATGCTGTCACTCATTGCTTTAATTTCCTGCATTTTCAGAAAGGAAACTATTATTAGATGCCGAGCAGAAACTAGCTTGCTAAAACGCCCTGATATTTGTGTCTTTGTAATTATGACCAAGAATATTGGCACTTGGCTCTGAATGGCAAAAGTAAAATATATTTCATGCGTGTGAGCCTCAGAAATGATTCTGACTGTCAATTGAGCCTTTGCCCCAAAAATTAGGGTGCATCAGAAGGGGGCTGGTGTGGCCGTTGAGGACAGTTTAGATCATTATCTAACCACAGTTGTGGGCGAGACCCAAAGCCTCCATTATCGGAGACCAGGCAACTCTCTGTCCTCCCTTACCAAGGAGCCACAGGCTGCTGCGGTGTAGAAGGATGGAGACGGAGGCTGGGACACTGCAAATGTGAGAGGGGAATTTGTGGGGGTGGCGGGGGGTGGAAGCAGAAGATTGTTGCAGGAGGGGAGACCGGAGCAATCAGATCACACAGAGGGGCTTAGTGGGGGTTAGTGATTGCAGTCGTTGGGTTGCTAGGGGTGTGGAACCAGGATTGGGATCACTGGGGGTATCTGAGACCGTCAGTATATGGGGCAGGGGTGGTTGAAAACGAGCAGTACATGGGGAGGGTGGGGTGGGAGACTGGGAGTATGTAGGGGAGGGGTAGAGATTTGGCAGTGCGGGGGGATAAGTAGGCAGAGGATGGGAGTACATAGGGAGAAGATGGGGGGGGGAGTCAGAGACGTGAAGTGCATGGAAGGACTGTCCCTTATGAGGGGACTTTGCAAGTAGTAAGGAAGGTCCATATATCCCGGAAGACATAGGTACTGAGTGGCACTATCTGAAACGAGAGGCTAGATAGATTAGTAGAAGCCAGGACAGCAAAGAGGAAGAAAACAACTGCACTTTCATGTGTAACATTGGGACTTGGGAAATGCTTCCTTCTTCAGAAGCTTGTCAATTGTGCTGTGCCCTTGCATCGCAAGCCTGTAACCCTCCTTTGATGTATTTGTGGAAAGCTGGCTGATTAATTTATCATGTGTTCACGCTGGTGACTTGGAAGGAGTCAGTAACGGAATCTAATGCTACTCTGACCTTTACACGTAAGAGTCGATCACGTTAGCCTGAAGGAGACATCAGGCCCAGCTTCCACAAGGCATCGGAGGATTTCTCCCTTAGGATACACACAATGGGACAAAGTGAGTGCACTGACCATTTAGTTGTGCAAGAAACAGATATACATTCATCTGCACCATATTGCTAGCATCGGCAATCTCCCTAACATTGTTTCAAAAACATCAGAACTAGGAGCAGCTCTTCAAGCCAGCTCCACCATTCAAGACAATCAGAGTTGATTGTCTATCTCAATACCATGTTCCCTCTTTCTCCCTAGCCCCCTGATGTTTTCTGTGTCGAGAAGTCTTGTCTCCTTAAGTATATTCAGTGACCAGCCTTCTATGGAGAGAATCCCACCAATTCACCCAAAGAGAAGGGACCCAAAGAGAAGGGTCACAATGAAATGGCACCAGTTAGGTAGCTCTTCCAAAGGTCTAAAACAGACACAAAGGGCCAAATGGCCTTCTTTCACAGCATTTGGTTCTGTTGACTAGAAACTGGAGTTCACCGATTTTGGATGCCCTAAACAGAAGCTGTGTTTAGCACCTGTAATGCAAAATAGGACCTACGATAACAAGATTAAATAGAAGTAATTTTCCTCTAAAAAATATCGTTAGGGTGTTTTCCCACTGTTCCGTACTTGACAGCTTGTTCCGAGCAGGAGCTGTCTGCAGAGGTGGTGGCTGTGGTATCACTGTCCCGTTGATAACTGGGAAGAGAGTCATGTCTTTAAACTACTCTCTGTCTCTACAACAGCTGGAGCAACAATAAAGGGCGGCATGGGAATAAGGGAAAATGGAAGCAAGATATGTTTGCCCTGGCCCCTACTCATGTCCTACTCTACTGTGATCTGCCTCACCGATTTAATGCCCACGCCACTCCAAGACACAGGTTGCTGGCTCCACAGAGAACACGGCTTTGGACTGTCTTGTTGGAAGGTTGAAATAAATAAGGTGAGGCCCATCACAGATCATTAGCATAATCACAACATGGAAAACTCAGGCAGGCATATTCAGACAGTGACCCTGTACCTCATCTTTGATTTGCCGCAAGCTGTGAGGTTTGCTCGCAGGTAGTAGGTTGCACCTCGTTGGTTCAAATTGTACTGGTAAGGTGCAGATGAGCAACAGCCACCTTGATAACATTATCAGCAGTGTGAATAAGTGAAGCAATAACAGGCATAATAAAATGGATAGAGCCCAGAAGCAACCTTTCCAATGTTCTGACAGGTGAGACATCAGCCTAAAATGAATTATTAAATCAAGTGCAAAATGGATTTTATACAAATTTTCTGCATAAAAAATAGCCACGATGTCTAAGTTCTAGGCATGTATCTTTCCTTCTGTTTAACACTGCTCTTGAGTAAAAAACCATGAAAGTACAGGGCACACTGATAGGGTACTCTGGAGTCCTCCAAACATTTCTTTCTCACTGTGGACTCTGTAACAACTCACAAGGAACAAAAGGAATGACCTTGCCAGGAAGCAGCCTGCTTTGCCGTTAGTAATTAAATAACATTTCGCAACAGGGCAGAGGAAGTCGAAGTAACTCAAATCTGTCAATCTCCACATAATGTGTGACTTTATTTAAAACACCAAACACCACTCCAGATAAATTCACTGTGCAGCTTGGAAGCAATTAACTCAAAGGCAATTGAAACTTTTATCTTTTTAACTTGGCTTGTTTCTTCCACCCATTTTGAAAGCTGAGTTTGGCATCCGGTTTATTGTGAAAAAGGAAAACTCGCTTTTGCAAAAAATTACAGCACACCCATTTCCCGAAATTCCAGGTGACCAAAACAAGATGCATGGTCCATCAAGGGAGCCTCCAGGGAGTCGTGTCTATTTCTGGATGTCTGTCACTGCACGAGTCCTGACGGAACATCACCCACTGGAAGCTGAACACTAGTTTTTCAAAATAGATGTTACTTAGTTCTCTCCCAGGCATCGCTAGCATTGCCCATCCATCTGCTGACGAGACAGCTTCTTGAACCACGTGCTGTCCTTAAAGTGTTACTAGAACCAAATACACTACCAAGTGCTCTGCCCAAGACTACAAGGGTTGTGGACCCAGCTCAGTCTATCACGAAAACCAGCCTCCCCTCCATGGACTCTGTCCACATTTCCTGCTGCTTTGGGAAAGCAGCCAACACAATCAAAGACCCTACCCTCCCATCGGGCAGAAGATACAAAAGCTTGATTACACACACCATCAGGCTCAAGGACAGCAGTTATAAGACTCTTGAATGGACCACAATAAAGATGACCTCTTAACCTACAATCTACCTCGTCATGGTCCTTGCACCTTATTGTCTTCAGCACTGCACTTTCTCTGTAACTGTAACACTATATTCTGCATTCTGTTATTGCTTTTCCCTTGTACTACCTTATGTTGTGAAATGATCTGTATGGATGGGATGCAAACAAAGTTTTTCACTGTATCTTGGTACATGTGACAATAATATACCAATTAACAATGACCAATTACCAAATTACATTGCAGGGCATTTCAAAGGGCAGTTAGGAAGCAATCGCATTGTTGCCTGGAGTCACATAGGAAAAGAGAGGACAGATGGATTTCTTACAACAATTGGTAAGCTGGTCACCACTGCTGAAACTAGCTTGACTGGTGACACAGAGGTACTGCAAGGGGTGCATATGTCTTACAATTCCAGTTTGCAGTTTGAAGTTTGCATGTTCTCCTTGTGACTATGGTTTCCTCTTTAAAAGTATTTCATTGGAAGCACCTTGGAACCTCCTGAGTAATGAAGCATCCTGTGTAAATTAAGTCTTCTATTGTCTACCTATCAGTTTGTTTCAATCACCTTGATCTGTTGAGGTTATACCCAGAGGATTTTTGGGAGAATGTTGGATGAGTTATTGTTAAAACCCATATTAATTGTAAAGTTAAATGAACTGCTTTCTTCAGAATGTTCTTACTGACTGGTAGGGTGTGTAGGGAAGGACAAGCAGTACCAGAGGCAACAACCCCTCCCTCCCCTATCATCACTAGGCACTTGAAAGACCTGTAAATATGTATCTAAGCATATAATAAGCTTCTGACTAGAGTCACTTCTAGACCAGTCAAAATTGAATCCCAGGGCATGCCCCTGCTGATAGATGTTATTGTACAAGAGCTCCATAAATAGCATAAACCACAATGTATTCACCAAACTTAGCACTGGCCTTGAAAGAAATGTAGCTCTGAGCATGCAGCAATTGTTTGACTAACCCTGTAGTCTAGCATGCATGGCCTTCACTGTATTGTAGAAATCAGCCATTGTCAAAATTTATTGCATACTTTTGAACATGATCTGACATCATTATCAAGTGCTGCTTGCCTCTCACTCTCTGCAAATCCTCCCAACACCATGTCACCTTCAGACCTCTGAAACTGATCTCAAAGCCCTTAAGATGGAGAGGGGAGAATCCACGATTCTGGCCTGTTGTGAATGCCCAAGTTTGCTCCATCACTGGTAGCTATCCCTGCAGCTATATGAGCCATAAGCTATGAATTTCCCTCTCTGAATGGTTTTGTCTCTCTTCCCTTTAAGACTGAAGCCACAGTACACAAATGATTGAGGGAGTGGACATTCAGGCTGGGGGACAGGATTCTTATAAAGTGGGCTGCTTTTTCCCGGATGGTGTCAAGCATTGTTGGAGCTGTACTCATCCAGCCAAGTGCAGGGTATTCCATCACACTCTTGACTTACAGATGCTGGGAAGAGGACAGAGAGCCAGGAGCGAAGTCACTTGCCACAGAATACCAGCCTCACTGTGGCATTACTGTGGCTGGTCCAGATGAGTGGCTAGTCAATAGTGACCCCCCAGAATGTCTATGGCAGGGGATTCAGCACCAATAATCCCATTGAACATAAAGGGTAGGTAGGTAAACTCTGTTTTGTTGGAGATGGTCAATGACTGGCATTTTTGCAGCGTGAATGTTCCTTGTCATTTTTCAACCCACACCTAAATGATGCCTGGGTTTTGCTCAGCTAGGCATGGACTGCCTCAGTTGGCAAGGCTGCAAATGAAATTGAACGTTGTACAGGCATCATTGAACATCTCCATTTCTGACCTTGTGTTGGAAAGAAGGTAATTGAAGACACAGAGGAAGATGTCTGGGTCTAGGACACTGCCCTTCTGTAGTCATTAAGCTGGAAAGTGTGCAGAAAAGATTCAAGAGAATGTTGCCGGGACTGGAGGGTTTAAGTTATAAGGAAAGGTTCAATAGGCTGGGGCTTTTTTCCCTGGTGCATTGGAGGCTGTGGGGTGACATTATGACGCTATATAAAATCATGAGGGCCATAGATGAGGTGGATGGTTACAGTCTTTTTCATAGGGTAGGGGCATCTAAACCTAGAGGACATAGGCTTAAGGTGAGAGGGTAAAGATGTAAAAGAGACCTGAGGGACAACTCTTCACACAGAAGGTGGTGGGTAAATGGAATGAGCTGCCAGAGAAAGCTGTAGTGGGAACAATTATAACATTTGAAACATTTGGACAGGTACATGGATAGGAAAAGTTTGGAGGAGTATGGGCCAAACGCGGGCAAATGGGACGAGCTAGGATAGACATCTTGAGGAGATGGGTCAAAGGCCTGTTTCCATACTGTATAACTCTATGACTTTATGATATCCTGAGGCTAAAATGATTGACCTCCAACAACTAGAACCACCTCTGTTGGTGTGAGGTATGATTCCAGCCTTTGGAGTGCTTTCCCCTGGATTCACAATGACTTTACTTTTTCTCAGGCTTCTTGACGTCAAATGATGCTTTGATGTCAAGAGTATCTCAAACCTGCAATTCAGCTGTTTGGACCATATTTTGACAAAGGTTGCATGGAGAGAGAAATCAAGTCAATGCTTCAGATTGATGCTACCCAACCTGCTGAATATTTCCAGCATTCTTGTTTTTATTGTAAATATTTCAACTTTGGCTTTGGAACTGATTTCCCAGACTCTCAATCATGCACTGTAATAGTTGGGGATCCCTCAACCAACATTTCTAAGATTTCTATAACATCATTGGCAGTGGAAGCTTGCAGTGCCTGCCATGTATCCTGCAATGCCATGTTCAGGCAATGCTTCATTAGTTGTAGGGCACTTTGATACACCTCTCAATGTGGGAGGTAACCAGAGCACCCAAGGGAAAACCACGTGGTGACAGAGAGAACATGCAAACTCCACACACACAGCACCCGAGGTCAGGATTGAACCCAGGTCACTGGCACTGCGAGGCAACACTATAATAGCTATGCCACTATGCTGCCTAAAATAAAAGTTATTCACAAGAATTTAACATAGACATCAGGTGAGAAGGTTGAGCCATATGATTTAATCAGTTCCAACACAAACTTGTCTGATTGTTATGTTCTCCCATGTCTCTGTGCTCTAGTCCTTCCTTTATCCCTTTGATAGATCTCTCAATCTACCTCACTGTGGTCCTTGCACTTTATTGGTCTACCTGCACTGCAATTTCTCTGTAACTATCACACTACGTTCTGCATTCTGATTTTTTTTGCCTTTTTGGAGTACTTCAACGTACCTATGTATGGAGTGATCTGTCCGGATTGCATACAAACAAAAGCTTTTCATTGTATCTTGGTACATGTGACAATAATAAACCAATTACCAATTATATGTTGGGGCTGTAAAAGTTGTGATGTATAAATGCAAGTCGTGCTTTTTGGTCTTTCTGAGCATCCCCTTGCGTGAAACTGCATTTCAAATGGATGCCTTTCAGGTTGAGCTGAGTGAACTTCCCCACTTAGAGGTGGGAATACTTTTCCTGACCCTCAGATCAAGGTTTGGCCAGTCAGCTGACACCTACCCCCCCCACCCCACTGTACCATCATGGTATAATGGTTGACACAATGGAACACTTCAGGCATCAGGCTTAACAAGGATGTCCTCATCAAAATTTCCAATACAACTTCACAGACAGGAAACAACGTGGTCTGCACTGAATGCTCAGAGGGAAGTCTGCCATACTATACGTGAGAATATATTCCCCTGGCAACAGGTTTTAGATTTTGCAAGTTTGACAGAAATTATTCAATTAGCATAATAGCCAAGGCACTTTCAGTGTCTGGGAGAACATCGTGGCTTTGGGGCAGCACAGTGGCACGGCTAGTAGAGCTGCAGCCTCACAATGCCAGAGACCCCAGTTCAATCCTGACCCCGGGTGCTGTTCTGTGTGGAGTTTGCACGTCCTCCCCGTGAGTATGGGGGGTTTCCTTAGGGTGCTCCAGTTTCCTCGCACATCCCAACAGTGTGCAGGTTGGTAGGTTAATTAACCACTGTAAATTTCCACTAGGTTGTAGGTTAGTGGTAGAATGTGGAGGGAAGTTGATTAGAATGTGGGGAGAATAAAAAATGGGATTGATATAGGATTGGTGTAAATGGGTGGTTGATGGTCGACACAGACTCAGTGGGCTGAAGGGCCTGTTTCTATGCTGTATGATTCCATCACTCCATGAAGTTCTTTTAGCCCAGTGCCAAAGCAGTGGACTGACATGGGCAATGTGTGACATTTGCCTCAATGATTCTCTGGTTATTCCTAAAAGAGGAGGCCATCTATGCACAGCTAGGTGCTTGTTTCAAGTTAGCGCTGACAGGACTTCCAAACACATCCCAGCTCAAAGTCAAAGCCGAGTTTATTGCCATCTGCACAAGTACATGTATACACAGGTGCAATGAAAAACTTACTTACACCAGCATCACAGGCACATAGCATTAGAGACACAATATTCTCAAGAAAAAAAACATAAATTATGCAAGAAAGAACACAATTAGAAGAAAAAAAAGTACAATATAGTGCAAAGTGGTCAAAGTGGTCATAGTGTTGCTATACTGAGGGTTTAGGGTTGTGGAGGCTGGTTCAAGCACTGAATAGCTGAAGGGAAGTAACTGTTGTTGAACCTGGTGGTGCGGGACTTCAGGCTTCTGCACCTCCTGCCCGATGGTAGCTGCGAGAAGATGGCATGGCCCCGATGGTGGGCATCTTTGATGATAGATGTTGCCTTCTTGAGTCAGCGCTTCATGTAGATACTACCGTGATGTGCCAGCTGCGCTATTGAGCACTACTATTTTTGCATTGTATGCTTCTATCCCCTGCAGCAGTGTCCCTTTAAGGTGAAGTAACAAGGGCTGCTTATAAACAAGACTCATGTCTAGACTTCCAGCTCTTGGAGAGCTCCAGCTGGTGAGCACCATGAGTCACAAACCAACAAATAGAGTGAATAACAAAACATGCCCTTGCCTCAAGACCTTGATGTGAAGCTAATGCATAAACAGGAGAAGAACTGCTTAAAGCAACACGGGCCACACCTAGAGTCATGGAGTCATAGAACCATAGAGAGCTACAGCACGGAAACAGTCCCTTCAGCCCACAGAGTATCTGCTGACCATCAACCACGCATTTACACCAATCCCACATCTACTCCAATCCTGTCCAGATGAAGGTTCTCGACCCGAAACATCAACTGTCCATTTCCCTCCACAGATGCTGCTCGACCCGCTGAGTTCCTCCTGCATTTTGTCTGTTGTTCCAGATTCCAGCATCTGCAGTCGCTTGTGCCTCCAATACTAATCCTACTTTTTTATTCCCCACTTTCCCATCAACTCCCCTCAGGTTCTACCACTCACCTCCGTACTAGGGGCGATTTACAGCGGCCAATCAACCTACCAGCCCGCACGGCTTTGGGATGTGGGAGGGAACAGGCACGGTCACAGGTAGAACGTGCAAACTCCACACAGACAGCAGCGGGGGTCGGGATTGAACCTGGGTCTCTGGCGCTGTGAGGTAGCAGCTCTAATAGCTGCTCTGCTGTTCTGCCCAAAACAAAAACTTATTTACAGGAATTCAACACATATAAGTTTGTGCCCTTATGACTTGATGGGTTTTGACACAAACCTGTTTGATTTGTATATTTCTCCCATGCCTCTGGGTTCTGTTCCCTCCCTTTCCCCTTCCACAGACTTCTCTGCATGTTCATGAATTCCATCTCCTGGACCCCTCATTGTCCTCCCCTCCATCTCCCCCTTGTCCTGCAGGGCCCTCCCCACATCCCACCCTCTTTGCCCAAGCTCTAGTTCCTGCCTCACTTAGCTGAGGAGTCCTTCACTGCCTGCCGTTTTATGGTGAAACCAGTCAGATCAGAGTGGAAAATGGAATGTGAACGTTAAGTGCCTCCCCCATTGTCTAATTTTGTGTGATGAAGGATGAATTTAATTTGGCTTCCCTGGTGCCCTTGTCATTGCTTATTTTGATAATGTTATAAGACAAGCCACAGGTAGAAGGGGCAGAGTGTTTGTGAGCAAGAAAATTACAGACCTAAAAGAGACTGAAGAGCTGTGGACCACCTCATAGAGAGGTACAGCATGGAAACAGGCTATTCAGCCCACTGAGCCTGTGCTAACCATCAACCTCCAATTTACACTAATCCTACACTAATCTCTTTCTAATTTCCCTACATTCCCATCAATTTCCCATGGATTTTATCACTTACCTGCACACTAAGGGTCACTTACAGCAGCCAATTAACCTACCAACGTGCATCTCTTCGGGATGTGGGAGGAGACCGGAACACCTAGAGGAGACTCATCTGGTCACAGGGAAGAAGATCACAGGCTTTGTTTGGCTGTAGGGTTGTCACTGTTGCATGAGATCCTGGCTTGGAGACACAAGAAACTGCAGATGCTGGAATCTGGAGCATAACAAAAGATGTTGGAGGGTCAGGCAGGATCTGTGGAAGGAAATGGACAGTCGATGTTTTGGGTCGAGACCTTTTATTTTCTATATGCATGCTTCTTCCAACAGAAATTAATGCCTTCCAGAAGTGGAATGCCTAGTCTTGTTCCTTTTTCCTACCTTCAGTCATGGGTCAGTCTGTAGCACCTATCACTTGCAGCAGAAAGGTCAGGGTTCCTGTCTCCTTCTAGAGAGTAAAGTAGGGATGTAATGTTGGGTGCACCACATTTCCTTTGAGATATTGAAATGAGGTTGAGCCTCTAAGGCGGATGCAAGAGGTTGCGTCCAGCTGCTGATAACGGAAATCTCGACAAAATGGAGGAATGTTGGACACAAGATGTTCACTAATGAATGCACAAACAAAAGCTACGAACCGTGGACCAATCATCCCATCGCTTTAGTCACACGTCTGTCACCGCTTCTCAAAGGAAACTTGTAAATGTTATTTTGCACTTCAGAGAGAAAGAATGATGCATGTTAGTGTCAACGCCACATGATGCAGAGAAGCATTCACTGACGCAACTGATAAGCTCTTGTGTGGTTTTTCTAGTGCTGCTGACAGCATAGGGATGCAGAACAGTTGCCAGCTACTTTAGGATAACATTGACTATTGGAATTCAACGGCCGAGAGGGAAGAAATAAACAGACAGATAAAGAAGACTTGTTTGCACAATTAACTTGTATATACAGAGTATTAATCAAATTATTTTGTGGTCTGAATTGCTCCTGAAGGATGCTAGCTCAATCCAGTAGATGCTCACTGAGGTCTGCCAACCCTGGGTAGTTGCATTCCTGGAGATAGTGTCACACTTCATCCAACTTCTTACTGCATTGATGCCACACTCCTGCCATTGGTCATCAGTCCTGTCTATCTTCCTAAACCAATTGGAAAGTGGGCAGGCTCTTTATTGCCTGATTGGATCACTCCTGAATGCAGTCAAACAGCTTTTTATGCCCATTTCATCTTGTAACACTACAAAAGTATCAAAAGAAAATTAAAAAAATGTATGTTCCTTATGCTAGGAACCTGAGAAATAGAATCCATTATTTTCTTATGACATAGAAGCAGGCCATTTGGCCCAACAAGTCTGTACCGGCTCACATAACAATCTCATTCCCTGTCTAATCTCCCCACATTTCCAACAACTCCGTCTAGATTCTACCACTCACCCACTTACCAGGGGCAATTTGCTTTGGTGAATTAACCTACCAACCCGCATGTCTTTGGGATGTGGGAGGAAACCGGAGCACCCAGGGGAAACCCACGCGGTCACAAGCAGAACGTGCAAACCCCACAGAGACAGCGCCAGAGATCAGGAGTGAACCCAGATCAGTAGTGGTGTGAGGCAGCAGCTCTACCAGCTGTGTCCTGTGCCACCCAGACCCAGATGAATCAAGCTTCAGATACAAACAAAGAGCATCCAGTGAAGTAAACAACCGTGTTTCAAGTCCTATGGTGGTTGGGGTTTTGGAACAGTCAAAGGAGACCATTCGGTCCTTCAGGAATATCCCACCATCAAACAAGATTACAGTTGATCTGTATTTATCTGTCTTGACTCAATGTATCTCGGCAAACAAAAAAAAAATTGATCTGGGAATCAATATTGGTAATTGAACCAGCATCTATTACTTTTTATCTTACCACATCCTTTCTGTCATAGCACCCCATAGACAAAACCTGATCCCTTCCCTCCTTCATTCCCCCCTCCCCTAACTGCCTCCATCACAAGAGCACAGAAAGTAAGAGCAAGAGTTGGCCATTCGGCCCCTCAAAACTACCCCATCATTCAATATGATTGTGGCTGATCTATGCTGGCTTTTGTATTACCCTTCTCTGTCCCATTCCCTCTCAGCTTCCTGCCCCATCACTCACACATGACTACAGCAATTGCCCTCCACTTTCTGGACCAAGACCTTGTTCTACCAAGCTGCTGTGGTAATTGGTAATTGGTTTATTAAGTTGATGTTTCAGGTAGAGACCCTTCATCTAGACTGAAAGATAGAGGGGAGATAACCAATATAAAAGGGTGGGGGGAAGGGGTGGAGAAAGAGCTAGCATGCGATCGATGGATCCAGGAGAGGAGGGGTGATAAGTAGATGGAGAATGTGATGAAGGGTTTCAACCCATAGCATTGACTATCCATTTCCCTCCACGGATGCTGCCTGACCCACTGACCCAGATGAAGGGTCTCGACCTGAAACATCAACTGTCCATTTCCCTCCACAGATGCTGCTTGACCCTCTTGAGTTCCTCCAGCATCTTGTTTGTTCCTCCATTTTGAGATAGACTGGGCCAGGGATTCCCACAAGTCGGTGAGAACTCACATTTTTGCAAGCAGACCTTAAGAATATCCTTGAAGCCTTGTCCCGTGGTAAACCTCTCGAAGTGATAGAACTGGGAATGGAGTGCTTTCATTGGGAGTTTGGTGTTGGACAAATGGACAACATGGCATCAAGATCTTATTCCAACAACAGTATAATAAACAAGGCCACATGTGCACTTATAAGAAAACATTAACTGTGCCTCTGTAATAATTTCCTGTATTTGTTACACTCCAAACAAAACAGCTGTACAAAAGCTCTGCAGTGTTTGCTCAGCTGTTGCAAATAAACTGGAAGGGATTCAGTGAAGAGGAAGTTGTAAAAGAAATGTCTGCAAGGTTGGACCAACACCAGCTGGAGAAGCAGAGCGAATATTTAGTAAGGAGGGTAAGAATGGTGCAGGGTCAACTTGCAGAAGGCCAGCACAGTGGCTCAGTGGTTGGTGTTGCTGGTTTATAGCTCCAGCGACCAGTTTCAATCCTGGCCTTGGGTGCTGCCTGTGTGATGTGCGCACAATCTCTCCGTAACTACATGGGTTTCTGCCACGTGGGTAGTAGGTTAGTTTGTTACTCTAAGTTACCCCTAGAGTAGGTAGACGGTAGGAGACTCCTAGAGGAGTCATGTGAGAGAGAATAGATTACAGGGGAGTAAGTGGGGGAATGGGGTTGGTAGGATTACTATGATAGGATGGCATAGAATCGATGTGCCAAGTGACCTCTTTGATCTCATTCAAAAAAGCATGAAAACCTGAATGGATCCTTCAGCGGCTAAGAACAACAAAGATGAAATATGACATGCAAACACTTCACTCGGTGAACATACCTATTTAACATCTTTTATCACAGAATGGTACCTCCAATAACAAAGGTGCTCCATTTTGGGGAGTATGTGACAAGGTGCAACATAAGGCAGGTTTATCCTTACTACTTATTATCAACAAAATAATACTGATAAATATTCTTTGACACTGTGAATTCACTGTAGGTAGTGTTCAGTTAGAAAGTAAATTGGAATCCCGACACTATCCAGTCTAATTCTGCCTCAGATCCATCCTTAATATTTAACAGCCCGAGTCTCTCACAATCTCCAACAATCCTCCAACAATCTACAAGCTTTCAAACACTAAGCTTTGGATTACTTAATCATTATCTTTACGCCACCCCACCATTGTTCTTTTCAGAGTGAGTCGAGTCTTGCCCAATGGGCTTTAGAGTCATAGAGTCATACCGCACAGAAACAGGCCCTTCAGCCCACCGAGTCAATGCTGACCATCAAACACCCATTTACACCAATCCCACGCTAACCGCATTTTATTCTCCCCACATTCCCATCAACTCCTCCCAGATTCTACCACTCACCTACACACTAAGGGCAAGTTACAGTAGGCAATTAACCTACCAACATCTTTAGGATGTGGGAGAAAACCAGAGCAAGCAGAGGAAACACAGTTACAGGAAGAACGTGCAAACTCCACATAGACAGCATTGGAGGTCAGGATTGAACGTGGTCACTGAAGTCATGAAGCAGCAGCTCTACCAGCTGCCTAGTACTGGATCTGGTTTAATCATTTGTAAAATCATTAGTAATGTCATGCCACGTTAAAAGCTTGAGAGAGCGGACGACTCACTGAAAGACTTCTCCCACCTCTTCACCCTATGATTCACGTTTGTCTGTGCTTAACATCAGCTGCTGAGCATTTGTAAATTTGTTCCATCTTGCTCTTTACAATCCGTTCATGTTTTACCTGAGGGACTTATTGAGTTTCCAATTATAATCTTTGTGCAGTGTCTCATTACCCTTCATTTAAACAACTGGAAATCATCCAACCATCCATTGTGATTTCTATACAAGGTTAAATATTTTTCTGCTACCAATTTAGAATGTGGAGTTGTGTTTTAAGAGAAAACCATCAATGCGGGGAATTGTATTTGTGCTGCCATGGTAGAAGAATGTATAATTAAAAGATATAAGTAGTGGAGCCTACAACAAAAGTAATTTCATTGTCCTTTGGCAAGTTATGACTTCATTTGGTACCCCAGAGCACAGTTTTAGAGGTAACTATGAGATTCACACTAAAAGCAGGGCACTTTTGGTAGTAATGGTCAGAAAATTGTGCACGTTGAATACCTTGCATTGAATGAGTGGGGCGGAGAGTGAGCATACTGATAATATTGAGGAATTAATGAAGACCCCATACTAGGTGAAGCTAGAAATAGTCCAATGAGACTTAAGAGTCCACCTACATAGATCAATAAAGCTATGGACTGAAGGCCTTTGCATCCAAAGGATTAGAACAAAAGTGATGCCTTAACAACACAAAACCATGGTTAGCCCACACTTGGAGCACCGTGAGCAGGTTTGGACCCCACACCTTAGGAACAACATACCTTAGCTCTGGAGGGCCAGCAAAGACTGAGAAGAATGATCCCTGGACATCAGTTACTGGGAAGCGACTAGAATTGTTTTTTCCTGGAATTTAGAAGGTTAGAGGGCGATTCAATTAAAGTTTTCAAGACATTAAGGGGAACTGGCAGCGTGGAAGATAAATGCTGGTTGGGCAGTCTAGGGCTAGGCAGCATAGTAAACACAGAAAATAGGAGCAGGAGAAGGCCATTCGGCCCTTTGCATCTATTCCACCTTTCAACGGTTGATGTTCTGCTTCAATGTCTTATTCCCATTCTCTCCCTACACTTCTTGATGCCTTTTGTGTCGAGTGACTTTTTGGCTTCCACTACCTTCTCTGGCAGAGAATTCCGCTGGTTACACACCCTGTTGAGGGAAGGAATTTTTCTCAATGCTAAATGTCTTACCCCTATCCTGAGCCTGTGACGGCTCAGTCAGGGGAAGCTTCTTCTCTGCACCTGGCCTGCCCAGCCTTGCCAGAATGTTGTGCGTTTCGATAAGATCCCCTATCAAACTTCTCAAGTGAAGTGAATACAGGCTTGGTGAATGCAATCGTTCCTGAAAACAAGCCTAAAAATTAACACAAAATTAAGTTATGAAACACTCCTTTTTTTGTAGAAGGTGGTAGAAGTTGACACTTCAGTGCAACCCATTTAGTGTTGGACATTTTCGTAGGGTTGGGAAATGCATTCCTTCATTTAACTGAGCCCCAGGATAGCATCATCCAGGTCAGCAGTGATGGAGGGTTGGTCACGGGCTGACGAAGGGTACAGGAGGGCCTTGAAGGTAGCTGGGATTAGGGTCATGTTGTGATCATGGACCACGGGTCAGGCTGAGTTATCAGGGCATTAGGGGCTGCAGGTCATGAACTTGTGGGGTGAGTTGGTTGATCAAAGCTCAGGAGGGGAATCATCATTGCAGGGGATGGAATGTGGGTTGGATCTTCTGGAACAAAAAATGGTAGTTCTTGATCAAGGCCAGGAGCTGTGATTAGTCAAAGTCAAAGTCAAGTTTATTGTTATATGCGCAAGTATATGTATGCACAGATGCAATGAAAAACTTACTTGAAGCAGCACATAACATTAGAAATACAACATTTACAAGAAAAATGTAAAGTAAACATAAATTATACACAATCATACAAGAAAGAACACAATTAGAACAAATAAGAAGTCCACTGTGGCGCAAAGTGGTCATAATGTTGCTATTACTGAGGTAGTGAATAGGGTTGTGCAGGTTGGTTCAAGAACCAAATGGTTGACGGGAAGTAGCTGTTCTTGAACCTGGTGGTGTGGGACTTAAGACTTCTGCACCTCCTGCCTGATGGTAGCTGTGAGAAGATGGCATGCCCCAGATGGTGGGGATCTTTGATGATAGATGTTGCTTTCTTGAGGCAGCACCTCCTGGAGATACTACCGATGGTGGGGAGGGTTGTGCCCGTGACGTATAGGGCAGCATCCACTACTCTCTGCAGCTTCTTATGTTCCTGCCCATTTGAATTGCTGTACCAGACCATGATGCATGGTGGTGCATTTGTTTATCTCCTCATCTCCTTTTATGAGGAAGTGATTGGGAGCATGGGGCAGGGAGGGGAGGGTGGGATGATCAGGAGTCAGGAATGACAAGAATTATGGGCTGACAGGTAGAAGCTCTGGGATGATCAGGAGTGAGACTTGATCTGCAACTGGGAAATGATCAAGAATTGGTGGGTGTTTGGAAGCCAGCAGAAGATTGGAAGTCGATGACCAAGACCTGGGGCAAAAGAGTCATGGGTGGGCCCGGAGGTCGGGAACCAGTGGTGGAGTTGTCGATTCCATGTAGCTGATAAACCTGGATACAAAGTTAAGTGGTGGGATTTCCTATATTTATAAGTTCCTTCCAGCATAATGTTAATAATCATGGTTGTTCTAGAGTGACTATACAACACTGCCAGAACAACATAATTCAATTTCCCAAGCAAAGTTCCAAAGAAACTTTGAACATAAAATGAGACAATTAAAGTACTCTGATCACATGATCATGTAGGGGTGAAACTCAACCTCCAAGTATTCAGTTAAATTTCTGGTACAACCTGAACACATCTCATGTCATTTGGAGGCACATAATAGAACAGGATTTAAACCTTGGCTTTTCTCATTTACTTTGAAATACTTCCATTTCCCAGAAAGTGTAGACGGGAGGGGAGATTAAAAATTCTTTGGCTGTCAGTCAGGAATCAATCATCGAAGGTCTGCTTGCTTTTAACTGATGTAGGTTATGAGGGTGAGGATTGGTGGCCAATGTGGAGGGGTGAGAGAAGGCTGGAGTGGATCAAACAATGACTTGCTTTGATGCTGCACATTCCCTAGATTTGAAGCAACACTAAAAACACTGTTTTTCTTCCTGTGGTTTCCAAAGCAATTGATATTTTTCTTTTCAGGTGAACATTGATATAATGACACATCACCAGGTGACTAAAACCACTTTGCGAAGGAAGATCTCAGTTACTGGTAAGGAAATGACTCCCAGAACATTTTGTTCAGAATAATACATGTGGAAATCGTGAAAAGACCAAGAAGTAGCAGTTGTTCCAGAAACACAGGAGATTTGTTTGTAACTTTACTAAATTGTGTGGGCTCAAAATCACTCTTGGAAAGATAAATCAAATGAGTTTTGAATCAAGATTTTATATAACCAATGGACTAACTCACTAAGTCTTCAAATAACTCATAACTAACACAATAATAATTATGAGCTCAAAAATAATTTACGTATCTTTCCCAACGCATTCCTACACTGCCGCATTTTCCCTCATCATGGGCTGCACAGTGACACAGCAGTTAGAGCTGCTGCCTCACAGCTCCTGGGATCCAAGTTCAATCCCAACTTCAGGTGCTGTCTATGTAGAGTTTGCAAGTTCTTCCTGTGACCACATGGGTTTCCCCCCAGGTGAGTCAGTTTATTCCCACGTTCCAAAGATGTGCTGGTGAATTAAATGGCCACTGTAAATTCCCACTAAGTGGAGATAAGAATCAAAGAGGAGTTGATGGACATATGTGAGAGAGAATAAATTGCAAACCTACAGGGAAGTAAGGAGAGGGAGAATGGGTTAGTGGGATTGCCCTGTTGGGAGCTGGCATAGGCCTCCACTCACGTTGGAGTAAGTATTAAGATAAACATGATCCATTGTTATGTCTCTGTTATATATCATGAAATCCGTCAGCCGCTTCACTGTTCAGGGATGTACAGAAATACACAGAAAGTACTTGATCACTCACTCATAAGAAGTAACTGGTATATGTTTTTTCACTGCTTGGTTTAAATACCATCATAGTAATCTCCTTAAGTTAACTTTATTCTACAGATGTCCTTCTCATTTTGCAGCAGATTAGCCCTCTCCAGATAAAAATACTGTTCAGGAGAACTTGAATTACTTCTTCTGGAATATCTGTCTCCTATACTTCATAAATGTTGTTTCTTCCTCTGAAAAGCACCCTAAAGTTTGGAAGGTTTACTGGATAAGTATCTAATTATGGTCACAGGGTATCAGAGTGGTCTTATGGAGGCTGTTGATTGTCAAGACAGAGATAAGGGTGCTGGAGAATAAACTTCCTATTTGCATCTAAACGCTTTGAGTCAAACAGCATTGGTGAATATAAAGGAAATGGACTGCAGATGCTGGAAATCTGGAGAAACAGACAAAAGAGCTGGAGGAACTCAGCTGGTCAGGCAGCATCTATGGAGGGAAATGGACAGTCAATGTTTCGGGTCGAGATCCTTCATCAGGACTGGGGAGATAGCCAGTATAGAAAGGTGGGGGGAAGGGGTGGAGCAAGAGCTGGCAGGTGATAGGTGGATCTAGGTGGGGGGGGGGGGTTGGTGATCGACAGGTGAGGGAGGGGGGAGACTGGGAATGATGTAAGAAGCTGGGAGGTGATAGGCGGAAGTGACAAAGGGCTGAAGAAGATGGAATCTGATGGGAGGGGACATTGGACCATGGAATTAAGGGAAGGAGGTGGGAAGAGGAACCGGTAGGAGGAAATATAAGTATAATAGTGGGAGCTTGGTGAATATAAAGCTGTATTCACTACCACAGTCATACAGCAAAGAAACATAGTGTAGTTTAGTATAGATGGCATGAAAATGGTGGGCTGAAGGGCCCATTTCTATACTGTACCAACCTATGACTCTAAACAGTCCTTCAGCCCATCATGTCCAAGCTAGCTCTATACTAATCCCATTTACCTGTAGTAGGTCTGTAGCCTTCCATGCCCTGGTGATTCAAGTACTTGTCTAGATGCTTCTTCAATTGTTGTGAGAGTATCTGCCTCCTCAGGCAGCGCGTTCCAGATTTCACCCACTCTCTTTGTGAAAGAATTCCACCTCAGGTCCCCTCTAAACCTACTACCTCTAACCTTAAACCTATGTCCTCTTGTCCTGGACACCCCCACCATGGGAGAAAGGTTCTTACCATCTACTTTATCTATCCCCCTCATCATTCTGTGTAAATCTATCAGGTCACCCCCCACCCCCCAGCCTCCTCCACTCCAGGGAAAACAAACACAGCCTATCCAGTCTCTCCTTACAACTGAAATGTTCCAATCCAGGCAAATTCTGGTGAATCTCCTCTGCTCCCTCTCCAGTGCAATCACATCCTTCCTATGGTGAGTGGACCAAAAATGTACATCTTAGAGTCATAGAGTCAGAGAGACATACAGCACAGAAACAGGCCCTACGGCCCAACTGGTCCATGCCGACCAAGATACCCATCTAAACTAGTCCCATTTGCCCACATTTGATCCATATCCTTCTAAACCTTTCCTATCCATGTACATGTCCAAATGTCTTTTAAATGTTCTTAATGTACCTGCCTCAGCCACTTCCTCTGGCAGCTCGTTCCATATACGGACCATCCTCTGGGTGAAAAAGTTGCCCGTCAGGTTCCTATTAAATCTCACCCCTCCCAGCTTAAACCTATGCCCTCGAGTTCTTGATTCCCCAACCCTGGGAAAAAGACTGTGCATTCTCTGTGCAACTTGATTATGTACTTCAGCTCTGGAATACCACATCACTGTTGCACTCATTGAAACATTCCCCATACTTTCTGACCAACAAAATACTCAGCATTAACGGTGACCCGTTTTGCCTTTTGCTGTTCATCCTTGGTTATGCAATCGGGTAAGCCTATCCTCATTACCGACTGTAAATAGTAATGGAATCTGCAGCCACGCAGGGCATAATCCTAACCTCCCATCAGGACAGAGCTCATCTGTCATTGGAGATGTGACTGATGCATTTTTCATTCTGAAGACTGTGAACTCACACAATGCTGGGTGAATGTGTCTGTGCATTGCTGAGATACGTTACAAGTCAATGCTACAGTTATGCTTGTTGACATGTGTGTGCGTGCATTTCATGTGTTACAGTCACAGTCATACAACATGGAATTAGGCCATTCAGTCCATCGAGTCCACACTGACTATCAACCACCCATTTACACCAATCCTGCACTGATCCCATTTTCTATTCCCCCCACATTCTCACCAACTTCCCCCATATTCTACCACTCACCTACACACTAGGAGTAATTGGTGTGTTAACCTGCCTGCGTGTGCTCCTCCCCCTCACACCTCACCTTCTTATTCTGGCTTCTGCCCTCTTCCTTTCCACATTCACCCAGCATTGTGTGAGTTCACAGTCTTTGGAATGAGAAATGCATCAGTCACATCTCCAATGACAGATGAGCTCTGTCCTGATGGGAGGTTAGGATTATGCCCTGCGTGCCTGCAGATTCCATTATTGTTTACAGTCTGCCCTCTTCCTGGTGAAGGATCTCGGCCCAAAACGTCGACTGTTTATTTCCCTTCATAGATGCTGCCTGACCTGCTGAGTTCCTCCAGCACTTCTTGTGTGTTGCTCCAGATTCCAGCATCTGCAGAATTTCTTGTGTCTCCAACCTACAAACCTGCATCCTTTTGGGATGTGGGAGGAAACGGGAGCACCTGATGGAAAGTCATGCCGTCGCAGGAAGAACGTGCAAACTCTACACAGACAGCAGTTGAGATTGGTATTGAACCTGGGTCACTGTGAGGCAGTGGCTGAACTAGCAGTGCCACTTTGCCACCCTATATTGAATTGTGTGTATTCACATACCTGTGTGTGCTTAGTTGTGCATGTCTGTGTCACATTTTGCAAGTCCTGTTACTGTGTATGTTGCTTATGTGTTCTCATGTGATTGTGGGCTTTGTAATATATGTGCGAGTGTGTGTGTTCAATTATGTTTATGTATGTTTTGGTATTGGTATTGGTTTATTATTGTCACTTGTACTGAGGTACAGTGAAAAACTTGTCTTGCATACTGATCATACAGGTCAATTCATTACACAGTGCAGTTACATTGGGTTAGTGCAGAGTGCATTGATGTAGTACAGGTAAAAACAATAACAGTACAGAGTAAAGTGTCACAGCTACAGAGAAAGTGCAGTGCAATAAGGTGCAAGGTCACAAATAGGTAGATCGTGAGGTCAGAGTCCATCTCATCGTATAAGGGAACCGTTCAATAGTCTTATCACCGTGGGGTAGAAGCTGTCCTTAAGCCTGGTGGTACGTGCCCTCAGGCTCCTGTATCTTCTACCTGATGGAAGAGGAGAGAAGAGAGAATGACCCGGGTGGGTGGGGTCTTTGATTATGCTGGCTGCTTCACCAGGGCAGCGAGAGGTAAAGACAGAGTCCAAGGAGGGGAGGCTGGTGTCCGTGACGTGCTGGGCTGTGTCCACAACTCTCTGAAGTTTCTTGCGGTCCTGGGCAGAGCAGTTGCCGTACCAAGCCATGATACATCCAGATAGGATGCATGTTAAGTCTATCTGTGCGTGTCAAGTTTTGTATATTGATGGCAAGTTGAATTTTGCATTGCCAAATGCTATAATAAAAGAAAATCAAGTAAGTTGGATCAGTGGAGTGTCTGGAGAAAACTACCTTGATGGGTTGATCAGCCTGCTTCTGTGCTGCAACATTCCATCATTCCGTGCCAGCCAAAGAGCTTTGCCTGCAGTTTTCTCTGAGCAGACTCCTGCCTCAATTCCAGGAAAAATAGGCATCCCACCTCCTGGGAACCATGTCAAGGATACAAACAAGAGTTGGCTGAACCTTATTTGCCTGTCAGTCTTCTGGTTCAGGTACAATAATAGAAATGATACCAATGGGTGTGACCGTCTAATCCTTCTACAGTAGAGCAGAGGACTGAGTCTCACTTCCTCAAGGCATCAAGGCTCGACCTCAGTGCCTAAACAATGAGTGCCATCCAAGTAGAAAACATTGGCACTTCCAAATTCCTGGAATTTGAAGCTGCTTTGCCACATGTTGGCAAAAATGTAAGAATTTGCAATACGTGCCCACTCAGCCCCTATCACTCCACTAACATTTACTTTGCTTTTGTAATGCATGAAGACACAAGAGCCTAGAAATTGGATTCCACAATTTTTGGTGCCCTAAACGGACACATTTTTTTTGCCCTAAAGCCAAATTGCAAAATTGGAACATCCTCATTTTAAGAGATCACTTTTTCCTTGATTATCAATCAGTATCAAGAAACAATCATCCTCCTCTTGAGACATTCATTAGAACACTTAGCTGTTCGAGACTGACAAGAGTGTAGTGAACGATGGCTCTGATGCAGCAATAGAAATTGACTGAACTTGTCTTAACAGTACACTTCAGCTTTGGGTTTTGTTATGGCTCTCTGTGGATTGTGACTTTACCAGCCATTTGCAATTGATAAAATTCAATAGCATTCTTGAATGCACTTCCACTGACACAACAATTTCATATTCAAATTTGAATGTCAGGTTTTCCATGCTCAATAGATTTTACTGAATTCATTCATCTACCAATTCATACATAAACTAATTGGGTGAGGCACAATCAAAAGGGCACCAAAAGTTTCAGTTTCTTAAAGAAATGATGCATCAGATAACGATCTCAGCCTGCTTGTGTCTGGTATTGGTATTGGTTTATTATTGTGACATGTACTGAAATACAGTGAAAAGCTTTTGTTTACATGCCATCCAGACAGATCATTCCAGGCATAAGTACATCAAGGTAGTAAAAAGGAAAACATAATGCAGAATAAAATGTTACAGTTGCAGAGAAAGTGCAGTACAAGGAGACAAATAAAATGCAAGGGCCACAACGAGGTACACGGAGAGATCAAGAGTTCATCTTTCAGTGTATGAGAGGTCCATTCAAGATTCTGACAACAGTGGGATGGAAGCTGTGCTTGAGCCTGGTGGTACATGCTCTCAAGATACGATATAGAGGCATTTAAAAGGCTCTTAGATAGGCACATGAATATGCAGAGAGTGGAGGGATATGGACCATGTGCAGGCAAAAGGGATTAGGTGTCAATAGTTTGGCACAACATAGTTTGGCAATATTGTTCTATGTTCTAGTGGGGCATCGGTGTGAATGGGTAAACAGACAGTGGGCTGAAGGGCTCTTTCCATGCTGTATCATTCTGTGAATCTATGACTCGATGAATCAAAGAAGAGACACAAGAGACTGCAGTGCTGGAATCTGGAGCAAACAATCTGGTAGAAGCATTGAATTTTCTAATTTCAGGTAACCCACACCCCCTCTGTCCCTCTTCCACTCCCACCAGTCTACCCAGGTTCTCTCTCCCTCTGTTCAACTTCTCCATTCCTCACCCCCTTATTACCAAGACACCACCCTCCCCCAGCTGGTTCTATCTGATTATAATCCCTCCCTTTTCTGGTTTCACCTTTCTCCTACCAGTCTCTATCTCCATTCCTCTTCCCCTCCCTCATCAGTTCCACCTTCCTAATTTTTTTTCCTTATCTGTTTCCACCTACCACCTATTAGCCCCTGCCTCACCCCTCCCTCTCTCCTCTGTATACTGGCTATCTCCCCTCTTACACTCTCAGTCCTGATGCAGGGTCTTGACCTGAAATGTTGACCGTCCCTTTGCCTCCGCAGGTGATGCTGTCCGCCCCACTGAGTTCTTCCAGCAGTTGTTTTTTGGTATAAATCTATTGTTGGACAGCAGATGAGGTGAGGGATGGAATTGAAGAATGTGTCGCAGGTCAAAGCAGGCTAGCTTTGTGATAGAGGTGATCACGTTTATGTTAAGATCAACTACCAAGATGATGGGCAGGCAGATTCAACCTCAGACAGTGCCAGTGAGAGGGAGAGCAGTCAGTGGCCAGGGACGAAACCTAACAGCTTTCATTTTCCCTGTATTTAGCAGGAAGGAAATTTTGTTTATCTAGAGCTGGACATCAAACAAAGAGCAAGTCAACTGAACATAAACAGTCCTCGCACTTGAAATCTGTCCCTTAATGGAGCTACACCATCCTTTAGTGTTTTCTAAGATTTATATTTAAAAGCTGCTTTGAATAGCAATGACAGAGAAGATATACCTGAGGAAGCTGATCATAAGATCATAAGATATAGGAGCAGAATTAGGCCATTCAGACCATTCAGTCTGTTCCACCATTCAATCATGGCTGATTATTTTTTTCAACCCCATTCTCCCGACTTCTCCCCATAACTCTTAACTCTCTTACCAATCAAGAACCTATCAATCTCTGCCTTAAAGACACCCAATGACTTGGCCTCCACAGCCCTCTGTGGCAACAAATTCCACAGACTCACCATCCTCTAGCTGAAGAAATTCCTCCTCATCTCAGTTTTAAAGGGACGACCCTTTATACTGAGGCTGAGCCCTCGGATCCTAGGCTCTCCTACTAATGGAAACATTCTCTTCACATCCACTCTATTCAGGCCTTTCAGTATACGGTGGGTTTCAATGAGATCTCCCCTCATCATAGGAGACAGTGAATTTGACAATGCAAGACAGAGGAACTATCTTCTGCAAAGGCAGTTAATAAGTCAGGGTGATTTAGTAAATGTCTCCTTAAAGATTGTGACATAAATTTTGTGCCTGTCATGTCAGACAGATCAATTTCTTCTTACTTTACTTAGAATGCTGACTCTTACTAGGTTCCAGGGACACTGGTTACTCTTCATTTCCTGGTCCAATTGGCCATTATATGGCTTGAAACCTTGACAATGTATTTTAGGAAGCCAAATGACTATTAGTGGCTATATAATCTAAGCCAATACATAATAATATTAGAGACAAGTACTCAGAGTGAAATTGAGCAGTTTTTCTTCGAACAATTGGAAATCAGGAACTCTGTGCAACACAGTGGGCGCAAGGACCTTGGCCAACTGAAGTTTTCAAACGATGACAGTTTTGTTATGTAATGCTATCAAGGAACTGAAATAATGGTAGTTAAACAGTAAAGATTTCTCATCAAATGACAGTCTCTATCTTATACTTGGGACATTAAAAACAACCCTCGCCCTACCCAACTGTTTTAGTGAATGTAAAGGAGTGTAAGGCACAAATTAATGATCAGAGAATTTTCTGCACAACCTTCTTCTTTGAAAAACACAATCAAAACAGATTAATGAGGCATTCCACTCTTAATTCTGTGTGGAATGTTGCTACCTGAAATATTTGTTCCTACAGGGACTGCTCTCAAGCTGTCATTGATTGGTTGAGAATCATTAAGGATGCAGTAAGGATGTGGCATGGTGCTTATATAATTGAAAGTCCTTTCTTTGAACAACTAAAGCCAAATTTCATTATGCAATCATTATCAGATGTGCTGCAGGGAAAAGCACAGACGAGATTGCAATCACCCAGTTTATCTTTAAAGAGCACACAAGCCCCGCCCCCTCCCTGTCAATCAACAGGGTCGCCCGAAAGGTCTTGACGTCATCGGCAAAAACAAAACACACCCCCGGCGACAGCGAGATTTCCGTAAAGTAACTTACTGAAAAATATACGGTAAAGGGAGATATTCTTTCTGGGCGTAGAGAAGGTAGAATAGTTGGGCGGTTGTTTTATTTGTGGGGGGGGGCGGCGCCCATGATGCTCCGCGCTGGTATATAAGCGGCGGCGCGGCGGCGGCGCGGCTGCTGAAGGTTCTGGAAGGTGACGGAGCGGAGCGGATGGGTGAGGGCGGCGGGCAGCGCCGACACCGCACGCCCGCATAACCCCGGGGGCCGTCTCCGTCTGCGGCCGGATGGTGAGGAGCTCCGTGGAACGGATACTCAACAGTCACTACTTCGGTAAAGAAAGAGGGCAGAGCGCAGCGCCGTCGGTCAGGATGATAAACGCCCAGGAGAGGTGAGGGGGGGGGCAGACCTTTGGGGAGGGGGTCGCCGGTGTGGGGGGGGAGGACCTTGGGGTGGGGGGAGGGGGTCGCCGGGTGTGGGGGGGGAGGACCTTGGGGTGGGGGGTCGCCGGGTGTGGGGGGGGAGGACCTTGGGGTGGGGGGAGGGGGTCGCCGGGTGTGGGGGGGGGGGAGAGGGAGGGGGTCGCCGGGTGTGGGGGGGAGAGAGAGGGGGTCGCCGGGTGTGGGGGGGGGAGAGGAGGGGGTCGCCGGGTGTGGGGGGGGGGGAGGAGAGGGGTCGCCGGGTGTGGGGGGGGGAGAGAGGGGGTCGCCGGGTGTGGGGGGGGGAGAGAGGGGGTCGCCGGGTGTGGGGGGGGGGGAGAGAGGGGGTCGCCGGGGGTGTGGGGGGGGGAGGACCTTGGGGTGGGAGGGGGTCGCCGGGTGTGGGGGGGGACCTTGGGGTGGGGGGGGGTCGGTCGCCGGTTGTGGGGGGACCTTGGGGTGGGGGGGGGGGTCGCGCGGGGTGGGGGGGGGGGGGGGGGGGGGGGGGGGGGGGGGGGGGGGGGTCGGTGGTGTAGGGAAATGGGGAGTGGGAGAGGTCCTGACTGAGATGAGGGGGGTGGGAAGAGACGCTTGCTGGGTTAGGGTCGGGGGGGGGGGGGGGGGGGGAGGGGGGGGAGGGGGAATGACAAGAAGGGTATCGCTGGGTGAGGATGCTGGTGGGGGTGGTGGGGGAGGTGAAGGGGGATGTTGTTGGGGGGGGGGGAGAAGAGGGGTGTCATTGGGTGAGGATGGTGGGGAGTTTGCCGTGAGGGGGAGGAGGTGGTCCCTGAGGGAAGGGGATTGCTGGGTGAATGGGGAGGGTTGAGAGTGGTTGGTGGATCAGGTTGCTGGGTGACAGGTGTGTAATGCCTTCTCTGGTGGAGCATGAGTCATGGTGATGGGTGACCTTTGGGATGTGTTGGGGGAGCCTTGGATAGTGGGGTTAGTGTGTTGGTGACAAAGGGTCTTCTGGGTTGCAAATGGTAGCAAAGGGCTCAGGAGTTGGAGGGGCGAGTCATGGACTAGCTCAAATTTTGGGGAATGCATTTATCTTAAGTGTTGAGTGTGAGAAATATGCAAGGAATGAAAATCTTTCACTCAATGTAATGGAAAGACTTCTTAGAACTTGGTTGTGGCAGGTAATGTGACCTGCCCTGAGTTAGTTTCTCAATTTCCTTCAGTGTTCAAGTTGTATCTTGAAGACCACAGAGGTCGGGAAGTTGCTTATAAAACAAAATGCAGGCACTTGTCTGAATGAGGATTGTTCCAGGAGGGGCTGTGGGAAAAGTTACCCTTGTAGAAGCTAACAAGTCTTTTCATTAAAAGGAGTGAAATATTTCCTACACATGGATGCAGTTTTAATGTTCATTTCTCACTCAACACCCAAGTCACAAATGCAGAAACTGATATTCTGATATCGAAACAAAATAAACTGTGGAAACACTCAGCAGGTCAGGCAGCAGCCATGGAAAAGCTTTATAGCTTTTAATGAGATAATAAATAATTGAGAGGAAAATGTTATTGGAAGAGGTCATTAGAATAATCTGTATATCTGCTTCAGGTGATGTGAGTTAATGGCTACCTGTTCATTGTAATTTCTTGTTACAATATCTGTAATGCTATCTTTGTATATCGTGACATACCTTTACTTGCCTTGTAATGTGCTTTAATATTGTAAGTCAGATATTGTCTGGATGCCTCCTGACTTTGACTCTTAAGCAGTACTGGAAGTTTGTTTTAACTTGATTGTTCATTTAAAATATTTGGTGTTTTGTGTTGTAGGATTACTGCAGTAGTGCCTGTGTACCTTTAGTGTACTATTCTGGTATACTACCAGCAATGAGTGATTTAACAGATTGCTTTTGTATCCAAGATCTTGGGTGGTATTTTGTTGTACACCTGTCAGTAGGGGTAGTTTCAGTGCAGTGTATCTAACGGTATTTTAATTTATGGTGACTGTTGTATTTTGGGTTATTGAATAGAAACTGATTAAAGTAGAACTAAGTTGGGGTGAACTAATTGTTCCTCAATGTCCTGAATTCTATTAACCATGGTGGTTTAGTAGGAACAATTAATAGTTGTCTGCCAAATCTTGCACAGCTATTGAAACATTCATTATTGTAGAATGTTTCTGCTTGTCACATTATCAATGTTTCTGCTTGTCACATTATCAATGTTTTCATTGGTTTTATGCGAAAAGAATGCTGTACAATGGCAGTTGTTTGTCTTGGAATCTATATTCAAAAGGCAAATAATTGAACTACTCAATGTAATGCCCTTTCAAAGGTGTGAGATTTTATTGGCAAGATGAGAGATGCAAAAAGAAAGATCAGGAAATGTTTGGAATACAGAGCAAGTCTGTCACAACCAAAGAAGGTTGTGTTTTAGGTGCAGGATCCAAAGAGGAAATTGGTGTGGTTAATTCTAAGCCGAACAAGTTGCTCCATAAATCTTTATTTAATTTTTCTATCAAAAGCTGTTAAAAAGCTGAGAAAATGCATGGATATGACTGTGAAAACAGCTGGTAGGAAAGTGAGACCCATGGGATCACAGTGATCCATTGGAGGTGCCTGAATTGGATGTTGAATAGGAAGACAGCTAGGATCCAAAGGTTCTAAAGTTGATCTACAAACTGGAGTGGTACAATCTGAGTTGAAGACAAAGCATTGTTCCCCTTTGCTGAATAAATTATTAGGCTAAAGATTGAAAGTATAATTGTGAAGAGTTCAATACACAGATTTTGACCTGACTTTATGCATGTCATCAGCCTTGGATGATGGAAACTGGCAAACTTTAAGTATACCCTTTTGCCATTAGAAATGTAAAAATAGCAATGTATGACTTCCATGTAGGAGTTCAATTATATTGGCATTTTCTTGTCCAAACCTGCCCATTAACACATTTTGAAGATTAGAAGATAATTTACAAGTGATCTGCATATTCACATTTTATTGATGCCATGGAATATTTGAAGTTCACAGCCGTAATTTGAGGTTGTGCTACTTGAACTTTCAAAATGAAGCTGGATTGTTTAACTGGCTTGTGCAAGGTTGGAGCAATTAGTTTGACTTTATTTTTAAAATGAACTTGGGTTAGCAAGACATTGGTAGTATTGTATACTAGATCTAAAATGCCCAATGCTTCCTTTGAAAAATACTGCTCTTATTAAAATTTGAATTGCATTGTAGTCTGGTTTTGAGAACTACCTGGGTTTCTTTATCAGTAACAAATTAATAGTCCTCATGAGTGAAACTGTTCTAACACCTAAAGGATTCCCAACATCTTGTAATCGAAGATTGCTGTAATTTGGGTAACAGCATGCAAACACTTGCATATTGCTACTGATTTGGCAATTGAAAAACCTCCAGTACAGTTATAAATGGCTACAGTAGGATCTAATCTCTGCTTCACTTATACTACCAGCAAAGTAGGAATTTAATGCTTGTTTTTGATTGTTCCTGAGGTTGTTGACTACATTTCTGCAATATGCTGAGAATCATGTGGATAAGCTACAGTAAAGATGGCAGATTCCCTTCCATAGAGTAAACTTGCACCTTATCACATGGATGGTTTCATTATGATAGGTTTGAAACAATTTTAACTTGTATTTGTAAATTGATCTAAGTTGTAGCAGTTGTTTATCAGCCAATCAATACCCCTCATTATAGATTGAGAACACTGTAAATGTATGGTTGCAGTAAAATGCATATATTTCACATTTGAATTAGGATCAAGGGATATCATTTGGTCGCACTGAAACCATGCAAATTTGCAAGTATTTGGGAATAGAATGAACTCATTTTGGTATATTCAGTTGCTGCAAATATTTTGCATGTACAAGTTTATGAAATCATTCAGCACAAATTCTGAAGCTTGTCATAGTCATCGGCTTTCTATTCAGGCAAAACTGTTGTGTAGAATGTTCCTTCCAGTGCTGTGATCACATTCATGCTGTTATCTTCTATGCAGATTGAGTTCCTAGGTAGATTTCCTTCATAGTTGAGATCAATATAAATAGCAACATTGAAACTTCTTTGTAATCCTTAACATTATAGTAGTACCTCTACCCAAATGCCTACCTGACAGGAGAGTCATTGATAAGTAGTTTTCACAGGAGAGGTCTAATGCTCTGCTTTGGGTCTCCTAAAGGAAGGGTGTGTAGTTAATTTGTGGTATAGGATGCTGTTTTCATTTTCTCATTAAAGCAGAATTCCTCAATTTTGCTTGTTGGTTACATTTAGGTTCACTCACTTACTCACACTCAGTCTCATTTTTTAGCTAATGTTAGTCAATGTGCAGGTATGATGCAAAATGATTTGTGCATATAAATGAGCAGTTTTCTGCTGTAGTTAACACATCATCCATTAAAAGATGATTTCCAGCACTTGGCAGCAACAGACTCGTGTTTGCATTGTGTCTGCACTTAAAGACATTCAGGAAAGTACAACAAAGTTGGAATAGGAACATTGAGCAGCATGGGTTTAGTTTTCATTATAGCTCCTGCCAAGTATTCTAAATTTTGGCTGTTTCACTAAAACATCAATTAAATATACTTAGAGTATTGGGCTTGAAGAGTTTTGTTTTAAAAGTCAGACCCCATTTACACGTTTAAATCAAAGACTGATAAGGGAACGTGTTTTTATTAATAATGCAATTCCAAAAGTGCAAGCAGTGCTAGAGAATTTTCATTATGCTTTAAAAACCCAGGGACAACTGTGTCGAACTCTTCACAGTTTCCTGCCTTTTAAGTTTGTTGTGGGAAATGAGTGTGGATATAAAATTGCTGAGATTGTGTTGTGTCATAAGTGTTTCATAGACCTTTTGTTTTAATTTATAAAGTCTCAAAAGTTCAAGTAGATTTTAGATGGGGCAATACTTGGCATATTAAAATTATAACAGTTCTAAAGGGCTTTACAGCATAGATGCTAGGGATATGTTTATTGTGGCTGGTAACCATAGTATTAGTGGTTGCTGTCTTAAAATAAAGTATTAGATACTTCAGATTGAAACAAGAAATTTGTGGACCTTGGAAATTCTCTTTCCACGAAATACAGGTGTTCTGGAGTTAATATATCAAAGTTTTGGGTACTTCAGAATCAGGTTAGTGTGTGAAGTTGTGGTTGAGGCTTGTAAGATCTTGCAGAATAGTTGAGCTAAATTGGCCTATTCCTGGTTCTATTTCTCATTGATCAAAATTTATTTAATCTCAATCCTTCAATTACCATACTCTTAACCTAGCAGTTATAGGAATAAAGCAGTATTTGAGCACTCCTTGACTTTTACAGAATCTTACAACTTATCTGCAGAATAATCTCCTTTGCTATTCACAAATTGGAAACTTTATTAATGGTTGAGGTTTTTGTTTCTAGCTCTGGTACATTTTGGACAGTAGATGTGATTGAGCAAAACTGAATGCCTTCAGAAGGTTTTTGTGCTTGGCAAGTATTTGTAGCTTACATTTTCAATGCTCTATTCTAATTGTAAATCTCACTGAGTATATCAATGCTGCAATGTGAGCAGGTTTTGGACTGTAACACTCAGGATTGAGGATGACTTCCACTTAGGTTTTGTGTATTCTGAGGTGGCTAATGAGGCCACGTAAGAACTGCACACAGATTGATCAGGAGCTACCCTGCCGTAGTTGAGCATCTTATTTTATTGTTGCACCATCCATTGACCTGTGGTTGTGTTCTGTCCCACTTATTGCTGCTGTTTGGAATATTAAAGTTCATTAGGCAGATTTCTGGAGGATTACATTGTACAGGGTAAGAAATGAGCTGCTAGTTTCACTGACTGTACAGAGTTTTTCCAAGATATTTTAATTTATTTTCCAGTATTTGGTTATCACTGGCATTTATTGCCCATCCCTAATTTCTCTTGAGGTAGTGAGCCATCTTGGATTGCTGCATTCCAACTTCAAGTGAATGTAGTGATTACAAGTCATTTCAAAGGACATTTGTCACAATGATCCTTTGAACAAACCAGTCATTTAAAGTTTGGTTTTGTCTCAATAGCTGTTGTCGTCTAAGTCGAATTTGAGAGCTTTGCCATTTAACCTCCTGTTTAGTGTTCTCAATTTGAGATAGTCCTGTGTGAATTAAATTGGGAAATTGTCACATGTACTAAGGTACAGTGAAAAACTTTGTATTGCATGCCATTCATACAGCTCATTTCACAAGTGTGTTGAAGTAAGTACAAGGGAAAACGATAACAATGCAGAATAAAGTGTTACAGATTACTGAGAAGGTGCAGTGCAGGCAGATAAGGTGCAAAGCCATAACAATGTAGATTGAGGTCAGGAGTCCATTTTAGCATACTAGGGGACCGTTCAATAATCTTATAGCAATTGGATAGAAGCTGTCCTTGAGCCTGGTGATACGTGCTTTCAGGCTTTTCTATCTTCCTCTTCAGAGGGGAGAAGAGGGAAAGTCCAGGGTGGGATCTTTGATTATGCTTGCTGTTTTACTGAGGCAGTGAGAAGGGTAGATAGTCCAGGGAGGGGAGGCTGGTTTCTGTAATGTGCTGAGCTGCGTCCACAGTTCTCTGCAGTTTCTTATCTTGGGCAGAACAGTTGCTGTACCAAGCCTGTCTGCTTGGCAGCTTTTGAGTAAGCAGTATAGTTATCAATAGTTCAACATTACACCTTAAGTTTGAGATATCCTCGTCAGTGATGTGCACAATTCATGAACTTCTGGTGGACTGTTCTTCATATGGTGAAGGAACTTGCAATCCAAGCTCTCATTATCTAGGGGTTTTTGCCCTAGCAAAAGTAAAGGCACAATTATTTTTCCAATAGTTAGTGGCTTGGAGCACTTGGGTGATGGTGTTGTTACTTTGAACTAGTAAAGGTTGCAGGTTTGAGAAGTATTTTCTAAACATTGCAAATGATTTTTCTAAATGCATACTGATTACACTAATGGTGAAAGCAGGGATGTTCTAAGGTAGTAAATGGAATATCAATCAAATGTATTGTTTTGTGTAGGTGTTGAACTTGTTGAATGTTGGGTGCACTCACCAAGTGGAGTGTATTCTATAAAGCTTTTTTAGCTTGGTTAAATCAATCGCATTGCCTCAATCTATACCCAGCTCCCAACCAGAAGATTCCAGTACACATCTATGACAGCTTCCCTTATTTTCTTAAACCTGGGTAACGCAGAAAGCTGCTACCCTTGTACTGACTTTATGCCCATGTGAATGTTAATTGAGTGCTGAACATCCCTAGTTCTGACTTATGAGTCAATGTTATTAAAGCAGCTGAAAATGGTTATGCCTGGGACATGTCCCTCAAGTGCTTCTGTTGGAATGTTCTGGGCTAAGAGTTGGTCTTCAACCAAAGCCAGTTTTTGTACTATGTATGACTACTATATATAGACAGTTTCTTATACTGCTTGTTGCCCTTGTACTTCACCTTTTGCTTTTATTTCTGAAATTATGGTATGGCCTTTCTGAATCGTAGAACTGGAATGTTTTGTGGAGCCAATAATCCTTCTGGGTTATGTTCTATGGCTATTTTATCACAATGTTACTTTCCACTGCGCAAGGTTTTGACAGTGCATGATCTTTGTCAAATGCAGTTATACTTCCATAAATTTTAATCCAAATGGCTTAACATTTGACACAAGTAAAATAAAGGAGTCACAAGGTCTGGATGGCACACCCCCATTTGCTGAGGGAAAGTAAAGATAGAACTTGCAGAGATAATGCTCATAGACTTTCAATCATCTTTGGATATTGGGGTGTTGCCAGAGGGCTTAGTTGTAAATAATGCATCCTTCAGGAAAAAATGTGGAAAAAAAAATGCAACCATTTAGGTCAGTGAGTGCCTCCAGCAAAGTTTAGAAAAATGGTTACAAGATGCATTTACTCCCTTGGATGAGTATCGAAGTGTGGCTTTGTGGCCAATTGGCTGCCTTCTGTGTCATTGCCTACCAAACAGCCAAGGCCAACTCTTTTGTTGCCTCCCATTCAGATTTTGTATGCATTTTAAGCAGTCAAATGGTTGTATAATGAAGTGGTTTACTTCCTTGTAACCACATGGGTTTCTTGGTGTTTGGGTTTCCTCTGAAAGGCATGCAGTTTGGCAGGTTAATTGGCCACTAAATTGTGCCTACTGTGTAGCTGAATGATCAAATGCAAGGGAAAAATAAATTGGGAATATTGTAAATGGGTGCTCGATGGTCGGTGTGACTAGTTGGGTTGAAGGGCTTGTTTCTGTATTATGATTCTGATTCTGCCTTCCTGCATCTACTGTGCATCCTCCAAGAATTTTTGCATGTTTCAGTGAAATCATTGCATTTCCCTAAACTCTAAAGACTGGAGGCTGGCCTGTTTAACCTCTGATCTGCTGACCCAGGAATGGGTTTGGTGAATCTTTGCTTCACTCCCTCTAGGTCAAGTATACAGTTTTTGGGCAAGGACCAAAATTGTACATAGTATTCCAGGTGTGGCCTCACCAATGCCCTATATGATTAAGGCACCTTTATTCTTGTACTCAGTCCTCAAGCAATAAAGATCTAAATCCCATTGTCTTCCTGATTGTCTGCTGCACCTCATACTCAATGACATGTACAAGAACACCCAAGGTCCTTTGAATATTAATCCTTCCTACTCTCTCACCACAGTTTATCTACTGAAATTGATAACTTCACATTTCCATACTCTGCCATGTTTGCAACTCACCAAGCTTGTCTATACTTCCCTTGAAGCCTCCTTGCATCCTCATTACTTTTCTGCTTAGTTTCATGTTAGTAGCAAACTTGGAAATGTTACATTTGGTCTTGTCAGCAAAATCATTGACATAAATTGTGAATAGTTGGGGCCTAAACACTGATCCCTGAGATACCAAACTAGTCACAACCTGCCAATTCAAGAAGGACTAGTTCATACCTCCTTATGTTAACAAACTTTCAATCCACACTAGTTATATTAAACACCCCCACTCCAAATTCCACGTGCTTTAACTTTGTTCAAAAACCCACTGCATGGAACCTTATCAAAAGTCTTCTGAAAGTAGAAAATTCACTACATCCATTGGTTCCCTTATCTACTCCGGTAGATTTAACCTCGAGGAACTGCAATTGATTAATCAAATATGGTTTTTATCAATGGCCTGTCCTGGTCCAATCACATAGATGCCACAGACAAGAAAGCTCACCAGTGACTCTACTTCCTCAGGAGGCTAAAGAAATTTGGCATGTCCCCTTTGACACTCACCAATTTTTAACCAATGCACCATAGACAGCATCGTATCTGGATGCATCACGGCTTGGTATGGCAACTACCCTGCCCAGGACTGCAAGAAACTGCAGACAGTTGTGGACACAGTTCAGCACATCACAGTAACTAGCCTCCCCTTCCCTCATCTATACTTCTCACTGCCTTGGTAAAACAGCCAGCGTAATCAAGACCCCACCCACCCTGGATATTCTCTCTTCTCCCCTCTTCCATTGGGTAGAAGATATAAAAGCTTGAAAGTGCATACCACCAGGCTCAAGGACAGCTTCTATCCCACTGTTATAAGACCATTGAATGGTTCCCTATTATGATAAAATGGACTCTTGACTTCTCAGTATACCTCTGACCTTACACCTTACTGTCTACCTGCACTGCACTTTCTCTGTAGCTGACACTTTGTATTCTGTATTGTTTTACCTTGTACCACCTCAATGCACTGTAATGAAATGATCTGTATGAACAATATGCAAAATTAGTTTTTCACTGCACCTCAGTACATGTGACAATATTAAACCAATTCCAATGGTTTCCCTTTTGCAAATCCATGTTAACTCTGACTCATTTTTTTGGGTCTTGGTACTGCATTCTTATAGATTCCACCATTTTCCTAACTGTCAGATGAACAGGTCAGGAGTTCCTTGTTTTTTCTTTCAAATAATGGGATAATATTTGCTACTCTTTAGTCTGCAGGAACTTCTAGAATCCCTGGAATTTTAGATTATTGGAGAATCCACTATCTCCATAGCCACCACCTTCATTAACGCTCCAGTATTCTCTACTAATGCTAATTTCCTTGTAAAACATCCTTGGTTCTCCATCAGTTCTAGGATGTTTGTTTTCTGTGAAGGGAAATGCAAAGTATTTTCCTCTGGCCTTTTCTTATTTTCCATTCTGGGTCTCTGACAGATCAGTGAAGTTATATAGGTCCTCCCAGGTAATAAATGCTTGACTTGTAAGCCCTGTACATATGAACGAGTGTTTGGGAGACTACTGGGTTGGATTTGCTGGGCTTCTGCCACCTGAGAACTCTATTCATGTCTGTATTTCCAATTATGAACTGTCTGGGTTATGTACAGCTCATGGGAACAGAACTGTAAAGTTGGGGGGACCTGTATTTTGCTCTCACTAATCTTTTCCTTTATAAATATCTATTATAGCTGTTGGTCTTTTATCTCTCTAGTTTGCACCCTTGTTCCCTTTATCAATTTCTTAGTAATCCTTTGAATTTTGAAATTTATCTAATCCTTGGGTGTACTGCTTTTTCTAGCAACTTTATAAAGCTTTCCTTTAATACTATCTTTACTTTCTATAGTTCATGTTTGGACTAATTTCTCACTAAAAGCATGTTACAATGTGAAATTCTGGATAGGAAATTCTTAGGTTCTGTCCAAAGACAATTGGTCATTAATCTCATTAAATTTATGGGCATGTTTGTGGAAATTATTGCATTTACCTACTAACCAATATTTATCTCAAAAGCATCTTTTGTAGATGTTTTTAGTAAATGACAAACACAGATTCTCTTTGCTTCCTGACTGGTAGGTTACCTGGTTAGTTTTAGAAAGGTGTTCTTTGTTTACAGTTGCTAAAAGGTAATTTTAGTGTTAGTGGTAAACTGCAGTGGACTTCTGGTGCCATTTTAGTTGTCGGGGGAGAAAAATAATTTAAATATTAAAATATATTTTTGGCAAAGCTTAAAGTGTAATTTGAAAATACTATTTTACTGCTTAGATCATAGGCTGGTGAGCTGGGAAGGTAGTATTGACTGCAGCCAAAGCAATAACTATTTATAACATTCCTTTCATACTGATTCAGTACTTGTGCAACTGAAGTTTTTAAAATATTTGAAGTGATTCTGATATTTTGTGACATTAAGTGCATTTTAATCACAAATGTGCTAACCCTTGTAGGTAGTTTGTCAACTGTGGGATAAATAGATTATAATGTTTAGAGTACTTTGTGGATATTTGCTTAGGGAGTAAGTAGCCTTTATTTTCTTGGCAATTAAAGGCCCTTACCTTTTATTAATGTTGAATGAATTAAGATGCAAATTGGCATAGGTAATGTTATATATAAAGTTTAACATGCAAAACAAATGTGTGCACATATATATAATTGAGCAAGTGACTCAATGGGAATGCATGTTCTTTTTAAATGCAAAGATGGAATTTGTTTGAAATGAGTATGTGTTGGTCAGAAAGCTTATTGGTAGCTGGTTTTCTTGCCCAAATATTTAGTATTGATGATATCTAATTCTAATTTTCAAATACATGTTCTTGACACTTCTTTTGTTTGTTGCAGTAATATTCCTTTGTGTGGTACCTCTCAGCAACAATACTGCAGGCACCTCGGTCCAGGGCCTCTGTGGTGCTCCTGATGCCCCTCACCCATCAGTGAAGATCCCGGGTGGGCGAGGGAACGGAAGGGATCACACTCTTGCAGCTCTCTTGCATGCGGTCAGTATGTTCTCAACATAAGATTTTAAAATAATCGGTTAATCTGGTTTGTAAAAAAAAGTGGTGTGATCACAAACATGGCATATGGGTGCTTCTCTAATTGAAAACGGTTGATGTGTTGTGTCCAGACAGTTGTAGCAATAATAGTGCTAGCAAGAATAGTGCTAGCAAAAAACTTCAAAAGGTACACTAATTTTGAGTTGCAGCATTTGGCAGTTTTCAAATATGTTCCTCTATCATGTGGCATGAATGTATAATATGGATGTGCTTGCAACAAGATGTTAAACTTATCCTTAATTGTGCTCCAGTATCATTTTACAAATGAAATTGGTGGCACAAGTCATAAGCTAGAGACCAGCTGCTAATTTGTTTGTGGTGAGATGGAGATCTGAAACTGCATACAGTAGCTAATGGTGAAGTTTATGGAAAGATCTTGATCAATGTTCTTGTGCATTCTTAGAACAAAAAGGTTTGATCTGAAATCTTGTAATGCTGTTTTGCTGGATGTGTACTGTAATGGTTAGTATTTTGTAAGACTATAGTGTTCTTGCACAGCACAAGTAAAATACAATGAATATTAAAAATCTAAATTAGTCAGGTGCTAATAAGTGGCTCAGCATCATTGACGAGAATTAATGGTGGATCACCTTCCTTTTGAATTTGAAGATGTTAAGATTTCAACAGTTAATTAAGAACCAGGCAAAAAGAGGAAAGGAACAAAAGGGGAAGGTTTGATGTGTAGGGCAAGGATAACTAAATGCCAAAAACAGTGGTACAAGGATAAGAGGTAGATAGTAAGATTTGTATAGAAAATTATTACACAGAAAAGCTTAATCTAGCAAGCAAACATTTCCATTGCCTGAGCATGTGGCCTGGATTATAGGCCACCTTAACTATCAAGAAATCCCCAAACCACCTGTTCTTAGTGGCTCTAGTGTAGCCATCTTCCATAATTAACATATTTCATTTGAATATTATCCATTGCTCCCATTTTCTCTCAACATTAAAGCTGCAATGTGCCTCATTAAGAGGCACTCATTCTAAAGCAAGATTGAACTCTCATTATCAAAATGTTGCCACATCAGGTACCATTAAGCTTATTCATATGCCACATTACTAGCACTGTTGACTCTTCATCTGCATTGAATCAGATTCCTATTATCAAGGCTTGTCTTGCTGTCATCTAGAAATTGATTCTCTCAGCTCTTGTTGCAGAATTTTGTTTTGTCTTTGAAGTTTCTAAGTTTCCATGGTGACCAATTCCACTGCTTGCCTGCATATTATATTTCTTTGAAATGCTGAACTACTGAATGGAAAGTATGCCCTTGATTTTTCGACTTGATCTAGACAGTTGCCCCACAATTCTCCAATTGATTTATCTTGGTTCATAAATACATAGTAATCTGGTTATACACCACCTGCAGTTCCTATAAATACTCCTTGTAGCTGCACCAAATTTGTGACTTGTGCTGCATGCTGAATGGGAATTCCACACCTTATAAACTTTGTGACATTGATCCCTGATATGGAGCAGTTTAACCCCTGAGCACTGAAGCAGTGAATTGGGAGGAAAGCTAACATACATGGGGACAAAGGATTAGCAATACTGGAAAGTGTCAGAGAAATAGGCCAGTAATGTGTTCTGGAGATTGTGAATGAACTCAACAGGAAGGACTGTTAATGGTATGATACCATTAGTAGTTAAAGCAAACACCTGTAATGCTAGTGAAAGAACCCTTGTAAAAATATCCATAATATTTTGTGCCTCTTATCTATTTGTGCTGAAAATGTTTTGGTTATTTAGTTTAAAATGCTAAAAGGCTGAGTAATTTCTTAATTCATCTAGATTGCCATCATGACTCAGCAATTGTTATTTCCTGATTTTTGTCTTGCTTCTTTTCCACATGGAAGTGTGTGCAGAGTACTTTCCCCCCCCAATTGATGCCTTTCTTATTTGCAGGATGAGAAGCTAACCGTAACGCAAGAACTACCAGCAAATGGAAAACAGCATATCATCCACTTTCAGTATAAGTTGACAGACTCCAAGGTCTCCAAATGGAATGCAGTTTTCTCCAATAATAATCTCTTTGTGGAGATTCCCGATGGTATTTTGGCAGAAGGAAGCAAAGAAGGGTGAGTGGTTTGAAACTTGCTGTCAGGTTCTCAAAGTCCTTGCCTTTACATTGAACCATGTGAAAATATTTTTCCAGGTTTAATGCTCAAAATTATCAATTTTTTTCATGCTGCTTCATAAGTGTAGCCAGGGAGGAGGAGCTTGTCTAATGCAATCAGTTTTAGTATTAGAATGGAATTGGTAGATCTCTTTGCAGTAAGTCTCTTGGATACTTTTTGCAGCAGTGACTTTGGGAAACGAATAATGCAGAATGCCTGAGGCTTCTCTTGAACATGATCATTTAGTGAATTCATCCTTGGATTTGCTTTCATTACTGGAATTTAGTCCGTAAATAATACTGAACTAGGTTTGGTGCTTCCAAATGGGTCTGACCTGAAGTTAATATCTTAAACTTCAGTTTCCAGTGCTCTTTCCACTCCAAGATGGTATTGATCCTATCTATTGAAATGCATTGAGCAAGCTTTACAATCAAAATATCTAATATTAACTACCTTGAGTATCCATTAACAAAAAATCCACTCTTAATACAAAACTTAAAATTTGCTCTAGCTGATTTTAACTTCTGACTTGGCTCAAACAGCAAAATTAAACCAGTATCACAAAATTTAACAGTATCACATTTTAACTTTTCCATTGTGTTCTTGGGTGGTTTGCCTCATTCTTTGGCTTTTAAGTTGAATGTAATTGGCATGTTTTTGCAATTCTTACTCATCTGCATTCAGTCCCAAAACCAAATATAAAGAGCAATTCTTTATAATTAAAAATGGAATTTGCACAATTCTTTTGTGCACTATGGGCCACTTTGATCTTTTATACTGTAAATGTGGTTACTTTATTTTAGCCTAGTTATGGTGAGAGCAGGAATTATAGAGTAGCGCAAATAGTAGAATTGCTGCCTTGCTGTGCCAGACACCTGGGTTTGATCCTAACCTCCAGTACTGTCTGGTTCTAGTTTCTTCCCACATCCCAAAAACACAGTTTGGTAGGTTAATTGGCCACTAAAATGCTCCTAGTGCATAAATAGAATATGGGAGTGTTCAGAAGGTTGTGAGAATAAAGAATGGGATTAATGTAGGATGTGTGTAAATGGTTGAGGGTCTGCATTGATTCAGCTTGCCAAAGGTTCTGTTTGCATGATGTATGACTATTAATAGGATAGGTCAAAAAAATTTCACTTCCTTTTAGACCTGTTTTATTTTGGCCAGGTTAACTGTGCTGTTAGAATTTGCTGAAGAGAAGCTGAAGGTGGAGTATGTATTTGTCTACTTCTACAAAAACAGAGAAGATCGAGGTAAGGGCTTTGTTTCTATGTTCATAAATACTAGAAAGTAACAATGTCTGATGCATGCTGTCATGATTAAACTGAGTTTTCTCCAAGCCTGGTCAATTTTATCACTTTTCCTAAAGGTTGGGGTGAATATTGAGCTTTTGGTTGCTGAAAAATGGGAAGCAATAATGAAGGAAAATGGTGGCGATAAGACAGTTAATATCAATGAATGCATGTTAATGTTTTGAATTTTATGTAATGTTTTGATTTTCAAGGCTTTAATTCATTGTTGCATATAGTTAACTATTGCAAGAATTGTATTCACCTGAAGTATTGGATTCTTTTCCCTTCACAGCCTTTCTTTTGAGGACATTCAGCTTCATGGGCTTTGAGATTGTGAGACCAGGCCATCCCTCAGTTCCAGCTCGGCCTGGTGTCTTGTTCATGGTGTACTCCATTGATCAGTCATTGTCTGAGGAGGAGTAACCGCATACTGTTTTCCTTTCCCTCCTTTTTAATGTAGCTCAGTTGGGAGAGGGTAGTCCTTAGTATAAACGCTGTGTAATACCCATAGCTACAGCCTGTAAAAGGTGCAAATTTTTGTTGTCTTTTGCGTAAGCAAAATTTGATCATCTTGCCTAGATGTTCTTTAGGCAGCCTGGGCTGAATTCAGCTTCATGGATTGATACTGAGCAGTAAATGTTGTCTCGAATTACAGATTTGTCAAGATTTTTTTGTCTTTTGTTTCTTGAACTGTGTGACAATTTGTCATTGCTGTTTACAGTAAATATTGAAAGCCTGTGCATTCCTTTCACATACTGTGTTTTTATGTACCACCTTTAAAGCTGTTTAAAAAAAATAAAATATTTCAAATTTACCTTTGCATGATGAATTGTTTTTACTTCTTTGTCAAGTTAGTTTCTAGATGCATCACCCATTAAAGGGGGTTTTCATCTGGGAATTTATTGAAACCTACCAATTGGAGGTGACTAGCCCTCTAATCAGGAATTTACAGCACACAACATTTGCGCAATTACAAGTTTCTTCACAATATTTTCTGGTTGGTCACTTTCCCTCTATCTGTTTACATTTTCCTTTATCAAACACTGATCTTGCATGACTCTAATTGCACAGCCACTGCTATTTCTGGTCTGACATTCCATGGCAAATAGCTGGCAGCATCTTAAGGTAAAATCTCTCTAAACATATTACAGCATCTAATGGATTACTACATTGGAGTGATTTAAATCATTTTACAAACCTTAAAATCTTGACATTTGCAGCCTCTTGTAACCTGTGCAAAGCTGCAGCTTTCTAGTTTACCTCCTAATGAGAAACAAATTAGAAAAATTTGGAAATCCATTGTTTGGAGGGTCTGAAAAAGGTTAAATGTAAAATTTGAAGAATCTGTAAAAACAGGTACTATTTCAGTAATGTGATAAAGGAAGAAAATTAAATGATTTAAAGTGGCCCTAGGTAAATAGTGATTCTTTGACTTGCAACATAAAGATTTGTTTTACTGTAGAACAGATGTTCTCTCTAATGTGGAATTTTATTGGGAAAAGCGGTTGGAAAATTGATTGGGCCTTGAGGTTTCCTTTTGCTGCACATGACCAAAGTTGTTTGGAGTGAGCCATCTTAAGTTATGCAATAAAGAATGCTGCATTTTGTAGCCATTTAACTCCTGCAGTGTTTGCTGCTGTTGCAATTCACCGAACAACTGCAGTGGTTGATGATTCATTTGTGTGTTGGACATATCTGGCCATTGCTTTGAACAAAGCTGCCACATGTAACTACCATTGCTTGGAGACCAACCCGCGCACAATTTTAACCATGGATCACACTGCCAGAGTTTAAAAGTTAAACAAACAAGCTTGGAGATTGAATAATGGACAAACTGCAGGGAATTTAGCAACAGCTGGACAGTATCGAAAAATCGATTCTTAAAAACCTTCTCTGCAGTTTGTACATTGAACAATCTCCAAGCTTGTTTTTCCTAATTTTTAACTCTGCCACCCCATGTCCAATCTTCCAATATTTTCACTTGGCAGGTAATCCCAAATGGTGGTTACCCTTTTGACTAAAAAAATTAATGGTTAACTATGCTTTTCACTAAATGTATACCCTCTTACTGTTCAGGTCATCTGTCCCATTTATTCTCATGTGAAACTTGTTGAAATGTTAACACTGGGCCAAACTGTTACTTGGAATATTATACTTCTGTTGCCAATTTCCTGTGATTGAAAATGACAGCAGGCCATCTTGAGCCACAGGAATCCTCACTGTACTCAAATGGTGCCAGATAGGACATGCTGAAAGCTGATCAGCTTGCACTGGGTTTATCTGTCTGAAGCTGCATCTGCAGCATCAATGCTCTTTTTGAAGATCATGGGGGGGGGGGAGCTGCTACAGCATTTTAAAATGTTAAAACTTTGGCAAACCTTTTGTGGCACTTATTAATCCAGTATCGTGGATGCATAAAGTCAATCAAGTGGATCCCTATAGTGGATTTTGTGTCCATTGAGTAATGCTGGTCAGAGGGGCACATAGTGTAATGGCAAGGGTGCTATTCAACAGAGTTGTTCCCTTAAGAGATGTTGACTTCATGCATCCACAATACTGGATTAGCAACAAGTGCCATAACCAAAAAGTTTGGCAAAGTTGTAACAGCTTAATAAGCTTCACCAGTATAAATGGGACAGATGAACAATCAGTAAGTGTATACATTTATAGTGAAAGACATAGTTGACCATTAAACATTGAAGTCAAACGGGCAATAAGCATTTGCAATTACCTATCAAGTGAAAATACTAGAAGATTGGAGATTGAACAATGTACAAACTGCAGGGAATGTAGCAAGACCTGGGCAATATCCAGGCCTGGACTGATTGCTTGGCACCTATGCAAATGTTACTTGCCACCTATGAAAATATCCAACAAGAGAAAATCTAGCCATCATTCCCTGACATTTGATAACATTGCCATCACTGAATCCCCCACTACTGATGTCCTGGGGATTACCATTAACCAGGAACTGAACTGAAGCAGCCATTTATGCAATTTGGCTACAAGGTTGTTAGCGATTAGGAATCCTGCAGCAGATAACTTGCCTTCCTCACTCCCTAAAGCCTGTCCACTGTCTACAAGGCTCAAGTCAGGAGTGTGATGGAATAACTCCACTTGAGGGGGAAAGTTCAAAGGAGACGTGCAGGGCAAGTTTTTCTTTAACAGAGTGTGATGGGTGCCTGAAATGCTCTGCCCAGGATGGTGGTGGAGGCAAGTACAGTAGGGGTGCTCAAGAAGCTCTTAGGCACATGAATGAAGGAAATGGTAGGATATGGACATTGTGTAGCTTCAACAACACCCAAGAAGCTCAACACCATTCAGGGCTTGATAGGCACCCCATCCATAACCTCCACTGATGCATGGTAGCAGCAGTTTGCACCATCTATAGGATACATTGCAGCAACTTGCCAAGACTCAGTACATAGAACAGCATGCAGCAGGTCCAATGTTGTGCCAAACCCATTACATTAGTAATAAAATGCCCAACTAACCTAATCCCTTCTGCCTACAAAATGTCCATACCCTAGCATTTCCCTCATTCATGTGCCTACCTAAGAGCTGCTTGAAACACCCCTATTTGCCTCTACCACCACCCTAGGCAGAGGATTCCAGGCACCCACCATGCTCAGTTTTAAAAAAAAGCTTGCCCTGCACATCTCCTTCGAACTTCCCCCCTCTCACCTTAAATGCATGCCCTCTGGTATTAGACATTTCAACCCTGGGGAAAAGATGCTGGCTGTCTATCTACACCTCTTGTAATCTTATAGACCTCTATGAGATCTTCCCTCAGCCTCTGCCACTCCAGAGAAAACAACCCAATTTCGTCCAACCTATCAGCACATGCCCTCTAATCCAGACTTGAATGCAATACTTTAGATGTGGCCTAACTAAGGTTTTACAAAGCTGCAGCATGACATCCTGGGTCTTGAACTCTGTGCCTTGAGTAATGAAGGCAAGCATGCCATATGCCTTTGCCACCCTATCAACCTGTGTAGCCACTTTCAGGGAGCTATGAACATGGACCCCAAGATCCCACTGCTCATCAACAATCTTAAGAGTCTTGCCATTAACATTGTACTGTCTCTTTACATTTGATCTCCCAAGGTGGCAACAATTCACATTTGGCTGGGTTGAACTTCATCTGCCATTTCTTCACCCATATCTGCAACTGATCAAAATCCCACTGTATCCTTTGACAGTCTTCTACGATATCCACAACGCCACCAATCTTCGTATCATCTGCAAATTTACTAATCCACATTTTCATCCTGGTCATTTATATACATCACATGCCTTAGGCAGCACCTTCCAAATTCATGACCTCTTACCAGCTAGTAGGACAAGGGCAGCAAAAGCAACGATAACACCACAACCTGGGAGTCGCCCTCCAAGACGCATGCCATCCTGACTTGGAAACATTATTGCTGTTCCTTCACTGATGCTGGAACCTCCTCAACAACATTGTGGGTATACCCACACCACAAGGACTGCAGCAGTTCAAGAAGACAGCTCACTACCCCCCACCTCAAATGGCAATTAAATACTGGTGCAGCCTGTGAAGCTCACATCGCTTGAATGAATAAAAAAAGTGGTACTCCCGACTGAGGCCTTTTAACAGGTAGAAAGGCTTTGAGCCACTAACTGTTTCTCGATGCCCACATTGACAGCTCGTTCGATTTGCAAGAAGGCTAATTTGATTGGCATTCAAGCAGGATAGGTAGAGAAGACCCAGTAGATGTAGTATATTTGATTTTCAAAACACATTGCATAAGGTGCCACAAAAAATACTCAAGTGTATGGGGTTCAGGAATGCTGAAATTTGTTTATCTTTAGACTGTGGAAGTTGGGTATATCCAAGGCTAATTATACTAAAGGAGAATTGAGGGTTATGGGGACTAGACAAGTGACTGGAAAATCAATCATCATCTTACTGGGGGCATAATTTTGATGAACAGCAAGTTGACCGTTTGTTTTGTCTCGGGGATATGCTTTCTGCTCTATGTACCTGTGCCACACAAAAGTAAACTTTCCGCTTGGCAGTTCAGGTTGCAAGTCTTCATAGCATATTGTAGATGAGTGTAGGCTGCTTCTTTACAAACAGAGTTGTGTATAGCCTCAAAAATCAGTAAACAACTGCACTCATGCTTCAGGTCTCAAAATTGTATTTCCGGTCTCAAAATACAAATACTGGAGAGAAGGTCAAATATGTTGAACTTAGGGTCATTTTGCATTGTGAAAACAAGGTACGAGGCTCTTAAGTTTTAAACCCCACAAGGAAGTTGATCACAGCCATTGTTAACCCTAATGCCACCATGTTAAATAGCCTCTTCCCTCCACTCCAGAGACTATCTGCCTCTAAGGCTCCATAACTGACCTAGCAAATCAAAACTTTCAAACTGCTACTGACTGCAAGCAAGAAGCACACTTAGACCCAAGGGCAAGGTAAAGTGACACAAGTTGTGAATGTAATGATTAACAGAGACCAAACAAACTTCAGTATTCAGAAGCTGCAGCTATATAAATAGAATGGTGATTACCATTCAGCTACTTCTGCAAGTCAGTTGCTTAATCAGTGCTTCTTTTGACCTTGAGCAAAAACACTTCTCCTTCCACGCTGCACGTGAGTTTATTAACTCAGAGTTTGCTTTACAGATTTTTTTGTTCCCAATATGCAACTTGCAAATTAACCTACCATAAATTATGGATTTTGAAAGAAAGCTTGTTTGTAAATTCAATAAATATACCAGTAGGTGTCTTGAAGTCAATTTCTATTTAGGATATTAGATGGCGGGGAGATTATACAGAAATGGCATTGCATTCGATCAAGATCTGCATTTACAGATGTGTAGGTAAAGGTCATCCTAGCATGTGTTACATAAAAAAATTACTACAGAATTTAACATTTTTGATCCCTATTTTATGACCTTGCTGCAGGTAAACATACACAGGGTTTATGAAGGGAAATATTAAGCTGAAATAAAATGCTTTGATGTTTGGGACGAGCTGGAATAAGAAATTTTGATAGCAAACATAATTATCCACATCTTGTTAAAATTGTTATGTCTCCATGTTCTGGTTCCATGTTCTTGTAACCCTACTTTGATTTAACAAAAAACTAGAAGTATATTAGAAACATAGAAAACCTACAGCACAATTCAAGCCCTTTGGCCCACAAAGCTGTGCCGAAAATGTCCCTACCTTAAGAGACCTATAGCCCTCTATTTTTCTCAGCTCCATGTACCTATCCAAAAGTCTCTTAAAAGACCCTATCATATCCGCCTCCACCACCGTTGCCGGTAACCCATTCCACACACCACTCTCTGAATAAAAAACTTACCCCTGACATCTCTCCTATACCTACTCCCCAGACCTTAAACCTGTGTCTTCTTGTGGCAACCACCTCAGCCCTGGGGAAAAGCCTCTGACTATCTACCCGACCCATGCATCTCATCATCTTATACACCCCTATCAGGTCCCCACTCATCCTCCGTCACTCCAAGGAGAAAAGGCCGAGTTCCCTCAACCTGCTTTCATAAGGCATGCTCTGCAATCCAGGCAGCATCCTTATGAAATAAATATTTATTTATATGGTGACTTTAGCCACCTTGATCTCCCAAAATGGTCTATTCTAGTGATAATTTTGGGAAACAAAAATATTAGCCAGGATACTCCGTTTAAATAGCACCTGGGATCTTTTGCAGTAATGTGAGAGAACAGAGGTACCTCAGATTATGCTATCAAGCCATCATTTTAATAGGGAATTCTGTGCATTCAGTTCCAATTGTCTAGTGAAGTGCAAGGGATTCACTTGTTCCTCATTGTCCCATTCCAATATCAGTGCTTCCCAGCCCAATGCTTGAAGGATACACGGTTTGCTGTGTTTCAAAGTAAATTCACAATTTTAATTTTCCTCTTATTGAGTTGCTCATCAACATCTAGAATTGCTATTGAGAGAGAGAACTGATATAATGGTACACCTTGTAGAGGAAGGCAGAATTTAAAGATTCAAATTAAAACATTTTAATAAATCATCTTGTTCATTACCTTAACCCCCTGGGCATTCATCCTCCATTCTGTCACTATGAAAGCTGCCTGCTTTCTCCATTATTCACCTTGGAACATCTTACAAATCCAAATCGAAAGTACATCTTTGATCAGTTTTTCCATTATCCCTTCTCATCCAGTTTTAGTGTCTCTTCTGCCTTTTTGTGAAATATTTTTAGATATTTCTTCATGCTGAGAGCTCTTTTGAAATGCAGGTTCAGTGATGCAGATGCTCCCAGCAGAGTTCTGAGTGAAGATGGACATGGTATTTTCTGTTATCACCACAGTTCACCACAAATAGTTCTTAACCATTAAATTAATATGAAGAGAAATTGCCTTCTATGAATACTTAAACATCTTATTAGAGTTGAACTTACTTGATCTTAAAAAGGAATTCACCATATCATTTGTGACAAAAGTGAGATGGAGTATGGTTCCTCGACTAATTGGTGGACCCAGGAAGTTCAATTAGCCATAAAATTATAGCTTGCATCAGTTTATCTTTCAATGTGAAGTATAAGGAGGACTGTCCATTGAATGCTTAGGGCAGAAAGAGGGTCGTGATAATTTTTCATTACAGAAGTTTATTCTTTTCCAATGCTAGCAGGCTTCTTTCAGTTAGAATTCACCTACAGAGCATGGTTTGTTAATAATATTGACATCAAGTTATAAACGAGGTTATCTTATCAGTTACTGCAGGGAATTCACATTATCACAATGGCATGTAATGACCATGACAGCCTTCATTTCCAATCTTGACTTCCGGGATAATTGGAGTAAATGTTAAATGACAATCTACGATTTTAATAATTGATTCTGCATTGGATTGAACTGTCAGACAAATGGAGCTTTGTAACTATTCACTTGAATCTACTGTCTGCTCAAATGTTTCTGCTTCATTTATACAGGGAGACCCGAGGAAGCTAAATGTGTTAGTCCTGGAAAGTCTTTCATTTCCTTCATCTCTGATTAGAAAATCAAACAAGGGTAAAGTTCTATCTTCAGTCATCAGCACTAACTGATACTGCACACAATCAGCAACTGCATTCGATCCCATATTCAGATTTGGTGACCAATAATCTAACCCATTCAACAACCAATGATAAATTTCTACCTCTTGAATAACTTATATTTCCTTATGACATAGGAGGCCTATCAGCCCAGACTATGCTAGCTCTCAGAGCAATCCCATCATTCCCATTCCAGCACATATTTCCCTGTTTCCCATTCTTTCTCACATGCCCGTTAATCTGCCAACTACATACACTAGAGATAAATTACTGGCCAATCAACCTACCAACTAGCACATCTTTAGGATGTAGGAGGAAACAGGAGCGCTCTGAAGGAACCAACTGTCAGAGGAAGAGGTTGCAAACTCCACACAGGCAACGCCCGAGGTCGGGATTGAACCTGGCTCTCTGGAGCCGTGAGGCAGCAGATCCACTGCAAAGAAAGCAGTGATATTTGATTGATGGCATACGCTGGGAAGATTGAACTATGGTTTTCACTGGGAACTAAGGTAGGCCTTAATATCAATTAGAAAAAAACAATCAGTCACAAAATATCTGGGGTATTAAGTAAACAAAAAGCATGAAACACATACCAGCCAGATGGATGAGTGACTGATGTTCACATCTAATCAAGTGGCTGTGAAATGTTTGGAGATAACTTGGTGACGTGAAATAGTGATACATTAATCAGAATTCTTCATTTTGTCCTTAAATACTGAATAATAGATTGTATTTCAAATTGTTTCAAATCTTGTAGAGAGCTCACATTCATAAAACACCTTTCATATCCTTAAAATATTCCAAAACATTGAATTAATTCTGAAGTGTGGCCTCAATCCTTGTAGGAACACACAACACCAATCTGAATACAAAAGATACCACAGCAATCTCTCTGGTGTTGATGAGAGAGGAATAAATGTTAGCCAAAACGCCAGAAACTCCATTTCCTTTGCACTTTCCAGGCAGTGGTCTTTTTCTCACAAGAGGTCCACAGATTGGTTACTCCTTAACAAAGCACTTATTTTATTTATACCTTTACTAACTCATTTTTTCATTAGAAAAGACAGTGCACGAAGATGTTTAAGAGAACAGAATCACTTAAGAGAATTAAGTGAAAGACATGTCACTCTATTGCAAACAACAAACTACATTTTCAAGTGTCTCGTGTTGAAAACATGACCACAGCAACAATGACCAAACAATCAGTTTAGCCATATTGATTGAGACATAGTTAGCACGGGTTTGTGCGTGGGATATCAAGGTGATTTTGAAGTTTATTGAAGAAGTAACCGAGAAGGTTGATGAGGGCAGGGTGGTAGACATAGTCTATATGGACTTCAGTAAAGCCTTTAATAAGGCTCTGCATGTTAGGCTGCCATGGAAATTTATATTGCATGAGCTTCAGGGAGAGCTAGCTAATTGGATCTTCAATTGTCTTCATGGTAGGAAGCAGATGGTGATGGTGGAAAGTTGTTTTTTGGACCGGAGGCCTGTGACTAGTGGTGTGCCTCAGGGCTTGGTGTTAGACCCATTGCTATTTGTCAACGATATCAATGATTTGGATGAGAATGTACAAGGCATGGTTAGTAAGTTTGCAGATGACACTAAAATAGATGGTGTCATAGACAGTGAAGATAGATATTAAGAATTACAGCGGGATCTTGATCAGCTGGGTAAGTGGGCCAAGGAATGGCAAATGGAGTTTAATTCAGGTAAGTATAGTGGGTTACATTTTGGGAAGACAAATCAGGGTAGGACTTTCACAGTGATTGGTAAGACCCTGGGGAGTGTTATATAACAGAGAGACCTAGAAGTACAAAGTACATGGTTTCCTGAAAGTGGTGTTACAGGTAGACAAGGTGGTGAAGAAGGCTTTTGGCACACTGGCTTTCATCAGTCAGGGCACTGAGTATAGAAGCTGGGATGTAATGTTGCAGTTGTAAGATAAGATATCTTTATTAGTCACATGTACATCGAAACACACAGTGAAATGCATCTTTTGTGTAGTGTTCTGGGGACAGCCCGCAAGTGTCGCCATGCTTCCGGCGCCAGCATAGCATGCCCACAACTTCCTAACCCGTACATCTTTGGAATGTGGGAGGAAACCAGAACACCCGGAGGAAACCCATGCAGACACGGGGAGAACGTACAAACTCCTTACAGACAGCGACGGGAATTGAACCCGGGTCACTGGCACTGTAAAGTATTACGCTAACCACTACACTACCATGCCTGCCCATCAGACTTTGGTGAGGCTGCATTTGGAATATCTTCCTCAGTGCAGGGCACCCTGCTATAGGAAAGATGCCATTAAGCTGGAAATAGTGCAGAAAAGATTTACGAGGAACTCAAGAACTCGAGGGACTGTTATATAGGGAGAGTTTGAGCCGACTGGGACTTTATTCATTGGACCGTAGGAAAATGAGGGGCGATCTTACAGAGGTTTATAAAATCATGAGGGGCATAGATAGAGTGAATGCACTCAGTCTTTTTCCCAGGGTCAGGGAATCAAGAACTAGAAGGGAGAGATTTAATAGGAACTTGAGGGATAACTTTTTTACCCAGAGAGTGGTCCATATATAGAATGAGATGCCAGAGAGAGTGGTTGACACAGGTACATTAACAACATTTAAGAGGCACTTGGACAGGCGCATGGATAGGAAAGGAGGGATATGGACCAAACATGGGCAAATGGGACTGGCTTAGTTGGGCACCTTAGTGGGCATGGACTGGTTGGGCCAAAGTACCTGTTTCCATGCCGTCTGACTCAATGACTCTATGACTCAGATATCAGCTTGGACACTAGGGAGAACTCTTTGAAGTGGTATAACATGGTGTCCCAGCCAGCCCACCATCAGTGAGGGCTTGTGGACTGCAAGAACTTCCTGTGAGAAGTGCAGTCACACCCTAGAAAAGTATAGATGAGGTTAACCCACACTCCCAAGGATTGGCAGCATAAAAATTTTCAAGAAGCACTGTGATTCATGTTGCAAAATAATCAAGATAAGATATCTTTATTAGTCACACGTACATCGAAACACACAGTGAAATGCATCTTTTGCGTAGAGTGTTCTGGGGGCAGCCCGCAAGTGTTGCCACACTTCCAGCGCCAGCATAGCACGCCCACAACTTCCTAATCCGTACGTCTTTGGAATGTGGGAGGAAACCGGAGAACCAGGAGGAAACCCATGCAGACACGGGGAGAACGTACAAACTCCTTACAGACAGCGGCCGGAATTGAACCCTGGTCACTGGCGCTGTAAAGCGTTACGCTAACCGCTACAAGTGTATTAAAAAAAGCTATTTAAAACAATAAAACTTTTTTAATGTTATATGTTTTAATAATAATGAAGACAAAACAATCAAACACATTTAAATTAATTCATTAATTAAAGATATATAAATTGCGTGAACCTTGCCTAAATCGATAAGAGCCATTGCTCTTCATTGAAGTTGTATCACCCTTCAGCACCCAGGACCTTCCGTCACTTCCAACAGAACTATTATGAAGCTGCAGGACATTGATGCTCTGCTGCTGATCTCCAGGGACAATGCCAACAACCTCTCAGGAAGTTTGGACAAGTGGGTCTCTCCACCAGATTGTCAAGTCAGCTTACCTGCAAAAAAACAGTGTGCAACTGGTAAACGACCAGAAATGCTTGCTTTACTGAGGAGTATAAATTGGAAGTCAAAAGACACTCTATGATAACATATGACACACCCATCAGCACAGGATCTTGTCCTGGGAAAATTCAGGGGCAACAAATATCATTTTCATGCTCTGTAACCTTTGGGTAAAGAACTTAGATGTAGGTCAGCAAGTGATTGGGGAAAATTGTTCGGATTCCTGAGCCAGCACTGTTTATTACAGGAAATTGTAAATGACAGTGCCACTGTGTTACGATGTTCAGAGCTGTGTAGTTACACCTGAGCTGGCTGTACAATAGAGTGTGAATGCAATGAAGTGGTTAGGATGAAGGGAAAAGGCACATCAGCACGTTAAATACTAACTTAGTTTTTGACTGAGACATTGGTATTAGCTCGGGCTTGAACCGCTCCCTCTCAACTATTGCTTACATCACCTGGGCAGGATAATCTTAGTACAGTGGCCATGGGGAGCATTCCCACCTCAGAAGGTTGTGGATTCACATCTCTCCAGAGGCTTGCACATGTAAACAGGTTGTACCAAGGGAGTGCAACACTGTCAGAAGAGCTGCAGGGATGAGTAGATTAACCAAAGCTCCATCTGTCTCCTAGGCCAATGTAAAAAGAACCCCTAGAGCTACTGAAAGAAGAGCAGGGAGTTCTCTCTGATGTCCTGACCAACATATAGCCCTCAACCAACATCACCATCTTGCCACCATTTGTGGGAGCTTGCTGTGCGCAAATTGGCTGCTGCAAGTTTCCTACACTGCACAATGACATCACTTCAGAAGTACCTCACTGGATTATGAAAATATAATAAATGCAAGCCTCCACATTTCTTCAATCATCCTGCACAGTGAAATACTTGTTTTAATAGTTGCTGTTGTATTGTCAATCACTGTGTGCTTTGATGTACATGTGATTAATGAAGATATCTTATAATATCAGTCATCCTATCAAATGCACCCATTCTTTGCTCTAGTTATATGTTTTACACCACAAGGTCGCTTGATGTAACAGCAGCCTACGTCAGTATAAGACAAACATGCAAGGTGTCCCGGGGGCTTGACAAAGGACAGGTACAAGTGATGCAATGTCACATTTCAGTGCAGGGTGAAGTGTCTTGTTAAAAGTGATGCTGAGGCACTGCTGGTTGATGTGGTCTTTCTGAAAAGATATTGTCTATGTTCCACCTACCCATGAGACAGATCTCCTTAGAAATAAATGAAGAGCAGAAGTATGCTTGACAACAATCCTGTCCCCACCAAGCCACCATATTTACTCACCATTCGTTTTTGGGATCTTGCTGTGCACAGACTAATCGGTATTGCATTTCACAATAGCGATGACTGTACCTCAAAAGCATGCTGCTGCTTATGAAGCATCCAGGGACATTCCAGAGCATCTGAAGGGTGTTACATAAGTACATATAAATCAAGAAAAAAAAATCTTTGCCGAAACACTGCTCTTTACAAACAGTAGGTGTAGGGTGAGCAACGGTCGGCTTGCTTCATTCTTATCGGTCACTTGACTGATTACCACACCTCAGCTGAATGAGGGCTGATGTTCTGCAGAAGAAGGTTTGTGCATGTCCCACATGTTCCGTGGTTATTTACAACCAACCGTCCCAGTGGGTTGAGAGATAAAACAGGATGAAGCAACCGCCTCAAAGTCTACCACAATTTGGAGGAGGTGTTGGTTCAAATGGTTCGGAACTTAACACTCGTTGTCAGCAGTAGTCAGGACTCTCCCCGTCCGCTTGGCAACAGCTCTATTAATAGATGCTGCAGTTGAGTGGCAACAAAGGCGGAAGGCCTGTCAGTGCAGAGCTGGTTAAACTGCAGAGATATACTGTAAATCATGTCTCAAATGGGTTTTACAGTCCGCTGACTCATTGACTTATTTTTACAAGCATGTGAGAAAATGGATCAAAATTAAAGTGGTACAGCGTGCTCCTGAGGATAGTTGTTTCTACGTTATGTGTGGTTCAGGTGTCCTTGTCCTTATAGATTGGACGCCAATAACACAAAGACCTCTTTTCAACAGCAGCATTGTCAGGACCCTGAATAGAATCTACTTCCAACCCTAACCTCATTATCCTTAACTCTAGACTTACAGACCCTAAGATATAAGAGCAGAATTAGGCCATTTGGTCCATTGAGTCTGACTCGCCATTCAGTCATGACTGATTTCTTTTCAACCCCATTCTCCTGGTTTATTGGTTTATCATTGTCACTTGTACCGAGGTACAGTGAAAAGCTTGTCTTACAAACCCATCGTACAGGTCAATTCATTACAGTGCAGTTACATTGAGTTAGTACAGAGTGCATTGATGTAGTACAGGTAAAAACAGTGACAGTACAGAGTAAAGTGTCACAGCTACAGAGAAAGTGCAGTGCAATAAGGTGCAAGGTCACAACAAGGTAGATCGTGAAGTCAGAGTCCATTTCATCGTATAAGGGAACCATTCAATAGTTTCATCACAGTGGGGTAGAAGCTGTCCTTAAGTCTGGTGGTACGTGCCCTCAGGCTCCTGTATCTTCTACCCGATGGAAGAGGAGAGAAGAGAGAATGCTTTTTCCCCGTAACCCTTAACCCCCTTACCAATCAATGACCTATCAATCTCTGCCTTAAGTACACCCAATGACTTGGCCCACAGCCCTCTGTGGCAACGAATTTCAAGATTTATCACCCTCCGGCTGAATAAACTCCTCCTCATCTCAGCTCTAAATGGACATCCCTTTATTCTGAGGCGATGGCCTCGGATCCTAGACTCTCCTACTAATGGAAGCATCCTCTCCACGTCCACTCTATCCAGGCCTTTCAGTATCTGGTAGGTTTCAATGAGATTCCTCCCTCATCCATCTGAACTCCATTGAGTACAGGCCCAGAGACATCAAACACTCCTCATAGGTTAATCCTTGCATTCCTAGGATCATTCTTGTGACCCTCCTCTGGACCTTCTCCAGGGCCAGCACGTCCTTCATTAGATACAGAGCCCAAAATTGCTCACAATGGCTTATAAAACCTCAGCAGTATAATTAGAACTGTTTTTTTATCTCTAGATGCCTAACCTTAGCCCTACATCAAGCTCATTGCCAACCCTAACCTTAGCAGTAGTTCAGGAATCCGAAATCTAGACTGGTTCACCTCAGCAAATGCTGCATGCACTGTCATTTTTAAGTGAGCTCTTAGAGAGAGGCACCCTCGCTGCCTCGGTAAGGCAGCCAACATAATCAAAAAACCCCACCTACCCCAGACGTTCTCTCTTCTCTTCCCCTCCCATCAGGTAGAAGATAAAAAAGCCTGAAAGCATGTACCACCAGGATCAAGGACAGCTTTTATCCCGCTGTTATAAGACAATTGAACGGTCCCCAAGTATGATAAGAATGGATTCTTGACCTCACAATCTACCTTGTTATGGCCTTGCACCTTATTGTCTACCTGCACTGCACTTTCTCTGTAACTATAACACTTCAATCTGCACTGTGTTATTGTTTTCCGTTGTACTACCTCAATGCACTGAATGTAATAAAATAATCTGTATGGACAGCAAGCAAAACAAGTTTTTCAGTGAACCTCAGTACATGCGACAATAGTAAACCAATTTTCCAATTTATTTACCATAGAAGTCCTTTCTTTGGAAGAGCAGCAATGGAGTTCCCCTGTTATCTTGGGCCATTATTTGCCCCTTCGCCAATATCACACAGCACCCGATCGTTACCCATCACTACGGGATCTTGCTGTGCATAAATCTTCTGTCACGTTTTGCATATTGCAATAATGCTTATGCTTCAAAACTACTTGGTCGTCTGCAAAGTAATTTGGGGCATTCTGAGTTTTTGCCAGAAGTGCAAATCTTTTTCCACAGCAGAAGTTGTCTCAGCTAAAACTCATTATCCTTTCCCAAGTACCATAAACTTTGTTATGCGCAAGCAACAATAAACCTCACCGTTAGTTAACAGTTCCATGCGTTGGTATCTGAATGGTCATGGCTGTGTGGTTGAGCTGTTACTGAGTTGTGCTTGCCTAAGTGTAGAAACATGCAACACTGGGGTATAGAGGTGGTGCAGCAGTTAAAATATTGGACTAGCTAACACTAAGACCAACAATACAAAGGTCTGTGTTCAGATCCAGGCAATGCCAGTGGTGGTAAGTCAATTCTATTATTGGTCTAGAATTTAACTGAAAGAAACATACTATCCCATCTGGTTAACTAATGGACTTCAGAGGAGGAAACCTGCCATTCTTTTTTTAATATAAATGTTTATTAACTAAAAGCAGTACAAAAAAGGACAACCAGTGTCAATACACCACGACTAATACAGAAGAGAAGAAACAAACTAAGCAGCTACATAACTAAAGTAAAAGAACGCTAAGTAAACACTCACGAAACACACACGCAACACAACACCCGCTAACGCAACACGCATCACTTCAGGTAAGAATTGCACTTTCACCGTCCATGACACCCGCGATCCCCTGAGAGGCCCACTGAGCGCGGAACTCAACCAGGCTGCCCGCTGAGACGGCGTGCTCCCTCTCCAAGGACACCCGTGCACGCACGTAAGCACGGAAGACAGGCAGGCAGGCCGACCGGCCGGAACCCTTGGCCGCCCACCGCCGCGTCCCGTGGATGGCCAGCTTGGCCAGGCCCACCAGGAGATCCTCCGCGCGACCCACCCCATGCCGCACCGGGTGACCGTAGATCAATAGTGTCGGGCTGAAGTGCAGCCAGAAGTTGAGCAGCAGCCCCTGGAAACCTGCCATTTTACCCAGTCTGACCTTCATGTAACTCAGCAATGTTGTCCCTCTGGAATAGTGTTAGCGCAAGGTCACTTAGGGATGGGCAATAAATTCTGTCCTTGCCATCCCCACCTTGAAGCTAGAAAAATAAATGAAAAATAATAGCCATGACCCACCCACCAGACACTAAGACAGAGACACAAGAGAAGGAATCTTCCACAGGCACAATACTGTTGTGATAAGCACTTGTCTGTTCCTTGCTGTTATAATAATATCCTGTGACAGGATGACCTAGCTATAAGGAGGACATCCCTTTTGCATTCGAAGTGTGTTGACTGTTGTCCAAACAAAGGCAAGATCCAATTGTTAACAAGTTCTTTGAACTCCCAGAGCATGGAGTACAAATAATTAGAACTTCCGCCCTTGGCTCTGTCCCAGCATTGTCCCAGCTCAGACCGTGAGCTCAGGATTGGAGGTTACGGGCATGAGTGCAAAGGAAAGACATGCACCTCCTTGAACTCTATACCCAATGTGACTGTGGGAGCACCTTCGCCAAATGGACGGCAAGTACAAGGTGGCAGTTCGCCACCACTTTCTCAAGGATCTAGGCATGAGGAACCAAGATATCCCCAACCCTTCAGCAACACTCAGGGGCCACAAGTGATGCTAAATGACAATTTTATGAAGCAGCAAAAGCCTGGACAACCAGTCAGCCAGTGTTGCTTCCTCTTGAACCCGCCACCAATTTTTCTTTCTGTAACTATCCAAATCACTGTTGAATTTGATGAGTCAAGAGTGTTAAACCACCTCCATCCTCAGCTTCTGGTGGTCCACAACCCTTTATAATAAGATAAGATATCTTTATTAGTCACATGTACATCGAAACACACAGTGAAATGTATCCTTTGCGTAGAGTGTTCTGGGGGCAGCCCACAAGTGTCGCCACGCTTCCAGCGCCAACATAGCATGCCCACAGCTTCCTAACCCGTACGTCTTTGGAATGTGGGAGGAAACTGGAGCACCCGGAGGAAACCCACGCAGACACGGGGAGAACGTACAAACTCCTTACAGACAGTGGCTGGAATTGAACCAGGTTCAGGAACAGCTACTTCCCTACAACCATCAGGTTCTTGAACCGACCTGCACAACCCTAACCCCACCTCAGCAACGCAAAACTACGGACCACCTCGCACCATCATGGGCTTGTCTTGAATTGTGGGTTTTTTTGCATAAATGTCTTGTTTTGCCATCTTTTTTTTCTTCACTGTCTTGTACAATTTATGTTCTGTGTGTTGTTTGAATCTACATGCTGCTGCAAACTTTTCATTGTACGGTATCTCACTGTACTTGTGCATTGGCTCATAAACTTGACTTATGTCATCTAGCCTGAATGCAACTCCCAACCCTGCATTAAATGCTTAACTTTTAATGCCTTTTGGGTGTGTTACTGGTTAGCAACAGCTGTTGCCTTACTGGGCTTGCTAAAATTCCAAGAACTATTGAAAGAGTAACAAAGCTGGTGTAAAGGAATTAGATCTAAGCTTTCAGTTCAGTCTATTCTGAATTCTATATTAAATGCACAATTGACATGCTAACAGCAAAAGGCTCCCAGAAAGCACCATGTAATCAAAGCTCTCCCTGGATCCTTTGCAGTAAATAAAGCTTACTGTAAAGTAATGTCAATTCTCCATTGAAGGCTTAGGGCTGTCTGTAATAAAACCAAGTGATTGCCTCCTTTGTAGTTTTAATAGGAGACTTTCATGGTTGCAATGGATTCTGGGCATACCAGCCTCCATGGCTGCAGAGGTATGTGCAGGAATTTGAAATGTTGAGGGGTAGACGTACACCAGCTGGTAGTTTCTGATTATTGTAGGTGGGGTTGATGCCCCTAGCCCACATCCCTCACCCCATGCCCACCCACGCATGGTTAGAAATCAAACCAGCTTGTGACAAGGAAAGGGAGGAGAGGGAGAGAGAATTGGGATGCAGGGAATTAGGAGGAGATGCAGAGAATATTACACTGGTGCCTCATGCTGGCCCAGAGAGTCACAAGATAGATCCAGTGTTCTGCTGTTGACAGTGTTTTCTAGTGTGGGGCAATGCTTCTGGTTTGTGGGCTTGGGATAAGTTCAGACTGAAGCTTCTCCCCTGTGGTGCTGTGGTCTCTGTTACAAGTGACCTCCTTTTCAATTCTCAGCCTGGTTGTCAAGTGTACATCATGTTCTCTGACACACACACACATGGCTACTTCTTCATGCCAAGCTTCCCCTGACATTTCGGACCCTATATTATCGTAGTTCTCATGACATAAAAAAGGAGGCCATTGTGTTTATGCTGGCTGTCAGAGTAATCCCATCAATCCCATTCCCCGGCACATCCCCGTAACCCATTCTCTCTCACACACTCATCATCTCCCCCCTGATTTTCCTGCAACCCTCCTACCCCAGGGGTCAGTTATAGAAACCATTAATCTTGTTTCATTCCCCAGATGCTACTCCTCAGCATTCTCTGTTTTTGTTTCCGGTTTCCTGCATCTGCAAGGTGTGTTTTGCTCCCTCCTCAGTACCGAGTAATGTTACAGACGAATGCATTGAACCAGTGCCCTTGGTCAGGTACCACATCCCAAGACATACAACACACCAAGGCCACGTGTGACAGTGAATGATCAGACTTTAGCGATCAGTTCTTGGAATGTGGCTATTCCTGGTAAGGCCAACATTTATAACATGCTTCTCATTACTCTGTGGGCATGTTCTTAAACTTTTAGCAGAACTCAAGCCCGTGATAATAAAAGTATAAAACTGAGTTTGTCAGAAAGGGAGCAGATACTTAAGAGAGACACAAGAGACTACAGACGCTGGAATCTGGAGCAACACACAATCTGCTGGAGGAACTCCGGTGGGTGGAGCAGCGTCCGTGGGGGAAAATGGACAGTCGACGTTTTGAGCTGAGACCCTTCATCTGGACTGAAATCTGATACAACGAGGTGAGGGGGAGCGGTGGGGCAAGGGCTGGCAAGCGATAGGTGGATCCGGTTGAGGAGAAGTGATTGGCAGAATGAGTCAGGTGAGGGAGGGAAGGGTGGAGGCTGGGAGGTGATAGTTGGAGGATACTTGAGGAACAGGTACTTAAGTCAACCCAGGGTCACAGTCATAGAGAGATACAGCACAGAAACAGGCTCTTCGGCCCACTGTCTGTGCTAACCTTCATCCACCTATCTACACTTGTCCTACAGCAATCCCAATTATTTTCTCTGCATAATCTTATCAACTCTGCCCCCGATTCTACCACTCACAGACGTGAGGGGAAATTTACGGCGGCCAATTAACCTACCAACCCGCACGTCTCTGGGATGTGGGAGGAACCTGGAGCACCTGGGGGAAACCAATGCAATCACAAGGAGAGCGTGCAGACTCCAGACAGCACTGGAGCTGTGAGGCAGCAGCACTACCCGTGGCACAGTGTGCCGCCTTGTGTGAGAGGGGAGATAAATGTGGGGCTGAGTTCTTAGACAAGGCGGAGGAGGGGGCGTTGGAGGCAGGAGAACAGCCGAAGGTTGGAGCAATGGGTTCCTAGCTGGGACTCAGTGAGACAGCCAAGGGTCTTACATCGAGGGTGGATGGTAATGGAATTGAAATGGACCGGGTTGAACTGCAGTAGGGCAGCGCAGTGACACAGCTTGTGGAGCTCCTGCTTCACAGCTCCAGTGACCCCGGTTCAATCCTGGCCTGCGGTGGAGTTTGCACCCTCTCTCCATAACCACCTGGGTTTCCTCCGGGTCCTCCTTTTTTTCCCTGCCACATCCCAAAAAACATTCAGGCTGGTAAGTTAATTGGCCGCTGTAAATCGTGTAGGCGTGTGGTAAAATCTGGGGGGAGTTGATGGGAAAGTGGGAAGAATAAAATGGTTTCGGGAGGATTAGTGTAAAAATGGGTGCTCGATGGTCAGCATGGACGATGGGCCGAAGCGCCTGTTTCTGTGCCAAATCCCTCTGTGGCTCCATGGTTTTATTTTTATCAGACTGATATGGCGTGCATCATCACTTAAAGGTGAATCGTTCATCCTGCAGTCAAGGAACATTCAAGTCAAGTCGAGTTTATTGTCATGTGCACAAGTACAACGAGATACAGGTACAATGAAAAGCTTGCTTGCAGCAGCATCACAGGCACGTAGGTAGAGACAGCGCACAGAACATAAGTTATACATAAATTATGCAAGACAGTGGAGAAAAAGACTGCAAAACAAGACATTAGTGCAAAAAAATACAATCAGAGACAAGGCCATGATAGTGCAAAAGGTGGTCCGTAGTGTTCCGTTGCTGAGGTAGGGTTAGGGTTGTGCAGGTCGATTCAAGAACCTGATGGTAGTACAAAAGTACCTGTTCCTGAACCTGGTGGTGTGGGACTTCTGTACCTCCTGCCTGATGGTAGGAGCGAGAAGAGGGCATGACCTGGAATGTGGGGACCCTTGATGATAGATGCCACCTTCTTGAGGCAGCGCCTCCTGTAGATGCTGTCAGTAGTGGGGAGGGCTGTGCCCGTGATGGACTGGGGCTGTGTCCACTACTCTCTGCAGCCTCTTGCATTCCTGTGCATTGGAATTGCTGTACCAGGCTGTGATGTAACCAGTCAGGATACTTTCAACAATACATCTGTAGAAGTTGGTTGGAGTATTTGCCGACAAGCCGAAAGAAGAGCTGGTGAACCTTCTTCATGATTGCATCCATGTGCTGGGCCCAGGACAGGTCATCTGAGATGTTAACGCCCGAGGATTTGAAGCTGCCAACTCTCTCCACCTCTGAACCATCAATGAGAACAGGTACGTGGTCTCCCGACTTCCCCTTTCTGAATATTGAAGTTTGACTGCCAATATCCAAAAGTTGTTGATGAAGGATTGGTCTGGCTCTTGTTGGTAGTCTACAGTTCCACAGGACAAGGTCAAATCACAGCAGTGTATATATCTACACGTTCTGGACTTCTGTTGTCTCCATTGCAACACAGAAATATAGACACACTGCAGATCAGATGCAACCACATCTTCCCCCTTACTACACCACTACACCATTGAGTCTGGTGTATCTTATAAATTCTGAGAGAGAGGTGGATGCATTTCGTATCTGACCCCTCACTTTTACCTGAACATCTGGAACGAGCTCATTCAGCTGGGGTCACCAACATTCATTAAGAAGGTAAGTTTAGCTAAGTTTTCTTGTTTATTTTTCTGTATTTCACTGCATGTTTAAGTTTTCAATTAATAGTAATTTTTCAAACTTCACCATTTAAATTTTAAAATAAGGGTTAATTTTGTTAAATTACTTAACTCAATGTCAACTGTTTCTAAATATCCAACTAAACCCATAAACCCACCACAAGTCTCTGCACCAGAATTCCCTTAGCAAAGTTTACGGTTATTGACGATAAATCAAAAAAACTGCAGATGCTGGAAATTTGAAATGAAAGCAGAAAATGCTGGAAACACTCAGCAGGTCAGGCAGCATCTGTGGGGAGAGAAACAGAATTAACATTCCAGATTGAGGACTCTTCGTCAGAACTGGAGTTACTGAGTGCCAGTCACCTTTCCTGGCAGCTGTCAATGCCAACGTAGCCTTGTTCTTTCAGGTCTTATGTTTCTCAAAGACTTCTTAAAACATCAAATTTTATTTGTAATTCTCTTTTTGATACCTTCCCTTTCTCTCCCTTTCTTGTCTCTGTACCTCCCTCCAGCTGATTTGACACTGAATTCGCTCACACTAATCATCCTCCCTTTCCCCCCATCCGTGTGGCGTTTGCACGTTCTCCCTGTGACCGCGTGGGTTTCCTCCTGATGCTCCAGCTTCCTCCCTGTAGAGTGGGAGGTTAATTGGGCCACTGTAAGTTGCCCCAGTCTCTCCAGTTAAATGGTATTTTGACTCTAAGAGAATTAATAACCTCACATTTCTCCCGGTTCTCCAGCTGACGAGTTTCTGTGTTCTCACCCCACCCAGCACGTCCCATCACTGGTCGTGTCCACCTGACCACGGCCCCTCCCACCCATCCTGGTACAGTGCAACTGCGATAATCAGGCACCCTCTGGAAGTTGGTGGTGCCGGACTATCAGGTTTTCCGAACTTTTGGATGATCCTATCTTAATACCACGACACATTATTGGTTCTCTTTTATTACGTTGCACGTCAGGGTAAGAGATTTTCCAGTGAAGCCACTCAGTTTAAAGGGAGTGAGAAACAGAGGTTTCAGCTTTTATGATTGATGAACAGAAATGTACAAGCACTGCGGCTCCTGGAAAACCCACAACTGTTCCTGACCCCGACCCTGACCCCGACCCTGAATCCGATCCTGACTCTGACCCCGACCCTGATCTTGACCCCAACCCTGACTCTGACCCCGATCCTGACCCTGAACCGAACCGCAATCCTGACACCAACCCTGACCGTGACCCCGATCCTGACCCAGGCCATGACCCCAGCCATGACCCTGACCCCAACCTTGACCCTGACTGACCCCAGCCATGACCTTGACCCCAATCCCAGCCCTGGCCCTGACCCCAACCCTGACCCCGACCCAACCGTGACCCTGGCCATGACTCCGACCCCACCCCCCGGACCCCACCCCACATCCCCCCCACACACCCCCACCACAGCCCACACTCCAGATTCCAGTCAATGTCTCTGCACGTCCCCGCTGACACTCCAGACTAACTAATGAGCCCAATCCCAAACTCGCGGGGTCTCCCAACAAGCGGACAAGAGATTGGATAGTCAGACTTCGGTAACACAGTGCCCACATCCACAGCACTGGAAACGGGGCTACTGGCCGGTTGGATCTGAGTGGCAGACGGGGACCTGTGAAAGCAAAGGGAACGATCTGATCTTGCTTCAGAATAATCCTGCCCAATAGATTGCCCAGTGTAAAGGATGCAAAGACTTTATATTCCGACAACCGTTGCCATGCCAATGACATTTAGTTACAGGCTTCCAGGATGCAAGGCTTTGAATCTGATAAGCCCTGACACAGAAACACTTGTCTACAGTGTCTTAGGTAAATGATGTGTCTAGACAGAGCTCCACTGACTTTAATTCTCCTTAGCAACCATCAGCTCAGCCTGCTCGCCATTGGTTGTTGCCTGGCAACACTTTGTGCTAATTCCAGCCTATTAAATATTTACCTTTGAGTGATACTCATCGAAGTAATGAAGTTATTGAAGGCAGTCCCTGACTAGCCCAGTCTCTGAAGGGGGCATGTCCGCAACATTACAGCTCCGATGGACAGCGTTTGGTGAGATGCTCTCAGTTTGCATCTCTGCTCAATTACTTAGCAATCCACGCACATTACTTTGCAAGTTGTGAGTCTTTCTCGCCAAGACACGGTTTGAGTAGCATGCAGAAGTAGAACATGGGAGAGTACAGCATAGGAACAGGCCCTTCAGCCTGTAATGTTGTGTTGAACTAATTAAGCTAATGACACCTAATCCTTTCTGCCTGCACATGGTCCATACCCCTCCATTCCCTGCACATTCAACTGCCTATCTAAGACCCTCTTAAACGCCCCTATCGTATCTGCCTCCACCCCCACCCCTGGCAGCGCATTCCAGGTACCCACCACTCTCTGTGTAAAACACTTGCCCCGCACATCTCCTTTGAACTTTCCCCCTCTCACCTTAAATGCATGCCCTCTAGTATTAGACATTTCGACCCTGGGAAAAGATACCAATTGTCTACCCTATCTATGTATCTCATGATCTTATGGACTTCTATCAGGTCTCCCCTCAGCCTCCACCGCTCCAGAGAAAACAATCCAAGTTTGTCCAACCTCTCCTTATAGCGCATGCCCTCTAATCCAGGCAGCATCCTGGGAAACCTCTTCTGTACCCTCTCCAAAGCCTCCACATCTCTCCTGTGATGGGGGGGGGGGGGCGGGTGGGGGACTAGAATTGAATGCAATACTCTAGATGAGGCCTAACCAGTGTTTTATAAAGCTGCAACTTAACTTCCTGTCTCTTGAACGCAATGCCTTGACTAATAAAGGCAAGCATTCCATACGCCTTCTTTACTGCCCTATCAACTTGTGCAGCCACTTTCAGGGAGCGATGGACTTGGACCCCAAGGTCCCTCTGCACATCAACACTGTTAAGGATCCTGCCGTTAACTGTATACTTTCCTTTTTTGGGTGATCTCCCAAAGTACAACACCAAAGTGCAAGTGTCAGGGAAAGAGATCCATTGGTTAGTCTGAAAAATACTTCAGTAAAGCTGATTGCAAAGACCAGAATGAAGCTCGCTGAGCCGGTGAAAGAATGAAAATTAAAACAAAATAGGAGGCACTAGAAGTCTGAAATAAGATACTGGAAACTCTCAACAGGTCAGGCAGCATCTGTGGAGAGAGGAGCAGAGATAATGTTTCAGGTCCCGGGATCTATTGTCAGAGGTGGGGAAGGGTTTTTGATCTGAAACCTTGACTGTTTTCTCTCTCCAAGGATGCTGTCTGACCTGCTGAGTGTTTGCAACATTTTCTGTTTTTAGTTGAGAAGGTGAGAGGTTTGGGAGTTAAAGGTGCGGAGGGTAGGCCGCCTCCTCGAGTTGTCCCCTTCACACCGATTCTGGAGCTATTGAATAACAGCCATTGCTTCAGTCACTTGTTGAGGTATGTGAGCTGGAGGTTACTTGCACCTTATCGTCTGCCTGCACTGAACCTTCTTTGTAACTGTAACACTTTATTCTGCATTCTGTTATTGTTTTCCCTTGTACTACCTCAATGCACTGATGTGATGAAATGATCTGTACGAATGGTATGCAAGACAAGTTTTTCACTGTACCTCAGTACATGTGACAATAATAAACCAATTTACCAATTTACCAATATAATTTAACACTGATTTACTCAGATACACCCAGCCGTGGTGTTTATTTGCTGACCTCTGTTGTATGTGAGCTCTATTTATGACACAGCATCATCCAGACATCCCCTTCTCCTTTGGTCTAACATGGTCAACTTCTACTGAGTGTCACCTCCACTTCCTCCTCCTGTATCCCTGTCACTGGCTCCTGGAAGTATACAGCACAGGAAACAGGCTCTTCAGCCCATCATGTCTCTGCCGTGCCTTCAGTGATGAGAGTCTAAATCTGTTCCTGTCAACTCGAACTGCCTGGAGTGCTGTACGGTTTCAAAACCACCTCTTCTGTTTGATCTGGCTGGTTTGTTGAACGTCCTGTTGGCTTTGTGAACTTCAGTTTTGCACTGGTTAGACAGGGACAGAAGTGCTCACAGACAAGAGGAACCTCTCACCAACCCTGGGCCCCCGTCAGCCCCTGGAGACCTCTGAAATAGATGGTACATACTTCTGAATGTTCTGTGCTAGTGTACCAGCTGGGATAAGCCAACTACCGTATAGATGTAGGTAGGACTTTCACAGTGAACAGTGAGACCCTGAGGAGTGTTGTAGAACAGAGGGACCTAGGAGTTCAGGTACATGGTCCCCTGAAAGTGGAGTCACAGGTAGACAGGGCAGTGAAGAAGGCATTTGGCACGCTGGCCTTCATCAGTCAGGGCTCGGTGCGGTTGTACAGGACACTGGTGAGAGCACACTTGGAGTATTATGTTCAGTTTTGGCCGTCCTGCTATAGGAAAGATGCCATTAAGCTGGGAAGAGTGCGGAGGAGATGTACGAGGATGTTGCCAGGACTTAAGGGGTTGAGTTCTAGGGAGAGGTTGGGCAGGCTGGGACTTTATTCTTTGGAGTGTAGGAGACTGAGAGGTGACCTTATAGAGACGTATAAAATCACGAGGGGCATTGATAGGGTGAATGCAGTCTTTTCCCCAGAGTTGAGGAATCAAGAACTAGAGGGCATTGGTTTAAGTTGAGAGAAGAAAGATTTAATAGGAACTTGAGGGGCAACTTTTTACACAGAAGGTGGTACATATGTGGAACGAGCTGCCAGAGGAAGTGGTTGAGGCAGGTACAATGATTTTTAAAGACAGTTGGGAGGTACATGGATAGGAAAGGTTTAGAAGGATGTGGGCCAAACGCTGACAAATGGGACTTGCTTGGATGGGCACCTTGGTTGGCATGGACCAGATGGGTCGAAAGGCCTGTTTCCATGCTGTATGACTCCATGTCTGGCGGGACCTTCTCCCTGGAACCATCGCCAGAAACAGCCATAACCAAGAGTTAAAGGAACAAGGAAATGCCGCAAATCCAAGCTCTGTCCCTGCACCTCAAAAATCTCAAAGCCTAAAAGCAAAGTTCACACTGGGTCATCGGTGAGTCGAGGACTGATACTTGGGGACCACAAAGCTGGAGACTTTCCAATAACCAAAGCTGCCTTCGTTTTACAGTGGGTGGGAGCAAGACACATGATCAGACACCCATGTGTGGGGTCAGTAGGTGGAGTACAACTGGCTTCATTGCTGATAGATCAGTAAAGATCAGAGGGAGGTTTATACCAAGGAGGTGGTGCCCAAGTACTAGAGAGTCTGACAGGCATAGGACATGGAGGTGGGGTCTTTAACTGAAGACCATCTGCGCAATGGGACCTCAGGGAGGGAGGGAGCACCTGTGTCACCAAGAGGAGGATGTGTGTTAACTGATCACAAGGAATGCATCAGTCTGTTCGGGAGCAGCAACCACAATCAGAGGATATACAGTATTAGAACAAACAAGAACCAGCCTTCAAAATGGTTCCGGATGTAACTTGCAAGCAGTAATCAGTTTTGAAATTACAAGGACATCGGCATAAAGAAATCAGAATCAGGTTTATTATCACTGACATATATCGTGAAATTTGTTGTTTTGCAAATCAATACTCTTAGTAGATATTCACATAGAGTTATCTGTTAAATGATGGGACATCATTTGGAACCAGGCACTGGAAGTGAGGCATCCTGAACATTGCACCTGTTTTGTTCCATTGTCACACAGGCAGGAGGCCACAACAGATAATGGAAATCCAGTGTCTCCAAACCTGGACTGAGACCATAGGAAGTTTCTCATATACTACAAGATGGACTCTTGAACTCTCAGTCTACCTTGTCGTGGCCCTTGCACTTTATTTGTCTATATGCATTGTACTTTCTCTATAACTGCTACACGGTATTTTTCCTACCTCAATGTAATTATGTACGGCATGATCTGTCTGGATGGCACATAAAACCAAAGCTTTTCACTGTATCTCAGTACATGTGACAATAATAAACCAATACCAAACTGGCTACTTCGCATCTCAAACATGGTTTTTGTGACACTTGTTCTGTTAGTCAATACTTGGGATATTTCAGTCTCCAGAGAGCCACCCTTCACAACACAGGACGTTTCTACCACTGGAACCTACTACCAAGTGTCAGGAATGTGTCCTTGGAAGCTTTTAGATTATTGATGGGAACTACCTCGTCCCGAGATAGGTGTTTGAATATTTAGAATTGGTCTTGCCAGTTAACCAGCCTCCCTTCCATTGACTCCGTCAACACTTCCCGCTGCCTCGGGAAAGCAGCCGACATAATTACGGACCCCTCCCCCACTTCAATTGGGCAGAAGATACAAAGGTTAGAGAGCACGTACCAACAAGCTCAAGGACAGCCTTCTATCCCATTGATATCAGACTCTTGAAATGACCTCTCATGCAATAAGGATGAACTCTTGATCTCCCAACCTACCTCACCATGGCCCCTGCACTTAAATTTGTCTACCTGCTTTCTTTGTAACTGTAACATTATATTCTGCATTCTGTTTTCCTTTTACTGCATTGCTGTAATTATAAATGGAATGACTTGTATGGATGGCACGCAAAACAAAAGATTTTCAATGTATCTCGCTATGTGACAAGAATATTTGGTTGTTTGCTTTGCTGAAGTCTCTATGTCAGTGAAAGATGTCATCTTTATTTTGTCCTATACACCTGCGATCTGTCAGAGGCACAAGCTTGCCTGCTTTTTGTCAGTTTTTCTTAGGCGTTCCTTCAGGATCGAGGGTGACTTGATTCCATTCTGGTTTACTGGGTTCTGAGGTGGCTGATGAGGCCAAAGTAAGAACCACAAACTTTTCCACAGATGGGGCAAATGGGAGGCTACTTTGGGAGGTCGTGCAAAGCAGCCTGAGTTTGGTGTCCCCAGAGTAGCGAAGATTACATCGATAGTGAAGTATAAGGCAATATAAGGTACAATGTAAGAGATTGATGTTTGTTGGCGTCTGCTGCTCCTCAGTTCCCTGTGCAAGCACTGCCACCTGGTGTTATTACATGAAACTGCAGGTTCTCCACTAGCAAGGCCTTGATAACGTTATATAAAGCCCAAAATATCCTTGGGAAAATATTCTCTGTTTACTAGTACAAACTTCCTTTTCTTCTGCATTAATCTATCTGTGGTGATCCCATCACCTTGAGAGGAAGTTCCCAGTTTAAAAATTGGGAATGCACTACCTCACCAAACTAAATGGCAGAATGGACTCAAAGGACTGAAAGGTCTCTTGTATTTTATATTTTTTGTCCCCTTTTAAATTTATTTTCCATAGAAGCTGTTTAAGAATACCTCTCTCCTGTGCTTGTAAATGACAGCAGCTTTTTTCCCATTACTGAGCGATCCAATACCAGAGGGCATGCATTTAAGGTGAGAGGGGGTAGGTTCAGAACAGACGTGAAGGGTATGTTTTTTACTCAGAGAGTGGTGGATGACTGGAATGTGTTGCCTGATAGGGTGATGGAGGCAAGTTCATTGGGGGGCTTTTAAGAGGGGCTTGGATGGGAGCATGAATGAGAGGAAAATAGAGGGACATGGGCATTCTGTAGGCAGGAGGGATTAGCTATGTCGGCACAACATTGTGGGCCAAAGGGCCTGTTCTGTGCTGTACTGTTTTATGTTCTATGTTCTAAATTGACCAGGAAAGTTTCACTCCGGGACTCTGATCTGCATGAAACTGTATCTTGAACCCATGAATCTCTAATGCCTTAGCTCAGAGTATCCAAATTTTATCATATTTTGATAAAAATGCTTTAATATTATATTTTCTTTTTGTTGAAATGAAACTCCATTGATCTACACATTTACTTAGATTCTTTTAAATGAATTATATCTAATATAATTCTAAGTTTCATCTTTTTATACCTGCCTTCTGCTCTAGATGGAATCCAGGATGATGTGTTCATGCTTTAGAAAAAGTGTTTTCTTGTTCGAAGGTTGTGGGCATCAAAGGCAATGCCAGCATTTATTGTCCATCACTGGCTGCCCATGAGCCGAGGAGAGTTGACCACATTGGAGTCATATAGAGTCAAGAAGTTATGACTCTGGTTAGGCTGCATTTAGAGTATTGCGTGCAATTCTGGTCACCTCGCTATAGGAAGGATGTCAAGGCTTCAGAGAGGGTGCAGAGGAGGTTTACTAGGATGCTGCCTGGATTAGAGGGCATGTGCTATCAGGAGAGGCTGGACAAACTTGGGCTCTTTTCTCTGGAATGGCGGAGGCTGAGGGGTGATCTGTTGGAAGTGCATAAAATTATGAGGGGCATAGATAGGGTGGACAAGCAATATCTTTTTCCCATTATTGAGCGATCCAATACCAGAGGGCATAGGGTGATGGAGGCAAATTCATTGGGGGCTTTTAAGAGGGGCTTGGATGGGCACATGAATGAGAGGAAAATGGAAGGATTGGGCATTCTGTAGGTAAAAGGGATTAGCTATGTCAGCACAACATTGTGGGCTGAAGGGCCTGTTCTGTGCTGTACTGTTTTATGCTCTTTGTTCTATATCATCCAGACCAGGGAAGGACGGCAGATTTCCTCTCCTGAAGGACTTCAGGTAAGATTTCTTTATTAGCCATATATACATCGTAACACACAGTGAAAAGCATCTTTCGTGTAGGGTGTTCTCGGGGCAGCCCGCAAGTGTTGCCACGCTTCTGGCGCCAACATAGCATGCCCACAACTTCCTAACCTGTACATCTTTGGAATGTGGGAGGAAACCAGAGCACCCGGAGGAAACCCACGCAGACAAGGGGAGAACGTACAAACTCCTTACAGACAGCGGCGGGAATTGAACCGGGGTCGCTGGCGCTGTAAAGCGTTACGCTAACCGCTATACTATCGACTTCAGTGAACCAAGTGGGGTTTAATGATAATCTGGTTGTTTCACGGTCACCATTTCTGTGACTGTCTTTATTTTGTTTGAATTCCCTTTCTGGAATTTAAATTTGCCTGTTCCTGTGGTGGGTTTTGAACCCCTGACTCTGGATGAAAGGTTCAGATCATTGGCTGTTTAACCCTTGCACTGCCACATACCCAAACAAATGGGCTGTGTTCAATGCATAGAGTCACACAGCATGGGAACAGACCATCCGGCCCACCAGGCACATGCTGGACAGTGTTAATCCCATCCATATTAATCCCACTTTCCAGCACTTCACCCACATCCTTTGATGACTCACAATTTTCGGAGCAGTGTTAGAGCTTCAGAGAGGGTGCAGGGGGAGAGATTTACTGGGATCGCTCCCAGAATGGGAGGTGGGAGCATGTTGACTGACAGCCTCCTCTGTAGGAGTTTCCATCTCACGCATCAGGCAGCCTTGGACGTCTGTGCGTCAGGTGTCACTGAGCTGGAAACAGTGTAAAGAGGATTTACGAGGGTGCATCCAGGACTCGAGGGCCTGAGTTATAGGGGCAGGTTGGGCAGGTTGGGACTTTATTCCTTGGAGTGTAAGAGACTGAGGGATCACCTTATGGAGTCACAGGACGATACAGCATGGATACAGGCCCTTCGGCCCAACCAGTCCGTGCCAACCACAGTGCTCACCCAGCTAGTCCCAGTTTCCTGCGTTTGGCCCATATCCCTCCATGTACCTACCCAAGTGCTTCTTAAATGATACTGTTGTACCTGTCTCACCCACTTCCTCTAGCAGCTCGTTCCATATACTCACCACCCTCTGCGTGAAAAAGTTGCCCCTCAGGTCCCCTTTAAATCTTTTCCCTCCCACTCTAAATATATGCCCCTTAGTTTTGGACTTCTCTACCCTGGGGAGAGCTGTATAAAATCATGGGGGGGGGGGGGGTGGCAATGACGGAGTGAATGCACACAGCCATTTTCCCAGGGAAAAGGAATCAAAAACTAGAGGACATAGGTTTAAGGTGAGAGAACTAGGGGCAAACATCTTCACACGGAAGGTGGTGAGTATACGGAACAAGCTGCCAGAGGAAGTGGTTGAGAGAGGTACAGTAATAATGTTTAAAGTACTTTTGGACAGGTACAAGGATAGGAAAGGTTTAGAGGGATATGGGCCAAATGTGGGCAAATGGGACTAGTTTAGATGGGAATCTTGGTCGGCATGGACCAGTTGGGCCGAAGGGCCTGTTTCTGTGCTGTATGTCTCTTTCCGACCCCCTCTCCACCCCGGGCTCACCACTGACCACTGACGTGCCGTGGAGAGGGACACAGTCTGGTGCACTTTGTATCTACCGCTCAGCTGGTGTATGGAAGGCAACTGTGATATTTGATTGACCCCTGGGAAGAGGTGTAAGTGTTGAATTTTTACACATCATGGTAATGTTTTTAATCATTTATCTGCACTTTTTAAAAAAAAACATGTAAGCAATCTTTAATTGTCAGAGAGTTTAAAAGCCTTTGACGATGGTCTGGAGATTAAAGGGGCGGGACCTCAGGCTGGGTCGGCTTGGATCCTTGGATCCCTGGGATTGGTTTATCCAGCCTTCTGTCGGTCTGGGCAGGAGCATCACACATGTGATGGGCCACCAACCATGGACCCACCAACACATCTCTCCTCTGCCCCTGATACAAGGAGGGATGGGAGTGGGAGGGGTGGAGGGCAGTGGGGGGTGGGGGGGGGGGTAAGTCTACCACTTCTGTGTTGTTGTAAACCTCCAGGGATTTGTCGGCCCAGAGTCTACAGAGATTATGGTAAAGCTTCACGATGCATCATCATGGAAAGGGTTAAGGGTGGGAGCGGGAGGGGCAGGGACACCATGGTCCGTGAACTGTTCATGGGGTTAAATTCAGTGGGTCCACAGCAGTTCAGGTCGGCATAACCCCGACTCAGTGCGAGGCAATATTAACATTAATACTTTTAAGAAAGGGTGAAAATTAGAAGCAGGATCAGGCCATTCGGCCCCTCTTGTCCGTTCTATCATTCAGTCCAATGGTGGCGGATCCTTTACCCCAGAGCCACCCTCCTGCACCATCCCATGTCCTCTGATTCCCTCCATATCCAAAAACATATCGATCCCTGTCTTGAGTACACCCTGTGTGTACACCCCATGACCCCGTGAGTACACCCCGTGAGTACACCCTGTGAGTCTGTGAGTACACCCCATGAGTACACCCCGTGAGTACACCCCATGAGTACACTCCATGACTCCGTGAGTACACACTGTGAATACACCCCGTGAGTACACACCATGAGTACACCCTGTGAGTACACACTGTGAGTACACCCCATGAGTACACACTGTGAGTACACACCGTGAGTACACACCGTGAGTACACCCTGTGAGTACACCCCATGAATACACCCTGTGAGTACACACTGTGAGTACACCCCATGAGTACACACTGTGAGTACACACCGTGAGTACACACCGTGAGTACACCCTGTGAGTACACCCCATGAATACACCCTGTGAATACACCCTGTGAGTACACCCCGTGAGTACACACAGTGAGTACACTCCATGACTCCGTGAGTACACACTGTGACTCCATGAGAACACCCCGTGAGAACACCCCGTGAGTACACTCCATGAGTACACACAGTGAGTACACTCCATGACTCCATGAGTAGACACTGTGACTCCGTGAGAACACTCAATGAGAATACCCCGTGAGTACACTCCGTGAGTACACCCCATGAGTACACCCTGTGAGAACACCCCGTGAGTACACACTGTGAGAACACCCCGTGAGTACACCCTGTGATTCCATGAGTATGGTCTGTGATGGAGCCCCCACAGCATCTTGGGTGGAGAATTCCAAATGTACACCCCGGCCCCTCTGGGTGAAGACGTTTCTTCTCATCTCCGGCCTTCTCTCCTTGTTTTAAAACTGTGGTCCCTTCTGGGACCTGGCACTGGAAACAAAGCTCTGCATCCATTGCTGTCAAGCCCCAAACCAGTAAGATCACCTCTCAATGCCAAAAAGGATGAAAAAGTTTGGATCCCCTGAGGTCAGGGTGTTGGGGTTGGGGTCAGACGTTGTTGGGTTCACACTACACTTCAGTACGGACCCGGGGAGAGAGAGCTCCAGAGGGAAGCTGTCCATCAAAGTTCGAGAGGCTAAGTCAAAAGAAGAAAGCATACGGCATGCTTGCCTTCATCGGTTGGGGCACTGAGTACAGGAGATGGGACGTTATGTTACAGTTGGACAAGGCGCTGGTGAGACTTCACATGGAGTATCTTGCGCAGTTCTGGTCACCAAACTCTAGAAAGGATGTGATTAAACTGGAGAGGGTGCAGAAATGATTCACATAGATGCTCCTGGGACTGAAGAGCTTGAGTTATAAGGAGAGGCTGGTTAGGCTGGGACTGTTTCCTCCGGAGTGAAGGAGGCTGAGGGGTGACCTTATCACAAGGCCACAAGACAAGGGAGCAGAAGTAACGACCCTTGCGGAACACCGCTGGTAACCGGCAGCCAACCAGAACAGGATCCCTTTATTCCCACCCTTTGCTTTCTGCCTGTCAGCCAATGCTCCACCCATTCTGATATCCTACCTGTAATTCCATGGGCTCTCATCTTATTAATCAGCCTCTTGTGCTGCACCTTGTCGAAGGCCTTTTGAAAATCTAAATACACAACATCCACAGCCTCTCCCTTATCCTTATCCTTAAAGAGGTTTATAAAATCATCAGGTGAATCGATAAGGCGGAGGGTCGCAGTTTTTTCCCCAGGGTAGGGGAGTCTAAAACTAGAGGGCATAGGTTTATGGTGAGAGGGGAAAGATTTAAAGGGGTCTGAGGGGCACGTTTTCCAGGGCGGTGGGTGTATGGAACGAGCTGCCAGCTGATGTGGTTGAGGTGGGTAAGTCGATGAGCTTCTGTGCGACTGCCTTGAGTCAATAGATTGGTCCATATTCAAGGACTCAGCAGGCAGCCTGGATATGTCACCACCGTCACGGACTTTATCAATAAAGGATTGTTTACCAACGAGGTCAATCGGATTGTTCCTATTCTGGAAACCGTGGACTTCACACCCAACTGAAGTCCAGGACTGCAGCGTTCAAATCAGGTGACCCGGACAGGAAATCGAGATACGACCTCCGTAAAGCTATCAGAGATGCCAAGAGGGAGTGCCAGTCCAAAACTGAGTCCCAGACCAGCCGTCAGTTGTGGCAAGGATTACACACTATAACAGGCTACAAGTCGAAGTCGGGCAGCATCGCCGACAACAGCGCGTCCCTTCGCGTTGAGCTAAACACATTCTATGTACATTTTGAACAGAAGGGGATCAGAATGTCACCACCCACCCCGACAGCCTCCAATGCACCAACCTGTGGTCACCGTTGAGGACGATCAGTCCTCTGGAGAGTGAACCCACAGAAAGCATCTGGCCCCGATGGTGTCCCTGGCCGTGTCCTTCGATCCTGCGCAGATCAGCTGGCGGGGGTATTTGCAGATATTTTTAACCTCTCCTTGCTTCAATCTGAGGTTCCCACCTGCTTTAAGAAGACCACTAGCACCCTGGTACCTAAGATAAACAAGGTAACGTGCCTTAATGACCACTGACCAGTGGTTCTGACATCCACTGTCATGAAGTGCTTCGAGAGGCTGGTCACGGCATGCATCAACTCCAGCCTCCCAGAAAACCTTGACCCACTGCAATTCGCCTACCGCTGAAACAGTTTGATGGCAGACGCCATCTCCCCGGCCCTATACTCGCCTCCTCTAGAGCGTCTGGACAGTAAAGACACTTACATTAGACTATTGTTTATTGCCCACAGCTCCACCTTCAATACCATAATTCCAACCAAACTCATCACAAACTCCTCAACTTGGGACAACACCTCCCTCTTCAACTGGATCCTTGACTTCCTGACCAACAGACCGCAATCAGTGAGGATAGGCAGCAACACCTCCGGCACGATTATTCTCAACACTGGTACCCCACAAGGCTGCGTCCTCAGCCCTCTTCTCTACTCCCTATACACTCATGACTGTGTGGCCAGATTCTGCTCTAACTCCACCTACAAGTTTGCAGATGATACCACCATTGTAGGCCGTATCTCAAACGGCGATGAGTCGGAGTACAGGAAGGAGATAGAGAGCTTAGTGACATGGTGTCATGACAACAACCTTTCCCTCAATGTCAACAAAACAAAAGAGCTGGTCATTGACTTCAGGAAAGGAGGCGGTGTACATGCTCCTGTCCACGTCAACGATGCTGAGGTCAAGAGGGTTGAGAGCTTCAAGTTCCTATAAGTGAATATCACCAATAGCCTGTCCTGGTCCAACCACGTAGACGCCACAGCCAAGAAAACTCACCAGCGCCTCTATGTCCTCAGGAGGCTAAAGAAATTCATCATTGACCCTCACCAACTTTTATCAATGGACCATAGAAAGCATCCGATGCATCATGGTTTGGTATGGCAACTGCTCTGCCTGAGACCGCAAGAAACTGCAGAGAATTGTGGGTGCAGCTCAGCGCATCACAGAAACCAGCCTCCCCTCCATGGACTGTTTCTCTACGTCTTATTGACTTGGTAAAACAGCCAGCATAATCAAAGACGCCACCCACCCGGGACATTCTCTCTTCTCCCCCCTCCCATCAGGCAGAAGGTAAAAAGCCTGAAAGCACATACCACCAGGCTCCAAGGACAGCTTCTATACAACTGTTATAAGACTCTTGAATTAACCTCTTGCACGATAAAATGGACTCTTGACCTTACAATCTACCTCGTTATGACCTTGCACCTTATTGTCTGCCTGCACTGCACTTTCTCTGTAACTGCAACACTTTATTCTGCATTCTGTTATTGTTTTCCCTTGTACTACCTCAATGCACTGTTGTAATTGAATGATCCGTATGGATGGCATGCAAAACAAAGTTTTTCTCTGTACCTCAGTACATGTGACAATAATAAACCAGTTACCAATTTACAATTACAACATTAAAAAGACATTTAGACAGTTACATGGATAGGAAAGGTTTAGAGGGATATGGGCCAAACACAGACAAATGGGACTAGCTCAGGCAGGCAACTTGGTCAGTATGGATGATTTGGGCTGAAGGGTCTGTTCTGTTGAATAGACTTTGACCATTCTTGATTGCTTTGTACTGGACAGAATCTTGGGAAAAGTTCCTCTGGGAAAAAGACAAATTAAAGAAGGAAAGAAACTAAAATAGTGGAGGCTCTTTTAAGTTTGTAACAAGAGAACACGTTCAACTATTCAGTGGGATCAGTCTGATCCAGAGAGTAATCACATTCAACTCTCTTCTGTCAATGTCTAATTTTGATCAATATTTTTCTACCAAGCACAAATTCACAGTTATCAGCTGTGTCATGTCCTGCTTTGTGTGTGTGTGTGCGTGTGTGTGCGCATGCATGTGTGTGTGTGTATGTGCGTGTGTGTGTGCGTGTGTGTGCGTGTGTGCGCGTGCGCATGCATGTGTGTGTGTGTATGTGTGTGTGTGTGCGTGTGTGTGTGTGCGTGTGTGTGCGCGTGCGCATGCATGTGTGTGTGTGTGTGTATGTGTGTGTGTGCGTGTGTGTGTGCGCTCGTGTGTGTGTGCGCGTGTGTGTGAGAAAGAGGGAGAGAGAGAGAGGGGAAGGAAGGGAGGGAGAGATAGTTGCGACTTTCTCCACCACTTGAGTAAGGAAATAATTCCCCTCTCCTGAATGGGCTGGAACCAAGAAGGAAAATGCTGATGAACATGTTTAGTGAACCGCTGTGTTCCCAAAAAAATTAACATTCCTATTTTCTTGAGTTTTAAATTGAAAGCTTTCCTGGTCCTGACCCTTCAAGCCCAGCCCAGTTACGGCTAATCCTCAGACTCATCTCCAATTTCCTGCACTCTCCCCACATCCTTTCACTCTCTCAACACCCAGAGATCGACAGAACTCTGCTTTGAATGAATTCAGTGACTGGACTCCATGACCTCAGGGGTAGAGGATTCCAAAGGTCCACCGCTGTCAGTGGAGAAATTTCTCCTCATCGCAGTTCAAAACGCTGACCCCATTATTCAGAGATCATGACCCCTAGTTCTAGACTCCTCTGCCAGGGGAAAACATCCGCCGGGCTCTGGAAGAACTTTGTAAGCTTCATTGAGATCTACTCCTATGTTTCTGAGCTGTAGGTTGTGTGCAACAAAGAGCTTAAACTCACTTAAAAGCAAAAGGTCTTTCTTGACACAAACCTTGGCCCTGTTTGCCCCTTGCTGTTGATCAGTGGGGTGAATCAGCAGTACCACAGTCCAACACTCAGTGGCAGTGTTGGCACAGGACTAACAGATTCCAACAGCCAGATGTAAGGAAAGTTGTGTAGAGTTAAATTCCAATAAGCTGTTAATGGGATGTTATTCCTGTTAATACTCCAACACATTTTTGATTCATATTTTTAATATGTTACAAAGTATTATAATCAATTTCCCAGTGAATACAGTAAATTTAGTGTGGGAAATCGGGTTATCGAGTTGCACAGCATAGAAACAGGCCCTTTGGCCCATCGTGTCTATGCTGATTGTCTGGTACCGAGGCAGTCACGGACACAAAGGCAGGAAAAGGTCCAAGTACAAAATGAAAGGAAATGCATTCAAAGAAGGTTAAATCAAGCAGAGACTGGGAGAGGCAGGAAGAGCAGGAGAAAGTGGCCAGTGTCTGTCACAGAAGGGGGAGAGTGAAAAGACGCTTGCAAAGAATTTTAAAATCAACTCAAAATGTTTGTACAGCTGAAGGAAGAGCCACGGGGAATCTTAAAGTGAGAAGTGGTCATGTTCAAGACCAGAGGAAGGACACGGGGAGTACATTGAATAATAGTTTTGCTTCATTGTAGAAGATAAGATTTCTTAATTAGTCACACGTAAGTCGAAACACACAGTGAAATGCACCTTTTGTGTAGAGTGTCCTGGGGGCAGCCCGCAAGTGTCGCCACACTTCCGGCGCCAACATAGCATGCCCACAACTTCCTAACCCGTACGTCTTTGGAATGTGAGAGGAAACCAGAGCACCCGGAGGAAACCCACGCAGACATGGGGAGAACGTACAAACTCCTTACAGACAGCGGCCGGAATTGAACCCGGGTCGCTGGCGCTGTAATAGTGTTACACTAACCACTACAGAGAGAATGCAAAACATCCCAAGGAATTCAAATTAGAAATCATGAACAGAAAATATTGAAACTCAGGATGACATAAGAACTAGGAGCAGGAGTCGACAATCTGACCTGTCGAACCTGCTCCGCCATTCAATAAGATCATGGCTGATCAGGCCATGGACTCAGCTCCACCTACCTGCCCCCACTATGCAAAAATCTATCTAACTGTGTCTTAAATATATTTAATGAGGTAGCCTCTACTGCTTTCCTGGGCAGAGAATTCCACAGATTCACTACTTTCTGGGAAAAGCAGTTTCTCCTCATCTCCCTCCTAAATCTATACCCCTGAATCTTGAGGCTATGTGCCCTCGTTCTAGTCTCGCCTACCAGTGGAAACAACCTTCCTGCATTTTACCTTATCGATCCCTTTCATAATTATATACAGTATGTTTCTATAAGATCCCCTCTCATTCTTCTGAATTCCAGCAAGTATAGTCCCAGGCAACTCAGGCTAAGCCCCTCATCTCTGGAATCAAGCTGGTGAACCTCCTCTGCATCACCTCCAAAGCCAGTACATCTTTTCTCAAGTAAGGAGACCAGAACTGCACGCAGTACTCCGGGTGTGGCCTCACCAGTACCCTGTACAGTTGCTGCATAATCTCCCTGCTCTTAACTTCAATCCCTCTGGCAATGAAGGCCAACGTTCCATTTGCCTTCTTGATAACCTGTTGCACCTGAAAACCAACCTTCTGTGATTCATGCACAAGTACTCCCAAGTCCCTCTGCATGACAGCGTGCTGTAATCTTCCAATATTTAAATAATTTGATCTTCTATTTTTCCTTCCAAAGTGGATGACCTTGCATTTACCAACATTGTACTCTATCTGTCAGACCTTTGCCCACTCATTTAACCTATCTATACCTCTCTGCAGACTCTCCATATCCTCTGCACAATTTGCTTTTCAACTCAATTTAGTGTCATCGGCAAACTTAGATAAGCTACACTCGGTCCTCGCTTCCAAATAGTTAATGTATATCGTGAACAGTTGCAGGCCCAGCACCAACCCCTGTGGCACCCCACTTTTGTGGCACATTTGGAAGTAGAAATAAGCGGGTAGATTATTATCTAGAAGGAGAGAAGATTGATAGTGCGGTAGTACAAAGGGACTTGGGGGTACTTATACAAGATACCTTAAAAGTTAACCACCAGGTTGGATCGGTGGTTAAGAAAGCGAATGCTATGTTGGCATTCATCTCGAGAGGTATAGTGTATAAAAGTAAGGAAGTGTTGATGAGGCTCTACGGGGCGCTAGTGAGGCCTCATTTGGAATACTGTGCGCAGTTTTGGGCCCCGCATCTTAGGAAGGATGTGCTGACGTTGGAGAGGGTTCAGAGGAGATTTACGAGAATGATTCCAGGAATGAAAGGGCTTAAGTACGATGAGCGTTTGTCGGCTCTTGGACTGTACTCGCTGGAGTACAGAAGGATGAGAGGGGACCTCGTAGCGACATTTAAAATGTTGACAGGTAAGGATAGAGTAGATGTGGCTAGGCTGTTTCCCTTGGTGGGCGTGTCCAGGACCAGAGGGCACAATCTTAGAATTAGAGGGTACAGTTTCAAGACAGAGATGAGGAGAAGTTTCTTTACCCAGAGGGTGGTGAAATTGTGGAACTCCTTGCCACGCACAGCAGTGGAGGCCAGATCAGTGGGGGTGTTCAAGGAGGAGATAGACAGATATCTAAATAGTCAGGGTATCAAGGGATATGGGGATAAGGCTGGCAAATGGGATTAGAATAGTTTTTTTTTTCTCTCTCTTTTTTTCCCACCCCATTTCTTTTTCCCTTTTCCTTGGAGCAGACTCGATGGGCCGAATGGCCTGCTTCTGCTCCCTTATCTTGTGATCTTGTGATCTTGTGACCACGGATTGCCAACCAGAGAAACACCCATTTATCCCAACTCTCTGCCTTCTATTGGTTAACCAATCCTCTATCCGTGCTAATACCTTACCCCCCAACTCCATGCATTTTTATCTTATGGATAAGCCTTTTATGCGGCAAATGTCTTCTGGAAATCCAAGTATACGACATCCACCTGTTCCCCTCTATCCACTGTGCTCATTATATCCTCAAAGACTCCAGTAAGTTTGTCAAACAGGACCTGCCCTTCCTGAATCCATGCTGTGTCTGCCTGATGGAACCACTGCTATCCAGATGTCTTGCTGTTTCTTCCTTAATGATAGCTTCAAGCATTTACCCAACTACAGACATTAAGCTAACTGGCCTATAGTTACCTGCCTTTTGCCTACATCCTTTTTTAAACATTGATGTGGTATTCGCTGTCTTCCAGTTTGCTGGGACCTGCCCAGAGTCCAGAGAATTTTGGTAAATTATGACAAACGCCTCTACTGTAACTTTCGCCATTTCTTTCAGTACCCTGGGATGCATCTGATCAGGACCAGGGGACCTGTCTACCTTTAGGCCCACTAGTTTGCTCATCACTACCTCTTTAGTGACAGTGATTGTATCGAGGTCCTCACCTCCCATCACATCCATAACATCTCTTTTTGGCATGTCAGACGTGTCCTCCACTGTGAAGACCGACACAAAATAGTTGTTCAAAGCCTCAGCCATTTCCACATTACCCAATATTACTGTCCCCTTCTCATCTTCCAAGGGACCTACGTTCACTTTAGCCACCCTTTCCCGCTTTATATAATTATAAAATCTTTTACTGCTTTTATATTTTGTGCTAGTTTACTTTCATAATCTATCTTCCCTTTCCTTATTGCTTGCCTAGTGGTCCTTAGACCACCTGCTTTTCTCCACGGATGCTGCCTGGCCTGCTGAGTTCCTCCAGCATCATCGTGTTTTTCATCTGGATTCCAGCATCTGCGGTCTTTTATTTCTCATCTTATTCTCATTAGTTAGTGCAACCCATTTACACTAATTACTTTTCTTCTTCCTCCTCACATTCTCAGCATTCCCCCCAGTCTACCACACACCCACACACCGGGCAAGTTAACCAAGCCTAAGGGATGTGGGAGGAAACCAGACCACCCGGGGGAAACCCACGTGGCCACAGGGGGAGCGTGCAAACTCCACACAGGCAGGATTGAAGTTTAAGGGAGACACGTGGGGCAAGTTTTTTTATACAGAGTGTGGTAGGTGTCTGGACTGGGCTGCTGAGGAAGTGCTAGAAACAGATACAGTGGTGGTGTATAAGAGGCTGTTAGACAGACACATGAGTATGCAGGGAGTGGAGGGATACGGATCATGTGCAGGCAGAAGAAATTTAATTTGGCATCGTGTCACCAGAATCGTAGGCCGAAGGACCTGTTCTGTTCTATGTTCTAACCCCAGTCTTTAAAGTCAGGGCCCCCTTCAATAGCACACATCCTTCTCTTAGCACAGGTCTCTCACCTTATGGATGTCTCAGGCATGGATCTACGTGGACCATGGTGGTCAGTTTACATGAAGGTTTCATTGGTATTTAAACCACACTCGATGCTCTGACCCACCATGTGTCCAGTCGTGGGGAGGACAGAACGAGGTTCTGAGCCCGATGGATGTTGCAAGGAAAAGGTTTCTGGGGGGTGGACAGCTCTCTGAGCAAGTTCCTACCCCTTCTGAGTGGGAATGTGAGGCACTCACGCTCATGACCGAGGAGGACGTGGGACACTGGCGGTCAGGTGGCCAAGAGCAAGTGGTGAGACGGATCAAGAAACCAGTCACAGCCAGATGTGTTCCAGTGGTTCAATAAGAAGGAGCCAGCACTAGAGGCAGATGCTCGGGAAAGGGTTGTAGCAACGATTGGTTAATAACTGATGCTAACGGACAGATGAGGAACTGTAGACTGAGGAGCGGCTGCTCACTGGGAGGGTGTCAGCAGTTCAGGTGGGAGCTCTGTGAACGCGCACAGTGATCCTTACCATCCCTGTAGTAAAGTCTCTTCACACAGCAGCAAAGAGGTGGCAGGGAACTCTCGTGAGGATGTACAGTGTAAGGGGTGGTACTGACCCGGGAAAGACATGAGTGTAGCCAACGTGCTGAGCCAAGCCTTGACTCCAGAACATAGGGAACGTTGAGGATACTGAGCTCTAGATAAGCACTGTGGTAAGATGCGTTCCTGTCTCTCAGCCACTGACACAGGAGGTCGCAGAGGCTACAGACAGGGTGGGAGATGCAGAGACTGAGGGGGGGGTGGGGGTGATTCACTCCGGATGGAAGGAGACACAATGTGAGATTAAGCCTGACCTCAAACCAGACTTGCGCATGAGTGGCGAGCTGGGTTCTCCAGGTGATCCAATCTACAGAGTCCTCCCTGCAGACTCGGGCTGCTTCAGCTCTTATATTCGTGGCTGCGGAACTCAGTGTAGATGATTGCCCCACTCTTACTTCCCTCTCGCTCTCCCCTCACTCCCTCCTCACTCTCCCCTCAATCTCTCCTCAATCTCCCCTCACTCTCCCTCCTCACTCTCCCTCCTCACACTCCCTCTCACTCCCCCTCACACTCCTTCTCAATCCCCCTCACTGTCTCCTCACTCTCCCCTCACTCCTTCCTCACTCCCTCCTCACTCTCCCCTCACTCCCCCCCATTCCCCCTGAGTCCTGATGAAGGATCTCAACCCAAAATGTCGACTATCCATTTCCCTCCACAGATGCTGCCTGACCCGCTGAGTTCCTCCTGCATTTTGTGTGTTGCTCCAGATTCCAGCATCTGCAGAATCTCCTGTGTAAACAATTGCTGCCTTTGTTATTGCCCTACCAAGGAAATGATGTGCTGAGAACTAAACGTGGCATTCTTAGAAAGGAAACACACAGCACGGTCAACAGGAAAATGCCACGACACAGCGCGACGATAACAATGCCACAATTTTGCCACCTCCTTCCTTCAAGGAGCCATGTTGCTGCATTGATGGCGCAGGGAGTCATCAAGAATGTCCATGAACATTTCCTGTCTCACAGATCCGTAACCAGGCAGCTCCTATTCCATGACATCTTCAGGGAAACAGGGAAGAAAATGAAGACACAGGAGACTGCGGATGCTGAAATCTGGAGCAACAAACAGTCTGCTGGAGGAAAACAGCAGGTCGAGCAGCATCTGTGGGAGGTAAGGAATTATCACCATTTCCAGTTGAAGTCCTGGCTCCTGATGCAGGCTTTTGACCGAAAACGCTGATAATTCCTTTCCCCCCACAGATGCTGCTCAACCTGCTGAGTTCCTCCAGCAGATTATTTGTTGAGGCAAGATTAACTGTGTGAATCATCCCTGTGGTTAATTGTCAGCGTGGGTGTGTCTGAACAAGGAGACAAGACACAAGAGGTGACTGGTCACTGCACTGAACTTCAGAGGGATAAAACATTGAACAGTAGTACAGGAACAGGCCCTTTGGTCCACAACGTTGTGCCAAACTAATTAACTTAGTAATTAAATCCCCAACTAAACTGATCCCTTCTGCCTACACAATATCCACATCCCTCACATTCATGAGCCTATCTAAGATCCTCTTAAACGCCCCTATCGTATCTGCCTCCACCACCACCCCGGCAGTGCATTCCAGACACCCACCACTCTCTGTAAAAAAGCTGCCCCACACATCCCCTTTGAATTTACCCCCCCCCCACCTTAAATGCATGCCCTCTGGCATATTACAGATAGTCGCCCCTAACTCCTCAATGTTCATGCGTATGGTAGCCCAGTTGCTATAATAGTTATCCTGAGGTCTCGGTAATTGACCTGGAGATAAAAATTTCAATCTCACGATGCAGCTGTGAACTTAGATGCAAATAATTAAATACATTATGTAATGAGAGGCGATAGTCTGTGGTGATCGCCAGGAAACTGCTGCGTCATTGTGAAAAACCACTTGCACCACTGAATCGAGTCCTGATGAATGGTCTTGACCTGAAACGTCAACTGTCCTCTCCTTTCCTTTGACCCATCCCCTGGTGGATCTGTTCTCCCCTCCCCCACACCTGCCTATCAGCATCTCTTACCTGTATCTACCTATCACCACCCTGTGCCCACCCCACCTCCCCTCTTATGTCCACCTATCACTGCTCTGCTTTTCCCTCCTACATATTGGGCTTCCCCTTTTCCTATCTTCAGTCCTGAAGAAGGGTCCTGTCCCAAAACGTTGACCACCTGCTTTTCTCCACGGATGCTGCCTGGCCTGCTGAGTTCCTCCAGCATCACTGTGTTTTTCATCTAGATTCCAGCATCTGCAGTCCTTTGTTTCACAACCTCGAGGTAGAGTCCGTGTTGCTGCAGAGAGAGGTCAAGAGCATGAACGCGCCGACGCATGGCACTGAGTGTGGAACTGGGATGCAGAGAGAACCGTGCCTCATGAGACACAGGATTGTTGGCACATGTCTGTGATCCAGGGAGGGTCTGAACTGTAGAGGGAACAATTTCAGTTGGAATCCAGGTGGGACGAGCTGAAGCCGGGCAATAAATGCTGGTCTTACCGGGGATTCCCATTTCAAATTAAATTTAAAAAATATTAATTGTATTTCATCTGGAGTTGTAACTTTCAGCGCCTGTATCTCCCGTGCTCGCATCTTCCTTTATCTAAACCGTTCAGTGAAGCCAGAACCGGACCCCGGGAGGTTACAATGGAAACCTGACACCCCCGCCCCCCCCTCATCCCGGACCCGGACCCCCTCCCTCACCCCGGACCCCCTCCCGCCCAACACCGGGAGCCGGGACCCTCCGGAGTCGGTCCGATCCGCGACCCGAGGAGGGTCCCGGGACCCCCGAGAGAGGCGCCCGGAGCTCCGGCGGCCCGGGAGAACGACCAGTGGCAACGGGCAGCGTGTCCCAGCCCCGGGATACGGGAAAGGGGCGGGGCGGGCTCGGGGCGAGACCACGCCCCCAGCGCCAGCGACCAATCCGATGTTTCCGCCCCGCCACAAGCCACGCCCCCAGCTCACTGTCCAATTTAGTCTCTCGGCCCCGCCTTTAGCAACAGCCGCGCCCCCAGTTCAAGGCCCCGCCCTTAGCTACAGGCCCCGCCCCTGACAGAACACGCCCCCAGTTCAAGGCCCCGCCCTTAGCTACAGGCCCCACCCCTGGCAGGACACCGCCCCCCCCCCCCAGCTCAAGGCCCCGCCCTTAGCTACAGGCCCCACCCCTGGCAGGACACCGCCCCCCCCAGCTCAAGGCCCCGCCCTTAGCAACAGGCCCCGCCTGCTGCCACAAGCTCCGCCCCAGACCCCACCCTATGCAAAAGGCTCTGCACCCACCTCCATGCCTCACCCTTAGCAACAGGACCTGCCCCTGGCAGACCACGCCCCCAGATCAAGGCCACACCCCCCAGTCAGAAGCCCCACCCCCACGTCTGGTCACTGCCCTTAGCAACAGGCCCCGCCCCTGGCAGGCCACACCCCCAGCTCAGGGCTCCGCCCCAGCCACAGGCCCCACCCCCATGTCCAGGCACTGCCCTTAGCAACAGGCTCCGCCACCCAGCCATAGGTCCTGCCCTGAACAAGAAAACCTGCCCCCAGCCCCAGGCCCCGCCCCCCAGTCCGCAGCGAGCAGTGTCGGACGCCCGGCTCACCGCTGTAGATATGGTCACCCTGCTGCCTGTTCTCCTCATGTTGCTGAGCCCGGTTACGGGTAATTCTTCACCCCGGCTCAAACTGGACCTGAGCGGTGAGTGTCGGCGGCCGTGAGTCCGGGTGTCGGGGGGTGGCAGCGAGGTCCCGGGTGACGAAGGTGATCAACTAAGGATAGGGCAGTGGATGTTGTCTACATGGACTCTGGTAAAGCATTTGACAAGGTCCCTTATGGTAGGCTGGCCCAGAAGGTTAAGTCACATGGGATCCATGATGAGTTAGTAAACTGGATACAAAATTGGCTTGGTCAAGTAAGACAGAAGTTAGTAATGGGAGGGATGTTTCTCTGACTGGTGGTCTGTGGTGAGTGGTGTTCTGTTAGGATCAGTGCTGGGACCCTGTTGTAACATATAAATGATTTGGATGAAAACATAGGAGTAAATTATCAGACCACACGAAAATGGTGGAATTGTGGATAATGAATAAGATTGTCAAAGAATACAGCAGGATATAGATTGGACGGAAATTTAGGCAGGGAAATGGTAGATGGAGTTTAAAATGGACAAGTGTGAGGTGTTATATTTTAGGAGGTCAAATGCAAGAGGAAGGTACAAAGTGATTGGCAGTACCCTTTGGAGCATTAAGGGATTTTGGGGTGCAAGTTCATAGCTCATTGAAAGTGGCAACAAAGAGGATAGGGGTGAAGAAGGCATACAACATGTTTGCCTTAATCAGTCAGGGAATTGAGTGTAAAAGTTGCAAAGTCACGTTGCAGCTGTATAAAACTTCAGTTAGGCTGCATCTGGAGCATTGTGTGCAGTTCTGGGTGCCATATTACAGGAAGAATGTGGAGGCTTTGTGGGGGGGGGGGGGGGAGTACAGAAAAGGGTCATCAGCATGTTGCCTGGATTAGACAGTATCCACTATAAGGAGAGGTTGGACAAACCTGAATTGTCTCTGGAGCTTTGGAGGCTGAGGGGCAATCTGATAGAAGTTTATAAAATTATGAGAGGCCTCGGTAGAGTAAATAGAGTCTTTTTTCTAGTGTGGAAATGTCAAATAGTAGAGGGCATACGTTTAAGGCGAAGGGGGGGGCACAGAGTGTGATAGGTGCCTGGAATGTACTGCCCATGAAGGAGGTGGAAGCAGATATGATAGCAACGTGTAAGAGGTATTTAGTCAGGCACGTGAACAGGCAGGGAATAGAGGGATGCGGACCGTGTGCAGGCAGATGGGACTAGTTGGATTGGCATCATGGTTGGTGCAGGCATGGACCAAAAGGCCTGTTCCTGTGTTGTACTGTTTTTTATGTTCTATGCCAGTGCAAACTTCTTCCATGTTAGTCAGTCATAAAAATCGTTTTCCCCTGTATTCTGACAGATGAAACAAAAGACCGGGCTGTGTTTAAGCAAGCTGAAGAATTTGCCACCACTCTCCGTGTCGGAAGCACGGTTTACATTGGTGGAAATGGAATTTTTTATCAAATAAACTTTGATGACTCTCCCACACCAGTAACGGTACAGTAGAATCAACTTGTTTCTGCAATTTTTCGGGTCCAATCTCACCAGAGCTCATTAGAATGAAAAAGATCTCCTCTCTCATATATTCCATTGACTTTTCAATAAGGGATTTTTTGGTTTCTTGATAGTTCATTCTTCCTGTATCTTTTTTTTGTTTATACTTTGCTGCTTTTAAATTCTTGGAACTTGACTGGGGGAGGCTGTTTGCAGGTAAAGGGATGTCTGGCAAGTGGGAGACTTTCAAAAGTGCGAAAGGAAGGGTTCAGGGCCAGCGTGCTCCTGTTAGAGTGAAAGGCAGGGCTGGCAGAATTAGGGAATGCTGGCTGATGAGAGATATTGAGGCTCTGGTCAAGAAAAAGGAGGTAGATGTCAGGTATAGACAGCTGGGATCAAGTATTAAGGATGAAGGAGAACACTTCAAGTTCAAGTTTAAGTTTATTGTCATCTGCATATATACCCAGGGTATAAATGCCATTAAAGTTAGCTTTTTGCAGCAGCAGCACGGTACATTAAAAACATGACAAACATAAGTTAATATGGACTTAAATTAACATAAATTATACATAACTTACACGACAAAATTAACTAAATAAACATAGTAACATTAGTGCAAGTTCAGAGGAAAAACATATAGTCTGAGGTAGTGTTAGGGTTTTACAGGTGGGTTCAAGAACCTGGGGAAGAAGCTGTTGTTGAATCTTGAGGTGTGGGTCTTCAGGCTCCTGACGGCAACATCAAGAAGGAGGCATGGCCTGGATAATGGGGGGTCCGCAATGACAGATGTTGCCTCGATGGTGGGGAGAACTGTACCCGTGATGGAACTGGCTGTGACTATCTCTCTCTGTAGTGTCTTGCGAAGGAAGGAACTGAAGAAGGAAATTAGGAGAACAGAAAGGGACATGAGATAATGGTGGCAGATAAGGTAAAGGCGAGTCTTAGAAGATTCTGTAAGTATATTAAGAGCAAAAGGGTGACTATGGAGAGAATAGGTCCCCTGAAGGATCAGTGTGGTAACCCATCTGTGGAGTCATGGGAGATGGGGGAGACCTTGTCTGTATTTACAGTGGAGAAGAACATAGAAGCTAGTGAGACACAAGAAAAAGCAGATACTGGAATCTGGAGCAACAAATAATCTGCTGGAGGAACTCAGTGGGTCGAGAGGCATCTGTTGGGGGGAAAAGAATTCTCGATATTTCGGGTCAAAAGCCTGCATCAGGACCGAGAGGGGAGATGGCCGGTATGAAGAGGAGAGGGGGAGTGGTGAGACAGGAGCCCGATGTGATTGGTGGACTGGGGGGAGGGGTGGGGGTGGGAAGATGATGTTCTTGAAATCCTGAACTGGAGTGGTAACAGGAATGGATGGTCCTCTGTCTCAGAGACAGATCTGTACAGCACAGAACATCTCATAATGATGGGGTAAAATCAGCTCTGTCACCTGTTGTACTAATGGGTATTGTTCAGCAGTTGTCATGGTTCCTGTCTCTTCACCCTACAGATCAATGTGCCTGGTGAATCTAAACAATGCCAAGGGGACAACACGGTGAGTTCTGCTCTGGAATCACTTTCAGTCTATTCATTTGTTTAAACTCTGCAGGGAAGAAATATCCCAGCACAAGACTCAAAGATGATCCTGACATCAAGCGTTTCTACAACCCTTCTGTAGTTGTTTTCTTGAGTGTTTATTTGTAATTGAACCTTCTCCTTGGCACCAAACCAGCTTCCAAAGGGAGCCAACAGTTTTAAAACATTGCTGAACTGTGATGTGGTTCCTGGAATTTCCTTTCCCGGTGATCCTGTGTTGCTAAGCCAGTTATTGATTGGTTGTTTTAATTATAACTCTGGACCTCAGATACAAATCCATCAAGTTATGTGAGCTACAATCTCAGCACTGAGGACAGGGTCTTACCTGCCAAAGTCCTGCAGCGTTGCTCCCTCTGGAGATTCTGATGTTGGTGGAGGACACGCTGTGTAGGACTGGTGGCCACGTCTGTCTCCAGAGCTTTCTCAGTGCCCAGAGACTCTGCAACATTAGACCTTCAGCTCATTGGTTTGGGTAGGATGTTACATCTGTTCCCTCCAGAGTCCCTCTGAAATACCAGGCTGCATCTCCAGCAACCCTCTCCACCCGTTAGTGAGGTGGTTCCTCCTTCTCCTGATGCCTGACGGCCAAGGAGATGGTGTCAGCATTCTACAGAGAGAGACCTCATCTCCACCCCAAACACTGCTCGAGCCTCAGCCTATCCCCAGCCCTCGCTCCTCTTGGAGTTGGAGTTGGTCATGGAGCTGTGATGTTTAGCCTTTTCATGTATCGGAAACACATTGTGAACGATGTCTCTTTCACTGGGTATCAGGAGCATGGTTTCTTTGAGTGAGTGAGTGTTTAAACATACAAATCCTTTATTTTCCAGGGTCCCTGTGGGAATTATATTATGATCTTGCACAAGTTCAATAAAGCTCACTTATTTCTGTGCGGAACCAATTGGATGAGCCCACAGTGTTGGCTGCTTGTAAGTAACTGTGGACAAATTTTGTAACGTATTCACTCGAATCGTGCCTTTCACCGTAAAGATTGGGGGAGGCAGAGGGAAACAAGAGCAGGAGCAATTTTAACCTTGTCTGGTGGTGTGCAGCGGCCGATACTGGACCACCTGCCTGCTGTGTGCATCTCCCTGGAGGTCAGAGTGCCCAATGGACGGCTACCCAAATCTAATTTGTTCTACACAGTCTCCTGGAGTCAGGGTGAACCTCCCCAGTGACACCCCCCTCTGGTAAAGAGAATTCCAGATTCACAGCCCTCTGCGAGAAGAAGTTCTCCATTTACCATCCTGGTCAGAGACCCTGCAGCATTAATTTCACAGAATCACAAAGGCTGCAGCATGGAAGGAGGCCATTTGGCCCATTGAGTCCAAAGCTCCCATCTGCATTTCATGAGTAATCTTTTCCTCTTAGCTCCATTACAAAAGATAAAAACATTAATTTTAAAAGATAAAACCTCTAACCAATTTTATTTTACAGTCTAAAAATAAATTCAAGGCATTTCTCAATGAAAATAACCTTGTCGTGGGACCAGGTGTCTGCCCAAAAACTCCACAACAAGGCTTTGCTTCATTGGTTGTCGGTAGGTCCTCCTGCAGTTTCAATTCACATTACGTTGGAGGTCCAGGACCAGTTCACTCAGTGTGTGTGCACTTTTACCTCTCTTTACAGAGGAAAGACTCTATTCTACAGCATCTGATGGAGACAAAATGCGCCTGACAGGTTACAGGAAGGGTGATGACCCCTCACGGTTAAAGTCTGAGGAGAAATGGATGAAAGGTAAGTGTGACATTCCCTTCTCCCGCTCGTCCTGCATAGATCTCTTCCCTACAAACTCTTCACTGTGTGATGTGAAATATTTATTTTCTATCACTTTCTCCCTTGAATCCCTCCTCTTAGAAATCACCGTGACCGTGTCCACAAGTGTCACCAGTTGTGGCCCAGGGTCTGAAATTTCCCCTCCATGGAGCCCACAGCCAATAGAACACCCAACCCCTTCCACCCTGTTACCCTATTGGCTGAGGTCAGGTCTCTCAGCACGAACTGGAAATGGAACCTCCTGTCCCTCAGTAACACACCAGATAATGCACTTACCCCCATGTTGCAGAAAGGATCGTCATGGTATCACAGTCATGCATTTTGAATCTCTACCCATATTTTTAACAATGGCTCTAGCCACTAGCTGATGATTACCTCATTCCTTTTATCAGTAATAATGGACTGAAGACCCCACACATATCAGAAGATAGAGAACTGGCTCAGCATCGCACCCATTTTGGCATACAACAAACACAAGGCTCAGTGATGACCTAAGGCCTTACACCTTGGGATGCCTCACATGCATCTGACCCTGCCTTGGGTCCTGTCATTTTGCAGGCATTCCTGATGGCTACCTATAAGAGCCACCAATTTCCTTACACAAGTCCGGGAGGGACCCAGTGCTCGTTTACGGCTCTCACCGCGACTGGACGGCACTGAGTGGAGCAGGGGCCAGGGGTCTTCATCAGCTACAGCGTCTCCCAACTAAAGGGGCCAGGGGAAGCAGGGACACTCCCCCAACTACCTGACCAGTTACCTGTAATCCCGCTTCCTTCCCTTCAGATCCCAGGTTTGTGGGAATGTCTCCAGTGGATGACCTGATTTACGTGTTCTTCAGAGAAAAGAATGCACGGGAGAACCCAGATGTTGACCCATGGATTTCACGGATAGCCCGAGTGTGTAAGGTGGGTGTGTCCCATGGGCTGTGACCAGATTTGTTGCTGCTTCCAGTTGGATTGTTATCCCATCATGGGGAAGCTACCCTCCCCCTACTCCTCCCCCCCCCCCCCCCCGCCATGTTTCTCTGGGAGGTGAGCGGACGGCACAGTTGGTCACCAAGGGTCTGTTGCCCCCTTGGTACAAGCTGCAGGTCCAGAGCCCAGTGTTGAGGAGGGTTCATCCCCCTGCCCAGGGACACTGCTGATGTCGCAGGTTGTCCCTCGTTTTCTGATTGAAACCACGCAGATGATTCACTGTATTTCTATAAAGGTTGAATGTATTTAAATCCATCTCTTTGACCCCAGACCTGTTCCAGTCTTCTTGCTCTTCACAGCCTTCTGCACCCCTCAACCTGATGTGGGGTTTTAACCCGAAACATTGATGTATACCTTTTGCCTCGACGGATGCTGCATGATCCATGAATTCTTCCAGCATCTGTTTTTCATAAACCCCAACTCAGTCTGAGTTACTCGATGATTGGGAGTATTAACCCTGACCAACATTCTTGCTTTAACCTCCTGGCATCACAACCACTTGTAGAACCATCTTCCTTACTGACATCAACCAAGCCAGCAAGAACGGAGCCCAGAAAGTCCCATTGCCTAAGCTTGCTAAACCAATAGGCAACTGGTAACTTAACTCCACCTACAACTTCCCTTGTCTCAGCCCCAAGCTCAGGAGTGTATAGCTGAAACCTCTTTGTCCTCCTTCAAGTTAGTCCTTCGAATCTCTGAACGCTTTTGTTACGCAACTTTATGCCATTAAAAGCTGCAGTTCAAACGACATCATTGTTGCTGGTCATCAAAAAGGCTGCAGATGCTGGAAATCTGAAATAAAAACAGAAAATGCTGGAAATACTCAGCAGGTCAGGCAGCACCGATGGAGAGAGAACAGGCAGGTTACCCAGAGCTGGAGAATTTGATATTGAGTCCGAGTCGGGTAACTCCCTTTTACTGCCTGTATCAGACCTGGCCACTTCTGCTGTAAGTTAGTCTTCTGTGAGTTTATCTCCACATATTGCTGTGGAACACCGTGCCTCATCATAAGACTCTTACCCGCAGTCTCGATCAATACTTTGTATTTGCTCAGTGTAGTCACCCCAGGGTTTAAGGTGGTTCACCATGTTCAGTCATTGTGACCACAGGTTCTAGGCACGTGACAGTAGGCAACTTTCCATTTCCACTGTTCATGAGTTAGCTGTGCATGTGATGGGAGGTTACAGGTTCCGATCTCTTCACAGAATGACCAAGGTGGATCCAGACAACGACTGCTGACTAAGTGGACAACCTTCCTGAAAGCCCGACTGCTCTGCAGCAACCCTGTTGACAACGTCCATTTTAACAGGATTGAAGATGCCTTTATTTACAAGTTTCCCCATGACAGTGAAGCGAGAGTGTATGGAGTTTTTAGCAGCAGTTGGTGAGTCCACAGGAGCTGCAGAACATGTTGAACATACTGTGACAGCAAATTTAAAGCCGTTCCATTAAAGCCCGAGCTACCCCGATACGGTGCAAAGTGATGTAGGCACTACCGTCCCCGCGCTCTCTGTCCAGAGTCGAATCCCTATTCTGGACAAACTTGGAATTGCTTCTCTTTTCCCAGTAATGAGGGTCGGGAAAATTTTTTAAGAAGTCACAAGAAGATCTGGATGTTACACTGTAATGTTAATCAGATCCAACACTGTAATATCCAAACCTACACTGTAAAATTAATCTGACTGTGATCTACATTCAGGATATAAAAGCAAAAAATTAAGGCACTCTTAAATTGTTCATTTAGGGCAGAAGACAATTTATCCAAGATCAGTAGGAGAGATGCTTTGGATTTCATTGCTGTACAGATGAAGCAACACAGTTGATTCTATTTCTATCCCTCACCGAACATCTATCTAATATCGTGCCTTTTTCAGGAAAGGAGCAGCTGTTTGCGTGTACTCCATGAAGGAAATCAGTGGAGTGTTTGGACGTTCTGCCTTTAAGGATTACAAGGGCAGTATTCCCACTAACCCCAGACCTGGCACGGTGAGCAACTGCTGATTGGATGTTTAACTTTAGTGAATACAGGATAATTATCCCATGAAAGCTGGGCTTAAATTATTTCTATTATAGCAGTCACACTGTCATGGTGTTGCACGTGAGGAGTGTAGTGGGAAGAACTGGACCGGTGCGTGTGGATGTCAGTCAGTAACTGCGCTAAATCCCTCTTTGATTCACATTTAATGTTAGCGTTTATGATTAAGGATCAAAACCTGCAGAAGTTTGAGCAGGAGGGAAGTAGAGGTGGTTGGAGTCTGGGGTGAGCTGCAGTACAATGGGAGGAGCTGGTAGATGCAACACTGGGGACACAGTTCCACATGGTAGGTGGGTATAATGACAGAGCAACATGTTTACATAGAGAGTCATCGTTGTAAATGTTCACATGGCAATTTATAATGTGACTAAAGTAAGTGAAGGGTATGCAAAGTTTAATGGCTTCCACCTTGAGATGACTGGATCCCACCTTGCATAGGATTACATGGGATGCAGAAATAGGCCATCCCAGCACTTAAGCTCCACTGGAGCTTCCTCACCTCATTTCCCATGAAAATCTGTATGTGGGACTCTAGTCCTTTCTCCCCCATATCCCTCCCCAGCTTTATAATAAATGCATTGAGTCATAAGGAGGGACTGGATTAGCTGAGACTGTTTTCCCTGGAGCGAAGGAGGCTGAGGGATGACCTTATAAAGGTTTATAAAATTATAAGAGGCATAGATAGGGTAGATAGTCTCAGTCTATTTCACAGGGTAGGGAAGGCTAGAACTAAAGGGCATAAATTTAAGGTGAGAGGGGAAAGATTTAAAGCAGATCTGAGGGGCAGGTTTTTCACACAGACGGTTCTGGGTATATGGAACAAGCTGCCAGAGGAAGTGGTAGAGACAAGTGCAGTTCGAATGTTGAAAGAAAACATTTGGCTAGGTACATGGATAGGAAAGATTTAGAGAGATATGAGTTAAATGCAGGCAAATAGGACTAGCTTAGATGGGCATCTTGGTCGGCATGGATGAGTTGGGACAAAGGGTCTGTTTCCACACTGTATAACTATGAATCTATGAATTCAATGCATCGATACTGTCAGCTAAGCCCCTCTGTGGGAGAGAGTTCCACATTCTTGCTGTCCTTTGGGTAAAGAAGGTTCTTCTGAATCCCCTCTTGAATTTCCTGGTGTCTCCCTTGTGTTGACGACCTCTGGTCCACGCTCTTCCCCACAAGTGGGATCCTTCTCTTCCTGTTCGCTCTGTCAAAACCTGCAATCAATTAATGGACCTCAAACACGTCACCCCCACACCCTTCATTTCCTGGAGAAAAGAAATTCACTTTTACACCTCTTTTAATGTAAAACGGAGCACTATCCACAACATCTCCACTTTCTCCTCACACAGACATTGTGTAAACACAAGAGAGAGCAAAGAATCATCCGTTACACAGAACATCAGTCTCTTCTGCTGATCTGCAACTTTCAGCTTGACCTGAGGTACCTGAATCACAGCTTGTTAGACGGTCCTCTGCAAAGACTGGTCTGGATTATAGATTCAAATATTACAGACCAAATGTTTAATTAATTCACACTGTCAAATCCCAATTTCCAAAGGTTAAAGCACAGGGTGTATCATCACGACATCTAGTCTCCATACAATCAAAATGACCAAAGAACAAACTTTGGTGATTGTTTCTTTCAGCTTTTCCAGATGCCCATCTGTCAACCTTCTTCATGGTCACTTCTCTCCCCATTGGCTTTATTGGTCATTTACATATTTACATTAACAATCTGTTCCAAACAAAACCTTTTGACTCGATCTCAATCTTTTTCCATCACCACCTCTTCACTTAATATTTTAGATTGATGAGGGACTCTCTGACCTGCACCTTTGACACTGAAGCCCATTGAACTGGTAAATAACTTGCTTCCTGTTATTGTTCCCTCATCATTGCAGTGTGTCAGTAACACAAAGGTTCTTCCGGATCAAGTACTCGCTGTTGTGGAGGATTATCCTGAAATGGAGTCTTGGATCCATCCCATCGGAAGAAATCCCCTCGTGATCAATTATCAGAATCGCTTCAAGAAAATAGTCGTGGATTCCGTTGTTGGCCCCAGTGGAGATGTGTCCCGTGTCCTATACATGGCGACAGGTAGGTGCTGATAGCCAGCAGTTGTTCTGCAAGTGCCTGATTTGCTGTTGTAGATCATTGTAGTCCAACGTGTTGACTGTCAATGGTACAAAGGAACTGTATAAGTTCATTCAGCCCATCATTCCAATGCTGGCTCTTTGGTGGAGCAACCAAATTAATCCCTGGAAGCTCCTTTTTCTCCTCAGATCTGGATTTTTTTTCTCTCCAATAATAGGGATACAGTTTCACCATGGTAGGTGGGTATGATGACAGAGCAACATGTTTACATAGAGTTACCATTGTAAATGTTCACATGGCAATTTATAATGTGATTAAAATAAGTGAAGGGGACGTAAGGGACAATGGCTCCCACCTTGAGATGACTGGATCCTACTTATGTAGGATTACATGGGATGTACAGTACAGCAACAGGCCATTCAGCCCACCCAGTCCATCCCAGCACATAAGCTCCACACAAGCTTCCTCACCTCATTTCCCATCTAACTCTCAATGTTACAACTGAAACTGCTTCCAGCTTGCTTTCAGTAGATGTGTGAGAGAGTTTGCTAATGCTTCAGATGTTTTCCTGAATGACCCTGTGGGTAAATCACAACTCACCGCACCTTTCCCTGCAAATTGGTCTGGTTGAAATACTGGTGCCCCTGTCGTGGTGTTTACCATCTCTTTACCCCACCCCTCCCCAACATCTGCCTCTTGGGTCCATAAAGTGGGTAAACCCCTTGCTGGAATATTTGGGCTTGACTAACGTGCAAAGAGACTTGTCAATAAATAGTTAAAATCCAATTGATCCAAAGTGGGAGTTAATCAGCTGATGATTCAGTTGTAGTGAATGTGACCCACTCTGATGTCAGTGTCTGGATCCATTGATTTCTCCATCTGTATCAGCTGTAGAACGAATTTGTGCAGGGAGAACAGGTGGCTTTCTGAGGTAAATCCCTGCAAGGCAGCATTGTAAATGAAGATTTTACATCTATTTAGCACCCTTCACATCATAAAATATTTGATTGTCACTGTGGTACATTCCAAGTCTACTGAAGGTTGCAAGTTAAACTCTGGAATTTGGTTCCTTTGCCTTCAACGACACCACACTTCGGAGAGTACAAAGTACAATGACTACTGCATCAGTCATTCAGCGGTTTGGGACAAAGTGCCACCACCTGCAGTAGTAAATTACCTTCTGGCTTCACAAAATTACTGGGCAGGAATCCTGTGCCAGTGATGTCAAATGTCCCAACATGAGCAATGTGAATTCCTATTGTTCTGAACTCTTGGGGATGAATTTTGTTCCCACAGGAGACGGTAAAGTCCAGAAGGTTCTTGACACTGGTCACTCAGGCTTCATCATAGCAGAGCTTACACTTTCAAAGGAACCTGCGTCGATCCTATCAATGTCCCTTGACTATGAGAGGGTAAGTGCCTGTGTGTCGCTGGAGGAGCACACGGTATCCTGGGGTACAATGGGGGATTTCTGGGACCTGTGGGTGCCACAGGGGCTCAAGTGTGTTCTGGACAGAGGTGACTGTGTTATAATATGAAACTATTGACTGTAAATACTGTGAGTATTGTAATACTGTAGTATTGTAATAATGTGATGCTCTAATCACTGAATAAATGTCTTTTGGAAAAGGAAATAAAAGGAAAGTGCAAAGGTCAATGGTCATCCCCTGACCTGGAAATGATAACCATTGACCAGAAATATTTCCCAGTACTTAATATTCATACAAAAACATTAAAAATAATAATTAAAAAAATAAGGTTATTGAAAATGCTTTTTTCTTCATAGAAGTTTCTGTACGTTACCTCTGCCAAGGAGTTGGTTCGATTCCCACTGGTGCAGTGTGAGAAATACTGTGGAACCTGTGGAGGATGTGTCCAGGCCAGAGACCCTTACTGTGGATGGGATAAAAAGAAAAAGAAATGCGTCCCCGTCACACCCAATTCTAAGTATGTCTTTCAATTTTTTTCTTCCTCTGCATGAAATCCAGACTGAAGCTCTGGTGCAGTACTGAGGGAGAGCTGCACTGTCAGAGGGGTCAACCAATGACACATTACACCAGGGCCCTGTCTGTTCTGTCAGCTGGACACTAAACATGTCCATGTAACAAGGGATTCCTCCAAGTTATCCAATCACTGTCCCTCATCCAGTGTCGATAAAACACATTGGCTGGTAATCACACAACTGGGATTGTGGTGCATAAATTAGCTTTAGTATTGGAGACACAAGAGACTGCAGATGCTGGAATCTGGAGCAACACACAATCTGCTGGAGGAACTCAGCAGGTCAGTCAGCATCTGTGGAGGGGGGGAGAAATTAGGATTCCTGAGATCCGCAGAGTTCCTGCAGCAGATTGTTTGTGGCTTTGGTATTTTCTGCATTGCACAGTAGTTCATGGAGAGTAAAGGGACATGTTATTTCTAGTGGCATGCTATTAAATGCTTGCCTTTCCTTGTCAGCAATTGGTTTATGTGCTTGTGTATGGCTGTTCCTCATTCAAAGTGACGGGCACTGAAGGGAAGCTTTCCTGAGTATTTGTTCCTGACAGTACAAGCAGCTGGGTAGGGAAAGGGTGTTGCTGCCGTTGGATTTCCGGCATGGCTAACACTTGCTTACAAATGTCGTGCAGGATCTCAGCTTAAATGTGCAATAGGTTCTTCATTCATGTGGGGCATTTGTCCAGTGATTATGATGGCTCCATTATTAGTACAGCTCACAATATCCAAACCAGTGCCTACTGTCAGCTCGGAGCCCGATATCCCATTCCACTCCCATTATCAGTGCAGTACCCGACATCCAATGGACGTCAGAGTAACTATTGATCAATCCATTCCCCCTTGCAGTCCTGTATCTGGTACCTGATGAAATGAATCGCCATTGAAACCTGGAGATATTTCTGTCCATTCACAGCAAATTGCACTTAATTAACACTTCCAATATAGCCAAACAAGGTGTGTCACAGCATCTAACACCGATCTCCAGAAGGACCGAAATTCTGCAGCTGAAGGTGTGGCTGCCAATGGCAAGTCCAAGAAAGTGCGGGATGCACGAGGGCCTGGAACTGGAGTCGCTGGGGACCTTGGAGGGTTGTAAGGCCTGAGGTTGTCGCAGAGTTATGGAGGGCAAGGGCTTGGAGGGAGTTGGACTAATAAAGAGAATCTGGTAAACACAAAGTAAAACAATTCTGTTTATGTATGTCCAGTACTGCCCTCTGAATATCTCACTGCTGGCCCTGTAATGAAGTTGTAAAGGAAAGGTGTCTAAGAGTGTGAAAACATTATTTTGCCGATGCTTAGTGGTCAGGGGTGGATTTACCACTTCTGGCACTAATAACTTGTCTCAGTCCAACCACATAAACACTACGGCAAAGAGAGCACACCAGTGCCTCTACTTCCTCAGAAGGCTAAGGAAATTTGACGAACCCAATGACTCTGACCAATTTGTATAGATGTACCATAGAAAGCATCCCATCCAGATGCGTCACAGCTTGGTACGCCAAGTGGTCTGTCCAAGACTGCAAGGAATTGTAGAGGGTTGTGAACACAGCCCAGTCTATCACAAAAACCAGTCTCCCCTCCATTGACTCCATCTGCAGTTCCCGCTGCATCAGGAATTCAGCCAATATAATCAAGGACCCCTCCCACTCTGGTCATTATCTCTTCTCCCCCCTTCCATCTAGCAGAAGATCCAAAAGTTTGGAAACCCATACCACCAGGCTGAAGGACAGCTCTATCTCTCAAAATAAGAATCAGGTTTATTATCACTGACATACGTTGTGAAATTTGTTGTTTTGTGGCAGCAGTACAGTGCAAGACATAAAAATTACTATAAGTTACCAAAAAATAAATAAACAAAATAGTGCAAAAGAGGAATAACAGGGTAGTGTTCATGGGTTCATGGACCATTCAGAAATCTGATGGTGGAGGGGAAGAAGCTGTTCCTGAAATCCTGACACTGAGTCTTCAGGCTGCTGTACCTCCTCCCTGATGGTGGTAACGAGAAGAGGGCATGTCTCTGTCTTAAGCCTCTCGAACATATCTCTTGTACAATAAAGCTGAATGCTTGATCTCCCAATCTACCTCGTCGTGGCCCTTGCACTTTGTCTAGCTGCACTGCACTTTCTCTGTAACTGTAATACTATATTCTGCATTCTGTTTATGTTTTTGCTTTTGTACTGCCTCAATGTACTTGTGTTTGAAATGATCTGTATGGATGGCACACAAAACAAAGCTTTTCACTGCATCTCGGTACATGTGACAATAATAAACCAATAATCAATAACCAGACACTGAACTCTACCTTCCATTTCCTTTTGCAGGAATGTCCTCCAAGATCTCAAGGGAGGTGATGGCTGTCCTCGAATTAAAGGTGAGATTGCTTTGAGATAGTGTAGTGGTTAGCGTAACGCTATTACAGCGCCAGAGACCTGGGTTCAATTCCAGCCACTGCCTGTAAGGAGTTTGTACGTTCTCCCCGTGTCTGCGTGGGTTTCCTCTGTGTGATCTGGTTTCCTCCCACGTTCCAAAGACGTACGGGGTAGGAAGTTGTGGGCATGCTATGTTGGCGCTGGAAGGGTGATGACACTTGTGGGCTGCCCCCAGAACACTTTATGCAAAAGATGCATTTCACTGTGTGTTTCGATGTACATGTGATTAATAAAGAAATCTTATCTTATGATGCACAGTTTCGCTCCTCTGGTCATGGGTTCAGTCCTCGCTTCAGAGCACATTTTCTACAAGGTCCATTTGTGGCCACTGGGACAATATAGTCAGAAACATTTCTAAACAAAGTGCATGCTCTTTAATGGAGGCTAATCAATTTTTTAGAATTGCTTAGCCTTCTGATTTACGAGTTGGGAAATGATGACTCTCTTACGCTTTCTGTAAGAACATAAGAAATAGGAGTAAGAGTAGGTTGTTTGCAAAACAGCACTTCAGGGAAAGATCACTGTGGTCACAGTTTAAAGCAGAGGGGCACAGCTTTGGGGAGAACACAGAGGGGTAGGGATAATTGCAAAGAGCTTGCATGGATTAGATGGGCCAAACGGCCTTCTGTGTTGATAACATTTATAATTCCCAGAGGTCAGGTGCCTGAACTGAAATAATTGAGAAAAGCAGTTGAGCCCTGGAAGATGTAAAATCTCAGCAATTCGGCCAGCTCAGTGTGCTGAAGGGAGCTGTAACAATGCAGAAAACTAATGACTTCTGTTTCCCTCCTAGCTGAATCTTTGTGTACCTCATGGCGAAAAACTCGCTTTGACTGGATGGTGCTCACTTTCCCCCTTCAGAAACATGTCCCTGTGTACCTGTCCTGCCCGAAGAAATCCCATCATGCAAATTACTTCTGGAGTTTCAAACGTAGCTCCAAGAAGCTGCCCTGTTCTTCGAAAGGTGATAATTGTCTGCTGTCCGTAAGTGAACTTTCTAAACGTGATGTTGGCCCTTACAAATGTTTTTCAGATGAAAAAGGAGTGAAACATCGTCATGCTGCTTACAGGATTAAGAACACCAGTGTCTCTTCAATGTATCTGTCCAGTGTTGCTTTGTATTCTGTGTCAATTGCAATCTTTTGTTTATTTTGGCAATATTTTTGAGTAATATTTCCCTGGCAAGAGAGAAAGATTTGGGACATCATGTTACAATGTTGAAAATCCAATTTTCCTCTTTGGGGAGGAAAGTTTATTCCTGTCCAAATGCATTTTAAACATTGTAACATGATGTCCCAACTCTTTCTCTCTTGCCAGGGGAATATTACTCAAAAATATTGCCACAATAAAAGATTGCCATTTGGAGGGGACAATCTCAGAGGGATTTGGGCCAAACTCAGGCAGTTGGGAGCAGTTCAGGAAGGCACTTTGGTGCATGGACAAGTTGGGTCGAAGGACCTATTTCCATGCTGTATCACTGATTCTAAACACAGATTTTCTCTGCAACCTTCCTGTGGACAAACTGGACAGATCAACGATTTCCTTCCTTCCCTGAGGCTGCAGGTTCAATCAGCCTGCCAATGCCCAAACATCCAGAATTTCAGAAGGTGACTTTATTCAGGTATCCTTTATATAATTCCCAGAACCTTATTTTTAATATGGGAGACTAGAAAGTTTGAGGAAAAACACAGCCCATTATTATCTTAGAAATCAGGATTTAGTCCTTCAAATCCCCACATGGAAACAACAGCTAAAGAATGATAAACATGCAGGTCAGGCTGCCCCTGTGAACAGAGAACCAGAGTTAACGTTTCACAACCATGACTTGTCAGCTTAAGAAACCTCTTCAGGCTGCAGTCACTACTTGATATTTTAACAGCGGTGCACTTTTGTGGGAGGCTCTGGTGCATGTATCCCAGGCACAACATCAATCCAGGCTGCAGCAGCTACAGAGCTTATGCCTCATGGTTTTAGTTACGGAGTACATTGAGCACAAGTCCTGGGGCAGACCCAGCCTCTCAGATCCAGCACCAGTGCTTTGCTCCATTGTGGGTGGATCAGCCAGCTCTGAGCTCTTAACATGAGTGCTTCAAGGAATATTATCAAACAAAATTTAACACCCGGTACATTCTTGGAGAGTATATTCACATTTCCAGGGAAGTTTTATACCTCAGGAATTGTGCATTTATTGCACCTTATTCTAAGTTGTAATTTGTAAGTTACTGTTTCCACAATAAATTATTTTTTCTAATTGTCACTGTTGAGGTGGAACCTTGATTGTGATTTTACTGTTTTCACCTTTGCATTGTATTCCCTGTACTCTGATCACTGAGGTTTGTTGTACCTGCCCTGGGCTCTGTTCTTGGGCATTCAGTAGATGTTTGTAGGGAGCTGATGGGGGAAGCTCGGCTCCTGACAACAACGAATGACCTGAAGCAGAGGAGGTGGCAACACGTCTCATGTTTACTGGGGCCCTGTTATAGTAACCTCAAAGCTGGACAGGGCCCTGAGTGTGGGGAAGAGAGGGGAGTGGGGCATTTGAGATTCAAGTGAAGATCTGTGGTACTGTGGGGAGAATTTCAGCCATGGGTGCACTCTGACTTCTGCTCTCCAGACTGTATGGTGGTGAAGAACAATCTGTGCAGAAAGGGGTTGCAGTGACTGCACTGTGAATGGGGATGTTGTCTCCTGACTGATAACAGACAGAAGCTTTAATTTGACCCAGTAAATCCTCCATACAACAGTGGTTCATCTGAATTGTAAATGATGTATGTTATTTGCACTTTGTGCAGTTGTCCAATAAAGACAAGTTGTCCCCACTGTGAAATAAGCTTCAGTTTGTTCACATTTCACAGGCACAGTGGACATGCTGCAGAAACCACAACTCCCAGTGATTACCAGATGTGTAGCATTCAGATTGTGAAACCCATCAGGCTGAATGTTACTTCTCACTCTCTATCTGATTACAGTGTTTTCACTTTGATTCCCATTGACTTCAGTTTTGTCAAGGCTCCTTGATGTCGCAATTGGTCAAAGGTCCCCTTCATGTCCGGGGCAGTTAATCTCACCTTCCCACTGGAATTTGGTGTCTTTGGTCCATATTTAAACCAACCCCGGGAGGTCTGGAGTCAAGTGGTCCCGGAGAAGTCCAAACTGGGCATGGGTGAGCAGTTTATCGGTGAGTTAGTGTTGCTCAGTGACACCATTGATGACAACTTACATCATGGCTGATGATTGAGTGTAGTCTGAATGGTCGGTAATTAGTTTGATTGGACTCGTCCCGTTTCAGTGAACAGGACATGCCTGGTCGACTTTGCAAATCGTCGAGTCAATGCCAGTGTTGTAAGTATGTCAGAACTGTTTAGCTAGAGATGCAGCAAGTTGCCCGGCACAGGTCTTCAACACCAGAGCCAGAGGTTACCTGACCCCACAGCCTTTGCTCTATCCTGTACTGGGTCATTTCATGACTTAATGTGGAATGAAGCGATTTGGCTAGAGATTGACTGCTGTGCCAGTGGGGATCTCAAGTGGATGCAAAATGGATCAACTTTTCATCACTTCTGGCTGAACATGGTTTGCAAATGCTTCAGATACCGAACCTAACCATCGATGACAGGGATGTTCTTGGAGCCTCCTTTTCCTGATTGTTCCTGAGCTGAGGTACAGGTGATCCGAGCTTCATAAGATGCTTCAGGAACAAAGCTGATTTTATGGGAGAAGAGCTCATCACAGCGCTGGCTGAGAGGGTGGACATCACAACTGTTCTGCAAGTTATCGCAGTACATTAATCCTGAGAACAGATTTCTGGTTTTGTGCAGCAGACACTGACTTGAGAAATAGAATGTCTTCCTCTTTCATCGTTCCCAACTGAACACTAAGAACTATTGACGTTATACATCAGCATCTTCACTGTGAGTTTTGTTTGGTCATGGCATTTTTGGGCAATGCCAGCATTTATTGCCTATCCCTATTTGCCCCGAACTGAGGAGGAAGTTAAAGGTCATCACATTGGTGGGTATGGAGTCACTTACAGACTTCCCTCCCGGAAGAGGCATTCGTGAACCAGATGGGATTTTACAACAGGTCAATGCATTCATGAGCACCGTGACTGACACTGGTTTTTATTTAATGACTTGATTTTAAATTCCCTGGACACCATAGTGGGATTCAAAGGTGTGTCTCTTGCATCAGTAGCCCCACACTCAGGTTGCTAACCCAGTAAATTCACCACTGCAACACCAGACCCCTAAAGTCAGACTCTGCTAGAGTTGGAATGAAGTTCAGGGATCCTTGGGGTCACAGGCTCACTGCTGAGTTCATGGAAGGATGAAAATGATGAAGCCGTTCCAAAATATCATGACTAAAGCCAACTATCCATCTACTGTTTGAGTGTGTGTGTGTGTGTGCGTGTGTGCGTGCGTGCGTGCGTGTGTGTGTGTGTGTGTGAACTGTCTCCAACTCAATGGACTTACACACATCCCAAGGTGTAGGAGGAATCGGTGCATAATGCACTCATGCCGATACGATGAGTTTACAGGAACTTGTGGGAGAGGTGACCGTGTGATCCAACCTCATCGCAAGATGGAGAAATTACACGGGGAATGAGATGGTTCAATAAACGACTGTCATGTGGGAATGCCATGACTAAACAGAAAATGTTCTGTGTTTATATAAACTTCATACACTTTTATCAATGGGTGGACTATCTACAATGTAAATATTTTTGCTACAAGGAAGTCATGCATGGGCAGTGGTTACTGAGCAGGATGGAGATTGTTTGTGACTGCATGGTTGAACATTCAGATTCAGATTCAGATGAGTTTATTGTCACATACACCAAGGTGCAATGAAATTCCTTGCTCGTGTGAAACTCACAGAGTAAACAGCATACAAGCTGATAATACATACAACAATGAATACAAAATGCAACACAACAGAATGGTGCAAACTATAGTGGTGCCAACGTATTGTAAATGCTGCCAACAGCAGGTTTGAAGGGTCACTTGTAAGTGACCACATGGTTGTTGTGCCAGGGCACTGCCTAAGTTGGATGTGCCATTGGCACCAGGTGCTAATGGAAATGTAGCAGGAACTCAGTGAGGGAAACCTTCAAGCTTCGTCAACGGGGAATTAACCTGGAGAGTGAGTCATACGACCCAACAGTAGGACAAAAATCAGGTGGGTTCCACACCAGACTGGCCTCCTGCTCTGCCAGGTTACACACGTTGCAGATGACCTTTACACCTCCCTTCCAACTTGCAACCAGTATCTTCAGAATGCAGGGTGAAGTGTGGGTGGGGGAAGAGAGGAAGGACAGGGAGCTTGTTCTGCCATTTAATATGGTCAATCGGCGGCGTAACCCATGTGTTCATGATATTGCCTCACCCCTCACCAACTGTGCTTAACAAAAGGTGTACGTGGTAGAGATTCCAATCAGCTTCTCATCTCTCTGTGTCAATGTGTTTCCTAACTTCACTCCCGAAAGGCTCCAATTGTCACCAATTCCCCACCAGGTGACCAAGTTTGCCCTCACTGGGATTTATTGTCACCAGATGCCCCAGTACACTGCCCAGGTGGCAATCCACTGCTGCTTCAAAGCTGCTGTGGACAGGACCTTCATCGAGAGGGACATCCCAAACAAGCCCCATTCTGCCCATAACTCCACTACACTCACTTCCCTTCTTTGTAGAAAAATATTTTATTTCATATTTCCAGGTAAAATAACCTTTCCTTTGGAGTCGCGGGTGACTTGCTTCTGCTCCAGTGGTGTGGATTCTGAGGTGGCTGATGGGACGGGTGGGTGGGGACTTTGTGAAGTATTGTGTTCCTTCTGCACTTCCACAGGGCATCAATACCATCCCGAATGTTCCTTTCCACTTTGAGCGGTCGTGGGCCAAAGTTTTTTAGCATGTCCTTAAATCTTTTTCTCTATCTGCCTGATTATCTCCTCCCACAACAGAGCTTGGAACGGTGATACTTTTAATGGTCTGGGTGTCGGCCATGTGAATGACGTGGCCTGCCCAATGTGGCTGATGGACAGGAACTGGGACCTCAGTGCCGGGGGATACACAGCTCATTCAGACATAAATACTTTCCTCATGTTTAGTCATTACATACTTTTATGAGAGTCATTCACTAAACGGTCTCATTTATATTATGAAATCACCATTGGATTTTTGTCATCTTGTACATTTTGGAAAATTACACAATAGCCTTTCCCACAGGTCCTCTGGGTTGTGCCACCCTTGACCAGCTTTCCATTGGTTGAGGAGTCCAAAGTTAAAAAAGGAAGGCAGAAAGAACCATTGATATATTAAAGCAATAATTTTTAAATAGATTCACTCTCCGTAGTAGTAACAGTCTTGTAACAACAAGGGAGGAGGCCAGTCAGCCCATCAGATCCATGCCATTTCCCGTCAGTCCTATCCCCCTCTACTGCAACTCATTCGCTCTCACACACGCCGATCGATTCCCCTTCCATTCGTTTTACCATTAACAAAAATTAAGAGGTAGCTCACAGTAGCCAGTTAACTCATCCCAGAACATCACTGGGGTGCGGGAGGAAACCAGAACACCTGGAGGAAGCTCACGCAATCACAGTGAGAGCATTCCAGTTACTCACAGACAACACCTGAGGTGGGGATTGAAGCCAGGTTGTTGGAGCTGTGAGACAGCATCACTACCTGTTGCATCACTGTGCTACCCTGTGGATGAAGACGAATGCCTGGAGTCCAGTGAACACAGACATCGCTTTGGGCTGAAGACTCTGATGTTGTACTGCAGCCCCTGAACAAATAAATACGTCTTCCTTATCTGTTGCACAGTGGAAATCGTCAGACATGTGTGCTGGAGTGACAGTGTTTGTTCTGGTTAAGGATTGTTGTTGAGTACCATCTCAGCTGTTTTTGCTTTATATATTGGTTTGTGGATTGTGGACATTGCTGGCAATGCCAGCACTTATTCCCCATCCCTGATTACTCCTGAACTGAAGAGGTAGTTGAGAGTCAACCACATTGTTGGGTCTGGAGTCACATACAGGCCAGACCACTCTGCCCATTAACATTTGCCCTGTTGGCTCCCATTGGCTGTGCTCAGTACTTGAGCTGATGGTCTTGAGTCTTCACATCGGATGACAACTAGTTATTGGCCACTTTGAAATTAACAGTCTTGCTCTGGATGAATTAATGGTGCACTGTGTGTGGTATTAGCAGGAGACAGTCTTGGCTGATGAATAGCCTCTGAGTGTGAACACAGACTATTTGAGTTAGTCTCCATCTTTATCAGAGATAAGCTATCTTTATTAGTCACATGTACATCAAAACACACAGTGATATTCACCTTTTGTGTAGAATGTTCTGGGGGCAGCCCGCAAGTGTCACCTTTCTTCCGGCACCAACACAGCATGCCCACAACTTCCTAACCTGTACGTCTTTGGAATGTGGGAGGAAACTGGAGCACCCGGAGGAAACCCACGCAGACACGGGGAGAACGTACAAATTCCTTACAGACAGTGGCCCAAATTGAACCCGGGTTACTGGCGCTGTAAAAGCGTTACGCTATCTGCTACACTACCATGCCTACCCTGATGTCGAGCATGCATGGACAATGCACTTTGGAACTGTCTTTCCAGCTTCCTGTGAAACAAAGCTCTCAGCAGGTCAGGCACCAGCTATGGAGAGAGAAACAGAGAGAATATTTCAGGTCAAAGACCATTCATCCTGTGGGGCTGTGCTTTACCTCTGTGTACATGTATCTTAATCCCTTGATTCATATCCTGACTTTGCAGAGAATTGCGAGTACAGCGGGAAAGATCATTGGGGTACCTCTTCCCTCCATCCCGGATATCTACAACACACGATGCACACGCAAGGTCTGCAGAATCATAGATGACCCTTCTCATCCCTCCCATGACCTATTTATCCCACTGCCGTCTGGCAAGCAGTACTGGAGCATCTGGGCCAGAACTACTAGACCGTACAACAGTTTATTCCCCCAGGCTGTAAGGCTCCTGAATACCCTGGAGAAAGTTTCAGACAAATGCCGCGTGAAAAGCCCTGGTTTGCACAATGGCGTATAAGGACTTTGGCTGCTGCTGAACATGTTTATACAATTAGTGCAACACACTGAGTTCTGTATTTTTTTTGTCCAGCTCGGTTTTGCACTAACCCTGCACTAAATTTGTATTTTGTATATACCGCTTTCTGCACTATTTGTACTTGCACAATTTTTTTTGTCTGTGTTTATTGTATATCCTCTGTTCTATGTATGTCCTCTGCTGTGTGAATCTGGGGGAAACAACATTTCGTTCCTCCAGCACATGGGTGAATGACAATAAAGTAACTTGAACTTGAATTATTGTTTCATCTATTCTGGTACATTGGGCGTGGCAATCCGGAAACACTGAAGAGAAAACAAGTAAGTAGTACCTCCTTTGACATATAAGTATGCAAGTCACACCGCACTAATTTGCTGTAGGAGTTTTCTTAAGGTTGGCAGAATATTTACGTCATTCTCCCCTCCAGGAGCTCACGAATCAACCAGCTCTCTCGGCCCAGCTCTGCCCCTGTTCTCTTTAATTTGAATCCCCAGGTCCCACCCTTGCCCTCATCCTCAGTCTCCAGCCAGCAGCGACCTGAGTCAGACGTCTGGCTCACCGCTGTAGATATGGTCGCCCTGCTGCCTGTTCTCCTTGTGTTGCTGAGCCCGGTTGCGGGTAATTCTTCACCCCGGCTCAAACTGGACCTGAGCGGTGAGTGGGGGCGGCTGTGGGAGCGGGGTCCCGGGTCCCACCAACGAGGGTGTCCTGGTCTGTACGAGGGGCAGACTGCACACTTCTCCGGGCCATTCCCATGAATTCTCCTCCTTGACTTCCAGCTAGTTTTTTTCCCTCAGGCAGCACTCTGGGTCAAATTTGTCTTTGGAAGCAGCTGACGTGATTAAACTGCAAGGGATGCAGAAAAGATTCCACAGGATGTTGCCTGGACTGGAGGGCCTGAATTATAAAGAGAGATTGAATGGGCTGGGACTGTTTTCCCTGGAGCAAAGGAGGTCAAAAGGTGACAGGACAGAGGTATATCGAATAATGAGGGGGATTGAGGGAGATGGTCTGTTTCCCATGGTAGGGTGAATAAAGCTAGACTGCAAAGGTTTAAGGTGAGAGGGAGCAGGTTTAGAGGAAATGTGAGGCATATATTTTTCTCAAAGTGTCATTTGTATCCAATGTGCTGCCAGAGGACATGGTGGAGGTAGGAACAGTAACAATGTTTAGGATGCATTTTGACGGGTATTTGAATGAGCAGGGTGTGGAGGGATATGGAATTAATAGAGGCAAGTGGGATGAGTATAGACGGACATGACGGTCGGCATGGACACAGTGGGCCGAAGGGCCTGTTTCTCTGTTGTGCAACTCTGACTCTTTATATTTTTGGGTAAGTTGAGTAACCAAAGTAATCGTGCTCCTCTGTATCCCGACAGATGAAATTCAAGATCAGGCTGTGTTTAACCAAGCTGAAGAATTTGCCACCACTCTCCGTGAGGGAAACACTGTTTACATTGGTGGAAATGGAGCCCTTTATCGCATAAGCTTTGTCTCGCACACATCAGAAACGGTACAGTAGAACCAAGTGAATTCTCCCACTTTAGTAAATACCCACCCACCCCCCCACAACACTTCTTCTCTTCTTCCCTTTCCTAGCCTCCCTTTTGTCCTCTCTTCTTGCCTTTGACCCATCCCCCAGTGGATCTGCTCTCCCCTCCTCCCCCTGCATCTCCCTATCACTATCTCTTACCTGCATCTACCCATCGCCACCTTGTGCCCACCCCGCGTCCCCCCTTTTGTCAACCTATCACTGCTCTGCTTTTCCCTCCTATATATTGGGCTTCCCCTTTTCCTATCTTCAGTCCTGAAGAAGGGTCCTGACCTGAAATGTTGACTGTCTGCTTTTCTCCATGGATGCTGCCTGGCCTGCTGAGTTCCTCCAGCATCATCGTGTTTTTCATCTAGATTCCAGCATCTGCAGTCCTTTGTTTCTCTGGTAGAACCAACTTATTGGGAACAATATTTTCAAGTCTGATCTCAGGTGAGGCCAGTAGAATTAAAGAAAGATCTCCTCTCCCTTCTATTCCATTGACTTTGCAATAGAGGATTTTTTCTTTTGATTTCTTGATTCTTGCCCGTGCGTGGCTTTCTCAATGGCTATAGATCCACTGAGAATTATGAAATATTCCTTTCAACGTTTACTCTTGTTTGTTCACTGCGCTGCTCCATCTAGTTTCTCGATCCATTTTTGCCATCTTGTCCCTCGCATCTTTCTAAGGGACCAGTGTCTGAAGTAGTGAGAATGTCCCTGGAATATCTCCCCGAATGGCTTTACCACACTAGTCCTCAAAGGACTACAGTAGGAAAAGTCAAGAGTTTTACTCTTGGATGAATTCAGTAGGAATAACTCAGTCATTGAGTTGTACAGCACAACAACATCTTAAAACGATGAAAAAATGTAAAATCAGCTCTGTCACCTGTCGTACAAATAGGGATTGTTCAGCAGTGGTCATTGTTCCTGTCTCTTCACCCTACAGATCAACGTGCCTGGTGTTTCTAAAGAATGCCAAGAGAACAATTTGGTGAGTTCTGTTCTGGAATCACTTTCAGTTCATTCACTTGTTCAAACTCTGCAGGGCTGTGATATCCCAGCACAAGGCTCAAAGATGATCCTGACTCAAATATTTACCCTCTGTAGTCTTCTTCACTGCAATTTTTGGTTTACCAAGGATAGAATCTGGCCATCTACATGCCTTCGCTAACCATATGATTGCCTTTGTTACATTAATGGCCAAACGATCTATTTTGCTTAAATGGAAGGATCCAATACCCCCTACTACTTTTCAATGGTTCTCTCAAACTATATCATGTTTAAACTTGGAAAAAATTAGGAGTGGTACTGTTGATCCTTCGCTTAAATTTGAGAAAGTCTGGAGTCCATTTATTCAATATTTTCACATGATATAGATCCCCTTATAATAACCTTTCAATTTAGAGGAACGGAGTTGACGACATACTACTGCTCTGTTTCTATTGAGAAATTTTAGTCCAGTTTTTAAAATTTTTTTCTTTAGCTTAGTTTGGTTTGATATATTGTTTATAATTTTTCTTATTGTTTTGGGGATGTTTTATATTTTATAATCTTTTTCTTGTATTATATTCATTCACTAACAGATTGTTGGATCTACAGATTTTTTTATACTTTATTGTTCTTTATGATTATCCATGTCATAATTGTTCTCCTGATCTTTTTGTATTACATGTGTAAACATTGATATTAATCTGTATTAATTTGAAAACTAGTAAAAAGATTGAAAAAGTTTTCTTGAGTGTGTATTTGTCATTAAACCTTGTTGGGACTAAACCAGTTTCCAAACGGAGCCAACAGTTTTACAAAGTTACTGAGCTGTGACGTGGCTCCTGGAGTTTCCTCTCCCAGTGACCCCATGTTGCCAAGGCAGTTACTGATTGACTGTTTCAATTATAACTTGGACCTGGGATACAAATCCATCAAGTTATGTGAGCTACAATCTCAGCACTGAGGACAGGGTCTTACCTGCCAAAGTCCTGCAGTGTTGCTCCCTCTGGAGATTCTGATGTTGGTGGAGGACACTTTGTCTGGGACTGGTGGCCACGTCTGTCTCCAGAGCTTTCTCAGTGCCCAGGGACTCTGCAACATTAGACCTTCAGCTCATTGGTTTGGGTAGGATGTTACATCTGTTCCCTCCAGAGTCCCTCTGAAATACCAGGCTGCATCTCCAGCAACCCTCTCCACCCCTTAGTGAGGTGGTTCCTCCTTCTCTTTCCTCTCAGCCTGATGGCCAAGGAGATGGTGTCAGCATTCTACAGAGAGAGACCTCATCTCCACCCCAAACACTGCTCAAGCCTCAGTCTATCCCCAGCCCTCGCTCCTCTTGGAGTTGGAGTTGGTCGTGGAGCTGTGATGTTTAGTCTTTTCATGTATTGGAAACACATTGTGAACAATGTCTCTTTCACTGGGTATCAGGAGCCTGGTTTCTTTGAGTGAGCGAGTGTTTAAACATTCAAATCCTTTATTTTCCAGGGTCCCTGTGGGAATTATATCATGATCTTGCACAAGTTCAATGGAACTCACTTCCTTCTGTGTGGAACCAATTGGATGAGCCCACAGTGTTGGCTGCTTGTAAGTAACTGGACAGATTCTTTAACGTATTCACTCGAATTGTGCCTTTCACTGTAAAGGTTGGGGGAGGCAGAGGGAAACAGAGCGGCAGCAATTTTAACCTTGTCTGGTGGTGTGCAGCGGCTGATATTGGACCACCTGCCTGCTGTGTGCATCTCCCTGGAGGTCAGAGTGCCCAATGGACGGCTACCCAAATCTGATTTGTTCTACACAGTCTCTTGGAGTCAGGGTGAACCTCCCCAGTGACACCCTCTGGTTCAGAGAATTCCACAGATTCACCACCTACACACCTCAGGTTTAAGTGACGGCCCCCTGACCTTGTAACCATGCCCCCCCCCCCATTCGTGATTCTCCCACTGGTGGGAAGGTTCTCCCTCTGGAGTCACTGTGAACCACCCAGTCCCAAACCTGCAGTGTGGCAATGGAGATCCTGTGAAACGACACCACTTTGTTGTAATGTTAGTGTGTGGGAAATGGTGTTCTTCCTTCAACAGTGCAAGTTGAACAATTCTGTTGATGTGGTCTCTGAAACACCTGGTAACCTGTCCAAGGAAGGAGCTGAACTGTAACAAGGACTATTTCATCTCTCACTGACTGTGGGGACTGTGCTGTTTCTGAGTAAACTGATTTCAGGTGAAATGTGTTCAGAGACAGGAAAGTGTGGGATAAAACCTGGGGATTTGTGGCAGAGATGAAATGAGTTCATCATTTACCATCCTGGTCACTGCATTACGATACAGAGACCCTGCAGCATTAATTTCACAGAATCACAAAGGCTGCAGCATGGAAGGAGGCCATTTGGCCCATTGAGTGCATGACTGCTGTTTGCATATCAGGAATAGTCTTTTCCTCCTTTACTGTATGTCCATTACAAGAGAGAAATCCATTAATTTTAAAAGGTAAAACTACTGACCAACTTTCTTTTACAGTTTAACAATGAATTACACACACTTCTCACCTGAGAGAAACACTGAATACAGGGGAACATGAAAAGGATCCTGGACTGAAAGCGTTAACTGTTTCTCTCTCCACAAATGCTGCCTGACCCGCTGAGTGTTTCCAACATTTTCTGTTTTATATTGGATATAGGGGATTTGGTCTGTGTGTGGGCAGTAGTGAAATATAGGATCCAACGAGATCAAATGCTGAAGATGGTTAGAGATTGGTTACGTTAGAGGCTAGTTAGATCATGGGCTGGTTAAGAGCTGGTTGAGTTAGGGACTGTTTAGAATGGGGGTTGGTGAAAGGCTAATTAGATTAGAGGATGGTTTGGATAAGGAGGGGTTACCAGAAGTTAGAGAAATAGATGTTGAGGTGTAGTTCCTCCAACCTGTGTCTGGCCTCATCCACCTGGGTCCATATCCACAGATCCCTGAAAGTTGTCTCACAGGTGAATAGGGTAGTTAAGAAAGCTTACAGGGTGTTAGCTTTCATAAGCCGAGGGATCGAGTTTAAGAGCCTCAAGGTAATGATGCAGCTCTACAAAACTCTGGTTAGACCACACTTAGAATACTGTATCCAGTTCTGGTCACTTCATTATAGGAAGGATGTGGAAGCGTTGGAAAGGGTGCAGAGATTTACCAGGATGCTGCCTGGTTTAGAAAGTATGCATTATGAGGAGAGACTAAGGGAGCTAGGAGAGGAGGAGGATGAGAGGAAACATGATAGCGATGTACAAAATATTAAGAGTAGATAGAGTGGACAGTCAGCACCTTTCTCTCAGGGCACCAATGCTCAATACAAGAGAGCATGGCTTTAAAGTAATGGGTGGGAAGTTCAAGGGAGATATCAGAGGGAGGTTTTTTACCCAGAGGGTGGTTGGGGCATGGAATGCGCTGCCTGGGGCGGTGGTGGAGGCAGGTACATTGGTCAAATTCAAGAGATTACTAGATTGGCATATGGAGGAACTTAGAATAGAGGGATATGTGGGAGGAAGGGGTTAGATAGTCTTAGGTGCGGTTTAAAGGTCAGCACAACGTTGTGGGCTGAAGGGCCTGTATTGTGCTGTACTGTTCTATGTTCAACATGGCCATCGAGGAGACCATGGATAGACATGTCAGTATGGGAGTGGGATTGAAGTGGGTGGCCACTGGGAGATCCTTATTTTTGTGGCAGCCAGAGCGAAGGTACTCGACAAAGCAGTTACCCAATCTGCATCAGTATCGCTGATGTAGAGGCCACTGCACCAGATGCAATAAATGACACCCTCTGATTTGATGACTGTCTAGGGCCCTGACTAGTGGTGAAGGTGGTGGTGCAAGGGCAGGTGTAGCACTTAGTGCGGTTGCAGGGATAGGTGCCGGGACAGTCATCAGTGGGGAGGGATGAGAGGACTAGGGAGTCGCAGAGAGAGGGTGGAGGCAAAATTGATGAGCTCAGTACAGGTGCAGGAAGCAGCTCCAATGCAGTTAGTGTAGCAGAGAGAGTTGGGAGCATTACTGGTGTAGGCTTGGAACATGGTCTGTTCCAAGTAGCTAATGAAAAAGCAGGCATAGCTGGCTACAGCTTTGGTTTGAAGAAAGTGGGAGGAGCTGAAAGAATGCAAGGAGAGTTAAATTAGCCAAAAGTTGTTTTGATTCCTCCTTGGTACGTGCAGCAGGGGGCAATGCAAAATGGTGGTTGTAAGACAAAATGGTAATAGCTTGAAGACGTGTCCTTGCACACCAGCGAATCAGGGGGAACTGCTTGCTGCAAGGAATGCAAATATTCATTTAGAAAGAAAAGTTTGCTGCACTGTTACAGCTCTCTTCAGCACACTGCTCTGCCCAAATCACTGAAGTTTTACCTCTTTCAGGGCTCAACTGCTTTTGTTAACTCCCCCCCCCACCCCACCCCCACCACTTCAGCCACCTGACCTCAGGGAATTATAAATGTTACCAACAGGGAAGGCCATTTAGCCCATTGCGTCCACGCAAAATCTTTGCAAAAGTTGCCCCTCCCCCTCCATTCTCCCCAAAGCTGTGCCTCTGCTTTAAACTGTGACCACAGTAACCTTTCCCCGAACTGCTGTTTTACAAATGACTTACTCTTGCTCCTATTTCTCATTTCTGAACAGAAAGAGGAAGACTTGCTTTCCAACTCAAAACTAAGGGATTTTAAAAGTAGATTAGTTTCCAATAGGGGTGTGGACTTTGTTTAGAAACATTTCAGATTACATTGCCCCAGTGGCCACAAATGGACCTCGTAGAAAATGTGCTCTGAAGTGAGGACTGAACCTGTGACCAGAGGAGTGAAACTGCATCATTGGACTATCTCAAAGCAATCTCACCTTTAGCTTGAGGACAGCCGTCACCTCTTGAGAACTTGGGAGGACATTCCTGCCAAAGGAAATGGAAGGTAGAGTTCAGTGTGTGCTGAAAGTGGTGAACCCAACCCTGACCAGTTAGTGTTGGCAAAATAATGCTTTCACACTCTTAGACACCTCTCCCTTACAACATCATTACAGGGCTGGACATACCCAAACAGAATTGTTTTACTTTTTAACCAGATTCTCTACTTTTATTGGTCCAACTCTGCAACCTCCCCCCCCAAGCCCTTGCCTCTCCATAACTCTGCAAAAACCTCAGGCCCTAAACCCGCCAAGGTCCCCGGTGACGACTCCATTTCCAGGCTCTCATGCATCCCACGCTTTCTTGGACTTGTCATTGGCAGCCACACCTTCAGCTGCAGAATTTCCTCTTCTGGAGATTCGTGTCAAATGCTGTGACACACCTTGTTTGGCTACATTGGAAGTGTCAATTAAATGCAATTTGCTGTGAATGGACAGAAATATCTCCTGGTTTCAATGGCAATTCATCAGGTACAAGGGTGAATGGATTGATCAATAGTTACTGACGTCCATTGGATGTCGGGTACTGCACTGATAATGGGAGTGGAATGGGATGTCGGGCTCCAAGCTGACAGTAGACACTGGATATTGTGAGCTGTACTAATAATGGAGCCATCATAATCGCTGGACAAATGCCCCCACATGAATAAAAAACCTATTGCACATCTAAACTGAGCTCCTGCACATTTGTGAGCAAGTGCTAGTCACACTGGCAATCCAACAGCAGCAACACCATTTCCCTGCCCAGCTGCCTTGTGCTGTCAGGAAAATACTCAAACCTTCCCTTCAGTGCCCATCACGTTGAATGAGGAATGGCCACACAGAAACAGACCGATGGCTCACACAGAAAAGTAAACATTTAATAGGGTGTCCCTTCACTCTCCATGAAGGACTGTGCAATGCAGAAACTATTGAAGCCAAGTTGTGCGCCACAATCCACTGTGTGAACCTCAGCAGCCAATGTGTTTTATCGACATAGGATGAGGGACAGTGATTGGATAACTTGGCAGATTCCCTTAGTACATGGACACGTTTAGTGTCCAGCTGACAGAACAGACAGGGCCCTGGTTTAATGTGTCATTGGACAGTTGACCCCTCTGACAGTGTAGTTCTCCCTCAGTACATCAGAGCTTCAGTCCAAAAATAGTCCCAGACCAGCCATCAGTTGTCATAGGGTTTACATGACATAACTGGCTACAAAATGAAGTTGGGAAGTATCACTGACAACAGGTCATCCCTCCCTGATGAGCTTAATGCATTCAATGCACATTTTAAACTGAAGGGGATCAGAATGTCACCACCCACCTCAACAGCCTCCAATGCACCCAAAGCCCCCAGTCACTGTTGCAGACGTCAGATCAGTCTTCCAGAGAGTGAACCTGTGGAAAGAATCTGGCCCAGATGGTGTCCCTGGCTGTGTCCTTGGATCCTGTGATCAGCTGGAGGGGGTATTTACAGACATTCTAACCTCTCCCTGCTTCAATGTGAAGTTTCCACCTACTTTTAGCCCACCACTATCATCCTGGTACCAAGAAAAACAAGGTAATGTGCCTTAATGACTACCATCCAGTGGCTCTGACATCCACCATCACGAAGTGCTTTAAGAGACTGGTTATGGCACACATTAACTCCAGCCTCCCAGACAATCTCAACCTAGTGCAATTTGCCTACTGCTGAAACAGGTCTACAGCAGACACCATCTCTCTGCCCCTACTCTCATCTCTGGGGCATCTGGACAGTAAAGACAGTTAGACTATTGACTACAGCTCCACATTCAATACCATAATTCCAAGCAAATTCATCTCCAAACTGCTCAACCTGGGACAACACCTTTTGCAACTGGATTCTTGACTTCCTGACCAACAGACTGCGATCAATAAGGATAGGCAGCAACACCTCCAGCACGATTATTCTCAACACTGGTGCCCCACAAAGCTGTGTCCTCAGCCCCCTACTCTACTCCCTATGCACTCACGACTGCATGGCCAGATTCTGCTCCAAATCCATCTGCAAGTTTGCACATGATACCAGCATAGTGGGCGATATCTCAAATAACAATGAGTCAGAGAACAGGAAGGAGATAGAGAGCCTACTGACAGTGTCATGACAACCCCTCAATAGCAGGGAAACAAGAGCTGGTCATAAACTTCAGGAAGGGGGGCAGTGCACATGCTTGTTTACATTAACATTGCTGAGGTCACGATGTGAGAGCTTCAAGTTCCTAGGAGTGAACATCAGCAATAGATTGTCCTGGTCCAACCATGTGGACCCCATAGCCAAGAAAGCTCACTGGTGCCTCTACTTTGTCAGAAGGCTAAAGAAGTTTGGCATGTCCCCTTTGACCCTCAAAGGTTAAATCAATGCACCATAGAAAGCATCCTGTCCAGATGTATCACTGCTTGGTATGTGCTCTGCCAATGACTGCAGAAAATGCAGACAGTTGTGGACACAGCTCAGCACATCACAGAAACCAGCCTCCCCTCCATGAACTGTCTATACTTCTTGCTGCCTCAGTAAAGCAGCCAACTTGGCCAAAGGCCCCATCCACCCCAGATATCCTTCTCCCCTCTCCCATCAGGCAGGAGTTACAAAAGCCTGAAGGTGCATACTAAACTCAAGGACTGCTTCTATCCTGCTGTCCTAAGATGATTAAGCAGTCCTCCAGTACAAGACCTCACATTCTACCTCATTATGGTGTTGCACCTTATTGTCTGCCTTCACTGCACTCTCTAATTAGTAGAGAATTAAACAATGCAAGATGAATTGTTACATTTTACCTTATACTATTTCAATGCATGGTTGTAGTGAAATGATCAGCATGAATGACAAGTGTTTCCACTGTAGCTCAGTACACATGACAATAATAAACTAATTTAATTTACCATTACACCAGTCTGGATTTCAGGCAGAGAAAGAACCCAAGTAGGAGCAGGAGTCGGCCACCTGGCCTGTCGAGCCTGCTTGGCCATTCATTAAGTTCATGACTGATCTGGCCGTGGACTCAGTTCCACCCACCTACCTGCCTTTTCCACCAGAATCCTTCACTATGCAAAAATCTGCATCTTAAATACATTTAATGAGGCAGCCTCTGCTGCTTCCCTGCACAGATTCACTGCTCTCTGGGGTAAAAGCAATTTCTCATCTGTCCCAAATCTATTCCCCTGCGTCTCAAGGCCATGCCCTCTAGTTCTAGTCTTGCCTACCAGTGGAAACAACCTTCCTGCCAATAACACATCTATCGCTTCCAAGATTTGATGTCTCTATAAGGTCCCCTCTCATTGTTCTGAATTCCTGTGAGTATAGTCCAAGGCAGCTCACTCTCTCCTCATGGGCTAACCTCACTCATTTCTGGAATAACTTGAACCTCTTCTGCACTGCCTCCAAAGTCAGTACATCTTTCCTCAAGCAAGGAGACCAGAACTGCACACAGTACTCCAGGTGTGGTCTCACCAGTACCCTGTACAGTTGCAGCATAACCTCCCTGCTCTTAACTTCAATCCCTGTAGCATTGAAGGCCAACATTCCATTTGCCTTCTTGATAACCTGTTGAACCTGCAAACTAACCCTTTTGTGATTCATGCACAAGTACTCCCAAGTCCCTCTGCTCAACAGCATGCTGCAATCTTTCACTATTTAAATAATAATCTGATCTTCTATTTTTCCTTCCAAAATGGACGACCTCACATTTGCCAATGTTGTACTCCATTTGCCAGACCCTTGCCCACTCACTGAACTTACCTATATCTGTGCACACTCTGTTAATGTACATCTTGAACAGTTGCAGACCCAACACTGACCTCTGCAGCACCCCGCTCTCTACTGATTGCCAACTAGAGAAAAACCCATTTATCGCAATCCTTTATCCATGCTAATACCTTACTCCTAACCCATGCATTCTTACTTTATTGATACATTTTTAATTTGACACCTTATTAAACACCTTCTGGAAATCCAAGTATACAACATCCACCTGTTCACCTCTATCCACTGCACTCATTATATCCTCAAAGAACTCCAGTAAGTTTGTCAAACAGGACCTGCCCTTCCTGAATCTATGCTGTGTTTGCCTGATGGAACCACTTCTATCCAAATGTCTCACTATTTCTTCCTTAATGATACCTACCCAGATTCCAGAGAATTTTGGCAAATTATCACAAACAGCTCCACTATAACTTGAGCCATTTCTTTCAGCACCTTGGGATGCATCCCATCAGGACCAGGGGGCTTGTTTACCTTTAGACCCACTAGTTTGCTCATCACTACCTCTTTAGTGACAGCAATTGTATTGAGGTTCTCACTGCCCATCACTTTGGCATGTCAGACATGTCCTCCACTGTGAAGACTGACACAAAATAGTTGTTCAATGCCTTGGCCACTTCCACATTACCCAATATTAATTCCCCTTTATCTTCCAAGGGACCCATGGTCACATTAGCCACCCTTTTTTGACTTTCTATAATTATAAGAACTTCTACTATCTGTTTTTATATTTTGTGCTGTTTATTTTCATAATCTATCTTTCCTTATTGCTTGCTTAGTAGTTCTTTGTTGCTTTCTAAAGTTTTTCCAATCTTCCAGTTTCCCACTACACTTTGTGATTTTGTATGCATGAGCTTTTAGCTTGATGCCTTCTTTTATTCCTTAGTTATCCAAGGCTGGATCTCCCCACCCTTACTGTCCTTGCTTTTTACTGGAATATACTTTTGTTGAACACCATGAAAAATCTCAAAGTTTTGTCACAAATCTCACTGCTTGTCAACTGTCCCACCATATAGCCTGTGTTCCCAGTCTATGCTAGCCAACTCCTCCCTCATCCCCTAGTAGTCTCCTTACTTAGGCATAATACACTGAATTTCTCAGACAAATGGAGGGTGCAATAGTTTGGTTTTAGATCAATCATACTATACTTACTCTTTCCAAGAGGATCCCTAATTACAAGATAGTTAATTTTACCTGTCTCACTGCACAGGACAAGATCTAAGACAGCATTTTCCCTTGTAGGTTCACTAACATGCTGTTGAAGAAAGCTATCACAGGCGCATTCTATGAAGTCCTCCTCAAGACTGCCTTGACCAACTTGATTCACCCAATCTATGTGGAAGTTAAAGTCCCCCATGACAACTGCCGTTCCATTCTTACATGCATTAAATATTTCTTGGTTTATTGCCTGTGCCACTGATGTTTGGTGGTCTATGGACAACTCTCACCAGTTATTTTTTCCCTTTACTACTCCTAATCTTTACCCAGAGAGACTCAACATTCTGCTCCCTAGATATTATATCATCTCTCACTACTGCTCTGATCTCATCCTTAATTAAGAGCACTACTCCACCTCCCTGCTTATCCTTCTGTGTTACCTGATACATTTGGTTATTTAATTCCCAATCATCCCCACCCTGTCATCACATTTCTGTAATGACCACTAAATCATACCCCTTTGTACTAATTTGTGCCACAAGTTCACGGACCTTGTTTCCAAAGGTAAAGGCATTCAGATAAAGTTCCCTTGCACTCATTCTCCTTTTAGAATCTTGTAACCTTTGCATTTGACTTTTCTGTATGCCACTTTTCTCTTTTTTAACTTTTGCTCTGGTCTCTGCTTTGCTTCACTCTGTCTTTCTGCATGGATTCCCATTCCCCTGCCATATCAGTTTAAACCCTCCCCAACAGCACTAGCAAACAATCCCCCCCCAGGACATTGATCCCAGTCCTGCCCAGGTGTAGACCATCTAGTTTGTACTGGTCCCACCTCCCTCAGGACCAGTTCCAATGCCTCAGGAATTGGAAACCCTCCCTCCTGCACCACTGTTCAAGCCACGTATTCATTCCTAACTATGCTGCTGTTCCTACTCTGACTAACACATGGCACAGGTAGTAATCCTGAGATTACCCTTGAAGTCCTACTTAAATTTATCTCCTAGCTATCTAAATTCAGCTTGTAGGACCTCAACCCACTTTTTTTCCTATATCATTGGTACCTACATACACCATGACAGCTGGCTGTTCACCCTCCCCTTCTAGAATGCCCTATAGCCACTCAGACATTCCTGACCCTTGCACCCAGGAGGCAGCACACCAACCAGGAGTCCTATTTGCAGCCATAGAAGCTCCTGTCTATTCCTCTTACCATTGGAATCCCCAACCACTAGAGCTCTACCACTCTTTTCCCTGCCTTCCTGTGCAGCAGAGCCAGCCACAGTGCCATGATCCTGGCTACTGCTGCCTTCCCCTGATGAGCATCTCCCCCAAATCAGTATCCGAAGCCATATGCCAGTTTTGGAAGGAGAACCACAGGGGACTCCTGCACTACCTTCCTGCTTTTGCTCTGCATGTTGGTCACCTGTTCCCTGCCTTAGGTCCTTAAACTGTAGTGTGACCAACTCACTAAACATGTTATCCACAACATTCTCAGCACCACAGATGCTCTGAAGTGAATCCATACACAGCTCCAGTGCCATTATACAGTCTGTCAGGAGCTGCAGCAGCACAAACTTCCTGGATATGTAGTCATCAAGGACTCTGGCAGCCTCTGAGCTCCCACATTGTACAGGAGGAGCATAACACAGGCCTGAGCTCATGTGCCATGACTAAAAAACTTTGAGGGAAAATAAAGAGGCACAAAAAAACTTGCCTTAGTGTTACTCACCAAAACCCACACTTAGACAACCAGCAGCCCCACTCCAAAACAACCACTCCACTTGACCCTAACTTCTTTTTAATGGCTGCTGATAATCAGCTAATTAGCCAATCACCTATTAACTAACAACTAGCTGACTTGCCTCTTTTAAATTCCTGCAAGTGAAACTCACAAGGAAGCAACAAGACTCACCTCTTTTCAATTCTCCTGCTCTCACTCTGATTTTATAGATTTTATACCCTACTCTAAGGTCAACCCTAATCTCCGTACGCTCCATGGAATAAAGTCCTAGCCTGCCAACCTTTCCCCAGAACTCAGGACCTCGAGTCCTGGCAACATTCTCATAAATCTTCTCTGCACTCTTTCCAGCTTAATGACGTCTTTCCTATAACAGTGTAACCAAGACTGCACACAACACTCTGGGTGCAGCCTCACCAAGGCCTTGTGCAACATAACGTCCCAGCTTCTACACTCAATGCTCTGACTGATGAAGGTCAGAGTGCCAAAAGCCTTCCTCACCACCCTGTCTACCTGTGACTCCACTTTCAGGGAAATTGGCATCACAGGTAGACAGGGCGGTAATAAACGATGCCAACAAAACATGCTCAGGCCACCAAAGGCCAGTGGTGCACAGAAGAACGAGCTCACTGTTGAGGCAATCACACCCTCTGCCACTCCCTCACCTCCACACCTACCCTAACCCTCACCTCCACCCAGCACTTGGATTGTAAGGAGGGAACAGGGGTTCAAAGGAAACGACAGGGCAATGGCAGAAGTTTGGATCCTCGATTCACTTTCAGTGATTCTTATCTCATCACCTGCAGCATGCCGTCCTGTCCAAAGACAAGGAAGGGCCAGCAAACACCGGAACAGAACGTTATTCCATTGTCCGGGCAATAAACCAAAGGCCCTCGCTTCTCTCCCAGGTGGATATAAAGAATCCCATGATACTGTAGACCGTTCCCAGTGACGAACACCCGACTCACTGACACCTCTACGTACTAGTGAGCTCCTGTAGTATTATTAAGTTCAAAAGTCCGACATACGGTCATTCATACAAGCAGCAGAGCTAGCTTCCTCTCTCTCCCCACTTTCAGTGATTGTTCTTTCTTATCAGTGGTGTGTGTTTTTGATGCCGTTCATTTCAACACTGTGGAGGTCTGGTTACCGTATCGAGTGATATTTGTGTACTTTCCAACTTATGGACAAAATCGACTGGTGGACGTCTGTGAAAACAGAACCCATGGACTGAAGTAGGTGACCTCCCCCTTGTGCCAGTGTTCATCCTCCGACCAACACTGAGAATTAGTTTGGACGTGATCACGTTGTAGTTTGAGGGATCTTGCTGTGCATGGTGACAGCCATGTTCCCCACACCACTCAAGTACCTGAAGGCTTGTAAAACACTCCGGGACTTCATGAGCTTTTTGCACGTACGTCATTACCCTGAGTCACTGTGACAGGTCTGACCGAGACCCCAACAGGCACCAGAACCACGTTCACAGAGGTGGGTCTGGTGGTGGGGGGCAGACCGTGCGTTGGTGGGGGGCAGACCGTGCGTTGGTGGGGGGCAGACCGTGCGGTGGTGGGGGGCAGACAGTGCGTTGGTGGGGGGCAGACAGTGCGTTGGTGGGGGGCAGACAGTGCGGTGGTGGGGGGCAGACCGTGCGTTGGTGGGGGGCAGACAGTGCGTTGGTGGGGGGCAGACCGTGCGGTGGTGGGGGGCAGACCGTGCGTTGGTGGGGGGCAGACAGTGCGGTGGTGGGGGGCAGACAGTGCGGTGGTGGGGGGCAGACCGTGCGGTGGTGGGGGGCAGACAGTGCGTTGGTGGGGGGCAGACCGTGCGTTGGTGGGGGGCAGACCGTGCGGTGGTGGGGGGCAGACAGTGCGTTGGTGGGGGGCAGACCGTGCGTTGGTGGGGGGCAGACAGTGCGGTGGTGGGGGGCAGACCGTGCGTTGGTGGGGGGCAGACAGTGCGGTGGTGGGGGGCAGACAGTGCGGTGGTGGGGGGCAGACAGTGCGTTGGTGGGGGGCAGACCGTGCGTTGGTGGGGGGCAGACCGTGCGTTGGTGGGGGGCAGACCGTGTGGTGGTGGGGGGCAGACCGTGCGTTGGTGGGGGGCAGACAGTGCGTTGGTGGGGGGCAGACCGTGTGGTGGTGGGGGGTAGACAGTGCGTTGGTGGGGGGCAGACCGTGCGTTGGTGGGGGGCAGACCGTGCGTTGGTGGGGGGCAGACCGTGTGGTGGTGGGGGGCAGACAGTGCGTTGGTGGGGGGCAGACCGTGCGTTGGTGGGGGGCAGACCGTGTGGTGGTGGGGGGCAGACCGTGCGTTGGTGGGGGGCAGACCGTGTGGTGGTGGGGGGCAGACAGTCTGGTGGTGGGAGGCAGACAGTCTGGTAGTGGGCGCAGACAGCGGCCAGAGACAGGGAGATGGGGGAGGGGGCATTCTAGTCAGTGTGGGGGTCTTCATGTTCACACACTGACACCAACGAGGGAGCCGGTTACTGGATGGTTTGACCCGATGTAACGACCGTTGGACAGAGTGAAAGGCTGTATCAATGGCACCGTCGTCAGGAAGGGCCAAACGCAGAGAGGAGCTGGAGATTGTTTTCCCCTCTCCATTCATTGACAGACTGTGGGCAGTGAGGTTTAACAAAACCAAGGAGCTATGCAGCTACGTCCCCTTGTTCGTGACTCTCCGAGTAGCAAAAATATCTCACCACCTGAGAATCTCATATGTTAGACCTAGCAATGACGAAAGAATGTATCTCCTGGTCACGATTGGAAAAGTAGACAGTGGTGACCCCTTGTCCCTGCTGCTTTTTGACGGTTGAGGCTACATGTTTGGGGTGGAAGACAAGAGATAAGCTACGAATTAACCATTTAACGAATTAACCAATTAATGAATTACGAATCAACTAACTGGAGGGGCTAAATGACGTTCTCACTTCCAAGAAGAGATTGGTCCGCGTGGGCCACGGTTCCAATGGACATTTGGCACCATCAGTCTAAAACCAATCTACTGCCTCCATCTAAACACCTCCCATCCTGCAAACAGTCAAGAAGATTTTCTTCCAGAATTAACAGAACTTAAATCTCCTTCATGATAGGCCGCTCAGCCGACAGGGACCAGGCAGCAAGGTGTCTTGATAGGAATTTAACTGTGATATAACCAGACTCTCCTCCATGGACTCTGTCTCCACTTCTTGCTGCCTTGGTAATGCAGCCAATGTAATCAAAGACCCCAACCACCCCGGACATTCTCTCTTCTCCCCGGCTCCCCCAAATCAGGCAGAAGATACAAAAGCCTGAAAGCACGTACCACCAGGCTCAAGGACAACTTCTATCCCGCTGTTTTAAGACTATTGAACTGTCCCTTAGTACCATAAGATGGACTCTTGACCTCACAATCTACCTCGTCATGGCCCTTGCACCTTATTGTCTGCCTGCACTGCACCTTCTCTGTAACTGTAACACTTTAATCTGCATTCTGTTATTGCTTTTCCCTTGTACTACCTCATTGCACTGATGTGATGAAATGATCTGTGTGGATGGCAGGCAAAACAAAGTTTTGCACTGCACCTCAGTACCTGTGAAAATAATGAACCAATTTATCATGGGAGCATAGAGAGTGCGAAGGGAGCACAGCTCGAAATGCAACAAATGTTGGGAATCAACAGAGAATCTTCAGAAAGTTAGGCAGGGGAAGAAAGACCGTGTGAACATTGCAGATGGATGCCTAAAGCAAAATCCTGCAGATGCCAGATATCTGAAAGAAAAGAAAGAAAATACGCAGTAGGTCAAGCAGCCTCTGTGGTGAGAGGAATGGTCTTAGTTCCATCAGAACTGGAAAAGTGTTTGAGATTTATCCGGTTTTAGGATGCAGAGTAACAGGGAGGAGAGGGCAGAATTTGAGGGAAGCCTTGTGGAAGGCTGGAGAGATTAAATAACAAAAAGGGTGATAGTGCAAGGGGATGGGTCATGTAAAGGATGAAAGGGTAAACTACAGATTGTACGTGGATAGAGTGGAGGTGGGGAGGATGTTTCCATCAGTAGGGGAATCTAGGATACAAGGGCACAGCCTCAGAATAAAGGGACGTCCTTCAGAACTGAGGTGAAGAGGAATTTCTTCAGCCGGGGCTGGTGAATCTGTGGAATTTGTTGCCACAGAGGGCTGTGGAGGACAAGCCATTGGGTGTATCTAAGGCAGAGTTCAGGTTCTCACCAATCGAGGGGATTAAGGGTCACGGGAAGAATGGGGTTGAAGAGAAAAAAAAATCAGCCATGATTGACTGGTAGTTGACTCGATTGGCTGAATGGCCTGTTTCTGCTCCTATATCTTATGGTCTTAGCCTGAGGGCCACTTTAGTGTGTGTGACTGCATCAAGCTGTGTGAAGAGGCTAGGTATGCAAGGTGTCACTACATACTGAGGTTTGACCAGTCCCCACTACCGCGAAGGTTCGGCCTCGTCTCGTTGCAACTGACTGTTGCTTCCAGTTGGATCATACGGCACCACCTGTCCCTTGTAGGAAGGTTTGTGCAGAAAAACACCTTTGACCACAGATCTGTCAGGCAGTGGTCCACACGGAACATTCTCGAGACCAAGATGGTGGATCCTGTCAGGTGGTTCCTCAAGCAGACAGTCAATGTCATTTAGCAGAACACCTTATCACCAGAACTCTAAAACAAGCACCGTCAAAGTCCAAGAGTTTATTGTCATCTACACAAATACATGTATGCACAGGTGCAATGGAAAACTTACTTGCAGCAGCATCACAGGCTCATACCATTAGAGACACAATATTCAGAAGAAAAACATAAATTAAACATAAATTATACAAGAAAGAACACAATTAAAACAAAGTTCCTTATAGTGAAAGGTGGTCATAGTGTCGCTATGCTGAGGTAGTGATTAGGGTTGTTCCGGTTGGTTCAAGAACTAAATGGTTGAAGGGATGTAGCTGTTCCTGAACCTGGTGGTGCAGGACTTCTGGCTTCTGTAACCCCTGCCCAATGGTAGCTGCGAGAAGATGGTATGGCCCGGACGGTGGGGATCTTTGATGATGGATGTTGCCTTCTTGAGGCAGTGCCTCATGCAGATACTATTGATGGTGGGGAGGGATGTGCCCGTGACGTATTGGGCAGAGTCCATGACTCTCTGCAGCTTCTTATGTTCCTGTGCATTCGAATTGCCATACCAGACCGTGATGCAACCAGTCAGGACACTTTCAACAGTGCATCGGTTGGTTGCTGATGAGCAGGACCCTTCTGATCAGATCTTTTAAGCAGAGTCTCTCTCCCACCACACGCTGCCCTTGAGGTGGCTGTGGTGAAGATGGGACAGTTGTCCACCTTCTTGTAGACTCTGTACATGAAAGGAAAATTGATGTCACGCTGATGTAATGTAAACAACTGGAATGATCTTCCTTGTGCTGTGAATGGAGATATATTGATGCTCTGCATTATATATTCATAAACTTTATGAATGATGTGCACTTCTGGGAAAACAGTTCACATGACACGTTAGTTCGGCCAGTGGAGTATCTGCCTCAGAGCTCCAGTGACCAAGATTCAATCCTGACCTCCGGTGCTGTCTGTGTGGAGTTTGCACATTCACCCTGTGACCAGGTGGGTTTCCCCGGCTGCTCTAGCTTCCACTCACATCCCAAGGACGTGCGGGTTGGCTGCTGTAAGCTGCCCCCAGTGTGTGGGTGAGTGGTAGAAATGAGGGGGTAGTCGATGGGAATAAGAAAAATGGGATTCGTGTAAATGGGTGTTTGATGGTCAGTGCGGAATTGGTGGGCTGAATGGCCTGTTTCTGTGCTCTGTAACTGTGAATGAAAAATAAAATACATGACAAGAAACTGTTCGCCACAACCTGCGTGGTTAGAATGTGTCTCACCGCAACACTTCACACATTTAGCTGCCTTACAGAAAGTCTCTGCAATGAGCGCTGCTTTTAGAAGCAAAACTCCCCTCTTCAAAGGTGGCAACACTTGCTTCAAATAGAGGCATTTCCATGACACCGAGGTCACACACCCATCCCATAATAGTCACACCTCAGTCAATAAGGAGAAATGGAATTAACACTGACCTTATTCGTATCTGAATACCATGATGGAGAACTGATCGTTTTATCAGATTACACTGAAATATGTTTACCAACAGTAAGTGTGTTGAAATGCGAGAAGACCTCACCATGACAGGAACAACCATCAGCTTTCAGATTAAGAAGAGACTCTGAAAGTTCACCCCAGTCATTGCTCAAAGCCATCCTCCCCTCCACCTCACCTCGCTCCATCTGCCTCTCATTTGTTTTCTCTTTTTCTCCATCTATCACCCACCTGCCACTGTTGCTCAACTCCACCCTCCTCCCCTGCCCTGCCTGCAACAACCTACCCATCATCCTTCACCCCTCCCTCAGTCCACCAGTCACCTCGGGCTCCTGTCTCACCACTCCACCTCTCCTCTTCATACCGGCCGTCTCCCCTCTCCCCTCTCGGTCCTGATGCAGGGTTTCGACCCGAAACGTCGACTATTCCTTTCCCCTCCACGGATGCTGCTCGACCCGCTGAGTTCCTCCAGCAGATTGTTTGTTGCTCCAGATTCCAGCGTCTGCGGTCTCCTGTGTCCCCAGACGTATCGTGTGGTTTTGCCAATCCCAAAATGCCCAAGGAAGCCTTTTATGGCTGTGCAGATCTGACATAAAAGTGGTGAGCAGCTGCCTTGAACCGCTGCAGTCTCTCTGGTGAAAGTGTCCCCACGGTGCTGTTGGAGAGAGAGTCCCAGGATCTAGACCCGGCAATGACGGAGCAAGTGCTTACTGCCTTTGACGGAATATTTCCAAGTCAGGAGGGATTGCAACCTGGAACCTGAAGGTGGTGGTGCTCCCATGCACCTGCTGCCCTTGACCTTCTTGGGGTGGGGACTGTGGGCTCCAGAGGTGCTGAGGGGGGAGCTTCAGGGAACAACTTCAATGCATTTTGTAGCCAGTGACAGAGGTGGAGGGAATGAACGTGCAGGGTGGTGGATGGGGTGCCAGTCAACTCAGGTTGCCCTGGATAGTGTGGGGCCTCCTTAATGTTGGGGAACTGCCCTGATCCAGGATAATGGAGACAATTCCGTCACACTCCTGACATGGGCCTTGTAGATGGTGGGAACGCTCTGGGGACCGGAGGTGAGCCCCTCTCTGTAGGACACCCATCCCCCGACCTGGTGCAGGTAAGTTTCTGGTCAGTGGTGGTGTGAATGCCATCGATTATCTTCACTGCTGAGTGTTTCTGCCTCAGCTCCCTGCACTCACCCATCTTGGTGAGGAGGTTGATCTGACATTTGTCCTTTGCCACCATCTTCCTGAGGCACTTCTCAAAGGTCAAACATCTGTCAAGTATTGCTCCCAGATGTGTCCAGGTAGGATCATGCTTTAACATGGGACTGCATATACAGATGTTCACTGGGAGTGCAGAGTGCAGAGTTGTGGCTACCTGTTTTCCAATGGCAAGCTGTCAACCTGTCTCCGGTCAAGAGCACAGAATGGCGGAGATTGGTGACAGGAGGACATCCTCATAGCATCATAGAGTAACAGCCCCTTCAGCCCTACTCATCCATGCCCACCAAGGTGTCTTCCTGAGCTAGTGCCATCTGCCTGCATTTGGCCCATCTACGTCTTCCTCATCGTGTACCTGTCTATATGTCTTTTAAACATTGCAATTGTACCCACCTCTACCACTTCCTCTGGCAGCTCGTTCCATATATGCACCACCCTCTGCGTGAAAATCTTGCCCCTTAGGTCCCCTTTAAATCTCTCCCCTCTCACCTTAAACCTGTGCCCTCTAGTTTTAGGCTCCCCTACCCTGGGAAAGAATACTGTGATAGTCCATCTATGTAGTTTATAGATAGACTATAATATAGTTTATCATACCATAATTAAGTTTACTCCATCCCCATCGCAGGCAATGGACCCACGTGCTGGGCCATCCAGTGGCGTCTCACAGTGAGGAGGAGGGACTCAGCACTGTAATCCCGCCCTCCCAGGCCTCGCCTCCACCAAAGCCCCACCTCTTTCTCCTCCCATACTCTGCCCCCAGCCCCATGTATCTCCGCGCTGAACTCCTGCTCCCCCCCCACCCCCCCAAGTCCCTAGCAAGCGGTGTCGGACACCCAGCTCACCGCTGTAGATATGGTCACCCTGCTGCCTGTTCTCACGTTGCTGAGCCCAGTTGTCGGTAATTCTTCACCCCGGCTCAAACTGGACCCGAGCGGTGTCCATGGGAACAGGGTGCCCTGGGTGGGAAGATGCTTAGAGATTGGGTCCCGGGAGGGAATATCCTGAAAGGGGATGGTGGGGGGGGGGGATATCGGCTGAGTTTGTCTCTTGCCCCCTTCCCAGTCTCCAGGCAGTCCCTTATCTTCACCAGCTGCTCACCCAGGGTTTCTGCTTCCTCCGTCCCTTCAGCAGCAAGTCCTGGACCCCGACACTCTGAAGGTGAACGGTTAACCTGCGTAAGTTGTTCTGCGCTGTAATAAAGCAAACACAAACAGAACCAAGGAGCGTACAACAAGTGCTTTATTTTTCTTTCGCTAGAGAGAGTGAGGGATACAGAGAAAGAGTAAAGAGCGTAACCTGAGCTCTGTACTGATCCCCACTCAAAGATTCACATGCCAGGGTCCTTCTTTTATACTTAAAACCTACGTGCTACGTTTGACATTCCAAGCCATCTATAAAGATTTATTCTTTTGCTTCATAATAATGATTTACTGTTTGCTTCATTATTCATTCCTTTCTTTATCTTTGAGCAGTCTGTAACTCAGCAACATCTTAAGTCACAGACAGCTCCAGGCTCCAAAGTTAACCGCTTATCGCAAACAGCTAGCAAAGAAAGGATACTCCTTAACTAACTACTTCATTGGTTTACACAAGCCATCTGGACATCATGCACCTCAACTATAGTCGCCATGGTTAGGCCACAGCAGCTGAATAACATTAACCCTTACATCCTCAGTTACTCTTACAAACCTCTCGGCTTCCAACCAGCAGAGCCGCTGCCTCACAGCTCCAGCGACCCGGGTTCAGTCTCAACCTCGGCTGCTGCCTGTGTGGAGTTTGCACATCCTCACTGTGGGTTTCCCCCGGGTGTTCCGGTTTCCTCCTGCATATCAAAGATGTGCGGGTCAGTAGGTTAATTGGCTGCTGTCAATTGCCCCCCTATTGTGTAGGTTAGTGGCAAAAGAGTAAAAGGGAGCTGATGTACGTGTGAGAGAGAATGTTGTGGGGTTACGGAGAAATAAGGGAATGAGACTGATGGGATTGATCTATTGGGAGCCAGCAGGGATTCAGTGGGTCAAATAGCCTCCTGTCTCATGGTACGCAGGTAGTCCTTCCACTAATGACCATTCATAGGAACATGCAGGTCCTTAACTTTTCTGACCTCTGGAGGGAGCACATGCACACGTTTGTCATCTGCCTCAATTGTCCCCAAGACTGAAAAGCCAACCTTATTAGTGGGTGAAGAGTCACATGAGCCAGACTGGTGAGGACAGGAGATTCCCTTCCTGGGAGAACATCAGTGAACCAGATGGACGTGTATCACAGCCAGTTACTTTCACGGTCACCGCAGCTGATACCAGGTTTTTAAGTTCAGATTCATTTAATTACAATCATCTAAATTCCTCAGTCGCTGTGGTGGGATTTGAACTCATGCCTCTGGATCTTTGGATGCTCTGCCCTCTGAACTACTACAGTCTCCCCTTTCTTTGGACCAGGGGCCTGGTCTCAGAAGGAGGACAACCATTTTGGACTGAGGAGAACTTTGTCTGGACTATCCTCCCTCAGCTCCACTTCCAGCCATCGGGTGCAGTTGGGGGTGACCTGGATCAGTTTCTGAAGACGGGTGGGTGGGGGGAGGGTGTGGAGAAAGTGGGCGAGGTACGGGATCGGCCGAGCTCATTGATCGACGGAGCTGGCTTCAGTGGACAAGTAACCTGCTTCTCTTTCACTCGTTATTTAGTGAGCTGCACTCACAGGAGGTTGATGGTCTCTTGATCTCTCATTCTGCCTCATCATGGCCCTTGCACCTTATCGTCTGCCTGCACTGCACTTTCTCTGTAACTGTAACACTATATTCTGCATTCTGTTATTGCTTTTCCTTTTGTACTACCCCGATGTACTTATGTATGGAGTGATCTGTCTGGATGACATGTAAACAAAAGCTTTTCACTGTATCTCAGTACATGTGACAATAATAAACCAATTACCAATTATCTGTGACTTGTTATTCCCAACATAAAAGACTGGACAAAGAAAAATCCTATTCTTCTGTTCTTGGATACTGTCTTTGTATAATATTGGCCACAAGAAATGGGCCTTTTCAGTGAATTTGAATTGGTCGCCTTTAATGAGAAGACTGTAACAAAGCAACAGGCAAGAGTGAATCATCTGGGGTTTGTTGTGTCCGTGGGTTCATTGTGTCCACGGGGTACATTCTGCGGAGTCAAGCCCAGTTCTTGGTGACAACGGTTGATCTTTCAAAGGATGAATAACCATTGAGGAATTACTTGTGGGGCAGGCCACTGAGACAAGAGCAGCAGCCTCAGAGTGACACGTCTCAGAGATAATGGCCCTTCCAAGTGGCCATTCACTTGCTGTCCTGGATCCTCCCACAACAGACCATCACACAAGCTCTCAGCCTGCCGGATGCCCAGCAGTGGTGTCCTCAGCTACGGAGGTTCGGAAGTGTGGTTGTTGTTATTGGATCATTAATCAGGAGGCACTGTTGCAGCTGGGAATTTAAATACAGGTAATTAAATCAGGAATTAAATTCAGTAACAGTGAAGCCGCAGGAAATGAAAATCAAAAATTCTGCAGATGCTGAAGATCTGAAACAAAAACATAAAACGCTGGAAAAATTCTGCAAGTCAGGCAGTTGTGGAAAGAGGAACCGTCAACATTTCGGGTCTGTGACCCTTCATCAGAACTGGGAGAGAGATGCAAGTAGGTTTTCAATTGGAGGAAAGGAGTGGGAGGGGTGTGTAGAACAAAGGGGATGTCTGCGATAGGATGAGTCGAAATGGCATATTGGGGACAGTTATCAGCACATTCAGCTCCCAGTCCTGTGTAATGAGTTGTTTGTGGCAAGGTGGTGGGACTTGTGCTGTAGGATATATAAAATATAATAGAAAAGACTAGGAAAACTAAACATCTGTGGATAGAGAAACAGTCAATGCTTCTGCTGAGGGAACATTCATCAGACTACAGGGTTGTCAAGAAGCCCACCTGGTTCACTACCTTCCTTCGTGAAGGATTCCTCCCACATTCATCACCCTGGCCAGTGTGGGACCCAGACCCACCAATATGTTCAGCTTGGGGATGAACAATAAATGCTGCCAGTAACTCCCACCCCTCCCAATGGAAGTATAAAGAAAACTTTCCCACATAACGCGGGGGTTACACGCAATGGTTCTCAGCTGTCAGTGCACAATCCAAGTCACGCTGTGGGCCAGGGATTGGATTTATCCTATGCTGGCTATGCTACACTAGCGCTGCGTTCAACACCGTTCAGTTTCCCAGCAAAAGAAGTATCATGAAATTGGCCAGAACAAGATTTGAAACAGCGTTGGGGTGGTTTCCGTCCTTGCATCTCACTTGGTGGGTCACGAGTTCCAGTCTCACTCCAGGGTCTGGGCTGGTGCTGCGGGGCCGTACTGAGGGGGTGCTGCACTGTCAGAGGAACCATCCTGCAGCTGAGATGTTAACCTGTGTCCGCTGAATGGTAAACTATCAGTGACTGGCTCTGGAGAAACACTGCGCACCCTTCAGAGTAACTTAAATCTCTTAGCAGTATGTTGGCCTCACAAACACAGCTTCAGCGACTTTCCTGTTTGAACTCGTCCCGGTCTGTACCACCGCACTCTCTCCTCTGATTTGAGGCAACCGACCTGTGCAGAATCTTCCAGCAGGGGGCAGACTGGGGCAATGTTCAGTCAGAGGGGACTGGCTCAGATACTGGGACTCGGAACCAAACAGACTGAGAGGATATAAAAAAGGAATAAAAAAATAGAATGGGAGATAAACACTGAACAACACTTAACATGCTGCCACTGTTCGAAAGAAGAAAAGTAAGGTTGATTGGTTGATTTTCATTTATTTCCCAAATTTTATATTTCTCAGCTGATAGACTAGACTGGAAATGTCCACATTGTAATGTGGGACGGGAAAAGCACGACAGTGTTACTGAGAGAGGGAGCAAAGAACCTGCCTGAGTGTGGGGTGGATCTCGTCCTCTTTGGGACAGAGAGAGTGTGTGTAACAGAGGACTCTCCGATCTATGGGCTGTTCCCCAGGACGGACACAGAGGCGGACAGCAAGAGCTGCTGGGAGAGTATCAACTCGGTGAAAGACACGCTTTGGTCTGGGGAAACTTGTTGGTCTTCCAGCATAATGAGATGTCCGTCAGGGAACACTGCTGACTGGCACATCCCAGGCTTCAGGAGTACGTGCTGAGGGACGCTCGGTGCAGCCAATACAAAGGCTTTGTGGGGAAGGACCTCAATCTTGGCTCCTTCTGCAACTAGACACTGAGGAACTAAGTGCCAGGTAGGAGCCCCTCAAACATCTGAAGTTTGTCTCATCCCAGAAGGCCACATAAGCGACAATTGTGGTCTGTGCACAGAATGTGTGAACACTGCCAGTGTATAGAACTGATATGTATAGACTGACCGACACTATGAATGTAAAGAGAGCCATCCACTTCTTTTTGTACATGTATTTTCTATGAATGTAATTTATTTTTTTAAAACTATTAAAAAAATAGAGGAAGTGTGATGAAGGTTCACCAGATTGAGTCCTGGAATGGGGTGTGTTGGGGGGGGGGGGCGCGGTGAGGGGTGGGGAATTAAACAGTCTGGGTCTCTGATCTCTGGATTGGAAGAGTGAGAGGTGATCTCATTGAGACAAAGTTCATAGGAGGCTCAGCAAGGTAGATGTGGGGATAATGTCTCTTATTGGCTGGGAGGGGGGTGGGGAGAGTCCGTGGGATGGGGAGGGGGGTGGGGAGCATTTGTGGGACAGGGAGGGGGAAGCATTGGAGTCTGTGAGATGGGAAGGGTTGGGGAGAGCTTGTGGGGTGGGGAGGTTGTGTCCTTGAGCTGTGGGAGTGCGGAGAGTAAAGTGGGATCAGAATGGAAAATCTTCTAACGTACAAAATAAGTACATTCTTTTCTTCCATCCAACGTTTGACCTTTGGAATGCAGAGAACCAGCCGCAGGAGTTGGGCACCTGAAGTCGGGGGCTTTTCATACCAGGTGCTTCAGCGAATGACCCCCAACTCCAGACCCTGAGCTCCTCCGGCCACTTCTCCAGGAGTCTTGGGATCCGCGGGGAAGCAGAGTGCGGGAATGATGCTGGGGAGGCTGGCCCCTCCCTCGCTGTTTCACCCGACCTCTGCAGCACGCAGTCCCGTCAGCGGGGACCACGTGCAGAGCCATACATGGACAGCGGTCAACGCGGACAGGCAGCAGGAGGGTGGGGGGAGGTCGCAACGCACCATCCTTGATCAGAGCGTCACTAAAGGGAAACACAGGACGTTCCTGGGCTAGGAACGCAGTGTCTGGACACGGGGCTTTAGTTATTCACCGATGCAGACTTCCTCATGATCTCCCCCACCTAGCACACCCTCACAGACGTTGTCAACCATTGATCAATAAAAAGTAAACCGCCAAACAAAGGAAGAGCAAAGTCCAGAGTTCGCTGTCTGCTAACCAGACATCAGGGTAAAAATTCCCCCTATGTTTGAAAAAAGCAGAAATGATGCTCTTCTCACAAGTGTCCGTGTGGTTTCTGTCATGACGGGCTCTGACAGTGAAATTTCTTCATTTCACTTTGCGTCTGCAGCTTGTCCCATTGCGGATTGTGACCAAGCGTTTCATGGGTACATTATTTAACGAGGAAACGTGAGTGATTGATGCAGTGTCAGTATAATGTGTTGATTTGATGGCACCATGATGTAGAGAGATGTACTGATATTAGTGCATTTCCTGCATCTATATGTGTTGAATGAAGTGTATCCTTTGAAATAAAAATTATCTGCAACCACCATCAGAAAAAAATTCATCCTGTCATACACACAAGTGAAAACCACCTCTGAAATTTGATGAGTTCATCAGAAACCAGTTCCAGAAGAGGAGTTGAACATCCAAATGTTAATGTGTTCACGTGTACATACACACAAATTGAAGATCTATCCATGCCCGCCTTCATCGCTAGGGGCAGAGACTTTTTCCCCCAGAGCAACAATGGCTAACACGAGGGGACATAATTTTAAGGTGATTGGAGGAAGGTATAAGGGGGACGTCAGGGGTAAGTTTTGTTTTTACACAGAGTGGTGGATGCGTGGAACGCACTGCCTGCAGAGGTTGTGGGGGAAGATACATTAGGGACATGTAAGACTCTTAGATAGACACATGAATGATAGAAAAATAGGGGGCTATGTGGGAGGGAAGGGTTAAATGGAGCTTAGAGCAGGATAAAATGTCGGCATAACATTGTGGGCCAAAGGGCCTGTACTGTGCTGTAATGTTCTATGTTCTATAATTTCCCTCCAACTGATGCAAGGCTCAGCAGCCTGCAGTTCCTGGATTATCCCTTCTGCCTTTTTGAACAAGAGGATAACATTCACCATTCTCCAGTCCTCTGGTACCTCACCTGTGACCAACAAAGATGCAAATGTCTCTGTCAGAGCCCCAGCAACCTCTGCCCTGGCTTCCCTTAGCATCCTGGGTTAGATCCCATCAGGCCCTTTGGGATTTATCCAATATTTCTAACACTTCACCCTTCCTGATACAGACATGCACCAGAATATCAGCGCACCCCTCCCTTAACCCTCCAGCCTCCACATCCTTCTCCCTGGTGAATACCAATGAGAAATATTTGTTTAGGACCCCGCTCATATGGCCTGGCTCCACACATAGATATTACTCCTATGGTCCCCGAGGGGACCTACACTTTCCTAAGCAACTCTGTTGCTTCCAATATACTTGCAAAAGTTTTTAGCATTCCCCTTAATCCTACTTAAAGTCATTTCATGGCCTCCTTTTGCCCTAATTTCTTTCCCAAGTTCTCTTGTAACTTCTAAAATCCTCAAGTGACTTGCTCGATAACAATTTCCAACACCCGACATATGCTTCCTTCTTTTTCCTGATCAAACCTTCAACATCCTTTGTTAACCAAGCTTCCCTAAACTTACCATCTTTGCTTCTTACCCTTATGGAGATACATTTACCCTTAACTCTTACCTTCTCACTTTTAAACACCTCCCACATATCGGATGTTGGTTTCCCCTCCAGCAGCTACTCCCTTCCACCAGGTCCTGTCCTCACCAATGAAGTCCACCTTTCCCCATTGTAGGGCCCTGTCACAAGAACCAACTTTACCTTTTTCCATGCCAACCTTGAAGCTTATTAAACTGTGTTCTCAGAGTTCCTCCACACACACTTGTACCACTTGCCCGTCCTCATTCCTCACAGCCAAGTACAGCCCCTTCTAGGACTCACTACTTCAAAAACCCCTCTTGGGCGCATTTTACGAAATCCACCCCATCTGAACCCCTTGCAAGAAGGCAATCCCAGTCAACACTGGCAAAGTTAAAATCCCTTACAACTACAACCCTATCGTCTTTACACCCTTCTGCGATCCACCAACGTATCTGTTCTTCTAATTCCAGCTGACTAATGGGAGGCCTCTAGGATATCCCCATCCAAGTGATCGTCCCCTTCTTATTCCCAAGTTCCACCTATGTAACCTCATTGGCCGATCCCTCCAGGATATCCTGGTACTGCCTAATGCTCTCCCTGATCAACAATGTAACACCCACATCATTATTGCACCCCTCTGTCATGCCCGAACCATTTATACTCCAGAACATTGAGCTGCCAGTCCTGCCCTTCCTTCAACCACGTTTGTGATTGCCACAATATCATGACCCGACATACTGATCCACACTCTCAGCTCATCTGCCTTACCTGTGGGGCTCCTTGTATTAAAGTAAGTTCAGTTAAGCCTGTCAGCCCTCAAATGCTTCCCCACCTGTCTGCCTACTCTTCACATTGGACTTGCTTGTTCTATTTTCTATATCTGCTGCACTGTCATTCTGGGTACCACTCCATCTCACTCGTTTAAATCCTCCCAAGTAGCACAAGCAAGAATATCGGTCCCCTTCCAGTTCAGGTGCAATCTGTGCTCCTTGTGCAGGTCACCACTGCCCCAGAAGTAATCCCAATCACCCAAAACCTGAAGCTCTCCCCCCCCACACCAACAACTTAGCCGTGAATTCGTCTGTTCTAAGTTCCCGTTTACTCACTGTCATGTGGCACGGGGAATAATCCTGAAATTACAACCCTGGGGAAGTCCTGCTCTTCAACTTTCTACCCAAATTATCTTTGCAGGATCAGCTTTATGGAAGTGGTTTTTCAGAATTTTTGAATAAGACAAAATGTTAATTTCTAGATCACAACTGGGAACTCACTCCACAGTGGGAAGTTTTCCCAAAAATGTTTGCATGTGATTAAGTGACCTAGACAGTTGGTGTAATTCACTGACAGATACTAGTTTGATGCTGGAAGTGAAATTCCAGAATGGTGCAGTTGAGCATACAGTAATTAGTGATTCTTCACTGGAGAAGTTTGTGCGCTTGTCTACGTTCTAAGAGAACTGCATTTGCTGACTAACCATTTTCCAGACATGGAGAGACAAGCCTGGACCTCCACACTCTATGTTCCTTCAAAGGTCACCCGAGAGCTAATGGTTGTCTTGTACGGGACAACAAACGTGGCATGATGCCAAGTCACCACAGGGAGTTTGCAAGTGTGATTAGTGAGTGAGGGAACCTACTGCAGCAAAGTACGGTGACTTTGTACTGAGAAGCTGCCCACAAATGGGGAAAGTGTACGATGTGGTTAATATGGTTCACAAAGCAGTTCAACCATCAAGGGACTGACAATCCCATAGAGAAACTATTAAATTAATCAAACATTTGGGTAAAAATTGAAGTTGGGAATTAAAAATAAAGATTTTGGATTGAGACTGTGGATGGTAGAGGCAAAACCTTACAGTGCTTGCAATGGGGTGGAAATATTTGAAGGAGCATTATATAAAATAGATCCATTTATGGAAGTGAAACTTTGTATAATATATATATATAGAATGTGATTCCCAAATTACAGAAATGAGCACATGATTCAAATTGGATAACTTAAAAAAGTAACATTTGTCAGTTCTATGTAATTATGATGAATCAGAGCTCTACAGGAAGATGTGAAAGTGAGAAATTTAATGGAGGCCCGTTAAATTAAAAATGTGAATTGCAAAGAAAGTGCTGTTGTCGAATTCTCTTTAAACTGATGGGATGTGAGACGTGAACACTGAGGCAGTGAGAGTGGGGTTTTGTGTTTGACAGCAGATATCCTGAGGAAAAACAACTGTGGGGCATGGAGTTGTGAAAATTCGAGAGAGAACAAAAAGGGAGCTGAATTATAAAAAAGAACATATTGCTGAAATAAGTTATATTTGTGGCAGAATTATAGACAATTCGTAAAATGGACAAGTACTATTTACCAAAAGCAAACAACGTATCAATACTAGTGAATTTATCAAGTTTGCAGGTTTCTCAAATTAAGGAGGTAGAACTCAGTAAGACCCAAATACAAGGAGGGGAAAGGTTTGGCTGAAGGTACAACTCAAGAATATCCCTCAACTGCATAACCATAGACTCGTACAGCATAGAAACAGGCCCTTCAGCCCACCACGTCCATAACAACATCAAGTAACGATCTACACTAATCCTCTTTACCAGCGGTTGGTCTGTAGCCTTCATCCAGATGTCAATGTGTGATTTTGGTTCTGTTTGTCTCTCTCTATTAGTGTAGTCTGGCCAGCTGAGCAAGTCCCACAGCCCACATAACACAGCCAGTGAGGAGGCAACATCCTGTCACAGTGCAGTCACTGTGGCCCCCACTTGAACTGCAGATTGTGCTTCACCCCCCCACACACACAGTCTGGAGGGCAGAGTGCAACCATGGGTGAAATTCTCCCCACATGTTCCCAACCTCATGTCCCCCACTCCCCTGCCTTCCCCACACTCAGGGCCCTGTCCAGCTTTGAGGTTACTATAACAGGGCCCCAGGAAACATGAGAAGTGTTGCCATCTCCTCTGTTTCAGGACATTCGTTGTTGTCAGGAGCCGAGTTTCCCCCACCAGCTCCCCACAAACAAGAATGGAGCCCAGGGCTGGTACAACAAACTGCAGAGGAATACAATACAAAAGTGAAAACAAGAAAATCACAAAGTTTCATCACAACAGTGACAATTAGAAAAATATAATTTATAAATGACAACTTCTAACAAAGTAAATTAAGTACACAATTCCTGAGTTATAAAGCTGCCCTGGAAATGTGAATATATGCACTTCAGGAAGGAAACGGGTGTTTAAATTTTGTTTGATAATATTCCTTGAAGCACCTGTGTTAACAGCTTAGAGCTGGCTGATCCACTCACAGCAAAACACTGGTGCTGGATCTGGGAGGCTGGGTCAGCCCTGGGACTTGTGCTCACTGTACACCGTAACTGAAACCATGAGGCAGGAGCTCTGTAGCTGCTGCAGCCTGGACTGATGTTGTGTCTGGCACAGATGCACCAGAGCATCCCACAAAACTGCACCGCTGTTAAAATATCAAATGGTGACTGCATCATTTTTGTTCTGAGATAATGTCCCTGTAAAAACAGCACAGAAGTATGTTGTAGCATTAAGTCTTGATTTCCTGCAGACACTATTAGTGATGTTGGTCTTTTTGTTAACATTTCTGCAGCAGCTCTTTCAATGGCTGAGGTTGGCAATGTTATTTACAGCAGAAGTATCTGAAGCATCTTATCACAGGACCAACTACAGTGGCTGGATGTATACAGAGGGGGAACACTGGGTAGGGATGGATGGTGCTGGCTCCTGATACTCAAGGTCAAATCGCTTGTCAACTTTGACCAATCAAAATGTCATGAGGGCAAGTTGCTAGAGTATAGTCAGAAAGACAACGTCCTCAGAGGGGGCAATGGGTGAGAGAGATATGTCATCCAAACAGAACAAAGCTTCTTCATTTCAAGGAAGACTCACCATCACCTGTGGTACTTGTGTTACTGGATCGAGCTTGGGCTTCTTGATCTCAATACAAGGCTCCCATCTCACACTGCAACTTCTTGGAATGAAATGGTTACTTGTTGGTCCCTCGATAACACACTTAATTTATCCAGATTTGTCATAGAGTCCCGACCTCGCTCACTGGATTCATGTTACAGGACCTCCTCCCCCTTTCTACCGATGCCATCAGTACCACCCCATTAGAATGCCCCAACAATGTCCTATGACATCCTTCACCTTGGCACCAGGGAGGTAAGACACTGATCACTTTTCCTGCCTCTCCTCCCCCACCTGGTGTGGTCCTGAATGGAAAAAATGAACTTATTTACTCTCCACCCTTTCACTCTCGGGAAACACCACGATGCAGCAGAAAATCCCAGAGCGAGCTCCCTCACTAGTTCACTTGATCCAGGTTTCTTGGGAAACAGCCAGGAGGAGAGAGGTCAGTGAGTGAGGTGGAGTGGGGCAGGCAGGAGGAGTGGGGTGGGTGCATGTGCCACCCTCTGACATCTTTGCCAAGTAACGAAACAAGACCACTCCGAGTTCAAACGTCAAACAGAGGTTACAGTCTGAAACAGTTTACCCTCTCCCTGACAATAATGAGCAGAGATACAACTTTAGGGATGGCTTCAGATTCAATCTTTGAAAACCATTCAAATAAACAACAGCTGACGAGCCATTGGCCCGAAACACTAACCCTGGTTCTCTCTCCACAGATGCTGCCTGACCTGCTGAGTATTCCTAGAACTTAGTTCATTCTTTAGCTGTTGTTTCAGTGAGTGGGGATTTGAAGGACTAAATCCTGACTTCCTAGATAATAAAGGGCTATGTTTTCCTTCAACTTTCTAGCCTGCCATATTAAAAATAAGATTCTGGGAATTATAAAGGACACCTGAACAATGCAGTTAACTGAAATCTTGGATGGTTGGGTGTTGGCAGGCCGATTGAACCTGGAGCCTCAGGGAACGAAGGAATTCGTTGATCCGTCCAGTTTGTCCACAGGAAGGTTGCCAAGAAACTCTGTCTTTAGAGTCAGAGTGATACAGCATGGAGATGGGTCCTTAGGCACAACTCATCCACGCCGACCAAGGTGCCTTCCTGAAACTGCTCCCAATTGTCTGAATTTGGCCCAAATCCCTCTGAAATTTTCCTTTCCATGTACCTGCCCAGCTCTCTCTCAGTGGGGAAGATTACTCAAAAACATTGCCAAATTAAACAAATGACTGCCATCGGCACAGAAGACAAAGCAACACGGGACAGATATATTGAAGAGCCACCGTTGTCCTGAATCAAGTAAACAGCATGACGATCTTCCACTCCTCTTTCATTTGAAATGCATTCGTAAGAGCCGACATCACTTTCAGAAAGTCCACTTAAGAACAGCAGACAATTATCGTCATTCTTAGAACAGGGCAGCTGCTTGTGGCCATTGAACCTCCACGAGTACTCGGCGTGATAGGATTGCTTCGGGCAGGACAGGTACACAGGGAGGCGTTCCTCAAGGGGGAGGGGGAGCACCGGCCAATTGGGTGGAATTTCTAGCCATGAGGAAAACCAATCTGCTCCCTGCGGGGGAAACCAAGATTCAGCTAGGAGGGAAACAGAAGTCATTAGTTTGCTGCACTGTTACAGCTCTCTTCAGCATACTGAGCTGCCTGAATTGCTGAGATTTTACATCTTTCAGGGCTCAACTGCTTTTGTCAATTATTTCAGTTCAGGCACTTGACATCTGTGAATTATAAATGTTGTTATTAACGCAGAAGGCCATTTGGCCCATCGTATCCACGCAAGCTCCTTGCAATAGTTATCCCTACCCCTCTGTGTTCTCCCCAAAGCTGTGCCCCTCTGCTTTAAACTATGACCACAGTGATCTTTCCCCTGAACTGCTGTTTTACAAATGACCTACTCTTGCTCCTATTTCTTATGTTCTGAACAGAAAGAGGAAGAGAGTCATCATTTCCTAACTTAAATATCAGAAAGCCAAGGGATTCTAAAAATAGATTAGCCTCCATTAAAAGGGCATGCAGAAATATTTCTGACGGCATTGTCCCAGTGCCACAAATAGACGCTGCAGAAATCGTGCTCTGAAGTGAGGACTGAACCTGAGATCAGAGGAGTGAAACTGTGCATCATTGGACTATTTCTCAAAGCAATCTCACCTTTAGCCTGAGGACAGCTATCACCTTTCTCGAGATCTTGGAAGACATTCCTGCGAAAGGAAATGGAATGTAGAGTTCAGCGTCTGTGCTGAAAGTGGTGAACCCACCCCTGACCAGTTAGTGTTGGCAAAATAATGCTTTCACACTCTTAGACACCTCCCCTTTAAAACATCATTACAGGGCCAGCGGTGAGAACCAACAAAAAAAATTGAAAGACGTACTTAGAGTCAGGTGTGACGGGGACACATTTCTTTATCTGACTATCCCATCCACAGTAAGGGTCTCTGGCCTGAACACATCCTCCACAGGTTCCATCATATTTCTCACACTGCACCAGCGGGAATCGAACCAGCTCCTTGGCAGAGGTAACATACAGAAACTTCTACAAGGGAAAAAAAAACATTTTCAATAATTTTATTTTTAAATTATTATTTGCAATATTTTTGTATGAATATTAAGTACTGGGAGATATTTCTGATCAATGCTTATCATTTCCAGGTCAGGGGCTGACTACTGACCTTTGCACTTACCCTGTTGGAGTCGAGGGACATCGATAGGATCGACGCAGGTTCCTTTAAAAGCATAAGCTCTGCTATGACGAAGATTGAGTGATCAGTCTCAAGAACCTTCTGGACTTTACCATCTCCTGTTGGGGGGCAAAGAACATCATTCCCAAGACTTCAGAACCAGGAGAACAATAGGAATTCACATTGCTCGTCGCAGGATTCCTGCCCAATAATTTTGTGAAGCTAGAAGGTAATTTACTACTGCGAGAGGTGGCACTTTGCCCCAAACTGCTGAATGACTGATGCGGTAGTCATTGTACTTTGTACTCTCCGAAGTGTGGTGTCGTTGAAGTCAAAGGAACCAAATTCCAGAGGCAGAGTCTGACATGCAACCACTGACACAACCCATCTCCACCATTGTTTGGCTGCTAATTGTGGGAACGTGCTGTATATAACCTTGGCTGCTGCACTTGTTTATTTCGCAACCTTCGGTATACTTGGAATGTACCACACTGGCAATCAAATGTTTCTCGACACGAAGGGTGCTAAATAGATGTAAATACAATGCCCCGTTGCACCTTGCAGGGATTTACCTCAGGAAACCAGCTGTCCTCCTTGCTAATGTTCATTCTACAGCTGACACAGATGGATCCACACACTGACATCAGGGTTGGTCACATTCACTGCAACCGAATCATCAGTTAACTCCCACTTTGGATCGTGGATTTTAACCATTTATTGACAAGGCTCCTTGCACATTGGCCAAGCCCAAATATTCCAGCAAGGAGTTTACCCACACAAACTTCAAGGAACAAAGGAGCAAATGTTGGGGGGGGGGGGGGGGTGGGTGGGTGGGGGAAAAATGGAAAACACCAGGACAGGGGCACCAGAATTTCAACCAGGCCCAATTGCAGGGAAAGGTGCGGATATGGTCAGTTGTCACTTGCCTGCAGGGTCCCTCAGAGAAAGACCTGATACAATAACCAACTCTCTCACGCATCCTTTGAAAGGGAGCGGGAAGAAGGTGCAGTAGGAAATTGAGATTTAGATGGGAAACGAGGTGAGGAAGCTTGTGTGGAGCTTATGTGCTAGGATGGACTGGTTGGACCGAATGGCCTGTTGCTGTACTGTACATCCCATGTAATCCTACATAAGTAGGATCCAGTCATCTCAAGGTGGGAGCCATTGTCCCTTACGTCCCCTTCACTTATTTTAATCACATTATAAATTGCCATGTGAACATTTACAATGGTAACTCCATGTAAACATGTTGCTCTGTCATCATACCCACCTACCATGGGTGGAACTGTATCCCTACTGTTGGAGAGAAAAAAAATTCCCAATCCAAGGAGAAAAAGGAGCTTCCTTGGATTAATTCGGTTGCTCCACCAAAGAGCCAGCATTGGAATGATGGGCTGAATGAACTTACATTATACAGTTCCTTTGTACCATTGATAGTCAACACGTTGGACTACAATGATCTACAACAGCAAAATTAGGCACTTTCAGAACAACTGCTGGCTATCAGCACTTACCCGTCGCCACGTATAGGACACGGGACACATTTCCACTGGGGCCAACAACGGAATCCACGACTATTTTCTTGAAGCGATTCTGATAATTGATCACGAGGGGATTTCTTCCGATGGGATGGATCCAAGACTCCATTTCAGGATAATCCTCCACAACAGCGAGTACTTGATCCGGAAGAACCTTTGTGTTATTGACACACTGCAACGATGAGGGAACAATAACAGGAAGCAAGTTATTTACCAGTTCAATGGGCTTCAGTGTCAAAGGTGAAGGTCAGAAGCTCATCAATCTAAAATATTATGTGAAGAGGTGATAATGGAAAAAGATTGAGATCGAGTCAAAAGGTTTTGTTCGGAACAGATTGTTAATGTAAATATGTAAATGACCAATAAAGCCAATGGGGAGAGAAGTGACCATGAAGAAGGCTGACAGATGGGCATCTGGAAAAGCTGAAAGAAACAATCACCAAAGTTTGTTCTTTGGTCATTTTGATTGTGTGGAGACTCGATGTTGTAATAATACACCCTGTGCTTTAACCTTTGGAAACTGGGATTTGACAGTGTGAATTAATTAAACATTTGGTCTGTAATATTTGAATCTATAATCCAGACCAGTCTTTGCAGAGGACCGTCTAACAACCTGCGAGTCACGTAATTCAGGTCAAACTGAAAGCTGCAGATCGACAGGAGATTGATGTTCTACATTACGGATCAGTTTTGCTCTCTGTGTTTACACAGTGTGTGTGTGAGGGGGAAGTGGGGGCGTTGTGAATAGTGCTTGGTTCCACATTGAAAGGGATTTAAGGTGAACAAAGTGAATTTCCTTCCTCCAGGAAATGAAGGGTGTGGGGGTGATGTGTTTGAGGTCTGCTAATTGATTGCAGGTTTTGACACCGCGAACAGGAAGAGAAAGGTCCCACTTGTGGGGAAGAGTGTGACCAGAGGTCGTCAATACAAGATATCTTTATTAGTCACATGTACATCGAAACACAGTGAAATGCATCTTTTGTGTAGAGTGTTCTGGGGGCAGCCCACAAGTGTCGCCATGTTTCCAGTGCCGACACAGCATACCCACAAATTCCTAACCTGTATGCCTTTGGAATGTGGGAGGAAACCGGAGCACCCAGAGGAAACCAGGAAATTCAAGAGGGAATTCAGAAGGACCTTCTTTACCCAAAGGGCAGTGAGAATGTGGAACTCGCTCCCACAGAGGGGCTGAGCTGATGGTGTCAGTGCATTGAATTCATAGACTTGTACAGCATGGAGACAGACCCTTCGGCCCAACTTGACCATGCTGTCCAAGATGCCCATCTCAGCTAGTCCCATTTGCCTGCATTTGGCCCATATCCCTCTAAATCTTTCCTATCCGTGTACCTGGGCATGTGTTTTTTTTAAAGAAAACACTATAACTGTACCTTCTTCTACCACGTACATTGATGTCTTGTTTTTGACACTGAAAAAATTGCCCCTCATTTCCCCTTTAAATATTTCCCCTTATCTTAAACCTATGCCCTAGAAAAAAAGACTATCTACCCTATCTATGTCTCTCAGAATTTTATAAACCTCTATAAGGTCACCCCTCAGCCTCCTTTGCTCCAGGGAGGATAATTATCCTGTATTCACTAAAGTTAAACATCCATCAGCAGATGCTCACCGTGCCAGGTCTGGGGTCAGTGGGAATACTGCCCTTGAAATCCTTAAATACGGAACATCCAAAAAGATCACTAATCTCCTTCATGGAGTACACGCACACGGCTGTTCCTTTCCTGAAAAAGGCACGATATTAGAGAGATGTTCAGTGAGGGAGAGAGACAGAACAAACTGTTGCTTCATCTGTACAGCTATGAAATCCAATGCTCTCTCTCAATCATTACATGTTCAACATGTCCTGCAGTTCCTGTGGACTCACCAATTGCTGCTAAAAACTCCATACACTCTCGCTTCACTGTCATGGGGAAACTTGTAAATAAAGGCATCTTCAATTCTGTTAAAATGGACGTTGTCAACAGGGTTGTTACAGAGCAGTCGGGCTTTCAGAAAGGTCGTCCACTTAGTCAGCAGTCGTTGTCTGGATCCACCTTGGTCATTCTGTGAAGAGATCGGAACCTGTAACCTCCCATCACATGCACAGCTAACTCATGAACAGTGGAAATGGAAAGTTGCCTACTGTCACGTGCCTAGAACCTGTGGTCACAATGACTGAACATGGTGAACCACCTTAAACCCTGGGGTGACTACACTGAGCAAATACGAGGTATTGATCGAGTCTGCGGGTAAGAGTCTTATGATAAGGCACGGTGTTCCACAGCAATGTGTGGACAGAAACTCACAGAAGACTAACTTACAGTAGAAGTGGCCAGGTCTGATACAGGCAGTAAAAGGGAGTTACCCGACTCGGACTCTATCAAATTCTCCAGCTTCGGTAACCTGCCTGTTCTCTCTCCATCAGTGCTGCCTGACCTGCTGAGTATTACCAGATTTTCTGTTTTCATTTCAGATTTCCAGCATCTGCAGCCTTTTTGATGATCAGCAACAATGATGTAGTTTGAACTGCACCTTTTAATGGCAAAGTTGCACAACGAAAGCTTGGTCAAAGATTCCAACTTGGAGGAGGCCAAAGAGTTTTTAGTAGGAGTTAGTTACTAGTTGCCTATTGGCTTAGCAGGTTTAGGCAATGGGACTTTCTGGGCTCCGTTCTTGCTGGCTTGGTTGACCTCAGCGAGGAAGATGGTTCTACAAGTGGTTGTGATCCCAGGAGGTTAAAGCAAGAACATTGGTCAGGGTTAATACTCGAGTGACTCAGACTGAGTTGGGAGTTACAATAAACAAATGCTGGAAGAACCCATGGTTCAAGCAGCATCCGTGGAGGCAAAGGTATACGTCAATGTTTTGGGTTAAAACCCTGCATCAGGTTAAGGGGTGCAGAAGGCTGTGAACAGCAGGCAGGCTGCAACAGGTCTGGGGTCAAAGAGATGGATTTAAATACCTTCAACCTTTATAGAAATACAGTGAACTGTCTGCGTGGTTTCAATCAGAAAACGAGGGACAGCCTGCGATATCAGCAGTGTCCCTGGGCAGGGGGATGAACCCTCCCCAACACTGGGCTCTGGACCTGCAGCTTGTACCAAGGGGGCAACAGACCCTTGGTGACCAACCGTGCCGTCCGCTCACCTCCCAGAGAAACATGGCGAGAGGGGGAAGGAAGCTTCCCAGTGATGGGATAACAATCCAACTGGATGCAGCAGCAAATCCAATCATGGCCCATGGGACACACCCACCTTACACACTCGGCCAATCCGTGAAATCCACGGGTCAATATCCGGGTTCTCCTGTGCATTCCTTTCTCTGAAGAACATGTAAATCAGGTCGTCCACCAGAGACAGTCCCACAAACCTGGGATCTGAAGGGAAGGAAGTGGGATTACAGGTGATCGATAAAGTGAAGGCTGTGGGAGGAGGGTCTGGTACGGATCAGGGAGCTCACGGTGAACTGGAAACCGAAGGATCAGGAAATGGAGGAGCGCCAGGAGTTTGTGACAAAAAATTGCATTTATATAGCACTTTTTATGCACATGGAACATCCCAAGATGCTTTACAGCTAACCAATTACTCATTGATGTGTTCTTGTTGTTGTGGCATAGGAAATGCGACAACCAATTTGTGCACAGCAAGCTCCCACAAACAGCAACCTGGTTAATGAGTGGGTGGTCTGTTTCGGACACTTGGGAGAAATCCCATCTTCTTCAAAGTGGCACCATGGGACTTCCTTCCTCTACCCAAGGGGTGAGGTTGAAGACGGGACCTCCCACACCACAGCTCCTCCACTGAGCCTTGACCTCAGTTTCTTACTGACATCTCTGGAGTGTGACATAATGCCATTTACAGAGTGCTGATAACATCCCATACATTATCAATGTTTGAAGCTCCAGATGTTCTGATGTCCTGTTGTCACACAACCCACCAAAATCCAGGAAAATCTTCACCCTTCCCCGCCCCCCCCCCCCCCCCCCCACCACCCAAGTGAGTTCATACTCTCTCTGTGGTGGAAGTCTCCCATGTGACCTGTTGTCACACCATGAATGAAGGAGTTCTTGCGAGATGACAGAGTGTCTGGTCTCCCCGTGTGGGATTCAAGTCCAATGCCAATCCTCACGGCTCAGATTCCCGCAAAGACACTGCTGCATGGCATTGAACCATCTGAAGCCTTCAACAGTTGAGCCTTGATTGGCTCAGGTTTGGTACCACAGCCCAAGCAAATAGAAACTCTTTGTCCATAAATGTGGGTTTACAGATAGTCAGCTTCTTCTTAGTGGGAGGAACTGGGGCAAAGCAGTTCCTTGTCAGTACATCAGCCACAGGAGACAATGTGTTTCAATTCCTGCTACAAGGACAGGGAACAGCCCAGGTACCCAGTCCCTGTCAATATTTCCAGGAGCTACCATTGGAAGTCAGCTGCAGTTGATGTGACTTGGAGAAAGGGGTGGAATCCACCCCATCCCCCACAGCACCACACAGAGTGCAGACACAGGAAATTCTGCAGATGTTGGAATCTGGAACAACACACACAAAATGCTGGAGGAACTCAGCAGGTCAGGCAGCATCTGTGGAGGAAAATAAACAGTTGACGTTTCGGGCCGAGACCCTTCATCAGGACTTCACACAGAACGCAGTAGTTCTCAAAGGTTCCCCTGCAATATCCAATGCTGTGGTGATAATGTGAGAAAGATGGCGTGCTCTCAAGGACAAAGTGCTGGTAATGATGATGACAAATGTGTTCCCTGAAGCATAATTCCATTTTTGTCACAGAGGGAGTCCTCCTCTCAGGGAAAATGTACAGCAAGTGTGACACAGAGTGAACAGTCTCCTCCGTATGGATGTCACGGGAACAGAGAAGGAAGAAGTTCTCCAGTCTGAGGAAGGGGCCAAGTTGTGAGCCACCTGTAGCTCTCCAACCCTGCAGAATCTGCGAATCGACTGATACAGAACTGGGGGCTGCCACTTAAAATAAAGGATCACCCATTGAAGATAAAGATGAAGCAAAATATTTTCTCTGAAAGGGCTCCGAGTCTTTGGAACTCTTTTCCACAAAGGGTGGTGGAAGCAGAGTCTTTGAATACTTCCAAGGTAGAGGTAGGCTTGATTAATAAGCACATCAAATGTTGCAGGGAGAGGCAGGAGAATGGGGTTGAGAGGGAAAAATAAATCAGCCATGATCGAATGGCAGAGCAGACTTGATGGGCCGAATAGCCTAATTCTGCTCCTATGTCTTATGGTCTTATAGACAGATTCTTGAAAGGTAACCAGGCACAGGGAGGAAGGTGTGGTTCACTTTACAATCAGATGGACCCTGACAATGAATGGTGGAGCAGGTTCGAGGGGCCGACTCCTGCTCCTAAGTTGAATGTTCATTAGCAGGGAGCACCAGCTTGCTGTGACGTTGGCAATGTTGTACAGAAGGCACTGGTACAACTCATCACACCTTATTCACCAAACACACCGCATCGGGAATGTTTGACTGGAATCTGGCCACCGGAAAGAAAGGTTTCCACTGCTGTAGAAGAAAGATGCACGATTTTACCCTCAAACTCACAGGATACAACAAATTACTTGCATGTTGTGTCGCCACCTCCAGCAAAGGGTACAACCAACATCACGTCTCCTCACTTTGTCTATTTGTAGCAGGCAGGCACAGTAGTGTAGCAGTTAGCGTAACGTTATTACAGCGCCGGGATCAATTCTGGCCACTGTCTGTAAGGGATTTGTACGTCCTCCCTGTGTCTGCGTGGGTTTCCTCCGGGTGCTCCGGTTTCCTCCCACATTCAAAAGATGTACGGGTTAGGAAGTTGTGGGCACGCTATGTTGGCACCAGAAGCGTGGCGACACTTGCGGGCTACCCCCAGAACACTCTACGCAAAGATGTATTTCACTGTGTGTTCTGATGTACATGTGACTAATAAAGAAATTTTATCTGATACCTGCAGTCAGTGATGGGCAACTCTGACCAATGGCAGCAGCCCAGCAAGATCCTGGTGTAGAAACTCACCAGCATGAGCCCCAGCTGAACCCACAATTGGTCTTCAAGGTTAGTTGTGTTTACACGCACGGAGTTCCTAACTGCAGGACAGTTGGTGCAATTGTGCCTTGCTGAACTGGGACATCCCAAGAAGGTGCAGATGACGTTTGGATGGACAGTGTGGAGTGGGGTGTGACCTCGATGACCCGAGTTGGGGGAGTGTCCCCGCTTCCCGTGGCCCCACAGGGAGTTCCCCTTTAGTTGGGAGCTGCTGCAGTTGATGAAAACCCCTGGCCCCTGCTCCACTCAGTGCCATCCAGTTGCGGTGAGAGGGCCGTAAACAAGCACCGGGTCCCTCTGGACCGGTGTAAGGAAATTGGTGGCTCTCATAGGCAGCCATCAGGAATGCCTGCAAAATGGCAGGACCCAAGGTAGGGTCAGATGCATGTGAGGCATCCCAAGGTGTAAGGCCTTAGGTCATCACTGGGCATCGTGTTTGTTTTACAGTGAAATGGGTGCGATGCTGAGCCAGTTCTCTGTGAATGATGTGGTGATAATGTGAGAAAGTGCATTATCTGGTGTGCTACTGAGGGATAGGAAGTTCAATTTCCAGTTCATGCTGAGACCCCCGAGCTCAGCCAAGAGGGTGACAGGGTGGAAGGGGTCAGGTATTCCATGGGCCTTGGGCTCCATGGAGGGGAAATTTCAGACCCTGAGCCAAAACTGGTGACACTTGTGGAAACAGTCACGGTGATTTCTAAGAGGAGGGATTCAAGGAAGAAAGAGTGATACAAAAATCAATACTTCACGTCACACAGTGAAGAATTTGTAGGGAAGAGATCTATGCAGGACGAGCGGGAGAAGGGAATGTCACACTTACCTTTCATCCATTTCTCCTCAGACTTTAAACTTGAGGGGTCATCACCCTTCCTGTAACCTGTCAGGCGCATTTTGTCTCCATCAGATGCTGTAGAATAGAGTCTTTCCTCTGTAAAGAGAGGTAAAAGTGCACACACACTGAGTGAACTGGTCCTAGACCTCCAATATAATGTGAATTGAAACTGCAGGGAGGACCTACCGACAAACCAATGAAGCAAAGCCTTGTTGTGGAGTCTTCGGGCAGACACGTGGTCCCAAGACAAGCTTATTCCCAGTGACAAATGCATTCAATTCATTGTTAAACTGTAAAAGAAAGTTGGTCAGTAGTTTTACCTTTTAAAATTAATGGATTTCTCTCTTGTAATGGACATACAGTAAAGGAGGAAAAGATTATTCCTGATATGCAAACAGCAGTCATGCACTCAATGGGCCAAATGGCCTCCTTCCATGCTGCAGCCTTTGTGATCCTGTGAAATTAATGCTGCAGGGTCTCTCTGTATCTTTATACAGTGACCAGGATGGTAAATGGTGAACTCATTTCATCTCTGCCACAAATCCCCAGGTTTTATCCCACACTTTCCTGCCTCTGAACACATTTCACCTGAAATCAGTTTACACAGAAACAGCACAGTCCCCACAGTCAGTGAGAGATGAAATAGTCCTTGTTACAGTTCAGCTCCTTCTCGGACAGGTACCAGGCATTTCAGAGACCACATCAACGGAATTGTTCAACTTGCACTGTTGAAGGGGGAACACTGTTTCCCACACATTAACATTGCAACAAAGTGGTGTCATTTCACGGGATCTCCATTACCACACTGCGGGTTTTGGACTGGGAGATTCACAGTGACTCCAGAGGGAGAACGTTCCCACCAGTGGCAGAATCACGAAGGAGGGGGTGTGCTTACAAGGTCAGGGGGCAGTCACTTAAACCTGAGGTGTGTAGGTGTTGAATCAGTGGAATTCTCTGCACCAGAGGGTGTCACTGGGGAGGTTCACCCCAACTCCAGGAGACTGTGTAGAACAAACTAGATTTGGGTAGCCGTCCATTGGGCACTCCGACCTCCAGGGATATGCACACAGCAGGCAGGTGGTCTAATATCAGCTGCTGCACACCACCAGACAAGGCTAAAATTGTTCCCGCTCTGTTTCCCCCTGCCTTCCCCAACCTTCATGGTGAAAGGCACGATTCTAGTGAATATGTTAAAGAATTTGTCCACAGTTACTTACAAGCAGCCAACACTGTGGGCTCATCCAATTGGTTCCACACAGAATGAAATGAGTTTCATTGAACTTGTGCAAGATCATGATATAATTCCCACAGGGACTCTGGAAAATAAAGGATTTGAATGTTTAAACACTCACTCAAAGAAACCAGGCTCCTGATACCCAGTAAAAGAGACATCATTCACAAGGTGTTTCCAATACATGAAAAGCTAAACATCACAGCTCCACGACCAACACCAACTCCAAGAGGAGCGAGGGCTGGGGATAGGCTGAGGTTTGTTTGGGGTGGAGATGAGGTATCTCCCTGTAGAATGGTGACACCATCTCCTTGGCCATCAGGCTGAGAGGAAAGAGAAGGAGGAACCACCTCACTAAGGGGTGGAGAGGGTTGCTGGAGATGCAGCCTGGTATTTCAGAGGGACTCTGGAGGGAACAGATGTAACATCCTTCCCAAAACCAATGAGCTGAAGGTCTAATGTTGCAGAGTCCCTGGGCACTGAGAAAGCACTAGAGACAGACGTGGCCACCAGTCCCACACAGAGAAAGTGTCCTCTACCAACATCAGAATCTCCAGAGGGAGCAGCACTGCAGGACTTTGGCAGGTAAGACCCTGTCCTCAGTGCTGAGATTGCAGCTCACATAACTTGATGGGTTTTTATCCCAGGTCCAGAGTTATAATTGAAACAGTCAATCAGTAACTGCCTTGGCAACACAGGGTCACCAGGAGAGGAAATTCCAGGAGCCACGTCACAGCTCAGTGACTTCGTAAAACTGTTGGCTCCGTTTGGAAGATGGTTTGGTCCCGAGAAGTTTAATGACAAATACACATTCAAGAAAACAGCTACAGAGGGTAAATACTTGAGTCAGGATCATCTTTGAGCCTGGTGCTGGTATATTACAGCCCTGCAGAGTTTGAACAAATGAATGAACTGAAAGTAATTCCAGAGCAGAACTCACCGCATTGTTTCCTCGGCATTCTTTAGAAACACCAGGTACATTGATCTGTAGGGTGAAGAGACAGGAACCATGACCACTGCTGGACAATCCCCATTTGTACAAACAGGTGACAGAGCTGATTTCACTCCTCCTTTCTATCATTATAAGATGTTCTGTGCTGTACAACTCAATGACTGAGTTATTCTTACTGAATTCATCCAAGACTTTTCCTACTGTGGTCCTTTGAGGACTAGTGTGGTAAAGCCATTCGTGGAGATATTCCAGGGACATTCTCACTACTTCAGACACTGGTCCCTTAGAAAGACGTGAGGGACAAGATGGCAAAAATGGATCGAGAAACTAGATGGAACAGCGGAGTGAACAAACAAGAGTAAATGTTGAAAGAAATATTTCATACTTTTCAGTGGATCTACAGCCATTGAGAAAGCCATGCATGGGCAAGAATTGAGAAAGCAAGAATCAAGAAACCAAAAGAAAAAGTCCTCTATTGCAAAATCGATGGAATATTTTTTCTTTCTTTAATTCTACTGGCCTCCCCTGAGATCAGACTTGAAATATTATTCCCAATAAGTTGGTTCTACCATAGAAACAAAGGACTGCAGATGCTGGAATCTAGATGAAAAACATGATGATGCTGGAGGGACTCAGCAGGCCAGGCAGCATCCGTGGAGAAAAGCAGGCGGTCAACGTTTCGGGTCAGGACCCTTCTTCAGCACTGAAGATAGGAAAAGGGGAAGCCCAATATATAGGAGGGAAAAGCAGAGCAGTGATAGGTGGACAAAAGAGGGGAGGTGGGGTGGGTACAGGGTGGTGATAGGTAGATGCAAGTAAGAGATAGTGATAGGCAGGTGCGGGGGAGGAGGGGAGAGCAGATCCACTGGGGGATGGGTCAAAGGTAAGGAGAGAAAGGAAAAAAAAAGTGTTGAAAAAAAAGGCATGAAAAGGGAAGATGAGAAGCATGGTGGTGGTGGTGGTGGTGGGGGGGGTGGTGGTTTCTGGGGAAGGGGGTGGGTATTACTTAAAGTGGGAGAATTCACTTGGTTCTACCGTACCGTTTCTGATGTGTGCGAGACAAAGCTTATGCGATAAAGGGCTCCATTTCCACCAACGTAAACAGTGTTTCCCTCACGGAGAGTGGTGGCAAATTCTTCAGCTTGGTTAACACAGCCCGATCTTGAATTTCATCTGTGAAGGTACAGAGGAGGCACGATTACTTTGGTTACTTAACTTACCCAAAAATATAAAGGGTCAGATTTGCACAACAGAGAAACAGGCCCCTTCGGCCCACTGTGTCCATGCCGACCATCATGTCCGTCTATACTAATCCACTGCCTGCATTAATTCCATATCCCTCCACACCCTGCTCATTCAAATACCCGTCAAAATGCATCCTAAACGTTGTTACTGTTGCTGGCTCCACCATGTCCTCCGGCAGCTCATTGGATACAAACGACACTTTGTGTGAAAAATATACGCCTCACATTTAAGATAAGATATCTTTATCAGTCACATGTACATCAAACACACAGTGAAATGCGTCATTTGTGTAGAGTGTTCTGGGGGCAGCCCGCATGTGTCGCCACGCTGTCCAGCGCCAGCAAAAAACATGTCCACAACTTCCTAACCCGTACGGTCTTTGGGAATGTGGGAGGAAAACTAGAGCACCCGGAGGAAAACCCACGCAGACACGGGGAGAACGTACAAACTCCTTACAGACAGCAGTGGGAATTGAACCCCGGTCGTTGGCGCTGTAATAGCGTTACACTAACCCCTACACTACCGTGCCTGCCCTTTTCCTTTAAACCTGCTCTCTCTCACCTTAAACCTTTGCAGTCTAGTTTTATTCACCCTACCATGGAAAACAGACCATCTCCCTCAATCCCCCTCATTATTCAATATACCTCTGTCCTGTCACCTTTCGGCTTCTTTTGCTCCAGGGAAAACAGTCCCAACCCATTCAATCTCTTTTTATAATTCAGGCCCTCCAGTCCAGGCAACATACTGCGGAATCTTTTCTGCATCCCTTGCAGTTTAATCACGTCGGCTGGTTCCAAAGACAAATTTGACCCAAAGTGCTGCCTGAGGAAAAAGAACTGGCTGGAAGTAAAGGAGAAGAGTTCACGGTAATTGCCTGGAGAAGTGTGCAGTCTGCCCCTAGTACAGACCAGAGACACCCTCGCACCCCCGGGACCCAGGACTCCCGTCCCCGCCACTCCCCCCACTCCGCTCCGACTCACCGCTCAGGTCCAGTTTGAGCCGGGGTGAAGAATTACCCGCAACCGGGCTCAGCAACACAAGGAGAACAGGCAGCAGGGCGACCATATCTACAGCGGTGAGCCGAGCGTCCGACACTGCTCGCTGCCAGTTGAGGTCTCAGACCGGGGAGGGGGGCGGGGCAGCTACGACACCAGATTAAACAACACGATGATGCTGGAGGAACTCAGCGGACCGGGCAGCATCGGTGGAGAAACGCAGGCGATCAACAGGTCAGGACCCTTCTTCAAGATTGAAGTTAGGGAAAGGGGGAAGCCCAATATATAGGAGGGAAAAGCTGAGCAGTGATAGGTGGGCAGAAGAGGGGAGGTGGGGTGGGCACAGGGTGGTGATAGGTAGGTGCAGGTAAGAGGTGGTGATAGGCAGGTGCGGGGAGGAGGGGGAGCAGATCGGGGTGGGGGCCGATAGGTCAAAGGTAAGAAGAGAGAGGGAAAAGAGGCTAGCAAGGTGAAGAAGCATGGTTGGGTGGGGTTACCTAAAGTGGGAGAACTCAATGTTCATGCTGTTAGGCTGCAAGGTTCCAAGACGGAAAATGAGGTGCTGTTCCTCATTGCAGGGGTGATGGGTCAAAAGTAAGGAGTTAAAAAGGGGGGTAGACAAAAGAGAGATAGGCTAGGAAAGGGAAGAGGCATGGTTGGGGCAGGGGTGGAGGGGTGTGGGGATTACCTAAAGTGGGAGAATTCAATGTTCGTGCCGTTAGGCTGCAAGGTTACAAGACGGAAAATGAGGCGCTGTTCCTCCAGTTTGCGCTTGGAATTCTCCTGGCAGTGGAGGAGGCCGAGGACTGACATATCAGTGGGAGGGGGTGTTGAAGTGACTGGCAACAGGGAGATGCAGATCGCGGTTACGGACAGAGCGCAGGTGTTCTGCGAAACAGTCACCTAGTCTGCATTTGGTCTCACGGATGTAGAGGAGGCCACACTCGGAGCACCGAATGCAGTAGATGATATTAAGGGAGGTGCAGGTGAATCTCTGTCTCACCTGAAAATACTCTTTGGGTCCCTGGATGGAGGTGGTGTAGGGGCAGGTGTTGCACCTATGGCCGGGGCAGTGGAAGTTCCCGGGGTGCGAGCGGGATGGGTTGGGGGGGGGGGTGGAGTGAACTAGGGAGTCGCGGAGAGAGCAGTCCCTGTGAAAGGCAGAAAGGAGTGGGTCTCCAACGGGACCCATCACCAAGTATCATTCTCCGCCACTTCCGCCATCTCCAATGGGACCCCATCACTAAGTCTCTCATGATGAGGCTTTCCACTCCAGGACATCCGAGATGTCCAACTTCTTTTCTAACTGTCTTCCCCCTGACTGTGGTCGAGAGAGCTCGCACCCACATCTCTGCCATTTCCCGCACCTCCGCTCTCACCCCCACCCCTCCCAGACCCAACAGGGATAGGGTCCCCCTTGTCCTCACATTTCATCCCACCAGCCTACGTATCCAACACGTCATTCTTTGCCCCTTCCGCCATCTCCAACGGGACCCCACCACCAAGTTGCTCTGTTTGGCCTCTTCTATATAGGTGAGACCAAACGCAGACTAGGTGACCGTTTCACCCGCGCTCCGTAACCGCGATCTGCATCTCCCCGTTGCCAGTCACTTCAACTCCCCCTCCCACACTATCACTGATATGTCAGTCCTTGGCCTCCTCCAATGCCAGGAGAATTCCAAGCGCAAACTGGAGGAACAGCACCTCATTTTCCATCTTGGAACCTTGCAGCCGAACAGCATGAACATTGAATTCTCCCACTTTAGGTAATCCCCACCCCCTTTCCCCAAACCCAACCCCCCCCCCAGCATGCTTCTTCCCTTTCCTAGCCTCTTTTTCCTCTCTCTTCTTACCTTTGACCCATCCCTGGTGGATCTGCTCTCCCCTCCTCCCCCACACTGGCTTATCACCATCTCTTACCTGCATCTACCTATCACCACCTTGTGCCCACCCTGCGTCCCCCCTTTTGTCCACCTATCACTGCTCTGCTTTTCCCTCCTACATATTGGGCTTCCAGTTTTCCTATCTTCAGTCCTGAAGAAGGGTCCTGACCCGAAAAGTTGACCGCCTGCTGAGTTCCTCCAGCATCACCGTGTTTTTCATCTAGATTCCAGCATCTGCAGTCCTTTATTTCTTTAGGACGGTGGGCTGGGGGCATGGCCCAGGGGCGGGATCACTTCTCTGAGCCCGCCCCACCCCGCCCCATCTACCTCCCACGGAGATTCACTGCCCGGGATGTGGCTTCACATCCCGGGACTGGCAAGAAAAGAGATGAAGGAACAACTTCTTGTTATTTCAATAAATATACTTTATTCATAATATATATTTTAAATACAAGTGGTGCATCTGTTTCTCTACACTCACTGTACTGTCAATTCAATATATTCTCTTCCAAGGTCGAGAGGGTTGAGAGCTTCAAGTTCCTGGGAGTGAACATCACCAATAGCCTGTCCTGGTCCAACCACGTAGATGCCACGGCCAAGAAAGCTCACCAGCGCCTCTACTCCCTCAGGAGGCTAAAGAAATTTGGCATGGCCCCTTTGACACTCACTAATTTTTATTGATGCACTATAGAAAGCATCCTATCCGGATGCATCACGGCTTGGCACGGCAACTGCTCTGCCCAAGACCGCAAGATACTGCAGAGAGTTGTAGACCCAGCTCAGTGCGTCACAGAAACCAGCCTCCCTTCCATGGACTCTGTCTATACCTCTCGCTGCCTTGGTGAAGCAGCCAGCATAATCAAAGACCCCACCCACCCGGGTCATTCTCTCTTCTCTCCTCTCCCACCAGGCAGAAGATACGAAAACCTGAAAGCACGTACCGCCAGGCTTAAGGACAGCTTTTATCCTGCTGTTATAAAGCTATTGAATGGTGCCCTAATACAATAATATGGACTCTTGACCTCTTATCTACCTCGTTATGACCTTGCACCTTATTGTCTACCTGCACTGCACTTTGTAACACTATATTCTGCATTCTGTTATTGTCATACCTTGTACTACCTCAATGCACTGTGTAATGAATTGATCTGTATGAATGGTATGCGAGACAAGATCTTTACTGTACCTCGGTACATGTGACAATAATAAACCTATTTACAATGCATCAACGCCATTCTTGTTTGATCTTTCAGCCATGCACCACTGAAGCATTTGAGAGGCTCTTACACAAGACCCTGCCCCTCAGTGTCCAGTGGTGACAGGACTCCAGAACGCAGCCCTTCCATCCAGAGCTTTTACAGTAACTGCACTAGGCTCTTTATCCTTCTAGTGAAGGCACTCCCACAGAGCTGTTGGTAGGAAGTTTCTGGAGTTAGACCCAGTGACGATGAAAGAACGGCGATGCATTGCTAAATCAGGAAGGTGTGCAGGTTTAGGGGGAACCTGCAGATGGTGGCATTCACCTGCTACCATTTTCCCTGTTGGTGGGGGAGCTTGCTGCTTTGGGAGGTGTGGTCGGAGCAGCCTGGGGATGTAACTGGTGCGTTTGTAGATACGTTGCAGCACTGCTATTGGTGGAATGAGCAAATATTCAGGGTGTTGATAAGGTGCCAATCAAACAGGTTGCTTGATGGTGTGAAGCCTTAAGGAGTTCATACGTTATCCCCGTGTCTGTGTGGGTTTCCTCCGGGTGGTCCGGTTTCCTCCCACATTACAAAGACGTATGGGTTAGGAAGTTGTGGGCATGCTACATTGGCGCCGGAAGTGTAGCGACACTTGCGGGCTGCCCCCAGAACACTCTACACGAAAAAATGCATTTCACTGTGTGTTTCAATGTACATGTGACTAATAAAGATATCTTGTCTTATCTTGTACGTAGTTGGAACTGCAGTCATGTAGACTTGAGATTCTATCATCCTCCCTCCTCCAACTTCCCCTTACCCAACCCCTTCCTTCCCTCGGGACCGTCTCCCTTTCAACCTCTTGCCCCTTCACTAACACTCTCCCTCAGTAACCACCTCAATAATGAGAGCAGTTTTACCAGAGCTTAGTCCAGTAGAAGGAGCTGAAAGCTGACTGACATCAGGGTTCAGTCTGACACTCAGTGCTCGCAGTGCCCCACAGGTCAGTGATCCCACAAAAACTGGATCAGATTAAATGTCTGCAGTCCTGTCCCATCCACTGATGTAGGGCTGTGCTCTACAGACTCTGGGTCCTACACTGAATAGGAACTGGAATTGGTTTTTATTGTCACATGTAGCAAGATGGGACCAAGACCCCTGTACTCTGTTGTCACAGTGAAAAGCTTTTGTTTGCATTCCATCCAGACAGATCATTCCCTACATAAGTAGATCGAGGCAGTACAAAAGGAAAAACAATGCAGAATTTGGTGTTACAGTTACAGAGAAAATTGCAGAGCAGGTAGACAAATAAAGTGCAAGGGCCAAAGTAAGTATATATGCTTTGCTGTTTCACAAAGCAAAACAAGTTAGAAATGTTAATGATAGCAAATAATTGGGAACAGTATCCATTGGCAAGGCCATTTAGTGTCACCTTACTGTAGTCTATATGTGTGTGAGGGTACCTTTAAGAACTGTGCGTGCCAGGCGATATGACTTCCACTATATTGTAGCAACCACTGAAGTTGGTTGCATGTTTCGTAAGTTCAATATCAGCTACACCATGTGTACGTTTAGCCATATCTCCTTCTTCACTGAACAGCAAAACAGAGGTGATAAAGTCTACACGTCACAGCAGCCACACAGCAAGGCATCTGAGCAATCTCACATCTTCACCGATAGAGGAGACAGAAGCGGACAGAGAGCAGAAATTATGTGGGGTGGTGATGGTGGGGAACAGCGAGCCAGTGGGGGGATGAGGAAGTGGGTGGTGACCAGCAGAGAGGGGAAGGTGTGGAGGGTGTGCTGCTTTACAAACTTGACCTTTGCTTTAATAAAGAACTCATGTTTGCAATTTCTTTATGCGGACTGAAATCTTTCAACAGAGACATTGTTGAAAGAACCTGTTGAAATGAGTTTCACAGAGGTGATAAAGCCTACACATCACACCGGCCCCACCGGGAGGGGAAGCAGCAGCCACACAGGAGACCAAGGCAGTTCCGAGTAATCTCACATCTTCACCGAAGTTGTCCTGAACTATCCCCATATCCACTGACTCCCTTAACACCCTGAAATCTATCGATCTCCATTTCAAAGGAACTCAGTGACTGGACTGCACCCACCCCTCCAGCAACCCATCACTCTCCATGAAGACATTTCTTCTCACCTCAGTCCTCAGTAGCTGACCCCTTATTCTGAGACTTTGACCCCTGATTCTGGACTGCAGCCGTGAGCCCACCGAAGTCTGGAGGAGGCACATGGGGCCGATTTCTTTTGGTGGTTGAATTTGTAAAATCATAGCCTCCAGATCCCTTTGTCTGGGAGGGGTTGAGATGGGGGTGTGGACCGTGAGCACATGTTGGGTACATGGTGTGTGAGTGTGAGCAGTTCAGAACGATCCCTCATCCCATCCTTGGCCGTGCCTGCACCTCTCCCGTGGCTCCAAGTCAGTGAACACGATCAACATCATCCTGACTTGGAAATACATCACACCATTCCTTTATTGTCACTGGATCTAAATCCTGGAACCTCCACCTTCCCCAGAAGAACCACAGTAGTTCAAGAAGGTGGCTTCTCGAGGGCAATGAGGAATGGTCCCTGCACAGTTACCCACTATAAGGAGGTTTCTAGTGTGTAATTGGCTGTGACCTCGGTAAAAGCCCCTCTGGTCAACAGGAATGTGCTTTGGATTCAGTGAGCCCCTTCCAGTGTGTTCACCAGGAAACTGTATCAGCTGGAGCTGGAAGTGCAGAAGGGCCTTTACACCAGGCAGTTCCTGAGCACACACCGATGTGGTTGTACTGAGGGTGGCCAAGGGTTACTCTGGTGAGGAACAGCAACGTATTTAAACAACTGTGAGAGGAATAATTTATTGAGCTCTTACACAGAAAGTGCATTATCTACACAAGTGTGGCTTGTTGAGTTTCAGAGTTCTGGGAAACGGCCCAAGCATAGTTCCTGTGTTTTCCTGGTTTTCAGTTGCTTCGCAGTGAAGTACACAGCACAGAATTTCTAAATGTTAAAGAAACATTGCTAAACATATGCCTCAATCTAAACCTGGTGATGTGGGACTTCAGGCTGCTGTACCTCCTGCCCGATGGTAGCTGCAAGAAGATGGCACGGCCCGGATGGTGGGGGTCCTTGGTGACGGATGTTGCCTTCTTGAGGCAGCGCTTCCTGTAGATACCACCGATGGTGGGGAGGGATCTGCCCGTGGTGTATTGGGCAGAGTCCACCGCTCTCTGCAGCTTCTTGCATTCCTGTGCACCTTGCTCCATAAAATGCAGCTGTTCCTGCTGTTCAGTACACAGGGAGTCCTGTGCTGCAGCCTCACACAGTTTGGCCCTGAGCTTTAGCTGTGCTACTGTCAGCATGCCCTTCTGTTTGAAAGGGAAGGAACGGCAGGGTTCTGATGAAGGAACATAGGAATGGAACAACTTGGAAGTAGTATTCCAAGGGCCAAACACTTGACCAATGACTTCTATCCGAGAACCTTTCAGTTAATACTTAAAATTATGTTGACGTCATGAAGCAATAACAGAAATGTGAATATTTAGAATCGTATTAGTTACTTGGCACATTCCACTTTTATCGCTTGTTGTTTCCGTTTGGTTCTTCCAGCAGCTGATAAGAAGCTGTGAGCCAGGATGTGTAACTGTGCTGCAGGAGACACAAACAATTGAGAATGCAGTTGGGGACAGTCCTTGGCAGAGTGCAGGATTTCCATATCATCTGACTACCCACTGTGAGGAGCAGAGGTCACATCCTCTCGAGAGAGTTCAACAAGGATTACACTGAGATAAAAAAAATCCCAGTTTTAGCCCCTAATCTAACTAGCCTTTAACCACCCTAACCCAGCCAGCCCTTACTTAGACCCCTGACCTAACCAGCCTATATCCTACCAGTCCCTAACTTAATTAACCCCTAATTACCAGCCCCTAACTAACCAGCTCCTAACCTAACCAGCTCTTAACCTAACCATCCCTCAAACTAATCAATCCCTTAACTACCCAGCTCCTAACCTCGAACATCCCCAACCTAATCAGTGCTAAACTAACCAGCTCCTAACCTAACCGTTCCTTATCCAAACCATCCTCTAATCTAATTAGCCTTTCACCAACCCCCATTCTAAACAGTCCCTAACTCAACCAGCTCTTAACCAGCTCATGATCTAACTAGCCTCTAACATAACCAATCTCTAACCATCTTCAGCATTTGATCTCGTTGGATCCTTTATTTCACTACTGCCCACACACAGACCAAATCCCCTATATCCAATATAAAACAGAAAATGTTGGAAACACTCAGCGGGTCAGGCAGCATTTGTGGAGAGAGAAACAGTTAACACTTTCAGTCCAGGATCCTTTTCATGTTCCCCTGTATTCAGTGTTTCTCTCAGGTGAGAAGTGTGTGTAGTCTCCAGTGACTCTCCCTCACAACTTGCCTGAGCCAGGTTAGTGGGCTCGGCAGCTTCCTGGCTCTGTCGGGACTCTCCTGCCTTTTCCAGTCCCTATCCAGATATTCCTCTGGGTTAATACCTCGTCTGTACGATGGCTGCCATGATGGTTCACACCCTTTCAGCTGAAGTATCAGCAGAGTCCTGGAGTCCACAACCTGCTGACTTGGAGACGAGAGAGTTGCTGACTGAGTCTCAGCTGTTGTACCAGGTGAATCAATCGTTAGAATGTGAGAGTCGGGTGAACAGATGCCGTCTTCTGTCTTGTGAGAGGAAGGCTGAGGCCTGATACAACAGAGGCTGTTAAGAAGATGAAGGGTTGTCAGAAGCAGAACATTTTCACCTGTGGGAAAGAGCGTGATCAACGGCTGCCAAAATACGACGGTCTTTGAGAGGGAATCAGAAGGAACTTCCCAAAGAGCAGTGAGGATGTGGACCTCACCCCCACAGGCAGAGGTTGAGGTGGATAGTACAGATGTATTGAAGGGCAGGATGGATAAACGCATGAGGGGGAGGGAAGAGAGGGTCAAATGAGGAAAGAAAGGAAGAGGAGGCTCAAATGGAGGATAAGTGCTGGCATAGACTAGATGGGCCAAGTGGCCTACTTCAGTGCTATATATCCTGGGTAATCCACTACCTGGAAGTTGCCCTCCAAACCATGCACCATCCTGACTTGGAAATACATCACCGTTCCTTCACCGTCGTTGGCTCGGAATCCTGGAGCCCCCTCCCTAACAACATTGTGGGTGTCCCCACACCTCAGGGACTGCATTGGTTCAAGAGGGCAGCTCATCACCACCTTCTCTGAGGTAACTAGGGATGGGCCATTAAATGCTGGCTTAGCCTGCGAAGTCCACATCTCTTCAATGAATAGAAATCCCATTTAATTAGCGTGTTTATCATGGATTTTTCACTTTGAAGGAGTTGTTTATGAAAGAGAAATTCAGAGATGAAAAAATAAGCATGATCACCTCCACCTTGTGTCCATAAAGAGGACATGAAGGTCTTGTTGTCTACTTCCTCAATCTGCTGCCTGGATTGGTTGCACTGTCAGAGTGTAAACTCAGGCAGCTGCCTGATCATCTGTTCCCCAGGCAGCAGATAACTGTTCCCTGATAAACCCAGCTGGTCCTCAAAACAATCACTGACCAGAGGACGATTTTCTGTTTCTTCTGCTGGTTACAGAGATTTTTATTTCATTTCATTGAAAATAAAAACACAGCAAAAACCCCCACAGTCAGTAAATGTTTCTCTCCATATCATGGTGCAATCAAATCAACACCTTCTACTTGCCCTGCATCAGTCACCTGTGTTTCCTCTTTGTACTATGAACACAGGAAGGGTTTCATCACAAACAGCAATGGGACAAGTGAAATGAAGACATTTCACCACAAGAACCTATCACAACAGAAATCACACAGAGACCAGTGACAACTCCGAGAGCATCATTCCCGCACTCGGCTTCCCCTGCGGATCCCAAGTCTCCCAAAAAAATCAGCTGGAGGAGCTCAGGGTCCGGAGTTGGGGGCATTCGCTGAAGCACCTGGTCTGAAAAGCCCCCAACTCCAGTCCCAAGTCCTGCAACTGGTTCTCTGCATTCCAAAGGTCAAACGTTGGATGGAAGAAGAGAACGTACTTATTTTGTAATAGAAGGTTTACCGTCCGCACTGGACATAATCATGGAACCCTCATGCATCCCTCCCACCCCACAGACTCACCCCTCCCCATCCCACCTCTCCCCAACCTCTTCCCATCCAGGACTCTCCCCACCCTCTCCCAGCAACAGAGACATTATCCCCACATCTAACCTGCCAAGTCTCCTATGAACAGTGTCAATGAGATCACCTCCACTCTTCCAAGCCAGAGAATCAGAGACCCAGACTGTCTAACCCCTCCCTTGGCAACACCCATCTGGTGAAACTTCATCGCAGTCCCGCTATTTTTGTTTATTTTTCATTTCAAATATAAATTTTATTCATAGAAAATACCTACAGACAAAAAGAAGTGTGCGGCTCTCTTTGCATTCATAGTGTCGGTTAGTCCATACATTCACAGTGTCATCAGTTCTATAGATTAGCAGTGTTCACACATTCTGTGCACAGCGCACCATTGTCACTCACATGGTCTCCTGGGATGATACAAGTCAAGTGTTTGAGGAAGTTTCTACCTCAGACTCAGCCCCTCTGTGTCTAGTTGCAGAAGGAGCCTAGACTGAGGTCCTTCCCCACAGAGCCTTTGGGGCTGCACCGAGCTTCAGTGCATCCCTCAGCACGTACTCCTGCAGCCTGGAATGTGCCACTTGGTAGCATTCCCTTACGGATATCTCATTGTACCGGAAGACAAAGTGTGTCTTTCACTGAGTTGCATGCTCTTCCAGCAGCACTTGATGTCCATCTCTGCGTGTGTCCTGGGGAACAGCCATAGATCAGAGAGTTCTCTGTTACACACACTCTCTCTGTCACAAAGAGGACGAGAGATCCACCCAACACCCAGGCAGGGTCTTTGCTCCCTCTCTCAGTAACACTGTGGAGCTTTCTTTGTCCTACATTACAATGTGGACGTGCAGCAAATGTGAAGTGTTGCACCTTGGAGACAGTACAATGTCAATGGCAAGACCATTATAACAGTGTTGATGAGCAGAGGGATATTGGGTCCAGTTCACCGCTCCCTGAAAGTGCTGCACAGGTTGATAGGGCGGTAAAGAAGGCATATGGCATGCTGCAGCTTTATAAAACTCTGGTTAGGCCACATCTGGTGTATTGCCTTCAATTCTGGTCGCCCCATTATAGGAAGGATGTCAAGGCTCAGGACGGGGTGCAGAAGAGGTTTACCAAGATGCTGTCTTGGTACCAAGGTTGGTACCTTACTTTTCTTCTTTCGAACAGTGGCAGCATGTTCAGTGTTTATCCCCCATTCTATCTCCTTTTTTATATCCTCTAATCTGTTTGGTTCCGAGTCCCAGTGTCTTTACCATTCAGCAGACACAGCTTAATGTCTCAGCTGCAGGGATGGTTCTCTGACAGTGCAGCACTCCCTCAGAACTGCCCCAGAGCACCAGCCCAGACCCTGGAGTGAGACTGGAACTCGTGACCCACTGAGTAAGATGCAAGGACGGAAACCACCCCAGCGCTGTTTCAAATCTTGTTCTGGCCAATTTCATGATTCTTCTTTTGCTGGGAAACTGAACGGTGTTGAACGCAGTGCTGGTGTAGCATAGCCAGCATAGGATAAGTCCAATCCCTGGCCCACAGTGTGACTTGGGTTGTGCACTGACAGCAGAGAACCATTGCGTGTAACCCCCGCGTTATGTGGGAAAGTTTTCTTTATACTTCCATTGGGAGGGGTGGGAGTTACTGGCAGCATTTATTATTCATCCCTGAGCTGAGCACATTGGTGGGTCTGGGTCCCACACTGGCCAGGGTGGTGAATGTGGGAGGAATCCTTCACAAAGGGCGGTAGTGAACCAGTGGGTTTCTTGACAACCCTGTAGTCTGATGAATGTTCCCTCAGTGGGATCATTAACTGTTTCTCTATCCACAGATGTTTAGTTTTCCTAGTCTTTTCTATTATATTGTATATATCCTACAGCACAAGTTTCCACCGCCTTAACCACAAACAATTCATTACAGAGGACTGGGTGCTGAATGCGCTGATAACTGTCCCCAATAAGCCATTTCGACTCATCCTATCACAGACATCCCCTTTGTTCTACACATCCCTCCCCCTCCTTTCCTCCAACTGAAAACCTACTTGCATCTCTCTCCTAGTTCTGATGAAGGGTCACAGACCCGAAATGTTGACGGTTCCTCTTTCCACAACTGCCTGACTTGCAGAATTTTTCCAGCATTTTCTGTTTCTGTTTCAGATCTTCAGCATCTGCAGAATTTTTGATTTTCATTTATGTGGCTTCACTGTTACTGGATTTAATTCCTGATTTAATTACCTGTATTTAAATTCCCAGCTGCAACAGTGCCTCCTGATTAATGATCCAATAACAACAACCACACTTCCGAACCTCCGTAGCTGAGGACACCACTGCTGGGCATTCGGGAGGCTGAGAGTTTGTGTGATGGTCTGTTGTGGGAGGTTGAGGACAGCGTGAATGGCCACTAGGAGGGCCATTATCTCTGAGACGTGTCACTCTGAGGCTGCTACTCTTGTCTCAGTGGCCTGCCCCACAAGTAATTCCTCAATGGTTATTCATCCTTTGAAAGATCAGCTGTTGTCACCAAAAGCTGGGCTTGACTCCGCAGAATGTACCCCGCAGACACAATGAACCCACGGACACAACAAACCCCAGATGATTCACTCTTGCCTGTTGCTTTGTTACAGTCTTCTCATTAAAGGCGACGAAATCAAGTTCACTGAAAAGGCCCATTTCTTGTGGCCAATATTATACAAAGACAGTATCCAAGAACAGAAGAATAGGACTTTTCTTTGTCCGGTCTTTTATGTTGGGAATAACAAGTCACAGATAATCGGTAATTGGTTTATTATTGTCACATGTACTGAGATACAGTGAAAAGCTTTTGTTTACATGTCATCCAGACAGATCACTCCATACATAAGTACATCGGGGTAGTACAAAAGGAAAAGCAATAACAGAATGCAGAATATAGTGTTACAGTTACAGAGAAAGTGCAGTGCAGGCAGACGATAAGGTGCAAGAGCCATGATGAGGCAGAATGAGAGATCAAGAGACCATCTTCATCAACCTCCTGTGAGTGCAGCTCACTAAATAACGAGTGAAAGAGAAGCAGGTTACTCGTCCACTGAAGCCAGCTCTGTCGATCAATGAGCTCGGCCAATCCCGTACCTTGCCCACTTACCCCACCACCCCCCATCTTCAGAAATGGATCCAGATAACCTCTGACTGCACCCGATGGCTGGAAGTGGAGCTGAGGCAGGATAGTCCAGGCAAAGTTCTCCTCAGTCCAAAATGGTTGTCCTCCTTCTGAGACCAGGCCCCTGGTCCAAAGAAAGGGGAGACTGTAGTAGTTCAGAGGGCAGAGCATCCAAAGGTCCAGAGGCATGAGTTCAAATCCCACCACAGCGACTGAGGAATTTAGATGATTGTAATTAAATGAATCTGAACTTAAAAACCTGGTATCAGCTGTGGTGACCGTGAAAGTAACTGGCTGTGATACACGTCCAACTGGTTCACTGATGTTCTCCCGGGAAGGGAATCTCCTGTCCTCACCAGTCTGGCTCATGTGACTCTTCACCCACTAATAAGGTTGGCTTTTCAGTCTTGGGGACAATTGAGGCAGATGACAAACGTGTGCATGTGCTCCCTCCAGAGGTCAGAAAAGTTAAGGACCTGCATGTTCCTATGAATGGTCATTAGTGGAAGGACTACCTGCGTACCATGAGACAGGAAGCTATTTGACCCACTGAATCCCTGCTGGCTCCCAATAGATCAATCCCATCAGTCTCATTCCCTTATTTCTCCGTAACCCCACAACATTCTCTCTCACACGTACATCAGCTCCCTTTTACTCTTTTGCCACTAACCTACACACTAGGGGGGCAATTGACAGCAGCCAATTAACCTACCGATCCGCACATCTTTGGGATGTGGGAGGAAACCGGAGCACCCGGGGGAAACCCACAGGGAGAACGTGCAAACTCCACACAGGCAGCACCCGCGGTTGAGACTGAACCCGGCTCTCTGGAGCTGTGAGGCAGCGGCTCTGCTGGTTGGAAGTCGAGAGGTTAACCGTTCACCTTCAGAGTGTCAGTTTCCAGGACGTGCTGCTGAAGGGACAGAGGAAGCGGAAAACCTTGGTGAGTAGCTGGTAAAGATAAGGGACTGCCTGGAGACTGGGAAGGGGGCAAGAGACAAACTCTGCCGATATCCCCCTCCCACTATCCCCTTTCAGGACATTCCCTCCTGGGACCCGATCTCTAAGCCTCCTCCCAACCCGGGCACCCTGTTTGAGCCGGGGTGAAGAATAACCCACAACCGGGCTCAGCAACGTGAGAACAGGCAGCAGGGTGACCATATCTACAGCGGTGAGCTGGGTGTCCGACATTGCTCACTGGGGACTTGGGGGGGGGAGGGGGGCGGGAGCTTAGCGTGGAGATACGTGGGCTGGGGGGCAGGGTGTGAGAGGAGAAAGAGGTGGTGCTTTGGTGGAGGCGGGGCCTGGGAGGGCGGGATTACAGTGCTGAGTCCCTCCTCCTCACTGTGAGACGCCACTGGATGGCTCAGCACATGGGTCCATTGACTGTGATGGGGATGGGGTATTTTATGTCCAAACCTTTTTGGGAGAGGTCGCCCTACAACCCAAAGCGCTCGGGTCAAATTCAACCAGACCCTCTTTTAGTCATATTCCTGAGATCACTATAATCCCAGAACAACCCCTTTTCTTTAATTCTCACTTTACAAACCATCCCTAAGTGACAAACACCTGACTTATAGACACCCCTACATACGATCGAGCTCCCATAATATTATTAAATTCAAAAGTCTGACGTGCGTACATGCAAACGGCAGAACTAGCTTCCTCTCTCTACTTTTAGTAATCGTTCTTATCAGTCTTGTGTGCATTTGATGCCATTCATTACAAACTGTGGTGATATGATCACTGTATTGAGTGATTTTTGTGCATTTTCTGATTTACAGACAAAATCGATTTAAGGACGTGTATAAAAATGGAACCTGTTCGTTACCAGGGACTGCCTGTACTGGACAACATTCAGCAATGTGACACAGTCGCACACAGTCACACACAATCCAGTGAACAGATCCACACTGAGGGAATCCAGTGTGTCTTCAGACCAAAGCAACAGTGTTCCTCTTGGTTGATGTTATATGTTTGAAAGCATAATTACATTGAATTATATTTTGGCCTTTTTCATTCCTGGAGGCTTAAGAGACTTTGTCAAAGCAACATCCCACCATTGATTTTAAAACATTTACTGCTTTGCAAGTGAACCAAAACTTTAAAGACACAAAAGACGCCAGATGCTGGAATCTGGGACAAAAGACAGAACGCTGGAAGAACTCAGCGGGTCAGGCAGCATCTGTGGAGACGACAGGTGGAAATCAATGCGTTGGGTCAAGTCCTGATGCAGGGTCTCGACCTGAAATGTCAACTTGCACCTTTTGCCTCCACAGAGGCTGCCTGACCTGCTGAGTTTTTCCAGCGTTCTGTCTTTTGAACCAAAACATTAATTTTTTAAAACTACAAAAGTTTCACCTCACCTTTCCTGTATTTTGTTTTCACTGTTCGCTCTGACCACAAATCAGACTCCTGGCAGGTCACAGCCTCCAGTGTTCCGGTTGCCCGATATACTGTCGGTGTCGGCTCTCCACTGGAAACCCCGCCCTCATGTCATGTTTGGCACTCATCGGGTTTGCAAATGGGTTAACAACTGATCCAGGGCCACAAAATATACCCAGGGCTGCCAACAGTGTTAAAACAACAAACATCAAACATCCGATTCCCTCTGAGCCCAAGTGAACATGTGGATTCAAACGGCAGGACATTAACTTTAGACGAAAATACGTATTTTTAATTCTGCAATTAAGTTATTTATTAAGTTCAGATTCAATACATCTCTACTAATATTCAACAACATTCATGCAAGACACCAAGTGGATTTTGAGGCTCATTAACAGGTTGTTGTTACATTCTTCTCTGCTTTAAAGATTTCAACCAGTGTAAAAAAGTTTCAAACATGAGAAAAAGCTGCAGATTTTGGAAACCTGAAATAAAAACAGAAAATGCTGGAAACGCTCAGCAGGTCAGGCAGCATCTGTGGAGAGAGAAACTGAGTTGAAGTTTCAGTCAAAGACCCTTCATCAGAATTGGGAAAAAGAGGAAATATCTTAGTGTGCTAGTAATTGTGGAAAGGGACTGGGAATCTCCACAGGATTTCTCCCTGGATCTCCCAAGAATCAAGACCAGGAGGGGTTGGGAGTGTGGGGGCTTGATGAGGGTTCAAAGTATTTCAAGTGAACAGACGTTCAGGGAGTTCAGACGTTTTCAGTAGCTGGTTTGGAGGTGATTGAACAGCCGGTGGTCATTGTGACCAACAATGTGAATCAATTCAGCATCGCCACAGTAGCAGTGGGCGAGTCATGAGTGAGGGTAGGTTACAGGGAAATGAGGGGGGGAATAAAACTATGGGTTTGTTCTGACGGGAGCTGGCATAGGCACGATGGGCCGAACAACCTCCGTCAGCGTCATGGTGAGTAAGTGATTCCAATGGGAGAAGAGCCTCCAGCTGCAGATACACCCACTCCCCGTCCCATGGCGATTCCCAACCATAGAGCCGTCACCATGGAGACAGTCCTCTGAAGCAACCCGGAGACCTTGTGGAATCTGGGGATGTGAGGGAGGGTGGGAGGAATTATTTCAATCTGAGTTTATCTCTCTGCACCTCTCCTCATACTTGCAATTTTCCAATGGTCTGTCCAATCAGCGGCACTCATCGGAATTGTTTCCTGTATTGGGCAAGAAACAAGATGGTGGAGGAATCCAGCGGGTCGGGCAGCATCTGTGGAGGGAAGTGGACAGTCGACGTTTCAGGTCGGGACCCTTCATCTGGACTGATAGAGGGGAGGTAGTGAGTGTAAAGAGGTGAGGGAAGGGGTGGAGCAAGAGCTGGCAGGTGATAGGTGGATCCAGGTGAGGAGGGGTGAGAGGCAGATGGGTGGAGACAGCGACAGAGGCCGGGAGGTGAGAGGTGAGAGGTGGAGGCGACAGAGGGCTGCAGATGGTGGGATCTGACAGGAGAGGAAGGTGGAGCCTGGAATCAGGGGAGGGAGGTGGGGAGGGCAGAGGGGGACAGTGAGGGAGGGGAACCAACACAGTGTGTGGCTACGCTGGGGGTCTTTGCCTCATCTCCATGCGTGGCCTCCCGGGACAGACGAGGTGTTCATTGACCAACCCCCCTTTCTCCGTGACGTATGGCCTTGTGTGTGACAGGGAGTGGCGGTCGTCTCTGTTGCTGTTGACTCCCAATCCAGATGTGAAGATGATCAAGTGCTGGGGGAGCTGCTGCCTCACAGCTCCAGTGACCCGGGGTCCATCCTTGGGTACCATCTGCACCTTCGCCCTGTGACCCTCGGGTGCCCCCACAGCCCAAGGACGTGCGGCTTGGTAGGGTAACTGGCTGTTGTGAATTGCCCCACGTGTGGGTGGGTGGAAGGAGAATCAGGGGAGAGTTACCCGCCAGCTCCCGCCTCACCCTTCCCTCTCCCGTCTTGACACTGGCTGTGTCCCCTCCACCCCCTCAGTCCCAATCCAGCGCCTCGTCCCTCCACAGACACTGCCTGACCCACTGAGCTCCTCCAGTGGCTCGTTTCCTGTATCAGTGGGGAGTTGATGGGGATATGAAAGACTTGCCTACTCAGAGATTTGATGGGCCGAATGGTCTCATAGGAAACGCTGAGAAGAGGCTACAGAATTCATCAGGTTACTGGATTGTTGAAAGTTATAGAGGTTAATGTTCTAGAATGGTCTAACCAGCACTGACTATGGTGCATTGCTTTTCCTTTTGTACTACCTCGATGGTTTGAACTGATCTGTATGGATGGTATGCAACAAAGTTTTTCACTGTACCTCGGTACGTGTGACAACGACAAACCAATTACCAACTCCAAGCTGTGCGTTGGCTGCTTACGTTACTTGCAGGGTAGAACCTTTTAGCAGAAGATTGTCAAGTTTTAAAAAAAGGTATTTGCTAATTAGATGGTTAACTTGGAGTGCTGAAAGTGGCTGCCTCATAGAAGGATGGTTCAGTCGACCTTGTACTGTGCCCATGTTGGAGGCTCCGAGACAGGCCAGAAGGAAGGATCTCATGGGCCAGATGACATTCCCCAATCTCCTGCTTGTCCTTCCCAATGGAGATAGTGGCCCTGCCACATCCCGCAAGCTTTCTGGACATTGCAGCTGCTCCGAGCTCCACACTCAGTGGTGAGCGCTCGAATCGCCAAGGCAGAGGGAGCTATGGACCAACTGCTGGTCAATGGGATCAGTGGAGACAGGGACTGGATGGTTGGTATCGACATCAGAGCAGTAACCTGGAGGCTTCTGGACTAGGGCTGAAAGGTGGAGTTGTTCCTTTTTGACCAGCACAGTCATGATGACTGAGTGGCCTCTTCCAAGTTGTTACTGTTCTATTAGTTCCACGGTTCCGCCTCAATAAATCTCCCTCTCCCTCGCAGCCTCTCCTTACCCCACACAGCCATACTGTGCATCGCTCCTACCCGACTGTCATGGGGAGTGTGGCTTCGAGCATTGTCACTGCTCTGCTGTGGTGTAGGGAGCTGTGGTGATCTGAGCGAGGTTCCACTGGGTCCTTCCTTCCACCCTCATTCAGGGTGTGGGTCACCTCATCTTCATCCCGTCTCCTTTTGACCAATTTCACAATTTTTTTTTGAAGGAACCCAACTTGGGACGAGCACGGAACGGGACAGGGTTCAGCACAAGATTGAAAAGATGAAGCACAACTTCTGTGTCCTGTTATCTCACCAGCTTTACATCCAGAATTCTACTGCTGGGATGGAGCACAAGGGCCACCCAGTATGGGCACAGTGGGCAGGATAGCCTCTCTCTCTCTAGTGTGAGATTCTGTGACTCATAGAGCACAGGAACAGGCCCTTCAGCCCACCAAGTCCGTCCCGACTAGCAAGCACCCATTTACACTAATCCCATTTTATTCTCCCCACCATCCCATCAACTCCCCCCAGTTTCTATCCCTCACCTACACACTGGAGGCCATTTACAACGGCCAGTTAGTTTACCAACTCGCACTTTGGGATGTGGGAGGAAACTGGAGCATCCATGGGAAACCCACAAAGTGACAGGAAGAACGTGCGAACTGCACTCAGACAACACTGGAGGTCAGGATCGAACCAGGGACTCTGGAGCCGTGAGACAACATCTCTACAAACGTCGACTATTTATTTCCCTCCAGAGATGCTGCCTGACCTGCTGAGTTCCTCCAGCATTTTGTGTGTGTTGCTCCAGATTCCAGCATCTGAAAAATCTCTTGAGTCTCTGCAAACTGCACCACTCTCAGACAGAGATATCTCAGTGTTGTTTCATTGGTAACCCAGCCCGCCCCACTGCTGAGTTCCTCCAGCATTTTGTGTGTGTTGTGGGGAAGGGAGGGTGGTGCATTGTGGGGGTGGGGGGGGAGGTTTGTGGGGAAGGGGGGGTGGGGATTACCTAAAGTGGGAGAATTCGATGTTCATGCCGTTAGGCTGCAAGGTTCCAAGACAGAAAATGAGGCGCTGTTCCTCCAGTTTGCGCTTGGAATTCTCCCGGCAGTGGAGGAGGCCGAGGACTGACATATCAGTGATAGTGTGGGAGGGGGAGTTGAAGTGACTGGCAACAGCGAGATGCAGATCGTGGTTACAGACAGAGTGCAGGTGATCTGTGAAACGGTCATCTAGTCTGCGTTTGGTCTCATCAATGTAGAGGAGGCCACACTTGGAGTACTGAATGCTGTAGATGATATTAAGGGAGGTGCAGGTGAATCTCTGTCTCACCTGAAAGGACTGTTTGGGTCCCTGGATGGAGGTGGTGTAGGGGCAGGTGTTGTACCTATGGCGGGGGCAGTGGATCCCGTGGTGGGAGTGGGATGGGTGGGGGGGTGGAGTGAACTAGGGAGTCACGGAGAGACTGGTCCCTGTGAAAGGCAGAAAGGGTGGGGAAGGGAAGATATGCTTGGTAGTGGGGTCCCGTTGGAGATGGCAGAAGGGGCAAAGAATGATGTGTTGGATACATAGGCTGGTAGGATGAAATGTGAGGACCAGGGGGACCCTATCCCTGTTGGATCTGGGAGGGGTGGGGGTGAGAGTGGAGGTGCGGAAAATGACGGAGATACGGGTGCGAGCTCTCTTGACCACAGTCGGGGGAGGGGAATCCTGTTTAGTAAAGAAGTCGGACATCTCGGATGTCCTGGAGTGGGAAGCCTCATCATGGGAACAGATGCGGCGGAGGCAGAGAAATTGAGAAAAAGGGATAGCATCCTTGCAAAAGAAAGGGTGGGAGGAGCTGTAATCAAGGTAGCTGTGGGCATCAGTGGGTTTGTAGAAGATGTTGGCGGATAAGGAATCTCCTGAGATGGAGACGGAAAGATCGAGGAAGGAGAGGCAGGTGTCAGAGATAGTCCAAGTGAATTGGAGAGCAGGGTGAAAATTTGTGGTGAAATTTATGAAACTGTCGAGTTCTGCACGGGTATAAGAGGTAGCACCAATGCAGTTGTCGATATAGTAGAGAAAGAGTTGAGGAACTGGACCGGAGTAGGCTTGGAAAAGAGACTGTTCAACCTAGCCAACGTAGTCAATTTCTCTGTCTCTGCCGCATCTGCTCCCATGATGAGGCTTTCCACTCCAGGTCATCTGAGATGTCCAACTTCTTTTCCAACTGGGGCGTCCCCCCGACTGTGGTCGAGAGAGCTCGCACCTGTATCTCCGCCATTCCCTGCACCTCCGCTCTTACCACCACCCCTCCCAGACCCGACAGGGATAGGGTCCCCCTGGTCCTCATATTCCATCCCATCAGCCTATGTATCCCACACATCATTCTTTGCCCCTTCTGCCATCTCCAACGGGACCCCACTACCAAGCATATCTTCCCCTCCCTACCCCTTTCTGCCTTTCACAGGGACTGCGCTCTCTACGATTCCCTTATTCATTCCTCCCCCCCCCCACCCATCCCACTCCCACCCCAGGAACTTTCCACTGCCCCCGCAACACCTGCCCCTACACCACCTCCATCACCTCCATCCAGGGACCCAAAGAGTATTTTCAGGTGAGACAGAGATTCACCTGCACCTCCCTTAATATCATCTACTGCATTCGGTGCTCCAAGTGTGGCCGCCTCTGCATTGGTGAGACCAAATGCAGACTAGGTGACCGTTTCTCAGATCACCTGCGCTCTGTCTGTAATCGCGATCTGCACCTCCCCATTCCCAGTCACTTCAACACCCCCTCCCACACTGTCACTGATATGTCAGTCCTCGGCCTCCTCCACTGCCAGAATTCCAAGCGCAAACTGGAGGAACAGCACCTTATTTTCCATCTTGAAACCTTGCAGCCTAACGGCATGAACATTGAATTCTCCCACTTTAAGTAATCCCCACCCCCCTTCCCCGCACCCCCCCCACCATGTTTCTTCTCTTTTTCCCTTTCCTAGCCTTCTTTTTCACTCTCTCTCCTTACCTTTAACCCCTCCCCCGGTGGATCTGCTCTCCCCTCCTCCCCCCCACACCTGCCTATCACTATCTCTTACTTACATCTACCTGTTACCACCCTGTGCCCACCCCGCCTCCCCTCTTTTGTCCACCTATCACTGCTCTGCTTTTCCCTCCTGTCTATTGGGCTTCCCCTTTTCCTACGTTCATACCTGAAGAAGGTTCCTGACCCAAAACGTTGACTGCCTGCTTTTCTCCACGGATGCTGCCTGGCCTGCTGAGTCCCTCCAGCATCGCAGTGTTTTTTCATAACAGCAGAAAAGCAGCTGCAGTTCCTCTCTTTACCACCAGGCACCAGAATTGCTCTATCTCGGACTCTTATCAGGCTTTCATTATAAATAAGGCAATGCATTCTGCCTTATTGGCACCTGAAAATGTTCCTTCTCCTCACTGTGGTTACTGCATCTGTGTGTACAGCAGGTGATGCACCGGAGCAACTGGGCAAGGCCGTGTTGTCTGTGGACGAGGCGGCTTCAGCACCCTCTCCAGGGAGGTTAGCAACGAGCAATAAACATGGACTGTTGCAGCAATGCCCACGTCGTGTCAGGAAAGGAAAAGATCGCCTGGATACATGCTAATCATTTCTGATCCCTTGCGTGCAGGTAACAAGGGGATGGCTGCTATAGATATCACCAACAGACCTGCCCCAATTTGCCGTGGTAAGTCAGAGTGTATGTAGACTAATAATTTTTAATTGCTTATAAATAACTTCCATTATCAATGCTGATACAGTTCTAAATGGTGTATGTGTTGCGTCATTGGGAGAGCAGATTACCCTGACACTGCAGTACCTTACCAAGGGACATCAGCACTGCTAATGCTGACATTTCTTTCAGCTGAATTATAAAACCAAGTTGGGGTAAAGCTGAAAGGAGACACAAGAGACTGCAGATGCTGGAACCTGAAGCAGCACACAATCTGCTGGAGGAACTCAGTGGGTCGAGCAGCATCTGCTGGGGGAAAGGAATTGTTGACTGTTTTGGGTTGGAACATGGCAACCAGATAAAGTTAAACTGCACAGGGCGTTCTCCAGATGGAGTGGGATATTCTCGGCATTTTTTTCCTCTGTAACCCCACCCTTATCCCAACCCAACTCCCAGGAAATTACAGGCGGATCACCCATGGGTTCTGAGGTCACTGAGAATTGGGTGGATTGCAGATGTGGTCAGGCTTGTGGTGAGGTCTGGGCTGTGACCAGATGTGTTGGTCTGGGAGGATTGGATGAGTTCTGAACCCATTTCCAGTGATTCTGTCAACAAGCAGCTCTTGCAGAAGGTTTAGAATGAGGTCAACCAAGACGGTGAAAAGCAAGGTCCGGGTGCACGAGGAAAGGAGCAATCATTGCCTCAGCTGCTTCACTCTGACCTCATTTGTCTTTTGTTCATTCACCCACAGCGCCAGCATTTATTGCCCATTTGTAACTGCCGCAGAGAAGGAGGTGATGAGCTTGGACTCTGCATCCCTCCTGGTGAAGGTGCCCCCGACAGTGCTGCTGGGGGAAGGAGTGCCAGGATTTGGACCCCACATTGGAGAATTTCCGAATTGGGGCGGTGCGCAGTTTGGTGGGGAATCTGCAGGAGGCAGTGTTCCCATTCTCTGTGACCCTTATGCCCTTTGGCGTAAGACTGAACTCAGTGAGGAACTGCGGTGCATTTTGTAGACGGTGCGCTCTGCGGTCACATTGCAGCAGAAGGAATGAATGTTTAGGAGGTTTGATGAGGTGACCGTCAAGTGGGCTGCTCTGTCCTGGATGGTGTTGGGCATCTTGAGAGTTCAAAGGCTGTCTCCATGAGAACAGCAGCTGTGACGTTACGCAATAGGCGGCCACTTAGAGCAAGTGGTCCTCCAGGTTACCGCGATATTTGTACGGACAGTGAATATGTTTCTGTAGTTAGGTATAGTCATTCAATATTGGGGGCAGAGCAAATGTGAGGCAACCATGAGGCATTCTGGGATACTTGGCCAAATGTACAGAGAACATCGGTGGTGAAAGAGATGGGAAAAGAGCTGTTGGTTGGATTCCAATCCTTGAGAGACAATTGAAACTCCCAGCCACAGCAGACTGATGAGAGCAGGATAAGGGGGCAGTAGATGAATGGACCAGGCATTAGGACCAGTGTACATCGTAGAGTAAAGGGATTTGGTATCATTGAAAGACAAGTACTCTCCATCTCAAACTTATGCACCAGACCATGGGACGTCCCAAGCAACTACCTAGACCCAGCCAAAAATGGTCTTGGTGACATCTGGCAGACTTGCCTCTCACCCCAGGGGCAGTTCCACATGGACCTGAGCAGAGGTAGTGGATGCACTGCGTACCTGGCCCCTCAGCAATGCACCAGTTGTGGCCAACGCACCTCACGTGGCCCCCATTCACAGAGAGTCACACAGCACGGAAACAGGCCCTTCGGCCCAACTGGTCCATGCCGGCCAAGATGCCCATTCAAGCTAGTCCCATTTGCCAGTGTTTCACTCCATAACCTTCTAAACCTTTCCTATCTATGAACCTGACCAACTGTCTTTTAAAAGTTGTTGTTGTACCTGCCTCAATCACTTCCTCTGGCAGCTCGTTCCATACACGGACCACCCTCTGTGTGAAAAAACAAAAGTTGCCCCTCAAGTTCCTATTAAATCTCAGAGAAACAAAGGACTGCAGATGCTGGAATCTAGATGAAAAACACGATGATGCTGGAGGAACTCAGCAGGCCAGGCAGCATCCGTGGAGAAAAGCAGGCGGTCAACGTTTCGGGTCAGGACGCTTCTTCAGGACTGAAGATAGGAAAAAGGGGAAGCCCAATATATAGGAGGGAAAAGCAGAGCAGTGATAAGTGGACAAAAGAGGGGAAGCAGTTGAATCTTTTCCCTCACACCTTAAACCTGTGCCCTCTGGTCCTTGATTCCTCATCCATGGGGAAAAGACTGAGTGTATTCACCGTAAATATGCCCCTCATGATTTTATACACCTCTATAAGATCACCTGTGCTCTTGACCAGAGACGGATTAGCTCAGGAAATAGGACTAGCTGAGGAGGACACCTTGGTGGGCATGGATGAGTAGGGCCGAAGGGCCTGTTACTCTATGACACTATGAGGATGTCCTCCTGTCACCAATCTCTGCCATTCTGTGCTCTTGACCGGAGATGGATTGACAGCTTGCCATTGGAAAACAGGTAGCCACAATTCTGCACTCTGCACTCCCAGTGAACATGTATATATGCAGTCCCATGTTAAAGCATGATCCTACCTGGACACATCTGGGAGTGATACTGGACAGATGTTTGACCTTTGAGAAGCACCTCAGGAAGATGGTGGCAAAGGTCAAATATCAGATCAACCTCCTCACCAAGATGGGTGAGTGCGGGGAGCTGAGGCAGAAACACTCAGCAGTGAAGATAGTGGATGGCATTCAGAAACTTACCTGCACCAGGTCAGGGGATGGGTGTCCTACAGAGAGGGGCTCACTTCCAGTCCCCAGAGCGTTCCCACCATCTACAAGGCCCATGTCAGGAGTGTGACGGAATTGTCTCCATTATCCTGGATCAGGGCAGTTCCCCAACATTAAGGAGGCCCCACACTATCCAGGGCAACCTGAGTTGACTGGCACCCCATCCACCACCCTGCACGTTCATTCCCTCCACCTCTGTCACTGGCTACAAAATGCATTGAAGTTGTTCCCTGAAGCTCCTCCCTCAGCACCTCTGGAGCCCACAGTCCCCACCCCAAGAAGGTCAAGGGCAGCAGGTGCATGGGAGCACCACCACCTTCAGGTTCCAGGTTGCAATCCCTCCTGACTTGGAAATATTCCGTCAAAGGCAGTAAGCACTTGCTCCGTCATTGCCGGGTCTAGATCCTGGGACTCTCTCTCCAACAGCACCGTGGGGGCACTTTCACCAGAGAGACTGCAGCGGTTCAAGGCAGCTGCTCACCACTTTTATGTCAGATCTGCACAGCCATAAAAGGCTTCCTTGGGCATTTTGGGATTGGCAAAACCACACGATACGTCTGGGGACACAGGAGACCGCAGACGCTGGAATCTGGAGCAACAAACAATCTGCTGGAGGAACTCAGCGGGTCGAGCAGCATCCGTGGAGGGGAAAGGAATAGTCGACGTTTCGGGTAGAAACCCTGCATCAGGACCGAGAGGGGAGAGGGGAGACGGCCGGTATGAAGAGGAGAGGTGGAGTGGTGAGACAGGAGCCCGAGGTGACTGGTGGACTGAGGGAGGGGTGAAGGATGATGGGTAGGTTGTTGCAGGCAGGGCAGGGGAGGAGGGTGGAGTTGAGCAACAGTGGCAGGTGGGTGATAGATGGAGAAAAAGAGAAAACAAATGAGAGGCAGATGGAGCGAGGTGAGGTGGAGGGGAGGATGGCTTTGAGCAATGACTGGGGTGAACTTTCAGAGTCTCTTCTTAATCTGAAAGCTGATGGTTGTTCCTGTCATGGTGAGGTCTTCTCGCATTTCAACACACTTACTGTTGGTAAACATATTTCAGTGTAATCTGATAAAACGATCAGTTCTCCATCATGGTATTCAGATACGAATAAGGTCAGTGTTAATTCCATTTCTCCTTATTGACTGAGGTGTGACTATTATGGGATGGGTGTGTGACCTCGGTGTCATGGAAATGCCTCTATTTGAAGCAAGTGTTGCCACCTTTGAAGAGGGGAGTTTTGCTTCTAAAAGCAGCGCTCATTGCAGAGTCTTTCTGTAAGGCAGCTAAATGTGTGAAGTGTTGCAGTGAGACACATTCTAACCACGCAGGTTGTGGCGAACAGTTTCTTGTCATGTATTTTATTTTTCATTCACGGTTACAGAGCACAGAAACAGGCCATTCAGCCCACCAATTCCGCACTGACCATCAAACACCCATTTACACGAATCCCATTTTTCTTATTCCCATCGACTACCCCCTCATTTCTACCACTCACCCACACACTGGGGGCAGCTTACAGCAGCCAACCCGCACGTCCTTGGGATGTGAGTGGAAGCTAGAGCAGCCGGGGAAACCCACCTGGTCACAGGGTGAATGTGCAAACTCCACACAGACAGCACCGGAGGTCAGGATTGAATCTTGGTCACTGGAGCTCTGAGGCAGATACTCCACTGGCCGAACTAACGTGTCATGTGAACTGTTTTCCCAGAAGTGCACATCATTCATAAAGTTTATGAATATATAATGCAGAGCATCAATATATCTCCATTCACAGCACAAGGAAGATCATTCCAGTTGTTTACATTACATCAGCGTGACATCAATTTTCCTTTCATGTACAGAGTCTACAAGAAGGTGGACAACTGTCCCATCTTCACCACAGCCACCTCAAGGGCAGCGTGTGGTGGGAGAGAGACTCTGCTTAAAAGATCTGATCAGAAGGGTCCTGCTCATCAGCAACCAACCGATGCACTGTTGAAAGTGTCCTGACTGGTTGCATCACGGTCTGGTATGGCAATTCGAATGCACAGGAACATAAGAAGCTGCAGAGAGTCATGGACTCTGCCCAATACGTCACGGGCACATCCCTCCCCACCATCAATAGTATCTGCATGAGGCACTGCCTCAAGAAGGCAACATCCATCATCAAAGATCCCCACCGTCCGGGCCATACCATCTTCTCGCAGCTACCATTGGGCAGGGGTTACAGAAGCCAGAAGTCCTGCACCACCAGGTTCAGGAACAGCTACATCCCTTCAACCATTTAGTTCTTGAACCAACCGGAACAACCCTAATCACTACCTCAGCATAGCGACACTATGACCACCTTTCACTATAAGGAACTTTGTTTTAATTGTGTTCTTTCTTGTATAATTTATGTTTAATTTATGTTTTTCTTCTGAATATTGTGTCTCTAATGGTATGAGCCTGTGATGCTGCTGCAAGTAAGTTTTCCATTGCACCTGTGCATACATGTATTTGTGTAGATGACAATCAACTCTTGGACTTTGACGGTGCTTGTTTTAGAGTTCTGGTGATAAGGTGTTCTGCTAAATGACATTGACTGTCTGCTTGAGGAACCACCTGACAGGATCCACCATCTTGGTCTCGAGAATGTTCCGTGTGGACCACTGCCTGACAGATCTGTGGTCAAAGGTGTTTTTCTGCACAAACCTTCCTACAAGGGACAGGTGGTGCCGTATGATCCAACTGGAAGCAACAGTCAGTTGCAACGAGACGAGGCCGAACCTTCGCGGTAGTGGGGACTGGTCAAACCTCAGTATGTAGTGACACCTTGCATACCTAGCCTCTTCACACAGCTTGATGCAGTCACACACACTAAAGTGGCCCTCAGGCTAAGACCATAAGATATAGGAGCAGAAACAGGCCATTCAGCCAATCGAGTCAACTACCAGTCAATCATGGCTGATTTTTTTTTCTCTTCAACCCCATTCTTCCCGTGACCCTTAATCCCCTCGATTGGTGAGAACCTGAACTCTGCCTTAGATACACCCAATGGCTTGTCCTCCACAGCCCTCTGTGGCAACAAATTCCACAGATTCACCAGCCCCGGCTGAAGAAATTCCTCTTCACCTCAGTTCTGAAGGACGTCCCTTTATTCTGAGGCTGTGCCCTTGTATCCTAGATTCCCCTACTGATGGAAACATCCTCCCCACCTCCACTCTATCCACGTACAATCTGTAGTTTACCCTTTCATCCTTTACATGACCCATCCCCTTGCACTATCACCCTTTTTGTTATTTAATCTCTCCAGCCTTCCACAAGGCTTCCCTCAAATTCTGCCCTCTCCTCCCTGTTACTCTGCATCCTAAAACCGGATAAATCTCAAACACTTTTCCAGTTCTGATGGAACTAAGACCATTCCTCTCACCACAGAGGCTGCTTGACCTACTGAGTATTTTCTTTCTTTTCTTTCAGATATCTGGCATCTGCAGGATTTTGCTTTAGGCATCCATCTGCAATGTTCACACGGTCTTTCTTCCCCTGCCTAACTTTCTGAAGATTCTCTGTTGATTCCCAGCATTTGTTGCATTTCGAGCTGTGCTCCCTTCCCACTCTCTATGTTCCCATGATAAATTGGTTCATTATTTTCACAGGTACTGAGGTGCAGTGTAAAACTTTGTTTTGTCTGCCATCCACACAGATCATTTCATCACATCAGTGCAATGAGGTAGTACAAGGGAAAAGCAATAACAGAATGCAGATTAAAGTGTTACAGTTACAGAGAAGGTGCGGTGCAGGCAGACAATAATGTGCAAGGGCCATGACGAGGTAGATTGTGAGGTCAAGAGTCCATCTTATCGTACTAAGGGACAGTTCAATAGTCTTAAAACAGCGGGATAGAAGTTGTCCTTGAGCCTGGTGGTATGTGCTTTCAGGCTTTTGTATCTTCTGCCTGATTGGGGGGAGCGGGGGAGAAGAGAGAATGTCCGGGGTGGTTGGGGTCTTTGATTACGTTGGCTGCATTACCAAGGCAGCAAGAAGTGGAGACAGAGTCCATGGAGGAGAGTCTGGTTATATCACAGTTAAATTCCTATCAAGACACCTTGCTGCCTGGTCCCTGTCGGCTGAGCGGTCTATCATGAAGGAGATTTAAGTTCTCTTAATTCTGGAAGAAAATCTTCTTGACTGTTTGCAGGATGGGAGGTGTTTAGATGGAGGCAGTAGATTGGTTTTAGACTGATGGTGCCAAATGTCCATTGGAACTGTGGCCCACGCGGACCAATCTCTTCTTGGAAGTGAGAATGTCATTTAGCCCCTCCAGTTAGTTGATTCGTAATTCATTAATTGGTTAATTCGTTAAATGGTTAATTCGTAGCTTATCTCTTGTCTTCCACCCCAAACATGTAGCCTCTACCGTCAAAAAGCAGCAGGGACAAGGGGTCACCACTGTCTACTTTTCCAATCGTGACCAGGAGATACATTCTTTCGTCATTGCTAGGTCTAACATATGAGATTCTCAGGTGGTGAGATATTTTTGCTACTAGGAGAGTCACGAACAAGGGGACGTAGCTGCATAGCTCCTTGATTTTGTTAAACCTCACTGCCCACAGTCTGTCAATGAATGGAGAGGGGAAAACAATCTCCAGCTCCTCTCTGTGTTTGGCCCTTCCTGACGACGGTGCCATTGATACAGCCTTTCACTCTGTCCAACGGTCGTTACATCGGGTCAAACCATCCAGTAACCGGCTCCCTCGTTGGTGTCAGTGTGTGAACATGAAGACCCCCACCCTGACTAGAATGCCCCCTCCCCCATCTCCCTGTCTTTGGTCGCTGTCTGCGCCCACTACCAGACTGTCTGCCCCCCACCACCAGACTGTCTGCCCCCCACCAACGCACTGTCTGCCCCCCACCAACGCACTGTCTGCCCCCCACCACCAGACTATCTGCCCCCCACCACCACACGGTCTGCCCCCCACCACCGCACTGTCTGCCCCCCACCAACGCACTGTCTGCCCCCCACCACCGCACTGTCTGCCCCCCACCACCGCACTGTCTGCCCCCCACCAACGCACTGTCTGCCCCCCACCAACGCACTGTCTGCCCCCCACCAATGCACTGTCTGCCCCCCACCACCGCACGGTCTGCCCCCCACCACCGCACGGTCTGCCCCCCACCACCGCACGGTCTGCCCCCCACCACCACACTGTCTGCCCCCACCAACGCACTGTCTGCCCCCCACCAACGCACTGTCTGCCCCCCACCACCACACGGTCTGCCCCCCACCACCACACTGTCTGCCCCCCACCACCACACTGTCTGCCCCCCACCAACGCACGGTCTGCCCCCCACCAACGCACTGTCTGCCCCCCACCAACGCACTGTCTGCCCCCCACCAACGCACTGTCTGCCCCCCACCAACGCACTGTCTGCCCCCCACCAACGCACGGTCTGCCCCCCACCAACGCACGGTCTGCCCCCCACCAACGCACGGTCTGCCCCCCACCACCAGACCCACCTCTGTGAACGTGGTTCTGGTGCCTGTTGGGGTCTCGGTCAGACCTGTCACAGTGACTCAGGGTAATGACGTACGTGCAAAAAGCTCATGAAGTCCCGGAGTGTTTTACAAGCCTTCAGGTACTTGAGTGGTGTGGGGAACATGGCTGTCACCATGCACAGCAAGATCCCTCAAACTACAACGTGATCACGTCCAAACTAATTCTCAGTGTTGGTCGGAGGATGAACACTGGCACAAGGGGGAGGTCACCTACTTCAGTCCATGGGTTCTGTTTTCACAGACGTCCACCAGTCGATTTTGTCCATAAGTTGGAAAGTACACAAATATCACTCGATACGGTAACCAGACCTCCACAGTGTTGAAATGAACGGCATCAAAAACACACACCACTGATAAGAAAGAACAATCACTGAAAGTGGGGAGAGAGAGGAAGCTAGCTCTGCTGCTTGTATGAATGACCGTATGTCGGACTTTTGAACTTAATAATACTACAGGAGCTCACTAGTACGTAGAGGTGTCAGTGAGTCGGGTGTTCGTCACTGGGAACGGTCTACAGTATCACGGGATTGTTTATATCCACCTGGGAGAGAAGCGAGGGCCTTTGGTTTATTGCCCGGACAATGGAATAACGTTCTGTTCCGGTGTTTGCTGGCCCTTCCTTGTCTTTGGACAGGACGGCATGCTGCAGGTGATGAGATAAGAATCACTGAAAGTGAATCGAGGATCCAAACTTCTGCCATTGCCCTGTCGTTTCCTTTGAACCCCTGTTCCCTCCTTACAATCCAAGTTCTGGGTGGAGGTGAGGGTTAGGGTAGGTGTGGAGGTGAGGGAGTGGCAGAGGGTGTGATTCCCTCAACAATGAGCTCGTTCTTCTGTGCGGCACTGGCCTTTGGTGGCCTGAGCATGTTATGTTGGCATCGTTTATTACCGCCCTGTCTGCCTGTGATGCCAATTTCCCTGAAAGTGGAGTCACAGGTAGACAGGGTGGTGAGGAAGGCTTTTGGCACTCTGACCTTCATCAGTCAGAGCATTGAGTGTAGAAGCTGGGACGTTATGTTGCACAAGGCCTTGGTGAGGCCGCACCCAGAGTATTGTGTGCAGTCTTGGTTACACTGTTATAGGAAAGACGTCATTAAGCTGGAAAGAGTGCAGAGAAGATTTATGAGGATGTTGCCAGGACTCGAGGGCCTGCGTTCTAGGGAGAGGTTGGCAGGCTAGGACTTTATTCCGTAGAGCGTACGGAGATTAGGGTTGACCTTATAGTAGAGTAGAAAATCATGAGGAACATAGATAGGGTGAAGGCACACAGTCTTTTTCCCAGGGAAAAGGAATCAAAATCTAGAAAGCATACGTTTAAGGTGAGAGGGAAAAGGGATGAGGGGCAACTTCTTCATGCAGAGGGTGGTGGGTGTATGGAGCGTGCTGCCAGAAGAAGTGGTTGAGGCAGGTACAATAACAACATTTAGAAGACACTTGGACAGGTACATGGATAGGAAAGGTTCAAAGGGATAGCGGCCAAGCGCGGGCAAATGGGACGAGCTTAGATGGGCATCTTGGTCGGTATGGATGAGTTGGGTTGAAGGACCGGTTCACATGCTGTATTACTTGAAGCATTTATATGCGCGCTACCCTGGGTGGAGCTGGTCAGATGCCGAGCGGTCCTGATCCATATCTGTACAGGAACCTTTCACTGACAGCATTGACAGGGCAGGGAACGAGCAATTGGACCACAGCACTGAGCGTGCACTGCAAATAGAGCCTTCTTCACATCCACCCAACCCTCCTCCTCTCCCCTCCTCCAACCTCCAGGAAGAAAAGCCTGCCTTTGATGCTTCAAACCACTGAGCTCCCATATGTGCCTCCTTTCTGTGGAGTTACTTAGAGTTTTCCAGGAAAGCACAGCTGATTGTGGTCTGTGAGTAATCTTTGAGGAGGCAGGCATGGTCACGGACTGAGGATGCGCTACTCCTCTTCCTTCCTTAACCAGTCTTTTCGTAACGCTGCAATTAGCCCCAGCGGCCTTGATGAACACTTCACTCTGCACTCAGGGTGTGAAGATGTTATTTGATGGTGTAGAAAGCCTGTAGCAGTTCTTAATGGGAATGAGATAAGATATCTTCAATAGGCACATGTACATTGAAACACACAGTGAAATGCATCTTTTTGTGTAGAGTGTTCTGGGGGCAGCCCACAAGTGTCACCACTCTTCTGGCGCCAACATAGCATGCCCACAACTTCCTAACTCGTACACCTTTGGAATGTGGGAGGAAACCGCAGCACCCTGAGGAAACCCATGCGGTCACGGGGAGAAGGTGGCGGGAATTGAACCCCGATCGCTGGCGCTGTAATAGCGTTACGCTAACCACTACGCTATCGTGCCACCCTTTACAGTGACCAATTAACCTGCCAACTTCTTTGGGATGAGGGAGGAAGCCAGAGCCCCCGGAGTAAACACACGTGGTCACAGAGAGAACATGCAAACTTGACACAGACAGCACCTCAGGCCGGGAATGAACCTGAATTGCTGAATGGCTGTAACCATAACATTTTCACCTCATTCTTGACTTTTGAAGAACTTTCTGGACAACATCATACAACATAGAACGTAGAACAGTACAGCACAGAACAGGCCCTTCAGTCCACAATGTTGTGCCAACATAGCTAATCCCTTCTATCTGCAGAAATCCCATATCCCTCCATTTTCCTCTCATTCATGTGCCCATCCAAGCCCCTCTTAAAAGCCCCCAATGAATTTGCCTCCACCACCCTATCAGGCAACACATTCCAGGTATCCACCACTCTCTGAGTAAAAAACGTGCCCCCGATATCTGTTCTGAACCTACCCCTCTCACCTTAACTGCATGCCCTCTGGTATTGGATCACTCAATAATGGGAAAAAATGTATTGCTTGTCCACCCTATCTATGCCCCTCATAATTTTATACACTTCCAACAGATCACCCCTCAGCCTCCACCATTCCAGAGAAAAAAGCCCAAGTTTGACTAGCGTCTCCTGACAGCACATGCCCTCTAATCCAGGCAGCATCCTAGTAAACTTCCTCTGCACCCTCTCTAAAGCCTCGACATCCTTCATGTAGTGAGGTGATCAGAATTGCACGCAATACCTTAAATGCGGCTGAACCAGATTTCTAAAGAGCTACATCATAACCTCTTGACTCCTGTACTCAGTACCTCGATTAATGAAAGCAAGCATCATCTCCCGATCTAATACAGCCCACATTGGGCCATTGCCCCATCTTTGCAACAACCTCTTCCCCAGAAAAGATTGGTGCTTGTAACTTTTGTATTTCCTTATGCCATGGAAGATGTTCAGCCCATCAAGTCACCTAATTTCTGCATATGCCAATCAACTCCCTGTTGCATAATATAAGATAATAATATTACAATAATAATAATATGATAAAGTGTTACATAATATAAAAGCACTGTGCTGTTAGTATAAAGTTGCAACACATTTCTTATCCACTTGCAGTCTCTTGATCTGCAACATATGCACGTATCTCCAATAAAAGGTACACAGGATGTTTCAGATTGAAAGCAGTCTTCTAGGTCTGTAGACACCACATTTTTGTTTGAAGTCTGGTTTCTTTCCTGGCCAGTACAGTTATTCGCGGGCTGTCTTCAAACAGCCATTCCCTGTCCGTGCTATTACCAGTTTCATTTGCTAGACTGCATTGTTCTGAGGATTGGCTCAAAGCTCTCAAATACAACACTGCAAAGGAATGGCAGATGCTGGAATTCTGAAATCAAATCAGAAAAAGCTGGGAATAGTCAGCCTTAGCTGTTAGCCGGCAGCATCCATTTCTCTTGATCTTCAGTCCATCAAAGGCATTCCTTTTGTTCTCTCCGCCTTCCCCCCCCGCCCCCTTGTCAGGCAACCCCCCACGTTGTGGAGGGGATTCTGTTCCCAGAAAACGGTCCCGATCACCATTTCTCATAACAGGAAGCTGCACCATCTGTGCATGCGTCAAGAAATGCGAGTTGAAGAATTGTGTTTATTTATGCACTTGTTGCACCTAAACTGCACAAGAGAGAATGTTATCTCTAATTTTTGGGTCGTGATTTATGAATTCTTTAAGGGTGAGTTTCCGTTACCTTAACAGCAGTAACATGGGGGTTGCCTGTACACCAGTTTTTTTTAAACAAGCCAGATATGACGGAAGATCAGAAAGCTTCTGTTTCTCTCTCCACAGATGCCGCCTGACATATTAAGTGCTTCTTTTGTTGCTTCAGGTTTCCTTGGAAATGGGATTACATGCTGAACTCCTGTTGTCGTTGCTGATCAGCTGGACTCTGACAACATGCACTCGTTTCCCAATCAAACTTTATCTACTTGTGCACAAGAGGAGCAGTACGGTCCCAGTCACAGAGCTACTTGAAAACTTCTGCTCGAAATTGTCAATTTTATGCAGACATTGACCAATTGAAATCTTGTGCACTTTCCAATCCCTTAATTTGCCTGCATAGAATAAAAATCACCAATCATGATACATTCCTACAGGCATCAATAACCAATAAAAATGACATGCTTTTCAATCCTTTATTTGCATTTAACCTGATCAAAAGGAGCCAATTATACCTTAGTTTTAGTAAAGAATAATTGTCCAATAGTTTCTAAGTGCTTTCCAATCCTTCTTTAGCATCTTTATCTAGTCTGGTCTGCTGAGTCTGTTCATGTCCTTGGTATTTCATACTGTTCAAAGGGGAGTTTATTCTTTCAAGGACCTTGTTCTGTACAGCTGCACACCAGCTAAACACTATCTTAGCCCTTGCCATGCTGCAGGTTCCACACTGTCTGTCTGGAACTGAACCTCTCTTTCTTATATTTTTCACAGGAGCAAGGATCTGAAAGCAAAACAGAGCATCCTGGAAACACTCAGCAGGTCAGTCAACCTGTGTGGTGAGAGAAACAGTTTTAATGTTTCATGCAGATTAAAATAGAACATAAAACATAGAACACTACAGCACAGTACAGGCCCTTCAGCCCACAATGTTGTGCCAGCATTTTATCCTGCGCTAAAATCTTTCTAACGGGGGTGATGTAGGGATGATCCTGGGGTATCCAAACCAGGGTCACAGTCTCAAGATAAGGGATCAGTCATTCAGGATTGAAAGGGAAGAAATTCCTTCACCCAGAGGGGAGTGAATCTTTTGGAATTCTCTACTCAGGACTGCTGTGGAGATCAGTCGCTGAGTATGGTCAGGACAGAGGTTGATAGAATCAAGGGATATTGAGTCCGTGCAGGAAAGTGACGCCGAGGTAAAAGATTGGTCATAAACATAGATTAGAGTCTCTTAAATGTCCCTAATGTATCTGCCCCCACAACCTCTGCTGGCAGTGCGCTCCACGCACCCACCACTCTCTGTGTAAAAAACTTACCTCTGACATCCCCCTTATACCTTCCTCCAATCACCTTAAAATTATGTCCCCTCGTGATAGCCATTGTCACACTGGGAAAAAGTCTCTGACTGTCCACTCGATCTATGCCTCTTATCATCTTGTACACCTCTATCAAGTCACCTATCATCCTCCTTCTTTCCAAAGAGAAAAGCCCCAGCTCACTCAACCTAAGACATGCTCTCCAATCCAAGCAGCATCCTGGTAAATCTCCTCTGCACCCTCTCTAAAGCGTCCACATCCTTCCCATAATGAGCCGACCAGAACTGAACACGATACTCCAAGTGTGGTCTAACCAGAGTTTTGTAGATTTGCAATATTACCTTGTGGCTTCTGAACTCATTACCCCGACTAATGAAAGCCAACACACCATATGCCTTCTTAACAACCCTATCGACCTGCGTGGCAACCTTGACGGATCTATGGACATGGACCCCAAGATTCCTCTGTTCCTCCACACTGCTAAGAGTCCTGCTTGTATTCTGCCTTCAAATTCGATCTCCCGAAGTGTATCACTTCACACTTTTCCAGGTTGAACTCCATCTACCACTTCTCAGCCCAGGTCTGCATCCTATTAATGTCCTGTTGGAATCTACAGCAACCTTCTACACTATCCACAACACCACCGACCTTCATGTCATCAGCAAACTTACTAACCCACCCTTCCACGTCCCCATCCAAGTCATTGATAAAAATCACAAAGAGCAGTGGTCCCAGAATAGATCCCTGCGGAACACCACTGATCACCGACCTCCAGGCAGAATACGCTCCATCTACAACCACCCTTTGTCTTCTGTGGGTGAGCCAATCCTGAATTCTGAATCTATAAGGTTACTACCGGGTTAACAGGGTGGATGTAGGGATGATTCTGGGGTGTCCAAAACCAGGGTCACAGTCTCAAGATAAGGGATCAGGGTTGAAAGGGAAGAAATTGCTTCATCGAGAAGAGAGTGAACCTTTTGGAATCCTCTACTCAAGAGTGCTATGGAGATCAGTCGCTGAGCATGTTCAGGATGGAGATTGATAGAATCAAGGGATATTGAGTCCGTGCAGGAAAGTGACGCTGAGGTAAAAGATTGGTCATAAACATAGATTAGAGTCAGTCATACAGCACAGAAACAGGTCCTTCAGCCCACTGAGTTCACACTGACCATCAAGAACTCACCTGCACTAATTTAATTTTATTCTCCCCACGTTCCCATCAGCTCCCTCCAGATACAGTCACTCACCCACACACCAGGGGCAATTTACAGTCATTCATTAACTTACCAGCCTGCATGCCTTTGTGATGTGAGAGGAAACCAGAGCACCTGGGGGAAAACCCGCACTGTCACAGAGGATGAGCAAACTCCGCACAGACAGCACCTGGGGTCATGATTGAACCTGAGTCACTGGAGCTGTGAGACAGCAGTTCTACTAACTGCATCACTGCTGAACAGCCTACTACTGTTTCTATTTTTAATGGTGCGTAACTGACTGAATTTCCAAAATTTATTCTTATTTCTGTAGTTTTTGCTTTAGGTGGAAAAAGTCTGTGTTCATTGCGGAGCCCCATTCACTCAGTTCACATGTTCCACTTCCTCTCTGCTTACACTCGCTAGGGCTCTGAACTTGTCAACCTTTCTCCCCACAGAAACTGTGACCAACTTTTATGACCTCCGAATTGACATTATTCCTCTCCTGTTACACCTCTATTTTCCCCCCCTCATTGCACCACAATGGAAAATGATTCATCCCTTTGATTGATGACATCCCTTTCCGCAAGCAGGTCACTGCACTGACAGCCTTCCTGTGGATTACCGCAACATATGACTATTTAAGGCACTTCTTCCTTCTGCCCTGCTAGGACAGTATATACAGAATGTTGTTTCAAGCCCTCCAATCATTGACTCTGGCTGCAGGGGAGTTAGTGGCTCCATTCTTGCAGCGATAGTAACTGAATAAATCGAGCCCTTGAGGCCCATAGTTGCAGACGTACGTATGCTCCTCAAAATACAGGGAAAGAGACGTTAACTCTGTTAAATTGGTCAGATGCAATGTTTCTGGAGCTGATCTCCCACCTCATGTTTGGAATATAGAACAGAGAACAGTACAGTGCAGTAACAAGCCCTTCAGCCCACAATGTCTGTGCTAAACACAGCCAAATTAAACTAAATCTCTTCTGCCTGAACATGATCCATACCCCTCCATTCCTTGCATATTCATGTGCCTAGGGCAAACATGGTAGTGTGAGAGCAGGCACGGAAGTGTAGGGCAGGCATGGTAGTGCAGCGGTTAGTGTAACGCTATTATAGCGCCAGCGACCCGGGTTCAATTCCGGCCACTATCTGTAAGGAGTTTGTACATTCTCCCCATGACTGTGTGGGTTTCCTCCGGGTGCTCCGGTTTCCTCCCACATTCCAAAGACGTACGGGTTAGGAAGTTGTGGACATGCTATGTTGGCTCCAGAAACGTGGCGACACTTGCGGGCTGCCCCTAGAACGTTCTACGCAAAAAGATGCATTTCACTGTGTGTTTCGATGTACATGCGACTAATAAAGATATCTTATCTTAATCTTATCTATCTAAAAACCTCTTATACCCCACTATCATATCTACTCCAATCACTACCTCAGCAGCCCATTCCAGGTACCCGGCATTCTTTGTGTAAAAAAAAACTTGTCCCGCACACCTCCTTTAAACTTCCCCCCTTTCAACTTGAATGTGTGGCCTCTAGTATTAGACGTTTCAAACCTGGGAGAAAGTTTCTGACAATCTACCCTATCTATGCCTCTCATAACTTTATAAACTTCTGTCAGGAATAGCAATCTATTCCAGTAAAACTCCAATATTCCAGCACCCTCTGATCGAGCAGATATTTTGGGCTATTGGATGTTATTTCAATTTTTTCAAGATGTTACATAATTCTTTTTCTAGTGAATCCGGTGAGTTTAAAGGGAGCACAGGGAAATAAAATCCCCAGTGAGCAAACCCATTAGGATTTCTGCACAGATGGCACTAGATTATTAACATTTTCCTGTGTTAAATGCACCTCTAGTATTTGACATTTCTACCCCGGGGATAAAGAATCTGACAATCTACCCTATCTATGCTTCTCATAATTTTCTCCCCTCAGCCTCCGTCGCTCCATAGTAAACAACCCAAGTTTGTCCAACCTCTCCTAATAGCTCATACCGTCTAATCCAGGCAGCATCCTGGTAAACCTCTTCTGTACCTTTTCCAAAACTTCCACATCCTTCCTGTAATGGGGCGACCAGAAATGCACCCAATAAAATAATCCAGCCCCACGTCCATGAATTGAACTTTAGTGGACTCTGGGGTTGCCTTTATTTATTCCTGAGTGTAGCTGCTGCTCCCACAGTCTGCTGAACAGAAGAACCACAGGCAGCCACGAGGGTATACAGTAAGGCAGCACAATGCTCCCTGCTCCCTACACCCAGTTCCCTGGTTGTGATCATTGTCACGTACCACTTACAAGCCTGATATCTGGGCTGCAAAGAACCGCTCCAGGGACACTGGCTAATTCCCAATGTGAATAAGTTAGGTTCATAAAAATAAGACTTTGCAAAAAATAATCTGAGCAGAAGGATCTGAAATATGCTCCATCCTTGGCAATGAAGATGCTCCATCCTATGAAGATAGGAAAAGGGGATTTCTATCCCCTATCCCCCCTTTTCCTATCTTCAAACCTGAAGAGGGGTCCTGACCCAAAATGTTGACCGCCTGCTTTTCTCCACGGATGCTGCCTGGCCTGCTGAGTTCCTCCAGCATCATCGTGTTTTTCATCTCGATTCCAGCATCTCTGGATATAAAAGATTCTTTGCTAGTCAGGGAGCCCCTGTTGGTGACCCAGTCAAAACTTCTCCCTCAACCAACATAACTACAATGAATTAGCTGGGGACCATGTTTTTCTTGGGTGGGCTTTTGCGGTGTACCAATGTGCTCTTACATTCTCTTCATTGCTCCTTACTTGTCTTTAAAGTATCCTGAGATGTTCTGAGCTTGTGCTAGGTGCTTCGCAAGTGCAGGTTCTTTGCTTTTATAAATGGACACAATTGGGGTGACCATATTTAGCAAGCTGAGCTTGACTGAGATAACCAAATGAAGAAAGGAAGACAAGAGGACATGTTGATTTTGTTTTGATGACACACAAGCAATGGCAAATGTGTCAATGTGAGTTGTCGACACGTTCTTGCTGAAAGGGTTATCACTTAATTTTAGAAAACAAGTTTAACTGCCCTTTTAGGAGATACTTTATTTGGAAGAAAAGTATTTTTAGGAACTGCAAACGTATATTTAATTCAAGAGATCTCTCCTTTTCTGTTTGGTATTGGTATATTATTGTCACATGTAGCAGGTTACAGTGAAAAACTTTTGTTTGCATGCCATCCGGACAGATCATTCCGTACATAAATCTATCAGTAGTAAACTGGTAAACAGAATGCAGACTATAGTGCTGCAGTTACTGAGAAAGGTAGGCAAGTAAAGTGCAAGGGCCATGGCCAGGTAGATTGGGAGATCAAGAGCTCACCTTTTAACGTCGAAGGGAGATCGAGAGTTTGTCTTTAGCGCAATGAGGGAAGACCAAGTACAGTGCGCCCACAGGGATTGCTGGTGCATCTGTTTCTGCTCACACCAGTGAGGCCTGACCTGCAGAGTATTTTCATCATTTTCTGTTTTAAATTGAAAAATATTTCAGAAGCTGTTTGAAGTTAGGATCAAAAGATGGGAAATCAATTTTGTTGTGTCTGTTCAAACTTTAAAGGATTCTTTTTTGGTTTACACATGTTTATATTTTGTTCACTAATCACTCCAAACTGGAAACACAGCTATGTTGTTCAAGTAATATTATTTTAACTCAGTGGTGGAAATTAGTGTTCAAGATACACTCTATCTAAATATCTCAGTGTGTTTTTAATACAACAGCAAATTCTAGGATGTTTGTGATAAACAGGCAGCTATTTTGGGATTTAATGTGAATTGGTGGGTGACATTGGTCTGAAGAATCCCAGTGGGTGGAAGGAGGGTGGAGTATGGGGCAATAGTTACTGGGGAGAGGGGGACAATGCCAGTTATTCTTCAATGTGTAGCACATCACATCCATAGCTGAAGCAGTGATGTGATACGCAGTGGCAAGGACCGAGATGACTCACATAGAAACTCTACTAGATGGTTTCAACGATAACAGAGCTTACTGGAGCCAGAACAAAAGATACCATCATCAGGCAAAAAAAACATTAGTGAGTAACTGATCATGGTCAAGAAAGCTTTTACCACTATTTCCTCAATCCTTCATCAACCTTTTACTGCACTAATTGAAGCTTTTGTTTCATTTCACATTAATTTTCCAAACATTCTTTAAATTGTCTCCAGTGTTTTGTCTGAGTCTAGTTTCATAGCGGAAATCGTTGGTCGGTTCTGTGGTAATTACCTTTTATGGATGTGCACAAACTTGTACCAACCTGAGCTAACTAAGGTCAGCTGGTGTTGGCAGGGCCACATTCGAGGTTTCGTTGGAGAGGCCTTGAGTGAAGTCCCACTTATGAATACTGTCGTACCTGGTATAGCGCTGGAAGAGTCCTGCACTGTTGGAAATGCTGTCTTTCAGATGATGTGTTCAATAGTGAGGATAAGATATTTCCACCAAGGCTAAAATGTCACAAGTATGTTTGCCTTCAGATGGACAGGAATGATCGCATGTACCACTTCAAGGGAAGCAGAGAAGTTTCCCTGCAGTGTCCTGATCTAATAATTATCCCGGAGCACCATTTAATAACCTGTTCTTATTTGTGGGTCTTTGTGTTTGGAAAGAGACTGTAAACTTTTACAAAAGCAATTGGACTGAAGGTTTTTGCATGCTTAGAAAATTGGACCTTTCCAATTCTAGAGTTAACTCTCATTTCCCAATGTTGATGAATTTAATAGCCAACCGAAACCAGAGGAAAGGTGAAAACAGTTGGTAGGACGTCATCAACTGGTAACAA